>NW_027256885.1:35719161-37168536 GCF_029215685.1 Pituophis catenifer annectens
TAATGATTTCAAACCCTTGCTTCTGGATCCCTCTAGCTGGAGGCACCTTTTTGTATAAGAATTTGTTTTAATAAACATCAACTTTGTCATTGTGCCTGGTTCATTTGGACTTAGCTAGGAACAGAACTTCCAGCAGATATTTTCCCACAGTAGAACACAATGACAAACTATTTCCATACTGTTGCTAAAAAACCTGCATGGAGGAAGAAGGAGTATTGGGTTTGTTTGCCACCTTGAGTTATTTATAAAAAAAATTTGGACTTTTGGACTTTTGATGGACTTTAAATAATACAATATTAAAAGAGAAAAACTTTGTACAGAAAATGGAGAGAGAGTTGGCTTTTTTTTTCAAGGAGAAGAAGAAAGAAGATACATCGGCACAAAATCTTTGGGATACAATGAAGGCCTATGCCAGAGGTCTAATAATGGATTATACAAGGAAAAGAAATATGAAGAAAAGACAAACTTCTAAAATATTAATTGATGAATATAAGAGATTTGAAAAAGAGCTCCAGAAAGATCCATATAAGAAAGATGTAAAAATGAAAATGGATATAATAAAGCACAAAATGGACTTACTGGAGAAAGAAGAATTAGCCCAAAAAATAAGATGCGCTAAACAGAACTATTTTGAAAATGTGAATAAACCAGGAAGATGGCTAGCATATAAATTGAAAAAAGAAAGAGAATCAAGAAAAATAATGCAATTAATTGATGATCAAGGGCAAAGTTGTCACTGCGTTATTTTATTTACCAGCTGAGCTCATTATTTCTGGACTATCTGACCCTCCGTAGCTTGCCAAGAATTGTTATCAGTAAGCTACGTGTTTCCGCATCCACCCACATTCCTTCACTTGCTTCTCACCTCTCTTCCCTTTGTTCTCCTGCCAGCAAGGTCCGTCTTGGACCGGCAGGAAAATTATTTTCAAAAATGTAACAATTAACTTTTCTTAGTTAGTGAGGTGTTTTATTTTCTTTATAACAAATAAATGAGTTTTATTAGAAACCTTCCTCGAGTTTCTTTTCAGATTATTGACAACTTGGATTAAGCCACGACCCATCTCCTCTAAACCAGGGTAATTAGTCCCAGAGCCAAACATGGGATTAATAAATACCCTGACAACTGATAGCACGAGGATGGTCTGATTTATGGCTTTTTTCCTTGTTTTGTTACTTCTGATAAGAGCGCATAGGCAATTAGTTTTTAGCTACTGAGGTACGCTAATTATATTGCTAAGATGCCGAAACAGAAGAAAAAAAGGCAAAGTGAAACCAAGACCACTCTTCGTAAATGATTTGATTGATCTTTCCAACGAAGAGGTGGCAGACAGGAGATTTCCAGATTTCCAGCCCCTTACTACAGCCACACGCCTGGAACAAGAAGGTGCCATGGGTGAAGAAGATCTGAAAATGCTTTCGGAAACACATCAAAGGACAGATATCAGAACAGCTGCTTTTGAAGATAATGAACTGCGACTGAGGTCGGTAGCTTTTTCTTCTCAATTTGCATGCTATGAATCTATTCTACCAGAGCCCACAGATTACGATGTGCTTGGTGCCAGGCCAAGAAAGTTTCCACAAACGGCAAAGCTTTTTCACCCCCACGCAGAGAGAGAAGTAATTCATTACTCTTCTCAAAGCCCTGAGCTCACCCAGCGTGAGATGGCCATCAAATCCTATCGTGAGCATGTAAAATATTATGAAAATGAACTGTCTCGATTTAAGATAGATTTGTTTATGCTTGAGCATGATAAGGAAGAATCCCGTGACTTAAATTTTTCAAAAAGCGCCATATTGTCTTCTTGCTCAGAGCCAAAGACACTCCCCCTGGTGGATCCTGTGTCAGGCCAATTAAGGCAAAGAGCACTGCACACGTCACATGAAAGTCTCCCTGATCAAGTTACATATAAACATGCCACGTCTGCAAAGCTGCCCAAAGGTGCAGCACCATCTGCTGGCAAAAGTAATTTACTACAGGAAGCTGAAATGCCACAAGTGTTTCCACAGGCCCAAACTCAAACACCCCCTGGTGGTGTTGGTGTCCTTTTAGATGGAACAAAGCAAAGGCAAATGACTGCATCTCCAGCAGGTCATGCCAATATTGCAGCTCAAGCACAAATGGCAACTGGAATACAGCAGATTCCAGTGCATCAGCCACAGCAGCTACAAATGCCTGCATATGTGCCCCAGCCACAAGTGCAAATAGGGCCACCTCCTGGCCCGCCTCCAATGGCACAACCAAGACCATTTTTAGGTCCACAACAGGCACAGCAAATACCACAGGCATTTCTGCCAGCACAGCCAGCATACCAAGTGCAGGCTCCTCACCAGGCATTTTCTGTCTCTCCACTAACTGGTGAGTCAAAACTAAAAATGTCAGGACATAATTACAAAGCCTGGGTCAGTGAGATTACACTATTGCTTCTTAGAGAAGGTACTCATTTTATGGTTTTTAACCCTCCTGCACAACCATGGGACTATGCAATAAGAGATTTAGAGATAAGGGCTCGTACAACATTATTGATGTCCATGGATACTGAACTGCAGGTCACTTTTCCACCAAATACAACAGCCCGACAAATTTGGGCTGAATTGGAAAATTGCTACAGGCCTATCTCAATTGAATCTTCATGTTTACTCATGTCTGAACTCCACGGTTCGAGATTGAAACCCGGTGAACAAATTGGAGGACATTTGACCAAACTGAAAGGTCTGAGAACAGAATTGAGAGAAAGAGGCCATAACATTGAAGATATTCAAATGATCAGCATCATTATTAACTCTTTGAATTATGAATGGAAAGATGCTGTTACAAAAATTAACCAAGTCCCTATTGCTCAACGCACAGTGGACAATGTTTGTAGACTTTTAATTGAAGAAGAGGCATTCATGCTAGCTACTCCACACTTGAGAGGACCACCCGCATCAAGAGCTCCAGCTAGGCGCCCCTTCCGAGGAAGGACCTACGCTCCAAGGATGCCAAGATGCTACACCTGCAATCGTGTGGGACATGCCACCCGGGATTGTCCCCAACGAGTTCCAGCTCCCGTCACGTACCAGCCCAGAGGAACAGATTCCAGAGGCAGAGGCAGAGGCGGTAGACAAGGTCGTTGTGGTCCCCGGCGTGATCCACAAACTCCACTCGCCACACTGGCTTTAACCAATGATCCACAACCTCAACCAGAGTACGACAGACGACTCCTGTGGACTTTGGACAGTGGTGCAGCATTGCATGTTACCTACAGAAAGGAACTTTTCACAGAAATGCACGAGCCTGAACCTGAACTACGTGAACTTTATTCTTTCTCCAATCATCCTTGTCAGGTCAAAGGAAAAGGAACTGTTTATGTTGAAGAGCTCGATGCATTCATTCCTGATGTTTATTACATACCAACAGCAACCAGTAATTTGCTTAGTCAGTGTCACTTGTCTAGAATGTTAAAGTTCCAAGTTCACCACCTTGAAAAAGCAAGTTACATAGTTAAAGATGGAGATATTGTTGCTGAAACCATATTAATTGGTGGTGTTTATTATTTAAAGCCAAAGCCTAAAAAACAAACACAGGCAAGTATGCAAACTCCAAAAGGGGAGAGCACAAATGCTCCAGTGAGAGATCCTGTTGCTATTCCTAAGGCTCCTAAAGCCAACAAAAATAGAGTTGGTAAACAGGTTGCTCAGAGCAAGCCTGAGGTTCCGCATAAAAATGTTAATGTTGAGAATTCACTAACTGGTAAACCTTTGCATTCCAGGTGTATCCATAAATGGCATAGAAGATTGGGGCATGCCAGTTTCCGTGTTCTTAGGAAGATGCCGGAGTTCGCAAAAGGTTTGGATCTAAAGGGGTGTAAGGTGTTTTTGGATTGTGCTGTATGCAAGAAGGCCAAATCCAAAGCAGCAGCCATTCCCAAACGCGCTACACGCCTGTCAACACGCATTTTTGATTTGGTTCACATTGACATAGTTGGTCCATTCCCGCCATCATTTGGTGGTAGAAAATATTTCCTAACAATTGTTGATAATTACTCTAGATATGGATATGTATATCCTATGAAAGAAAAATCAGAGACTTTTCAGATCTTTAAAGACTTTGCAACCCTTGTTTCTACCCAACACCAAGTTCGCATCGCCAGAATCCAGAGTGATCGTGGTGCCGAGTTCATGTCTCAGCGTTTCCAGGACTGGATGCGTAAGAATGGAATTATTCATCAGACTTCGGCCCCTTACACACCGGCTCATAATGGAGTCGCAGAACGAAGACAAGGGGTACTGCAAACCATGATGCGTTGTCTCCTAGAAGACGCCAACCTTGGTAAGATATACTGGGGTGAAGCTATCAAGTATGCAAATTACATTGTCAACCGTACTTGGAGCAGTGTAACAAATCAGACTCCTTTCTTCATGTTGTATGGCTACAAGCCCGATCTTAAAAACATCCATATTTTTGGTTCATATGCTATGGTGAACATTCCCTTAGCTCAAAGAAGAAAAGGAGGTCCAGCAGCAAAGAGACTGAGATTTATGGGTATTGATGATAACTCAAAATGGAGCAAATTTATTGACTCTAAACATGCAATTGTGATTTCCCAATCTGCTAATTTTGAAGAAGATATTGACTGGTCCAGGATTCATTCCAATGATCCTGGAGTTTATTTTCCCAGAGATGACACTGCTGATGCCACGCAGATTGATGATCAAGATTCCACTGATTCTTCTCAACCCGATGTTCCGTCTTCGCAAGCCGCGGATGCTGACGCTAGCGACGAAAGTGAGGACGAGGACGAAGCAGAAGAAGACTGGACAGTTGTCCCGAGACGTTCCAAGAGGGTCACAAAAGGGATCCCTCCACAACGATATTCTTGGCAACTGACAAAAGCACCCTTGCCTTTGATTTGCAATGTCACACTTCCACCTGATAATTTCACACAAATCAAGCAGCTCCCTGATTCAGAGCAAGACAAATGGTATGAAGCAATGCAGGTTGAAATGGACAGTCTAAAGAAACTTAAAGTGTTTACACCTGAAAAACCTCCAGCAAACAAAAAGGTCATTGGCACTCGATGGGTATACAGAATCAAAAAGAAGCCAAATGGTGAGTCACTGTACAAGGCCAGACTTGTAGCTCAGGGTTTCGCTCAACGTTATCCTGAGGACTACACAAATATCTACTCACTGACAGTCCGAACTGAGAGTGTAAAAATTGCTTTAGCAACTGCAACTATCCTTGGTTTAGAAGTTTTCCAGTTCGGCAGTTGACACGGCTTATCTACATGCAGACCTAGATGAAGAGATCTACGTGAGAGGCCCTCCAGGGTTCCGACAGCAAGAAGGGGATACCTGGTTTCTAAACAGAAGTCTTTATGGTCTGAAACAGTCTGGTTTAATGTGGTACTTATGTCTTACTGACAAATTAAATTCAATGGGCTTTATTAAGTCCGAAACTGATGAGTGCATGTTCACAAAAAGATCTAACAATGCATATGAGATAGTTCTTGTTTATGTTGATGATATTGTTTATATTGGTCCAAATAAGCAAATGAGTGAAATTTTTGCCAAAGCTTTGCAGAGATACTTCACATTGAAATCTTTAGGTCACATTAGCACTTATTTAGGTGTTCAGATTGAAAAAACACAGAAGGGGTTTAGTCTTTCACAAGAGGATAAAATTGAACAAGTTTTGCATCATTGCAACATGAAGGATGCTAACACAACAAAGACACCCATGCAAACAGATTTTCACAACTTGACGCATGAAGCAAGTCCTGAGTTCGAGGATCAAACACTTTATCGTTCAGTTATTGGGTCACTGTTGTACATTAGTAGTTGGACCAGACCCGACATTGCACTTAGTGTTAATCTCTTATCTCGACACGTAGGTAAGGCAAAACAGTTTCATTGGACATGTATTAAGAAATTATTGAGATACCTAAAATACACTAAACACTTGAAATTATTGTTAGAACCAACACATACTGATTATGCAGAATTATGTTGTTATGCAGATTCTGATTGGGCAAGTGATAAGAAATCACGTAAAAGTACTTCAGGTTATATGATGTTCCTAAATGGATGTCCTGTTTATTGGCAAGTACGTAAACAGAATTTTGTTTCTTGTTCATCTACTGAAGCTGAATATGCTTGTGTTTCAGATGCATGTAATTCCCTAACTTGGTTTGATGCTTTAGTCACAGATATCTGGACACACCTGATCCGACCGATCACAGTGATGGAAGACAATGAATCGGTGGTTTATATTTCTGAATCTCATTTTACAGGTTCTAGGTCCAGACACATTGACATTCGTTACCAAAACATAAAGCATTTAGGGAAAAAAGGTTTTGTCAAAATGCAATATGTATCTACACATGATCAAATTGCTGATATGCTCAACAAACCACTTCCAGCAGCTCAACACGAGTATCTGCGTGAGAAGATGTGCCTTATTTGATGATGAACTGATATTCGCTCAACTGGCAAAAGAAGGGGAATGTCACTGCGTTATTTTATTTACCAGCTGAGCTCATTATTTCTGGACTATCTGACCCTCCGTAGCTTGCCAAGAATTGTTATCAGTAAGCTACGTGTTTCCGCATCCACCCACATTCCTTCACTTGCTTCTCACCTCTCTTCCCTTTGTTCTCCTGCCAGCAAGGTCCGTCTTGGACCGGCAGGAAAATTATTTTCAAAAATGTAACAATTAACTTTTCTTAGTTAGTGAGGTGTTTTATTTTCTTTATAACAAATAAATGAGTTTTATTAGAAACCTTCCTCGAGTTTCTTTTCAGATTATTGACAACTTGGATTAAGCCACGACCCATCTCCTCTAAACCAGGGTAATTAGTCCCAGAGCCAAACATGGGATTAATAAATACCCTGACCTTGGAAATAAAGAGATGGGAAAAATAATACAAGAATATTATAGACAACTTTACAAGAGAGAGAGACGATAGAGGAGGAAAAAGTGGCAAAGTACTTACAAGAAGCAAAATTACCTGATTCCCAAAGATATTGAGGAGATGTTAGAGGGGACTATAACGATGATGGAATTGACAGAAGCAATTAAGAATCAAAAGAATGGAAAGGCACCAGGGCCAGATGGTTTACCTGTTGAATACTATAGGACATTACAAGAATCTTTATCTCTCCCATTATTGGAAGTTATGAGTGAAGTGATGACCAAGAAGAAAATACCCAAATCGTGGACTGAGGCATATATTACATTGATTCACAAAGAAGATACAGACCCACAACAAATCAAAAATTATAGGCCTATATCCCTGCTAAATTCAGATTATAAAATCTTTGCTTCAATATTGGCAGAAAGATATTTAAATAATTTTATACACACAGATCAAAATGGATTTCTTCCAAAAAGACAAATTAGAGACAATATTAGAATAATTCTGGATACTTTAGAATATTATGAAGCACGGACTTCCGGTGGCACCGCAGGCGCTGGCAGACGTTCCTTTCGGATCCTCAGCCCCACGATCTTGTAAAAACCGCTAAAATAGCACAAATCAGCTGTCTAGCGGTTTGGAAACCTTCCCCTCGGGAGAAGAGGGGAAGGCGAGCAGCCGGACGAAGGTAGAGCTCCCCAAAAGCCCTAGGAATAATTCTGGGGCTTGAAGGGTGAGAGCTCCCTGGTAGCCCGACAGAGCTCTGGATCCGGGACTTTTCTGCTTCTAAGCAGAACAAGACGCCGCGACCACCCCTGCAATCAACATTCAGTTTTAAATTAATCCCAAAGCAGGCAGAATAAAAACAGGAGTCCTAGTAACTGCAAGTACTGAACTTTAACTCTGTATCCATATTTCTTCCTTCTAAGATCATTTTTTAAAAAAAGGAAAGGAAAAATGGCGCCTGAACTGTAACAGGGCGTGGAAAAGTGAAAGTTATAGTGAAAGTGATTGTTAACATTGTTAGCGCTCTTAAGGCTGTTCAAGATTATTGGATTCTATATTAAAGAAAGAAAGATCTAAAGTGGAAAGATTACAGTATGGACTTTAAATAAATTACAATATTTACAAAAGATTTAAAAACAATTGGACTTATTGATTTGGTTGCTGCAAGAAGTATAAATTGAAAGTTAAAAATGGCTTTTAAGCAAACAAAACCCAGCTCTTTTAAAAGTGCTGGAGGATCACCAGCACAACCATCTAAACTACAATCTTTGTCTACTCCAAATCCACAAATATTGACTTTGGAAGCTCTACAAGAGTCTTTACAGGAGGCCTTTAAGCAGCAAACCTCTGTTTTAGAGGGAAAAATTAAGGGAGTGTCTGATGAGATGGCTGAAATTAAGGAGGTTATCCAAACTTGGAATAAGGAAATAAGAGAAGATATTGTAATGGCATTTCAGGGTCTGGCAAAACACATTGAATTGTTGGATGAAAGGGTAGAAGAAATTAATCAGTCTAATGTGAACTTGGAAAATAAAATGGATGAAGTTCAGATCAAGATGGATAGGGTAGACGATGAAGTGGTGATGTTACAATATAGAGCGATGGAGTTTGCCCTGAGAGTAAGAGGTTTGAGAGAGCACAATCGAGAGAATTTGAGAGAGATCTTTGCAGAGGCTTTTGCAAAGATAACTGGAGAGCAACAAGCAGATCTGTTGTGGCTCCGTTGCCTGAGCCTGGGCTATCGACAGATGCAGAGTCTGAGAGTGACGAAGAGGAGTTGGCAAGGCCTCCCTCTCCAGGACCCTCCTCTCTGGCAATGCCTCCAGAGGACACCGAAGGCCAAAAGATAGGCTCAGAGCCAAGCACGTCCCCGCAGCCACAGGTGGACAGTGACGAAGGAGAAAAGTGCTGGCTGGACCCTCGCCAGAGGCGCAGGGAGAAGTGTGCGCAGCAGAGGGAAAGGCATGCCAGAGATTAGCTGAGTCACTGGACCACACCCCACAGGGTATAAATGTGGGTGTGGTGGCCGGTTCAGTTCGTGACGAGCAAAAACTAGAACTAATCCATGATTTCTGCGTTACTGGACTCTGCCTGTTTTATCGGAATGCTGGCAGGCTAATCTTTGTTTTGAGTGAGTAAAGTCTGAATTGGCAGCTAGCCACTGGGTTGCTGCCAGCTTTATTTTCAAAGAATTTTGTCGTGTGGCTTATTAACTCCGGGCCGTCTGTGGGGGTGCGTGAGTGGAATGGGGACAGAACAAGATCTTTCATTGCAAATTGACAAAATATATCACGTTAATTCCTGGTTTGCCAGACAGAAATAATTGCCAAGAGATATTGTGATTTATTTTACAATGAGGAGGATCCGAAATGAAATTTTACAAGCCTTCTATAAAAATAAACTCCAACTGGCAGGACAAGAGATTTTAGAACTGAAAGAAATCCCTCCAAAAATGTTGAGAAGCAGAAAAGAGTTTGCTTTTTTGGTGGATGAACTTAGAAATCGACAGATCCAGTTTAGATGGGATGTTCCAGCTGGACTGGTGGTGAATTACTCGGGAGAAAGGTATCGTCTTAACACAATCTGGAAGGCAAAAGATTTTTATACTAATGTATTAAAGGCTGGATGCCCATCACCTCCGGAAATGAGGAAAAGAAAAGAAGAGCTGGCAATACAGGGACAGAAGGAAGGTAAACAGCCACAAGCTGAAGGAGAGATTTCGCTTATTGAAGAAGATTTATTGCAACTTTTTGGTACTGTTCAACCTTTGGAATTAGTAGAAAAAAGAGAAGAACCAAAAGATCAAAGACAGACCCGAGCTGCAGCCAAACAAAGAGAACAAGACCTAAAGATACAGCAAACCCAAATGAAAGTTCAAGAAACTACAAAAACAGAAGCAGTGGGAGGAGCAAGGCCAAAGAGAAAGGTGCAGGAGGATTTCCAGCTGGCACTCCAGAAGCTTCAAGGTACCAAGAATGGCAATTAAATTTTTGACATGTTAATGGCTTAAATTCAACGCAAAAGAGGAAGAAAATATTTCACTATTTGATTTGTCCTTTTATTTCTTCTGATAGTGAAATAAAAGGACAATTGGAAGAAACTTACCGCGTACAAACAAATTATATAAGGAAACACAGACTGGCGAGAGAAGTCCATGTCAAATTCTTCAAAAAATCAATCCGAGATGAAGCCTATAAGAAATCTAGAGAAGAAACGGTGATCTATAATGATAAAGAAATTATAATCTTAAAACAGATACCCCGAAGAGTAAGAAATCTACGACAACAATATCAGTTTTTAACACAATTATTGATCAAATACAAGATAATGTACAGATGGCTGCCAATAGAGGGGATCTTAATTACGTGGGAAGACAAAAAATATAAAATAGACACTCTAGAAAAGGCAAGAGAATTCCATAACACACACTTTAGACTAGAAGAAGAACAGGAAAGCAAGGAGGAAACAGATAGTAAAAGTCAAGAAGAAGAACCAATAGAAACAAATCAAGAAAAAGAAATAAGACAGAGGCAAGAAAAAGAGAGAGAACAGAGAGAAGGTGCAAAAGCTAAGGCACGGATGGAAACAAGAAACACAAAGAAACAGATACGATAGGCAATGGATGAACAGATCAAACTCTTTTCGGTAAACATTAATGGCTTAAATGCCCCAAAGAAAAGGAATCAAATTTTCACAAAATTACGAAAATTAGAAGCAGATGTGATATGTCTGCAAGAAGTACACATTCAAAAAGACTATCAAAAAATCCTAGAAAACCCCAAATTAGGAAAACTATATTCATCTCTGGCCCAAAAAAAGAAAAAAAGGAGTAGTGATTTATGTAAAAGAAAAAACACAATCTAAACTAGTTTATACCGATGAGCAAGGTAGAGTGGTGATGGTTGAACTAGAAATAGGAAAGAGGAAAATGTTAATTGTAGTGATTTATGCACCTAACCAAAAACTACAGGTTTTTTTTAAAGATCTACACATAAAATTAGCAGAATTAGAATATGACGATATTTGTGTAATAGGGGATTATAATGCTCCTCAAGAGGAGCCACGACGTTAAACCAGCAGGACACTTCGGGTTCCTAAAGACTCTGCACCTAGTACGAAGGCAGTTCTGGTGGCCCCACATGAGAAAGGACGTAGACAGTTATGTAAAAAGCTGCACCATTTGTGCCATGATGAAGACAAGACCAGGGTGCCCACCTGGACTGTTGCAACCAGTAGCTGAGCCAACAAGACCATGGGAGGAGATTGCAATGGACTTTATAGTAGACCTACTGAGGAGCAGTGGAAATACAGTGATCTGGACTGTAATAGACTTATTCTCCAAACAGGCACACTTCATTCCTTGTAGTGGACTGCCTTCAGCCCGCCAGTTATCCAAACTGTTCCTGAAACACATCTACCGCCTACATGGAGTCCCCAGGAGAATCATCTCCGACCGAGGGGTCCAGTTCACAGCAAAGTTCTGGAGGGAGTTTCTACGATCCATAGGGTCATCCCAAGGCCTCAGCTCAGCATTTCACCCAAGCACCAATGGGGGGGTAGAAAGACTGAACGCTATGATAGAACAGTACTTAAGATGCTACGTCGACTACCAGCAGTCCAATTGGGCAGATCTCCTATCTTTTGCGGAGGTCGCATATAATAATGCTGTCCACAGCAGCACGGGGCTAACCCCGTTCAAAGTAGTGAGTGGCATGGATTTTGTCCCCATGCCAGAGTATCCGAGGGAGCCCCCTTCCTCAGTCAGTTTGACCGACTGGATGGCAATGTTGAGAGAAACTTGGGAGAATGTTAAGAGGGTGCTGGCAAAGGCGGCTCAATCTTATAAGGAACAAGCAGACAAGCACCGAACTCCCCAAAGACCATTTCAGTTGGGAGAGAAAGTTTACCTTTCCACCAAGTACTTGAGACTTAGACTCCCGAGCAAGAAATTGGGCCCAAAATTTATAGGACCATTTCCTATAATAAAAATAATCAACCCCGTTACAGTGCAATTGCAGTTGCCACGGCTTTTGGGGAAAATTCACCCCGTTTTTCACAGTAGCCTTCTAAAACCTGTAGTGGGGTCTACTTTAAGGCCGATGCCACGTGAACCCCCTGGGCCCCTGGTTGTTGGGGGCCAAACACACTACGAAGTGCAGCGAATTCTTGATTCAAGATGGCACAGGGGGCGCCTCCAGTACTTAATTAAATGGAAGGGCTACCCGTTGTCAGAGGCTTCCTGGGTGAAGAGCACAAACATCCAAGCTGACCGCCTTATAGCAAAATTCCATGCAGACCACCTGGGAAAACTGGGAGGGGGGGTGCGCAGCCAAGGAGGGGCTAATGATACTTATCTTGTTGTGCTTTTCCTTATGGGGTAGGTTACGTCGCAGAAGTGAAGGGAGAGGGGCCGGATGTCAGCGTTCCAAGTTAGGCTCTCTTCCAACGCTGACATGAATGAAATGAAACAGAGAGCAGAAGCGGTGATTTATTGCTGAGATGAACTTTTACCTAGTTTTCTGCATGCAACAGATAGTGTTACCTGGGTGACAGAGGGTGGGGGCAAATTTCTGTGAAAAGAATGTGCCAAGACGAAGAGATGGATCTGCATGATGCCCAATGGGATATTGGGGTTGGAGAGTGGAAGGGGAGGTTGTTGGAAGGAGGGGCCAGTTTGGCTGCAACCAGAGTTTAGGCATGTCGTGTTTTTTCTATTCTTAAATAAAAGAGTTTCATTAGAGACTTTGCGTTTGAGAATGAAGTTTATTTAAGATAGCACTGAAGCCTGACAGAAGCTATGGAGAAAGCCAAAATACCAAATTCATGGACAGAAGCCATAATAACAATCATTCCAAAAGAAGATACAGATCTCCAGTTAATACAAAACTACAGACCTATTTCATTATTGAATGCCGATTACAAAATATTTGCAGCAATCTTGGCCGAAAGGATTAAATCAGTATTAAATACATATATACACCCAGACCAAAATGGATTTCTGCCGGGACGCCAAATAAAGAACAACATGAGAATAGTACTTAATGCTCTAGAATATTATGAATCACACCCGGAGAAGCAGGCAGTGTTGCTTTTTCTTGACGCCCAAAAGGCCTTCGATAATCAAAATTGGAAATTTATGATTGAACAATTACAAAAACAATTGGAGACAGATTTACACAGAGAAATAGACTGGTGGACTTATACTCAAATACAATCCAAATACAGAGAACATATAAAAACATATGAAATTTATAATCAAAAACAAGAAATAGATAAAATTATATTAGATTCAGAAAATAAATTAATTAGTAGAATTTACAAATTTCTTCTACGCTATAAATTGGAAGAAGAGACAGTCAAAGAAACGATGATTAAGTGGGCTCAAAACATCAAACACACAATACCTTTGGAAAAATGGGAAAAGTTCTGGCAGGTAAACCTAAAGTTAACGAAAGCAACGGCGTACAAGGAAAACCAACTGAAAATGTTTTATCGGTGGCATATGTCTCCAACCAGATTGGCAAAAATACAACCTAAAAATAGCCCGATTTGTTGGAAGTGCAAAAAGGCACAAGGGACTTTCTATCATTTATGGTGGACGTGCCCGGCAGCAAAGAAATTTTGGTCTAACATCAAAAAATGGTTGGAACAAATAACAAAAACACAGATTGAAAAAGAACCAGAAACATTTCTATTAGGAATCTTTAACAAATCATACCCTAAGGATATCAAATATCTCACAATTCACATATTAACTGCTGCAAGAATAACCCACGCAAAAAATTGGAAGCAAGAAAAAACACCAAGTGAAACAGAAGTAATAGGAAAAATTTTAGAATGCGCTGAAATGGATAGGTTAACCAAAGAATTACAAGAAAGAGAAGAATCAGACTATTATAAAATATGGAATAATTGGTATAATTGGTTAAAAATCAGAAATATACAAAAAATATAGGGGGAAATATTACCGATTTAAATATATATATATATATAATAAAAAATGTTATTAGATTAAGGAGAGGTGAAGGAATATATCATAAGTAGAATTGTAGAATGTCACTCTGAAAAAATGCTTAAGAAGAAACTATACTCTTTTTGTGTATATGTTGTATAAATGTTTGTTGTGTATATGTTACGTATGTCTTTTTTAATATTTATATTCAATAAAAACTACTTTAAAAAAAATATTTCACTATTTGAAACAGTTTAAAAATGATGTAATTTGTCTACAAGAAACACATATTAGAGTGACAGATCAAAAATATTTGATAAATTCAAGATTGGGAACACATTTTGTTGCAGCTGCTCCAGAGAAGAAAAACGGTATAGTTATATACCTAAAGACAGATTTAAAAAAAAACAAAAAAAAAACAACAACAAATTTTATTTCATAGTCAACATACATCATATACACTTAAACAAAAAATCAATCTTATATATTTTTTTAATTCCCCCCCCCCTCCCTTCCCCCCTCCTATCCCAACCCCCACCCCCCTCCCCGGACTTCCCAGAACAAATACAGGGTAAAAACATTTAACAAACCTTAATAAAAAACCCCACAAACTAACTATCTATAGATTTATCTATCACTTGTACTTTAACTCTCCTTGTTCAAAACAAAATATAACTTTTCTTGCTTAAAGGTAGTTAAACAAAACCAACTTGTTCCTCCACAGAATAACATTAATGTTAAGTTTAACATCCAAAAGAAAGTTTCTTTTTTTAATCCATTACTTGAAGTAATTTTTAGATATAATCCATCCAATCATAACCATACAGATCATATCCTTAATAAAAATTAATCATGTCTTACAATCACCTCCACAGAATAACATTAATGTATATAACCTTAAATTTAACATAATCCATCTAATCATTCACATTTATATAACAGTTGAAACATCCAGTCATAAGTAAAAAAAAAATTTTCAAAACCAAACAAATCATATCCTTAATAAAAATCTTGAATACCAATACAATCATTCACCATGTTATCCTGCCTAACAAAGAGGGATAAAATTCTTCCACTTCCATTTCCCCCTAGTTTTTTTCCGAGCCTTTTTCTTCCGCTTTATTCCACCATCTTTTATTTCTACAAGCTTTTGTGTATTCAACTGTAATTTTATCTTCCAGTCCTGTGCAGCTCGCAAAGTAATTCCTTTTAAGAAACACACCTCTTTAGTTAGGATTAAAAGTCCATTTTTATAAAGAAATTGTAATGTTCCATTTCTAATCCTTCTTGATATCTTGAAAATCCAAGCTTTTCCCAGCACTTTTCCTCTCATCTGCATCAAAACCTCTGGATAGATCTCACTCCATATCTCCGGATTAACCTCCTTCAAGCCCATCAGTTTATTCATAATTTGAGAAACATCCTTTCCATGTTCCTCAGGCGCTCTTACTTGAATTACTTCTTCTTCCTCCTCTTTCAACATTGCAACTTTATTATCAATTTGAGTAATAAACTTCTCAAAGATCTCATCCAGTCTTTCCGTAAATGATTTTTGCCATGCTTCCAAAAAATCCACTGTCAGTGTTTGTACACTTGCTGAATTCTGTGCTGAGAAACCTCCATTCTCTTCAAAAATCTTTGCCTCTGCCATCTTTTCTTATGCTGCAAACTTAAATTCCCTCTTCATTCAGCAAAGCTTCAAAATACTGACAGCTATAATGACCTTAACAAGCGCAAACAAGCTTTAACAATCACTTTCTTCTTAAACTTCCATTCTCTATCAGCGCCATTTTGGATCTCTTTAAAACTTTCACTCGAATCTGAAAGGACTCATTATTCATCAGAGTTAAAGGAAAGAAAAATACTTGCGAGAAGCTCTCCTGTTTTGTTCTGCCTGCGTAAAAATCAATCCTTGAAATCACTTGTTTCGCAGGGATGGTCGCGGTGCCTTGTTCCGTCAGAGATGGAATCCTGAGTCTGGAGCTGCTTTCCAGGCATTTGGGGAGCCCTCACCCTCTGCACCTCCAGGATTAATCCTGGAGGTTTTGGGGGGCTCTACCCTGTACACCTGAGCATTCACCTCCCCCTCTTTGCCTGAGGGGGAAGTTCCAGACATCAAAACGGCTGATTTATGCTGTTTTACAGATCCCGGGGTTAGGAGCTCACAAAGGCGCTGCAGCGGCGCCGGCGGTGCGAGCGGAAGTTTTGGCCTAAAGACAGATTTAACAGCTAAACTAATTGAGGCAGATGTTCAAGGAAGATACATCGCAATTGAACTTTTAATAGAAGGAAAGAAAACACTTTTAATTGGAGTATATGCACCCAATCAACAGCAAGAAAAATTTTATAAGCTTTTGCACACCAAAATAATACAATGGGATTACAAATTGTGTATATTAATGGGTGATTGGAATGGAGTATTGGATACTCAAAAGGACAAAAAAGGATTATTTCAAAATACCCCAAATCGTGCTAGACTGCCTAAATCTTTTTTTGATATGATGGACGATATGGAGTTGAGAGATATCTGGCGAGAACGAAATGTTGAAGAAAAGGACTTTACTTTTTTTTCTGATATACATCAATCTTTTTCCAGGATTGATTTTATATTAATCACTAATGATTTTTTTTCTAGGGTGAATAAGATGAAGATATGTTCAAGAACTTTAACTGATCATAGCCCAGTGTGGATGGAATTGGAGCAGGAAAAGGAAGCTAGAAGGTCTTGGAGGATAAATGAAAATTTGTTTAGATATGAGGAAAATGTGAAAAAATGTAAAAAACAAATGAAAGAATTTTTTGTTATGAATATGCACAAGGGTACACCTATGGAAATGGTTTGGGATGCAAGTAAAGCATATATGAGAGGAATTTTAATACATTTGAATAATAAATACAGATGTAGACAAGAAAAGAAACGGAGGAATTTAGAAGAGGAAATAAAAAAGAAGGAGCAGGAACTTATATTGAATCCAACAGATAAGAAAATAAAGGAAACAATAAATTTGTTGCAAGGGCAGTTTAATATGCTGATGGCAGACCAAGTGGCAACTAATTTACAATATGCTAAACATAATACTTTCTGTAATGCGAATAAACCAGGTAGATGGTTAGCTTATTTGTTAAGGAAAAAACAAAAGCTACGTACTATAGAAAAAATAGAATACAAAGGTAAAGGGGTATATCAAGAAAATATGATTAAAAAAGCTGTTTTAGAATTTTATACAAAGTTATATGCTAGAGATACAATTCAAGGTTAAGACATAGATAGATATTTACAGGAGGAGAATATTCCTGTAGTTACACCAGAGCAAAGGGAAGGATTGAACCAACCAATAACTTCGGAGGAAATTATTTTAGCAATTAAACAGTTAAAAGGGGGTAAAGCTCCAGGCACAGATGGACTGACAGCTGTTTATTATAAAAATTTGCAGTTAGAAATGGTGGAACCGCTTAAGGAACTATTTAGCAAAATTCAAGCTGGAGGAGATGTACCCCCATCCTGGAGAACAGCTTTTATTTCATTGATCCCAAAGGAGGATCAAGATCATAGTCAACCCAAAAATTATAGGCCAATATCACTTTTAAATACTGATTATAAGATTTTTACTAAAATATTAGCAAATAGGCTAATTGTCAAGTTTCCGAAAGATGCCCTAATTAATTCATGAGCCATGATCCAAACTTCAAAGGAAATAAAGTCATTTATTAGGAGCATGTGTATAGCAACTCCAGGAAGAGAAGAATTCTGCCGAGTAATATTTTTTGGATTTTTTTTTCTTTCTCCTTACTTTTCTTTCCTCTCTGAACTATGTATTGAATACTACCCCTACTACCGATTAGACAGCTCACCTGATTAATTCAAATCTTGTCTACCCTTGATTACCCCCTTTTTTTGGAATTGATCGGATAAAATCTTTTCAATCAAAATGTCAACGGCAACATCAGTGGTAACCACAAAAACTGGGAAAAAAGTCTTGACATTCCCTATGGTCGCTGCTACGGCCACCACGGCTACACCCACCTCATTGCCTTCGTCTGCCAGGTCACTGGATGATATGGTTGCTGCAGGGAAACCACCATCGTTATCAAGCTTACAGAACATGCTGCAGGCAATGTACGAAGTGATGACCAAAAATCAAGAAGTTATTTCTAAAAATTTAGAGGACTTAACATCAGATATTAAAGGGGAGCTGGGAGCCGTTAGAAATGATATCAAAATGTTGAATGAGAGCTTGGAAGGTGTTCAGGGGGTGTTGACGCAACAGGAGAGTAAAATACAAGACATTGAAAGGAGGATGGGACGATGTGAGGAAAGACAAGATGGAGAGGAAAGGGAACAAATAGCGGTGAACAGGGTCCTCGAAGAGAACAGGGAAAACTCCCAGTACAGATGGCCTACCGATTGAATATTACAAAGCACTTTGGGAAATACTAGGTACGCATATGACTGAGTTATTTAATGGGGTGATTCGGGAGGGACAGACCCCGAAATCATGGACAGAAGCACTAATAACTCTTTTGCCAAAGGACGATAATGACCTATCTCAGATTCAGAACTATAGGCCCATCTCGCTCCTTAACGCAGATTATAAATTATTCGCAGCAGTTTTAGCAGAGAGACTCAAAGGGTTTCTTAACCAATTTATACATGAAGACCAAAATGGCTTCTTACCAGGCAGACAGATTAGAGACAATGTAAGAATAGTTATGAATGTTTTGGAATACTACGAAACCCATATTGATAAACAATTGGCCCTGGTATTCATGGATGCACATAAGGCCTTTGAACGTGTGAACTGGAGCTTTTTAATAGGTTTACTGCAACATATGCAATTTGGAGAAAGATTTATTCGGGCAATCCGTGCAATTTACTCGAAGCAGACTGCTAAAATTTCAATTAATGGTGATGTATCTGGTCAAATTGATATTGAGAAAGGAATTAGACAAGGGTGTCCGCTTTCCCCGTTGTTATTTATTTTGTCATTAGAACCCCTACTGAGGGAAATTAGACGTAATATGGGGATAAAAGGTCTTTATATCCAAAATCAACAATATAAGGTGCAGGCTTACGCTGATGGATATACCTATTCTATACAGCACCAGCTAGATTGGATAATAATTTTTTTAAAAAAACTAAATTACTATGTCCTTAAATTCATTTGGCAAAATAAAAAACCCAGAATCAAACTTAAAATGCTTCAAGAGCTTAAAGAAAGAGGAGGATTTGGTGTTCCAAAATGGGAATACTACTATCAGGCCGCAAATTTAGTCTGGATCAGGGATTGGATATTGTTGAGAAGAAGGAGGTTGTTGATCTTGGAAGGAGAGGGGCTACATCAAGGTTGGCATTATTTTCTTTGGCAAAACAGAATCCCAAAGCACAGGTGCCTTGCAGGATATTATGTGAGGAATATTCTAATTGAGTCCTGGAGGAAAATTAAGGGTAAATTTTACTCTTCAATCCCCTCTTGGCTGGTCCCACTCGAAGCTATAACGTATAGGCCTCTATATAACAAAGAAAATCATCTCTCTTACCGGGAACTTTTGGACCCCCATGGTAGTCTGAAATCAAGAAATGAGTTGGAGTTGCAGGGAAGACAACTGGATTGGTGGGCTTATGCCCAAATTTGCTCGAAATTTAAAAAAGATAGGGAACAAGATGGTATTAATTTGAATCAGCATGATCTGGACAATATCATTCTAGGAAAAGAGGACAAAATGTTATCAAGGATATATAAACTTTTAATAGACTATTGGATAGGGGATGAAATAGTTAAAGACTCTATGATTGCCTGGGGGAGAAATATTGGCTATCCAATTGATTTGACAAAATGGGAAGAAATCTGGCTTAAACATATGAAATTCCTGTGGGCAACATCATACAAAGAAAATGTGTACAAGATGCTGTATAGATGGCACCTTCCACCTGCTCGTCTTTCTAAAATGTATTCAAATCTCTCACCAAACTGTTGGAAGTGTGGGGAGATTGGCACCTATTTCCACATGTGGTGGACCTGTTCCAGGACGACTGAATTCTGGAAAATTATACAGGCATGGATCATGGAAATCACAGGTTATAACCTAATTCTGAAACCAGAGTACTATCTACTGAACATCAGGCCAGACAACATAGGCACAAATATATGGTGTCTGTGTGTATTTATCACCACGTCAGCAAGAATATGTTTCGCCCAACATTGGAAGGGGAAAGACCTGCCGGCTGAAGATTTGATTTTGGAGAAAATTTTGGATTATGCGGAAGCCGACAGACTGACTAAAGCATTGAGAGATCAAAAGGACTCCGTATATTTCCAATGTTGGGACAAATGGTACGTTTGGTTGAACAACAGATGCCCAAAAAGTCAAGTATAACCAGGATTATGTTTAATATATGTTAAATCTGACTGAAGCCTACATACCGTAGAAAGTGTAAATATCATGTAAACTTCCTGTCGCAATCATTTGTTTGATTATTTCTTTTTTTTATGTATTGTTTTAAATAAATAAAAAATTTTATTAAAAAAAAAATTATTCAAGCAATTGAAGCTATATACTTTAAGCAGACAGCAAAAGTAATGATAAATGGAGAATTGACTGATTCTATCGAGATAGAAAAAGGTACTAGACAAGGATGCCCACTGTTGTTTATATTGACTTTATTATTATTATTTATTTATCAAATTTCTATACCGCCCTACTCCCGGAGGACTCAGGGCGGTGAACAGCCAAGATAAAATACAGATAATACAAACATTAAAAATCCATTAAAATTATTAAATATTTTGGCCGAAAACAAATTTAAAACACCCAATTTATAAAACAGATTAAAACGATTTAAAAATTTAAAAGGGAGAGTTAGGCCAGGCCAGCCTGCTGAAATAAAAATGTTTTGAGAGCACGATGAAACGTACGCAGGTCCGGGATCCTCCGTATCTCTGGGGGGAGCTCGTTCCAGATGGTAGGTGCCCCCACAGAGAAGGCTCTCCCCCTGGGGGCCGCCAGTCAACACTGTTTGGCCGACGGCACCCTGAGAAGCCCCTCTCTATGGGAGCGTACTGGTCGGTGAGAGGCTATTGGTAGCAGAAGGCGGTCTCGTAAATACCCCGGTCCGATGCCATGGAGCGCTCTAAAGGTGGTAACCAAAACCTTGAAGCGCACCCGGAAGACCACCGGGAGCCAGTGCAGCTCGTGCAGGAGGGGGGTCACATGGGAGCGCCACGCCGCTCCCATAACCACCCGCACGGCCGCATTCTGGACCAGCTGGAGCCTCCGGGTGCTCCTCAAAGGAAGCCCCATGTAGAGAGCATTGCAGTAGTCCAGGCGGGAAGTGACGAGAGCATGAGTGACCGTATTTAATGAGTCCCGATCCAGAAAGGGACGCAACTGGTGAATCAGGTGGACCTGATAAAAAGTCCCCCTGGCCACAGCCATCAAGTGCTCTTCCAAAAACAGCCGTGAGTCCAGGAGGACACCCAAGTTGCGAGCCCTCTCCATGGGGGCCAATGACTCGCCCCCAATAGTCAGTGATGGCGCCAACTGACTATATCGGGATGTCAGAAACCACAGCCACTCGGTCTTTAGAAACTTTAGAAGTTTTAAATAGAAATATTAGAGAAGAAAAAGATATAAAAGGTATGAAAACTTGAAAAGAAGAATATAAATTGCAAGCCTTTGCAGATGACCTGGTCTTTATTATTGAAGAACCATTAACAACAATAAATAAATTGATAGAAAATATTGGAGAATTTGGGAAAGAAGCTGGCTTGAAAATTAATAAAGATAAAACTAAGATAGTGACTAAAAATATGTTGAAAAAGCAAAAAGAGGAATTGATGGAGATTTCAAAGATGCAGGTCACAAATAAGGTAAAATACTTGGGGATATATTTGACAGCAAGATGCAACGCACTTAAAGAAAATAACTATAACAAGCTTAAGCAACAGATAGGACAAGATTTGGTGAAATGGGGAAATCTGCAACTATCTCTGATTGGTAGGATCTCAACTATCAAGATGAATATTCTGCCTAGAATTTTGTATTTATTCCAGACAATTCCAATTAAGTTGGGTAAGGAATTCTTTGAAGATTTGAATAAAATGATGCAAGTTGTTACAAGATGCTAAAATGAGTGGTGCTTTTGGCTTGCCTAACTTTGAACTTTATTATCAAGCAACAAGTTTGATGTGGATTAAAGAATGGATAACTTTGAGAAACACCAGATTATTGAATTTAGAGGGACATGATTTGTTGATGGGGTGGCACGCCTTTTTATGGTACAAAGGAACAAAAATACAGGGGTACTTTAGAAGGCACCAGATACAAGAAGCTTTATTGTTGAACTGGGAGAAGGTCAAAAAACATTATTATTTGAAGATTCCAGTCTGGGTATCTACAATTGAAGCTTTTTCATATTCAGTAGTATTTAAAAGGGAACAAATTGTTAGATATAGTAACTTACTGGATGAAAAGGCTGAACTTAAATTAAAGCAAGAATTAGAAGATCAGGGATGCAAGATGGATATACATGCAAATACACTCTAGATATGAAGAAGATCTCAAACAAGAAGGTTTTTATAATGTTTTGACTAATTTAGATAAGATTTTAATGGGTTCTGATGATCATGTAATTAAAAAGTTATATGGATACTTGTTAGAGGTAAAATTGGAAGAAGAACAAGTTAAAGAATCAATGATAGCGTGGGGGGAAAATTTTGGTTATGATATTGATTTAGAGAAATGGCAAAAATTGTGGTCGCATAACTATAAAATGACAATGTCTATAGCATATAAGGAGAATTTGTATAAGATGTTTTACAGGTGGCATTTACCCCCGACGAGGATAGCCAGAATGTTCAAGAATAAATCGGAGAAATGTTGGAAGTGTCATCAGACTCCAGGATCTTATTACCATATGTGGTGGACATGCGTAGATGCCAAGAGATATTGGACTAAGATACACACATGGTTGGAAAAAATGATAAAGAGACACATTGACTTTAAACCAGAGATATTTTTATTAGGGATCTTACCAGAGACATATAATAGAGAATTGCAATATTTAATTGTGAATGTTTTAACAGCGGCCAGAATTGTATTTCTTAAAAACTGGAAAGGAGAGAAGATACTTACTGATGAAGAAGTTATTAAGAAAATGATGGACTGTGCTGAAATGAGTAAATTGACATTTGAAATAAGAGAACAGGAAGATAAACAATATTATTTGATATGGGATTTATTTTATCAATGGTTAGATAATAAAACACGGAGATAAAATATGAAATATGAAGTGGAAGTTAAGATAAAATATGTGAAATTCTTCTTTATGAAAACAAGCTTTGGTCATATATTGATATTTTGAAGATGGGATTGAGCACAAAAGGATGTTAACTGATCGATACACTGCCTGTGATTGTTTGGAATGATGATGGTTTTATGTTTTATTTTTGTTTTAAAATAAAAAAATGTAAAAAAAAAAAAAGAAACACTGAAAGAACTGTTTGCAAAGGAACCAGTGCTGAAGTATCCTGACCCCGAACAACCCTTCATCATCCAAGCAGTTGCCAGCGACGTGGCAGTGGGAGCAGTGCTACTCCAAAGAAATAGCCAAGGAAACCTACAGCCCTGCGCCTACACCTCCCACAAGCTCATGGACACAGAGAGGCGATGGACCACATGGGAAAAAGAGGCTTTCGCGGTGAGATGTGCACTGCTAACCTGGTGCCACCTGCTGGAAGGGGGGCAGAGACCGTTGGAAGTCTGGACTGACCACAAAAATCCAGAGGCCCTTAGGAGTCAATGAAAACTATCGCCTAAACAAGTCCGCTGGGCTTGTTTAGGCGATACTTCAACCAGTTTGACTTCGTGCTAAAGCACATCCTGGGTGGAGGAACTTTCTAGTTGACACCCTCTCCCGCATGCTCCAGTACAAATGCGTAGGAGAGGAGGTAGTAGATGCCATCATCCCCCCTACCCAAACAGCCGCCCAGGTGACCACCAGATGACAATGCCGCAACCAGCAAGACCAACCCGCAAGCAATCTATCCACGAAACCCAAAACCGAACTGCTAGCAGACCTCTGGTTCCAAGACAACCAACACATCTTGACAAAAAGAGATGACCTAGCATGGAATGGGATGAAACTCTATGTCCCAGAATCCTTACACAACCTAATCCTCCAGAGGAGTCACGACGTCAAACCGGCAGGCCACTTCGGGTTCCTAAAGACTTTACACTTAGCACAGAGGCAATTCTGGTGGCCCGACATAAAGAAAGATGTGGATAGTTATGTGAAAAGTTGCACCATCTGCACCACAATGAAGAAACGACCAGGAAACCCCCCCCCCCCGACTGCTGCAACCAGTAGCAGAACCAACGAGGCCATGGGAGGAAATCGCAATGGACTTTATAGTGGAGTTGCCAAAAAGTGGGGGGAACACAGTGATCTGGACTGTAATAGAGTTATTCTCCAAGCAGGCACACTTCATACTCTGCAGCGGACTACCCTCGGCTCACCAGCTGGCCAAACTGTTCCTGAAGCCTGCATGGAGTGCCACGGAGAATTATCTCAGACAGATAATTATCCGGAATGGTTTTGGATCAGCTCTTTTCTTGTCTGCATATTTTTTGTACTCGTCTGCTGCCTTTTGTAATGCTGTTTTTACACTTGGCCATACATTACTAATTTTATCGGCCCAACCGCGTGGCGTGTCACCGTCTGTCATAGGGGGATCTAACTCTGGAATGGCTGAAAACTCTCGGCCATATATTACTTGGAAAGGGGAGAACCCAGTACTGCGGTGGGGTATGTTGTTATATGCCACTTCGGCGAAAGGCAGGAGTCCTGACCAATTCGTCTGCTGGTAAGAAACGTAGCATCTGATATATCTTTCGACCATGGCATTGGCCCGTTCAGCCGCCCCGTTAGTGCTCGGGTGGAATGCTGAACTTAACCCTTGAGAGGACCCAATTAAACGGACAAATCGTCTCCAAAACTTAGAGGTGAATTGAACACCGCGGTCGGATATAATCCTCTTAGGTGCTCCATGGAGACGATAGATATGTTGCAAAAAGAGTTCGGTTAATTGTCGCACGGATGGTATGCTTTTACATGGCACAAAGTGGGCCTGTTTCGAAAACAGATCTACCACCGTCCAAATTACAGTGTGGCCATGGCTAGGGGGGAGATCGACTATGAAATCCATAGCGATCTCTTCCCAAGGCCTGCTAGGATTCGCGACTGTCTGTAATAGTCCTAACGGTCGTCCAGACCAGGGTTTGGCGGTTGCACAGGTTGTGCAACCTTTTACGTATGTTTCTATGTCCTTACGCATTCCTGGCCACCAGAATTGCCTCCTCACAAGGTGTAGAGTTTTTAAATACCCAAAATGGCCTGCTGATTTGGCATCATGGCACCTGCATAACACTACGTTCCGTAAACATTCTGGAACATATATTCTATTCTCCCTCCACGCTATTCCATCATTATAGCTAACCATAGAGGGGTTTTGGATTACCCATTGATCCTGTTGTAAAGCTGTTTTAAACTCGGTACGTAAGTGACCATCTACTTCTGTAAGTCTTAATAGGGTTTGGGAAGGTGCAATTAGAGGTTCTATCACTTCCTCTCGCTTGCTATTATACTGTGGCATCCGGGACAGCGCATCAGCCAGGAAGTTTTTCCCAGCAGGAACATACCGCAACCGGAAAGAGAAACGCTGAAAATATTGTGCCCACCTTATCTGTTTGGGAGATAGTCGCCTGGGCGTTTGTAAGGCTTCTAAGTTTTTATGGTCCGTCCATACCTCAAAAGGATGAGACGCCCCCTCCAAGAGATGTCGCCATGTCATCAACGCCCAACGGACCGCGAATGCCTCTTTTTCCCAGATCGCCCATGCCCGCTCTGTCGTGGTTAACTTTTTAGACGTATAGGCACAAGGTTGTAACCCTCCCTGCTGTGTTCTTTGTAGGAGTACTGCTCCTACAGCCACGTCGCTAGCATCTGCTTGGACTACGAATGCCTGCGTTGGGTCTGGATGCTTGAGTACTGGTTCTTGAGCAAAGAGTGTTTTTAACTGCTCGAAAGCCATTTGACACGCTGACGACCACGTCAACGCTTGTCCCGGCTTTGGTTTAGCCGTGGCCGGTTTGGTCCGTAACAGATCCGTTAGTGGTAGGGCTATTTCAGCAAATCTGGGAATGAACTGCCGATAGAAGTTTGCAAAGCCTAGAAAGCTCTGTAATTGCTTTCTGGTTCTAGGGGCCTGCCATTCAAGCACTGCCTGGACTTTTCTGGGATCCATCTCTACCCCGCTCTCTGATATTCTATAGCCTAGATAATCTATCCTCTTTTTGTGAAACTCACATTTGGATAGTTTCACGTACAGCTTAGCAGCTAATAATTTGTCTAAGACCTGTCGGACCAGAGATATATGTTCCTCTTCAGTTTGCGTGTAAATTAAGATGTCATCCAAATATACAAGGACACCCCTGTACAGATGTTCATGCAGCACTTCATTGATGAACTGCATGAACACCGCAGGGGCGCCCTGTAGTCCGAACGGCATGACCTGGAACTGATAGCTTCCCAAGGGACAATTGAATGTTGTTTTCCACTCATCCCCTGGTTTGATTTGTATCCTATAATACGCTTCGCGTAGGTCGAGTTTCGTAAAGATACGACCGGTGGCTAGGGCAGCTAACAGGTCCTTCATTAAGGGAAGTGGATAGAGGGGCTCCACACACACCGCATTGAGACCTCTGAAGTCAACGCATAAGCGTAAACCCCCGTCTTTCTTCCCACGAAACAGGACAGGGGCAGCCATCTTTGATCGACTAGGTGTGATAAAACCCCGGGCCAAGTTCTTGTCTATATATTTTCGTAATTCTTTTAGTTCGGGTTGTGTCATTGAATACATCCGGGGCTTGGGTAGCTTCGCCCCGGGTATTAACTCAATACTGCAATCCGTAGGCCGGTGAGGGGGCAGGGTCTCACATTCCTCCTCACTAAAGACTCTGGCAAGATCCCTATACACATTAGGATACATCGTGTCTGCTGGTGGGCTCTCTGCTTCTATTCCCCCTGCTGGCTCCTTTTCCTCCTTGGTAGGGGGAGGTCCCAACGGTAATCGAAGTTTGCGAAAACCCCCTTCCCACCATATCGTAGGAGCCCACTTGTCCAACCATGCTAATCCTAAAATCACTGGTTCTAACATTTTCTCCACTATAATAAACCGAATAGTTTCGGTGTGCTCCCCAATATCGAGGTGCACCTTTTCTGTTATATGAGTCACTGGTGCCCCTCCCAGCAATGAACCATCCATTTGTTCAAAGGTAATAGGGGTTCTCAACCGCACAACCCGCAGCCCAAGTTCGTCAACTATTGCCCTACGAATTAAACAACGAGTACACCCTGAATCAATCAATGCCTCATATCGGCGTCCGGTGGTGGCCCGTGGGCTTCGGAGTACGACTGGTACCACAAAAGGTCGGATGGGGTCGCTCACCATCGGATCGTGTGGGTCCTCATCGTCGTCATCACTATCCCCAGCCACAATCGAGAACTTTTCCGCCACCACTTTCTTAGTATCTGTAGCCAGGGGATCCCTCTCCATACAGGATGTTCGAGTCATTTGGGACCGTTCGGATGTTGGTCGGCCTCTGCCTCTCAACACAGCTCTAGGAGGGGGGTTTTGGTCCAAGTTGCGGGGCATGGGATGAGGACAGTCGGCTGCTCGATGACCAAGGCGATTACATCTGAAGCAACGAAACACAGGCCGCTGGATCCTTTCCCCCAAGCCGGAGCCAGCATTCGGTTTAGTCTCCTTGGGTGTTTGTGTGCGTTCTGCTGGTCGTTTTCCTTGACTTGCAACCCCTTCACCCCGTATACGGAATTCTCGGAGACCGACGTCCAATTTGATGGCTGCCTTGTACCACACACTCAACTTGGGGGGCAAGCCCCGGTACACGCAGGCTTGCTGTAAATCACGGTCTAGTCCTTTATGGAATTGGTGCACCAGAAGACGTTCTGGCCACCCCACCAACCGAGCCGCAATCTTTCGGAACTCCTGTACATATTCCTTTGCTGGTACGCCCCGTTGCTTAAGCGCAAACAAATCCCCCTCTGCAACCTGGGCGCTTGTTTCGTCTTCAAATCTGGCACGAAGAGCCTCCAGAAATCGTCCCATGTCCACGAGTTCCCTTGCATGTTTAGCATGGAGGCCTGCCACCCACTCAGCCGCTTCTCCCGTCAGGACCCTCGTAACAGCAACCACCATAGCCCACTGGGAGGGATACCACTGTCCATATTGGTCCATATGGCTTATCACCTGGCTTAAGAAAATAGCCACTCGTTCAGGGTTTCCGTCAAAGGAAGTCTGCAGGGCAGGTGGTCCCCAAACGGCCTGCGGGACCCACAGCCCCGGTGGGGCCCCCGGAGGCCAAGGCATGGGGCCTGGGGTCCTCGCTGCTCCAGTCGCTCTCCTGTCCTGCCTAGGTCGGTCCCTCGTCGTCCCGCGACCCCCAACAGGTAAGCCCCCTGCCAATTGCGTTGGTTGGGGCTCAGGACCAGCTCCAAGGTCTCCCGACGAGGCACCTTGGTCTTGTTCTGGAGGGGGTTGGTCCATGGATCGTCTAGAGGTCCGCTCCATCCTCAATTTAGGACTTGTGAGCCGGAATTGGGTCTCCGAAGCGGTCACCCCTGTATCCTGCCAAGAAGAACCTGGAGGCTCCAGCCCTGCAACCCAGGGCTGCCAGGATGGGGCGTCACGAAATCCAGATTCCCCAAAACACTCACGTAGCGTATCCATGGTGCTGGGACCGGATGAGGCAGGATACCCCCAATCCCCTTCATCCTCCTCAGTCCATCGTCTTTCCCTCCAGCCCTGGAAAGACGCTCCCAAGCGAGGGGGCGTTGGCATCCGTGGCCCGAGGAGAACAGAGCTGTGCCACCAATCCCCCGTCCGAGCCCGTTGTCCTGGAAAACTCTCCTCCTCCGGTCGGGGCGGGGCGCTCTTGGGTTGCTTGACTTTTGGTTTCACTGCCAACTGTTCCACACTCTCCTTCACCTCCTCTATCAGTGGTTCCTCCCCCTCCACATCTCCACCACACTCCTGCTCTTCCAAGGCCGTCCCTTCTGCCATACCCCCCTTTGCTGCAAAGCCACAGGGACTCCTCACCTCTTGCGAAAAGGAACCAAGCGCTGACTTTCTCTCGGCTTGTCGTTCGTTCAGAACTGCGATAGGAAATAATCACCAGTAACACACAGAGAATCAGGGTTTACTTTGGCAATGATAAGCTTGCAGTCAAAAGTAAAGTACAAGTCGGTGTTTTGGTTCAAAGTCAGCGCTGGGTGTAATCACACCACAGCGCTATTTAACAAAAACTCAGCCCCTTAAACATACATCCGGTGATTATCAATCAAGCACCCCCCACTCCCTTAACAGTAACAGCTGCGAGCACCAGAGCAGCGAGGACAGCAGAATCGGAGAGGCCTGGCAACGTCATCAATCATCGCCCTGAATGCTGCTATCCAGGAACTGTTTGTGTGTTTGCTGCGGCTGCTTATCTCCACTCTTTCGTCTCCCACACCCCCCATCGATGGCGAGCTCCGGCAGGACTCGACAGCCAGTCTTGTTTATTCTTGCTACTTAATAAATTTGATAAGGACCGTTGGTGTGTGTCAATATCCTCGGAAATCCAGAGCTGGGGCAGAACAAGTGTCTATGAAAACTCCCGCAATGTAGACAATGGCAACAACAGCAGCACGACCAAGCACATACAGAAATACAAAGCAAGCACATCCCTTGAAGGCATACTAAGCAAACGAGACCGGGCCTACCCCGGCTAGTGCTTTCAGGAAGGTAAATACCCTAGCCACTTCAGCATCGACCTCCTACGGAAGCATAGAACTCCGTGAGAAGATCTATGCTTAAAGTTCCCAAAGCCAAGCTTTAATTCTATCAATCTCAGCCAACCGTTAAACACCCCCTACAACACGCACGCAGGCAGTGTCTATATTAGCAGTGTTTGTAAAAGAACACAATAAAGAACCAACATATACTTACAGCATAGTCAAAGGTAATCAAAGAAAACTCACACTCTCGGACACGACCCAGACTCAGGGCACGACCCTCCTTCAATACAAGAAAACAATCAGTTTTCAGGGGAGACTATATTCCACCGGGTCCCAGCCATGGAGTCAACCCCAGCTATTTTGTTCTGTCCCCCTTCCCCACACAGGCAAATACACAACCAGGCATGCCTGCCAAGATTTTATTAAGCAATCAGACTAGAAACCCTTGCAGATAAGAGTTTTGGCAGTAAACTGCGAAATGCCTGCCAAGTCTGTTTTCACTCACAGTAAGCAAGAGAGAGTTTATCCTCAGTCCGGTTCAGTAGCAAAAAGTAATCCACGAAGCAAGAGTTAGCCAAGGTCCAATCCAAATATGCACAAGCCAGATTTCAGGTAACGTGATGTGACTCTCAGGTTTTTAACTTTGACCATCACAAAGCCTGAGGAGCAATCACATCCACTTTTATTCCTTGTGGGGTGTGGCTCAGTGACTCAGCTCAATTTCTGGCCCTCCCACGCCTCTTTCATTGCTGCGCACGCTTCTCCCTCCAACACTGCCTGGGATCAAGCCAGGATTCATCATCCTCGCTCCCTATCTGTTGTTGTTCTGATATGCTTTCCTCCTGGCATATCCCAGGCTGTTCCTCTTGGCCTTCGGATGGAACCTGAGGCATTGCCAGAGAGGAGGGTCCTGGAGAGGGAGGCCTTATCAGTTCCTCCCCATCACCTTCTGAGTCCTCTTCCTCTGTTAGGACAGGCTCGGGAGTCGGGGTCACAACATGTTTTGCCAGTAAATACGTCGGGAAAGACACGGGCCTGTCCACCAAGCAGTCCAGTTGTGACCCTTCCCTTGCGGTCAAATTCTGGGACAGGTCCCACCCTCTCTTTCTAACTCACACACCCTATGTAACTACTTCTAGTCCAGAGAAGGACTAGGTGGCTTACCTCTGATCCAAAGTAGCTCATGGGTGTTCGATTAAAAGCGGGCTGGTCACCTAAGTGCCAAACCAGAAACGGGCAGAATTCCAGTTGGACGGCAGGTCCCTTCCAGCATCCATTTCATCCGAGTCACAGCACCATTTCTGTCGTAAAAATATCCCAATAGTAGAATGTCCCAAAGTTCTACTTTGCAATAGTTTGCAAAGTAGAAACTATCTACTTTGCAAACTTTTGTTGCATTATTGCACTAGCACAGCAGATTACAAATATTTCGTTATCCTTAGGAAATCATCTTAGCTGAAAACTTTGGTTCATAATATTTTATTCAAGGCCTACTATCATTCTGAGGCCTATGTAATCTAACAGTTCAATTGGCTAGTTGTCCATTTCTCACACCAGCATAGGCAAACTTCAGGCTTATGCAAGTTCTACTTTATTTATGTACTGAATTTATAGTGGTAGTTTTTGAGTTTCCCTGGAGTCCACTAAAAAAGGCAGAGCCCATGATTTGTCTTTTTTGATGATGAAAATCCTTACTAATACATTGTGAATTAGTTGTTTCAGTCTGATTTTATATACTCCTGACCCATCCTAGTGACTGCAATCTTGGTATGACAGAACAGGGCTGTCAAATTTGCAGCTCGCAGGCCAGATCAGTCACACGCTAGCCACGCCCATGCCCAGTTTAGCAAAGGGAAAAAAAGTCCCGATGTTGCAGGAAAAATGTTCCTTTGCATCAAAAGGCAGCTTCCAGGGTGTCCTAAGCAGGGACTTCTTTCATCTGTAAGAGGTTCACACTCCACAGCCGGTTGGGGAAATATTAGGAATCGGAACGACTGAGAAATCAAATGGGCCCTGGTTGTCCACAAAACCATTGCTTATATCTGTAAAACACAATAATCAATAAAGCTACTACCCCAATTACTCAAAGTGCCCACACCCAATTTTCCTCCCACATGGATCCGCAATGATCTTCAATCTCTTGTCAGGATCCAAGTTCCGGACCAATTCAAGAGAGCAGGTGCTCCATCCTCTTTTTAGCTTACAGCGGGTTACATCAGCAGATATACATCAAAGTAACCTATATATAGAATACAAAAGCTTTCTTTAAGCACATTCAAATGTCAGTTTTGTTGGATGTTGTTTGACCACGGACACTTTCCAGCCGGTGTCAGCTGCTGCCTTGACTCATGTCCGATAGATCCATGATTTTGATTCTGCAATCTTAATAGCAAGTGGAGAAGTCATAATACCAATAAAAGATCCCTTCCATCTTCCACTTGGTCCCCAGGTTCAAATGAGTGACATTAAGTTACTAATCTAGGGGGTACTTATTCCATCACATATTGTTGGAATCTCTCAATTTGCTTATTAAGTTCTTGTACCATCTCCATATTCCAACCCCCCCCCCTTTACGACCTAAATCAGGCCACCTAACATACATATTTACCTTATTTTACCTTTTTTTTTTTTTTTTTTTTTTACATGGTCGGGTGGAATAAACCTCCAATACCTGTAAACAATCATGCTCAGAAACAGACTCCGTAGGCAACAAAGTTGCTGGATTTAATCGGTTAGACACCACCAGACACACCTGTGGATTCTCACTCCTAATTACCTGATATTTTGTCAACCTTTGCCCACTAATCCACAAATGTCCCTTAGTATCCAACACAGACTGCTCCTCATGAGGGGAGTGCATGAGTATAGGACAAGAAAAAGTAAATTTATTACAATTCTGAATCAATTCTGCACTTGCAGCCAGCACCTTCAAACAGTGGGGCCAGCTTTTTGGCCCCCCCCTCCAATTACAGCAAAAGCTAGCTAGTCCTAAAAAAAGCTTCTCAGTTGTCTTTTTGTCCGGGGTTCTACCAGCATTAGGACCGCCCTTTTCCGCTCTGGTCCTAAAGCTCGATGACCCTTATATTGTATCCCAAATATCTAACTTTCCTTTTCACCAATTGAGCTTTCTTTCTTGCTACCCAATAACCACACTCTAGTAACAAATCTAACATCCTCGTGTATTCATCTTAGCATTCTCCCATCATAAATCCTCTGTCAGTCCTGTTGATCCAAACATCATCAACATATTACAGTATTGTGTCTCCTGGTTGTTGAGGCACATAATACTGTAAGTCTCTAGCTACCGCTATTCCAAACAATGCGGGGGAGGTCTTAAATCCCCGAGACAGCCGAGTCCCAGTATATTGCATTTTCATTCCTGTGTAAGGATTCTCCCACTCAAAATGCAAACAGTGGCTGGCTTACGGGGTGAATGGGAATTGTAAAGAATGCATCCCTTAAATCAATAACAGAAAACCACTCAGCCCGGGGTGGAATTAAACTTAACAGGGAATATGGATTCAACACGGCCGGGTGTAAAGTTACTGTGCCCCGGGCTGTAAGACCCATCTAACTGTTTAATTGGGATAATTGGAGTATTCCAGGAGGACTAAATAGGCACCAAAAACCCCGCTTCCAAATCTCTGAATGCTTTCATAAATAGCACAAATAGCTTCCCAAGAAACGGGACGCTGCCTTATACTCACAGACTCCACTCCAGGTTTTAGTTCCACCCCCACTGGAGGGTGGCGAGCTGCAAAACCCGGCAGGTTATCCTCAGCGCACATCAAACAACCTCCAAATCTCCTCCAGAGAATGCCTTATGGTCATTCTCTAACTATCTTCATCAAAAGAAATTGTTGCCCCTAATTTGCTCAGCATATCCCTGCCTAACAATGGAATAGGGCACTCAGGAATGTACAAAAATTCATGCTGGATTTCAGCTTCTTTAAAATCACACATCTCTGATTTCAAGACCTGCCGCCCCATGGCTTGCCCTGATACCCCCTGGACCTGAATTTTATGGGATCCGGGGGGCTGCAATCTGCTTATTTACAACTAATCTTCCTGCTCCCATATTTACCAGAAACGTTCTGTACTGACCCCCTATTTTCATTGTAACTAATGGCTCAGGCGGGGGTTCTTCCAAGCCTGGTCCCCCTCAATCTGACCAAGTCATGTCTGCCAATCCAATACTTTCTGCTCAAACCTCTCCTCTGTCCTCGCTCTCCCCTTCTCCCAGAGAGCTGCCCATGCATCCCTGACCCAAAATCCGCTCTTCTCATCCCTCTACTTCTCACCATCTGTCTTGGGCATTCCTTTTCCCAAGTAATTTTATTTCTATACCACCCTTCTCCCGAAGGACTCAGGGTGGTGTACAGCCTATTTTGTTAAAAAAAAACCAGACAAACACCAGAAAGGAGAAAAAAAGTTTTAAAAGCATCTCTTTTCCCCTTCTCCCCTCCAAAGGAAGGGGGGGAGAAAAACCCCCTTGCATCCCACTTCGCAGTGCTCCTGCCAACAAAGCAGCCTTTTTATTCATCCGTGCCTCCTGCTCTTTCTTCTCCACCTACAGCCCCCACAGCCTCCAAATCATCATCATCATCATCATCATCATCATCATCCCCCTCTCCCTCACTCTGACTGCTACCTCTAGGCGGATGACTCCCCTTGACTTCACGCCAGGATCACTCATACGCCTCTGATTTCCTCCTCCGCTCCCTCCAGCAGCCCCCTTACTTTTCCTGCCTGCTCAGATACACATAACCCGACTGTTTCAGCCCTACATTGCAATAAATCCTCAGCTTTTTTCAACAGGGGTCTCACCCATTGATCAATATATTGAGATTGATCAGGATATTTATCCTGATTCACTACAATCACTCCCCACAACTTATCCACTGTTTCTTCCCTTAACCATCCCTGAGGGGGAGGGGGGTCAGCCCATCTCCCTTTGTGGCCACACATGTTTACATAAGAATTTTAATTGATCCTTTGATCCTTTCGGATAGGAAGGGTTGCTAAAATACTTGTCAAAACCTTTTAACATGCATGCCAATGGAGTATTTGGCATGCTCTGAACCCCATCCCTTCTACCACACTGCCATCGACTCATAGCCCCGGAAACTCACGGCCACTAATGAGAAATGCGATGGCTTAACCACCCACACAACCTGACATGGACTTCATTAGGGTAGCCACCCCGAGTCCGAGGGAGTGATCAGGTCCCTCCGTCTGCCTTCAAATGAGGCAGGTACAATTCTTTTACAATATACTCACTTAAAACGCTCCCACTCCGTAGATTCCTGGCCAGGAATTTGTTCAGACCACCTTTCCTGCACCGCAGGGTTCTTGGACTCGATCAGAGCACCGTCGGGGCCATAGGGTTATCGCGGCTGTCTCCCGGAGACGTATCTCCGTGGCGCCTGGAGAATGTTCAGGAGCGACCTCCCAATGGTCCCGAGGGGTCAAAACGGTCCTCAGCGAAATATCGCCTTGCCCCCAGTCCCGGCGGCGTCGCCAGCTGTTGCAGGAAAAATGACGGACTAGGACAAGCTCTTCAGTGCAGGAAAGAGTTTTTATTTGCGCAAGGTTCAAACAGTCCGAAGACCACGAAAAAGTCTGAACGCCGATGGCTTCTTCTGGCCATGTATTTATACAGTTTAAAGACAAAAGTATTACAGAGAGTGATGCATTTCACACGTAGAAGCTACCCTTTAATCTATCTCTAGGAAAGACATAACAGCCCTGTTCCCACAGGCTCAGGCTTTCAGCTCCGGAGCTCAAGACATAACAAAAGGAGATAAGAGGCTAGAAGACGCCTCACAAGCAGTAAAGAGGACAGTAAGGGAAACAGTATTTTCTCTCTGAAATCTACATGACATTTGGGGTGCAATAAACATTAAACACCAGATGTATCTGTTTAGGGTCAGTTTGCCCTTTTACAATTCTGTACCTACGTCAAATACCGTTTGTCAATTCAGCACCTTGGCACGGAAGAGGCACTTCTGTCTTAACCAAAGATTTGGATTTCTAATATTTGAGTTTTATCCCAATATCGAATCTTAGCCTGGCTCACCGATACGTCACATTATGCCGCTGTGATGATGTAAGTTTGACACCCCTGACATAGAACATAGAAACTCCATGAGTGCTAACTAGTATAGCTTGTTATGCAAATATCTAGGGGATTTATATTAATCAACAAATGCTTTCTTTTGTTATAAATCAGTTGAATCACTGGACTCCACTGTGCCATACCTATGAAACATGAAATTGACTATTGTGTTTTGTATCAATTGATAGCAAATGAGCAACAACCCCTCCCTCCCTCCCTTCCTTCCGTTTCTTCCCCCCCATTTTTATTTTTGATGAACTAATCTGAGATTGTACTAAGTAGTGTGGGAAGTACACCCCAAAAGGACAGTGCCAGAAACTTCACAGCACCAGAAACCTCAGAAAACAGTGCCAAGAAACTCAAGCCAGCCCTTCCCCCTTTAAGAAAACCAAGGAGCACCAGCTGAAAGAAAAACTCACAGCAGCCCTGTGTTGTATTATTTTTCGAGGTTTCCCCGCGGGTTCAAATTTCCCATCTGGGAGAGCGTCACCAATATAGCGGAGTGATACCCACGTAGCCAAAGTAATTGAGATTGAAGCGAGCTGCGTGAAAGCGAGGTGTCTTTATTTTTCAGGAAGATCGAACTAGCTGTGGTGAGGACCAGCGTTCCTGGGTGAGCTGACATCGTTATATGGTAAGTGTACATTTTTTATTATTATTATTAAATTTTTTATTTTGAACACAAACAAACATACAACGTAAATACATATAAAAACACGTACATATACATCAATACAATATACACACGAAGAAAAAAGAAGAAACTATCCTAAGAAGCTATCATATCGGTGGTTGTTTACTCATTTACCTGTTGTTTCTTTATTTGAAAGTTTGCGTTTCTGCTTATTTGTGTCTTAACATAATTGTGCATTTCTAAGCATAGTTTTCTGCAATTCGTACTAACTATTCATAACTACCATCCTACTGTTTTCCTCATGTGCCACTTTCTGTACTCTTATTTAAGTTTTCCTAACATTTTATTTTACTGGCCCTATCTTTTCCTCCAGCCATGAGTACCATCTTTGCCAAACTATATAATAATCGGTATCTTCCTTCTCTTGAAGCTCTTTAGTGAGTCTATCCATTTCTGCACATTCGGTTATTTTTGCAATTATTTTTGCTTCTGTTGGTAGTAGTTCGGATTTCCAATTTTGGGCGTATAGTATGCGTGCTGCTGTCAAAATGTGAATAATAAGGTATTTTATCTCCTTAGTATATTGTGGTGTAGTCATTCCAAATAGAAAAAATTCCGGTTTCATTTCAACTTTTTGTGTGGTTATTTCTTCAATCATTCTCTTAATTTCTTGCCAGTAATGTTGTGCCTTTCTACAAGACCACCAGAGATGGTAATATAACATAGAACTGGACAAATGGGATAAGCTATGGACAGAAAATCACAAGATGACAATGTCGATCCCATACAAAGAAAACCTATATAAGATATTCTACAGATGGCACCTCCCACCGGCACGTTTGGCTAAAATGTTTCCAAATACATCGCCAATGTGTTGGAAATGTCTTGTGTTTTCTTATTCTAGTTTCTTTGATTTACTTAATGCTGGGTGGGGTTTGGTTTAAGTGTTATCTGGGCGTGTGTTCCTCTCTTTCCTCCGGGTCGTATTATTATGCTTTGCCCTAAGTTAATCATTCTGCTATTGATTAAATTCTTATGCCCTGCTTAGAGCTAATCAGATTGTTTGGGCTATTGATTAAATCTTCGTTCTTTGCCCTGAGCTAATTATTCCTTTATTTGCTATTCCTGTGTCAGTTGTCTTAATAGTTTCTTTCTTTCCTGGCATGTCCTGGTCTTTGTATTATTTCGTGAATATATTTTTTGTTCTTTAATAGCCCTGAGGTTCCTGTGGTTATTTTGGGAAGGTCGTTTTTTCAAATGTATATAGTGTTTTATTTCTCTGGGCTGATCCTATTATGAGTCAGCGTTTTTTATTTATTATGGAGTTTCTATATGATTCTACTGATCTGGCACTGTCTTGGTGGAGTTCCCATCCTACAATGCTAACAGAGCTGACAATAGAAACACTTAAGTAGAGCCATTAAGATAAGGAGAATCAGGCTAAAAATAACTCACCAAGGCAAAACCAGAACTCCCTTTTTCCTGCCCCCTGACAAGATTAAACCCCAGGATAGGAAAGACAAAGGTCCTGGGACAGGATTAACCCATTAAGGCAGGAAGACAGGATCTAGGGCAATCACTTTAACTAGAGGCACACAAATAAACCCATCAAGCTGCAGGAGCTTCAAAGGGGAATTAAGCATAAAAGGCGTAGAGTCACACCCCCAATCTGCTTGCAAGCCAGGAATGCTCAAGCTGTGTCGCTACTTTTCTTGCCTTCCTGAATTAAAGAATCCCTTTTCTGGCAGCTGGCTTTCATGTCTATTTCTTCTCAGCATTGGTGACTGCTTCCCAGCTGGGAAACAAACACAGGAAATTTCTTCCAACAGTAGTCACATGTAGAGGTAGGTCAAAGGTCATGGTGCCACGCTGCCTTAGCTCATGCGCTGTGGTCTTTCCTGCTTCTATGATCTAATTCTTGGCTTTGATCTGCATTATCTCATCTAGAGAGGATGGCATCTTGAGAGGGGGATGAATAATTTCTATCCAGGGCTTCCGGTTCCGGTCGCTGTCGTCGCCAGACGGTCTTTTATGACCACCAGCCCCGCCGCCCATAAAGAGCCGCCTTTACAGCTGAGAGGCGGCTCGAAAAAACTCTGCTTCCTTGAGGAAGCGTGAGGAGAGCCGGCGAGAGCAGGTAGAGCCTCTGCGAAGTCCCCAGAGTGTCTTTTTTGCCTCTGGGGAGGAAGCAGGATGAGGCTCCCTATCCAGCTCGCCGAGGCTCCGGACGACGGGGGAACTCTGCTTATTGCAGAGCCAGACGGCGCGACCAACGTAATTAGTGAAAGTTAAAGGATTAAAATAAGCAGAGTGAAATCCGGATTTGGAATCTAAAACTGCAAGTATATATATTACCCCTGTATTTGGATTTAAGATTGAAGAAAGAATGAAGGTTTAAAATGGCACCCGGCTTTAGCTGCTTGAAAGGAAAAAAAAAAAGCTGAAAGCGAAAGTGGACTTGCCTGATTGTTTCAGTATGCTACAAAGTATCTAAAATAACAGCGCTGGTTAGAGGAGAAGGAAAAAGTTTTTTTTTTTCCCAAACTGTCTTTATGTTCTATCTCCCTTAGAGACTTGATTAATTCTGAGAGGATTTTGTGCTGGTGAGAAGGGAGAGAAGATTTCCTCCTTAAAAAAGAGTCTGTCTGCGTGGCAGAATGGCTTTAATGCCAGAAAACAAAGCTGTATGGGGGGTTCCCCTACTCATAAGTTACAAGAGCAGTTTTTAAGTACTGATTTTAAAGACTTGAAGGAATTTATTACTGTGCTTATGGACCAGAAGTTTGAGAAATTTCAACAGGAAACTAAGAAACTGGTGCAAGAAAGGTATGATAAGATGAAGCGAGACTTTTTGACAGTTCTGACTGGCTTCTCAGAAATAATTCTTCAGATTGATAAAAGAATTGAAGAAACCAATTTAGAAGTAGAGTCTAAAATGAAGGAAACTGATTATAAGATCTATAATGTGGATAATAAAATGCAAAGGATTGAAAATGAAGTTACAATGAGGCAATTTAAATTTATGGAATTTGCTGTAAGACTGAGGGGGATAAAGGAAAATAACAGATTTGAGAAGGATCTGTGCTGATGCTTTGGCTGTAATGTTAAAGGTTAGCCCTGAAGAGGTTTTGTTCAAAATTGATAAGATTTACAGAGTGAATTCTTGGGTAGCAAGACAAAGGCAATTGCCCAGAGATGTAGTGATATATTTTACAGATAAAAGAATAAGAAATGACATCTTGCAAAAGTCTTTTGTTTCTACCCTACAAGTGGATGGAAGGCAGATTGGGATTTACAAAAAGTTGCCGCCTAAGATGTTAAAAGACAGAAAAGATTTTGGATTTTTGGTGATTGAACTAAAGAAACAACAGATTCCATACAGATGGGATGTCCCAGTTGGCATAAGATTGACGTATCAAGGAGAAAGATATTGATTAAATACTGTTGAAAAAGCGGAAGAATTTTATCGCAATGTTTTTAAAATTGGCCCAACATCTCCACGTATATTGTCAGCATCAGGAATACAGGAGGGAGATAAAGAAAAGCAAATTGAACAAAAGACTAAAGTCCAGTGGAAGCAGATGGAGGTGGAGCCAATGGAAATACAAGGAAATACAGGGGGCTCTTTGGATGACTCGCACTTGGATTATCCTTTAAAGGTTTTAGTTGGATCACTTAAAAACACAGGAGAAGCGGCTGTGGATCTTGATCTAATGTCCTGCACCGTTAAAGATCAGCATACAACTCGAACAGCATATAAACAAATTCCAGAAAAGCAACAACAGCAGAGCTTCAAACCACCACAAGGCAAGAAAAAAAGCAGGTTCCACAAAACTAGAAAGTTTTAGACCAATATTTCTTTTGAATATGGATTATAAAATTTTTGTAAAACTATTATCCAACATATCAATGCCAGCTATCTAAGAACCGATTTATGTTTATGTAGGACTTATAGAAGGCAGATATATGAAAGATAATGTGAGGCAAATTATAGGCTTATTGGACTATCTTGAGAAGAATAAACAGATCCCTGCAGTGCTGGTGTTTAAGCATGTGGAGAAGGCCTGTAATTGAGTGAATTGGAACTTTCTATTATAGATCTTAAGAAAGATGGATTATGTGTACATTGAAGGGAATAATTATGAGGCAAGAGGACTACGGAACAAGGGCATTTGCAGTTGATCTGGTTGTTACCCTAACACGATTGATGGAATTAATAATCTAGATGGAAGATTTTGCGAAGATATTATATGGAATATAAATATAAAGTCAGTCGGGGGGGTTTTATACATAAAAGTATTTCTTAACGATGTGGGCAGATGGCAACTAAAGACACTAAATACTCTGTTGGAAGAAGGATCAGTCTTTTATCTGCTTCTGTAAAAGTGTATAAAAATAAAGCTCTCTACGAAAGCAGGAGAGACATCTTGGAACAGAGCAAAAGCCTGGACCTCTGATTTACATCTGGTGCCCGAACAGGGACACCCTCCGTGGGGAGCAGCATTCTTAACATCCTTATCATCGTCTGAAATAGACCCCTATTGGCACGCCTTTCATCCTACGGGATCCCTAGTGGTAAGTGATGGGCTGCAATCTGTCTCAATATCAGCAAACGCATGTGCAGGAACTAAGATTCCTTTTGCACAAGTCTGGCGTCACTGTTAAATCATAGAATACATATTCATGTTAAAGTCATAGAACACATATATTGCCTGGACAACCTGTTAGACATACACCATATCCTAACAGTCATGACATGAGAGACTGACATAAGGCAACTGGTAGTTGAGATAGGGAAACATTGTCCCTGGTACCCTGAAAGGGGGTCACTTCGTTTAAGGGACTGAACAAGGATAGGACATACATTACATCTTGAACCTCAAGCTCCTGTGCAAATATTACATCAATGGTATCAATGCTGTCAGGCAATAGAAAAATATGGCTCTGATGGTTTGGAAGGGCAACAATTAACTACAAGCCCTCCACCTGATTATGATAAAGTTAAAATTGTCCCCCCAAAACCATCTTTAATTGAACCATCAGCTCCTTCTGAAGGAGCTGGTTATATTGCATCCCCACGGCCACTGTACACCCCCATTAGGCAGATTTTAGAGAAACAGTTAGAAAAAAAAAGGGGGGGGGAATGTAGAAGAAATTGCTGATATGCTTTCTGTTTGTCCAGTGCATGTTACGGGCCAATGAGATCAGAATGGGGCTCAAATGGTGGAATTTCGTCCTTTGTCTTATGCAATTTTAACAGAACTTAGAAAAGGAATTAGAGATATGGGGTTGGGAAGTACCTATATGCAGGGAATGTTAGTGTTGTGGCCCGCCAGCAGCCTGCGTGGATCGTGGCTGATCCTGACGAAGAGGAGGCTGGTGTGGTGTCACGCCGGCAGCCTGCACAGCCAGCGCTCGCGTCGGACAGCGAGGAGGCTGAAGAGGATGTGGTGCCAGAGGCAGAGACTCAGCCAGGGCCTTCAGAACTTCCAGAGGCTCCTTCAAATGGAGAGAGCGAAGTGGAGGAGCTGTTCTGTCCCCCTTCAGAATTGCTGAAGAGCAATCCCACCCACTTTTATTCCTGGTAGGGCGTGGCTCCGTGACTCAGCTCAATCTCTGACCCTCCCACGCCTCTTCCGTTGCTGCACATGCTTCTCCCTCCAATGCTGCCTGGGATCAAGCCAGGATTCATCATCCTCACTCCCTATCAATTGGTGCTCCGATATGCCTTCCTCCTGGCACATCCCAGGCTGTTCCTCCTGGCCTTCGGATGGAACCTGAGGCATTGCCAGAAAGGAGGGTCCTGGAGAGGGAGGCCTTGTCAGTTCCTCCCCATCACCTTCTGAGTCCTCCTCCTCTGTTAAGACAGGCTCGGGAGACGGGGTCACAACAGGAGCCTCTCCTCAATGCTCGAGCACGCAGGGCTGCCAAAAGGCAGGAGTGGCTACTCAGGAGGAGGAGGTCTCCTCAAGAGTAAGGCTTGAGGATAATTGGCCACTCCCTTAGCCTATTTAAGTCACATGCCATTAATAAATTTCTTGCTAGAAACAACTCGTATTTATTATCAGAGTATTTTGGTTTATCATATCTTGTTTTCTGGGCTGGTTGCCAACCTTTGCCAGTCTTGTTTATTCTTGCTACTTAATAAATTTGATAAGGACCGTTGGTGTGTGTCAATATCCTCGGAAATCTGGAGCTGGGGCAGAACAGTTTGTTTCTAGCCAACAAAAACACACACCACAGCTTTGAAGACGGTGGAGGAGCTGCATGAAGAGAATGTGAAGCTTCGGCAGCAGTTAACTTTGATGGCTGCTCAGATGGCTCAGCTTCAATGCCAAATGGCTTCTTCTTCTCCGCCGCCTCCTCTGCCTCCTCCACCTCCTGGGAGAAGCTGCCCGGTAACTGTGCCTGATAAATTTGCCGGTAATGTGGAAATGTTTCCGGCTTTCTTTGGACAATGCCAGCTGTTTATGAGCTTGTGAGCTGAGGACTTTCTGCAGGACTGAGATAAAGTCGGGTTTATTATCAGCTTGCTCTCCGGCTCGGCAGCTCATTGCGCCACGCCCTTGTTGGTTCAGAACAGCCCGTTGCTCAATGACTTTCGGGGGTTTTGTGAGCACCTGCGGCTGATGTATGAGGACCCTATTAAAGCTCAAACCTCCTCCAGACGCCTGAAGGCCTTGAAGCAAGGCCAGCTGCCTCTTCAGGAATACATCAGTGAGTTCCGTTTGATAAGCCAGGACTCAGCATGGAACGAGGCAGCACTTATGGATGCCTTCCAGGAGGGTTTGTCAGACACGTTGCAGGACGAGTTGGCCAGAGTGGACATTCCTCTGACTCTGAACGAGCTGTGTCTCCTTTGCCTCAGGATTGATGCGAGGTTACAGCGTCGGCCCTCGCGTCGTACCCCTCTGGAACCCCGTGTGGCCCCAGTTGTATCTGAGGCTCCGGCTCCAAGGGAGGAGCCCATGGAGATCGGTGCAGCCAGACCCCGCCTGTCCAGAGCTGAGAAGGACAGACGCCAGGCAGGAGGGTTCTGTTTATATTGTGGGGAGCCTGGACACTTCGTTGCCTCTTGTGCCAAGAAGCGCTGCGGCCTGCTGGCTCCTGGTCCTGTACCACAGCCCACGCTTAACCTGTCGGGAAACGGGCAGAGCCCGATCTAGGGGAGACCCTGGGTCAGGCACGTACCAACACAGACTCACGCCCTGCGGAGGTGGACTCTGGACCCCCTCGCCATTTGATTCTTAACACTAAGATCTTCCTTGCCGATAACCCCCAAGGGATCCCAGCTCATGCTTTGGTGGACTCCGGTGCGACGACCAACTTCATGGATGAGGCGTTTGCCACTCACTTTGCTGTTCCCCTGTGTCCCGTGGATCCTCCCATGGTCGTGGAGACCATCGATGGTCGGGTGCTTCTGTCTGGGCCAATTAAGGCCGCCACTCAGCCCATGCGCCTGACCATCAGTAGGCATGAGGAGGCTATCCAATTTTACGTCACGTCCGGACTGCATTTCCCCTTAGTTTTGGGCCTGGCTTGGCTTCGGACTCATGACCCACACATTCTTTGGTCCCAGAATTTATTGTCATTCCCGAGCCTGCAGTGTGTGGATCATAATCGCCAAGTGTGCGCAGGCCAGGTGCAGGGTCCACCTGCGGTCTCTTTGCCGGCCGAACTTTCGGACTTTGCGGACGTCTTTAGTGAAAAAGAGGTGGACCAGTTGCCCCCACACCAGCCGTAAGATTGTCCCATTGACTTAATCCCGGATGCACCGCTCCCTGTGGGGAGGTTGTACTCGATGTCGGACCCTGAATTGGTGGCATTAAGGGAATTCATGGACAAAAACCTGGCCCGGGGTTTTATCCAGCCCTCGTCATCGCCCTTGTCCGCTCCGGTCCTCTTCGTCAAGAAGAAAACTGGAGAAGACTTCCGGTTGGCATCGCAGGCGTCGCGGACGGTCTCTTCGGACCGCTAGCCCCGCGATCTCGTAAAAGCCGCTTTGACAGCGCTAATCGGCTGTCTGGCGGCTTAAAAACCTCTCCCTCGGGAGAAGAAGGAGAGGAGAGCTGGTGGGTGCGAGTAAAGCTCCCCGAATGTCCTCTGGAATAATTCCAGAGGCTTGGAGGGTGAGAGCTCCCCGGTCAGCCCACTAAGAAGCTCCGGATCCGGGACAACTCTGTTTTAAACAGAGCCAGACGCTGCGACCAATCCTGCAGGCAAAAGTGAGTTTGAGTGAATACAAGCGCAGGCAGAGCCGAAACAGGGGAACAAGCTTTAAAAGTAACAGTGCTTAACTCCGGATTTACATTGTTTCTAATCGAATTTCTTTGAGCTGGAGGCTGAAGATGGCGCCTTTGTTATGGGTGTGAAAGTGAAAGTTAGAAATGAAAGTGTTTATTGAGAACTTTGCACTTTGAGAGTGGATTAAAGCTGCTGGGAATTGAGAGCTTGTGGAGAAAAGACTATTTTGCTTGATAAATTATAGACTATAAATTACAAGCTTTTGAAAACTGTTCAAGAGACTTTGTGGCTGTGAAAGGAAAATAGATTAAAAAAAAAAAGAAGATGGCTTCTAAACAAGTTAAGCCAGGAGCTTCTAGAGGTGGAGGAGGTTCTCCAGTAGTGTCAGTAGTGACACAGAAAGCCCAACTTCCAGCTGATTCACAGAGTCAGGAGGCTTCTTTTAATGAACTCAAAGAATTTATAAAAGAAGCCATGAATAATCAAGCTGCAGCTATGAATAACCTAACAGTAATTGTGGAAAGGAAATTAAAGAAATTTGAGGAGGATATAAAGTCAATTAAAGAAGTTGTTGAAGCAAAGCATGATGAAATAAGAGATGATATTGTTTTTGCAGTCTCAGGATTGGCAAAACTTGTTATTCAGGTGGATGAGAGAGTGGAAGAAATCAATGAAGCCAATCTGAACTTGGAAAACAAAGTAGGAGATATTATGACTAAAACAGAGAAGGTGGATGATGAATTGGTAATGTTACAATACAGATCTATGGAATTTGCCCTGAGACTGAGAGGGCTAAAAGAAAATAACCGGGAAAACTTAAAGGATATTTGTGCAGAAGCAATTGCAGGGTTAATCAAAGAAAGTCCAGATGATGTGGCAACTCGAATTGATAAAATCTACAGGGTTAATTCTTGGGTGGCAAGACAAAGGCAGTTGCCAAGAGATGTGGTGATTTATTTTACAACCAGGAGGATCAGAAATGACATCTTACAAGCTTCTTACAAGAATAAGGTTCAAGTGGCTGGACAAGAAGTGGTGGTCCTGAAAGAGATCCCTCCAAAAATGTTAAGAAGCAGAAAGGACTTTGGCTTTTTGGTAAACGAACTGAGAAACCAACAAGTGCAGTAAAGATGGGATGTTCCAACTGGTCTAATAGTGAATTATAGTGGAGAAAGATACTGGTTAAACACAGTTTGGAAGGCAAAAGATTTTTATGTTAATGTTCTAAAGGCTGGACATCCACCCTTACCGGGGGGGGAGCGTAGAAAGAAAATGGAATGTTACAACAATGGAGATGTTACAACAAGAAAAAGATGGAAAGCAGATACAAACTTATGCTGAAGTTGCAGCTGGAGGAACCACCATGGAAGAAGATCTGGATCTTGGGGGCCCACCCCCAACTCTGGAACCATTTAAGAAGGAAGAGCTAAGAGAACAATGACTGACCCGAGCAACTTATAAACGTCAAGAACAACAATTAAAAGTGCAACTATCTCAAGATTCATCTCAAGAAGTCCAAAAAACAGAAGCGGGGGGGGGGGGGGGCTAGGCCGAAGAGTAAGGTGGAGGAGGATGTTCAGCTGATGCTCTTGAAGCTTCGAAAGGCCAAAGATGGCAACTAAATTCTTATCCTGGAATGTCAATGGTTTAAACTCACCACAAAAAAGAAAGAAAGTATTTCACTATTTGAAACAATTTAAGAATGATGTTATTTGTTTGCAAGAGACACATATTAGACTATTAGACCAAAAATATTTGATAAATTCAAGATTAGGTACACATTTTGTGGCATCAGCACCAGAGAAGAAAAATGGGCTAGTGGTATATGTAAAGAAAGGACTGTTAGCTAAGTTAATTGAGGCAGATACTCAAGGAAGATATATTGCAATTGAATTATTAACTCAGAATGGAAAGATGCTTTTAATTGGAATATATGTACCTAATCAACAACAGGACAAATTTTATAAATTTTTACATACTAAAATAATACAATGGGATTATAAATCTTTTATCCTAATGGGTGATTGGAATGGAGTAATAGACACACAGAAAGATAAAAAAAGTTTATCAAAGATCTCGACACGTGCGAAATTACCTAAATCTTTTTTTGATATGATGGAAGATATGGAGCTGAGAGATATTTGGAGAGAACGGAATGCTGAGGAAAGAGATTTTACATTTTTTTCAGACAGACATCAATCCTTTTCTAGGATTGATTTTATACTAATCACAAATGATTTCTTTTCTAGGGTGAAGAAGACGAAGATATGTCCAAGAATCTTAACTGATCATAGTCCGGTCTGGGTGGAATTGGAACAGGAGAAAGGGGAAAGGAGGTCTTGGAGGTTAAACAAAAATTTATTTAGATATGAAGAAAGTGTGAATGAGCTTAAAAAACAAATGAAAGAATTTTTTGCTATTAATATGCATAAGGGTACCTCTATGGAAATGGTATGGGATGCAAGTAAGGCTTACATGAGGGGAGCTTTAATACATATGAATAATAAACATAGATTAAAACAACAGAAGAAGCGGAAAGAGATAGAGGAAGAAATATTTATATATTTATATTTATATTTTATTGAATTTGTATACCGCCCTACTCCTGAAGGACTCAGGGCGGTGAACAGCCATAAAATAAAACATATAAATACAAAATTTAAAATAGATTAAAACGAATTAAATAAATTGGCTGAACAAATTTAAAACCCCAATAATTTAAAACCAGATTTAAAATTTCCATTTAAAAGGGGAAAGACTTAGGTCAGGCCGGCTTGATGAAATAGGAAAGTCTTTTTTTTTTTTAATTGAAAAGTTTTACAAAAAAAAAGTTTTCCCCCACCCCTTTTCCCACCCAACCCCCCCTCCCCCCCGACTTCCCAGAGCAAAACACAAGGTATTTCAATTAACAATTAACAATAAACTAAATTGCTTAACTATCCTTTAAACTGTCATATCCCCCTTAAAAAAATACTTAACCCCACCATAGATAATATAATACTTCAAGGATATAATACTACTAGAGTTAAACATTCACTCATAAGCTATTTGATATTTTTTAGTCTGATACTTATTTTGAATATAATCAATCCATTTTGTCCATTCCAGTATGTATCTTTCTTGGTTATAGTCCTTCAAGTATGCTGAAATTTTAGCCATTTCAGCTAGGTTAGCCACTTTCAGTATCCAGACATCAATAGTAGGCAAAGAGTCCTTCTTCCAGTGTTGCGCTATCAACAATCTTGCTGCTGTTATTAGATTCAAGATCAATTTAGTCTCTACAGCTGTACAGTCTGTGATTATACCCAATAAAAACAATTGCGAAGTAAATTTCAACCTTCTTTTCAAAATATTCTGCATCACCCACCAAATCTTTATCCAAAATGCTTTGATTTTTTTGCAAGTCCACCATATGTGGTAATAAGTTGCATCATCACAATCACATCTCCAACATTTAGCTTGCACATTGGAATACATACATGATAATTTTTTAGGATCTAAATGCCATCTATAAAACATTTTATAAAAATTTTCTCTTAGGTTTTGCGCTTGCGTAAATTTAACATTTCTAATCCAAATCTTTTCCCATGTCTCCATCATCACTGGTTCTTGAAAATTTTGTGCCCATTTTATCATACAATCTTTAACCAATTCAGTTTCTGAGTCTATTTCCAATAAAGCATTATACAACCTTTTAATATGCATTTGTCTTTGATCTCTAATCTGTTTCACCAAATTTTCCTCATTTTGCATAAGACCAATTTTTTGGTCTTCCTTTCATCTAGCTTGAAGCTGACGATACTGAAACCATGTATAGATTATACCTTCTTCTTTCAGTGTGTCTAAAGATTTCAATTGCAATGTACCCCTTTCCATAGCAAGAAGCTCTTTATAGGTAATCACCTCCTGTTTTTGTTCTATACTTATATTTTCTATTGCATGTCTAGGATTTGCCCATACAGGTATCTTATAATTTAACTTATATTGGTACTTTTTCCAAACCCTCAACAAAGCATTTCTAAGTATATGAGCTTTAAATACTTTATCCACTTTTTTATCATATAACAAATAAGCATGCCATCCATATAACAAATCATAACCCTCCAAATTTAACGTTCTGCCTTCAGTCAGATTAAACCAATCACTAATTTGTGATAAAACAGCTGCTTCATAATACAATCTTAAATTAGGCATTTTAAGACCTCCTCTTTCACGTACATCCTGTATAATTTTCAGTTTTATTCTAGGTTTTTTCCCAGCCCAAATGAAAGTATTAACCCCTTTCTGCCATTCTCTCAAATTTTCATCTTTCTTAAGCACTGGTATCATTTGAAACAAAAATAAAAACCTGGGTAACACATTCATTTTTATTGCTGCTATTCTTCCAAGTAAGGACAATTGTAATTTTTTCCAATTCTCCATTTCCTTCTGTACTTTCTGCCAAAGGACTTCATAATTATTTTTGAATAATTTTGTATTTGAAGCTGCAATATACACTCCTAAGTATTTAACCTTTTTAACTATTTCAAACCCCGTTATTCTTCCTAAATCTTCTCTTTGAGATACGGACATATTTTTTAGTTATCATCTTTGTCTTATGTTGATTAACTTTAAATCCCGATACCTTTCCATATTGACTTATTATATCCAATATATGTGGAGCCGACTCTATAGGTTGAGATAAAGTAAGAACCAAGTCATCTGCAAACGCTTTTAATCTATAATCTTGCTGTCTAATTACAATTCCTTTCACTTTTTTAGAATCACGTATCTTATTCAACAACACTTCCAAAGTCAAAATAAACAACAGTGGAGACAGGGGACAACCCTGCCTTGTTCCTTTCTCAATTTTAAAAACCTCTGTTAAACCTCCATTAACTATTATTTGTGCTGTTTGCTCCTGATATATTGCTCTTAGCGATTGTGTAAAATACTCCCCAAAGTGCATTTTTTCTATTATTTTAAACAAAAATTGCCAATTCAGTCGATCAAATGCTTTCTCTGCATCCAAGAATATGAACGCTGCAGGGACTTGGTTGTTTTTTTCCAGATATTCCAATAGATTTACAATTTGTCTAACATTATATTTCATTTGTCTCCCTTTTATAAACCCTGATTGGTCATTGTGAGTTATTTGTTGCATGACTGGCATTAATCTATTAGCTAGTATCTTAGCAAAAACCTTATAATCAGTATTCAGCAGTGAAATTGGCCTAAAGTTCTCTGGTTTAATACAATTTTGGTCCTCCTTCGGGATTAATGAAACAAAAGCTGTTCTCCAGGAGGGTGGAACTCCTCCCCCTGACTGAATTTTATTAAATAAAACTTTAAGTGGTTCTACCATTTCAGACTGTAGATGCTTATAATAAACGGCTTAGTCCATCTGTTCCCGGGGCTTTACCTGTTTTTAACTGTTTAATTGCTCCGATAATTTCTTCAGAAGTTATTGGCTGATTCAGTCTTTCCCTCTGTTCTAACGTTAATTCAGAGATGTCTTCCTTTAGGTATCTATCTATGTCTATACCTTGAATTGGGTCACTAACATATAATTTTGTATAGAAATCCAAAAAAGCCTTTTTAATCATACTTTGTTGATAAATCTCCTTACCTCTAAATTCTATCTTGCCGATAGTACGTGATTTTTGCTTTTTCCTCATCGTATAAGCCAACCATCTTCCTGGTTTATTAGCATTGCAAAATGTATTATGTTTAGCATATTGTAAACTAGTTGCCACTTGATCAGCCATTAACATATTAAATTGCTCTCGTAATATGTTTATCGTCTCTTTTACCTTTTTATCTCCTGGATTAGTTATAAGTAATTGTTCTTTCTTTTTTATTTCCTCCTCTATCTCTTTCCGTCTCTTTTGTTGTTTTAGTCTATATTTGTTATTCAAATAAATTAATGTTCCCCTCATATAAGCCTTACTTGCATCCCATACCATTTCCATAGAAGTATCTTTATGCATATTATTAACAAAAAATTCTTTCATTTGTTTTTTAAGCTCATTCACATTTTCTTCATATCTAAATAAGTTTTCATTTAACCTCCAAGACCTCCTTTCTCCCCTCTCCTGTTCCAATTCCACCCAAACCGGACTATGATCAGTTAAAGTTCTTGGACATATCTTCGTCTTCTTCACCCTAGAAAAAAAATCATTTGTAATTAATATAAAATCAATCCTAGAAAAGGATTGATGTCTGTCGGAAAAAAAAGTAAAATCTCTTTCCAGTACATTCCTTTCCTGCCAAATATCTCTCAGTTCCAAGTCTTCCAAAATGTCAAAAAAGGATTTAGGCAATTTAGCACGTGAAGATATCTTAGATAAACTTTTCTTATCCTTCTGGGTGTCTATTACACCATTCCAATCGCCCAATAATATTAAAGATTTATAATCCCATTGTAATATTTTAGTGTGTAGAAATTTAAAAAATTTATCTTGCTGTTGATTGGGTGCGTATATTCCAATTAAAAGCATTTTCCCACTCTGTGTTACTAATTCAATTGCAATATATCTTCCTTGAACATCTGCCTCAACTAAGTTAGCCAATAGTCCTCTTTTAACATATATGACTAAACCATTTTTCTTCTCTGGTGCTGATGCCACAAAATGTGTACCTAATCTAGAGTTTATCAAATATTTTTGATCTGAAAGTTTAATATGCATTTATTGCAAACAAATAACATCATTCTGAAATTGCTTCAAATAGTGAAATACTTTCTTCCTTTTTTGTGGAGAATTTAAACCGTTGACATTCCAAGATAAAAATTTATTTGCCATCTTTAGGCCCTCGAAGCTTTAAAAGCATCAGCTGAACCTCCTCCTCCATCTTACTCTTCAGCCTAGCCCCACCCACTGCTTCTGTTTTTTGGACTTCTTGAGTTGAATCTTGGGATTGTTGCGTTAGTTGTTGTTTATAAGTTGCTCTTGTCAGTCGTTGTTCTCTTGGCATCTCTATCTTCTTCGGTGGCTCAAGAGTTTGTGGTGGACCCCCACTCTGCAATAAATCTTCTTCCAGATTAATTCCTCCAGCTGCAACTTCTGCATAAGTTTGTATCTGCCCTCCATCTTTCTCTTGTTGTATCATCTCCATTTGCTTTCTGCCCACCCCCTGGTGAGGGTGGGTATCCAGCCTTTAAAACATTGACATACAAATCTTTTGCCTTCCAAACTGTATTTAAACGATGTCTTTCTCCACCATAAGTCACTATTAAACCAAATGGAACATCCCATCTATACTGCACCTGCCGGTTTCTCAGTTCATTCACCAAAAAGCCAAAGTCCTTTCTACCTCTTAGCATTTTAGGAGGGATCTCTTTCAAAACCACCAACTCTTGTCCAGACACTTGAATCTTATTCTTGTAGGAAGCTTGTAAAATATCATTTCTAATTCTCCTAGATGTAAAATAAATCACCACATCTCTTGGCAACTGCCTTTGTCTTGCCAGCCAGGAATTGACCCTGTAAATTTTGTCAATTTGAAATGCCACATCTTCTGGTCTTTCTTTAAGTATCTCTGCTATGGCATTAGCACAAATGTCCTTTAGATTTTCACGGCTGTTTTCTTTCAAACCTCTCAATCTCAGGGCAAATTCCATTGATCTGTATTGTAACATAACCAATTCATCATCCACCTTCTCTGTTTTTGTCATAACCTCTCCCACTTTTGTTGCCAGGTTCAAGTTAGCTTCATCAATTTCCCGTACTCTCTCCTCAATCTTTAGCATGTGGTTTGCCAATCCTGAAACTGCAAAGACAATATCATCTCTTATTTCATCATGTTTTTCCTCCACAAAGTCTTTAATTTTCTTTATTTCCTCCGCAAATTCTTTTAATTTCCCATCCATCATTACAGTCTGATTATTCAAGGCTCTCGTAATGAATTCTTTGAGATCTTTAAAAGAAGCCTCTTGAGTCTGTGTATCAGCCGGAAGTTGCTTCTGTGTCACTACAGGAGAGCCTCCTCCCACTTTAGAAGTTGCTGGCTTAACTTGTTTAGCAGCCATTTTATTTTAAAAGTCTTATTCCTTTTACAGCCACAAAGTCTTGTAAATAATCTTCAAAAGTCTAATTTAAAATTTTTCAAAACAAATAGTCCTTTCTCCAATAAATCCTCAGTCCCCAGCAATTTTCTCTTTAAGCGGAGAGCTCTAAACAAGCACTTTCACTCTAACTTTCACTTTCCACTCCGCTCATAACAAAGGTGTCTTCTCCAGCCTCCAGCTCAAGAAAGTTCCATTTGCAACAATGTATACACGGAGTTAAGCTTTGTTACTTCTAAATGCTTGCTCTCTTGCTTCCGCTCTGTCTGCTTCTTTAACAATCAATCCAACTCACTTTTGGCTGGCAGAAATGGACGCGACGTCTAGCTCTGCCTGGGCAGAGTCGCCACGGATCCGGAGCGTTGGGAGGGCTAAACTGGGGAGCTCTCACCCTCCAAGCCCCTGGCTTTGTTCCAGGAGCTTTTGGGAGCTCTACCCACCCCCTCTGGCTCTCCTCTCCTTCTTTTCCCAAAGGAGAGTTTTTTCAAACCGCCGGACAGCTGTTTAGCGCTGTCAGGGCGTTTTTACAAGATTGTGAGGCTGGCAGTCTATGGAGACCGTCCACGAACGTCTGCGGAGCCAACCGGAAGTTTCAAAATAGGAAAGTCTTGAGCGTGCGACGGAAGGTATGCAGATCCGGGATCCTCCGTATCTCCGGGGGGAGCTCGTTCCAGATAGTAGGTGCCCCCACAAAGAAGGCTCTCCCCCTGGGGGCCGCCAGTCGACATTGTTTGGCCGACGGCACCTGGAGGAGCCCCTCTCTATGGGAGCGTACTGGTCAGTGGGAGGCTATTGGTGGTAGCAGGCGGTCCCGTAAATAATCAGGTCCTAAGCCATGGAGTGCTCTAAAGGTGGTAACCAAAACCTTGAAGCGCACTCGGAAGACCACCGGGAGCCAGTGCAGCTCGCGCAGGAGAGGTGTTACATGGGAGCGCCACGTTGCTCCCATCACCACCCGCGCGGCCACACTCTGCGCCAGTTGGAGCCTCTGAGTGCTCCTCAAGGGGAGCCCCATGTAGAGAGCGTTACAATAGTCCAGACGGGAGGTGACGAGGGCATGAGTAACCGTGTGTAAGGAGTCCCGATCTAGAAAGGGACGCAACTGGCGAATCAGGCGAACCTGATGAAAAATCCTCCCGGTCACGGCCGTCAAGTGCTCTTCTAAAGACAGCCATGAATCCAGGAGGACACCCAAGTTGCAAGCCCTTTCTGTGGGGGCCAATGATTCGCCCCCAATAGTCAGCGATGGCACCAGTTGACTATATCGGGACGTCGGAAACCACAGCCACTCGGTCTTGGATGGGTTGAGCCTGAGCCTGTTTCTCCCCATCCAGATCCGTACGGCCTCCAGGCACCGGGACATTACTTCAAGGGCATCATTGGGGTGGTCTGGGGTGGAGATGTACAGCTGGGTGTCATCAGCGTACTGATGGTACTCCACCCCGAAACCACGGATGATCTCGCCCAGCGGCTTTACATAAATGTTGAACAAAAGGGGCGAGAGGACCGATCCTTGTGGCACCCCACATATAAGGGGCCTCGGGGTCAACCTCTGCCCCCCCGTCAACACGGACTGCGACCGGTCGGAGAGAAAGGAGGAGAGCCACTGTAGTACGGTGCCTCCCACCCCCAACTCTTCCAACCGGTGCAGCATGATATCATGGTCGATGGTATCAAAAGCCTCTGAGAGATCTCACAGGACCAGGACAGAGGAGCACCCCCTGTCCCGAGCCCTCCAGAGATCATCCACCAACGCGACCAATGCCGTTTCCGTGCTGTACCCAGGCCTGAAGCCCGACTGGAACAGATCTAGATACGTCGTTTCATCCAGGTACTGGGAGAGCTGTCGTGCAACCACACTCTCGACAACCTTCACCACAAACCGAAGGTTGGAGACTGGACGATAGTTAGCCAATACTGCCGGGTCCAGGGAAGGCTTCTTGAGGAGAGGTCTCACCACCGCCTCTTTCAAGGCAGCGGGAAAGACACCCTCGCCCAATGAAGCATTTAGAATCCCCTGGAGCCAGCCTCGCGTCACCTCCCGGGAAGCCAGCACTAACCAGGAGGGGCATGGGTCCAACAAACATGTGGTCGCATTCAGTCTACCCAGAATCCTGTCCACGTCCTCAGGGTTCACAGGATCAAACTCATCCCAGATAACATTCTCAGGACCTGCCTCCGTCATCCCCGCTGGATCTACCCAGTCGGAGTCCAGATTTTCCCAAATCTGAGTGATTTTGTCATGCAGATACTGAACAAAATCCTCGGCTCTTCCCTCCAAGGGGTCCTCCCGCGCTTCCTGGTGGAGCAGGGAGCGGGTCACCCTAAACAGGGCGGCCGGGCAATTATCTGATGACGCAATAAGAGCAGCAAAAGGAGTACATTTTGCTGCTTTTATCGCCACTAGGTAATTCTTAATATGAGATCTTACCAGTGTCCGGTCAGATTCAGCACGACTGGCCCTCCAATAAAAAAGAAAGAACAATTACTTATAATTAATCCAGGAGACAAGAAAGTAAAAGAAACAATAAATATATTGCGAGAGCAATTCAATATGTTAATGGCTGATCAAGTGGCAACTAGTTTACAATATGTTAAACACAATACATTTTGTAATGCTAATAAACCAGACAGGTGGTTGCCTTATGTGTTGAGGAAAAAACAGAAATCACGAGTTATTGGTAAGATAGAATTTAGAGGTAAGGAAGTTTATCAACAGAATATGATCAAAAAAGCTTTTTTAGAATTTTATACAAAGCTATATGCCAGTGACTCAATACAAGGTTTAGATATAGATAGATACTTAACAGATGAGAATATTCCTGAATTAACGTTAGAACAGAGGGAAGGATTGAATCAGCCAATAACCTCTGAGAAGATCATTGCAGCAATTAAACAGGTAAAAACAGGTAAATCTCCGGGAACAGATGGAATAACAGCTGTTTATTACAATAATTTACAGTCTGAAATGGTAGAACCGCTTAGAGCTTTATTTTGTAAAATTCAATTAGGGGGAGGAGTCCCACCCTCTTGGAGAACAGCTTTTGTTTCATTGATCCCGAAGGAAGATCAAAACTGTGCCAAACCTGAGAACTTTAGGCCAATATCACTTTTGAACACTGACTATAAAATTTTTGCCAAGTTATTAGCGAATAGATTAATGCCAGTCATGCAACAAACAATTCACAATGACCAATCAGGGTTTATAAAAGGGAGGCAAATGAAATATAATGTTAGACAAATTGTAAATCTACTGGAATATTTGGAAAAAAACAACCAAGTCCCTGCAGCGTTCATATTTTTGGATGCAGAGAAGGCATTTGATCGACTGAATTGGCAATTTTTATTTAAGTTAATAGAAAAAATGCATTTTGGACAGTCCAATCAATCAGAGCAATATATTAGGAACAAACAGCACAAATAATAGTTAATGGAGGTTTAACAGATGCTTTTAAAATTGAGAAAGGAACAAGGCAGGGTTGTCCTTTGTCTCCATTGCTGTTTATTTTAACTTTAGAAGTTTTGTTGAATAAGATACGTGACTCTGACAAAATAAATGGAATTGTAATTAGACAGCAAGATTTTAGATTAAGAGCATTTGCAGATGACTTGGTTGTTACTTTATCTCAACCTATAGAATCAGCTCCACATATGTTGGATATAATAGGTCAATATGGTAGGGTATCTGGATTTAAAGTAAATCAACATAAGACAAAGATGATAACTAAAAATGTGTCTATATCTCAAAGAGAAGACTTAGGAAGAATAACGGGGTTTGAAATAGTTAAAAAGGTTAAATATTTGGGAGTATATATTGCAGCCTCTAATAAGAAATTGTTTAAAAACAATTATGAAGTTCTCTGGCAAAAAGTGCAGAAAGAAATGGAGAATTGGAAAAAGTTACAACTATCTCTACTGGGAAGGATAGCAGTAATAAAAATGAATGTATTACCCAGGTTTTTATTTTTGTTTCAAATGATACCAGTGCTTAAGAAAGATGGAAATTTGAGGGAGTGGAAGCAAGGGGTTAATACTTTTATTTGGGGTGGGAAGAAACCAAGAGTGAAATTGAAAATCATACAGGATATACGTGAGAGAGGAGGTCTTAAAATGCCTAACTTAAGATTGTATTATGAAGCAGCTGTTTTATCACAAATTAGCGATTGGTTTAACCTAACTGAAGAGAGAATGTTAAATATAGAAGGTTATGATTTGTTATATGGATGGCATGCTTATTTGTTATATGAAAAAAAAAGTGGATAAAGTGTTTAAGGGTCATATACTTAGAAATGCGTTGCTGAGGGTTTGGAAAAAGTATCATAAGCTAAACTATAAGATACCTATATGGGCAAATCCCAGACATGCAATAGAAAATATAAGTGTAGAACAAAAAACGGAAGTGATTACTTATAAAGAACTTCTTTTTATGGAAAGGGCTAAACTGCAATTGAAATCTTTAAATGTATTGAAAGAAGAAGGGATAATCTATACTTGGTTTCAGTATGGTCAGCTTCAAGCTAGATGGAGGGAAGATAAAAAAATTGGTGTCATGCAAAATGAGGAAAACCTGTTAAAACAGATTAGAGATCAAAGTCAGATGCATATTAAAAGGTTGTATAATGCTTTATTGGAAATAGATTCAGAAACAGAATTGGTTAAGGATTGTATGATAAAATGGGCACAAAACTTTCAGGAACCAGTGATGATGGAAACATGGGAAAAGATTTGGGTTAGAAATGTTAAGTTTATGCAAGTGCAAAATTTGAGAGAGAACTTTTATAAAATGTTTTATAGATGGCACTTAGATCCTAAAAAATTATCATGTATGTACCCGAATTTGCAAGCTAAATGTTGGAGATGTGAATGTGATGATGCAACTTATTATCATATATGGTGGGCTTGTAAGAAAATCAAGGCATTTTGGATAAAAATTTGGTGGGTGATGCAGAACATTCTGAAAAAAAGTTGAAATTTACTCAATTGTTTTTATTGGGTATAACGACGGATTGTACAGCATTAGAGACTAAACTGATTTTGAACTTAATATCAGCAGCTAGGCTGTTGGTAGCGCAATATTGGAAGAAGGACTCTTTGCCTACTATTGAAGAATGGACATTGAAAGTAGTGAATTTAGCTGAAATGGCGAAAATTTCAGCATATTTGAAGGACTATACACAAGAAAGATACATATCGGAATGGAGAAGATGGATTGATTATATTCAAAATAAGTATCAGACAAGAAAATATCAAATAGCTTATGAATAAATGTTACTGTAGAAGTATTATGTTATCTATAGTGGAGTTAAGGTTTCAGGGGGGGATTTGGTAGTTTAAGAATAAGTTAGGTTAATTTAGCTTATGATTGTTAATTGAAATGCCCTGTATTTTGCTCAGGGAAGTCTGGGGGGGAGGGAGGGAGGGTGGGGGAAATACGGGGGGGGGGAATTTTCTTTGTAAAACTTTTCAATTAAAAAAAAGAAGAAGAAGAAAACCGGAGACTTGCGTCTGTGCTGTGACTACCGGAAACTGAATGCCATTACAGTGCAGAACCGGTACCCTCTGCCCTTGATCCCTGAACTTTTAGAGAGACTCTGGGGGGCTACCATGTTTACCAAGCTGGACCTGCGCAGCGCCTACAATCTGGTTCGGGTCCGAGAAGGGGATGAGTGGAAGACAGCATTCAGCACCAGGTATGGCCACTTTGAATATACGGTCATGCCGTTTGGACTAACCAACACTCCCGCTGTCTTCCAGCATTTTATGAACGATATTTTCCAGGATCTTTTGGACCAGTTTGTGGTGGTGTACCTCAACGACATCCTGATTTTCTCCACATCCCGGAAAAGTCATCTTCAACATCTCCGTCTGGTCTTGCAACGGCTCTGTGACCACCAGTTGTACGCCAAGCTGGAGAAGTGCCAGTTCTTCCAGTCGACCATCGACTTCTTGGGCCATCGCATTTCTCCCGAGGGCATCACGATGGATCGGAGGAAGGTCGAGGCGTTGAGAAGCTGGCAACCTCCCCGTTGGGTGAGAGATGTTCAGCGACTCCTAGGGTTCGCCAACTATTAGCGGACCTTCATCCCTGGCTTTGCCACTCTGACCGCGCCCCTCACCTGACTCCTGCAAAAGAAAGTCCCATTCCTGTGGGAAGACCCCGAGCAGCAGGCGTTCTTGGCCTTAAAGCAGGCCTTCATGTCCCAGCTGATCCTCAAGCATCCTGACCTGCAGCGTCCATTTGTGGTCGAGACGGACGCGTCAGATATCGCAGTCGGTGCGGTGTTACTCCAGGTTTGTGTGGATGGCGGAACTCTTTTCCCGTGCGCTTACTACTCCCGAAAGTTGAATCCTTCCGAGCGCAACTATACCATCTGGGAAAAAGAGCTCCTGGCCATTAAGACCGTGTTCGAGACCTGGAGACACCACCTCGAGGGGGCCCGACATCAGGTGGAAGTCCGGACGGACCACAAGAATCTGGAGTTTCTGCAGACCGCGCGGAAGCTCAATCAACGCCAGATCCGGTGGTCCTTCTTCTTTACCCGTTTTAATTTTAAAGTCACCTACATCCTGAGTGGGCGCAATCAATGGGCAGATGCGCTCTCCAGGAAGCCCGACTACACCCAAGCCAAGGACCCGCTTCCGCCTTGGATGATTTTTCCCATCGAGTTGTTCGCTGCCGTCCAGGAACCTGTCGACCTACGGGGTCAGATCTGGGAGGCGCAGCGGCAGGACGCCTTCGTCGACCTTCGGAAGCAGGAGGTAGGGCCCGACTCTCCCTGGACGTTTACCAACGACCTCTTGAGGTACCGGGAGAGGCTTTATGTTCCATCGGGGCCGCTTAGGGGTCTTATTTTGTCCCAGTGCCACGACAACCCTGCGGCGGGGCATTTCGGTTTGTTCAAGACCCTGAATCTGGTGTCGCGGACTTTCTGGTGGCCTCGTCTCCGTCATGATGTGCAGTCCTATGTGACCTCTTGCATTCATTGTCGACAGGCCAAGTCGGCCACGGGCGCTCCCCCAGGACTACTTCAGCCCTTGCCGACACCCGAGAGACCTTGGGGTGTCATCTCGATGGACTTTCTCATGGACTTGCCCCTGTCCTCGGGTTTCACAATGGTGTTCATGGTGGTGGACATGTTAACGAAGATGGCGCACTTTGTACCCTGTCGAGGACTGCCGACAGCTCGCGCCACCGCTTGCATGTTCATCCAGCATATTTTCCGGCTCCATGGACTACCGGATCGGGTCGTGTCAGACAGAGGGACCCAGTTCACCACCCAGTTCTGGAAAGGGGTGATGTCGGCCCTGGACATTAAGATCTGCTTATCGTCGGCTCATTACCCCGAAACTGACGGCGGGACTAAAAAGGTCATTGGGATCTTGGAGCAATACCTGCACTGCTTTGTCAATCAACAACAAGACAATTGGACAGAGTACCTAGCAGTCGCGGAGTTTGCGTTCAATTCCCAGCACACCTCCACCCAGACCACCCCTTTCCTAGCCAACCTGGGCTATCACCCATGCTTCTTCCCGCTCACGCCACTGGACTCCCTGGTTCCAGCAGCGGATGACTTCTTGGCAGAGCTCCAGGCTGTGCATCAGTTGGTGAAGCGGTACCTCAACAAGGCTAAGGACATTTACAAAAGGGTTGCAGACTGCTCTCGGCGAGCCACACCCCTGTTGGCTGTTGGGGATCGCGTGTGGTTGTCAACAAAGCATCTCCCCTCAGACCGGCCAGTGAGAAAACTGGACCATCGGTTCATTGGACCTTTCCCGGTAGAGGTGGTCATCAATCTCATGGCCTACCGCCTGACCCTGCCTCGGTCTTTGAGAATCCACCCAGTGTTTCACCGATCCCTCCTGGTTCCCGAACGGCCTACTTGTCCGCTCCCTCAAATGGACCATCCTCCGCCCGCGCCCCATGACAGGGATGGATCGCCGGAATACGAGGTGGCGAGTATTCGAGACTCTCGGTGGTTGAAGGGTTGGTTTCAATACCTAATCGAGTGGAAGGGGTGTGGGCCGGAGGACTTCACATGGGAGGATGCGGCCTCTGTTCATGCTCCGGACCTGGTTCGCACCTTCCACAAGCAGTTCCCATCCTGACCGCATCCAGATCGACAGACTCGGGGAAAGGGCCCTGCAGTGAGGGATAGTGTTGTGGCCTGCCAGCGGCCTGCGCGGATCATGGCTGAACCCAATGAAGAGGAGGCTGGTGTGGTGTCACGCCAGCAGCCTGCGCAGCCAGTGCTCGCGTCGGACAGCGAGGAGGCTGAAGAGGATGTGGTGCCAGAGGCAGAGACTCAGCCAGGGCCTTCAGAACCTCCAGAGGCTCCTTCAAGTGGAGAGAGCGAAGTGGAGGAGCCTCTCCTCAATGCTCGAGCATGCAGGGCTGCCAAAAGGCAGGAGTGGCTACTCAGGAGGAGGAGGTCTCCTCAAGAGTAAGGCTTGAGGATAATTGGCCACTCCCTTAGCCTATTTAAGTCACATGCCATTAATAAATTTCTTGCTAGAAACAATTCGTATTTATTATCAGAGTATTTTGGTTTATCATATCTTGTTTTCTGGGCTGGTTGCCAATCTTTGCTGGTCTTGTTTATTCTTGCTACTTAATAAATTTGATAAGGACCGTTGGTGTGTGTCAATATCCTCGGAAATCCGGAGCTGGGGCAGAACAGTTAGAAGCCTTGATGAGAAATCATATTTTAGTACCTGAAGATTGGAAAACTACCTTTCGCATGTTGCTTACTCCAGCACAATATGTAGTTTGGGATAGTGAATTTAGACATCAATGTGCCATGCGTGCCCTCCACTTGGGAGGAGCATTTATTCCTGATCAATTGTATGGATCTGGTCCTTTTGCTCCAGTTGATGCTCAGGTTATTCTGCCAGCAGCCACTTTACAAGTTTCTTCTGAATGTGCTTATCGAGCCTTTGGAAAAGTGCCTGTTTCTGGCAAGCCCCAACAAGCCTTCTCTAACATCAGGCAGAAGGCTAATGAACCGTATCCTGATTTTATTAACAGATTACAGGATCCTTTATCGTGACAGATAGACAATCCTGAAGCTCAAAATGAGTTGTTGATGAGGCTGGCAAAAGACAACGCCACTTCTGAGTGTCGAAGGGCAATTGTTGGGCTGGGAAAAGATCCTGATTTGGCAGGTATGATTAAAGCATGTCAGGATATAGGAACATTCTCTTATCAAACTAATTTGTTAGCAGCTGCTTTATCACAAGCCAGCAAACCTCAAGGAAAATGTTATAATTGTCGCAAACCTGGTCATTTTAAAAGAGAGTGTCGAAATCTGGGGGGGGGGGTGTATGTCTGCAACATCTCACCCTCCCTTTCATCAGGGATCAAGGCCAAAAACAAAATGCCCAAAGTGTCAGAAAGGTTATCATTGGGCAAGCGAATGTCGCTCAGTGTTGGGAAATGGCCGGCCAGGCCGGTCTCTGGCCCCAGTCCAAACAGAGACAATAAATCAACAATAGAAATTACTCCTGCAGCTACAAAAGGTAGTGCTGGTATTGATTAAATCCTGCAGGAGGAAGTGAATTTTAAATTTCCTGGGGAGGTTCAAGTAATTCCATCCCAATTATCAGGCCCTTTAAGAGAAAATTATGTAGGACTTGTCCTCCCAAGATCAAGCATGGGTAAAAAAGGTATTTTTGTCATTCCTGGAGTGATAGATTTGGACTACACCGGGATTATTTATGTTCAATTGTGGACCAATTTGCCCCAAACTTTGCCCATTTATACTAGCCCTGCTCAACTCCTGCTTTTGCCTTATTTTGTCCTGGCAGGGGGAGAGCAAAAGGAGAGAGGGACAGGTGGCTTTGGTTCTACTGACCCAGCCACTTCTATCATAACTGCCATCACTACCCCGATAACATCCCAACGGCCCCGTCAGATCATTGTGTTGCAGGGTAAGCCCTTTGAGGGGATTTTGGACACTGGAGCGGATGTTTCAGTGATCTATGCCAAGCAGTGGCCTGCTGCCTGGCCAACTGAGCCCTGTCCAAGTGTGTGGGGTGTGGGGGGTTGACAAAGTGCACGTCAAAGTGCAGAATTTATTCCAGCTTACTTGCCTAATTCAGATTTGGTCATTCAGGTCCGCCCTTTTATATTAGATATTCATGTCAGCCTTTGGGGGCGCGACCTGCTCAGTAAATTGGGGGCCACCCTCACTTTGGAGGACTGAAATTACTGCCCTCCCGCTGACTTGGATGGTTAAAGAGCCGGTGTGGATTGATCAATGGCCCATGTCACACGAAAAATTAACGGCTCTCCACCAGTTAGTACAAGATCAGCTGCTTGCGGGTCATGTTGTGCCATCCACTAGTCCATGGAATACACCTGTGTTTGTGATAAAAAAGTAAAGTGGCAAATGGAGTTTTTTACATGATCTTCGAGCCATGAATGCATGTATTCAACCTATGGGCCCCTTGCAGTGCAGGACACCAAATCCTAATCTGATTCCCCAAGATCATGAGGTGATGGTAATTGACTTAAAGGATTGTTTCTTTTCCATTCCTTTGTGTCCCTTTGATCAGGAAAAGTTTGCATTTACAGTACCTGCGGTGAACCATTCAGAACCCAATAAACGCTATCACTGGATGGTTTTACCACAGGGAATGTTGAATAGTCCCACAGTATGTCAATTTTATGTTGCTGAGGCATTAGCCCCTTTTCGCAAACGTCATCCATTGGCTTTGGTTTATCATTATATGGATGACATTTTAATTGGAGCACCAAAAATACAATCTAATTGGCTTTCTAAAATACAAAATGATTTATATGTCTATGGATTGCAAATTGCCCCAGAAAAAATACAGCTGCACGCTCCTTATCTGTATTTAGGACATAAAATGTTGCAGTCTTTTTCTGCTCCGGCTTTTCCTCATTTAAAGTTACCCAAAGTTATTTCCTTAGTAAATTTGCAACAACTGTTGGGTGTCGAGCCTAGCAACCTGCTCGACATCGCTAACGCGTGCTGAAAGCATCGAGGGACATATACATACTTGGTGGTGGTGGCACTGGGTGAAGGCGGCCGTATGCGGGGTGTGGGGTGGTGGTATCGGGTGCGACGGGATTAGGGCCATTCTGGAGGACACAGCGGCAGCACCTTCCAGAACACGCTGAAGACCAATTACGCCCCTAGAAGAGGGGCGTGGTAATAAACAAGGGTGCAATCTACGCCCCTAAAAGAGGGGCGTGGTAACAAACAAGGGCGCAGTCCTAATGAGTTAATGGAAAGATGAGCTATATAAACGCCCCATTCTTGGTGTAATGTAGCGCCGATTTCAATCGTGTTTATGAATCACAGCGTGTAGCCGGATGCGGATGCGAATAAACCAGCGTGCCAAAAGAGCTGAATAAGGCTGTAGCTGTGTTTTGATTGCGTCTCGCACGGCATTCCTGAGATTGGGTACTATTAATTGGGTCCGCCCATATTTTTCTTTACCTACGCATTTACTTAGTCCATTATTTGAGTTATTGACTAAAGGAAAAAAGCCAGGAGATTTAATTATAGTTCCATCTGTAGTATTTGCTACAGTTGAGAAAATTAATAACATCTTGAGTACTCAGTTTGTGGATCGAATCCCTCATAGAGATTGTCAGTTATCTCTTTTAATATTTCCTACTAGTAAACTGCCCACGGGAGTATTGGCTGTTTTAGAACAGCAAAAAGTATATTGTATTGAATGGCTTTATTTGCCTCATACACCAATTCAAAATGTTTTGCCCTTTATTCAAGCTACTGCTGAACTTATAACCTTGGGGCGTACTCGAGCTTGTCGAAGAAATGGAACTGATTTAATAAATATTGTTCTTTCTATTTCAAAATCTGACTTTCACTTTTATTTTCAGAATAATTTATCTCTTCAGTGTGCTCTAACTGACTATGTAGGCTGTATTTCATATCATCTGCCTAAAGATCCTAGGTTTACTTGTTTAATGACTTCCTCCTTTCCTGTTCACCCATTGCTTTCTCCTTCTCCACCATCACAAGCTCTTACTGTTTTTTCTGATGGAGGACGAACAAGAGGAGCGATTGCTTACAAAGATCCTCATGACGACATCTGGAAAGTATCTTACACTGCAGGAGAGTCTTCACCTCAACGCTCAGAATTGTCTGCTGCCATTTTAGCTTTCCACACTTTTTCTCAACAGCCTTTAATTTACAGATCCATTTTTTAGTCATTCTTTTTTCCATCAAAATGCCAGGGGGCTGGCACAAGCTTGCCACATTCCACTAGAGCAAGCTAAGCAAATTGTTTCATCCTGTCCCCAATGTTCTGGGGCATCCCCCTCGGGGGACACAGGAGTTAATCCCTGTGGTCTCACCTCTAATCAATTATGGCAAATGGATGTTACCCATGTTCCTTCTTTGGCTTCTTGGAAATATATTCATTTATCTATTGATACCTATTCTGGAGCGATTTGGGCTACCCCTCAATGAGGGGAAACAGCTAATCATGTTATTTCTCATCTTTTTTTCAGCCATTACAGCTCTGGGTAAGCCCTCTTCTTTAAAAACAAAGAATGGGCCTGCCTATTCTTCACAGGCTTTTTTGCAATTTTGTACAACCTAGAATATTGTTGTTACTCATGGTCTTCCCTATAATTCCACAGGTCAAGCCATTGTGGAACGTGCTAATAGGTCCTTTAAGGACTGCCTTCACAAACAAATAAAAAAAGAGGGCTCTTGGGTCCCAAATTTGTCATGGGTAACACAACAGGTTACAAAAGTTATATTTACTTTGAATAAACTGAATTTTTCAATTTCTAATTCGACTGCTTATCAGAGGCATTTTCAACAAAAAGCAAGTTTGCCTCCTCCTCTGGTATATTATAGAGCATTACCAGACAAAACATGGTTAGGACCGGTCCCTCTGATTACTTGGGGGCGTGGCTATGCTGCTGTGCTTACATCTACAGGACCTTTTTTTTTTGAACAAATTTTTTTTATTGTTTTTTAAAATTCAAACAAATCAAACAAATCACTTATCTATTTAAACATTTGTGCAACCCCCCCTTCCCTCCCCCCTCCCCTGACTTCCCAGAAGAAAAACAGGGTATAGATTTTACCAAACATACGCTAAAATATGCTAAGTTAATGCAAGACATTAAAACCCCTCTACTCTTTATAATGGCGTTGGAAATCCTACTCAGAAAGATCAGAGATAACAAAGAAATCAAAGGACTACAAATTAAGAAAGAAATTTTTAAAACACAAGCCTTCGCAGATGACGTGGCCTTAATAATGGAAGATCCTTTGAAATCTGGTCCCAAATTACTCCAGGAAGTACAACAGTATGGAGAAGTCGCTGGCTTTAAGCTTAACAAAACCAAAAGTAAAATTTTAGCAAGAAATATGACAGAGACAAACAAGAAAGAGCTAGAAAAGTCCTTAGAACTTCAGATAGCAAAGAAAATAAAATATTTGGGAATGTGGATTACTGCAAGGTATTCCTCTTTAAAAGAGGATAACTACAGTCCATTACTACAAAAAATAAAGCAGGCTATAGACAGATGGAAGAAGTTAAAACTGTCTTTTACAGGTAAGATCTCAGCAATCAAAATGAATATTCTCCCCAAGATTATATTTTTATTTCAAACTATTCCAGTGAACATTGATAAAAAATATTTCCTAGATCTGGAAAGGAAGGTGCGAGAATTTTTGTGGGAAGGGAAGAAGGCAAGGATTGCATATAAAACACTGCAAGGGAAAAGAAACATGGGTGGCTTCGGATTACCCGATTGGGAAGTTTATCAGAAGGCGACCAAATTAGTATGGATCAAAGAATGGGTTTCATTACAAAATAAGAGAATCCTGACGTTAGAAGGCCACGATCTACAGGCAGGCTGGCACGCTTATTTATGGGGCCCAAAGAATAAAAAGAACTCATATTTCCACAAACACAAATTAAGGGAGACCCTGATTCAAACATGGGAAGAAATTAGACAAAGATTTTATACGAAAGTACCGAATTGGCTCTCAATTATGGAGGCTTTGACTACCTCTAATAAAAGGGATATTTTGAAATTTGGCACATACAAAGATATATTAGATGAAAATGGTATTCTTAAATCACGAGAAATACTAAGTAATCAAGGTTTCAATTTAGACTGGTGGAGCTACCTGCAGATAAGCTCTAGATATCAAAAAGATAGGGATCAATTTGGTATAGAGACGAAGTACAACAATTTGGATAAAATTATGTTGGAGATTGAAAAGAAAATGCTAGCGAGATTTTACAACTTCTTATTAGGCGAGGACAGAGCAGAAGGAATAGCTAGGAATCAACTAAGCATTTGGGAAAAAAATATTGGCTATAGACTAAATTTCAATGACTGGGAGGAGGCTTGGAATAGAAATTATAATCTCACTAAATCAGCAACTTACAGGGAGAACCACTATAAAATATTTCATAGATGGTATCTAGCCCCAGCTAGACTAGCAAAAATATTTCCCAGTGCCTCAGCAATATGTTGGAAGTGTGGAAAGGAGGTTGGCACCTTCTTTCATATGTGGTGGTCCTGCCCGGAGACAAAAAAGTTTTGGACAAAAATACGAATCTGGCTATGAGAAATGGTGGAAGAAGATATAAAACTTTCCCCCGAAATCTTTTTATTAGGAATGATGGGAGATGGACTCTCTAAGGACAAGATACAATTAATTATACATGTTATAACAGCGGCCAGATTAACCTTTGCAAAATACTGGAAGGACAAACAAACCGCTCCAGAGATGACAATAATAAATAAAATCCTAGAATGCACAGAAATGGCAAAATTAACTAGTGTTCTTAAAGACAATGAGAATTCAAAATTTAAGGCAGTATGGGAAAGGTGGTACAAATGGTGGAATAATAGAACAAGACTATAAAGATATGTCTATTTCTAATAATGGTAGATTTGAAGATACTTGATATGTACATAATGTAAATATGTAACCACACGACACTTCAGATGTTAACCGAGATTTGATGTTTTCTTTTTAAAAAAATTTTTTTAAATCAATAAAGTATTATTAAAAAAACAACAACTCCCTAGACCCCTTAACTCCCCTTCTACAGATTATTCATCAACCTCCCTTTAAACACAAAATAACATATAATCCTTTAGCCCTAAGAATTTTTTAAAAACCAATAACAAACACTAGTAGATAATACATACTTAATCTCTGGAGGGCTCGGGACAGGGGTTGCTCCTCTGTTCTGGTCCTGTTAGACCTCTCAGCGGCTTTTGATACCATCGACCATGGTATCATGCTGCACCGGCTGGAAGAGTTGGGGGTGGGAGGCACCGTGTTACGGTGGTTCTCCTCCTTTCTCTCTGACCGGTCACAGTTTGTGTTGGCAGGGGGGCAGAGGTCGACCTCGAGGCTTCTCATTTGTGGAGTGCCGCAGGGATCGGTCCTCTCGCCCCTTCAACATTTATGTGAAGCCGCTGGGTGAGGTCATCCGTGGCTTTGGGGTGAGATACCACCAGTACGCTGATGACACCCAGCTGTACATCTCCACCCCAGGCCACCCCAACGATGCCCTTGAAGTGATGTCCCAGTGCCTGGAGGCTGTGCGGATCTGGATGGGGAGGAACAGGCTCAAGCTCAACCCTTCCAAGACTGAGTGGCTGTGGCTCCCGGCATCCCGATATAGTCAGTTGACTCCATCACTGACTATTGGGGGCGAGTCGTTGGCCCCCACAGAGAGGGCTCGCAATCTGGGAGTCCTCCTGGATATGCAGCTGTCTTTGGAGGAACATCTGACGGCTGTAACCAGGGGGACCTTTTGTCAGGTTCGCCTGATTCACCAGTTGCGGCCCTTTCTTGATCGGGATTCCCTGTGCACAGTCACTCATGCCCTCGTCACCTCTCGCCTTGACTACTGCAACGCTGTCTACATGGGGCTCCCCTTGAGGAGCACCCGGAGGCTCCAGCTGGTCCAGAACGCAGCAGCGTGGGTAGTGACGGGAGCAGCATGGCGCTCCCATGTAACACCGCTCCTGCGCGAGCTGCACTGGCTCCTGGTGGTCTTCCGGGTGCGCTTCAAGGTGCTGGTTATCACCTTTAAAGCGCTCCATGGCATAGGGCCTAGCTATCTTCGAGACCGCCTGCTGCTACCGACGACCTCCCATCGACCCGTGCGCTCCCACAGAGAGGGCCTCCTTGGGGTGCCATCAGCCAAACAGTGCAGGCTGGTGACCCCCAGGGGGAGGGCCTTCTCTGTGGGGGCACCTACCCTCTGGAATCAGCTGCCCCCAGAGATAAGGAGAATCCAAGACCTCAGTGCCTTCCGTCGTGCCCTTAAAACCTATTTTTTCAAGCAAGCCGGGCTGGCTTAAGAAGAAATTTTTAAATGTTTTAAATGTTTTAATTGGTAGTGAGTTTTAATTGGGCCAAATTTATATATCTTTTAAGTGTTTTTTAATATTTCTACTGCATGTTTTTTAATTCTGGCTGTACACCGCCCTGAGTCCTCAGGGAGAAGAGCGGTATAGAAATTCAATAATAAATAAATAAATAAATAAATAAATAAATAAATAAATAAATAAATAATCATTTGGCTATTCCACCTGCTTTTGTGCTCAATATTCAAATATTTTTAACAATAACTAAACCTTAATTAATCATTAATTGAACTCTCAATTCATTTAGTTAATCATTGTAGTTAATCATTAATACATCAATAGTTAGACCAGAAAAAATTAATCTTCCCTTCTTCCTTTCTTTCTGTATTTTTTCCAATCTTTCTTCCTCCCTCCTTCTTTTATTTTGAGGAGGTTTTGAATTTTAAGTGGGGGTTGATGTATCTTTAAGACTTGTCCCTTTCTCGGAACCATTTCCTCTGATTTAGAGCCCCCATATCGACTCTTCTTGCTTGTATAGACAGTCAGTTCATAGAACAAAGAATTAACTCGATCAGTTTGCAAAGAAAAATCCAGTTGCTGCATTTCAATTAATTGTGTGAAAGCCCCTGCCAAATCATCTTTATCCGAAACCTCGTAGAGCTGATCAGTTCCTTCTTCTTTCTGCTCCAAATTATATTTTTGAAAAGTTCTGTCAGTTAATTCCAAAAGGGCAGGAAGAGGGTTTGAAGATTCTTGAGGATCAGCCAGTTCCAGCTTCTCTGTCTTGATCAAAATGTCTCCTACATTGTCATTATGCTTTTCTTCAAAAACATCCTCAGTTACTTTTTTATCCTCCACCAATTCTGTAAATTTTTGTTCCATGATTGCTGTAAAGTTATTAATAATTTCAATTTGTTTATTCATGGCTTCCTTTATAAATTCTGCAAGGTCTCTAAAAAAAACCTCCTGGCTCTGTGTTTCAGTTCTCTGTGTCATTTCTAACGCCATTAAAGAGCCTCCACTTTCAGAAACTCCTTCCTTGGAAGCCATATTATTTTAAAAGAATTTTTCTTTTCACAGCCATAAAGTCTCTCAAGCAGCTTTCTCAGATTTATTTGTAGTTTATCAAGCAAGATAGTTTTTTCTAGACCCAGCTCTCAAATCCAGCAGTTTAAATCCAGTCTCTGAGCACAAGTCTATTAACAAGCACTTTCATTTCCTGCTTTCACTTTCACACCCACAACAAAGACGCCATTTCCAACTCCAGCTCAGCAAAATCAAATAGAAACAATGTATCCCAGGAGTTAAGTATATACTTGCAAAAGCTTGTTCTCCTGCTTCCGTTCTGTCTGCTTTTTGAAATCAGTTAATCTTCTTGAAAGCAGAGTTGGTCGCCGGCGTCTGGCTCCGTTTAAACGGAGTCACCACGGATCCGGAGATTCAGTGGGCTGAACGGGGAGCTCTCACCCTCCAAGCCCCTGGAATTAATCCAGGGGCTTCCGGGGAGCTCTACCCTCGCCCACCGTCTCTCCTCTCCTTCTTCTCCTGAAGTAGAGGTTTTTAAGCCGTCTGACAGCTGATTAGCGCTGTCAGAACGGCTCCAACGGAATCGCGGGGCTGGCGGTCCAAGAAGACCGTCCGCGACACTGGCGGTCCCAACCGGAAGCCTCACATCTACAGGACCTTTGTGGGTACCAGCACGTTGTGTTCGTCCAGCCAAGGATATCGTGGCACCAACCCCTGAATCCGGTTCCAGAGATGGCAAAGGTGACTCTACAGACGGCGCAGCGACCAACCCGATCCTGTCGTGCCAGTCATCCAGTGACATGGGGAGATGTGAAGAATTTGACCACCAAAGCGCAGGCAGTACTGCAGCAGCAACAAGTGGAACAAACACCCGAGAATTTGTGTGCTGCCATTTTTGCGGTTTTAACTGCCAATTCCTTAGTCATAATTTGTTTGTGCTTGATTGTTAATAACTGTACTTTGGCATCAGCAGCTGTCATCCCACCTAAACATTCTCTCAAACAATGGATGAAACAAAACTTATGGGTGCAGCTTGCAAACATCACACAAACTGATGCCTTTTGTTTGTCTGAAGCTTATGATATGGAAAATTTGCTTTCTACATGTTTAATCCCTGTTTGTACCCCTACTACTGTAATTCAGAACCTTACTGGCTTGGGTAGATATTTGTTAGAAGGGCACTATAACTATAAGACTATAGCTAGTTGGGGGGTAGCTACATATTATCCACCTCCTAACGCAATTGATTTGCATACTCCAGTGGTGGCGGTCCCTGAAAATGTAACATGTGTAAAAATGGTTAATTGTACTTCTTCAAGCAAAAATCCTCACTGTCTTCGCATTAGTTCACCTGTTTTAAACTGTACAGCTTTTGAGGAGGCTTCCTTTAATTTTGCTCATGTTTGGCTATCGCAAGGGTGGTTTTTTACATGTGGTCAAGAAACCTTTAATTATATTCCTGCTAATATTAGTGAAGCGCAGTGTTGTCTTAGCTGGTTGGTTCCTGTTTTGCTTTCTAAACAACAACTTCACTCGAGCCGTATTCGGCGTGGGGTCACCCTAGATGACAATTGTAACTCTAAAGTAGCTTTATTTAATAAAGCAGAATACAGATCATTGGCTATATCTATGGTGGGTGTGCCAGCACTTGCTGTGCGTGCTCATCGGAATCTTAATGCTATTGCGTGTAATCTAGCAAAAACCATTAATGCCACTTCTTCAGCGATTTCAGCAATCAATCATGAGCTGCAAACTTTTAGAAAAGCTATTCTTCAAAATCGCGCTGCTGATTATTTGCTTCTACGCCAGCATTTGGGTTGTGAAAGTTTTAAAGGACTTTGTTGCTTTAACATTTCAGATGAGTCACGGAACATTCAGCATCAACTTAACATTTTACATAATTTGGGCTCTGATGTAAAAATTGATACTTTAGGATCTTGGTGGGAAAGTCTTTGGTCTTGGTTACCTACAGGCTTATTGGGAAACATCCTACGTTATTCAGTCATCATTTGTGCTATTTTAATTGGTGGGTGCTGTTTTGTTCAGTGTCTTCCCTCTTTTTGTAACATATGTATTACTGCATTTCGCCCCAAACCCCCTCTCACGCTGCCTCAGGGTCAGGTTTATGCCTTGTATAAGCAACTGCAGGGATATTCCTCTCCTGATAATAACCCCTTTTCTGGCCCCTCGTAAGAGGATGGCCTGACAAACAAAACAAAACAGAGTGGAATGTAGAGGTAGGTCAAAGGTCATGGTGCCAGGCTTCGAGCAGCACACTGCCTTAGCTCATGTGCTGTGGTCTTTCCTGCTTCTATGATCTAATTCTTGGCTTTGATCTGCATTATCTCACCTAGAGAGGATGGCATCTTGAGAGGAGGGGTGAATAATTTCTATCCAATTAGAATACTGTTACTGTCCAGTCTTTTATCTGCTTCTGTAAAAGTATATAAAAATAAAGCTCTCTACGAAAGCGGGAGAGACATCTTGGAACAGAGCAAAAGCCTGGACCTCTGCTTTACAACAGTCACAGTGATTGATAATCATTTTATAACACAAATCTTTTAATAGGCCCTGTGGAATGAGGAAAGTCCTTTATTTTAATAATGAATAATAATCATAAGAGATTCTCTATTCCAAAATTAACTTTATTTCTTTCACTGTCTCAACTATCCTTCAACCATTGCCACAAAACCTATGATCCACTGAAACTGGAAACTATGGGAGATACATTGTAACAATAGATTGGTAAACTGCACCTCAGCTAAGCCATCAACTGACAATAGTAAAACCAAGTACCAAAACCAAGTACCTGGGCAAGAGTAATTAACCAAAGAACCTGTTCAGTCACACTTCCCCCCACCCACAAAGAGGCTGCCTAGACACCATCTACACAACAAAAGGCAAACCAACAGACACCAGGAAGGACAATTAAAATGTACCTGTTGACAGAGTCACACACTAGAACCAGCACATAGGCAACCCACACACACACCCCAAGTCCACACTAGAACCAGCATGTACACAACCCACACACAACCAAGCCCACACCAAGGACCAGTCCCCCGATAAAAAGTCTCAGAACCCCATTTTTCTTTGTAGCTACCCACAAGAACAAACCCCTTTTTTGGGGGAAATAAATGGATCACCTCCCTTCCACCAGCAGTGTGTATTTCCCTGTGTTTTTCCTGCTCAGTGAAAGGGACCCAGGAAAATTCTTTTAACAGGAATATCATCCACCCTGGAGGTTACATTGGCCCTGACCTGTAGGAGATGATTAGGCTGAGCCCAAGGGAGGGGTCAGACACATCATCAGTCATGAGTCCCTGCATGCCCATAAGAGATCTAAGTCCAGCCCACCTTGAATTCCTTCTTAACTCCCACAAATTTCATTTGACCGGAAGTAGTTCAGATTCTTGCAGAGAACTTAGGCTTGCAATAAATCTTTATACTCATTTGAACTGCCTGAATCTCCTGATTTCCCCAGCACTTGTCATTAATCTGAACTACTCTCTGTCAACTTGCAAAGCTTCCCTAACCTGCTCCCGAGTTGCCATAGGCAGGGGGATGGGGAATCAAGCCTCGCAGCTACATCGAGGAATTTGCATCTCAGTCAAAACAACACACATCCTAGCCGGCCAAATCAAGGCCATCTCCACAGAAACCAGTAACAGACAGAGGGAGTGACTTCTATGACCCGTGAAATTGCTTTGTTGGGGAATGTGACTGATGACACACCTTGGGGGGAAGGGGAAACAGGGTCAGAACAAGGTGCAAACTGAGTGGGGTCAGAGCTGGCTTCACTTGGTCCATGCCGACATGTTGCTCCTAATTTATTTTATTTATTTTATTTTATTTTGAATTTTTTTACCGCCCTTCTCCCTGAGGACTCAGGGCGGTGAACAGCCAAGTAAAAACATCAAGTACAAATATTAAAATGCAATTAAAAGATATATATAAATTTGGCCCCATTAATTAAAAAACGATAAACAAAACAATTAAAAACACTTTAAAAATTAGGCCAGCCCAGCTTGCTGGAAAAAAAAGGTTTTAAGGGCACGGCGGAAGGCACTGAGGTCTTGGATTCTCCTTATCTCTGGGGGCAACTGATTCCAGAGGGTAGGTGCCCCCACAGAGAAGGCCCTCCCCCTGGGGGTCACCAGCCTGCACTGTTTGGCTGATGGCACCCCAAGGAGGCCCTCTCTGTGGGAGCGCACGGGTCGATGGGAGGTCGTCGGTAGCAGCAGGCGGTCTCGAAGATAGCTAGGCCCTATGCCATGGAGCGCTTTAAAGGTGATAACCAACACCTTGAAGTGCACCCGGAAGACCACCGGGAGCCAGTGCAGCTCACGCAGGAGCGGTGTTACATGGGAGCGCCATGCTGCTTCCGTCACTACCCGCGCTGCTGCGTTCTGGACCAGTTGGAGCCTCCGGGTGCTCCTCAAGGGGAGCCCCATGTAGACAGCGTTGCAGTAGTCAAGGCGAGAGGTGACGAGGGCATGAGTGACTGTGCACAGGGAATCCCGATCAAGAAATAATAAACAAGTGGATTTTTCTTGAAACTTTGCTTGAGGCTCCTGCTTTAATTAGGGCATCGGTCGGAACCCTGTCACTCTCCTTCACCAAAAATTTTCATGGGCTCCGGAATACCCTAGCCATGACCTCAGATCCCAGAGCTGCAGCAATAGCAGACAAGCCAGACCTCTGCTCTATGAGCAGATGCCAAGATGGCACTGAAGATGAAATCAGGAACCTTGCAGCCAATTTTCAACAAATGATGCAGCAAACGCAGATCCTGACTCAACAAGGCATTCCTCTGCAACCACAACCACCTGCTCTACCCGCCCAGGCACAACTGCCTGTTCCTGATGTGCTCATCCCCAAGTCTCCCAGTTGCCTACTGCAGAGATTCACTGGTGAGTCTGATAAGATGAGAACATTCCTAGTACAGTGCAATGTATTCATCAACACCTGACTTGGAGAATTTGCAACAGACAGATCAAGAGTTTCCTTCATCCTCATGCTTTTAATCTACTCGGCTGCCAAATGGGTGCTGAAACCAATGACCCCATCCTGGATAGTTACCCAAACTTCCTCACTAGATTTAGTGAGCATTTTGGAGACCCTATTCGGATACAAACTGCCAAACAACACATCTATCAACTCCACCAGTATAACAACTCCATGAGATCATATGTTGAAGGTTTCAAGCTCATTGCAGCAGATCTGGATTGGAATGAGCCAGCCTTAACATCAAAATTCAAGAAGGGGCTCAACAAGGCCATAATCACACAACTGATACAAGATATCCCACAGGGTCTACAAGCCCTCTTCCTAGCTGCTATAACAGCTGAGTCTTGACTTGCAGAACTTAAAGCATTATTGGCAGCCCCAGTAAACTGCTTCCAAAGCTTACTTCCCCCGTGTTCTGACCTAGGCTTCCTGAGAAAGCATAAATCACAATCTTAGTCCCCAAAAAACTCTTTTATTGAGATGGCTGTGAATTATGGTCATTCACAGCCCTTAATGATTCACAGTCTGTGAAGATTCCAACAGATGTCTGCTCGAGTTGACACAGTCTTTCAGGGTAATGTTCATAAGCACCCGCCTTTATCTTCCTTGAAACACTGCCAGAAACCTAATTGCCAATTAGTTTTGCAAGGCCAAACAGAGCACAGAGTCAAACGGACTTCTTAGAGCTTGAATTGACTATATGAACGAATTGCTTCCTGCAAAGGCTCACATCTGTTTTCTCCTCTTTTATGTTTTATGGGAGGGGACAATCATCTCCAAGCCTTACTCCTGAGTCACCCTTTTTTTTCTTAATTGTTCTTGCCTTCTGGCAGCTCTCCGCATGCATACACTGGGAACAGGCTCACACCATTCTTCTGCCTTGCTGATGTCAGATTCTGGAGGCTCTGGAGGCAGCACATAACTACCAGATGGCCCTGGCCCCCTCTCTGCCTCCAACGCAGAGCCCTCATCCGAGCCTTCCCCAGACTCCAGGACTGGCCCATGTTCCTCCCCAACCTCCTCAATGTCTGAATCTGCTGCCAGCTCTGCTGGCTGCTGGCGGGGCACAACACTAACCCTCACCGCAGGGCCCTTCTCCTGGGTCTGACGATCTGGATGCGGCCGTGATGGGAATTGGTCATGGAAGGCCTTCACCAAAACAGGGACATGCACGGAGGTCACATCCTCCCAGGTGAAATCCTCCAGCCCATAACCCTTCCACTCAATTAGATACTGGAACCATCCTTTCAGCCACCAGGAGTCCCAAATGCTGGTGACCTCATACACGGGTGGCCCATCTCTGTCACGTGGCGCTGGCTGGGGATGGTCAGGTTGGCGGAGCAGACAGGCTGGCCATTCTGAAACAAGGAGGATCGATGAAAGACTGGATGGACTCGCATTGAGTGTGGCAAGGTCAGGCGGTAGGCGACTGGGTTGATGACCGCTTCAATGGGGAATGGGCCAAGGTACTGGTGGTCTAGCTTCTTGACTGGCTGGTCTGGCGGAAGGTGCCTGGTGGACAACCATACCCAATCTCCCACAGCCAGCTCGCTGAGATCGGTCCGCAACTCTTTTATAGCCCTCCTTGGCATTCTCCAGATACCGTCGCGCCAATTGGTGGATGGCCTGTAACTCAGACAGTCATTAGCTGCCAGAACTGGTGAGTCGAGTTGCGTGAGGGGAAAGAACCGAGGATGATACCCCACATTGGCCAAGAATGGGGTTGTTTGGATGGAGGTGTGCTGCGAGTTGTTAAACATGAACTCTGCTACTGCCAGATAATCCAACCAATTGTCCTGTTGCTGGTTCATGAAGCAGCGCAGGCATTGCTCCAGGATCCCAATGACTTTCTCAATCCCGCCGTCAGTTGCCGGATGATGTGCCGATGACAGGCAGATTTTCATGTCCAAGGCCGTCATCAGTACTTTCCAGAACTGGGATGTAAATTGAGCCCCTCTGTCCAAAACAACCCTATCAGGTAGGCCGTGCAGCCAGAAGACGTGTTGGATTAACATGCGGGTGGTGGCACAAGCCGTCAGTAAACCATGACATGGAATGATCCAATTTTTCTTAATTGTTCTTGCCTTCTGGCAGCTCTGCGCATGCATACACTGGGAACAGGCTCACACTGTTCTTCTGCCTTGCTGATGTCAGATTCCAGAGGCTCCGGAGGCAGCACATAACTACCAGATGGCCCTGGCCCCCTCTCTGCCTCTGATGCAGAGCCCTCATCCGAGCCTTCCCCAGACTCCAGGACTGGCCCATGTTCCTCCCCAACCTCCTCAATGTCTGAATCTGCTGCCAGCTCTGCTGGCTGCTTGCGGGCCACAACACCCCATCACTACCCCAGCCTCTCTGCCCCCTTGGATTTGGATGCTGAAGAGCTGATGCAAATTGGAGTGGTCAGACAAGCCCTGGGAGCAGAAGAACAGCAAAGGCACAGAGAGCTCGCCCTGTTTCTATTGTGGAGAGCCTGGCCACATGGTCAAGAATTACCCTATTAAACCTCCTAGGAGAGGCACCAGACAGCCCGGCAATGTCTCCACTACTCACCGCCTGGACAACAAGCCCCAAGGCCAGGGAAATGAGAAATGCCCTCTCTCCACAAGCTCGGGGGGGGGCACCCAAGCACTGAATGGAGCTCAATTACCTCCATGCTCAGGTACGTTAATAACAATTGATTCTATTCTGACACTTCCCAGTGGTCAGGAAACCACCATCCCTGTTTTGATAGATTTTCTGGGTCAACCTCTGATTTCATAAGCCTAACCACAGTCCAGGAACTTACCATTCCTATAGTTTCCCTGAAGTCTCCATTGCCAGTGATAACTATTGATGGCCAAACTTTAAAAGCAGGCCCCATTACTCTTGCCACAATGCCTTCGAAGTTAACAATCAGCAGAATCAGCATTCTGAAGAGTTAACCCTCTTCATAGCTGATCACATTGATATTCCAATAGTGTTGGGAACCACTTGGTTACAACACCACGACCCCACTATGAAGTGGAAAAAACGGTTTATTGCCTTTGAAAATCCTGAATGCTTTTCTCACTGCCATCAGCCTGCCGAAGCCCCCACCAGCCCCCCCCTCCACAAAGTTTCACAGAGAGATTCCCAATCTGCCAAACACACTTTGCTGATGTTTTTGGAGAGGAGAAAGCCTCAGCCCTCTCTTAACACAGAGACTGTGATTGTGCTATAAACCTGGTCCCTAACACCAAAATTCCCACCAAGAGACACTACCAAAGGTCTACTACAGAATTAGAAACGTTAAAACAATATTTGGACTCTAATTTGCAAAAGGGATTCATTAGACCCTCCCAGTCTCCTGCCTCGGCTCCCACCTTCTTCGTACCCAAGAAGCAAGACCACAGTGGGTCTAATAATGGTGAGAACCCCCCCACTGAGAGTGGTCCATGATTACAAGGCTTTAAACACAGTCGCAGAAAGATACCATTATCCATTGCCGTTAATTCCAGACCTATTAGATAGACTGCAGAAAGCAAGCATTTTTACAAGACTCGACCTTTGCAATGCTTACAACCTCATTCGAATCAAGCAAGCCCATGAATACATAACTGCCTTTGATACCAGACATGGCAAATTTGAATACACAGTGCTGCCTTTTGGATAGTGCAATGCCCTGGCTGTATTTTCCAGATTCATGAATCAAGTCTTTGCTGATTTAATTGATAAATTTGTGGTTCTATTTGATATTTTAATCTATTCCGAGAATTAGGCTCACCACACAGACCATGTGTGCACAGTCCTCAGTACACTAAAACATAACCACCTCTTTGCCAAGCCAGAAAAATGTGCCTTTGATTTACAACAATTAGTGAAGTGGTTCGGGAATAACGAGAGGCACAACCAAGCAAGTGACAACAGCTCTTTAATTTACAGTGAGACTTCAGCAAAAACTCAGAGGCTGCAGCCCTCCTTATATACAATCCTGGAGGGACTGTCAGCCAATCAGAAACATAGGCAGGTTTGAAACTCCCGCTCAAAAGTATCAATACATAACACCCCTCCCTTCCCAGAAGGCACTAACATTTAAATATTTACATAAGTACACACAAAATCTCGCAGGTGCCCAGGCCGAGTTCTCGTCCTAGTTGACCTGCGCAGTTCAGTGTTTGGTGGGGCGTCGAGCTGGTCGGAGGGACTTTTTGTCTCTCCCGGCTCCGCCAATGGAACCTCCTGGATTTTGTCCGGGGCGTGGTTATCCCCGGTTGGGAGTGGCGACTCGCTGGGGCAGCGCTGGAACCAGGGCTTGTCAGCTAAGTATTCTCGCGAACCCGGGCTTGAGTTAGCTGTTTGGGGAAAGCTGTTATAGTTAGGCTCGGAGATATCTAAATTGATGTTTGCTTCGCCGACTACCCTTCTTCTCAGTTGGTCTATGTGGCGCTTCCAGAGTCTGTCTACTCCTACGTCTACCGTATACGATTTCGGGCCTGTTATGCCCACTATGGTTCCTGCAACCCATAGAGGTCCGCTGGCATAGTTGCGAGCGAACACTGGGGACCCAACCTGGAACTGTCTTAGTCCAGATGTCTCTCCCCTGAAATTTTCGTGCGAGTAGTTGGGGTGAAGCCTATCTAACACGCACCGGAGCTTCCTGCCCATGAGGAGCTCGGCTGGGCTTCTCCCTGTGGCTGTGCATGGTGTGGCATGCTGAACAGCTAAGAATTGGTCTATCCTGGCCTGCCAGTCCCCGTTATCAAGTCTGGATAGGGCCTCTTTGGCCGTTCTTACAAAACGTTCGGCCAATCCGTTAGAAGCCGGGTGGAACGGGGCCGATAGGGCATGGCGAATGCCCAGTCCGGCCAAGTAACCCTCGAACAGGGTTGCCGTGAACTGAGGCCCGTTGTCAGATACCAGAGTATCCGGTAGGCCATGTGTGGCGAATAGTTTGCGAAGGGCTTTAATAACTGCCTCGGCTGTAGTAGAGGGCATTAGAATTATTTCGAGCCATTTTGAGAAGGCATCTACTACAATTAAAAACGTTTGCCCATGGAAGGGGCCAGCGAAATCGATATGGATTCTCCCCCATGGCCCTTTTGGTTTCTCCCACTCTCGGATGGGTGCTACCGGGGGATCGGGGCGAGACTCCTGGCAGGGTCTGCACTTCCCCACCCACTCGGAGATAACTTGGTCCATGTTGGGCCACCATACATAGCTGCGGGCTAAACTCTTCATTCTGACAATGCCCGGATGCCCTTCGTGCAGCAATTCTAAAACCCTGGTTCGTAGCTTTGTTGGCACCACCACCCTGTCGCCCCACAACAAACAACCACCTTGCGTAAACAGTTTGTTCCGTTTGTTTACAAAACCTTGGTATTCCCCCCCGTCCACCTTGACCGGCCACCCTTTCAGCACCCACCCCATCACAGTGCGAATGATCAGGTCCCTGGCTGAGGCTTTTGCCACTTCGGCAGAGGAAATAGGTCCCAAGGTTACTGAGTCCAGTAGAAGGACGGAGGCCTCTGGTGTTGGATTGGTCAGTAAGTCAGGCAGGGGGCAGCGACTGAGGGCATCCGCGTGACCCAGGGTCCGTCCAGGTCGATGCACAAGTTGATATGAATAGGCCGAAAGAAAAATGGCCCATCTAGTCAAACGTGGGGAAAGGGCAGCGGGGGTGGGCCTGTCGCCTGCCAAAAGTCCTAGCAAAGGCCGGTGATCAGTCACAAGTTCGAATTGCCGGCCATAGAGGTATTCGTGGAACTTTTTAACCCCCGCAATTGCAGCCAGAGCCTCTCTGTCCAACTGACTATAGTTCCGCTCTGCGCTTGACAGGGTGCGAGAGTAAAACGCAATGGGCGCCTCTAGGCCGTTCGGCAGTCTATGGCCTAGGACGGCACCAACTCCTACGGGGGAGGCGTCACAAACTAATACAAGCGGTAGCGCTGCATTGTATTGTATTAGGAAACTGTCTTCTGATAGAAGTTTCTTTACTGCCTCAAAAGCGGCAGCTTGTGGTTTCCCCCAGACCCATGGTACATTCTTCCCCAATAGTTTGTGTAGGGGATCTGCGACGGTAGCTTTGTCTTTCAGGAACATTGAATAAAAATTGAGCAGTCCAAGGAAGGCTTGGAGCTCTGCTTTGGTCTTGGGGGCAGGTGCGCTCCTAATAGCTCTCACCTTGCTTTCGGTAGGGTGGATGCCTGTGCTGTCCACCTTGTACCCCAAAAATTCAACGGAGGGGACAGCGATCATACATTTGTTCTTTTTAAGTTTAAGTCCCGCTTCCCTAAATCTAGACAGGACGTTCCTTACTCTGTCCCCTAGCTGACGTTCGTCCTGGGCGCTGACTAGAACGTCATCGAAATAGGGCACCACTCCGGGAAGCCCTTGCAGAAGGCGCTCCATGGTGCTTTGAAATAGGCCGGGTGCGACGCTCACCCCAAACTGGAGCCTGGTGCATTTAAATGCACCCCTATGAGTCACAATCGTTTGCGCCTCTGCCGTGGCATCATCAACTGGTAATTGTTGATAGGCCTGAGCCAAGTCTAATTTAGCAAAAATTTTTCCGGGCCCCAGGGAGTGTAGTAGATGATGCACGATCGGCACCGGATAGGCGCTCGGCTGCAAAGCCTTGTTGATCGTGCACTTGTAGTCAGCGCAGATCCTAATTGAACCATCAGACTTTACTGGGGTCACTATAGGGGTTTCCCACTTTGGATGGTCAACGGGAACCAACACCCCTTGTTTAATTAATTTGTCCAGTTCCGCATCGATCTTCGGTTTCAATGCGAAAGGCACCCGTCTGGCCTTGAGTCTTATTTGGGCTACGTTGGGGTCTAAATTAAGGGAGATAGGGGTCCCCACATACTTGCCCAACGTGTCCCCGAAAACGTCCTGGAACTCGGTCAGGAGACTGTCTTTTAACGATGACTTGAGCATCTGGTGGACGCCGGTGAAGCCCATGCCGAGGGCTCAGAACCACCCCATGCCGAGAAGGCTGGGAAGCTGCTTCGTGACGATGGTCAGCGGCAGGTCTCTTTCGTAGTCTCCGTAGGTGACTCGGAACGTGCCCACGCCTTCGAGGGGGACTCGGTTCCCCTGGTAGTCTAGGATGCGCAGTCTCTGTTTGGAGAGCTGGTCCTTCCGGAACGATGGCAGGAGGGTCTTTAGGGTTGCCCAAGACATTATGGAGAGAGCCGATCCGGTGTCGATCTCCATCGAGCATGGCTTGCCGTTGATTTCGACCACCGTGCTGACTTTGTCCTCGATTTCCGCGCTGGCCTGGTCTATGTGGATGCTGCGGCCATCTCGAGGTTCAAATTCGCGTCGTTTTTTCGCGCCGCCTTCTCTCGTTGGCTGTTTCTGGCGCGCTGATTCTGGTTGGCTGCGGCGCTCACGTGGTTGGTGTTTTCTGGGCAGAATGGCTCTACAGACTCGCGCCAAGTGCCCTTTTTTCTCGCAATGCCTGCAAATCGCCTCCCTGTACTTGCAGGACAGTCTGTCATGGTGCCCTCCACAGCTGGGGCAGCTTCGCCGCGGGCTGCCCGTGTCTTTTCTCTGGTGCTCTGTTCGGAAAACGTCCTCATCCGACTCGGACTCCGAGCTGGATCCGGCGTCTTCTCTGTGCACCGGGGCAGACTTGGGGTTATCTTTGCTGGTCAGCGGACGCTGCAGCGTTTCTGCGGCTTTTGTGGAGGCTTCATGAGCCCTGGCCTCGTCTAGGGCTCCAGCAAGCGTCAAATCAGGCTTGGCGAGCAGGCGCCGTTGTAGCCTAATGTCCCGAACGCCACAGATAAGTTGCTCAAGCAACGCATCGTCCAAGTCCCTATAGTCGCAATGAGTTGCGGCTTTTCTCAGGCTGGCCATGTAAGCGCTGACCGGTTCTCCCTCTCGCTGAACGCGCTGTCTGAGTTGGTATCGTTGCACGAACTTGGAGGGCACGGGAGCATAGTGAGCCCGGAGCGTGGCCATCAGGGTGTCCCAGGAGACGGTCTGGACCGGAGTTGGCTCACACAGTGACTCTGCCATCTCGAACACGCCGGGTCCGCAGTGGCTTAGGAAGAGGGCTCTCTTCCGATTAGCGGAGAGCCCTTGCATGTCGCTGGCTTCGAGCGAGCATTCGAACCTTGTTAGGTACGAGACCCATTTTTCGCGGGTCGGATCAAAAGGCTTGGGCGGAACGTAGGCAGACATGTTCGGTATGTCTCCTGTAGTTCGCCTCGTCGCCTAGCTGAAGCTTGTGTCTCACTGGTTCGCTTCTTGTGCTCTCAATCCCACCCTCGTCGCCAATGAAGTGGTTCGGGAATAACGAGAGGCACAACCAAGCAAGTGACAACAGCTCTTTAATTTACAGTGAGACTTCAGCAAAAACTCAGAGGCTGCAGCCCTCCTTATATACAATCCTGGAGGGACTGTCAGCCAATCAGAAACATAGGCAGGTTTGAAACTCCCGCTCAAAAGTATCAATACATAACAATTAGTCTTCTTCAGCTACCGTATTTCAACAAAAGGCATCCAGATGGATGCCCAGAAGGTCCAAGCTGTACTAGACTGGCAAGCCCCTTGCACAGCCAAAGACGTCCAACACTTCCTGGGTTTTGCTAACTTCTACCAGAAATTTATACCACGCTTTGCTGATAAAGCCAGACCACTGACCCAAGTGATGAAGAATGGAGTTACAGTAAATGCACTTGGACTTCTACACACCAATCAGCATTCAAAGAGTTAAAGGAGCTTTTTGCTTGCAAGCCCCTCCTACAGCACCCAGACACATCAAAGAAATTTATTGTCCAGACCAATGCCTCAGATGTTGCCATTGGAGCTGTTCTTTTACAGCTTTTACAGATAAAAGAAAGCCTTCTTGTTATGTAAATAGGTTTGTTTGGCGGGAAGTTCGAATTAACTGACCCTCAGCTGATTGGCTGACCACCACAGCTGCAAGGTATATAAAGGGAGCTGGCTCCCCTGGTCAGTTGCTGGATTCTCACCATATAATAAAGAGCTGTTGTCACTAACTACTCTGGCTTGCTGCGTCCTCATTCACCCCACTTAACATTGGCGACGAAGGTGGGATCTTGAGGCCAGAAGCAGAGGAGAGCTGAAGCCACACTTGAGAGAAAGAGCTGAAGCCACGTTCAGAGAAGGGACCGGAGACCGCAACCGAATCCAGCCAGGCGAGCGAGCGGAGCACAGGAGAATCCCCGAAACGATGTCTGCCTACACCCCGCCAGCGCCTTTCGACCCCAAGGAAGAGAAGTGGGGATCCTACATGTCTCGGTTCGAGTGCTTCATGGTGGCAAACGACATGCAAGGGCTACCGGACGTTCGGAAGAAAGCCCTGTTCCTGAGCCACTGCGGGCCAAGGGTCTTCGACACAGCCGAAGCATTGTCGGAGCCGAATTCGGTCCACAACATTTCCTGGTCGACGCTACAGACCCTGCTGAAAGACCACTATGCACCAACGCCATCGAAGTACGTTCAACGCTATGATTTCCGGCAACGGCTACAGCAGGAGGGCGAATCGATCAGCGAGTACGTCGCCACCCTGCGTAAGGCCGCAACCCAATGTGAGTACCGAGACCTGGATGAGATGCTCCTAGAGCAACTAATTTGCGGAGTGAGAGATAGCCGGCTCCAGAGAAGGCTGCTTGCGAGGTCAAACCTAACCCTACTCATCGCGCTAGACGAGGCCAGGGCGCAAGAGTCGTCAGTAAAGGCCGCCGAGAGACTAAAGAGCTCCCACCTAACTAAAACAACGCAGAAGCCGGCGCCAGTGCATCGAGAGGTCGTAAGCACCGCGAGCGAGGGGGAGTCTGAAGAGGAGGTCTACCGCACCGAGCAGTTCCGCACAGCCCGGAGGGAGCCCAGAGACGGATGTGCCAGCTGCGGAGGGTTCCACTCACGACAAAACTGTAAGTTCAGGGACGCCGTTTGCCGTTCCTGTGAGAAGAGGGGCCACATCGCTAGAGTCTGCAGATCGAAGTCACACCAGAGCTACAGACCACGTGGCCAAACTGCCCAATCCGAGATGGCGCCACACCGAAGGCCCAACAGGGATGGCGGAAACCGGAAGGGCGCGAAATTTGAAGACGCTGGGGCCTACACCATACGCATCGCACAGACCTGCACCTCGCCCGGAGAAAAGACCTACACCACGGTCGAGATCGAGGGACGGGAGTGCCAGATGGAGATAGACACGGGGTCACCAATATCCATCATGTCTTGGGAGAACCTGAAGAAAGTCATCCCCAGTGTACACAAGCGACAGCTACAGCCACAGCAACGCAGACTGAAGGATTACCAAGGGAACCGCATACCCGTCGAAGGCAGAGGCGAGTTCCAAGTCCAGTACGGGGAGTTTACCGAGAAACTGCCCCTCACCATCGTCAGCGACAACCTCCCCAGCCTCCTGGGCATGGACTGGTTCAGGGTCCTAGGCATGGGATTCACCGGAGTAAGGAACGTTCGAAGCACCCTGAAGGAAGACCTGATGCAGGAGTTCCAGGACGTGTTCGACGAAAGGCTTGGCAAGTATGTGGGGACCCCGATTTTGTTTAATCTAGACCCCAATATTGCACCCATCCGTTTAAAGCCTAGGCGGGTACCATTTGCCCTGAAGCCCAAAATAGACATTGAACTGGACAAATTAATCAAGCAAGGGGTGCTCGTTCCAGTCGACCACGCCAAATGGGAGACCCCAATTGTTACACCGGTCAAGCCGGATGGGTCAGTGCGCATATGTGCTGATTATAAATGCACAATTAATAAGGCCCTGCAGCAGAGCGCCTATCCAGTGCCCGTCGTTCACCACCTATTGCATTCCCTGGGCCCCGGCAAGATTTTTGCAAAACTCGATCTTGCGCAGGCGTACCAGCAGCTGCCAGTAGATGGCGCTACCGCAGAAGTACAGACTATCGTAACCCACAGAGGGGCCTTCAAGTGCACCCGCCTGCAATTCGGAGTAAGCGTGGCCCCCGGACTGTTCCAAAGTACCATGGAGCGGCTACTACAGGGGATCCCCGGGGTGGTGCCCTATTTCGATGACGTGCTCATTACAGCCGACAATGAGCACCAGCTAAGAGAAAGACTGAGGGAGGTATTAAGGAAATTCAGGGACGCAGGACTCAGAGTGAAACGCAACAAATGCATGATCGCAGTCCCCTCAGTCGAATTCCTAGGGTACAGGGTAGATGGCACCGGCATTCACCCCACAGAAAGCAAGATCAGGGCAATCCGAGAAGCACCCACCCCCAAAGACAAGGCAGAATTACAGGCCTTCCTGGGACTATTAAACTTTTACGCCATTTTCCTTAAAGACAAGGCAACAGTGGCAGAACCCCTACATAGACTGTTAACCAAAAAAGCCACTTGGAAATGGGGGAAGGCGGAAGACAGGGCATTCGCCGGCATAAAAAAACTGCTGTCAGCCGAGAGTTTTCTAATCCAGTACAACGCAACGCTTCCCCTTGTTCTAGCTTGTGATGCGTCCCCGTTCGGGGTGGGAGCCATCCTGAGCCACAGACTCCCGAATGGCCTAGAGGCGCCCATCGCATATTACTCCCGAACTCTATCAAGTGCCGAGCGAAATTATAGCCAGCTCGACAAAGAGGCCCTAGCCGCCGTTTCGGGAGTGAAGAAATTCCACGAGTACTTGTTCGGGAGGGACTTTGAGTTAATCACAGACCATCGCCCGCTCCTGGGTCTCCTCGCGGGAGATCGACCAACCCCGGCAGCACTTTCGCCCAGGATGACACGCTGGGCCATCTTCCTCGCAGCATACTCCTATCGCCTGGTACACCGACCAGGGGCGGACATGGGCAACGCGGACGCACTCAGCCGATGCCCACTACCCGACAGTTTAGAAGACCCCACACCCGGCATCCCCATCCTGCTGATAGACGTTTTGGACTCTGGGCCCATCACATCAGCCGAGGTTGCGAGAGCCTCAACCAAAGACCACGTGATCCGGACAGTCGCAAGTTGGGTTATGAGGGGGTGGCCGGAAAGGATTGGGAGCGGGGAATTTAAACCATTCGTGGGAAAACGGGACGAGTTGACAATGCAGGGGGGTTGTTTACTATGGGGCGATCGGGTTGTTATTCCCTCACGTTTAAGGGAAAAAGTTTTATCGTTGTTGCATGAGGGGCACCCCGGGATTGTAAGAATGAAGGGGCTAGCCAGGAGCTACGTCTGGTGGCCCAGCATGGATGCAGACATTACCGAGTGGGTGGGGAAATGCCAGCCCTGCCAAGAGTCCAGATCAGACCCGCCAACGGCACCCGTGAGAGAGTGGGAAAGGCCCCAGGGCCCCTGGTCCAGGATACATATTGACTTTGCAGGCCCATTCCATGGACAGACCTTCATGGTCGTCGTAGACGCATTCTCCAAATGGTTGGAGATCAAGCTAATGAAGGCCACTACTACCGACGCAACCATCAGAGAGCTAAGACAATTATTCGCCACACATGGGTTACCGGACATTCTAGTGTCAGGTAACGGGCCACAGTTCACCGCAACACAGTTCGAGGGTTACTTAGCGGGACTTGGGATCAGACATGTCCTTTCTGCCCCGTTTCATCCGGCTAGTAACGGACAGGCTGAGAGATTTGTTAGATCAGCAAAGGAGGCCCTTTCACGCTTAAGCCCCGGGGACTGGCAGGAAAGGGTAGACAAGTTCCTAATAGCCCAGCACTCCACACCCTGTACAGCCACGGGCCGAAGTCCGGCTCAACTATTAATGGGGCGGAAACTCCGGGGAATACTAGATAGACTCAACCCCAATTACTCCCCAGAGGTATTCAAGGGGGGGGAGAGGAAACTTAGAGAGTTCACCATAGGAACACCGGTACACGCTAGAAACTATGGACAGGGCCCACTCTGGGAGGCCGGAACAATCACAGAAATCACAGGCCCCAAGTCATACCGGGTAGACATGGGGGACGGGAGAGTTTGGCGCAGACACATTGACCAATTAAGAAAACGAGTAACCACAAACACCGACGATACATTAGACGACCCCATCTCCGACCACGACTACCAACCAGAGGCACAAACCACTAGCCCGAGTAGAGCGGAGGACTTAGCTGAGGATTCTGGTATCCAGCGCCGCCCCATCGAGGTAGTCCCAGCAGCCGAAGAAGTCGCCGCCCACGAGGAGGTTCCGGAGGCCTCATTGGCGGAGCAGGGAGAAACAGAAAGTCCCTCCGACCTGCTCGACGCCCCCCCTCCGACTGAACTGCGCAGGTCAACTAGGACTCGTACACGCCCTAGTCACCTGAGAGACTATGTATGCAAATAACACCCCAAGTGACTTCTGGGAGGGGAGGAGTGTTATGTAAATAGGTTTGTTTGGCGGGAAGTTCGAATTAACTGACCCTCAGCTGATTGGCTGACCACCACAGCTGCAAGGTATATAAAGGGAGCTGGCTCCCCTGGTCAGTTGCTGGATTCTCACCATATAATAAAGAGCTGTTGTCACTAACTACTCTGGCTTGCTGCGTCCTCATTCACCCCACTTAACACTTCTTCCATGTTCCTTCTTTTCCAGAGCCCTGACTGCTTCAGAACACAATTATGACATCTTTAATAAAGAACTCCTTGCCATTAAATCAGTATTCAAGCACTGGAGACACTTTCTAGAACAGTGGTCACCAACCGGTGGTCCGCGAGAAAATTTTGGTGGTCCACAGAGAAATCTTTGCATTTCTCTCGAGGAGCCCAGCTGAAGTTTCCTACGCTGCTCGTGCTTCAGTGCTGTTGTGGCCCGCCAGCAGCCTGCGCGGATCATGGCTGATCCCAACGACAAGGAGGCTGGTGTGGTGTCGCGCCAGCAGCCTGCGCAGCCAGCGCTCGTGTCGGACAGCAAGGAGGCTGAAGAGGATGTGCTGTCAGAGGCAGAGACTCAGCCAGGGCCTTCAGAACCTCCAGAGGCTCCTTCAAGTGGAGAGAGCGAAGTGGAGGAGCCTCTTCTCAATGCTCGAGCACACAGGGCTGCAAAAAGGCAGGAGTGGCTACTCAGGAGGAGGAGGTCTCCTCGAGAGTAAGGCTTGAGGATAATTGGCCACTCCCTTAGCCTATTTAAATCACACACGGTTAGTAAGTTTCTTGCTGGAAACAACTTGTAATTATCATCAGAGCATTTTTGGAAAAGTCTTATCGTATTTTGTTTTCTGGGCTGGTTGCCAACCTTTGCCGGACTTTGGTTTATTCTTGCTACTTAATAAATTTGATAAGGACCGTTGGTGTGTGTCAATATCCTCGGAAATCCGGAGCTGGGGCAGAACAAGCGCTTTGACTCCCAGGGACAGGATGGGGTCCTTCAGGCAGTTAGCTTGGCCACCTGTTAGCGGAGAGAAGCAGCTGGAGTCAACACCAGCTTTGCTGTCCATTGTGGACACTAGATCGGCCCCCTGCAAACTCTCGTCTCTCGAAGAGAGCTCGCTGAAGCAGCGTGGGAAACTTCGGCCGGGCTCCTCGAGAAACGAGAGCTTGTAGCAGGCCGATCTAGCATCCACATTGGACAGCAAAGCTGGGGTTGACTTCAGCTGCTTCTCTCTGCTGTAGTGCTTCCTGGATGCCATTTACCGCTCTGAGCCCCAAGCGCTCCAAGTCCCAAGCGCCACCTCATCAGTCCCTTGCAGCAGCTCCCCTCCAGCCAGCAGGTCGAGCCCAGCGCCGGCTCTTGTATGCCAAGCCGAGCCCTTCGTCTACTTCAAGCCATCCCCCATTGGGAGACCCCATGAAGCCCTCGCCGCCCCTTCCATCCTTGTGCGCCCGGCCAGCCTTTTGGATGAGGTGGAAATCTTCAGAGGCTGGGTGGCTACAGCCAGGAAGAAAAGGAAGAACAGCAGTGGTTCCAGGAGGAGGAGGAGGAAACCTGGTAGTAGGGTATCTTTGCCTGACTTTTCCGCACAAAGGTTTGTCTCCCGCCTGGCTCTTTCCCCTTCTTTCCCTGCGGCTCTTTCTGGAAAAAATAAGACCCCCCTCCTGTTTTTGTACCCAGCTGGTGCTTTCCAAAGCTCACTTTTCCAGCGTTAGCTGCCCAAATCCCCTTTGGTTGTGATTTTTTAAAATTATTATTATTTACATTGGCTGTCCCTTTCCGGACATCTGTTTTTCTCATTGATTTTTTCCCCCAACCATTACTTTCCCAAGTCCTCCATTTGCTTCCAACCTGCTTTTTTTTGCCTGTGCAATTTAAAAACAAAGATTTAGAAACACCGGGCTTGTATTGGATTGGTGGATAAATCCCAGGCACGAATATGCCTATGCATTTAAAATGGGAATGAGTATAAATTCTTAAAAGAAATTTAACATGAAGCGGAGGGACTGAGATTTGTTAGCTTTGCTTTCTTTGCTGCATTGCCTTGATTATGTTGTGCAAAAAATAATAATGGTGCACCAGTTAAGATTCTAGGTTGATGCTGATTAAATTTAAAATAGGACAGTTATGAACAGTGTACTGTAATATAGGGAAGAAATGATAAAATGGAAAAAAGCTGTAGTGCTTCCTGCGGTTTATCGATCCAAGCCCCAAGCTGCCTTAGCGCTACCAGCTGGCGCAAATATACCGTGGCGAAGGCGGAATGCTGATGCCACACAAATGCAAGTAGCACTTTGCTCCCACACCTTCCAGCCATCACAACCGCCACTTGGGCTGCTCACCCCCTCCACAACAGCATCATTATCTTGAGGGCTGCGCTCCTTTTTGTACGTTGCACCACCTGCAAAGTTACACATTGTACATGCCACCCACTATGGCGGAGATTTCCAGCCCCACCACAGGCCGGTCCCATATTCCAGAGCTGTGATAGTTACAGGACTGGCCCTTTGGTCATCCTGTAGCAGCTCCTCCACCTAGGTACACTGGCCTGCTGGAGAGCAGGCAGCAGGCCAGTGTACCCGGGTGGAGGAGTGTTGTGGCCCCGCCCTCCGAGCCTATCTCATCGGAGGAAGAAGGCTCCAAACATGAAGAAGAGGAGTCGGCCAGGCCTCCCTCTCCAGGCCCCTCCCCTCTGGCACTGCCTCAAGTGCCGGCCGAGGAAGAGGAGATTAGCCAGGAGCCAGGTGTCTCCGATGAGAGCGAGGGAGGTGATCTGTCGTTCCTGGATCCATGCCAACGAAGGCGTGATAAACGGTTGCAGCAGTTAAGGAGGCGTGCCAGGGATTATAACTGAGTCACTGGACCACACCCCAGAGACTATATAAGAGAGTGTGGTGGCCATTTAAGACTCTGTGACAAACAAAAACTAACTCTGGCTAGTCACTTGAACAACACTGAAAGCTGCCGAAAGGTTTCTTGTTTGGAACTGCACTATTTATAAAATGTGTGTATTTCTGTTTATCTGGTGAAGGGATATTCCGTTTATTGAAGTAAAAGCACTTGGCAGTCGGTGCTCGTATTGCTGCCAAGTTTCTGATAACAACCTGTGTGCGTGCCAAGTGCTTTCTTAACCCTCGGCTGGCTGTGTTTGTGTGTGTGTGGAGACGGGGACAGAACAAGGAGCTCCTCCGGGATGACCAAAGGGCCAGTCCTGTGACTACCACAGCTCTGGAATATCGAACCAACTTTCCTACCAACATCAGCAAGCCACCACCAGTCTGCCCGTCTTCACTTTCCTTCACTCAGATTGACCAAGCTTCTTGAGAGAAGGAACACAAAAGAGGTTTCCACGCTATGTGCCTGGACCAGGCACTTTCTCTCGAGCCTCCCACCCGGAGACCTCACAGAAGCAGAGAGGTAGGCCTGAAAGGTGGCTGAGCCTCCCCCCCCCCCCAGTGGTCCACGGGATTTAAAATTATGAACTTGGTGGTCCCTGAAGGTGCACGCTTTCCTATAGAACAGGGGTCCCCAACCTTTTGGACCTCAGGGACCACCAAGTTCATAATTTTAAATCCCGTGGACCACTGGGCGGGGAGGCTCAGCCGCCTTTTGGGCCTACCTCGGTTGGTGACCACTGCTTGTTGTGGCCTGCCAGCGGTCTGCTCGGATCGTGGCTGATCCCGACGACGAGGAGGCTGGTGTGGGGTCGCGCCAGCAGTCTGCGCAGCCGGTGCTCGTGTCGGACAGCAAGGAGGCTGAAGAGGATGTGGTGTCAGAGGCAGAGACTCAACCAGGGCCTTCAGAACCTCCAGAGGCTCCTTCAAGTGGAGAGAGCGAAGTGGAGGAGCCTCTCCTCAATGCTTGAGCATGCAGGGCTGCCAAAAGGCAGGAGTGGCTACTCAGGAGGAGGAGGTCTCCTCAAGAGTAAGGTTTGAGGATAATTGGCCACTCCCTTAGCCTATTTAAGTCGCACACAGTTAGTAATTTCTTGCTGGAAACAACGTGTAATTATTAAAGAGCAGTTTGGATAGTGAGTGCCGGACTTTGTTTATTCTTGGTACATTATTCTTGGTAGTAAATAAAGCCCCCCTCATTTGTGATCTTGTTCAGGAGGGGGGAGCAAACCTGGCAGGTATTACAGAAACCTGGCTGGGCCAAGAGCGGGGGGTCCCTCTCATTGAAATGTGCCCACCAGGTTTCCGCGCATTCCATCGGCCGAGGTTACAGGGTAGGGGTGGGGGGGTAGCGGTTATCATTAAAGAAGGTCTGAGACCGAGGGAGGCCACTGTTCCTCAGACGGCCAGCTGTGAATCCCTCCTTGTGAGATGGGGTCACGGGGTTCAGATGGGTTTGCTGATCACGTACCTGGCTCCCACCCACATGGCAGCAGCCCTGCCCAAGCTACTCAACGTCATCGCCGCGGTGGCAGTTGATAGCCCTAGGTTTATGGTCATGGGGGATTTCAACCTGCCGTCCATGGGTGAGGCGTCTGAGGTGGCTCGGGAGTTCATGGCTTCCATGACAGCTATGGACCTGACCCAGTTAATTCATGGCCCTACCCACACGGGGGGAAACACGCTGGATTTGGTTTTTGTCTCTGGACAGTGGTTGAGTGACCTTGAGATAGGGGATATAGTTACCGAGCCCTTGTCATGGTCAGATCGCTCTCTCCTTCGTCTCGACCTTCGAACCGCTGCACCCCACCGCAGGGAGGCGGAGCCGGTAAGATGGTTCCGCCCCAGGTGCCTGATGGAACCTGACAGGTTCCAGATGGAGCTTGGGCCATTTCCTGAGGCTCTGACACACTCCTCGACTGGAGACCTAGTGGCCGCCTGGGATAGGGTGGCCGCTGGAGCTCTGGATCGGGTCGTGCCTTTGCGGCCTCTGACCCAGCGCCTATCTCATTTGGTTCCTTGGTTCACTGAGGAGCTGAGGGTGTTGAAGCGCTGGAAAAGACACCTAGAGAGTAGTTGGAGGGCCAGTCTTTCTGAATCGGACCGGACACTGGTAAGATCTCATATTAGGAATTACCTAGTGGCGATAAAAGCAGCGAAATGTAGTTATTTTGCTGCTCTTATTGCGTCATCAGATAACCGCCCGGCCGCCCTGTTTAGGGTGACCCGCTCCCTGCTCCACCAGGAAGCGCGGGAGGACCCCTTGGAGAGTAGAGCCGAGGATTTTGTTCAGTATCTGTATGACAAAATCACTCAGATTCGGGAAGATTTGGACTCCGACCGGGTAGTCTCAGGGGGAGGGACAGGGGCAGGTCTTGAGAATGTTATCTGGGATGAGTTTGATCCTGTGACCCCTGAGGACGTGGACAGGATTCTAGGCAGACTGAACGCGACCACTTGTTTATTGGACCCATGTCCCTCCTGGTTAGTGCTGCTTCCTGGGAGGTGACACGAGGCTGGCTCCAGGGGATTATAAATGCTTTGTTGGGTGAGGGTGACTTTCCCGCCGCCTTGAAAGAGGCGGTGGTGAGGCCTCTCCTCAAGAAGCCTTCCCTGGACCCGGCAATGTGGGTTAATTATCGTCCTGTCTCCAACCTTCACTTTGTGGCGAAGGTTGTTGAGAGCGTGGTTGCGCAACAGTTCCCCCAGCACCTGGATGAAACGATGTATCTGGATCCATTCCAGTCGGGCTTCAGGCCCGGGTACAGCACGGAAACGGCATTGGTCACGTTGGTAGATGATCTCTGGAGGGCTTGGGACAGGGGGTGCTCCTCTGTCCTGGTCCTGTTAGATCTCTCAGCGGCTTTTGATACCATCGACCATGGTATCATACTGCACCGTTTGGAAGAGTTAGGGGTGGGAGGCACTGTGTTGCAGTGGTTCTCCTCCTTTCTCTCTGACCGGTCGCAGTCTGTGTTGACAGGGGGGCAGAGGTCGACCCCGAGGCCCCTCATATGTAGGGTGCCGCAAGGGTTGGTCCTTTCACCCCTTCTGTTCAACATTTATGTGAAGCCGCTGGGTGAGATCATCCGTGGCTTTGGGGTGAAGTACCATCAGTACGCTGACGACACCCAGCTGTACATCTCCACCCCGGACCACCCCAACGATGCCCTTGAAGTGATGTCCCGGTGCCTGGAGGCCGTGCGGATCTGGATGGGGAGGAATAGACTCAGGCTCAACCCATCCAAGACCGAGTGGCTGTGGTTTCCGACGTCCCGATATAGTCAGTTGGCACCATCACTGACTATTGGGGGCGAATCATTGGCCCCCACGGAGAGGGTTTGCAACTTGGGCGTCCTCCTGGATTCACGGCTGTCTTTAGTAGAGCATTTGACGGCCGTGACCGGGAGGATTTTTCATCAGGTTCGCCTGATTCACCCTTTCTGGATCGGGACTCCTTACGCATGGTCACTCATGCCCTTGTCACCTCCCGCCTGGACTATTGTAACACTCTCTACATGGGGCTCCCCTTGAGGAGCACCCGGAGGCTCCAACTGGCATAGAGTGCGGCCGCGCGGGTGGTAATGGGAGCGACATGGCGTTCCCATGTAACACCTCTCCTGCGCGAGCTGCACTGGCTCCCGGTGGTTTTCCGGGTGCGCTTCAAGGTTTTGGTTACCACCTTTAGAGCGCTCCATGGCTTAGGACCTGGTTATTTACGGGACCGCCTACTACCACCAATAGCCTCCCACCGGCCGGTACGCTCTCATAGAGAGGGGCTCCTCCGGGTGCCGTCGGCCACACAATGTCGCCTGGCGGCCCCTAGGGGGAGAGCCTTCTCTGTGGGGGCACCTACTATCTGGAACGAGCTCCCCCTGGAGATATGGAGGATCCCGGATCTGCGCACCTTCTGCCGCGCTCTTTTGACCTTTTTATTCCACCAGGCGGGCCTGGCCTAATCTTTTCCCTCTTTTTAATTATGCAAATTTTAATCGGTTTTTAAATGATTGGGGTGTTTTAATCTGTCTGGGCCAAATTGTGTAATTCAATTTTACTTTGTTTTTAAATTTTGTATCTATGTATTTTTACTGTTTGGCTGTTCACCGCCCTGAGTCCTTCGGGAGTAGGGCGGTATATAAATCAAATAAAGTAAGTAAGTAAGTAAGTAAGGACCGTTGGTGTGTGTCACAATCCTTGGGAATCCGGAGCTGGGGCAGAACACTGCTAACTCTGACCACAAAAATCTATACACCCTGCAACAAGTCAAGTTGCTTTTGCCCAGACAAGTCAAATGGTGCCAATTCTTCTCACGTTTTAATTTCTACATTAAATATGTCCCAGGCTCCAAGAACGTAATGCCAGATTTGCTTTCTCACAAACCAGAATATTCCCTTGTTCAACAGACTCCAGCACCAACAACAATCCCGCGTGGTGGCACAGTGGTTAGAATACATTACTAATTCTGCTAACTGCTGACTGCCAGTAGTTTGGCAGTTCGATTCTCACCAGCTCAAGGTTGACTCAGTCTTCCATCCTTCCAAGCTTGGTAAAATGAGGACCCAAATTGTTGTGGGCAATATGCTGACTCTTTAAACCGCTTAGAGAGGGCTGTAAAGCACTGTGAAGGAATATATAAGTCTAAGTGCTATTGCTATTGCTACAACCTTCCAATTTCCAGCTTCACCAATTACCACCAACCACTGAGAGGTTGGGAGCTGCCCAACTGCACCGGGGCTTATTCACAAGGATAAAGACGCAGCAACAACTAGATTGCTTCTTGTGGAGGAAGGTGCCCTGAAAAACAGAGGCAGAATATTAGTACTGCATCTTTGCCAATGGGGGGGGGGGGGCTGGGAATGGGGGGGGTGTTCAAAACCCTGCACAGAATATTAAGAGACTTTTGGTGGCCTAAGATGGCTGCAGACATCATGAAATATGTGGCCTCTTGCCAAACGTGGAGGAGGGCTGTTAAGGATATTCTTGGCTCATAACCAATGTTGTGGGTTATTGAGCAGAGTACCCTTTGAGTTTACGCACGAAAGCAACTGAGAATGATTGTGGATAATAACAGTTAACAGTCAAACAAACTGGGTTTTGATAATATTTTACTTTTAGGGAAAAAGCAAAATCATAGTCCAAAAACATTCCAAGTCATACACATACAAAGTGAGATAAAGATCAGTCCAGGGATATTTTCCAAATATAAGGTCTTCTTACCACTTGTAGAAAAATACAATAAAACAGATCTTTAGTTTCATTCAGGAACAAAGTTCAATATAAAAACAGTCAATAAATATTAGAAAAGCAATAAATAGCCATGATCAAGCAATGATCATGCAGAGAGATCAAATATAGAGTTACAGCATATCAGCAGGTAAAATGGTGTAGTGTCCACACAAACCATAATTCAGCTTTCCTTAAGTACATTGGCTACAGAGCTCAGCCAATCAGGATGCATAATGATGCAACACAGTTTTTAAAGCTACATAATACTTTTAGCTACAAACACACAACGTTGGTTTATATATTTCCTGACCAACCAGTTGGGCAATAACAATTTCCTAACATAGGCCAAACCTCTCCATCAGAAGCCTGCAGTTCTTTTGCAGCCACTACCTACACCACCTGCACCCCCCAGCATACGGTCTCTCTAGATTTCATTACTGATTTACCCTCTGTCCAAGGTTTCACTACCATACTAGTGGTGAAGATCTTTTCACCAAGATGGTCCATTTCATACACTGCAAGGAATTGTCCAATGCCAAAGACACAGCCAACTTTTTCTAGACCATGTCTTTCACTACCATGGCATGGTCTCAGCACTCGTGTCAGATAGGCATGCAATTCCAATCTAGATTTTGGAAAGAACTTTTCCAGCTACTAAACATCAAGGTCAACCTCTCCTCAGCTCACCACCCTGCCACAAATGGAGAGGCTAAGAAGACTAACCAGCTCTTCCAGCAGTAGTTGAGGTGCTACTGCACCTACAGCCAAGACAACTGGCCAATGTTACTGCCACTTGCAGAATTTTGCTGCACTCATTGATTTCAATGACACCGTTTCAAGCCATGTATGGCACACACTCTAAGGTATTGCCAAACCACCATGCACTGGACTCTATTGTTCCAGGGGCAGTTTACTTTTTATAAGAGCAACTTGCAGCCCTAGATCTTTTGAAACAGCACCTTAACCAAGTGAAACAGGCTTACAAGAATGCAACAGATGCCCATCACCAGGACAGGCCAACCATAGCAGTAGGAGACAAAGTTTGGCTCTCTACTAGGTTCTTAGCCACTTCAAGACCTTCCAAGAAGCTAGAGGCTAAATTTCTGGGCCTATTCAAAGTTCTCCGGCAAATCAATCCTGTAGCCTTCTACCTCCAATTACCCCCTTCAATGAAGGTGCATCTACTATTTAACCAAGCATTACTTTCCAAAGATGCCCACCCCCCCAAGCACAATAAGATCCCAGCGACACCCTCCACCACCAGTCATAGTAAAGGGAAAACCAGAATACAAGGTGGAAGAAATGTTAGACTCTAGGAAAGAAGGCAAAGGCATCCAGTACTTGATTCATTAGAAAGGTTGCAGAGCACTCCTGGGAAAAAACATGGTATGTTTAATGTAGGTAATGCTGGTCCAGCTAGATGATCACTGAAGGGCCCTCTTTATTCATAGTATTGTAAGAAAGGAAATGTGCTTGTTTAAGAAAAGCCAATTATCCAGTTGAGACAGTACAAAGGCAGAACAAAGTTCCTTTGAAATAGAAACATTCAGAAGAGGGGCCCCTCAGTTGTCAGAGATAGAGACATTTGGTGATATACAGTTTGAAGGTTAAAAGAGATCAAGGATGACCACATGAAATATCAACAAGAGATAATTTGAATCTATGCTTCAGTGATTTACAAGAAGAATTATGACTGTTTGGCAAAGATAATGTAAAACTTAGTAATTAGGAAATGTCAATTAAATATAACAAATTTATATGACCACATAAACTGCTGTGTTAGCAGAATCCTTTGTTTGAAACTGTATAAAACTGGAGTCTCACGATCATAACTTTGCTCAGATCTTGAGGTATCAATACCTATCTGAACCTTATTGCAATAATAAACTGACTCTGTCTGCCCTGAAGGGATCTCTCTTAATTCCTTCCTTCCATAACATGTTCATGCCCCTGATTTAGTTTGTCAGTTTCACCAGTGCTTCGCTAACAAACTAAGGCCAACCAACCTACCAGCGCCCTGCCCAATTTTGCCTGAAGATCCTGTTGAGGAAGAAGTTAACCAGTCCCTCTGCATTCCTCCAGGGGGAGGAGGGAGACTCGCTTACAATGGGTCTTCCACATCTGGCCTTCAATTCCTGGGAAGGGAAGGGGAGGGAACCTCTAACTATGTTTGTGTGTTACAGCAACTACCACCTGGCTCACCAGCTCCTGCAGAGGAGTGGGAGGAGGATTCCTTTGAGACTTCCTCCCTTCCAGCCCTTGCCAAGTTCCCATGAGAATTCAGACTTTGAAGACACAGTGCTGGAAGGGGAAAGCAGCATAGAAGAACCCATGGAAGAGGAGGGAGGGCAAGATAGAGGGATGGGTGATGTAGGAGGTGACAAGGGAGGGGGTCAAATGCATCATCAGTCATGAGTCCCTGCACACCCACAAGAGATGTAAGTCCAGCCCACCTTGAATTCCTTAACTCCCACTTATTTCCTTTTGACAGTTAGTAGTTCAGATACTTGTAGAGAATTTAAGCTTGCAATAAATCGTTGTACTCATTTAAACTGCCTGAATCTCGTTTCTCAGGTGCTTGTCATGGCCCTAATTGGCCTTCTACAAAGCCATGATTGACACCAGACATGGGGATCTAGATCCAAAGTGGAGTCCATACAGTGGTTCTGTTGAGCATGTACTGTTTTTAGACCCTAGCTGTGGATTTTGTTAATTTCATTTGCATTGGTTTCATCCATATTTTATTGGTTTGATTGTTCTTTGTATGTCTAAATTGTTGTAAATTGCCCAGAGTTATTATTTGTTAAACTTGTATGCTGCCCACCTGTCAACGACTGAGTCGCTCATAACAATTAAAAAAATTACAATAAGCTCACACAGTTGAGATGGGAGGCTATATAAATCAAATCAAATAATAAATAAAAGACTAGCTCTGAAATGTCAGTGGTGAGTTATGGAATGAAGGCTACTTGTGGAAATTTTGCGCCAGCTCTGTTGGTCACATCTGACACTAACAGAAGACATAACCACAAGCAATTCTTTGCGATCCCTCCACCTCCCCAGAATTAATAGCGCGAGTCGGCTGCTTCACAAAAAACGCCCTTCGCTAAAGTCTCAACCTGTAACAACTGCCCGACTAGCACGAGACTGTGTAAAGCGGAAGTCGCATGAGGACGGGTGCGATGACATAGCAAGAGGAAGTGGCACGGCTAAAGGAAATTGCGTATTTGTTTTGGTTCGGGAGTAGAAAGAGGAGGGACAGACGGAAGTGGGAGACCGCGTTCACCCCATCGTGGGACACGGAAGAACCCCGCTTCCTTGTCCCCTGTGCCATAAATCACAATACCAGGTGTTAGGTGGCATCCTTTCTTTTCTCAAGGATTTGCTCGCGGGGAACGGAAGTGGCGAAGAGGCTCCGGCTTTCTGTCACAGACAGGTAAAGATACAGCAAAGCCACAGCTAATGGGGGAGGGGAACAAACCGGGCCGCGAACAAAAAGGGTAGGTTCCTGCACTGCATGCGCCCACTTTTTTTTTTTTTTTGAGCTGGGTCCACGATCCCGCGAATCGTGGACGTGGAAGGAGATGCGGCAAAGGCAGAACTGAGCCGTTTTCTGTTTCACCCTCAAAATGGCGTCCCCAATTCTCCCACTTCCTCTTATTCCTGGGGCAGGGCTGATGAACAAGTGGAGAAAGGCGATGTCGTGGGGCAGAAGGGATTTTTGAATACAGAGGAGGGCATCTTTTCGAAGAGGGGATGAAACACGGAAGTCGAGGAAAGTTACGGACCTCTATCTTGGAGTTCCCATAATGTAATTCAATTTCTTTGATGAGGAAGGTTAGAAGGGTTGTAGCTATGCACAATTCCCTAAAGGAAAAGACATTATTTAATGAGTTTAGGCTTCCTACATTTGCAGCAAAGATGTACTAAAGGTGGCATGAAATTATATACAGGTAGGGCAAGAATGTTGCTCGCCGACTCGACATTTGCGTTGATGTGGCTTTTTCATCTAATTGGCCTGTGGAACTGATGTGATATTCAAACGATTGGAAATCGAAGGTTTTTTTAAAAAAAAATCTGATTATTTCATTGCTAGTCTCTAATTACTAGTGCATTGCTAGTAACTTCTGTAGTAGATTAGAAGATGAATGTTTTAACTTTAGTACAGTGGACTAAAGCACTGTTATTAACATCTGCTGCTTGCAATTACTGCAAGTTCAAATCTCACCAGGCTCAAGGTTGACTCAGCCTTCCATCCTTTCAAAGGTAGGTGAAATGAGGACCCAGATTGTGGGGGCAATAAGCTGACTTTGTATAAATATACAAAAGTATGAAGGCTATTGCTTAACGCATTGTAAGCCGCCCTGAGTCTCCGGAGAAGGGCGGCATATAAATTAAAGCAAAAAAACAAAAACAAAACTTCAATATATACGCAAGAATACTGGTTTCAGATTATTTTCCTGCATTTCAGGTGATATTGTAGTTCTGTTTAAAAAAGGCAAATTGCTATTTTGATTGAAGCAATTAAAATACATTGAATTCTATATTAAATCATTTACATTCTTATTACAACTACCTAATGAGTTTTTTTAGTTGTATAAAGAAAATTTCAGGAACATAATTATAAACTGTAGTACTATTCAATACAACTTAAGTGATTTTTTTTGGGAGAAAAAGTATCTTCTGAATGCTACAAGACTTTTCCATTATTTTTGAAATAATTTGTATTTAAACCTGAAAATGTGAATATCCATATTGTGTGTGTGTGTATCAATTGTTGTCTTTGCTTGAATACATTATTTTGCTATTTCATTACTTTGTATGAATGGAATAAAGTTTATAAATCAGAGGGACCATTCTATTAAGGTAATAAATTAATATTTGGAAAATTATCTAGAACATTTATTTTGGAGTAAAATAATGTTACATGCTTATCGTTCATTTTTACGACCTAGATAATATATTCCAAACATTTTAAAACAGTAATCTTGTTCAAGACTACAATTGTATCTTAATAAAATATTAGATGTTAGAATTTCAGTTTGAAATAACTGGTTCCAACAAATAGGTGCTTTTAGGCACAGTGTGATTTATTTCTAAGTAAAAAAAGTTAAATAGTGCTCATGGGAATACTTTCCAGTGAATAACAAGTAGGAGACCCTATAACCATTCTGGACAAATGGCTATCCAGTCTCTTAAAAGCCTCCAGTGATGGAGCACCTACAACTTCTGAAGGCAAGCCATTCCACTGGTTAATTGTACTCACTGTTAGGAAACTTTTTACATCTAGGTTGCTTCTCTCCTCGATTAGTTTCCATCCATTGTTTCTTGTCCTGACCTCTGGTGCTTTGGAAAATAAGTTGACCCCTCTCTTCTTTGTGGCAGCCCCACAAATACTGGAACACTGCTATCATGTCCCCCCAGTCCTTCTTTTCTCTAGACTAGCCATACCCAATTCCTGCAACCGTTCTTCATATGTTTCTGTCTCCTGGCCCTTAATCCTCATAGTTGCTCTTCTCTGCACTTTTTCCAAAGTCTTGACATCTTCTTTGTAATCTGACTAAAACTGGATGCAGTATTCCAGGTGTGGTTTTACTAAGGTTTTATAAAGTGGTACTAATACTTCACGTGATTTTGATTCTGTGCCTCTGTTTATGCAACCAAGGATTGTATTAGCTTTTTTGGTTGCTGCCGCACACTGCTAGGTCATATTTAAGTGATTGTCCACTAGCACTCCAAGGTCCCTCTCACAGTTAGATTTTTAGCCAGGTTTTGCCTAATCTGTACTTGTACCTTTGGTTTTTCCCACCTTAGTGTAAAACTTCTTTTCTTTCTGTGAGCTTTCAGCCAGGTTTAAAGCAAGCACATGTCCCAAAATTCCTCTCAACCATGATTGTGCCTTGGTAAATAATCAAAGTCTGCCCATTTCCAAGGGTTTCTTCCTGAACCTGTCTTAGCTCTTAGTTTAGTGCATCCAAGGTTTGTGAGGCCAAATTGAGGTTAGCCAGTCTGCAAGCCAGGCTATTAATATTTTTGAAATTATGCACTATGAGCCCTGGGACTCCTTACTAATGAGACCACCACTGCAACATATCCTGCTTTACTGGGCAACTTGGCAGCATCATTTGTGAGTCACAATCAGGGCTTGGTGTTTGGAAATCTCTTTTCTGCTACCACTTCAGTGAGGGAATTGCCTGAGGGGGCATGCCCCCTCCCCCATGGAATTGGCAGAGAGGTATGACTGCTTGAGCCTTAGTGCCACAGGGCAAGAACCAGCCTAGGGGAAGCTTTATGTGGAGGTAGGTGAAGGGGATAGCCTCTGTGGTTTTGAATGGTGTGGGTGTGCAGTACTCTTAGTACAAATATTCTTGACAATCCTCCCTCCCTCCCTCCAGACAGAAGGCTAAGATGTTCAAGACTTGCTGTGCCAACCACTCCCAAATGTCATCCCTCCATGAATCCATTTAACTGATTACAATATAAATGAGACAAGAAAGAAAACCTTATAATGACCCCCCCCCCCCAGTCTTTCCAGTTGTCTTCTGGGGTTTCAAAGAGAGTCTTTAGTCTCCACTGGTCCATCTCAGGGTCCTCTCTTTTAACTCTGGTGGGTGGTGTTGGGCTTCGCTTGGTGGTAAGGCCGGTCAGTCAGGCTTGGGAAGGTCTGTTCCACTGGTTGCAGTGGTGACTTTGTAGTATGGTAGATGACCAGATCCAAACCCAATTCCCTGGTTCAAATGGATGAAAAGTCTCCTCTGGAGGCAGCGTCTGGGTTAGTGCGTTCTGTTTCCAAAGGTTGCAGAGTCATCTGTGCAGGGCTGAAAGATATGAGAACAAGACCACCTCCCCACTTTGTGGGTGACCCTCCCAGAAAAGGCATTGTTGGTCTGACATAGGAATGGAGAACACAGGATAAGAGATGGAGAGATGGAGTTGGGTGGATAGTTTATAGGCAGGGTTTGAAAAGGCATGAGTTGACACTAGACTTTAACTAGACAGAAAAAACCCACTTAAACACATACACTAAATAAAACTTTTGAACTTGAAACATTCCCTCCTGACAACTTTGGGCTGTTTTTAAAGGATACAGAGAGGAAAGGGGGGGGGGGGAAAGGAACACAGTTCTCTTCACCCTGTTTTGCTGGCCATGCAAACTAGGGTGAAGGTATTTTTCTTTTCATTGCTTTAACATTTTTCTAACAATTTAAAATTCTTGTCTCTAGGGATCAGAGACATTTAACAATTACCTAACACATAAAGACGTAGAGTAGACACATACACAAAGACAAGGGAAAGAGAAAAGAAAAGGACAACAAAAAACTCAGGTTTACTTACCCTGGTCATTGTCATTATAAATCTTAGTAAGCTTAAATCAGGAAGGGCAAAAATCTTAACAAACATATTAAGTGGTTGCATAGAAGAGAGAAAAAAAAATCAAATGTTACTATATATTTTTCTTTTAAGTACCTTTATTTAGCCAGATTGGTTTTCCAACTTTGTCCCTGAGCAAAGGACCAGTCTTTACCTAATAGGTGTGTACCCTTCTTTTTCTTCTGCGCATGCTCCAAGATGGCGGCGACCAAATGAGCTCCGTTTCGGGGATGGGAGAGTTGCCGGTCGTCAGGGTCTTCAGGAGCCTTCCTGTCCATCTTCGGCTCCAGTCCCAGTGAGGGGAGCATCCGCCCTGCCTGTTGAGGGCTTTTTCGCCCTCTGGAACGCCAGGGCAGGGCTGGACGGCACCGCGGGAGATGGGGTGATGGGCCTGGCTGCGGCAGCTGTTTCCGATGTCGGAAGGAAGTGGAGGCCAAGGCATCCGGCGGCGGGCGGCGTTTGTGCGGCGGCGGCGGCTTGGAAGTGCCCCCCCCCCGCTCCCTATAGCCCTCTGGATCCCTGGGGCGCTCTTTTCTGGCGTTTTCGGGGGCTCCGGTGTGCCTTGGGAGCTTGGGGTGCCTGGTTGCGGGCTGGCGGCGGCGGCGGAGGCAATGGCTGACATGGACAGGCCGGCCAGAGAAACAGCCAGGCAGCAGGTTGATGGGGGAGAAGCTGACAGCCTCACCCCTAGGACTACCATCTGGCTCACAGTAGATTTTTACTGTGATGGGGTGTTTTAGAACAAAGCTGTGACGGGGGGTTGTGGAGATTGGGGCTGGAGAGGCGGGAGGCTGACCATGGTTTGGTTGGTTGGTCGCCTCGGGTGGCCTCTCCTCCCCCCCCTTTTCCCCCAGGTATGGGTGGGTGTTGGCCTTAATGGCCAACCACCCCTGGATTGGGCTTTCCTGTCTCGCTACTCCTACTCTCACCTCAAGGAAGATCTTGTGCCCGTGGGTCTATTATCATCTTTATTAACATCTTTATTATTACCATCGTTATTAACATCTACACTTTGGACACTTTGGACCCCTTATTATGCTCCACTCACACCCTTGCTGGTAGGAGAGACTGTGCACCATTTGAGAGAGCTGAGGGATTTTCCACATCCCAACGGAGAGGATAGAACATTGCTCCCGTTAACTTTGTAACGGGACCGACCGTCGTGAGAGGATGGTTGGCCATTAGCCTCTGTTGGAGAAAAAGAACATTGGACCCTCTCCCTGTCGTGAGAGGACAATGGAGTCCAGCCCTATAAATGGATATTTTGTGACCTTTATGCTCAGTTATCCCTTGGACTATGACAGATTCCCGGACTGGCTTTTCTTTTCCCATCTTTGGTTCGGTTGATGCTCCAAAAAACCGACCTTCTTGCGCTGCGAGACTCCCCCCTCTCGCAGGCCTGGCCCTCCACGTTATCGAGGGCCTATCTTGATGACGGGCTTTGGGACCCCAAGAGATGGCATGCAGCAAAGAGGGGGTTGAGGGGTTTTTTAGCTAAATTTTTAAGGAAAATTTTAAGGGGACCCGGGAGGACGGGTGGGGGTTGTAAAAGTGGACCTGGGGGGTCCAGATAGCGACTGCGCGGGATGATGGGTTGATTAGCTGCAGCAGAGGGGTCGCGAAAGGAAATTTAACCGGGGGGCAGGGGGACGATAGAAAGGGCTGTGTAATTGAAATAATGAGTGGGAGGGGCAGGTATGACGGGCGCAGGGGGGTCATTTCAAGTGTCAGGGGTGCGCACGTGCTGTCTCCGAGTGATTGCGCACTCCGGCCCCCAATGCGTGACTCGTGTCCTGGGTTGTGTAGAGCCTCAGGCGCAGGGTCCGCGGCTGATGTTATGTAATGCCAGGTCGGTGGTTAATAAGGCCCCCCTCATCTGTGATCTTATTTTGGAGGGGGGTGCAGACCTGGCAGGTATTACGGAGACCTGGTTGGGCCAAGAGGGGGGGGTCCCCCTCATTGAGATGTGCCCGCCAGGTTTCCGTGCATTTCATCAGCCAAGGGCCCAGGGGAGGGGTGGGGGAGTGGCGGTGATCATTAGGGAGAGTCTTTGTCCGAGGGAGACCACTGTTCCTCAGATAGCCGGATGTGAGTCCCTTTGTGTGAAGTGGGGCCGTGAGGTGCAGATGGGTTTGCTGACTACGTACCTGGCTCCCTGCCACGTGGCAGCGACTCTGCCCGAGCTACTCGACATCATTGCCGGGGTGGCGGTCGATACCCCCAGACTTATTGTCATGGGGGATTTCAACCTCCCATCCGCAGGTGAGGCGTCAGAGGTGGCTCGGGAGTTCATGGCTTCCATGACGGCCTTGGACCTGACCCAGTTAGTTCAAGGCCCCACTCACATAGGGGGACACACTCTGGACCTGATTTTTATCTCTGGTCAGTGGTTGAATGATCTTGGTAGAGGGGACCTAGATATTAAACCCTTGTCATGGACAGATCATTCACTCCTTCAACTAGACTTTCCTACCGCCTGCCCCCGCCGCAGGGAGACGGAACCGACCAGATGGTTCCGTCCCAGGTGCCTGATGGATCCCGAAAGGTTCCTGACGGAGCTTGGGCCATTTCCTGAGACTCTAACACACGACTCGACTGAAGAGCTGGTGGCCGCCTGGGAGAGGGCGGCCGCTGGAGCTTTGGATCGCGTCGTGCCTTTGCGGCCTCTGACCCAGCGCCTATCTCAATTAGCTCCTTGGTTCTCTGAGGAGCTGAGAGAGATGAAGCGTCAGAAAAGACACCTAGAGAGCATTTGGAGGACTAGTCAATCCGATTCCGACCGGACACAGGTGAGGTCTTATATCAAGACCTACCTAGTGGCGATAAAAGCGGCAAAATCTAACCATTTTTCCGCTCTTACCGCATCTGCAGAGAATGTTTAGGGTGACCCACTCCCTTCTTCGGGGGGGAGTGCGGGAAGATCCCTTGCAGGGTCGTGCTGAGGATTTTGTGCAATTCCTGCACGATAAAGTCGCTCGGATTCGGGATGGCTTGGACTCCGATTGGATGAGTCCACGGGAGGAGACCGGGGCAGGTCTTGAGAATGTTATCTGGGAGGAGTTTGATCCTGTGACTCCCGAGGATGTGGACAGGGTTCTGGGTAAGATTAGTGCCGCCACATGTTTATTGGACCCGTGTCCCTCCTGGTTGGTACTGGCCTCCCGGGAGGTTACACGAGGCTGGCTCCACGGGATTATAGGTGCTTCTCTGAGTGAGGGTGCCTTTCCTGCCGCCTTGAAAGAGGCGGTAGTGAGGCCCCTCCTCAAGAAGCCTTCCCTGGACCCGGCTGAATTAGCCAACTATCGTCCAGTCTCCAACCTTCGTTTTGTGGCGAAGGTTGTTGAGAGCGTGGTGGCACGACAACTTCCCCGGCACCTGGATGAAGCTATCTATCTAGACCCGTACCAGTCGGGCTTCAGGCAGGGGTACAGCACAGAAACTGCATTGGTCGCGTTGGTGGATGATCTCTGGAGGGCTCGGGACAGGGGTTGCTCCTCTGTCCTAGTCCTATTAGATCTCTCAGCGGCTTTTGATACCATCGACCATGGTATCATGCTGCAGCGGTTGAGGGGGTTAGGAATAGGGGGCACCGTTTTGCGGTGGTTCTCCTCCTTCCTCTCCGACCGCTCGCAGTTCGTGTTGGCAGGGGGACAGAGGTCGACCTTGAGGCGTCTCGCATGGGGAGTGCCACAGGGGTCGGTCCTCTCGCCCCTCCTGTTCAACATTTATGTGAAGCCGCTGGGTGAGATCATCCGTGGTTTTGGGGTGAAGTGCCATCTGTACGCTGATGATACTCAGCTGTATATCTCCACCCCAGACCACCCCAACGATGCCCTTGATGTGATGTCTCGCTGCCTGGAGGCCGTGCGGGTCTGGATGGGGAGGAACAGGCTCAGACTCAACCCCTCCAAGACCAAGTGGCTGTGGCTTCCAGCGCCCCGATATAGTCAGCAGGTGCCATCGCTGACTATTGGGGGTGAATCTTTGCCCCCCACGGAGAGGGCTCGCAATCTGGGTGTCCTCCTGGATGCGCGGCTGTCTTTAGAAGAGCATATGACGGCCGTGGCCAGGGGGGCCTTTTATCAGGTTCGCCTGATTTGCCAGTTGCAGCCCTTTCTGGATCGGGACGCCCTGCGCACGGTCACTCATGCCCTTGTTACTTCCCGGTTGGACTATTGTAATGCTCTCTACATGGGGCTCCCCTTGAAGAGCACTCGGAGGCTCCAACTGGTCCAAAATGCGGCCGCGCGGGTGGTTATGGGCGCAACCCGTTGTGCCCATGTGACACCCCTCCTGCGCGAGCTGCACTGGCTCCCAGTGGTCTTCCGGGTGCGATTCAAGGTGTTGGTTACCACCTTTAAAGCGCTCCATGGCATAGGACCCGGGTACCTCCGAGACCGACTTCTGCCACCAATAGCCTCCCACCGACCAGTCCGTTCCCACAGAGAGGGTCTCCTCAGGGTGCCATCAGCCAAGTTATGTCGGCTGGCGACACCCAGGGGGAGGGCCTTCTCTGTGGGAGCCCCAGCCCTGTGGAACGAACTGCCCCCGGAAATTCGTAAGATCTCCGACCTCCGGGTGTTTCGCTGTGCATTGAAGACCCTGTTGTTCCGCCAGGCCGGACTATCAACACAATAGTTTTAAATTGGGGTATTTAAATTTTTCGGGGTTTTAAATCTGAGCCAATTTATTTAATTATTTTAAATTTTATATTGTTGTTTTGTCTGTGTTTTTAAATAGGCTGTACACCGCCCTGAGTCCTTCGGGAGAAGGGCGGTATAGAAATAAAATTATTATTATTATTATTATTATTATTTCATTCCTGCTTGGACAGGTAATCGGTTTTAACAGTCTCCCTAAAGGAGACTGTCAGTGTTACGGGTAACACATCCTCCAAAAGCAGAACATGTTCATTGGATACATCATATCGGCACAGCTAGTGAAAACCAACTCTAAAAGTTCCCATGGTTTTAGCCTAATTAAAAGAGCAAATAATCCTCGCCCCCAGATGTCACCAGTCACATTGTCCAATGAAGGTAGCTGGCAGGCTGCTTGGTCACTCCTTTCCTCCTTCAACTGCCACCTGTTGGGATGATCTTGGTTCCCACAAGAAAACTTTTTGTTTTGACTGTTAGCCAGTCTATCTACTTCCCCCCTCCCTTCCCCCTCTCAGGGTTCATGGCAACTATGAGGCAGCAAAAGATGGCTTCAGCCAGGTTCACTTCAGAGTTGACAGTCAGACCTCCCCCCTTAACTCGAGAGAAGTTCCTGGAAAATTCTGTAGGAAGTTAGCACTCACCCCTTTCCTAGAAGAATGAAATATTTTAGGAAATATTAAAAAGGCAGAATATTATATTACCCTGGTTGAGAAATGGAGAAACATGTTTTAAAGACAAAGCAGCTCCCACCTTCCTGCCCCCCCACCCTTTGTCAATGGACCATCATCTGCAACACAATAGGACCCATCTAGCAACAGAAACTAACACAATAGGACCCATCTAGCAACAGAAACTCACCACATGGCACCTGGGAAGATTACATCAGCCAGCAAGGCTAGCTAAGACCCCCACCCCCTGGGAGTCTGACAACCAATCAGGATACTCTTTCGGGGCCTCAGGAAGTTCAAAGCCAGAGAGGGCATAAAACCCAGGGACTCGCTGCATCTCGGCCCTTTTTCTGTTCAGGAACTCAAACCATGTGATCTTGTCCACCATTAAACTATCTTTCCAAGCAGTCTCCATGTTTCCAGTGTCTTTTTCCCCACTTGGAGCTGAACCCAGAGGGATATTTCTTCTAACAATTCAAAGGGAAAATAAATTAGTTTTCCATTAGCCACCCCTCCCTCCCCCTGGAGATTCTTTTGGTTTTTGAGGGTATTTATCGTGGAATTTCTTAGTCTATCTGCTTTTACATCCCAGCTTTTTACCCAGGTGGCCTTGGACAATGGGTATCCCTTCCATTGCACTAGGTATTGTAGTTTCCCCTTGTACAGTCTAGAGTCTAGAATTCTTTTTATCTCGTAATGCATCTCTCCCTGCACTACAATCGGCTTTGGGGCTACCCGGTCTACTGGCCTCAGATGAGACCCTATTACTGGCTTTAACAAGCTGTTATGGAAAACCGGATGCACTTTCCCTAGTAGGAAGGGAGTTTCAGCTCCACCGTGACAGGGTTGATAATCTTCATGATAGGGAAAGGTCCTATAAATTTTGGTCTTAGCTTTTTACACAGCAGCTTTAACCTCAAATATTTGGTGGAAAGGTGAACCTTGACCCCTATTTGGAAGGGCATTTGGGGGGACCAATGTTTATTGGCTTGCACTTTTTGGGTTTTTGTGGCTTCCTGAAGGGCTTGTTTCACATTTTCCCATGCTTTTCTCAGTGACTCCATCCACTTGGTTAAGGTCATGGAGGAGGGTGGCTCCTTGGGGAGTTCAGGCATGGGGACGAACTCTATGCTGGTGGTGATTTTAAAGGGGGTTAGCCCAGTGCTACTGTGCACTGCATTGTTGTATGCCACCTCCGCGAAAGGTAGCAACTCTGCCCAGTTAGTTTGTTGGTAATTGACCTAGCATCTTAAGTATTGCTCTACCATCACATAATTTCGTTCTGCCGCCCTATTAGTACTCGGATGAAATGCTGAGCTAAGTTCCTGGGAGGACCCAATAGACCTGATAACCTCCCTCCAGAATTTGGCTGTGAATTGGACCCCCTGCTCTGAAATGATTCTCCTAGGAACCCTGTGCAGCCTGTAAATGTGCTTTACAAATAGTTTGGCTAGCTTGTGGGCTGATGGGAGACTGGAGCAGGCTATACTCACCTTTCCAAGCAGCCATTGAACTCAAAACTCCCTTTACTACCCTTGGCTCCAAATGGCCAAGGTCTTGGGGGGGCACCCACAGACACAAGGGGTTTGCTGCCAGCAAGGTGGAGGCTTACCCGGACCAGGTCCGTTGGTCAGGTTAGCTTGGAGTCCCATCGTGTGGTGCCAAATTGTTGGAAGAAAAATCCATCTGGTTCAGTTCCAAGCTGGGAGAAAGGCACTGGAAATAAAATGGAGGCTGATTGGAAAGAAAGTTTATTGATGAGCAGAACCGTAGAGTGCAGTTCTGGGACAGCTGACAAATTAGCTTGATGAGTGCAAGGAAATTTTTATACAGTTTACAGTATTTTGTAATTTTGAGGTTTGCTTTGTATGCTTTTATTATTTGATTGGTTTTACTTGTTTCACAAAGGCTCCTGATGGGTCTTAATTATCAGCTTCCCATCCTAATCCTGTCAGGCATGTGTAATTGATTTTATCCTGTTATCTATTGCCTCTAGCCTGCCTTTCTTTTTTCTTTTTTTTGAAAAAAAGTTTTTTATTATTTTTTTAAAACATAAACATAAAACATATCTTTTCCAAAACGAAGCATTGATCCGGTCACAGATTGATACAAATCACTAACAAATCTTAATTTTCAATTAACACAACTTAATATTTTATTCAGTTATTTCCCTCAATTCTATCTATTTAACTATGCCATTATCCCCAAAAACCCGTTACTTAAATCTTAAATCCTAACCAAATATCATTCCATTTTTCTCTTTCTTTTGCTTAGATGGATACATTTTCAAAATATGAATCATTACAGTTGTTATAAGCATTCAAGAAATATTTAATTCCAACATAAACATTTTCTTTTTACTATTAAACTCTACCTTATCATCTTTGTTTCTGTTATTAAACCCAGTTTATTCATTTCATTTTTACTGTTAATCTCAACATACTCCTCCTTATTTTGGCTATCCTACCTCATTTTTCTTTGTTGTTAAACCAATCATTTTTATTTCTTGGCTGTTAAACACAGCATAACCATTTTTGTTTTTGGCTGTTGAACACAGCATAGTCATTTTTGTTTTTGGGCTGTTAAACACAGCATTACGATTTTTGTTTTTTCGGCTGTTAAACAAAGCATAATCATAGTTAGTTTAACTATTAATCCCTACATAATCCTTTCTTTGTTGTTTCCATCCATCTATACATTGCTTATTTCCAGTTAATCATATTTATCCTTATCCTTTATCATAACACTTTAACATTGAGACATGGTTCTTACTTAAAACGTATCTTTGAATATATTTATAAATCTCTTTTAACTTGCTTAATTTCTCTTGTATTTCTATAAAAACCTCCTTTTTATTATTACTATCCACCTATACATTATTTTATTTTTAATCACATTGTTTTAATCTTCTTTTTTCTTTTTCCAGTCATATATATCTTATTTCTTCATTTCCTCGCCTGCTAACGTATATTTCCTTCCATTTTCAAAGTCATCAAATTTGTCCTCCATATGTCATATTAAATCTTGTTCTTATTTTTATTTCGGATAAAATGCATCAAGTTCCCTTCTCTTGATCCTGCGCTAAATCCTTCTTTTATTCCCTCGCCAGTTGTTATTGTTGTTTCAATTATAGGAGTTCCGTTATAATTTCCTTTTCACCAAAGTCAAGCTGCCTGCAGACAAGAAGAAACACCTCCTCCACAAATCCCATGACTGGTTATCTGTAAAGTTCAAAATTTTCCATGACAAAGACGAGTTACAATGTTCCTTTTTAAACCAGAAGGTGTCCCTCTACAATCCACATTTTCCATTAGTCATGCGAGTATCCATTTTATTACAATTATGTAACAGTCCAATTTGTTTACTCTTCTTTTTTTTTGTTTTAAAAATATAAAGTCTTTTTTAAAATCCAATTCAAATTTTAAAGTATCCAGTCTTTTCACCATATCTCGATATTTAATTCCATTAGTTCTTTTCAAGAGTTAGTTGTTTATTGGGTCTTTGTCTCTTTAAAGTTGCATTTTAAACTTTCCAAAGCCCCTTTGGCTTTTTTTTGTTTTTTTTTTTGATTTTTTTTTTATTTATTTTTAAACATAAAACATAAAACAGCATCTTTTTAGAGCAAGGGTTTGATCCGGGATAAAATAAGTATAAATTCCAAATTTCATCAGTTAACATCTTAAAGGGAAAAAAAAAAGAACAAATCTAAACCCAATTTTTATCATTCAATCTAACATCTTATTCTAACATTTAATATTTTATTATGTAATCACCCTAAATCTTAAACTTCAAATCTAAACAGCTCTTTATAATATTCATTTATCATTTTAACAATCAGTATTTCATATATTTTCCTTACTTCAAAGACCCAAATCAAGTCAATGTTTCTTTTAACTCACATCTAATAATCAACATAAAGTATTTTATTCCTCTCTTAGGAACATTTCGAAATCAGTAACTGTTCTTCAAAAATATCTCCTTCACTCGTCCTAGGTTTATTTTTAGCTGGATTGCAGCTTAATTAGTTGGTTTCCAGGGATGCTTTCCTCCACTCCTAACCTTATTTGTTGGCTGGATCACAGTTTAGTTTTAACTGCTTTCCAACATTTTCTCCTTCACTCCTCCTAGGTTTATTTTTGGCTGGATAACAGCTTTTCAGCTGTTTTCCAGGGATGCTTCCCTCCACTCCTAACCTATATTTCGCTGGTTCACAGTTTAGCTTTAACTGCTCCCCAGTATTGTCTCCTCCTAAGTTTATTTTTAGCTGGTTCACAGCATAATTTGCTGTTTTCCAGGGGTGCTTTCCTCCGCTCCTAACCTTATATTTGACTAATTCACAATTTAGCTTTAATCATCTGATCCCCAAAATCATACTTCTTTGCCAATTTAAACTAATAATATGTTTTAGTATATATCTTCTCTCCTACTCTCCTGAACTATTAATTTTCTTTAAATTTCTCCCATTTCTTATTTGTTTCTTGTTTTTCTATGTAAAACAACATTTTAAACCATTTTAAAAACCCATTTACCATAGTTATAAAATCTATAAACAAGTCTTATTAATATTCAAAAATTCATTCCCATTCTCCAGCACGCTGCTTGGAGAATCCAAAAGCGAGGGTTATTCATCAGTTCAGTAGTCAGTGCTGAGTGTATATGTCTTTAAATTTTGTAGCCACGCCTCCTGTGCGTCAGAGGGTCAGTTTTTATTCACTCAGTCAGTTAATTAGACTTGTTCCTTTTTGCTCTCTCTGGTTTCTGAACTTTTGAATAAATTCATCACTTTTGGATTCTCATTTTTTTGACCTTGGATTGGACTGGACCTTGATTTCTGGACTGATTTGGATACCTTCAATTCTTGAATCTAATAAAAAAAAGAAAGAAAATTCCTTATATTCCCTACCACCAACGGCTGGGTAAGTCTACTGGCCCCTATCCTGTTTGGCCATATTAATTTCCCCTAATAAGAAGCTCTGCCCAGCCACGGTACCTTCTGTTCAAAATGAATTGCCACGCTTGTGTGTTGGGGCGGCTAATGAGTCCCTGCCCTGCTCTCAGCGGCAAACTCGAACACATTTAGAGCCCAAATTGCCGCTTTAGAGTCCCTGCCCTGCTCTCAGTGGCAAACTCTTCCAAATCCCTTGTTTTCCTGGCGCGAGGGCTGCTTTTGAGCAGCTGCACGCCTATAATGTGTGTGTGGGGGGGAAAAAGCGATTGTTGCTGAGCACGATGCCGGCGCTTTCGCTCTAACGCTTGTTTTAATGGGCGCCATAATGACGAAGCAGCTTTTCCCCTCTTCTGGCCATATTTCGCCCGGCAACAGGCTCGCGCAGGCGCGGTAAGCCTGGGGCTTCATTTTTGCCCGGGAAGGAGCTGTGCAGCCACTGATTGCTTCCGGGGCTGTTTTCTGCCCGGCAACAGCGTCGCAGCCACGCAGGGGTCTTCCTGCGTGTTCTCCATGCCCCTTACAGCTCTACTGTGGCGAGCTGGGGCCGCTAGTCATACCTGCCAGCGCAGCAGCCATGGCTGGAGGTGCCACGCTGCTTTGCTTAATGTGAGCCTGCTTCCTTAGTAGCAGCAATAACAAACTGAATGCTCTGGCGCCCTCTGCTGTTAGCAAGGCTATTACATAATACTGTCACTGGCATTTACCCTATGTTAGTATTATTGATGCAGCCCCTCTTGTCTCTTGATTGGCTGGGATATGTATTAGTTATTGGCATGGTGTTTTTTTGAGCCACTCTGGGCCAAAATAAATAAAAAAAAAGGGGGGGAGTAGCTGTAATCAAACAGCCCCCTGCAATGTGTTAAAATAAATAAATAATTAAATGAATGAATGAAATAAAATGAAACAATACAATTAAGATAAAATAATAATAGTAAGAATGAACATGAAATAATATAAGGGAAGTCCAATTAATAAGGCATGTCAAAGTTATCACTGTGACAAATGTATACTTACCCTTACTCTCCTCGTGTCTTCAGCATTGTCAACATGTCTGACTGCGAGCTTTCTTCCAATTTGGAGCACAGTTCTGGCCCCTCTGAGGCTCCAGCTTCTCCAGGCCCTGCAAGAAAAAAGTAAAAAAAGCGGCATAAGTCTGGGAATAACACCGCTCCGGCCGTTTCAATGAGGAGCTGTACTGCTTCTGCGGCTGCCGCCAAGGATGCTGACAGACGCCATAAGGCGCTCGAGCGACAATTTGATCGGGCTCAGCGACAGGCTCAGTTGATTGCTGCGCCTGCCATCATGCCACCAGCCGGCACTGTAGTGCATTCTGTTTCCCATTCAGGGATCATGCCATCGGTATACCAGGGTCTCTCTCCAGTGATCGAATCTCCTTCGATGCCTGCTGTAGTACATCCTTCTGCTGCCGCCTCGAACAATTTTGCAGTTCCGGTGGATTTGTCCCAGACTAGACCACCTACTCAGCGCCCTCCTCCAGAGGCTACCTACACCCCCACGGCCGCGGGGCTTCGTTCGGGGGGAACCTCACATGTTATGCTAGCTTGTGACATTGAGAATATCATTTCTTAGTCTATATCCAAGACCTTGGCAGCTAGCGCACACCAACCTATACTGTACAGGCCGGTCTCTATAGCTGCTTCTCCTCCTCCTCCACCACCACCACCAACTCCACCAACTCCTCCGGCTCCTCGGGGCTCTCATGCTGATGACCCGGCAGAACGCTATTCGCCGCAGTTGGAGTCTGCGCAAGCTGAGGACTCCTACCTGGAGGATGAGGAGGCCCCAAGAGACATGGAGTTTTCCGATAACGACAATCTACTCCCTGACAGGCCGGCTTTCACTGGCCTGTTTCGACCGTCTCTATTTAAGTCTCTGCTTCACAAAGCAAAGGCGTCTACTCATACGGCTACCTTGGAGGGCCTCTCCGACCCGCCAACAGCGTCTCAGCCACACGACGCTATGTTTAACATGCCTAAGACTGAACAATCATTCATTCCGTGTCCTCAACTGTTCACGGAGGTTGTACAACGATCTTGGAATCTGCCATCTTCCTTACCGGCTCCTACCGGTCTTGACCGCAAGTTATACTGTTCGGCCCCGTCTCTGCAGGATGTTTTGACCTTGCTAGTGGTGGATACTCCTGTCGTGAACCTGACTTCATCCTCCTCGCTCCTGTCTCACGACATCGCCGACGGCCTCCGGACGGAGGACCGGAAGGCGGAACTCACAGCCCGCAAGACGCACAATGCAGCGGCCTGGGCGGTTAAGGCGGCGACCTCGGCGTCGTTTTTCAACAGGGCAACCCTCATTTGGTTGCGCCAACTCCAGGAGCGCTTGCCACCGGAGGACACAAGGGTCCACCAAGACCATAATAAGATTGTAGTGGCCACCGAGTATTCTGCTGACGCTTCACTCAATGCCGCCAAGTTTGTGTCTTGTGCCCTGGCCTCTTCGGTGACATCCAGATGTCTCCTATGGCTAAGGCACTGGAAAGCGGACATGAAATCAAAGTGGAGGCTTGCGTCAGCCCCCTACAAGGGGACTCACCTCTTCAGGGAAGCGTTAGACCCGATTCTAGTAGAGGACAAGGACAAGCGTAAGGTCATGCCCTCGTCTTATCGGCGGACCGAGCGCAAGTTTTCCTCATACAGCCATTGACAGCCCTTTCGTGCTGAGCCAGGGCCCAGCGGGTCCTTCCCCACGAGACAATATTTCCAAGGTCCTGTTCGTTCCTACGACAGATCTTCCTTCTGTGATCGTGGCAGATCCAGCTGGGTGGGACTGACCTTAGAGCTTCGATCCTGCCCCCACAACAGGTTCATTCAATGCCCGTGTCGTCCAACCCAACCAAACGCCGGCTGATGGAGGAGGAAATTCAACATCTCATCGACATTTCCGCCATAGAGCCAGTTCCCACAAAACACCGTGGAACCGGTTTCTATTCGATCTTTTTCCTGGTTCCAAAACATTCCGGGGGCTGCAGAGGAATCCTCGATCTCAAAGAGCAGAACAAATACATACTATACCACCAGTTCAAAATGCAATCCCTGAAATCCATCCTGGGATGCAATCGACGGGGAGATTGGATGACCTCTGTGGACCTCAAGGAAGCCTACCTCCACATCCCAATCCGACCCTCCCAACGTTGTTTCCTCCGTTTCTCTTACAATCACCAGCATTTTCAGTACAAGGCGATGCCCTTCGGGCTCTCTTCCGCCCCCAGAACCTTTACAAAGCTCCTGTCTGCCGTTGCTGCATGTCTTCGACAGGTACCAATCAGAGTACTTTGTTATTTGGACGATGTGCTCATCTTGTCCACACAGAACAACGCCACACGGGACCTGGCCACGGTTTGCCACTGCCTTCAACAGCACGGCTTCTCCTTGAACCTGCCAAAGAGCCACTTGTACCCCACTACCAGGATCTTGCACCTAGGCTCCATCATAGATTCCAGCAAAGGTCTGGTTTTTCTGTCCCCGGATCGTTGCCACAGCATCCGGGCATTGATTCGACAGATTCTCTCGCTCCAGTCTGTCCCTCTCATACTTCTGTCTCGTCTTCTCAGGAAGATGATTTCATGCATCTCCATTGTTCCGTGGGCGCGTTTTCATGGTCGCCAGCTTCAATGGTTCATGCTCCCGTACCAATGTTCCCGCCGCAGCAACTCCACAGCTCGAGTATCGCTCCCGTCAGAGGTTCGCGGGTCTCTTCGCTGGTGGATCTCGTCGGCTCTGACGAGGGGCTGCGCCTTCTTGGAGCTGCATCGTCTCCTGATAACAACAGATGCCAGCCTGACCGGATGGGGTGCTCACATGCAGTCCCAAGTTGCTCAGGGCAGTTGGTCCCCGTCGGATCGCCAGAACGAGATCAACTGGCTCGAACTCCGGGCGGTTCGCCTCACTCTCCTCCATTTCCAACCATCAGTGGAGGGCCATCACGTGTTAGTCCGGACGGACAATGTGACGACGATGGCACATGTGAACCGCGAGGGAGGAACTCGCTCGAAACTGCTGATGGACGAGGCTTCCCGGTTGCTGTCTTGGGCGGAGTGTCACCTCCTCTCCCTACGAGCACAACACATCTCCGGGTCGATGAACTTGACCACGGACTGGTTGAGCAGAACGCAAATAGACAACACGGAATGGCCTCTCCACCCAGCTATCTTCCGCGAGTTGTCCCACCGTTTCGGGCTTCCCGTCGTAGACCTGTTCGTCGTGACAACACCCAGCTCCCTCGGTTCTTTGCTCACCACCCTTGTCCACACGCGGAGGGGATCGACGCACTCGCAGTTCCCTGGCCTCCGGGCCTGCTATATGCTTTCCCCCTGATTCCGCTTATCCCGCGTCTTGTCCGCAAGATCCTACGTGAGAAGGCGGAAATTCTACTAGTTGCTCCAAACTGGCCACGGAGGGCCTGGTACGTGGATCTGATGAATCTGTCTGTCGCACCACCATGGCGCATTCTGGACGACAGGATTTCTCTCAGCCAGGGGGTCGTGCTGAACCCAGAACCTCAATGGTTGCAGCTGACCGCCTGGCGCTTGAGCGGATCCTCCTGAGAAGGGACAACATCTCTGGAAAGACGATCTCTACTATCCAGGCGTCCCTGCGTCCCTCCACGTGTCGCATCTATAACGCCACCTGGTCTTCATTTTGCAATTGGTGCTCCAGGGCCCACGTGGACCCTACATCCGCATCTGTCCCTGAGGTGATAGATTTTCTCCAAGACGGTCTGGACAAGGGACTTGCCCTGAACACGCTCCGTCGACAAGTTGTGGCCTTGTCCACAGTTCTTTCCGCCAAAAACGACCTACCTCTCTTGCACGACGCGAAGATTCGAGGTTTTCTCCAGGGCGCTGCGAACCTGAGACCCCCGGTCGTCCACCGATACCCGACCTGGGACTTGTCTTTGGTCCTTCAAGCATTTACACAGTCTCCCTTCGAGCCGTTAGGTTCCATCAGCTTACGGCTTCTCACCTTAAAGACTGCCTTCTTGGTCGCGATTATCTTGGCTCGCCGCGTTTCCGAACTGGTCGTCTTATCCGTACGAGACCATCTCTGCACGTTCTACCCTAACCGGGTGGTTCTTCAACTGGACCTGTCGTTCCTGTCGAAGGTCAACTCCCTCTACCACCGTCAACAGGAGTTGGTTCTTCCGGACTTCTGCCCGGACCCGAGACATCCGCGAGAGGCCCAATGGCACACCTTAGATGTCCGCAGGGCCTTACGCAGGTATATTCGGAGGTCTAGCCATTTCCGTAAGTCGGAAGCGCTGTTCGTCTCCTTTCTGCCCGCGACGATGGGAAGGAAGGTCTCCTCGTCCACCATCGGGAGATGGCTGAAGGCCTGTATCTCCAAGGCGTACATGATTCTGAACAAACCGGTTCCCGGCAGGATTTTACCACATTCTACACGAAGTGCTTCCACCACGGCCGCCTGGGCGACTCAAGCCACCATCGCTGACATCTGCAAAGCAGCGACTTGGACGTCTTTGAATACGTTCATCCGCCACTACAAAGTTGATTCATTCGCCTCGGCTGACGCCTCCTTTGGCCGGCGGGTTCTGCAATCTGTGTGTTTTGCTCCGGTCACGTAGGTGCAGCCTTCTGTTCCACCCTAATTAACCTTGCTTCGGCATGTCCCTCGCTTTTGGATTCTCCAAGCAGCACGCTGGAGATTGGACGTTGCTTACCTGAACGTCCCTTCTAGGCGCGCTTCTGGAGAATCCAACCCGCCCGGTTAGGCTGCTAGGATTGGACCTCACGTCTCCTTGAACTATTTTCTTCGTGAACAAAAACTGACCCTCTGACGTACAGAAGGAGGCGTGGCCACAAAATTTAAAGACATATACACTCAGCACTGACTACTGAACTGATGAATAACCCTCGCTTTTGGATTCTCCAGCAGTGCGCCTAGAAGGGACGTTCAGGTAAGCAACATCCATTCTCTTATTTACTGTAGCAAAACAACATTTTAAATCACTTTCAAATCCATTTTCTGTAACCATTGGAATGCTTATTAATATTTTTTTTTTAAGAAATTCTTTCAAAATATCCACATTTTTTTGTAGTTTTTCTATAATGACATTTCTCACTTTAAAATAGTCATAAAGTCTATAAACAATTCTTGGTAATATTCAAAGCTTCATTCACGTTTTCTTATTTTCTATAAAGAACAATATTTTAAACCATTTTAAAGAAACAATTTTCTGTAGTCATTGAATCTATCAACAATTCTTATTAATAATCAAAAATTCATTCATAATCTTCATATTTCTTGTAGTTTTTCTATAATCACATTTTCCCCACCTTAAAAATCACTTCTCTTAATAATAGTAATGAAAGGTAAAAGTAGGAAAGAGAAAGGGAGAAGAAAAAAGGAATAAAAGTATAGCAGAAAAAATCAAAAAGAAAGATTCAAAAAGAGAAAGGGAAAAAAAAAGGAAAACAAAAAGAGAGGAATATAATAAGAGGATATTAAAAAAAGGAAAGAAAAAGTAGAAAAGAGAGAGAAAGAAGCAGGAGGAACGCTCCTCCTTACATTATTTAGACATCAATTACATAGAAAGTATTTACATCCATTTTAATCAAACTGTGGTACTTTTCTTATCTTGCTACCCAGTATATTCCGGTTTTCTTTCTCCAATCTGTCCAAACTTACTTTCTTTTTTTTCTTTTCAGTTCCAATATCAATAAAGTTATAAAGACTAAAGGATTTAGTTCTTTTGTATTCCATATATGGTATCATCATGTCGTCTTGTGGGGCTCCGCCCTTCCCTTATGTTAAAACCATTAATCAGTGATTTTAATTGTTCCAATTAATTTCTTCTTTCCAACTGTCCATAAGTAGTCCAGAGACAGTTTAAGTACATCTAAAATCAAACCTCCTTAATTTTTCCTCAAAATAATCCAATTCTGGAAGCAAGAGACAAAGTTTCTTCTTTAAACAGCAAACTTTCCACAGTTGCAATTTGCACTTTCACTTTCTCAGCCATTTTAACTTCCTCCGCTTGTTATTCTCATAGCTTTAAAAAAACATTCTGCTTGTTTCCTCTTCTCCTTCTTCCCCTTCCAAGCTAATCTATTCTCATTAAAGACCAAAAAAATATCAAATTTTAAATCCATCCAAAGGGACATTAAATTCCAAAAGCAGTCAATTGGTGCTATTGCCCTTTAATGGGTCTTCTCCTTGTTAATTGTTTAAATTCTTTGCCCAAATAGTTTTTAGCCGCTGTTAGGGCCAGGGCATTATTAATATTTAAATGTTTGAAATCTGTTCTCGCCTGGGCTAATCCTACTCACCCGGTATTCAAACATCTTGCTCCTGCGGCTTACAATGCATTAAGCAATAGCCTTCATACTTTTGTATCTTTTATACAAAGTCAGCTTATTGCCCCCACAAACCGGGTCCTCATTTTACCTACCTTAGAAAGGATGGAAGGCTGAGTCAACCTTGAGCCTGGTGAGAATTGAACTCGCAGTAATTGCAGGCAGCTGGAAGCTAAATACTACCTTTAACAGTAGCATTAGTCTGCTGCGCCACTCAGGCTATTTTCCCGTCCGCTCACCGCGGCGCCAGCCCCTTTGTTATTCAGCCGCTGTTTTATGGCTTGGGGTCTTATAGATAGTAATATTGCTCTAGGCATTGTTACAAGCCTGGGTTGGTTGTCACTCACCCGGCTTCAAAGAGCTCCATTTCAATCCACTTTCCTCCAGCACATCTCTTAGCCCGGTTGTCACAGTTTCGTGGCCATGGCTGCCGCCCCCCACCGCCGACTCATAGAGGATTCCCTCTGACCTCCGAAGAACTTGCCTGTTCCTCTTGGTCTCCCGAGGTATCCCTCCTTTTTCCCCGTCCCTGCAGGACGGTTCCAGTCCGAAGACCCATCGGCGGCGGTTCGGCAGCCAGGGTTTTCGTGGCGCTCATCAGAGCCCGCTATTTCCCCGACTGTCTCGCTGCGACGCCAAACTGGAAATCCCCTAGCCTGCCTTTCTTAATTGACCGGTATTGTTTCCACTTTTCTCAATAAATGGGGTCATGTCCTGTCCTTAATCCCATCGACCTGGAGGTGAAGATGTTTTGTGAATAGGTTTGGCCCAGAATTTCTTAATGGGCATCTGCTGTAGGCTATTAAGAAAGACTGTGGGCTGCTTTCTTCTCTAAGAACATGTTTCTCCATTTCTCCTTTGGGGAAATATAATATTCTATCTCTTTTAATATTCCCCAGAATATTTCATTCGGGGTGGTGGTGGTTCCCATAGTAGTATAGTACTTCTACGTTTCTAATGTTAATTCTTTGGAGATATTCTTGGAAATACATTCCAATGTCCAGTTACATTTTCCTGTCCCTGTTTTATACATACATTTGATTTGCTATAACTCATTGCTGGTTTATTTGCTGTTGTAGGAAGAATCATAAGACAACCCCCCTCTTTATTTCCATGCCCCCAGAGAAGGCAAAGAAAAAACATTCATAGAAACTGAAGCAATTCCTGCCTCCCAGCCAGAATGGCTTCAAGTAACCCAGGTTAGAAGACTGAGACAGGCTGAATGGACAGGAATTAAGGATTAAGTCAGAAAACAAAAAAGGCACACAGAATTTACATTTCCCAAGGCTAGCCTTATTTATTTATTTATTTTATTTATTTTATTTATTTATCGGACTTATATGCCGCCCTTTCTCCACAAGGACTCAGGGCGGCTCACAGCAATAAGGAACAACAAGTCCAAATTAAAATTCAAACAATAAAAGAATCTAAAATTCCCATTATAACCCCTTCAGTCCAGGCCAGCCTGGCGAAACAACCATGTTTTAAGGTCACGGCAGAAAGAGCGAAGGTCGGGGGCCACCCGGAGCTCCAAGGGGAGCTGATTCCAGAGGGTAGGTGCGCCTACAGAGAAGGCTCGCTCTCTAGGGGCCGTCAGCCGACATTGCTTGGCCGACGGAACCCCAAGTAGGCCCTCTCTGTGTGAGCGCACCGGGCGATGGGGAGCTGTTGCTGGCTGCAGGTGATCCGCCAGATACCCCGGGCCTAAGCCATGTAGGGCTTTATAAGTAATCACCAACACCTTGAACCTCACCCACTGGGTGGTGGTCAGCCTTGACCCTGACCACCACCCAGGAAATAGGGACAATTAGAATACAGAATCTAATCTAATCTAATCAAATAACCCCATCAGGCATCTCAATCTCAAAGGTCCAAAAGGGTATAAGAACCACTCGACTCCCCATGCCAGGCTGTCAGCTGTCCCAGAACCAATGCTGAGTCACTTAGCTTCTGATTCCTAAATAAATGGAGACCTTCTTTCCTGGAGCCTGCCTCCAAATTCATTGGCACCTATGTCTTTCTCCCGGCTTGGAACCAGACCGAATTTTACTTCCAACACTGTCAAATATATGTATACTGTTTTGAAAACCAAGGCACCGTATAAAGATAACTATAACTTTTAGTAAGACTGTGCTCAATATCTTTTCTAAAATGTGAATGCTATTTTATATTACAGGGTGCCTTGAGGTGGCGTTGAGGTTTACATCCTGGAATCTTCTTTCTAAGAATCGGAAACAAGGGACTCCTTTCTAGTTTGGATATGGCCAACCGAGGAGCAAGTAGACCCAATGGGCCCAATGCTGGGAATAAAATATGTCAGTTCAAATTAGTTCTTCTTGGTGAATCTGCAGTTGGCAAATCAAGTCTGGTGCTTCGCTTTGTAAAAGGCCAGTTTCATGAGTTCCAAGAGAGTACAATTGGAGGTGAGAAATGTTACAATTTCAAGTTTAATCGTTTATGCTTATGAATCAGTAATGCATGTCAAGGTAAATAATTATGGCTTGATTGTGTCACTATCACAGACTTATTATGTTACTTGTGTAATTTTAAAATGATTTTGAATTCTTTTTTTCATTGATTTTTTAAGTATCTGGTTTAAAAATCCAGGTGACAATTTTTAGTGAAAGTTCTTCAAATAAGATACATCTAAGTGTATATATTTTTATAACCTGCTGTATCTTACAGTTAAGTTACAAGTAATTGTCACTTACTGTAATGGTATGTGGATATGACCCTGAAAGACTGGGAGAAGAGATGCTGCCCAGGGAACAGTCAGATAAGTGGGAGCATAGCTCACAGCTGCATAATTGGCAGAGCAAGAGGCTCAGGGGGGACCCTCCCTAAGTTATCAAGCTGTAAAGGTGATGGCAGGAGAATTACACTCTCAGACTTGCCAGATTGATGTCAGCCTTACCAGGTATACCAGACAGGAAAGACAGACAGATAAGCTAATTCTACTTTATTGTAAAGCTACATTAACATAATCTTGCATTGCCTACTAAGCCTCTTGCTTCCATCCATTGTGCAGCTGTGGGCTGTACTCCCTTTTATCTGATCATTTCTTAGGCAGTATACCCGGTCTCCCAAGGTCATTCCCACATACCATTACACTTACCAACCATTTGTTCAGTGACTGATGTTACGATGACCTTTGCAGTATCCCTCGCTCACGTGGTCGCCATTACAGTCAGTGTTTTCCTGTGCCTGACCTGGGGAGGGGGTTTCCCCTGCAGAGACATGCATCATGATACCAGTGATGTTTATGAGGAAAATTAACATGTTGGCTGTTCAGAGCATTACTGTTACCACTCTGTCATAGCTGCTAGTAGAGGTCTTGGAACGGTATCTAGGTGTACTATTGATATTATCCAAGAAAAGATGTTGCCTATGGCCACAAGTTGAAGCACAATTTAAGTGCCTAAAGCATGCTAGCTGTGTTATATTAGCAGCTTGATATGTGTGATTCTAACTAGGAAATGAGTCTCTGTGTCATCTTTGCAATAACCTTAAGCAATATATTAATGTTAATTCATGATTACATGGTTGTGAGTCACTGTGTAGTCCATCATATTTATATCACATCACAGTCCCCAAATTCAGGAGACCCGTATCTTTAGCTCTGCTTAATGCTCTCCCCACAGCTGTCCTGGAAGGAAAATACAGGAAAAAACCATATAAAACTCAATAATGCTCCTGTGATATGCTTATGTCTGTATTGCTAGTTTTACAGGGACATTCACCACCAGTTGATTACCCCTCTTTTCTTTAAATGTCCAGGGAACTCTAATAATTTTTATTTGCATTATCTGTCAATCAAGATAAATTTATTTCCCCAAAATAGCAAAACTTCGCTACATTATGTGTAAGCTTTGCTCACAAATAATTGCCAATAGTTCTTGTCGTTAGGAGAAAGTTTTATGTTGGTTGGTTGTTTTATTGTATGTACTTTTATTGGTCAATGACCAAAATAAAAGTTTCTGTCTGACTGTCTAATACAGTTGTTGGTAGGAACCTAAAGTCTTCTTTGGCCATGATGGTGGATGAGTGCTTATGAAGAAAGTAGAGAAAACCCTATGTTACTTCCTTTATTGTAGTTGTAAAACAGTGATTATCAACACTGCTGATCAATAACCCTTACACAGAAATTCTTTTTTGCATAGAGCGAGAGAGCTGTTATTGATTTGCTTGGGTTTTTCCAGCATTCTCCCCTCCATCCAAAACACTTCATGGATCAGGCACATGTTTAGGTTTCGGTGTTCTATTCAGGGACAATTTGTTCATGGACTGTTTTGTACATCCTTAGTAATTGATAACATTCCAATGTTTTGACATATTTAATGAACAAATTGCTGTTTCTTTTTGAATAACAGTATTGTATGATCAAAACACTAATATTTAATACACAGATTATGATTATGTAGAGGAAGAAGTTACTTCCCAATTTTGGGTTGGTTATCAGGCACTGGGTGGCAACGTTGAACATTTAATCTTCCTTTGTGAACTGTTTTTTTAAAATTAAATCAATTTTAATAGTAAATGGGTATAGGACAACCTAAAAACAAGGAAATAGGTCCCTTGAGCCTTAAGATCTGGTCTAGCTGAGGGCCAATACACTGGCTATGTATGCAATAGTGGGATGAAAACATATAATCTGTACTCTTGGACATTTCCAAAGGCCTACCATGAAGGTTGCCCTGTGAGTTATTAGCCAGTAATCTTTGTATGTGGTAACCAATAAAATTAGGGCTACCAAATGTGAACTGTAAAGAACTGGACAACAAATACATGGCAGTAAAGAGATGTCTATATCTCTTTGCTGCCATCTTTGGTAATACAGACAAGCTAATGTAAGCTGAAAGAAATACATAATACAGTGCTTGGGTTCACACAATCTGCTACATCATCATGTCACTTGCTTCAGATTTCTTGCAATAGAAAACAGTGAACATAGACATTGTGGTTTGTAAATCATAAATCATAATTGCAGTTTATTCAATGAACTATGGGAAAATTAATAATTTATATGCTGCTTGACTCCCAGCGACTATGTTGTAGAAAACATGTCACAGAGGAAATAATGTTGCATGTAAACTAGACCACAGTGAAAATTCTCCATACATCCTGTTCTTTGTACTCCAAATTTATAAACCATTGGATCTAATTTGTAATTTTTCAGGAATTTGAAGTCTAATAGAAAAGAATATTTGCAGCTCAGGGTTGAAATGAGGGGTCCTTGGTGCTCTCTGAGCTTGGTTGTTTTCTTGCAGATGTTCCATTACCCAAGCTTCTCCTTTCTTTATATATGTCAGTGCTGGGACGCTGACACTAGATAACACTGGCACTGATGATATTGCCTCGTTTGGATAGTGAAACTGTTTCAAGAAAATAACCAAGCTCAGAGAGAACCAAGAACCCCTAATTTGAAATCTGCCTGACAGACTTTATCAGTTATAATACCACCTCAGTGTTAAAGCTTGTTCTCATGTGTTTTATACTGTTACTCCTTTCTTTGCAACGTACTGCACAGCTATAGCATTCTATTACCCCCACCTTGTTTTGGTGGAGTTGAAAGAAAAAAGTTTCTTTCAACATATAAATAATAAGAAAAAAGTCAAGGAAACAGTTGCTCCACTAAAGAGAGAAGATGGCAAAGAAGTAACAGGCAATACAGAGAAAGCAGAGCTGCTTAACTCATTCTTTGCATCAGTCTTCACACAAAAAGAAACTATAGCCCAACCTACCAAAAACATAACCATAAAAGACAGACTAGAAATAAAAATTAAAATAAGAGAATGGTAAGAGAACATCTGTCTGATCTTGACGACTATAAATCACTGGGACCTGACACATTACATCCCAGAGTTCTAAAGGAGCTGGCAGATGTTATCTCAGAACCATTGTACCATATCTTTCAAAAATCCTGGAGCACTGGGGAACTACCTGAGGATTGGAAAAGAGCTGATGTGGTTCCCATCTTCAAAAAAGGAAAAAAACCAGACCCAGGAAACTACAGACCAATCAGCCTGACATCAATACCTGGGAAGATCCTGGAAAAGATAATCAAAAGGTAGATCTGTGAACACATAGAAACAAATAAAATTATAACTAGAAGCCAGCATGGGTTTGTTAAAAACAGATCATGCCAAACCAATCATATTCCATACTTTGACAAAGTGACTAAGTAGACCAGCAAAATGCCATGGACATAGTATATTTAGATTTCAGTAAGGCATTTGACAAAGTGTAGACCACAGTCTACTTCTTGGTAAGCTAGAAAAATATGGGATAGACGTCATCAACACCAGATGGATTTGTAACTGGCTGACAAACCGTACTCAACAAGTAGTCCTTAATGTTACTACATCTACATGGAGGGGAATAAGCAATGGGGTACCACAAGGTTCCATCTTAGGCCCAGTACTGTTCAATATCTTCATAAATGACTTAGATGCGGGAATAGAAGGGGAACTCATCAAATTTGCAGATGACACTAAACTGGCAGGAACAGCCAACACCCAAGAAGACAAGATCAGGATCCAAAAGGATCTTGACAAACTTGAACAATGGGCCCTATCCAACAAAATGAAATTTAATGTGGAGAAAAGGAAGGTTTTACACTTAGGCAAAAAAAAAAACCCCAAAGGTACAAGTACAGATTAGGCAAAACCTGGCTCAAAAATAGTAACTCTGAGAGGGACCTTGGTGTTCTAGTGGACAATCACTTAAATATGAGCTAGCAGTGTGTGGCAGCAGCCAAAAAAGCTAATACAATCCTTGGTTGCATAAACAGGCATAGAATCAAAATCACGTGAAGTATTAATACTGCTTTATAAAACCTTAGTAAGACCACACCTGGAATGCTGCAACCAATTTTGGCTACCACATTACAAAAAAAATGTCAAGACTTGGGGGAAAAGTGCAGAGAAGAGCAACTAAAATGATTTAAGGGCCTGGAGACTGACATATGAAGAACGGTTACAGGAACTGGGTATGACTAGTCTAGAGAAAAGAAGGACTAGGTGTGACATGATACCAGTATTCCAGTATTTGAGAGGCTGCCACAAAGATGAGGGGTTCAACTTATTTTCCAAAGCACCAGAAGGCAAGACAAGAAACAATGGGTGGAAACTAATCAAGGAGAGAAGCAACATGGAATTAAGGAGAAACTTTCTAACAGTGAGAACAATTAACCAGTGGAATAGTTTGCCTTCAGAAGTTGTAGGTGCTTTATCACTGGAGGTCTTTAAGAAGTGACTGGACAGCCACTTATCTGAAATGGTATAGGGTCTCCTGCTTAAGCAGGGGGTTGGACTAGAAGAACTCCAAAGTCCCAGCTCTATTCTGATTGATTGATATAATTGGTTCTACTTGTTCTTTCCAGAATACAATACACCCAGATATAATTTTTATCCCCTCTGGACTGAAATCGTCTTTAAGAAAGAGATAATTCATAGTAATAACTAAATAACTAGACAAATGCAGTTGGAATTGATCATTTAAGTTTAGAAACTTGGGGCACAGCAATGTGTCTCATAGGAAGTAAGGAAATGATATAGAACAGTGATGGCTAACCTTTTTGCCGTTGTGTGCCAAAAGCAGAGGGAGTGTGAGGGGCTCGCGCGCGTGTGTGCCCACACCCATAATTCAATGTGCCCCGGGCTGTTTCCGGCCTCCGGGGGTGGTGGGGAAGGCCGTTTTCACTCTCCCCAGGCTCCTAGAAAGCCTCTGGAGCCTAGGGAGAGCAAAAAACAGGCCTCCCCCCCCCCCCGAGGCCCTCCAGAGGCTAGAAGGCCTGAAAATCAGCTGGCCGGCGAGCACATGCGCACTGCAGCTGAGCTAGGGCAATGCTTGCGTGCCCGCCGATATGGCTCCGCGTGCCATCTGTGGCACGCGTGCCATAGGTTCGTCATCACAGATATAGAACAAAGATCAATTTTCCTTCCAAATAAAAGTAAAGTCTTCTTTTAAGTCAAGCTCAGATCTGGTGATTAAATGGACAAGTTATTAAATGAATCTTCCCCAGTCTGGTAATTTTGAAATATGTAGGAATTATCTTATCATTAATCAGCTGTACCCCTTATCATTTGGATTTAGATAAATGTCATCAGCACAAGGTTAGGGAAAATAGATTAAACAAAATTCTACTTTGCTGTATGAGAAATTGTCTTTCTATATTTAAATATCTATACATTTTAACTATACATTTCAAAAGTTATGAGTTGAATTTAGATTTGACCTTACAGTATATACAGTAATATTAGTAGTCAACTCTAAAATACAGCCCTCTGTCTATAATCATTAAAATAAAGCATTGTTACTATTGTGGAATTTTTAATGGCATGTGGCAGGAAAGAATGTTGTAAGCCAATGGAACATACAGAGAATCCCAATTTCTGTTCCTTTCTCTTTTTTATAGCTGCTTTTTTAACGCAAACGGTATGTCTTGATGATACAACAGTAAAATTTGAAATTTGGGATACAGCTGGTCAAGAACGGTACCACAGTTTGGCACCAATGTATTACAGAGGAGCACAGGCAGCTATAGTTGTATATGATATTACCAATGAGGTAGGTAAAGTTAATGTGAGAGTTGGACTCTCAGTTCTCAATAGAAAATGTTGATATAGTATTCATTTTCACAATATAAATGAGTATTTTTCTTCTTTGCAGTATTTTTGCTCTACTTTTAACATTTAATGGCAGTTGTTCAATGACATAGTTTATTTATCTTCAAACAATTTAGGATGACAGAGCATTTTTCCCTCCTCTCCCTGCCACTTTCCTATGTATTAGGGGTTTTGAATATAGACTAGATTGCAGGAAATCATCATGTGCTATACATTGCCCCTAAAATTGCTGTTGTTTTTCAGGTTTTAAAGCAGTTTTCATTGTGTGTTCCCAAATTCTCTTGTCACTTTGTAAAATATTAAAAAGGTCTGTTTTATACCATAGAACATCAAATTGTCCTATTGTGCTTTTGAACAGCCCAAGCTCTTCACTGAGTGAAAACATTGCTCTCTGTTATGAGGCTATAGCACAAAAAAACACATTTTGGAATTGTTTCCTTCAAAATTAATTAAGACAATTTAATATTTTTATACAGATATTTCTGCCTCTTTTGTGGGTTCTTGCTGTGTTTCCTTGTTTATTCCTTTTTTATGTTTATAATATAAGTATTTCATATATAATATTACATAATATATAATATAAAAACAACAGAATAAGGTTGTCTGCATTGACGCTTGTTCCAAAGAAACAGCTAGCACAAGCATTAAAAGATGCCACTACTATAATATCAAATATAAGTACCAGCTCACTGCAAGAAACAAACCAACTAATGTACAGCACAGCTACAGTTATAATTGAATACCTGGGATGCAAAATCAACAAAGAAGAAAAAAAGCCAAATGGTGCAACACCAAAATGGAAGATCAGGATGGAAAATAAGATCAGCAAGCTGAGATCAGATGCAAGCAAGCCAGAACAGACGAAAGAAAAGAAGCTAAAGAACAAGAAGACCAAAGAACACCTAATCAAGAAATACCACTTAGAAACAAGGAAGATCAAGGAAACACTGGAAATAATAAAGCAGCAAATAATAGCTATAGCCAAGAAGATCAGCAGATATGAAGCTCAAATGACAAATTATAGGCAGAATCTCCAATTTCAATCCAATCAGAAACATTTCTACCAATACATCAATGGGAGAGACTGCATTGAATCACTCAGTAGCTGACAAGGAAGAAACAGTACAATTCTGGCACAGATACAGGATAACCCAAAGAAATACAACAAGGATGCAGCTTGGTTAAAGCAGGTGGACAAGAATAAAGATGATGATGAAATGAAAGGACTTGTAATAACAGAAATGGTGGAGAAAAAAAGCAAGGAAGATCAAGAATTGGTCAGCACCAGATGAAATAGAACTACATGGTTTTTGGTTGAAACATCTCACTGGTCTATACCCACTTGTTGCCAAGCAGTTTAACAACATAACTGCAAGGAGGTGAAATGGAAGAGTGGCTAACATCTGGGAAAACCTACCTGATAATGAAAGATCCAGCAAAAGGGGCAGTACCAGACAATTACAGGCCAATTACCTGCTTACCAACAACTTTCAAATTGCTAACTGGTGTGGTAGCTGATGCAGTTCCACAGCATCTAGTTGAAAACAAGCTTGTTCCACCTGAGCAGAAAGGAAACTGCCCCAAAAGCAGAGGAACAAAAGATCAACTCCTTAACTGACACAGATGTTTCTGGAAAACTGCAAGAGAAGGAAGACCAACTTGAATGTAGCATGGATTGATTACAAGAAGGCATTCAATTTCCTGCTGCATGATTGGATAATCAAGTGCTTAGACATAACAGGAGTCAGTAGAAGCATCAGAAGCTTTGTGCAAAGATCAATAGCACAATGGAAAACACGGTTGCTGGTTAATGGTCAATGGTCACCCAGACACAAACTGAGCAACGTGGTATATGCAGTGAGCCATGTGCAGATCTGTACATTGGGGAAACAAAACAACCACTTCATAAACGCATGGCACAACATAGGAAAACAAACCCATCAGGACTAGATTCAGCAGTCCATCTGCATTTAAAAGACAAAGGCCACTCTTTTGAAGACAGCAAAGTCCACATTTTGGACAGAGGGGACCGCTGGTTTGAAAGAGGGGTCAAAGAGGCTATCTATGTCAAAATTGAACAGCCCTCCCTCAACAGAGGGGGAGGGATATGACATCATATATCTCCAATCTACAACACAGTCCTTTCAACAGTTCTAAGAAGGCTCCACACTCATTTGTGCCACTCAGGTGACCTTGATGACACAGATAAACCTCCGGGTGGCCTTAACGACTTGCTAAAAGAATGCAAATGAACAGCTGTGTGCAAGGAGTATAAATCCTTCCATTCCCCACCATCCAGTCAGAACTGAAGAAGCTTCTTGGATGAGAAGCGAAAAATCTTCAAAGAAAAACAAAGTCCACTTGCCTTTTAAAAAAAAGCACCTTTGGGATAGTGGACATAGCAGTACCTGGAGACAGCAGAATAGAACAGAAAGAACTGGAGAAGATAACAAAATACAAAGGCCTGCAAATAGAAATAGAAAGGCTGTGGCAAAAGAAAGCAAAGCTAGTACCAATAGTAATAGACACCTTGGGTGCAATCCCAAAACAACTCGAGCACCACTTGATTACCATTGGCATTAACAAAATCACCATTAGTCAATTGCAACAGCTTACATCCTGCAACGATACCACTAACACCATCAAACATCAACATCTGCCTATTCCAGGTCCTTGGGAAGGACTCGCTAGTTGGCCAAAAATGCCAAATCTAGTCTGAACATCTGGCTAACGGTGTGATGAACCATAATAATATAAAATAATGTATCTGTTTTATGTTAAGACAATGAGAGAACACCTATATTGTATCTAGTTCTTTGCCTCAAGATATTAGAAGAATCTTGTAATCAATCTACATTTACAGTATGTTAGAATAAACTGTTAGGGACTGTAATCTATTTCATCACATGTGCAGAGAATAAGATAAGAGGATCTATATGCAAGATAAAATGCAGTAAAATAATAAAATTTGTCAAAGGAAAAAGAAATGTAGGAGTGGTAGACCATAATAAGCCACATAGATAGTGGCTATTTGCAAAACATTTTCCTTTGCCTGTTTCAGGCAAATGACTTGGCTATTTTATAGATTAATTTGTAATCCTAAACAAATCTCCATTGATGGTTAAGAGTTTTGTAGCAGTTTACATTTATAGGAGTTTGTGAAATTAGGAGTTTGTGCAACAAAAAGGAAAACATGATTAAGTTAAAATGTAGTTTTTGGCACTGGATATCCAGCCATATCCTTTTATTGAGATCTTGTAAAATGGAAAAAGACATGAGTTTTCTTTTTAAATACTTGACAGGAATCCTTTGCAAGAGCAAAAAACTGGGTAAAAGAACTCCAGAGGCAAGCAAGTCCCAACATTGTAATAGCTTTAGCAGGAAATAAGGCTGATCTAGCTAACAAAAGGGCTGTAGATTTTCAGGTAAGTTTTAGTTCTAATATTTTATCTGAAATTGTAGCTTTGCTAAAATAATATATAGCAGGGGTCCTCAAACTTTTTAAACAGGGGGCCAATTCACAGTCCCTCAGACTGTTGGGGGGCCGGACTATAGTTTGAAAGGCTGTTTCCAAGGGTGCTTGTCTACATATTGGTCTCGCGGCTGTTTCAGCCTTCTGGACATGGCTCCTTTAAGAGGCGAGGTTTCCAAGGAACGAGGAGGGTTACCATAGAAACAAGGAGTTGATGCTCCCGAGAGCTCGCACGGGAAGGTGAATTAGGGGGAAATGGGGGGATTCCCCCCTCCCCGTGGAGCTGCATGCAGGGGGTGTTGGTCAGTCTGGGGGCAAAAGTGAGAGGGGCGAGGAATTAAGTTGGCACTATGATCGAAGCTGGGCCCAATGTAGGGGAGACTGCGGGGTTAGTTTTGCCAGGCAAATTATTACACACACACCCGCTATCAAAGTGGATCCTGGGCGCTGCACTGCGCAGCAGTGGAGAAACAGGCAACAGAGCGACTGGCATGACGGAAGGAGGAGGAGCAGGGAGAAGAGAGGGAAAGCGTCCTCCTTCCCTTTGACCGGCTGCTCGATTGCCTGTTTCTCCATTGCAGCACAGCACCACGGACCTTGCCCCACCCGCCACCGCCCAGATGCCTTTGTTTCCCCCAAGCATTTCTTTGCCTCCCTGATTTTCAGCTCCATCGCATTTCTTGCTGTCATGTGCAGGGAAACAAAAGTTTGTGGGACTAAAAAAAGTTCAATCAATTCCAACTTTGTGAAAATCGTTTCTCTTTTTTGTGAGAAGTTGGACTTGATTGATTGAATTTTTGTTTTTTTAATCCCACAAACTTTTGTTTCCCTGCACACGACGGTGAGGAATGCGACGGAGCTGGAAATCAGGGAGGCAAAGAAATGCTTGGGGAAAGCAAGGGCACCGGCGGTGGTGGGTGGGACAAGCTTTTCTGCCCACAAAAACTTTGTCTTTGACGGCTGACGCCGAAAGGCAGAGAGAGAGCTGCTGGGAAGAAGCCAGTTGGCCCGGGAGTCGGAAATAGCCGTCCTCCCCCGCCCCACCCCTCCCCACCTGCCATCCCTAAATTGCATTGATAAAGGAGGGCAAGAAGCCCTGCCATGCCCGGCGAGGGGGGAAGAGACAGCAAGAGGAGCTGCGTCTCGTTCCACACGCCCCAATGAAAGGCAGCGGAAGCCCAGCCACTTTTCTTCCCTGCCCTCTCCGGCGCTGAAAGCTAAGTGTCATCTGCATACCCAGCCGCCCATTCATCCATCTCTCTCTGTGTTTCTGGGCTCACCCGTAGTCCATAGTCCACCACGTAGGCCGGGAAGGGCGCACCTGCGATGGGGTGGTGGGCAGTGGCGGCTGGGCATGCTTGGCAAACTGCTCAATGAACTCAGGCAGGCGGACGTAGAGCGCGTCTAGGCGGCAGACGTGGGCCAGGAGGGCAGCCTCGCTCGGTTGCAGGAACGGCAGGGAGGAGGAGGTGGAGGAAGGGCACTGGGCCGGGCCCATGGAGGGAGGGAGGGCCACCACTGCACCCACCTGCCCACAAAGAGGCCGTCTGGTTAGCTGCAGAGCGCCAGCAGCAGCTTGTGGACTATGGTGGCACTGCGCGGGAACCGGGCCTGAGCCCCTCTTTGCAAGAGCCCCAACAACGTCCCTGAGCTCCTTAGGGCAGAGCCAGCCCCAAGCGCTAGATCGACCCCCTGCGAAGCCCATTGTCTGCCAAGGAGCCCGGCTGAGGCCTCGCCCACTGCCCGCTGAGGCAGCTGGACTCCCAGTGACGGGATGGGGTCCTTCAGGCACTTAGCTTGACCACCTGTTTAGGACCTTCAGCCCCTCCCTCCGGACACCTTGTCAGAGTTGCCCTGGGGTTTTGCCTGCACTGACGTTGGTTGCTTGGAGAGGGTGGGGGGCGTTTAGAGGAACGTGGCATTGTGGCCCGCCGGCGGCCAGCAGAGCTGGACAGTGAGGAGGTTGGGGAGGAACTTGGGCCAGTCCTGGGGGCTGGGGAAAGCTTGGACGAGGGCTCTGCGTTGGAGGCAGAGAGGGAGATAGACAGCAGCGAGGCAGAGGAACAGCTGGAGCCCGTTCCCAGTGTGTGCATGCGCAGAGCTGCCAGAAGACGAGAACAATTAAGAAAGCAGGGTCGACTCGGGAGTAAGGCCACACCTTGGAGATAATTGGCCCCTCCCATAGGAAATAAAAGATGAGCAAACAGGGAGTGGGCTTTTGCAGGAAACAATTCGTTCATTCCGTGACTCTGAGAGACTCTGTTCCAAGTTTTGCCTTGTACTGTGGTTGGAAACAATTCACATGGCAGCTTGCCAAATGAGATAAGGTGTGTTGAGAAATATTCCTTTGAAAAACTGTTTGGACAAACGTTGCTGACTGTGAATGTATGTAATTCACAGTCGTGTAAATAAAAGAGGTTTTGCCAGTAATTCCTGCCTCCTGCTTGTTAAGGGAGCCTAGGTCAGAACATGTGGGCTGGATAAATTGCTTCGGCGGGCTGTATCTGGCCCGGGGGCTGTAGTTTGAGGACCCCTGATATATAGGAACGTGAAACACTATATTGTGTGCACAATTATTAGCCATGTTGTAGTTTGGAGAGGATTAAGTTTATTATTGAACAACTACAGTGCTCTCGGTCAATGCAAAATGTTAACCTCAAACCTGAATATTTAAGAAAGTAAAAGTGAGGTTTTGGCTTTCTTAGGAGAATATCTACCGTATTTTCCGGCATATAAGACGACCGGGCGTATAAGACGACCTCCGACTTTTCCTGTTAAAATATAGGGTTTGGGCTATACTCGCCGTATAAGACTACCCCTCTTCCAACGCACACTAAATAAAAATTAAAAAACATCAACTGGCTCACCCACAATGTAACAGCAGCAGTGCTAGACCCAAAATGGCCCCTGCAACAAGCAGGAACCTCACACAGCCACAAAAAGCCCCCCCCAAAAAACCAACTTTCACACTTTACACACACAAAATTCCACATACAGCTTTGTGAGATATTTTGTGTTTGTGTAGTTAGAGTGAAACACTACAGAAACACACTAAATCTCAGAAAGCTGCACAAATATTATTTTATTTTATTTTATTTTTATTTTTATATGAAAAGTAAAACTTCCTAAACTTTAAATGGCTAGGTCTAAAAAAGAACAACTAAAAAAAAACCCAATTAACTATTCTTTTTAAAGCTCCCAAAGGGGAAAAAAACTTACCCAATAGAACAGGGGTCTCCAATCTTGGCAACTTTAAGACTTGTAGACTTCAACTCCCAGAATTCCTCAGCCAGCTTTGTTTTGCTGGCTGAGGAATTCTGGGAGTTGAAGTCCACAACTCCCTGCCTGCTTGATTGCAGGCAGGGAGTGGCTTGCTGATGGAATGGATTCAGGCAAGCGAAGCAAGGCAAGCGTTGCGACTAGCAGCTAAGGTAAGCAAGCTGGAGGGGGAAAACTTTTTTCCTTTTACATGGCTCTGGCGATCCAAGCTGAGTTGCCTGATTAGCAGATCGTCAGAGCTTGGATCGCCAGAGCCATTTAAGGCTCGTCAGAGCCTTTCGGGCTGGTCTGCCTGGTTACAGGAGAACAACACCCGGCATATAAGATGACCCCCGACTTTTGAGAAGATTTTCATGTGTTAAAAAGTCGTTTTATACGCCGGAATGGTATGTGTGCATAATTATTGGGCAACTATTAGTGTGCAGAATTATTATTCAACTAAATAAAAAATGAAAATTTTTGCCCCTCTCATTTATTTGCATCTGTTAAAGTGAAAATAATAAACAACTCAAAATGTACAAATAAACATTTCTGACATTTCAAAAAAAAAAAATCAGTAACCAATATAGCCACCCTTCTTTTCAATAACAGTCATAAGCCTTCCATTCATGGAGTCTGTCACTTTTTTTAATCTGTTGATGATCAACTTTTTGTGCAGCAGCAACCATAGCCTCCCAGACACTGTTCAGAGAGGTGTACTGTTTTCCTTCACTGTAAATCTCCCATTTAAGAAGGGCCCACAAGTTCTCAATAGGGTTTAGGTCAGTTGAGGAAGGGGGCCATGCCATTATTCTGTCATCTTTAAGGCCTTCAATGCATGCGATGGAGCATTGTCCTGCATAAAAATCATGGTTTTCTTGAAAGATGCAGACTTTTTCCTGTACCACTGCTTGAACAAAGTGTCTTCTAAAACTGGCAGTAGGTTTGGGAGTTGATTTTAAGTCCATCTTCAACCCCAAAAGGTCCAACTAGCTCATCTTTCATAATACCAGCCTATACCAGTACCCCATATCCATCTTGCTGGCGTCTGAGTCGAAGTGGAGCTCTGTGCCCGTTACTGATCCAGCCACGGGCTCATTCAGCTAATTCGTCAAGAGTCACTCTCATCAGTCCATAAAACCTTTGAAAAATCTGTCTTCAGGTATTTCTTGGCCCAGTCTTGCCATTTCAATTTGTGTGTCTTGTTCAATGGTGGTTGGGTTTCAGCCTTCCTTACCTTGGGCATGTCTCTGAGCACTGAACACCTTGTACTTCTGGGCACTCCAGGTAGGTTGCAGTTCTGGAATATGACAGCACTGGAGGATAATGGGTTCCTGGTAGATTCACGTTTGATGCTTCTCAAATCTTTGGCAGTTAATGTGTGTCTTTTTTTCTCAACTCGTTTCTTGCGACTCTGTTGACTATTTGCAACAAAACGTTTTATGGTTCTGTGATAACGCCCCAATATCATAGCAATTTCAAGAGTGCTGCATCCCTCTGAAAGACTTTACAATTTTTGACTTTTCAGAGTCAGTTAAATCTCTTTTTTGGCCCATTTTGTCTGAGGAAAAGAAGCTGCCTAATAATTACGCACACCTTGATATAGGGTGTTGATCTCTTTAGGCCACACCCTCCCTCATTACACAAATACACATCACCTCATATGCTTATATCCACTAAGCATTCAGGTTTATACAGCTTGGAGGTGGAAAACATGCATAAAAATGGTGTTATGGTCAAAATGCTCACTTGCCTAATAATTGTGCACACTGTGTATAGTCAAAGTATTACTTTGGAAGGATTCTGCTAGTTAGATCTTTATTTTGTGGTTCATATTGTGAATATTTTTAAGTCATCATTCACCTTCTAAAACATCTAAATCCACTTACCAACGTAAAAATAAAATCTGGAATGACAATGACAATGGTTGGGAAGCAAATGGCTGTCCCAAAGGTGCTTTTTCAAAAGGCAACTGGACTTTCTTTTGGTTTTTTCCCCTTGAAGACATTTCACTTCTCAGTCAAGAAGCTTCTTCATTTCTGACTGAATGGTGGAGAATGGAAGGTTTTATATTCCTTGCAGTCATCTGGTTGTTAGCACTCTCTCTGACAGTTGTTGAGGCCACTTTGAGGTTTATCTGTGCCCTCAGGGTCAACTGAATAATGTAAATGGGTGTGAAACCTTAGAACTGCTCAGTCCAGTTGCCTTTTGAAAAAGCATCTTTGGGACAACCATGACCTGCATGACTGAGAATCTCAATAGACATGAAGCAAATGGTTCTAATTATTTATGCCAACAGAGTAGTACAAAAAGAACTATCAATTTTCCCTCATTATTAAGCAACATGATCATATTTGGTACAATAATTTCAATTGATTGTAGCTGCCAGATGAAATTGAAGAGTGTAACTCATGTTATACTATCACTACGTATTTCCAAAGAGAAAGCTAATAGTATATGTAGTCTTGGATGCTACCAGAAGTTCAAAAGCCTGGGTGTACACTGTTTAGTTTATGTAACATGTATTAGTTAATATGTTTGAATAAATAAAATACTACATTTGGACTGTGGAGGCCATAATTTAAATTGTCAGATAGTCTTGGAGTACATGGGATGATTTTGGTCAATCCTTAAACTACTTAACAGGTTTATTACAAGATGAAATGTGAGAATATCTACAGTCAGGTTCGTATATATGGGACAATAATAATTTTTTTGACATTTGGCCACTGTATACCACCACACTGAATTTGAAATGAAACATTCAAGTTTATATACAGGTGAAACTCGAAAAATTAGAATATCGTGCAAAAGTTCATTTATTCCAGTAATGCAACTTAAAAGGTGAAACTAATATATGAGATAGACTCATTACATGCAAAGCGAGATAGTTCAAGCCTTGATTTGTCATACTTTTGATGATTATGGCTTACAGCTCATGAAAACCCCAAATTCACAATCTCAGAAAATTAGAATATTACATGAAATCAATAAAACAAGGATTGTACATAGAACAATATCGGACCTCTGAAAAGTATAAGCATGCATATGTACTCAATACTTGGTTTGGCTCCCTTTTGCATCAATTACTGCCTCAATGCGGCGTGGCATGGATGCTATCAGCCTGTGGCACTGCTGAGGTGTTATGGAAGACCAGGATGCTTCAATAACGGCCTTCAGCTCTTCTGCATTGTTCGGTCTCATGTCTCTCATCTTTCTCTTGGCAATGCCCCATAGATTCTCTATGGGGTTCAGGTCAGGCGAGTTTGCTGGCCAATCAAGCACAGTAATCCCATGGTCATTGAACCAGGTTTTGGTACTTTTGGCAGTGTGGGCAGGTGCCAAGTCCTGCTGGAAAATGAAGTCAGCATCCCCATAAAGCTCGTCTGCGGAAGGAAGCATGAAGTGCTCCAAAATCTCCTGGTAGACAGCTGTGTTGACCCTGGACTTAATGAAGCACAGTGGACCAACACCAGCAGATGACATGGCTCCCCAAATCAACACAGACTGTGGAAACTTCACACTGGACTTCAAGCATCTTGCAGTGTGTGCCTTTCCATTCTTCCTCCAGACTCTGGGTCCTTGGTTTCCAAATGAGATGCAAAAGTTGCTCTCATCAGAAAAGAGGACTTTGGACCACTGAGCAACAGACCAGTTCTTTTTGTCTTTAGCCCAGGTAAGACGCTTCTGACGTTGTTTGTTGTTCAGGAGTGGCTTGACAAGAGGAATACGACATTTGAAGCCCATGTCCAGGATCCGTCTGTGTGTGGTGGCTCTTGATGCACTGACTCCAGCCTCTGTCCACTCCTTGTGAAAGTCCCCAACACTTTTGAATGGCCTTTTCCTGACAATCCTCTCCAGGCTGCGGTCATCCCTGCTGCTTGTGCACCTTTTTCTTCCACACTTTTCCCTTCCACATAACTTTCTATTAATGTGCTTTGATACAGCACTTTGGGAACATCCAACTTCTTTTGCAATTACCTTTTGAGGCTTTCCCTCCTTATGGAGGGTGTCAATGATGGTTTTCTGCACAACTGTCAGTTCAGCAGTCTTTCCCATGATTGTGATTCCTACTGAACCAGACTGAGAGACCATTTAAAGGCTCAGAAACCCTTTGCAGGTGTTATGGCTTAATTAGCTGATTAGAGTGGGACACTTTGAGCCTAGAATATTGAACCTTTTCACAATATTCTAATTTTCTGAGATTGTGAATTTGGGGTTTTCATGAGCTGTAAGCCATAATCATCAAAATTATGACAAATCAAGGCTTGAACTATCTCGCTTTGCATGTAATGAGTCTATCTCATATATTAGTTTCACTTTTTAAGTTGCATTACTGGAATAAATGAACTTTTGCACGATATTCTAATTTTTTGAGTTTCACCTGTAGAATCTATATAAATTCTATATAGGCAGAGCTGTAACCATATCTGTAACTTCTAACAATTTCCCTTGTTGGCAGTTGTGTCTTCTAATAAGTATAATGCCTTAATTAGAATCTATTTTTCTTTATCCTTTGATCACCTACTTTCAAATTTTAGCTTTGGAATAGTGAGCATTTATAGGTCCTGAGAAGAAATAATTCAGCAGCCCCATATTTCATTTCTACTTCACCCAGTTAAAGTAGTGCTTTCTTGGTCTATGTATTTTTGCTCATTTGTGTAGGTGTCACTGCAAACCTTTAAAAATATATTCTTTTGCTGACAGCATTGATCTGATTAAACTAGTCAGGTTAAAATTTGATCTTTAAACACAGTTCTAGCTGCAGACAATACTTACACTTTATATAACACAGAACTACTCCAAGAAAAATAAATGGGCATTTTAAATTTACAGGAAGCACAGTCTTATGCAGATGACAACAGTTTATTATTCATGGAGACATCAGCTAAAACATCAATGAATGTAAATGAAATATTCATGGCAATTGGTAAGTAAACTATTACTTAGAGCAGGAGTGTCAAACTTGATTTCATTGAGGGCCTCATCAGGGTTGTATTTGACCTTGGAGGGCTGGTGTGTGTGTGTGGCTGGGGGTGGGCGTGCCCGGGGTGGGCGTGGCCATGGTGGCTGACACAGGCTCAAGATGCATTTTTCCTCTTCTTTCTTTCCACAGTTCACTATAACCATTTTCCTATCTCTTCTACCAGATGTTACTGGCAAACATATATTACTTATACTTCATACTCCACTAAACTTTTTATTTCTAAATTTATACCCTATTGTTTAATAGTAAATAGCTTTTCCAGGCAGAAAAGCTATTTATACTATTGTATTTTTATTATTCAACTAATAATAAAAATACAATAGCATAAATAACATATTACAAGCTCTAACAGCAAGGGTGAATTTCCAGGATAGTAAATAGAAATGGCTGTCAGTTATAGATTGTTGATCGTAGATTAAATGGACCTGCAGTATGTAAAATCTGGCATCAAACTATAGTATTAACATAGGATATTGCTTGTTTTCTATCCAGATCAGGCACTTACTTGAGGCCACATAATTGTAATCCAGTCCTGCAGCACTCTGCCGGCTGAAAACAGGCTGCGCAGAGGCCCCGCACGGCCTGTTTTAGGCCAGCAGTGTGCTGCTGGAGGCCGGGGAGGTCGAAAACGGGCCACGTGGGGGCCGCATGGCCCCCCCCGCAGCCCGTTTTGGCCAGCAGAGGCACTACGGGCTGGTCCTTTGATATTTCCAGGCCACCCTGTGGGCCAGATTTAAGCACCCTGCGGCCCGCCTCTGGCCTGTGGGCCTTGCGTTTAACACCCCTGACTTAAGAGGAACAGTTTTAAAACATTTGTGTGACACATTTAAGACAGAGCAGTCATCAAAATCATCAAACTAGAGTGGAAAATAGACAGTCTGAGCTCTGATTTCTGCTTTATAGTAATAATTTGTCATTCTTAATCATAAAATATAGGGTAGTTTTATACAAATTGCAGCTATTTACAAATTGATAGTCTTTAAAAAGTATTGATAGAATGTAGAGTGTTGAAATAAAAAGATTCGCAAAGATAAAGTTCACTTTGTACATGTAACTTAATTTATCTTTAATGAAGCACTTTTGTTTATTCATGAAATTTATTTGCCGCCCATCTCGTATCCAATGACTCTGGGTGGCTTACAGCATAAAGACATTAAAACATTGAAAAACATCAAAATAAACAATCATAGAAACACAGCAGATAATATCATTAACAAATAAAATCATTAACACCAGATGGGAAAGGAGGGAGCTGGACACACAGTGGATGGGGAGGTGGGATTAAGTTTTAATTAGTCAACCACCTCCAATATTAAGCTCCCCCATTGGGTCCCCAAGCCATCTGGCAGAGCCAGGTCTTAAAGCTCTTATGGATTGTCAGGAGGGTGGGAGCCAATCTCACCTCAGGGGGTATGATGTTCTAGAGGGCAGGAGCCACGGCAGAAAAGGCTCTTCTCCGGGAGCCTGCCAGCCAAAATTCCTTGGCTGACGAGATCCGCAGTATGCCCCCTCTGCCAGTGCGGGTGGGGTGGGCCAGGCCAGTCCCATTGGGGTGAGACAATTCCTCAAGTAGCCTGGATCCATGCCATGCAGGGCTTTAAAGGTGATAACCAACACCTTGAATTGCACCGGCAACAACACTGGCAACCAGTGCAGCTTGCAAAGCAGTGGTGTAACATGGGCCACTCTAGGGGACCTAAGAACTACCCGTGCCACTGCACTCTGTGCCAGCTGTAGCTTCTGAATGCTCTTCAAGGGTAGCCCCATGTAGAGTGCATTGCAATAGTCCATACGTGAGATGACTAGGGCTTGAGTGACTGAGCGCAGGGATTCCTGATCCAGGAAAGGCCACAATGGGCACACAAAACAAAGTTGTGTAAAGGCTCTTCTAGCTGTGACTGCCACAGTCACAGTGGACAATGAACCAACATTTATTAAAAGATAAAGAATATAGACAAATGCTAGAAAGAGAATTGATACTATTTTTTACGGTAAATAAAAAAGACACATCGTTACAAAACCTGTGAGACACCACAAAAGCTTATATACGTGGATTAAAAATAGCGTATACGGCTAGAAAAAATAAGAAAATTTCAACAAGAGAAACTACAGGAAGAACTTAAAAAAGTGGAATTTGAACTACCAAAAGAGCCCCAAAATAGTAAGATAAAAGAAAAAAGAGACTTTATAAAACACAAACTTAATCTGACTGCACAAGAAGAAATGGCACAGAAAATTAAGTTGGCAAAACAAATTTTTTTTGAGCACGCGAACAAAACAGGACATTGGTTAGCACATAAACTAAAAAAAAAAAGGAAAAAGAATAATACATCAATTACAAGATGAAAGAGGGGCGATATAGTACAGAAGGGAAGAAAAAAAATAATACAAAAATTCTTTACAAAGCTATATTCTCAGGATGATATAGCAGAGGATAAAATCAAACAATATATAGAGACAGTGAATATGAATAAAATCACAGAAGAGCAAAGAGAGATGCTAAATGGGCCAATAATCACAACAGAATTAGGGGTTGCATTGAAAAAACAAAAAAATAACAAATCACCAGGCCCAGATGGAATCCCTGTCGAGTTATACAAAAATACACAAGAAACATTAGAATGGATAATATTAGAAATATTTAATGAAGCTCTTGACAAGGCCAAATTACCAATAACATAGACTTAAGCATTTATTACCCTTATTCCAAAAGAGGACACAGATCATCAACAAATCAAAAACTATAGACCCATTTCACTATTAAATACGGACTATAAAATATTTGCATCAATAATATCAGAAAGAAAAGAATCTTGAACGAACGCATCCACTCAGACCAAAACGGCTTCTTAACAGGACAACAGATAAAAAACAATATGAGGATTACAATGAACACACTAGAGTATTACGAAGCACATCCTGAAAAACAAGCTGCACTGGTTTTCCTAGATACCCAAAAAGTATTTGACAATTTAAATTGGAAATTTATTGTTACGCAACTAAAAATTATGAAATTTGGGGGGAAATTTGAAAAGATGGTAGAAAAAATCTATACTAATCAAACAGCCAAAGTAATAATGAATGATGACATTACAAAAAAAATTGACATAACAAAAGTAGTAAGACAAGGATGCCCGCTTTCTCCTCTTCCATTCATCCTAACCAGGGGTGGGTTCTAAATTTTTTTACTACTGGTTCTGTGGGCGTGGCTTATTTTGTGGGCGTGGCTTGGGTAATGTGACGGGGGCGTGACCAACTTTTTTTTTTTTTTACTTTTACTTTTAAAAGCATTTTTCCTACAACCTTAAGAGGTTGCAGAAAACAATGCTTTTAGAAGCTTCTGACAATCAGGCAAATCTGCTGGGATCGCCAGAAGCTTTTAAAGGGATTTTTTTTCCTACAACCTCCTTGGCTGAGGAGGTTGCAGGAAAACATGCTTTTAGAAGCTTCTGACAATCAGGCAAATCTGCTGGGATCGCCAGAAGCTTTTAAAGGGATTTTTTTTCCTACAACCTCCTCGGCTGAGGAGGTTGCAGGAAAACATGCTTTTAGAAGCTTCTGACGATCAGGCAAATCTGCTGGGATCGTCAGAAGCTTTTAAAGGGATTTTTTTTTCCTACAACCTCCTCTGGCTGAGGAGGTTGCAGGAAAACATGCTTTTAGAAGCTTCTGACGATCAGGCAAATCTGCTGTGATCGCCAGAGGCTTTTAAGGGGATTTTTTTTCCTACAACCTCTTCAAAAAATCCCTTTAAAAACCTCTGACGATCCAAGCTGAGTTGCCTGATCGCCAGAAGCTTCTAAGAGCATTTTTTTCTGCAACCTCTTCAAGCTTCTGCCTTTTCAAGGCAAAAAAGGGCGAGGGGGGAGACACATACGTGTGGCAGTGAGATATTCCACAGCTCAAACCTTCCCCCGCCGGAAACCTGGGAAGGTTCCCCCTCTCTAAACAAACAACTCCTGGAAATTGGAGAAACAGTGGCAGGGCAGGAAAGTCTCGCCCAGCGAGGAAACAGACTGGATTTCGGCGGAAACACAGCTCGGTTTAAGGTTAAGGCAGGGCAGAGGGGATGGCGATGGGGGGTGGGGGGGCAGCCTTTCCAACAAGCAAAGTCAATGGGGGTGGGGGAAAGCCGGATTCACTTAAGTTAACAACCATGTGAATCACACCTCCCTGCCTAGCCTAACACAACACACACATACATATCCAAGAGACCCTCTCCCCAGGCGAGAGAGACCCAATCCTGACAGAGCCAAGACAGGCAGGGAAGCCAGCAGCACAAATGTTTGGGCAACCCGTCCTTTTTTTGGGAGGGGGCGGATCTTTACAAAGAAAAGGAATGCAGATAAGGCAGGTTTAAAGACCCCTCAGCTGCAAAGCCAGGGGCATCCCCTGGAAGTCCCAGTCATTGGAGATCCTGGGCCCCCACCCCCAACAAGCCAATCCACAGGCTCGGATTCCCGCCCACCCCCCTTCTCCCCGCGAGCCACACAAAACGTGGGTCGAGCGTCAGAATCCCCAACTCGCACCTGGTTTTGCAAAAGCCCAGTTGGATAGGACCCCCCACGTCCACCTTCCCCACTCCCTCCGCTGGTTCCCTGGTGGCGTAGGTGCAGCAGCCCTGGCTGGGGAAAGGAGGCTCCGGCTGTGAGGCCACTTTGCAAAGGCGCACCTGCGTTGCGCGGCGCCTCCTGCGCTCTCACCTGTTGGATCTACCCGGACGACATCACCGCTGTCGCCGCTGCAGCCACCGGAGCCCGTCTGGCACTGGCGGGGAACTTTTTCAAACTTGGCCCGGCTCCGCGGAGGAAATGCGGCGCGCATCTCGCGCCCTCTGCTGGCTCTTCGACCCGGCCGGAGCCCGGGAAGCCCCCGTGGAAAACTCGCCGTCTTTGCCCTGCGGGTTCCGCACAACGGCCCTCGCAGGTAGACCCAGGGCCCTAGGAAGGTCATGGGGATGCTGGGCCCCGCGCAACCAGGCGAGTCGTGTTGGGCGTGGGCGCATCGCGGGGGTGGCGGCCTCTGGGGCAAGTTTCGCCTTCTGCTCTGCTCCCATGTGTCTGGGGCGGATGGCTTATCCCTCGGTCGGGCCGGCTAAGAGACAACGTTCCTCCTCCTGCCAGCCTCCCTCGAGCTCAGCTCCGAGCAGCATCCAGCCAGCCATACCTGGCTTCTCCCTGCGGCAGCCCACGTGGATCCCAGGCAGCGGAACTTCGGGGCCTTTCCTCATGGTGGCGGTGACGAGGCAGGCAGGCAGCCGGGTGCACGGGAGTGACTGGCGGCAGCACTCCTGGCTGGCAAAGGGCGGAGTCCCGGGGCTGCATGCGGTCAATGACGGTGGGTGGGGTAAACGAACGGCGACCGGGCCAGGAACTGGTTTGGGGGCGTGGCCAGCCAATCTTATTACCGGTTCTCCGAACTATTAAAATTTTTTACTACCGGTTCTTGCGAACCGGTGCGAACCGGGAGCAACCCACCACTGATCCTAACCCTAGAGACACTTCTGATAAAAATTAGAGAGGATCAAGATATAAAAGGCTTAAAAATCAAAAAAGAAGAGTACAAAGTCCAAGCATTTGCGGATGACTTAGTATTCATATTAGAAGAACCATTACAATCTGGACCTAAATTAATTCATAAAGTAGAAGAATTTGGCGAGGCAGCGGGGCTTAAATTAACAAAAATAAAACAAAAATAATAACAAAAAATCTCACAAAAAAGCAAGAGAGCGAATTGGAAGAAAGAACAAATATGCAAGTAACTAAGAAAATATCTAGGAATTTGGCCAATGGCCAAATGTTTGTCAATTAAGGAAGATAATTATGACAAACTATTACAACAAATAAAAAAAGATTTAGAAAATTGGAAAAAATTACAATTGTCACTTATTGGGAGGATTGCATCTATCAAAACGAACATATTACTGAGAGTATTATACTTATTCCAAGTTATACCAATAAAACCAGGGAAAACATTTTTTGAAGATCTAAATAAATTAACCACAAAATATATTTGGCAAGGGAGAAAACCTAGGATCAAATTAAAACTATTTTAGGACACCAAAGACAAAGAAGGCTTCACATTACCAGAGTGGGAAATATATTATCAGGCAGCAGCATTAATTTGGCTTAAAGATTGGATTGAACTAAAAAATAGGGTCTTGGCTGTAGAAGGCCACGATCTACAATTGGGATGGCATGTGTTTCTATGGGACGAAAAACAAAAATCACACAGTTCTTTCCAAAGACATATAATTAGGAGTGCCTTATTACAGACCTGGCAAAAAATAATAAAAAAAATCACTATACAAAAATTCCAAATTGGTTGTCCAAAATGGAAGCGCTGAAATATCCAAATTTAACAGACATAAAGTAATAAGATATAAGGATTTGATAAAGGAACAGGGAAATTTGAAAACCAAACAAGAATTCGAAGACCAGGGTATAGATATAGACTGGTGGACATACACACAAATTCAGTCCAAATATAGAAAGGATATAAAACTATATGAATTTCAAAATGAGGAGCAGGAATTAGATAGAATTTTACAGGGCATGGAAGAAAAACTAATTAGCAAAATATACAAATATTTATTGAGATATAAATGGAAGATGAGGTGGTCAAAGAGACGATAAGCTGGGCAAAAAATTTTGGGTACAATATAGAACTGGAGAAATGGGAAAAATTGTGGGAAACAAATGTGAAATTGACCATGTCAGCGGCATACAAGGAAAATCAGTACAGGATGTTTTATAGATGGCATCTCCTGCCGGTGAGACTCGCCAAGATGTTTCCAAATACGTCACCGATTTGCTGGAAATGTAAGAAATCTTATGGAACATATTATCATTTATGGTGGATGTGTGCATCTGCAAAAAAATATTCGACTAAAATCAAAAAGTAGCTTGAAGAGATAACTCAACACCATATAGACTGGAAACCGGAACTATTTTTATTGTTAATACTCTCCAGAAACTATACCAAAGAAATACAATATTTAATTTTACATATAACGGCAGCCAGGATAACATATACACAGAATTGGAAAAGCAACACTATACCAAAAGAGGAAGAGGTGATAAGGAAAGTCTTGGATTGTGCAGTGATGGACAAATTGGCGAAAGAGATAAAAGAAAAAGATGAAACGGAATATTATTTAATATGGAATAAATGGTATAAATGGCTAGAGGTCAGGAACAGTAAGTAAGAAGGATTACTAAATGCCACTAAACAGACAATATATGTAAAGTAATATATAGATACAATAATATGTATAACAGATAAAGAAATATATACAGTACATAAATAAGGAACAAGGGAACTACAAATATAAATATATGTAAAGATGGGGAGGGGAAAAACGTGAATTTTAAAAGAAGACCAATATGAAACTGTTGTAAAATGGAAAGTTATGTTTTGTGTGTGTTTGTTTTGTTTTTAAAGAAAAAAAAATAGTAAAAATTATTAAAGAAAAAAAATAAAGATGCTAGTCTTGGAGCTCCATGCACCCAAAGCCACTTGGTCTTGCCAGGGTTCAGCCGAAGTCTGTTGTCCCCCATCCAGGCCCTCACAGCCTCCAGACAGTGCGAGAGAGCAGCCACAGCATCACTTGGGTCACCAAGAGTGGAGATATAGAGCTGAGTATCATCAGCATACTGATGATACCTCAACCCATGGTGATGGATGATCTCACCCAGAGGCTTCGTGTAGATGTTAAAGAGGAGTGCAGAGAGTACTGACAACTGCAGCATGTCACAGAATAGTGGCCGGGGGATAGATCTCTCACTCTCTATTAACACCGATTGGGACTGGCCTTGGAGAAAGGAGCCAAACCAGCGCAAGACATTGCCGCCCAGCCCCAGCCTCTGTAACCAGCCCAAAAGGATACCATGGCTAATGGTATCGAAGGCCGCTGAGAGGTCGAGAGTGAGGATGGTTGCACTACTCGCATCCCACTCTTGCTAGAGGTCATCAACAAGTGCGACCAATGCTGTTTCTGTCCCATAACTGGGCCTGAATCCTGACTGAAAGGGGTCCAGATAATCCATTTCATCCAGGACCCTCTGAAGCTGCCAGACCACCACCTTTTCCACAATCTTCCCTAAAAAGGGAAGATTGGAAACTGCACAGAAGTTGTCCAGGTAGGTGGGATCAACTGATAGATATTTGAGGAGGGGGCAAACCAGGGCCTCCTTAAAAGGCCCTATAAACATCCCCTCCTGAAGTGATGTATTACTCATTGCTTGAACCCACCTGCTAGTCACTGTCCTGGAGGCTTTCACCATCCAGGAGGCAAAAGGATCTAACTGGCAGGTGGTGGCACTGACAGCATCGAGGACCCTGTTCACTTCATCAGGACCAACAGAGTCAAACTGTTTCTAGATGGAAACAGACCTCTCCCCGGGCATCTCACATGGATCTGCTTTATGCATGGGTTCAAACTGAGAATGAATATGAGTGACTTTGTCCGTCAGATGTTGAATAAATTCCTCCGCATGGCCCTGAAGATGATCGCACGAGCCCTCCCATCCCAGGAAGGATTGTGTGACCCGGAACAGGGCCGCTGGGCAACACTCTACAGACACAATAAGAGTGGAGAATAATGCTGTTTCGCCGCTCTTACCACCATGAGATAGGCCTTGATAGCGGCTCTTAAGTTGTGTCTGGTTGGCGTCATCCTTTGTTTTCTTCCAGCAATGCTCTCAGCATCTGTTAAACCTTTTCAAAACCCGCAACTCCTCCAGGAACCATTTCTAGGTAAAAAATACAGTATTTTCTCATGATGCTATATGAGTGATAGTTTATGGCCCCATAAATCATGATAAGTCGAGGAAAATTTAGATTTATTAGATAGAGCACATGATTAATAAATGTATTAAAAACGTTAGATCTGAAGGCTGCTATACATGTGGAATGGAATTCAAGCTTAGCTGTATGTAGAATGAGGCCTAAAGTAAAGCCTTAATTTGGCGTAACTTATTCATTAGTCATACTTGAACTGGCTCGAGACTAAGCCCAAATCCAAAGTTATATTTAATTCTAATATCTGTGAATACATGTTAGCTCAGTTTTTACTGAATGTGACAAAATCAACTCATTTTGATAATGTTTACTGTATTTTGTTCAGTTGATTGAAGGCTCTGTTGGAAAGCATTCCAGCGAAGTGTTTACTTTAAAACTTGCCCTCAGTAGTCTTCAGTACTGAGCTGTCTTTTATGTTTTGCTGTCTATACTTCAAAAACAGCGCAATCCTATATTATTAAGAGTTAGAAAATTAGAACTAAAAGTAACCCTGAAAGTTAAGAATTTATGAAGCAATGAAATTAATTTGAATGGGATTTAAACCAAGCATGATTTATTATTTTGTTACCACGAAACTGTTAATTTATTTTCCAATTTTGCAGTATTTATGTTTTCAGGGATCTCAGCAGTTTATACAGAAAGATTGACTCATTGAACACATTGTGCTAAGCCATGATTTCTTTTCAACATAGTTTTTTAAGCAAGTCACAGTGAACCATAATAGGCAAGCCATTTTGAAGTAGCTCCATAATCTTTCAGGAACACTGCCACCTTGATGTTGTCTGAATGATATTTGGATTCCAGATCTTCTCAGATCTCTTTCAATGTTTTAAGCACTGTTCTATACCTATTATAAGTAAAGTTTATTCTTGTAAGCACAGACTACAAGGATTTTAAAGAAAATTTTGAAGAAGAAATTCATGGACTCTGACTGGGTAGATGCAGGTGCGGTGATGGAGGCAGGTCTTGAGAGTGTTATCTGGGAGGAGTTTGACCTGGTGACCCCCGAAGACATGGACAGGATTCTGGGTAGACTTAGCGCGACCACATGTTTATTGGACCCGTGTCCCTCCTGGTTGGTGCTTGCTTCCCGGGAGGTTACACGAGGCTGGCTCCAGAGGATTATCAACGCTTCTTTGAGTGAGGGTTACTTTCCCGCCGCCTTGAAAGAGGCGGTGGTGAGGCCCCTCCTCAAGAAGCCCTCCCTGGACCTGGCTGTTTTAGCAAATTATCGTCCAGTCTCCAACCTCCGCTTCGTGGCGAAGGTTGTTGAGAGTGTGGTTGCGCGACAGTTCCCCCAGTACCTGGATGAAGCGATTTATCTTGACCTGTTCCAGTCGGGCTTCAGACCCAGGTACAGCACGGAAACGGCATTGGTCGCATTGGTTGATGATCTCTGGAGGGCTCGGTACAGGGGTTGTTCCTCTTTCCTGGTCCTATTAGACCTCTCAGCGGCTTTTGATACCATCGACCATGCTGCGCTGGTTGGAGGGGTTAGGGGTGGGGGGCACCGTGTTGTGGTGGTTCTCCTTCCTCTCTGACCAGTCGCAGTTTGTGTTGACGGGGGGTCAGAGGTCGACCTCGAGGCGCCTTATATGTGGGGTGCCACGGGTCGGTCCTCTCACCCCTTTTGTTCAACATTTATGTGAAGCCGCTGGGTGAGATCATCGTGGTTTTGGGGTGCAGTACCATCAGTATGCTGATGACACTCAGCTGTACATCTCCACCCCGGACCATCCCAATGATGCCCTTGACGTGATGTCCCGGTGTCTGGAGGCCGTGCGGATCTGGATGGGGAGAAACAGGCTCAAGCTCAAGCCATCCAAGACCGAGTGGCTGTGGTTTCCGACATCCCGATATAGTCAGTTGGTGCCATCTCTGACTATTGGGGGTGAGTCGTTGGCCCCCGCGGAGAGGGCTCACAACTTGGGTGTCCTCCTGGATGCACGGCTGTCCTTAGAAGAACATGTGACGGCCGTGGCCAGGGGGGCTTTCTATCAGGTTTGCCTGATTCGCCAGTTGCGTCCCTTTCTGGATCGGGACTCCTTGCGCACGGTCACTCATGCCCTCGTCACTTCCCGCCTGGACTAATAATGCTCTCTACATGGGGCTCCCCTTGAAGAGCACCCAGAGGCTCCAACTGGTCCAGAATGCGGCCGCGCGGGTGATTATGGGAGTGTCATGGCGAGCTGCACTAGCTTCCGGTGGTCTTTTGGGTGCGATTCAAGGTGTTGGTTACCACCTTTAGAGCGCTCCATGGCTTAGGACCTGGATATCTACGAGACTGCCTTCTGCCGCCAAGAGCCTCCCACTGGCCAGTATGCTCCCACAGAGAGGGGCTCCTCAGGGTGCCGTCGGTCAAACAGTGTCGACTGTCGGCCCCCAGCGGGAGATCTTTCTCTGTGGGAGCACCTGCCCTCTGGAACGAGCTCCCCCCGGAGATACGGACAATCCCGGACTTACGAACTTTTCGCCGGGCCCTAAAGACTTTCTTATTTCACCAAGCTGGGCTGGCCTAATTTTTAAATTTTTTAAATTGTTTAATTTTAATCTGAATTTTAATGGGGTATTTAAACTGTTGGGCCAAATTATTTCATTTATTTTAAATTGCTTTTAAATTTTGTATTTTGTGTTTTTACCTTTGGCTGTTCACCGCCCTGAGTCCTTCGGGAGAAGGGCAGTATATAAATTTAAAAATAAATAAAATAAATAAATAAAATAAATGTGTGCTTCCTATAAAAATAAATATGGTGTGAAATATATAGCATAGTTATTGGAGCTAGCTGCTGGTAGAGCCAAGTTAAAACAAGGTATACTCCATAAGCACTATGTGAGGACCAGGTGAACCTCATCAATTATGTGGAAGGTTAGCCAGAAAAAAATGCAATTATGTACTGTATATTCAACTATGCTGACTATGGTATACAGTTCTGTTAGCTATGAATATACACAGGAAATGCTTTTTTAAAAAAATGCTATTTTTACTATTTTTTTTATAGCTAAAAAGTTGCCGAAGAATGAACCACAGAATGTAGGAGCTAACTCTAGTAGAGGAAGAGGAGGAGTAGATCTTACTGAACCAACACAACCAACTAAGAGTCAGTGTTGTAGCAACTAAACTTTCAGCTGCTTTAAACTGTCTTGAATATAATTCCGCTTCCTCTAACTAGTTAATAACAATGGAATAATTTGGACTGTTTAACCTGGCCCAATACAGCTTCTAAAAACAAGGAGACTTATGAAATAGTTGTTTCTAATACAGAATGATTTTGTCCTAATTTTTAATAACATGAATGTATCACTGGCTGTTACGTTTCAACAACGGGATGAGATGGAGTGGAGAAGGAAGCTGGATAAACCTGCTTCAGTTGAGAGGTTTATAACTGGATCACATGTTATTAGGAATAAAGACTTAACTACTCCATGAATCTGCCACTAACCAGTTAGTTCCTCAAGTGTTGGATATTGGTTACTGTTAAAGTGTAATGAATAGAATTTGGCTTCTCCATTTGTGGTATGGCAAAAAAGAGAGAGGACTAATTTACCTTCTGAATTTCCTGTAAGCTTATTCTCAGTATTTATGCAAAATGTGTGGGTAATTACCATTTAAATATACATTCCACAGTTTCATGATTTAAGTGAAATATGTACAACATTAACAATTTTATTGATCCCATGCTTGCAGAACAATTAGTTTTTAGTTGTTACACTATATATAAATTTGTCAAAACAGTTTAAAATTAAAGTCAAGCTTCAAAGATTTTTTCCTGCTTTTAAAATGTCACAACCAAATGAATTGAACTTCTGATGCAGCAAAACATCTTTCCTTTCCTCTTGCGACATGTTACAAAAACTAGGTAGCTGATTTTGATTTTAATCAGTGTTGACCATTAACACAATTACCTTTTCCCTAAGGATAAAATTGGTCAGGGCACTAACGATTACGTACATTCAACTTGATTTTAAATTGGGATGTTAATGTACTGTAAATAGGGTACTGCACTGTAGTCTACATCTGTTTAATACTCTACTGTTTAAGAGGTGCTTAAAAGTATACAATGTGTACAGTTACTTCAAAGAGCTAACATTTCATTTTCCTCAGATTGCAAGGGGGATTAAGTTCTTCCTTCATGGATAGTATAGTAATAAATGATGCTACTGTACCTGTAACATAAGTACTACTATCTGTCTGTAATGAATTCTGCAACACTGTTTTCCCAAGTCCATTTTATTTTGACCTGTCCAGTATATTGCACTAATTCTTTATTTTCATTATATGAAAACTACAAAGTATCAGAAAAGATCATTTAATCTATTTAAATGTTGAACTGATAGCAAAAACTTACATGTGCAGATGTAAATTTTCAGTAATTTGGGCTTAGCAAGGAAAATGTCAATTCATCAATGTTTAGTTTTATATTGAGGTGCTCAGGTTTGAATAAAGTGGTATAAAAAGGAAATGATAGTAATCATTCTTTTTAAACAAGTGTTTATTTTTGTGTATTATGTCAGAGTTTCTTACTCAGTTTTTCCCCATAAGCACATCCGTGCTAAATAAAATTGGGTATGTTATCACATCCATTTAAGAGAGCTAGCAGAACAGAAACTTTTCTAGAACTTGCTTTAAGAGCAGCTTTTACTACGGTAGGTGTTTAGTAATATACTTTGCTGCAAGATTATAAAATATCCTAGAATCTGTTTCTGAATCTTCAGATATCTGTAAAAAAAATCATGACTAGATGCCAAGTTCCTCTGCATTTTTGTTATTTTCTTTTTGAACTACTTTGGTGCCTACTGGAGTGTTTTCTTTTGAAGATGTAGCAACACTAAATGATGTTTCTAAAGAATTTCCTGATAGTTACCCTTCTGTAGAAATAGTACAACAACATGACTGGATTGCTACTTTCTCTTCTTTTCCATTGTTAATTGGGAACCTCAACTGAAAACTTGATTCAGTTTCCTCTTCATTACCTAAATCTGATTAAGGAAACAATCATTTATTTATTTATTTATTTATTTATTCGATTTATATGCCGCCCTTTTCCGGAGACTCAGGGCGGCTTACAATGCGTTAAGCAATAGCCTTCATACTTTTGTATATACCTGCTTAGTAGGGCTTTTGCGCCCCCCCCCCCAGCGGTGTTCTTTTTTATACAAAGTCAGCTTATTGCCCCCACAAACCGGGTCCTCATTTTACCTACCTTGACAGGATGGAAGGCTGAGTCAACCTTGAGCCTGGTGAGATTTGAACTTGCAGTAATTGCAGGCAGCTGGTGTTACTTAACAGTGCTTTAGTCTGCTGTGCCACCAAGGCTCATGATTCATATACCATGAATAGAATTGATCTTCCAAAGATAACTTTGAAGCTTTGTGTATACAATTTTTTATCAATTGGGAATGTTGATATTTTGCTAAATAAGCAGAAAACAAAGTTAATCATACAAACTTACTTTTATCCAAAACTTCCCAAAGTCCATTAGGTGCTATAATAAGAAATTGACATGAGTTATCAACAGAGAAGAGATTGTAAGTGGTAGGGGAATAACTGTTTACTTCATCTTTGAATATTATTAGTCCTTCAAGCTCATTACTGCTGATAGATCCACCATTCTGAAGAACCCATGTCCTTTCTACAATAAGTGAAGTGTTCTTTTGTAAGCCAATAGTTATTTCCATTTTTGCATAAAACTATGAACTAAATTTAAAACATTCCTTGTATAATGTTGAGGATGATTTATCAAACAGATTTTGGTTTCAAGTATTGTTTGTACTGTACCAGTTATCTCTCTAATAACGCAAATACTGCTTTTTCAACATAGCAGTATAGATGTGTAACAATCTGAATACAGTACTGTAGTGCTAAACTTCAGTGTGTATTTGGGTACATGTCCTATATTATAACCCCTCATGGTTCCAAGTCAAATGCTGATTTTTAAAACCATTTAAAGTGTTTTCACTTTGGCTTCCGGTGAAAAGATGGCCAACTGACTACACGTTCAGGGAGGGATCCCTGAAGGGTTTTTTCCTGGGCTGTAGCTTTTTCAACTACCAACAGAAGGAACTGACATTCCTTTACTTCAGGGGTCCTCAAACTTTTTAAACGGGGCCCATTCACGGTACCTCAGACTGTTGGGGGGGACACTATAGTTTGAAAGGCTGTTTCCAAGGGTGCTTGTCTGCATGTTGGTCTCGCGGCTGTTCCAACCTTCTGGACACGGCTCCTTTAAGAGGCGAGGTTTCCAAGGAACGAGGAGGGGGCGGTTACCCTAGAGACAAGGAGTTGATGCTCCCAAGAGCTCGCATGGGAAGGTGAAGAATTGGGGGGAAGTGGAGGGATTCCCCCCTCCCCGTGGAGCTGCTTGCAGGGGGTGTTGGTCAGTCTGTGGGCAAAAGTGAGAGGGGCAAGGAATTAAGTTGGCAGCACGATCGAAGCTGGGCCCAGTGTAGGGGAGACTGCGGGGTTATTCTCCATAACAGTTGGAAACAGCAGTCAGGAATGGGTTAACTCCGTCTTTCTTTAGCTGGACTGAGTCTGCAATTTGCTAAAACCACGCCCCTTCCTGTTGCCTCCCAGCTTTTTGACTCAGTCTAGTCTGGACAGGACATGTTTTTTTGAGCTAATCCTTCCTGATTATCTTTTTCCAATCGTTTGGTGACTAGAGATAATTCCTTTACATTCCAGCATGTAAGGCTTTTGCCTGCGATCGCTGAGGGCTGCGGAGGCAGCAGGGGACTGCCGGCTGGCAGATCCATCTGAGCAGCACTCACAAGCTTAGCTCCGAACCGCTGACCCAGGGGTTTGTATTTACCACCCATTTCAGCGTCAGTTGAGCTACGGAGACTGCTGCGGAGGCGTGGGTGGCGTGCATGCGCATAGCTCCGCAGTGCAAGTATTTTACAGCGCAATGAACAATCCCGCGCTAATTACAGGTTCTCTGGGGAGCACCCTGTTATTAAGACCAGCTGCCTGCAATTACTGCAGGTTCGAATCTCGCCAGGCTCAAGGTTGACTCAGCCTTCCATCCTTTCTAAGGTAGGTAAATTGAGGACCCAGTTGTGGGGGCAATAAGCTGACTTTGTATAAATATACAAAAGGATGAAGGCTATTGCTTAGCGCATTGTAAGCCGCCCTGAGTCTCCGGAGAAGGGCGGCATATAAATCAAATTAAAAAAAACAAAAACAAAAACTAAAGAGACAGCGGAGGAGGCAATCTGCCCCCGCATTTCCTCCTAAGTTCCCACGGTACAGGGCAGTGCTCATGAGCTGGGCTCCAAAACACTGGCCCTAGGGACACGCAGCCGGGGATTTCGGCTTTGGTTGGAGGCGAACAGCAGGGCGGTGAGTACAAAATGAGCGGAGACCCTGCCCTTCGCCTGGGAGGCTTCGTTTGCAGCAAGGGCTACTACGCCCGGCCTGCCTCTCTAAATTTCAAGATGGCGGCTGTCAGATAAGGGCGCAACACCCGCATGGCGGGAAGCCTGATGCGCATGCGCTCAGCAGGGGAGAGAGAGGAAAGGCCTTCGGAGGGGATGCCTTCTAAGCGAAAGGTCCACCATTCCTCCAGTAAACCTCACAAGAAGCTGCCTAGGGCTGAAGAGAGAAGGCACAAGGCCATGGAGAGAGCTATTAATAAAGCTCAGCAAGCGGCAGAGAAAAAAGCCAAACAGCTCCGAGGTTTGGAGCTGGGGGTCCTCAAATCCTGCATCCTCAATCCTTCCACAGCAGGATGATCCCCTTGAAGGGCCATCAACAGCAACTTGGTCTCCAGATGGAGCCATGGAGCTGCCCATTGATCCCCCTGGCAACAGGGATTTGCTGTTTGGCATGGCACCACAACCAGAGATTATCTGTGAACAACCTGTAGGACAGGGAAGCTCCTCTGCTGAGGCGACCTTTACTCCCATGGCCGCAGGATTGTGACCAGAGGAAAATGTTGAGGCCCAGATCCCGGCCTCTATGGGAACCTTGATATCTGCAGCCATAAGGCAAGGCATTGCAGCGGGTCTCCAACAAAGAGCAGTGTTGATGGTCCCTTGACTTTCCCAGGGTCCAGGATTATGAGCAAGATCTGATTTATTCCCAGCCACTCTCCAGTCAGGATTCCCTCTCGGGTGAAGAGATGCAACGAGAATATGACCTGTCTGAGGATGAAGGCCTTTTGCCTGACCAGCCGGCCTTTCTTGGGTTATTTTGGCCTCAGATGTTTAAATCTTTGCTCCATAAGACCAAGACTTCTACCGGGCTGGGCTTCGTCCAAGATTCTCGAAGGGTGAGGTCAGAACCCATTGATCCCACAGACCCTTTATTTGCTGAGTCCACCATTGAATCGGAGGAGATTCCAGCTCCCAAAATGTTTCTAGACGTAGTACAGAGGCAGTGGGCCTCCCCTGGGTCGGGGCCCTCTCCCAGTGGTTTGGATAAATGCCTCTACAATATAGGCAAGGAGCTCACTAGGGCTCTTCAGGTCCCTTCTATTGATGCTCCAGTGGTGTCCTTGGCCTCGCACTCGGTCTTAACAGGCCCACCTGAGGAAGTCCTCCATCCAGAGGACAAGAGAGTGGAACAGTCGCTGGTTAAGGGTCATCTGGCGGCTTCCTGGGCCGCTAAAGCCTCGTCAGCAGCTTCATTCTTTAACAGGGAGTCCTTGCTCTGGTTAAGACAACTGCAGCTGTCAGCCTCCGCCTTTACTGCTTTGGCTGCCATAAGAAACGGGTGGGAGAGAATTAGAGAGCGTGGGGGGGGGGGAGGAAGCGTGCTGGAGGATTTTTGAAGAAACTAAACCTAATCTCTGAAGTGGCTATCGGGTCAACTGTCATCGTGTTCCTGATTGATGACGATGCCAGGCGTGCTTCCACCTGACCTCTGGGAGACCTTTGGATTGGGTGATTGATGATGGACAGTGGGAGGGGATGCTTTCTATATGCAACTTTCGCGCCTATTGCTTTAGTTTCAGCTTTTCCTTGGTAGCGTTCACTTCATTTTCTAGTAAAAGTACATTACTCTATAAATAATGGAGTTTGGCTCATTCTTTCCTGGACTTTGAAGGAAGCACACCTGACAGCAGCAAAGGTTACCGGCAGAGGACACTAGGTCGCAGAAAGATCTTAATAAGATCTTAGCTGCTATGGAATTTTCAGTTGACGCTACGCTAAATGCCTCCAGATTTGCAGTGAAATCCATTGGCTCTGCTGTTACCGCTAGACATCTCCTTTGGCTTCGACAGTGGGAAGCTGATGCCAGGAACAAATGGAAACTGGCATCCGCCCCGTATAACAGGGTGCATTTGTTTGGCGAATCCCTGGATCCTCTCTTGGTAGAGTCCAGGGACAAATGCAAAGTGCTGTCTAGCTTGACTCGTAGAAGTGAGTCCCGCCTGGGACCATATTTTTGTCCACAGCCCTTTTGAGGGCCGGACAGCGGTTTTGGAGGGCCGCGGTCGCAGAGCCCGTATTCCTCCAGAAAAAGCTATCAACAGGACAGGCAGGGCGGACAGGAACATAGGTATTCCTCCAGACGGTCCTTTTGGGGCGGGAGGAGCCATCCCTTCAGACACTATAAATGACTGCCTGTCCGACCCTTCCATCGGAGGCCGTCTGGCGTTATTTGCTAGTGGGAGGTTACCACCACAAATCTCTGGGTCAGGAATACCATCAGGTCGGGCCTATCCCTGGAGTTTATGTCCAGTCCCCCGAGGATGTTTGTCAGATGCCCCATGTCCAGGGACCCGACAAGACGGCTTGTCATGGAAGCGGCCATAAGACATCTCTTGGAGATACAGGCCATACAGCCAGTTCCTCGGGAACAACGCGAACAGGGGTTTTACTCCCGACTGTTCGTCATACAGAAACCCTCGGGAGGATTGCGGGCCATCCTCCATCTCAATTCCCTGAACCGATTATTTATCGACGGTTCAAAATGCAGTCGCTCCAGATTATCTTGGAGAGCGTCAGGGAAGGGGACTTCCTCACATCAGTGGACCTGACAGAGGCATACCTTCATGTTCCCATCCACCTGGCCCAGACAGTTCCTCCGCTTCCATTATGCGGGGAACCATTTCTAGTATCAGTCATTGCCTTTCGGACTGTCGTCCGCCCCCAGAGTTTTCACAAAACTGATGGCTGCCCTGGCGGGCCATCTTTGGACCCTGCCAATAAGGATTCAATTCTACTTGGACAACATCCTTATTCAGTCCAATTCAGAAACTCTGGTGCGGTGAGACCTAAACACTACTATCCAAGTTCTACAGGACCACGGTTTTTCAATCAACCAGGCCAAAAGCCATCTGATCCCTTCCACCCATCTGGTCCATCTGGGGGCAATTATAGATACAGTGGAATCAAAGGTGTATCTATCCCAAGAGCAACAAGCCAGCCTGAGGGAGTTGGCTCGACGGGTCAGGGTGGAGCGTTCCGTTCCTCTCCTCCTGCTTTCCCAACTCTTGGGAAAGATAGTGTTGGCTATTGCCATCACACCTTGGCTCGTCTCCACAGCAGGGATCTGCAGTGGTTTCTCCTTCCATTTCAACGGTCAGTCGTCAGTACATCCCCAGTCAGGGTTCGGGTGCCCTCGGAAGTGCTCAGATCACTCGACTGGTGGGACTCCAAGGCTATCACCAAGGGCTGCAGGTTCAGGGAACCTCGTCGACTGATTCAAACTACTGACGCCAGCCTTCTGGGCTGGGGAACTCAGCTCAGACCTCACATGGTCCAGGGACAGTGGTCTCAGACAGATCTGAGACACAACATAAATTGGTTGGAGCTCCGGGCCATACATCTAGCCCTAAGGAAGCTCAAAGACATTGTGGTAGACAAGGACATTCTGATTTTGACAATGTGACCGCCAAGGCACATGTAAATCGCCTAGGAGAGACCCAGTCCAGACCGCTTATGAGAGAGGCCAAACAACTGGGTCTTTGGGCAGAGGCCCATCTACACTCCATTCAAGCACCTCATATCTCAGGGGCGGCGAATGTGCAGGTGGACTGGCTCAGCCGAGCATCAGTCGACCACGTGGAGTGGCGCCTGCACCTGCCCCTTTTTCAGGAATTGTCGGACTGGTTCGGTCTTCCGACGGTCAACCTATTTACCTCACAGGACAACCATCAAGTACTGAGATTCTTCACCAGATTCCTGACACCGAAGGCAGAGGCAGTGGATGCCCTTTGCAGTCTGTGGCTGTCCAGTCTGCTCTATGCCTTCCCTCCTCTTCCATTGATTCCCAAGGTCATCCGGAAACTTCTGGAGGAGGAGTCGAAGCTTATACTTCTAGCACCGCATTGGCCCAGACGGCCCTGGTTTGCAGATCTGGTGGCACTATCAGTGGCTCGACCTTGGAGGATCCCTCGGCACAAGGTGTCCCTCAGCCAGGGGGCGCTGGTCCACCCAGACCCTCAGTGGTTCCAGTTGATTGCCTGGCGCTTGAGCAGCGCCTGCTGAGTGGGAACAATTTTTCCTCTAAGGTCATCAAAACGATCCAAGCTTCACAGAGAGACTCCACTAACCATATTTATGATGCCACCTGGCAGGCTTTTTGCTGCTGGTGCACAAGAAAAGGTCTGGTCTCTACTGAGACTTCCATTGCTAACATTTTGGACTTTCTACAGGACGGGTTGGATAGGGGCTTGGTCCCCAACACCCTGCGACGACAGGTGGCTGCCCTGTCTTCTGTTTTGACATGTGGGTCTAAGGACTCCTTATCTCAACACCCTGTGCTTAGAAAATTCCTCAGGGGTGCCATGAACCTTAGGCCCCTGGTAGTGCATCGATTCCCCACATGGAACTCGACTAAGGTCTTAAATTCCCTCAACTAGGACCCCCTTTGAGCTGCTGAGGGAGGCCAGTCTTCACCTGTTATCTTATAAGGTGGCATTCCTGGTGGCCATAACTTCAGCCAGGCGTATATCAGAAATGGCGGCCCTTTCCATCAGGCAGGACCTCTGTGTTTTCCATTCTGACAGAGTGATTTTACGCCTGGATCCCACCTTCATTCCAAAGATTAATACATGGTTCCATAGGGCTCAGGAACTGGTGCTTCCCAACTTTTGTCCTGAACCAGTTCACCGTTTAGAACATAGGTGGCATACTTTAGATGTGTGGAGGGCTCTCCGCCTCTATGTGAGGAGAACCACTCCCATAAGGAAAACAGAATCTCTTTTCATTTCTTTCCAACCTGCCATGTTGGGGTGCAAGGTTTCATCTTCCACCTTGGGGAGATAGATTAGAGCGTGCATTGCTATGGTTTATGAGTTACATGCGTTACCGGTCCCTAGACACATCACGTCCCATTCTACTCGGACCGCGGCCACCTCGGCCGCTTGGGCTACGCAGGCATCTCTAGAGGAGGTCTGCCGGGCTGCGACTTGGGCATCCCCATCCCCATTTATCCTCCACTATAAGCTCAATTCTTTTTTTTTTTATTGCAAAAGTTTTACAATTACATTTTCACCCCATTTTTTCCCCCCAACCCACCCCATACTCCCCACCCTAACCCCCCCAAACCCCCCCTAACCCTCCCCCCCTGACTTCCACAGAGTATAATCCCATCAAAATCCCCTTTTTATAAAACTTGAACCCCTCAAACCCCCTTATAATTTTTCATCTTCACAAAATTCATACATTTCTATTTTTATATAATACTTTCTGTTAGGTTCAGCTTGTAGCTTACTCCTAACTTGTTGGTCAGGCAATATATCTGTTTCTTTAAGAAACAACTGAGCCACGTAATCAGGGTTTGCTGAACCCTGTAATTAGGCTACAGTGCATAAATAAGCAGCGCAGAGAAGCGTTCTTTGTTCCTGATTGATTGATCCTGTTCCTGTTGCTTCCTGCGTCTTTCTGCTGATTGATGTTAGACTGAATTGTTATATGGTACTGTATACCGAGAGTTACTAAAGTCTGTTTGCTTTGGTAAGGGAAGATACTTACTGGACTGATATTACTGTTTATGACCTTGGACTGTTTTACCTACACCGAGACTGCTTATTATCTTGTATATAAAGTATTTTTCTCACACGAGCTGCACGTTTTATCTCCTTCCCTGTGTGTTTCTGCTCTGCTCGTTGCACAAGCAACAAATACTTTTTACACACACCCTAACACTTTCAATGAAAAGCTATTTGATACTTCCTAATTTGATATTTGTTCTGCACATAATCTATCCATTTTTTCCATTCCCATTCATAAGTCTCTTGTGAGCGATCTTTTAAATATGCTGAAATCTTCGCCATCTCCGCAAAACTGGCCATCTTCAAAGTACATTCTTCAATAGTGGGCAAAGCTTCATTTTTCCAATATTTATCTATCAACAATCTCGCTGCTGTTATCATGTACAATATCAACTTAGTTTCATCCAATGTAAAACCCTTTACTATACCCAATAAAAACAATTGTGGAGAAAATTGAATTTTTTTGTGGAATACAAATATAATGTCACTCGGGGGGGTTTTATATAAAGAGGTTCTTTTTACAGATGCGGGCAGATGGCAACTGAAGACATTAGAGACACTGTTGGAAGAAGGGATTAATCTAACTTGGTTACAGTATAATCAACTTCAGTTGAGATGGAAAGAGGACCAAAAAACTGGTATAATGGTACATGAGGAAGAATTGGTTAGACATATAAAAGAGAAAGGTCCAATGCATATTAAAAGGCTATATAATGTTTTGTTAGAAAGGGATTCAGAAACTGAATTGGTTAAAGATTGCATGATTAAATGGGCACAGAATTTTGCAGAACCAGTGATGTTGGAAACATGGGAGAAAATATGGGTTCAGAATGTTAAATTTACACAATCGCAGAATTTGAGGGAAAATTTTTATAAAATGTTTTACAGATGGCATTTAGATCCCAAGAAATTATCCTGTATGTATCCTAATGTTCAGCCAAAATGTTGGAGATGTGATTGTTTAGATGCTACATATTACCATATTTGGTGGAATTGTAAGAAAGTTAAGGCTTTTTGGATAAAAATATGGTGGGTTATGCAGAATGTTTTGAAGAAAAAAATTCAATTTTCTCCACTATAAGCTCAATTCTTATGCTTCAGCGGAGGCGGCTTTTGGCAGGCGGGTTCTTCAAAGAGTCATCACGGAGCAGGGAGAGCAGGACCGGATGACACCCTCCCAATAGGACAGCCAGCTTGGGTATGTCCCATTCCTGACTGCTGTTTCCAACTGTTATGGAGAAGGGGCGTTGGTCTTACCTGAGACGCTCCTTCTCGGGACGTTGGAAACAGCAGTCATCCCCACCCGGTTTGGTGTCCAATCCTGGGGGGGGACAGAGAGGGCTGTTGTGTTTTATTCACAGATTTACACGTCAGTCTGCATCAATGCCTTCGTCAAAAGCTGGGAGGCAACAGGAAGGGGCGTGGTTTTAGCAAATTGCAGACTCCGTCCAGCTAAAAACAGACGGAGTTAACCCATTCCTGACTGCTGTTTCCAACATCCCGAGGAGGAGCGTCTCAGGTAGGACCAACGCCCCGTTTGGCCAGGCAAATTATTAACCCCACCCCCACCCCCACTATCAAAGTGGATCCTGGGCGCTGCACTGCAATGGAGAAATGGGCAACGGAGCAGCCTGAACGAGGCAAAGAGGAGCAGGGAGAAGAGAGGGAATGCATCCAGGAGTCGGAAATAGACTTCCCCACCCCACCCCTCCCCACCTGCCACCCTCAAATTGCATCAATAAAGGGGGGCAGGAAGCCCTGCCATGCCCGGTGAGGGGGGTGTCAGCCCTGGAGCCTGTTCTGACCCAGCCTTAGCAGAAGCAAGAAACAGACTCCTTGTCACGAAAAACCCCTCTTTATTTACCTCTTGTGAATTACCGTATTTTTCAGACTATAAGACTCACGTTTTTGTCTCCCAAAAGGGGGTGAAAATGTCTGTGCGTCTTATAGACTGAATATAGCCGAAGCCCCGCCCACCCGCCAGCTGTTTTTTGCCTCAACACACCCCATTTTCGGGCCTTTTTTCGGCCTTTTTCAGGGCTTTTTTTTTGGCCCATTTTTCGGGGCTTTTTTGGCCCGTTTTTGAGGCTTTTTTGGCCCATTTTCAAGGCTTTTTCGGCCCATGTTTGAAGCTTTTTTCGGCCTGTTTTTGAGGCTTTTTTGGCCAATTTTTTCAGAAAAAACGGCCTGAAAAAAGCCTCAAAAACACAGAGCCTTTAGATAATTAACAGTGGTTTATATACAGCTATATATTTACAGACATATACGTAGTTAAATACCTTATCATACAGCTACTGACACAAGGAGAGCAATGAGATACACGACGAGAGAGAACATGAGGAGAAGGGAGATGCCCTCTACTGGCTTCCCTTATATAGACAGCTTCTTACCTAGCTTCTTAAAGTGGCAGTAACTCTGCTGCCTCATTCCCATTGCATCAGCTTTCAGTTGCCTCCGCTTACAACCTTACATCAGCTTATAGCTATTAAATCTACATAACCTGACACTCCTCCCATTTAAAGCTGTACAGCTGATAATCCGAACTCTATCATTTCTTGTATTTTTCTACCGATAACAGGTTTATTTAACATATCCGCTAAATTACAGTCACTGGAACAATGCTGTAATTTGATCAGTTTCTCCTTTACAGCTTCTCTAATGTTACAATATTTCTACATGTTTACTTCTACTCAGTATTTCTCCATGTTTACAATGTCTACATGTTTACTTCTACTCAGTATTTCTCCATGTTTACAATGTCTACTTGTTTACTTCTATTCCTAATGCGATCTCCTGTTGCCATTGTTATACATGCAGCATTGTCTTCATTTACATTTACATCGTTCAGTAACATTTTTCAATAACACCATTTCATGGTAACTTTGAGGTTCATATCTAGCACTGTATGCTCTGACTTCACTTGCAGTAAACCGTTCAGGAGGTACACCTTTGTTACTCCTCTCTGATCTCCTAGGAATTACATGTTCCTGTATTACCGTTTCAGGCCTCTCCTCTTCTATATCTATGGCATCTGTATGTTTGCTTTTTATCATAACTCTATCCTCCTCTAAATCTTTATCTGACTCGGTCTCAGCTTCCGATAGCTTTGAACTCTGTATTGGCATGAACACCTCATGATTGCCGTGTATCTTGTTCCAGTTCTGCTCTGCAAAACTAGCAGACTTTGAGATTACAACTCGTTTAGTACCATCTGTAAATCTGTACCCATTCATTCCTGCCTCATACCAAACAAATAGAAGCTTTCTGGCCTTTGTCTGACCTTTTCTCCTAGTAGCTTTCGGAATATGCACCCAGGCATAACTACCGAATGTTCTTACATGACTTAAAGACGGTTTCCTACCATGCATCAGGAAATACGGTGTTTCCTGTATTGCCTCGCTCCATAACCTATTAACGATATAATTCGCTGTTAATATGGTTTCTCCCCAGAATGTCTTGCTCATGCCTGCATCAGCAAGCACAGCATCTTTCATTGTCTGTACCACACAATTTTGTCTCTCAACCACACCTTCAGAAGGTGAATATGGGTTTGTTTTTCTATGCCTTATGCCTAGACTGCTTAACCACCTTTGAAACTTCTCAGACATAAACTCTGTCCCCCTGTCTGCTTGAATCTGACATACATCTATGCTGTCGTTCTACAAGTGTTACCCATTTCCTGAACTGTTGCAATACCTCAGTCTTATTTTTCAGTAAATAACAATATCCATATCTACTGTAATCGTCAACTATGACTAATGCATATCTCGCACCTCCTAAAGAGGGTGTCATAGGACCAATTAGATCAGCATGAACTAATTGTAATACCCTGTTCGTAGTTCTAGCACTTTTCTTACTTACAGGATACATTTTAGCTTTTGATCCTTTACATACAGAACAATCCAAATATGCATTACATTTCTTTCTTTCTTTTTCCTTTTATTTTATTGATAAGACAGTGCCATGTCAGGATAACAATGCAAATAAAGTATAACCAGAGAGAGATCAATGATAAATAACATACATGCTAATAACTATAACTGTACTATTTTAACAGTAATTGCAACAATACAACAAAAAATAAATAAAAGAAAACTTCAACTTAATTTCTACTTACATTAGCTTATTTACAAATTTCTCCATATTATATCCATAGTTTTATACATCTTTGTTGTACTGACATTCATAAACTGCCCTCTCATTTCTGCCTCTTGTCTCTATCCATTCATAAAATTTATTCCATGTCCTGTAATATTTCGAGTCTTCTTTATCTTTAATTTTTAAAGTTAATCTGTCCATTTCTGCACAATCCCAAATTTTCCAAATTATGCCATCATCTGGTGGAGTGTTCACATTTTTCCAATATTTAGGATATGTAATTCTAGCTGCCGTCAATATATGTAACACTAAGTAGATGGTTGCTTTGTCATAACTTTCCGACAATATACCTAAGAGACACGTTTCTGGTTTGAACTCAATATGTTGCTCAGTTATCATTTCTAGCCATTTATGAATTTTCTCCCAGTAACTCCTTGCTTTCTTACATGTCCACCACATGTGGTAATATGATCCTGGAGTCTGGTTGCTTTTCCAACAATTGGCGGAGGAGTTCTTATACATTTTGGCCAATCTTGCTGGCGGCAAGTGCCACCTGTAAAACATTTTGTAAAGGTTTTCTTTATATGCCGCGGCCATCATCAGTTTGTAGTTTCTCTCCCAAATTTTTAACCATTTTTCTAATTCTATGTTGTATCCAAAATTCCTTGCCTAGGCAATCATTGTTTCTTTAACTATCTTTTCCTCCATTTTATAGTTCAATAAATAGTTATATATATTTTTAAATCAATTTTTCATCCATCCCCATTAATATTTTGTTCAATGCTGTTTGTTCTTTTTTTTACACCCCATAATTTAACATCTTTTTCGTGCCTTGCTTGGATCTGCAAATACGGCCACTGAGATAAGTCCAACCCCTGTTTCTGCAATTGTTGTCTGGATTTAAGATCCCCCCTTTCATCTAAAATGTCCTTGTAACATACAATTTTCCCCCAATTTATAAGATTTGGATATATTATTGCCTCCATTGGAGAGAGCCAGACTGGTACTTCCCTATAGTGTTGTATTTTAATTTTTTCCCAAATGTTAAGTAACACGTTCCTCACATAATGCCTCTGGAAATATTTGTGCACCATATTTCTGCCATACCAGAGAAAGGCATGCCAGCCTAATTGTAAGTCGTGTCCTTCTAGTGATAATAGTCTTCTGTTATTCAAGTTTACCCAATCTTTTAGCCGGGTGAGAGCTGCAGCCTGGTAATATAATTCCCAGTCTGGGAACCCAAAACCACCATTATTCCTAGAATCCTGTAATGCTTTCAATTTTATTCTTGATTTTTTTCCCTTGCCAAATATATTGCAGAGTCATTTTATTTAGTTCATCAAAAAATTTCTTTTCTAATTTCACTGGTATGGTTTGAAATAGAAAGAGTAGTTTTGGTAGTACATTCATTTTCACCACTGCAATTCTCCCTATCATCGATAACTGTACATTCTTCCACCTTTCCAAATCTATTTTAATTTGTTGTATCAGCTTTGTATAGTTGTCCTCTTTGATTGTCCCACACCTAGCTGTTAAGAAAATACCAAGGTATTTAACCCTTTTTTTCTATCTGTAGGTCAATTTTCTCTGTCAATTCCTTTTTCTGTTTGTTGGTGAGATTTTTAACTTAATATCTTGGTTTTGTCTTTATTTATTTTCATCCCTACCACCTCTCCATATTCCTCAATTTTCTTTATCAATTTAGGGCCAGTTTCTATGGGTTCTTCTAATATAAACACTAAGTCATCAGTGAAAGCTTGGAGTTTGTACTTTTCATTTCTAATTACCATTCCTTTTATCTCTGTATCTTGTCTTATGTTCCTCGTCAATACCTCTAATGTTAAAATGAATAATAATGGGAAGAGGGGACAACCTTGCCTTGTTCCTTTTTGTATACTAAAGCTTTCTGTTACATCACCATTAACCAATACTTTTGCGTTCTGTTGAGTGTAAATTGCGTTAATCGTATTCCTAATTTTTCCACCAGATTCCATAAAATTTAATTGTTGCAACATAAATTGCCAATTTATATTGTCAAATGCTTTCTGAGGGTGTGTTCGAACTTCTCCAACATTGCGCAAATGCCAATCTTGCCACTGTTGTCATATGTAAAATAATATATGTTGTCGTTTTTTCATATTTCTTTTTCATTATTCCTAGAATAAACAATTATGGTGTATATTCTATCTGGAAGCCTGTTACTTCCTGTATCCAACTATGTATTTTCATCCAAAAATTGTCAGCGTTCCAATTTATGATCTCCTCCAGCGCTGACATGAATGAGAGAGGGAGAAGCTTTGCTTTAATGATGAGATGAACTTTTACCTAGTTTCCTGCTCTTTAGTAGATAGTGTTACCTGGGTGACAGAGGGAGGGGGGAATTCCTGTGAATAGAAAGTGCTTGGGACGGAGAGATGGATCCGCACAATGGCCAATGAGACATTGGGGTTGAAGAACGGAAAGGGAGGGGTGTGGAAGGAGGTGCCAGTTTTGGCTGCACAAAGAGTTCAGGGATGTCGTTCTTTCTATTCTTAAATAAAGAAAAGATTCATCAGAGACCTTGCGTTTGAGAATGAAGTTTATTTAAGATAGCAGCGAAACCTGACAAAAATTTTGTTTCGGAGCATAACCACCATGTATGACCCAGTAAGGATAGGTTTAATGCCCCTCATCTTTCCAAATCAATTTTAATTTGTTGCATAAGCTTTACGTAGTTGTCTTCTTTGATTGAAGAACCTCTCGCTATCAGCCAAATTCTTAAGTATTTAACTTTTCTCACATTCTGTAATCCTAATTTCCCCTCTAATTCTCTTTCCTGTTGTATTGTTAAATTTTTGACTATCATTTTTGTTTTTGTCTTATTAATTTTAAGGCCCGCTACTTCCCCATATTTTTCTATTTCCCGTAATAATATTGGTCCTGTTTCCTTTGGGTCTTCCCAAAAAAATACCAAATCATCTGCAAATGCCATTAATTTATATTCTTCCGTTCTAATTTTCGTTCCCTTAATCTTTGGGTTTGCTCTAATTTTCATCAATAGCGATTCTAAATCAAAATAAAAAGCAGAGATGACAGTGGGCATCCCTGGCGGACTCCTTTCTTTATTTCAAATGTTTTTGTAATTTCTCTGTTTATTATTATGTTTGCTTTTTGAGATGAATAAATTGCTTCAATCATTTGTTCAAATTTGTCACCGAATTTCATTTCTCTAATTTGACTAATCATATATTTCCAATTTAAATGATCAAATGCTTTTTAATTTAATTTAATTTAATTTAATTTAATTTAATTTAATTTAATTTAATTTAATTTAATTTAATTTAATTTAATTATTAAATTTATATGCTGACCCTCTCCGAAGACTCAGGGCGCATCCAGAAAAACAAGGGCAATTTGTTTCTCTGGATGCGCCTCGTAATACTCTATGTTCAATACTATTCTTGTGTTATCTCTAACTTGTCTAGAAGGGAGAATCCTGATTAATCTTTTGTATGTATTCCTTCTCTTGTAGTATCTGTGGGTTTAATGTCCATCTTCTTATTTTCTTTTTTTGACCTTTCCATATTATTTTCAGGGGGTTATGATCTGCCCAAATGTTTGGGAGAATCTCTACATTTTCTACTTCTTTACTTAGTTCTTTATTTGCCCATATCATATCTATTCTTGAGAAGGATTTATGCAGGTTGGAATAAAAAGTTAATTTTTTCTCTTTGGAGTTTAGTGTTCGCCATATATCATTCAGGTTTAATTCTTCCGCCATATCGAAAAAAGTTTTTGGTAATACATTCCTTTCCCTCCCCCCCTTTTTCTTCTCACTAATATAATCCTTTTTTCTATCTATTATCCCATTGTAGTCCCCCACAATACATATATATTGCAGGGTCGTGCCGAGGATTTTGTCCAGTATCTGCACGATAAAATCACTCAGATTCGGGAAGGCTTGGTCTCTGACTGGGTAGGTACAGACGGGATGATGGGTGTCCGTCTTGAGACTGCCATTTGGGAAGAGTTCGACCCTGTTGCTCCCGAGGACATGGACAGGATACTGGGGCAGCTGAACGCGACCACATGTTTATTGGACCCGTGTCCCTCCTGGTTGGTGCTGGCCTCCCGGGAGGTTACGCGAGGCTGGCTCCAGGGTATTATCAACGCTTCTTTGAGCGAGGGTGTCTTGCCATCCGCCTTGAAAGAGGCGGTGGTGAGGCCCCTCCTCAAGAAGCCTGCTCTGGATCCGGCTGTTTTGGCTAACTATCGTCCGGTCTCCAACCTTCCCTTCTTGGCGAAGGTTGTTGAGAGTGTGGTGGTGCAACAGCTTCCTGGGTACCTGGATGAAGCTGTCTTATCTGGATCCGCTCCAGTCCAGCTTCAGGCCTGGGCACAGCACGGAAACGGCATTGGTCATGTTGGTGGATGATCTCTGGAGGGCTCGGGATAGGGGTTGTTCCCCTGTCCTGGTCCTGTTAGATCTCTCAGCGGCTTTTGATACCATCGACCATGGTATCCTGCTGCGCCGGTTGGAGGGGTTGGGAGTGGGGGGCACTGTTTTGCGGTGGTTCTCCTCCTATCTCTCTGACCGGTCGCAGTCGGTGTTGGCAGGGGGGCAGAGGTCGACCCCGAGGCTGTGGGGTGCCTCAGGGGTCGGTCCTCTCGCCCCTTCTGTTCAACATTTATGTGAAGCCGCTGGGTGAGATCATCCGTGGCTTTGGGGTGGAGTTCCATCAGTACGCTGATGATACGCAGCTGTACATCTCCACCCCAGGCCATCCCAACGATGCCCTTGAAGTGATGTCCCAGTGCCTGGAGGCCGTGCGGATCTGGATGGGGAGTAACAGGCTCCGACTCAACCGTTCCAAGACCGAGTGGCTGTGGCTTCCGGCGCCCCGATATAGCCAGCTGGTGCCATCGCTGGCTATTAGGGGCGAGTTATTGGCCCCCTCGGATAGGGCTCGCAACTTGGGCGTCCTCCTGGATACACGGCTGTCTTTAGAAGAGCATATGACGGCCGTGGCCAGGGGGGCTTTTTATCAGGTCTGCCTGATTCGCCAGTTGCGTCCCTTTCTGGATCGGGATTCCTTACGCACAGTCACTCAGGCACTCGTCACTTCCCGCCTGGACTACTGCAATGCTCTCTACATGGGGCTCCCCTTGAGGAGTACCCGGAGGCTCCAACTGGTGCAGAATGCGGCCGCGCAGGGGATTATGGGAGCGAGGGGTCGCTCCCATGTGACACCTCTCCTGCGTGAGCTGCATTGGCTTCCAGTGGTCTTCCGGGTGCGCTTCAAGGTGTTGGTTACCACCGTTAAAGCACTCCATGGCATAGGACCTGGGTATTTGCGGGACCGCCTTCTGCCGCCGATTGCCTCCCACCGACCAGTACGCTCCCACAGAGAGGGACTCCTCAGGGTGCCGTCGGCCAGGCAATATCGGCTGGCGACCCCCAGGGGGAGGGCCTTCTCTGTGGCAGCTCCCGCCCTCTGGAACGATTTGTCCCCGGAGATAAGAAGGATATCGGATCTCCGGGTCTTTCACCGTGCCCTGAAAACTCTTCTTTTCCAGCAAGCAGGGCTGGCGTGACCCCCAGGGGGAGAGCCTTCTCAGTGGGGGCTCCTGCCCTGTGGAACGAGCTGCCCCCGGAGGTACGGAGGATCCCGGACTTGCGCACCTTCCACCGTGCCCTGAAGACTTTGTTATTCCAGCAAGCCGGGCTAGCCTAATTTTAACGGTTTTAAATTTTAAATTGGATTTTAATGGGATGTTTTTAATTGTGGGCCAAAGAATTTAACCTGGTTTTAAATTGTTTTTAACTTTTATATTTATGTATTTGATCTTGGCTGTTCACCGCCCTGAGTCCTTCGGGAGAAGGGCGGTATATAAATATAATAAATAAATAAATAAATATTCAGAAAATATCCTATTGCCAAAATGTTAATCACAGATTATAATGTAACAATATGACAATCCATTTTCTATTTCACTCAGCATATGTCCTCTGCTTTAACTTTTAAAAAAAAATTCTTTTAGTTTAGTTTCCCAATGCCTTATTGTATCTGGATTTCTCAATTTTTACAGTTCTTTTTTCCCTTTCTTCTCGCCGCTCTCTCTCCTTCTTCTCACTGTCTCTTTCAAGCATTTTTAACTTTGTAACTATTTAAATCCAGATTGTTTCCGCCACTCTGCTTTCACTTTTCGTTATAAATCCCAGTTTTCCTCCACCAGACACCGTTCTCAACTTGTTTATTCACAGCTCCGTCTAATCTTTTGGTCTTCTCCAAGCTTCTTTCCTTGTCTCTCGTGCTTTCTCTAATCACCCGATCTCCATCAGCCTTAATCATCTTTCGCCACCCCCTTTCTTTTTTCTTATCAAATTTTGACGTATGAGGTCTCTTTTTCTCTTCTCTTACTCTTCCTCCATTATCTTACACTCGTTCGCTCTCCCTCTCCCCCTTACAGTCAGCTTTCGATCTTCCTTTATGTTTCTCCCGATCCTCTATCGGCATTTACTTTCACTTAGTCACGGCTCGTCTCTTTAATTCTCCGCTACTTTCCTGCCGGAGCTCTCTGTAATTTGCCAAATACCTTGTTTTATTCACTTTGATGGTTCCAATTGTTATGCATATGGAAGTCTCTCACCAGTGGAAATGAGCACAGTCTGCTGATTAAATTTTGTCTTCCAATTCTGTCGTGCGCTGTCACGGCCTTGGGTCTGCCATGTCAAGATGAGATGACAGGACACATTCGCGCCGGGATAAAGAGGGTTTCCCTCGTTCCAGGGGGTGGTTGCACACCACCTCACTGACCCTTGGGCTTCCCCTCTGCTTCGTGTAGCTCTCCAAGCCTTCAACACGCCTTCGAAGGGTCCCCTAACACGAAAGAAACAGAGTCAAAAAGCAGCTCTTGCTCTTTTCCCTCTGCGCCGCCCTGACAACATCACTGGAAGTCCTAAACCCCAATTCTCTTTCCATCATCTGAATGAATTCCTTCTCTTTTATTATCGATTGGTTTAAAGTCCACCTTGTTCTCTTCCTTTGACCCTTCCAACTAATTTTTATTGGGTTGTGGTCTGCCCATAAATTTGGTTCAATTTCAGTCTCTTGTACATTTCCACATAATTCCAAATTCATGCAAATCATATCTATTCTAGACCATAATTTATGCATATTGGAGTAGAATGTATATTGTTTTTTCCCCGGATTCATTTCTCTCCATGTGTCTAGAATAGATAATTCTTCTATCATTTTAATCAACGTTTCTGGTAAAGTCCTTCTATTTTTTTAATTAATTTTACTACTTCTGTAGTCCATTTCATTATTGACAATTGTGTTAAAATCTCCCAAGATACAAATATTTTCATATTTTATTTCTAGAATCTTTTTATGAAGTTGCTTATAAAACTTCTCTTGTCCAGTATTTGGTGCATAAATAACAACTATAAGGGTTCACTTTTGATACAGAGTCACCTCCAACATCAAAATTCTCCCTTCTTCATCATTAAAAATTTGTTTGGCATTTATTGTTTCTTTCACATAAAGTACCACCCCTCTTTTTTTTTTTTTTTTTTTGCTGTGGTAATGAATAGAATAATTTTCCCAATTTAGAATATTCCAATAATTTATATTGTTGTCTCTTAATGTGCACTTCTTGAAGTGCTATTATATCTAATTTTAGTTTCATTAATTTAGAGAATGTCTTCTTCCTTTTTATTGGTGAATTTAGCCCATTAATATTGACTGATTAACACCTTTATTTCTTCTTGCGTTCAATTATTTTTATCTAGGCTTTATAGTCCTAGTTGCTCTTACTTCTCTAGGTTCTTTCGCTATTGCTCCTTCTCGTTCTAAACATTCTTTTTTCTCCTTTTCATCCCGTGGGTTTTTTTTTGATATCTTCTTCCTGTTATTAGTGCTTCTTGGCTTTTATATACTCGCTCTCTTGTTTCTTGTTCCTCATCTACAGCTAAGTAATTCTCATAAAAATCCATTGCCTTATCCAGTGAGTCCAATTGGTACTTTTTTTCTTGCCAGGTGACCAAAATCCCTTCGGGAATCAGCCACCTGAAGTTTACATTGTGTCTAACCAAGACTGAAGTGAGGAAGTGATACTGTTTTCTTAGATCCCTTACTCTCCTGGGGATTTGTTTCAGAACCACCAACTGTTTACCTTTATATACTAGTGGTTCCTCTCTCACTTTATGCAGTATCTCATCCCTTAATGATTTTTTTACTAGTCTTATATGTACCTCCCTAGGAAGATTGTGTCTCTTCAAATAATTTGTATAAATCCTATATGTTTCATCCAATTCCATATCCATCTCTCTTTTGTCTGTGCCTGATGCCATTGCTAACAATTCTTTCATTAATTCTGGTAAATCTTTTCCCTTTTCCTCTTCTATGTTTTGAAACCTTAAATAATGGTCAGCTTTTTCTGTCTCTAACATTATTAATTCTTTATTAGCCTGTGTCAGTTGCTGATTTAAATCATCTACCTTCTTTTTCATATGTTCTGTTTTCTCCATTTTTTGAATCTTTTGTTCACTTTCTAGTATCTTTTGTTGAAAGGTCTCTAGTTTTTCATCCATATTCTGTATTTTTTCTTTCAACTCTCCCGTATCGTTTCTCACTTCTCCTATATCTTTCCTTATCTCATTATGGCTTTGGGTCATAGATTCTTATAATGCCTGTAATAACGTTAATACCTCCTTTTGTGATGAGTCGGCTTTCTCTGGCTGTAAGGTGCTTTCAACTGACCTCTGATTAGAAGGGCTGGAAGATATTGATGCCGGTGTCGAGGATGCCTTTTTACCTATTTTTGTTATGTTTAAAGTCGACATTTTGGCAATTATTTTTTTTAGCCAGTAATTATTAACACCTCCCCTAGACTTCCCTATACTCGTAGGCCACCCCAGAATTGACCACTTAGAATATTCTAGTACGGTGAATATCTCCCCACATTAATACCCAACAGTAATAAAAACAGTAGTAGTACCATATATCCAAATATCAAAGTACGACAGCAGTATATTAGACCCCCCCCCTTTTTTTTTGGTCTGAGTTCAGTCAATCATTCATTTCCCAGAGTTTAGTCAGTTTTGAGGATTAAACTCAAATCAGAATCAGTTGATTATAATAACTCAAAAACACCCACTATATCTCCAATATAGTCTTTTCCTTCTGTTCCGTGAGCATATACTCTTATATTTATAATTTCATTAGTTTTTATAATCCATAAGGCTCGCTATCTTCCCAGTTGACCACAAAATAAAAATTCTTCTTTTCTCTTCTGTTCCAGTTTATTCAAGCTATTTATAATCCACCCGGTTTCAGTAGCTTCTATTTCTGTTGCAGCTCCAATCTTATTTTCCCTCAAAATTTTCCTACATGGAATACAATCCTCTAATTGTTCCTTGTTGTTAAGTAATTTGCAGAGCAACCCTTGAGTAGCAAGGGTGTGCACATGAAAGCGATTGAGAGTAGTTGCGAATAAACACAGCCAACACAGAGATACACTGAGTTGTGTTTACTTTCAGGAAATAGTAATAAGGCACAGTCCAATAAACAGTCCATGTCATACACAGATAAAGCAGTAGCTAGTAAAACAATAGTCCAGGGATAATCCAATAACAAAGTCTTCTTACCAGTCGTTGTAGTCATACACAATAACAGTTCTTACAGTTGCAAACAGTAGCAAACACAGCAAAGAGCAGTAACGAGCATCAAAGAGAATCAAAGAGAAACAAACCATGTTTCTAGCTCCCTCTTAAGGACATTGGCTACAGAGCTAACCAATCAGAACACAGTATGATGCAATACAGCAGTCTTAAAGCTATATTGAGGTTTATATATTGCCAACCCAACAAGTTAGGTAATCATCATTTCCTAACACTTGTCATCAGATACTTTATTTTCTAAAGTTGTATAGCTCCCCCCCCCAATCTATTTCCCTTCTGGTATATTCCACCTTTGGTCACTAGATGTCAGTCTTACTCCTTTTTTCTATCTACTCTCAAGATGGCATTCAGAGAATATTGGAGGAAATACCTTCACCTTCTGTAGTTAAAGGAAGTTTTAGTGACGACAGAAGATCCACTGGTGAGGAATATTTTCTGCCTTTAAAAATATAGTTAATCCAGTCTTTCTCTCAGGTTAGTGTTATTTAGCTCTTGTTTTACTTTCACTTCACTGGCAATTTGAACTGCTCCAAAACTTTCCCTTGCCGCTTCCGGAGGGAGCTAAGATGGTAATTTCCTCTCTTTTTCCAGAGCCTCCCTCCTCAAGCAAAGATAATTTAGCACGTTTCGTTTACCTCTGGGTAGAGATTGTATCGTCCTTACCCCAAACTAGTGCACTGTCACTTTTCCGCTAATTCACCACCTGTTTTTTCCGATTGCTGGAGCTTCGGTTTGGCCATGACTGGCTGTCTTTTTCCCTGCCTGTCCAGAAACTATCCCTGGATCCAGCTAAAGGGACCGCCATCCCCTTGCGATCAATGGGTGCCTTTCCAGCTTAGTCACATTTAGTGAACATTTGGCTCCAATGAGCCTCCAGGGCGGCAGAAAACAGCTGATTACCATAGATTTCTTCAGATCCCCATGGATTTCAGCTGTCACTCACTCCGGTTACAACCAGAAGTCTCTACATTTCTTTAATTTCAGCCCCTCAGCTATGTCCAGCATTTTCCTCAACATGTTAAAAGTTGCATGCCCTAATCTTCTATGTAACAGGTGTATACAGTTGTCATGTGTAGAAACATTTTTAAGTACACGTGCACAATTATGTTCTTACATTCCCAGAACATACAGACCATCCTTTTTAACACCTTGTGCACATACCTGTCCATTCTTCTTAATAGTATACAGTCCCCCAGCAAATATTACTTCATACCCCTGCCTGTCTAACATGGATATACTTAATAAATTATGCTCTAAAGCAGGTACATATAACACGTTGTACAACGTAGCATCTATTTCTGGTACATACACATTACCTTCCCCTTTTACAGCAGCTTTCTTTCCATCAGCCAGACTAACCCATGTTTTCCTTGCTGGTTTCAAATCGGAAAACACATGTGGATCATTAACAATATGTTAGCTTGCCCCACTGTCCAACAACCACATATTCCTGTTGTGTTCAGTCGTTGACGCTGCCAGGGAAAACGACGCTGGAGAACCGCTCCACATTTGCTGATTAATTCTGCTCCCTTGTCTTGCTGCCCCTCTGTTCCTCCATTCAGGACAGCGTCTCTGGAGATGTTCAGTAGAACCACACGTGTAGCATCTCTTCGCAAAGTTAACTCTTTCAGCTGCTCTGCCGGCATCCTGGACTGTTGCAGATGCTGGTTTGTGCTGAACGCTCTCTCCTCCCTTTCCTGGTCTCCTCTCCAGACGTTTCTGCTCCTCCAACAACCAACCAGTCAAGTACGCCATCGTTAAGTCCTGTTCTTGCATGGACTCAAGGCTGTTCAGAAGAATGTCCCATGAACTATCCAAGGAACTAAGCACTACATACACTTTGTGTACCTCCGTTTGTTTGTTTATTTATTTATTTATTTATTTATTTAAATTTTTATACCGCCCTTCTCCCAAAGGACTCAGGGCAGTGTACAGCCATATTAAAACAAACATATACCCATAAAATTTAAAAACAATTTAAAATATATTAAAATGTGGCCCTATATTAAAAACTACAAACACCCCGTTAAAATTCATTTTCTAAGGCAGCTCGGCCTGTTGAAACAAAAGGGTCTTAAGGACACGGCGAAAGGTACGTAGGTCAGGGATCATGCGAATCTCCGGGGGCAGTTCATTCCAGAGGGCAAGTTCCCCCACAGAGAAGGCTCTACCCCTGGGTGTCGCCAGTCGACATTGTTTGGCTGACGGCACCCTGAGGAGTCCCTCTCTGTGGGAGCGTATTGGCCGGTGGGAGGCTATTGGTGGCAGAAGGCGATCTCGTACATACCCAGGTCCTAAGCTATGGAGCGCTTTAAAGGTGGTAACCAACACCTTGAATCGCACCCGGAAGACCACCAGGAGCCAGTGCAGCTCGCGCAGGAGAGGTGTTACATGGGTGCGCCGTGTCGCCCCCATAATCACCCGCACGGCCGCATTCTGGACCAGTTGGAGCCTCCGAGTGCTCTTCAAGGGGAGCCCCATGTAGAGAGCATTACAGTAGTCCAGATGGGGCATGACGAGGGCATGAGTGACCGTGAGCAAGGCGTCCCGGTCCAGAAAGGGACGCAACTGGTGAATCAGACAAACCTGATAAAAAGCTCCCCTGGCCACAGCCGTCATATGATCTTCTAAAGACAGCCGTGCATCCAGGAGAACACCCAAGTTGCGAGCCCTCTCTGAGGGGGCCAAGATCTCGCCCCCAATAGTCAGCGATGGAGCCAGCTGGCTATACCGGGACGCCGGAAACCACAGCCACTCGGTCTTGGAAGGGTTGAGTCTGAGCTTGTTTCTCCCCATCCAGATCTGCACGGCCTCCAGGCACCGGGACATCACGTCAAGGGCATCATTGGGGTGGTCCGGGGTGGAGATGTACAGCTGAGTATCATCAGCGTACTGATGGAACTGCACCCCAAAACCACGGATGATCTCACCCAGCGGCATCACATAAATGTTGAACAGAAGAGGCGAGAGGACCGACCCTTGCGGCACCCCACAAACAAGGTGCCTCGAGGTCGACCTCTGTCCCCCTGCCAACACAAACTGCGTACGGTCAGAGAGGAAGGAGGAGAACCACCTCAACATGGTGTCCCCCACTCCCAACCCCTCCAATCGTTGCTGCATGATACCATGGTCGATGGTATCAAAAGCCGCTGAGAGGTCTAATAGGACCAGGACAGAGGAACAGCCCCTGTCCCGAGCCCTCCGGAAATCATCAACCAATGCAACCAATGCCGTTCCCGTGCTGTACCCCGGCCTGAACCCCGAGTGGTATGGATCTAGATAGACAGCTTCATCCAGGTACTGGGGAAGTTGTCGTGCCACCACACTCTCAACAACCTTCACCACGAAGCGAAGGTTGGAGACTGGAGGATAGTTCGCTAATACAGCCGGGTCCAGGGAAGGCTTCTTGAGGAGGGGCCTCACCACTGCCTCTTTCAGGGGGGGGAGGGAAGAAACCCTCACTCAAGGAAGTATTAATAATCCCCTGGAGCCAGCCTCATGTGACCGCCCGGGAGGCCAGCACCAACCAGGAGGGACACGGGTCCAATAAACATGTGGCAGCGCTAAGCCTACCCAGAATCCTGTCCATGTCTTCGGGGGTCACCAGGTCAAACTCCTCCCAGATAACACTCTCAAGACCCACCTCCGTCACCCCATCTGAATCTACCCAATCGGAGTCCAGGCCTTCCCGAATCTGAGTGACTTTGTCATGCAGGAATTGCACAAAATCCTCAACCCTACCCTGCAAGGGGTCTTCCCTTGCTCCCAAATGAAGAAGGTTGCGGGTCACCCTAAACAGGGCTGCTGGGTGGTTCTCTGTAGATGCTATAAGAGCGGAAAAATAATTAGATTTTGCCGCTCTTATTGCCACTAGGTAGATCTTAATATGAGACCTCACCAGTGTTCAGTCAGATTCGGAGTGGCTGGCCCTCCAGTCGCTCTCCAGGCGTCTTTTCCGGCGCTTCATCTCCCTCAGCTCCTCGGAAAACCAGGGAGCCAATTGAGATCGACACTGGGTCAGAGGCTGCAAAGGCACGATGCGGTCCAAAGCTCCAGCGGCCGCCCTATCCCAGGTGGCCACCAGTTCTTCAGTCGAGTCGTGAGCCAGAGCCTCAGAGAATGGCCCAAGCTCCGTCAGGAACCTATCTGGATCCATCAGGCGCCTGGGACGGAACCACCTAGTCGGTTCTGTCTCCCTGCGGCGGAGGGTAGCGGCTCGAAGGTCTAGTCGAAGGAGTGAATGATCTGACCATGACAAGGGCTTGATGGCTATATCCCCTATTTCTAGATCATTCAACCACTGACCAGAGACAAAAATCAGATCCAGAGTGTGTCCCCCCGTGTGCGTGGGGCCTTGAATTAACTGAGTCAGGTCCATGGCCGTCACGGAGGCCATGAACTCCCGAGCCGCCTCTGACGTTTCACCGACGGATGGTAGGTTGAAATCCCCCATGACCATAAGTCTGGGGGTATCCACCGCCACCCCGGCTACTACGTTGAGCAACTCGGGCAGGGCCTCTGCTACATGGCAGGGAGCCAGGTACACAATCAGCAAGCCCATCTGCACCCCACGACCCCACTTCACAAGGAGGGACTCACATCCGGCTATCTGAGGAACAGTGGCCTCCCTTGGACAAAGACTTGCCTTAATAATTGCTGCCACCACCACCACCACCCCGCCCCTACCCTGAGCCCTCGGCTGATGGAATGCGCAGAAGCCTGGCGAGCACATTTCAACAAGGGGAACCCCTCCTCCCGGCCCAACCAGGTCTCCGTAATACCCGCCAGGTCAGCACCCCCCTCTTGAACAAGATCATAAATGAGGGGGGCCTTATTTATCATGGACCTGGCATTGCACAGTATCAGTCGGAGGCCCAGGCCCTGAGGGTCTGTGCAACCCGGGGAACGAGAAATGCATTGGGGGCCAGAGTGCGCAATCACTTGCAAACAGCGAGTGCGCACTCCCGAAACCTGATATGGCCCCCTGCTTTCGCCATATCTGCCCCTCCCACCCACAGTACTAATCAAACAGCCCTCACCCTCATCCCCCTGCACCCCATCCAAACTCCCAACCCCGTCCCTCCCGCCACGACCGTCAGACCGGCTGTGCATCCCTGTGGCTATATAGGTCCCCCCAGATCTCTCCACATAACCAACTACCCCCCTCCCGGAACCCCTTAAAATTTTCTCTAAAAACTTTCCCAAGAAACCCCTTAACCCCCTTCTCGCAACATGCCACTCCCCTTTCTTCCAACTCGAGGAATGACCGTCTCATGTTCTGCAAATGTGTGGACACACACACTCCTGGCTTCAGCTGTGCCTTACACAGCCTCCTAGTCAGCAACATTTTACTGCCCGCAGTCTCTCTCACATACACGCTGCGCAACGCCTCCCAGCTCTCTTTCTCAGACTGGAGACCCCTCACGTGTATACGCTGACTATCTTCCAGGGCAAGGATTCTGCTGGCTAATGTCTTTTCGTTTTTCCTCTGATCCCCATCATCCAGGACTGCTGGTAGATCAGTAACAATCGTCCACAACTCCTCCCTCCACAGGTACATCTCCATCTTCACATTCCAGGAGAGGTAATTAGTCTCATTCAGCCGAGACACCGGGAAACCTCCTCCCATTACACCGACGGAGGCCATGCTGCCTGCTAACCACGATTTAAACCACTTGCTCTGGTGCAAGCTCACACACGGAGTCTCTTTCTATACTCACTAGTTACTGTGGCCTTCACTGTGGACTGGGCCCATAACCTGTCAGAGTTTAGGCTGCGTGACTAGTATTATGAGATAAATCCAAGAGCAAAACACAACACACAGCACACAGAGCCTTTAGATAATTAACAGTGGTTTATAACAGCTATATATTTACAGACTTATACATGGTTAAATACCTTATCATACAGCTACTGACACGAGAGCAATGAGATACATGAGAGAGAACATGAGAAGGCAGATGCCCTCTAATGGCTTCCCTTATATAGACAGCTTCTTACCCAGCTTCTTAAAGTGGCAGTAACCCTGCTGCCTCATTCCCAATGCATCAGCTTTCAGTTGCCTCCGCTTACAAGCTTACATCAGTTTACAGATACATACCCTGATGTGCATCTGGAACAGGCCTCATCTGTTCCTCCTCACTCATATCAGCCTCCAAAGGCAGCTGCCTCTCCGGTGGCTGGGAAATGTTGGACGGCCCTGGCTCTATCTCTGTGTCCGACACAGAACATCCATCAGAGCCTTCCCCAGACTCCAGAACTGGCCCAAGTTCCTCCCCAACCTCCTCATCGTCCGAGTCTGCTGCCAGCAGAGCTGGTGGGCCACAACACCCCCCTTGGTCCTCCCATGGTCCTTTGTCTACCAATAAGTTGCACCTAGGTTGTTTTGAGAACAATCTGTTTACCTCAGACATTCTCAGAGTTGGCGACCTTGGGGTGGAACTGTCTCAGGTTTCCAGATGGCACACTTGCATTCCAGATTTTTCCTCCTAAGCCGCCCTCACATTCCAATGCCTTCCGTCCTCCCTCTATTGTTGTCTGGTTGCCAGCAGGCTGCGTAGTGAGTCAACGATGACAGTATTTATGTTTGCAGTCATTTATAGTGAGATACTGGTACATCTTTCCCGGAACTTAAGGCTTTACCTGCAGACTAAATGAAATCCGGATGTTTCCAGAAGTTATACAATTTCTCTAAAAAGCAAACAGAACCACAACTCATAAATTAAATCAAACTGCATAGCATGTTAACAAAAAGTAAAAGCAAAGTCCAAAAACAATACACAGATACGAGAGTTAAAAGATCAATCCAGGGATATTTCAAGTACAAAGTCTTCTTACCAGTTGTAGTCATACACAATAAAACAGTTCTTCTTGAGTTTCAAAACAGGAACAAGTTCAATATAAAACATTCAATAAATAGTAGAAAGTAACATGTAGCTATGATCAAACAGCGATCATGCAGAGAGATCAGGTAGAGAGTTACAGCAAATAAGCAGGTAAAATGGTGTAGTATCCACCCAAGCCATGATCCTGACTTCCCTTAAGTACATTGGCTACAGAGCTTAGCCAATCAGGATGCAGGATGATGCAATACAGTCTTAAAGCAATATAATACCTTTCTGACTGCAAACATGCATTGTTGGTTTATATATTGCCTGACCAATTAGTTAGACAAATAACCATTTCCTAACATTCTCCCCTTTTGGACAGGACAATATATAATGGCTTACATTCTTAAACCATAACATTCACAACATGTTCTATGTTTAATTGCACCCTGAGCTTTAGTAAAATTATCAGCGATATTATTTTCAGTCATACAATATTCTAATTGTATCATTTTACTCTGTACACATTGTCTTACATTCAAGTACCTAATATCGGTATGCTTAGATCTTGTTTTTACAGCCAAATTCATGGCCATCTTAATTGCAGCTTGATTATCCTCAAATACTACAAATGGATCGTTTACATTTAAGCCTATATCAAGTAACAGTTGTTTATAATAAACTAGTTCTGTGCACATTAAAGACAAACAGGAAAATTCTGCTTCCACTATTGATAAACTTATGTGCTTTTGCCTGATCGATTTCCATCCTATTAATGAATTCCCTAACATTATTGCAATACCTCATGTGGATTTACGTGTGGTTAAATCTGAAGCAAAACTAGCATCAGCATATGCAGTTAATACAAGATCGTTGTTAGGTTCTAAATATAACGCATATTGCATTGTTTGTTTTAAATATCTTAGTATTCTCTTTGCAGCTTGCCAATGCCTCTCAGTTGGTTCTGCGTTATACCTAGCAAGTTGATTGACGCTATAGGATATATCCGGCCTAGACCAATTACTAATATACGATAGACTACCAATCAAGGATTGATAAATTTCCTTGCTGAATACAGGACTTTGAATATTGTCATGTTTAAAATCCTGGCTCATTGGTGTCTTCGCAGGCTTACATAATTCCATATTATAACGTTTTAACAGTTGGCTAATCTTATTAGCTTGTGACAGTTTGTTTCACAATATCAAGACCTAAATAGTGCTTGATTTGACCTAAATTTCTAATTCTAAACTTATTCTGTAACATAGAAATAAGTTCTGTTGCCTCCTGTTCTCTTTTTATTACAATAGCAATATCATCAGTAAACAAGAGTAAAAAAGAAATTAAACCATCTTTTTCCCGTTTAAATAAACATTTATCAGCTACACCTTCAATAAAAACCATATTGTTCAATTCTTTAACTATACATCTATTCCACTCAAACCCTGATTGCTTTAAACCATAGAGCTGTGATGGCAAACCTATGGCACGCGTGCCACAGGTGGCACACGTAGCCATATCAGTGGGCACCCTAGCTCAGCTCCGGCACGCATGCCAGCTGATTTTCGGGCCTTCTGGGCCCACCAGAAGTAGGGAAACAGGCTGTTTCCTGCCTCCAAAGGGCCTGGGGTGGGTGGGGGAGGCCCGTTTTTCTTTCTCACCTGGATCCAGATCCGCTCTATGCATCTGGGGAGGGTGAAAACAGCCTTCCCCACCCTCTTGGAGGCCCTCTGGAGGCCCAAAATGGCCCCCATAGAATTATGGGTGTGGGCACACATGCATGCGAACCTCCCCCACCCCCCCCTTCCTGGCACACGATGGCAAAAAGGTTAGCCATCACTGCCATAGAGGCTTTTCTTTAGTTTCCAGCAATCAGTTCGCTCATCAGTTCTTACACCTAGTGGTCTTTTCATATAGATATTGTGCTGTAAAGGGGCATGTAAATATGCTGTCTCAACATCTATATGAGTAATTTGATAGTCATTCTTTGCTGCCCACACTAACATTGTTCTCAATGTGGTAGCTCTCAAACTGGGAGCAAAAACCTCATCGTAGTCGTTTTCAGACTGAGTGAATCCTTGAGCGACTAATCGTGCTTTATGGGTTACAGTTCCATCAACTCCAGTTTTTAATTTATAAACCCATTTACAACCAATTAAACGTTCACCTGGTGGTAAATTAACATTTTCATATACATTCAACTCAGTTAACGATTTAAGTTCTTTAGCCATAGCTTCCTTCCAAGCTACTTGATCCTTTACAGGATACAATTTGATATCATTGTAGTTAGAAGGTTCTATATTTTCCTGACAAACCACACTAGCTTGATACCTGTCGGGTGGATGTTTAACCCGAGTAGATCTTCTAGGTAATACAGGACTCGTAACCGGTGTTTCAACTAATTCCTCCCCTAAAACCTCTTCTTCCTTTACAGTAGGTTCTACATCAGCTATTTCTTCTTCAGGGGTATTATTGAACATTTGAGTATCAATAATAATACTATCCTCATTTTTGTAACCAGCTTGCTCAAGCTTATCCCAACCAATATGCTCCAGGAACTTAGCACTAGCACTACAATAAATGCTAGAGGTACCTGGTGCCCAAAATCTAAATGATCTGTGGTTAGATTCATACCCAACAAAAAACGTTTTCCTTGCTCTTTGTTGTCCCTTTCGCCTTAATTGCGATGATATATGAATCCAAGCAGGAGCACCAAACGTATGCAGATAGCTTATGGCAACTGGTAAGAAGACTTTATATTGGAAAATATCCCTGGACTGATCTTTATCTCACTTTATATGTGTATGACTTGGAATGTTTTTGGACTATGATTTTGCTTTTTCCTTACAAGTAAAATATTATCAAAACCCAGTTTGTTTGTATATTAACTGTTATTATCCACAATCATTCTCAGTCGCTTTCGTGTGTAAACTCAAAGGGTGCTCTGCTCAATAACCCACAACATTGGTCATTAGCCAAGAATATCCTTAACAGGTAGAACAAGGGAGAGGGGGTTCAGATGAAGACCAAGGCCCACCCCCTCCTCATCCTTGGGCACGCAGGGAAGAACACAGAAGAGAGCAACGTGGGTTGCGTGGCTTACGAGGAAGGAAAGGGCCCCGATTCCCTTCACAAGGCACACCTGGGGATGGAGTTTAAAAGAGAGGCAGTTGGGAGGGGCATTTGTCAGGAACAAACGCTGAATTCATCTAGTGTTAAGAGTTGTGGCCTGCATTCCTGGCATTACTCCTGACTGAATTAGTGCCGTGCTTCTGTGTGCTTACCTTGTCTTGTTGGAATTATTGCCATGATACTTCGCTTCTCGGACTCATTATCTTGCCCTGCTGGAGTGATTGATTGCAGTCATTCTGCTTACAGCATTTGGACTGGAGTATCTGCAGCCAGAAGCTGCTGCAGGTTTGTGGGAGAGCTTTTCTCCAGGCCAGAGAGTAAACAGGACATTGGGGGCAAAGTTGGTGCCAATAAAGGGACTTATACCAGTTCTCTGGCTGTGTTGTCTTCATGCCACGCCCTGGGTCATCACAGTAGGCTTGAATGGTCCTGCGGGGTCCTGAGCCGACCTATCCTGACATTCCCACCCTGCCGTGATCCGGCTCCAGCGGCAGCAATGCAGCCGGCCAGTCCTCCACCACTGCAGTCAGCTCAGTCAAGCCTGGGCCTGCAGCGAAGCCCGCCGCAGCGCCGTTGGGTAGCAAGCCCTCCCGGCCATGTGCCCAACCCTTTAGGATGGCAGGGGCCCCCACCAGGATGGCAGGGGCCCCCACCAGGATGGCAGGGGCCCCCACCATGGGCATACTACCCTGGAGCCAGCTGGGTCCCTGGCAATTGACTTCTAGCTTGGGCGCCACCGCAACCCCCTCCTCCTCCTCGCCCAGCCACACCTCCTCCTATGAAAGCTACCTTCGATGGGGACACAGAAAAACTGGCTTTCTTTCTAAATCAGGTGCGGGCTCATGGATGACCATATGGCAGACTACCCATGTGACCAAGCGATGGTCCGTGCAGTGACCGTGAACCTGGAGGGGGAGGCAGCGGAATGGGTGACCCAGCTCCATGTTGAGGGTGCGCCAGATCTGGGGAACATTGATGCCTTCCTTCAAGAGTTGAGAAACAGGTTCGAGGATGACTCCCAGGCCCTGCAAGCTGAGGCCAAGATCTGTGAACTAAAGCAGAGGGTCCAACCCACCAAAGAATACATCCTGAGAATTCTGGAGAGTGGCTGGGAGGCTGTGGCAGTGGCCGGAGAGGCTACTGGACTACTTCTTCAAAGAATGCCTGTACCATAAGCTGCTGAATGTGTGTGTTTACCAAGGGGTCCCGGACCAGATCTACAAGTGGTATCAGATGGCGGTGGCGATGGATTTCGAGCTCAAACGATGCAAGAGACACAGAGCCATGGAGCAAAAGCAAAAGCCCGAACTGGAGAAACAACAGCTGGGGAGATGATCAGCCCCCAGTCAAGTTGCAGACCCCACCAGCGGAGCTTCGGGACCGCCCATTAAATGCTTTCGCTCAGGCCAGCAAGGCCATTGGGCTGCCAAGTGCCTCAGCCCCACTCCCCAACCCAGGGGGAAGCCACCGGAGCCTGCCAAAGTGAAGAAGTCTGAACGAAAGCTGAGAGAGAGGGGAAAGTTCACCCGTCAGGCTGTCAAGGTCTCTCCTCACATAAGTGACGGGAAAAGAACTCCGGCTAGGGACATCCAGCAGCCGGTGCCCTATGACAGCGACAACGAGAGTGAGGATGACCTGATGGTAAGTGAAACCACCCGCCCCTTTGCCATCCCAGTGAAAATCGTAGCACCAAAATCCGGGGCCCAGGGGAACATAGAAGCCATAATAGACTCTGGGTGCACTCGCTGCCTAATCAGCTTGCAAACTGTCCTGAAGCTAGGAATCCAGGTGAAAACCCTGACCCGACCCATAAGGTTCGAACAGGTCGACGGATTGTTTTTTTTTTTTAATTGAAAAGTTTTATAAGAAATACAAACAATTTTCTCCCCCCCCCACCCTTTCCCCCTCCCCACTTAATAGAAAATATACATTTTCTTATACATAATAAATCCTACATATACATGTTTCCCTTAAAGAAAGCATCAAAATAAGACATTTTAATTACATTCGGAGTTGCTCTTCTCTTTCTTCCCTCATTCCACAACAAACCTTCTTCTTCTCCTCCTTTCCTTCCCTTCCCTCCCTCCTCTTCTCTCCTACTTTCTCCTGCCTCCTCTCCTACCTCATCCTACTTCCCTTTCCTTTCCCCCACTTCTCTCTTCTTTTCCCCCTTCTCACCTTCACTCCTACTCCCATCCCCCTCCCTTCCTCCTCTCCTTTCTTCCATTCCTCTCCCTCCCTCTCCTCTTCCTACCCTCTCCTCCTCTCTCCTTTCTAACTTCTTTGCTGTGAAATATTCTCCTCCTTTAGTATCTGAGCAACTCCTGTATTCTAATCGTAGATACTTTCTTCTGTTAAAACATTTCTCTATTCACCACTTTTTTCCCACCCTCCCCACCCCACCCCCCCAACTTCCCAGAGCAAAAACAGGGTATAGCATCTAGCAAACATATGCTAAAATAAACTTAACTAATTATAAAGTTCAAAACTCCCACACGTTCTTTAACTCCCCTTGCTTCAATTCACCAACCTCCCTTTTATAAATTCTCAAAACCAATTAAGTTAAATTCATTCTTCCTAATTATAAAAAAAACTTTTTCTTGATGTATAATCCAATACTTTAGCAGTATTACAAACAGTAAAAATCATGAATAAGTTCCATTTCCATACCCTCGAACATCATTCTTTTTGAACATTACTCCCTAATGAAATTCTGAATTTAACATTAATCCTCTTTCCTTCAAAAAAATTGGGCATCTTGAAATCTTACACATTTTATCTCATATATCTTTTAAAATAATATAATCTTATGTTAAACATTCTAAAAATCTCTTAATACCATTAAAACACTTATTTACCAAATATAAATTTCAAAATCTACAGGAGGATATCTTTCAAATTTTCTTTTTTTTTAAATTTTTTTTTTTTAAACAAACTTTATTCATATTTAAAAAAAAGACATTTAAAACAATTATAAGAAAAACTGAACAAGTTTTTCTTAATCAAACACACAAATTACAAGTACATATACTATACATATATAGTGCTCAATTTCCTCTATCAACTACTTTCTAATGTTATATATACATATATATATATACACACAGTGACTATATTTCCTTCTATATCTCTCTGACAGTGCAGTTGTTTATTTACATTGATTTCTCCTAACTTTCATCTCTAAGCATTCCCTCTCTCTGACTTATCCACTGGTACCAGCTATTCCATATTTTAAAATAATTTGAATCTTCCTTATCCTGTAATTTTAGGGTTAATTTATCCATCTCTGCGCATACATAGATTTTCTGTATTACTTCCTGATCAGTTGGCAAACGGTCAATTTTCCAGAGTTGTGCCAATGCTAATCTTGCCGCTGTTATAATATGGAGTATTAGGTATTTTATGTCCTTCCTAATATTTTTATTGATCATGCCGAGTAAAAAGACTTCAGGTGTTAATTCAATTTCGTGATTTGTTATTTCTATTATCCATGTTTTTATTTTGTTCCAATATTTTTTGATTTTTGGGCAAAGCCACCAAGCATGGTAAAAAGTTCCCTGTGCTTTTTTACATTTCCAGCAAACCGGGTTCACATTTGGATACATTTTTGCTAACCTTGCGGGTGGCAGATACCATCGGTACCACATTTTATAATGATTTTCTTTGTATGGTACCGATTTTGTCATTCTATAATTATCTTCCCAAGCTCTTTCCCAATCTTCTAATTGTATATTATGCCCTATGTTCCTCGCCCAGGCTACCATCTGCCCTTTGACCAACTCTTCTGCCAGATCGAATTCGAGTAAATATTTGTAAATTTTTGAGATTAGCTTCCCTTCTTTTGATTCTAATAGTTTGTCTAATTGATTTTGTTTTAAATCTATTCCTTCTTTCTCTTGGTCTTTTCTGTATCTTACTTTTATTTGCGAGTAGGGCCACCAGTCTATTTCCATTCCTTGTTCTTTAAGCTCTTCCCTAGTTTTCAAATTCCCCTGAACATCTACTATTTCCCTATATTTTAGAATCTTTTGTTTTGATAATATGTTGGGGTGAGTTATTGCTTCTATAGACGATAGCCAGCCAGGAATTTTCATGTAGTGTTTTTGTTTAATTTGTAGCCATGTGTTAATTAAGGATCTCCTGATTGTATGGTTGTTAAAATGTTTATATATTTTATTTCCTGAACTCCATATAAAGGCGTGCCATCCTTTCATTAAATCATGCCCTTCTAAATTTAGCAATCTTTGATTATCTAAGGTTATCCAATCTTTAATCCATAATAAACTGGCAGCCTTGTAATATTTATCCCATGCCGGGAGTCCAAATCCACCTCTACTTTTATCATCTTGTAGTATATTCAATTTTATTCTTGATTTCTTCCCTTCCCACACAAATTTTTAAGTTATTTTATCCAAATTATCAAAGAATTTCTTATCTAATTTTATTGGAATTGTTTGGAATAGATAAAGGAGTCTTGGCAGTATGTTTGATTTTATTGCTGCTATTTTCCCCAATAAAGACAGTTTTAGTTTCCCCCATTTTTCTAAATCTTCCTTTATTTTCTGGACTAAAGTATCATAATTGTCTTCTTTTATTGTTGTCGTTTTGGCCGTCAAATTTATCCCTAAGTATTTAATTTTTTTTACTGTCTGCAGACCGGATTCTTTTACTAATTTCTCTACTTGTTTTATTGTCATGTTTTTTGTTATCATTTTTGTCTTTTCTTTATTAATTTTTAAACCTGCTACCTTTCCAAATTTTTCAATCTCTTTTATTAATTTTGGGGTTGTTTCTAATGGGTTTTCTACGAAAAAAACAAGGTCGTCTGCAAATGCTTGGACCTTATAATCCTCTCTCTTGATCTTTAATCCTTGAATTTCTTTATTTGCTCTAATTCTGATTAATAAATTTTCCAATGTTAAAATGAATAGTAAAGGGGAAAGTGGACATCCCTGCCTTACTCCTTTATCTATTCCAAAGAATTTTGTTGGGTCACCATTCACCAAAACACATGCTTTCTGATTCTGATATATCGATGTTATCATTTTAGTAAATTTTTCTCCAAAATTCATACTTTTAATTTGTTGCTTCATAAATTGCCAGTTAACTTGGTCAAAGGCTTTTTGTGCATCCAGAAAGATCAGTGCTACCTGTCTCTCTGGATGCACCTCATAATATTCTAGAACATCCAATACTATTCTTAAATTGTTTTTTATCTGCCTTGTAGGCAGAAAACCATTTTGATCCTGGTGTATTTTATTTTGTAATATTATTTTCATCCTATTGGCAATTATACTCATGAAAGCTTTATAATCAGTGTTCAACAAAGAAATCGGCCTATAATTTTTTATTAGTGTGGTATCTGTCCCCTCTTTAGATATTAAGGAAATGTATGCTTCTTTCCATGTGTTGGGTAGCTTTGCCTCCATTAGGGCCTCATTGTATATTTCTAACAGTATTCCATTTAATGAGTCTCCAAATGTCTTATAGAATTCTATTGGTAAACCGTCTGTCCCCGGGGTTTTATTATTTTTTTGCCTCTTCAGTGCCTCTTTTAGCTCCCCCATCGTAATCTCCTTATCTAATAATTCTCTTTCTTCCTCTGTTAGTATTTGCAATCCCTCCCCTTTTAAATAGTATTCAATTTCCTCCTCTGTTACTATATCCTTTTCATACAGTTTTTGATAATATTGGACTATTATGTCCTTTTTTTCCTCTAGGGCCCATTGAATCCTTCCCTCATCATCTCGTAATTTCTGAATTGTTCTTTTTTCTCTTTCCTTCCTCAGCCTATACGCCAGCCATCTCCCTGGTTTGTTTGCGTTTTCAAAGTAATTTTGTCTTGTATATTTCAATGCTGTTACATATTTCCCCTGCTCTAATATGTTTAGATTATGTTTTGCTGTTAACCAATTTAACCTTATTTTTTCATCCCCTGGGTTTCTTTGCAATTTACATTCCCAATTTTGAATTTCTTCTAATAATTTGTTATATTCTTTCTCTCTCTCTTTTCTCCGTTTTACATTATATGATATCGTGAGGCCTCTTATATATGCTTTGGTTGTATCCCATAGGTTTTGTAGGGAAGTGTGTTGCTTTGTGTTATCCTTATAAAACCATTCTAACTCCTTTTCTATATAATTCTTATATTCTTTTTCTTGCAGAACCTGTGTGTTCATAGTCCATCTATTCTTCTTTCTCTGCTGACCTCTCCACTTCATCATTATCGGGTTGTGGTCAGCCCAATTATTTGGTAAAATCTCTACTTCTTCTATCTCCATTATTAACATCTTAGTTACCCAAATCATATCCAACCTTGACCATGATTTATGCGGATTCGAATAATATGTATAATTTCTTGCTTCGGGATTAAGATATCTCCAGCTATCTACCATATCTAACTCTTCCACCATATCCATAAAGGTTTTAGGTAATACATTTTTTTTATTTTTGTTTTGTTGACCACATTCATAATCTTTTCTTACATCTAATATAGCATTAAAATCCCCAATCAGACAGACATTCTCCATTTTTTGTTCTATAATTTTCTCATGCACTTTTTTGTAGAATTCTAATTGTTGACTATTTGGGGCGTATATTACTACCAATAATATCTTTTTGAGCTCAAGATTTAGTTCTACCATGACTATCCTACCTTCTGTATCTACATACCTCATATTACTGTCTATTCCTTCTTTGATATATACCACCACTCCTCTTTTTTTTTCTTCTGCCAATGAAACGTATTCTTTACCTAATTTTTTATATTGTATATATTTGATATCCTGTTTTCTTATATGTACCTCCTGGAGGCACACAATGTCTGATTTTTGTTTCAAAATTTTTTTGTAAATTTGGTGTCGTTTGGATGGTGAATTGAGTCCATTAACATTTACAGATAGTATTTTTAAAGTCCGTTCCATTTTTTTTTTTTTATTAACTTTCCTGTTGTTTCTTCTTTATTTCTTCCTGTTCCTTTTTTTTGCCTCTTGTCTGTACTCCTTCCTCTTCCTGGGTCTCTCCTTCATCTGCTTTCCCTCCTTGTTGTGGTGTTCTTTCCCGATCTCTCTTCTGTTTTCCTTTGATATATCGTCCTTCCTCTTCTTTATTACCATTTGTTACTTCAGCCCCCATCATTTGGTCATATAATTCTTTTGCTTTGCTGTGCGAATCCACCTTGATTTTCTTTCCCTGCCACGATACTAACATTCCTTCCGGGGTTATCCATTTGAATGGTATATATCTTCTGTTTAGTAACGTGGCCAGGAACCAATAATCTCTTCGCAAATCTCGTATTCTTTTAGGTACTTGCTTTAGGGTGATTATTTCTTTATTTCTATAATACATCGGTTCGTCCTTTGTTATCTTATATACAATATCCCTCACCTTCCTTCTTACAAATCTTATGTGTACCTCCCGCGGGAGTTTGTTTTGTCGGGCGTAGTTAGTGTGGACTCGGTAGACTTCATCTAGTTCATTAATTATCTCGTCTTTTTCTCTCTGGAGTGCCTCTGCTATCATCTCAGCCATTACCATCGTCAAATCTTCCTCCCGGTCTTCCGCTACGTTCTGGAAACGCAAATAGAATGCTGCCTTCTCCATTTCTAATTGGGCCACAGTGTTCTCAAGTTCCTTATTTAATCCTGTCATTTTTGTATCTAATGCTTCTAATTTTTCTTCCGTCAATTCAGTTTTTTGTTCTATTTCTTTTATCCTTTGGTCATTTTTTTGGATGATTTCTTGTATTAAGTCCATTTTTCCATCAATCTTTTGAATGTCATTCTTAACTTCTCTCTTTACCTCGTCCATGTCTTTTCTAGATTGTTCATGGTTTCTTGTCATACACTCTTGCATTTTGACCATAGTTTCCTGAATTGTTATAAGCGTGGCCTGCATTGTTGGCATATTAGGTGTACTGGGTTGCTTGTCTGATGCAAACATTCCCTCCAAGGTTTTCTGTGTCACTGGGGAGGCCCCTGTTCCTGTTAAAAATGGTGTTGGCTTCTTAGCTGTTTTCAACGTGGTTGTGGTGGTGCTAGTCATTTCTTTCAAAATCTTGTATTGTTCTCCCAGTATTTTATCAACTTTCTCCCAAATCACCATCCAAATTCTATAATTTCTATAATTCTTTTCTTTTCTTTTCTCTTTTTCCCCCCTCCTTGTAAAAGATCAATCCACTAACCCTTCTTTAAATGAATAAAGTCTTTTAAATAATTAATTCTCTCTATATGAAATTATATATAAATCAATTGAGAATGTGATGAGAATATAAATCTAAATCTAAATATAAATATGAATATAAATATAGCTACAAATATAAATATATATATAAATAAATATCTTATCTAGTTAAAAACTATACAATTGATCAATTCTTAGTATCTTAATATCTAATAATTAATTATTCAATAAAATCCACAAACAGAAAATATTCTAATAATATCTACTGGTTAATATATAATAATTAATTAATTAATAGTAATATGATATTCTAATAATAGTACTTCTAAATCTCTATGTATTGTAAATATTTTCTAAATTGATTAAATACACTCTATATTTCTTAATTAATTAATTCCAATAAATAGCATTAATAATAATTCATCTATACTTAAGTAAAGAAAATGATGATAAGCTAGAGCAGTGCTTTTCAATGTTTTTGTTGGGCTCGATATGTTTTCAATAAAGAAAAAAGAAAAAAACCAGTTCTTTTACAACTCTTGAAGTCTTTTCCAGTTACAGTATGGCGGCCTCTATTCTGCACAGTCACTGTATATAATCCTTACTTTGCCAAGACTTTCTCACTCCTTCCGCTCAGGCAGCTAAAGACGGGGGTAAAAGAGAGTCCATTCTTCTTTTAATCTCCTCTATTTAAGTTATTTCTCCTCACCTTCGTTTTGTCTATTGTAAAGTTTTTTAGACTTTCTTCACTGCTCCGTATTTTGTCCCTTCCTTTTTGCTCGCCTTTTCAGTTGCCGCCCGGTTACACTTTGAGATCTTCCTTCTTCACGCTGTCCCTCCGGAAAGAAAAGAAGCTTTTTCCTCTGTTTTGCGCTGAAATTAGTAATCCAAATTAGTTCCGTTTCTGTTCAACCTCCACAATTTTGCACTGTGCTCCCTCCTTTGCTCCCGATGATCTCAATCGGCTCGTTCGGGTCTCTGGGCCGACTGTGCTCACCGCGCCAGCCGACTTCTTCCCGAACCTGGATTGAGGGCTCTTTACGGTACGGCGGGAGATCGCACCTCTCCTCGCCTCCCCCAAAGCTTCCCCTCTTTATTCCCGGTCTCTTCGGGACCGGTCTCCGCCAAAAGCAGGCGCCAAAGCTCGGAAAATCGGCAACAGAGAGAGCTCTTCTCTTCTGTGCCGCCACGACTCTACGTCACCGCCGGAAGTCTCAAATTTTCAATTAACCATTTTAATACCTCTAACTTTTTAGAAAACAGCCCTTTTACTATCCAAAACTAATTATCATTTTGTAATAGAATTCTGAATTTAACATTAATCCTCTTTGCTTCAAAAAGTTGGGCATCTTGAAAGCTTACACAATTTATTTCATATATCTTTTAAAATAATATAATCTTATGTTAAACATTTTAAAAATCTCTTAATACCATTAAAACACATATTTGCCAAATGCAAATTTCAAAATCTACAGGAAGATATCTTTCTTAATCTTCTGTTCTTCTCTTCTTTCTATATTTTTTCCAATCCTTTTTTTTTATAAATTCTTTCAACAGTCCCCCCAATTTTATTTTTGAAAATTTTAAAATGTTGATTTGAGGTTGATGTTTCTGAAATACTCGCTCTCTTCTTGAGGTCATGTTTTCTAATTTGAAATCCTCATTTCGACTCTTCTTGCTTGTATAATCATTCAGTCCATTCCTTTGTCCATATAACCAAAATTTAATGCCATAAAGATTGTCAGCTTACAATAAAGAGTCTATTTGTTGCTTTTCTATCAATTGAATGGAAACGTCCGCCAAAACCTTAGTTTCAACTGTGCCAGCCTGCCTTTCAATCCTGACAGCCTCTCGATCTTCCAAAAACAAACTCCTCTGAGTAATTTCCTGCTGCCCCTCCAACAACTGCTTATGTTTTCCCAAGCTGTTTTTTGAAAAAGCTCTTTCAATTGTATCCAAAAGAGCAGAGTTAAAAGAGTCTAGAAGTTCTTGAAAAACCTGAACAGTCACAGCTTGAGAATTTGCTGATCCCTCCAACAACTGCTTATGATTTTCCAAGCTGTTTTTTGAAAAAGCCCTTTCAATTGTATCCAAAAGAACAGAATTAAAAGAGTCTAGAAGTTCTTGAAAAACCTGAACAGTCACAGCTTGAGAATTTGCTGATTCACCAGCCCTGATGTCAGCCATATTTCAGCCACTTTGTATTCATCCAGCTATCAGGACGACAATTCCAACTATTTTCCACACAGTATAAAGGCAAAATTTTAATTAAAGTCAGTACCAAGTTCTTTTCCTCGGTACCAAATTCTTTTCCTGGCCACTTCCACTTTAAAACTTTCTCTTAAGGTGTAATCCGGTAGCTGTATCACTGTTGCAAACGTTAACAAGCGTTAACAAGCACTTTCCCTAGTAGCTTCCTCCTCCCGCTCTCAGGCGCCATTTTCTGCATTTTAAAACGGAGTTAAAGTGTTACTTGCAATTTTTTCCTTTTTTTTCTCCTGATTTGCTCTGTCTGCAATCAAAGTAAAGATGTTAAAAGTCCCCCCATTTATTTTCAGCAGATTTTGGTCGCGGCTTCTAGCTCCGCTTTAGCGGAGTCATCCCTGGTCCGGAGCAGCTTGACAGGCTTCAATAGGGAGCCCACACCCTTCGCGCCCCAGGATTTCTCCTGGCACACTTGGGGGGCTCTACCTCTGCCTGCCGGCTCTTCTCTCTCCCCTTTGCCCAGGAAGAGGGTTCCAAGCCTCCAGACAGCTGTTTTTCGGCTGTTCTGGGGCTTTTACGGAACTGGGGATCGGGCGCTCGTAAAAGAGCGTCTGCGAGGCTCGCGGAGCCAGCCGGAAGTCTCACAGGTCGACGGATTGTTGATAGGGGGAGCCCCTGCCATGCTCCTAACCGAACCAGTAGGGCTAGAGATGGGCAGGCACTGGGAAAATATCCGCTTTGTGGTGCCAAAAATGACTGCAGCGGTGATCCTAGGACTGTCCTGGCTAGACAAGTGGGCCCCCACCATCTGGTGGGAAGGGGGGGAGAGAAAGTTAAGGCTAGGAATAGGCCGTCTCCCCCCTCCTAGCACTCCTGAAAGAGGAGCTGTCCAGCGTCTGAAGGACACTAAGCGAAGCGATAAATCGAAAGCCACATCTGATCAGCCCCCAGGAACCCCCCTAATTCCCAAGGAGTACCGAGACCTTGCAGAGGTTTTCAGCGAGGCAGAGTGTGACACGCTGCCCCCTCACTGGCCCACCAGTTGCGCCATAGAGATTGTGCCTGGGACAAAACTACCAAAACCAAGGCTGTACTCCATGACCCCGAGGGAAATGAAGGAGTTAAGGGAGTACATTGATAAGAACCTGACCAGAGGCTTCATACATCATGTGAAATCTAGGTTCTGTTCATAGAGAAAAAAAGACAGGTCAATGAGGCTATGTGTTGACTTTAGAGAACTTAATAGAGTCTTCATGGAAAATATGTACCCACTCCCCCTGATGAAAGACCAAGCTACCCACCGATCCATGGTACAAGGATAACAAGTGGCTACTGACCCCCAGAGATGGACTAGCCTGGAAGGGCTCTAAACTGTATGTCCCCAACAGCCTGCGTCTCCAAGTACTGCAAAGAAGCCACGATGCCAAGCAGGCAGGACATTTCAGCTTCCTGAAAACCCTGCACTTGGCAAGGAGTCAATTTTGGTGGCCGAAGATGAAAAAGGACATTGAGGACTATGTCAAAAGCTGTGCAACATGTGCCACAATGAAAAAATGACCAGGGAACCCCCCTGGACTGCTCCAACAAGTAGCTGACCTGTCCCAGCCGTGGGAAGAAATAGCCATGGATTTTATAGTAGAGCTTTCAGAGAGTGGGGGAAATACTGTCATTTGGACGGTGATTGACCTCTTCTCCAAGCAAGCCCACTTTGTAGCCTGTTCCAGTCTCCTGTCAGCCCACAAGCTAGCCAAACTATTTGTGAAGCAAATGTACAGGCTACACGGGGTTCCTAGGAGAATCATTTCCAACCCAAGGGGTCCAATTTACAGCCAAATTCTGGAGGCAGTTTGTAAGGTCCATTGGGTCCTCTCAGGGGCTTAGCTCTGCATTCCATCCGAGGTGGCATACAACAATGCAGTGCACAGCAGCACCGGGCTAACCCCTTTCCAAATCACCAGTGGTATGGTGTTTGTCCCTGTGCCCGAACTTCCTAGAGAGCCACCCTCCTCGATGACCTTAAATGAGTGGATGGAGTCAATGAGGAAAGCGTGGGAGAACGTAAAACAAGCCCTTCAGGAAGCTGCAAAAACCCATAAAACACAAGCCGATAAACATCAGTCCCCTCAACCACCCTTTCGAATAGGGAGCAAGGTTTACCTCTCCACCAAGTATTTAAGGTTAAAACTACCCTGCAAAAAGCTAGGACCATTCATAGGACCCTTCTCCATCGTGAAGATTATTAACCCTGTCACGGTGGAGCTGAAGCTTCCCCGCCTGCTAGGGAAAGTGCATCTGGTCTTCCACAGCAACTTGTTAAAGCCAGCAATAGAGTCTCAGCTGAGGCCAGTGGACCGGGCAGCCCCAAAGCCAATCGTAGTGCAGGGAGAAACGCATTACAAGATAAAAAGGATCCTAGATTCTAGACTGTACAAGGGGAAACTACAGTACCTAGTGCAATGGAAGGGATACCCATTGTCCAAAGCCACTTGGGTAAAAAGCTGGGATGTAAAAACAGATAGACTGACTAAACAATTCCATGATAAATGCCCTCAAAGCCAAAAGCCCCTCCGGGGGGAGGGAGAGGTGTTTGAATGAAAACTAATTTCTCTCCATTTGAATTTTTCCAGGAACTTCTCTCAAGTTAAGGGGGGAGGTACGACTGTCAACTCTGAAGCGAACCTGTCTGAAGCCATCTTGTGCAGCCTCATAGTTGCCATGAAGCCTAAGTGGGGGAAGTGAAGGGGGAAGTAGATAGCCCAGCTAGGAGTCAAAACAAAAAGTTTTCCTGTGGGAACCAAGGTCATTGTAACAATTGAAGTTGAAGTTGATGGCAGTTGAAGGAGGAGGCAAGACTGCCATCCATCCTAATTGGACAATGTGACCTGGGAGGGGGGATTTTACTATTTTAATTAGGTGAAAACAGCGGGAAATGTTAGAGTTGGTTTTCACCAGCTGTGCCGATATGATGTATCCAATAAACATGTTCTTTGAGGAATCTACCTGCCTCTGAGTTCTGCTTTCAATGGGTGTGTTACATGGAACGCTGACAGCGTTCAAATAAAACATGGTAGGCAATACGGGTGGGAAATGCCATTCTAAGTCCCCAGGGGAGGGGGGGTGGGAGAGAAGAAGACCTGATATTTAAGTGAGTCATTTGGTGGAGGCAAAGCAAGCCGGCTTTCAATTTTTCCTCATTCATCGCTGCTCAGCACCAAGTGAGATCACTGGAAATCCCTGTTCACCCGAAGCCCGTTTGACCATCCCCTGCCATTCCACCTCACTCAACCGTGTCTCATTCCCCGGTCTCTCCCTGCACTTGTTTGTAAGGATGGTGGAATTGTCTCCGCACCCCTCCCCCTCCCACCACCAGTGCTTGGAAAATGCTTGCTTCCGTGTCTTTACTTGGAGAGGGGTTTTTTTCTGGAACGCTGACAGCCTGCCTGTCTGCCTTTGCTTTTTGGTGTGGTACATGTCCATGTTGCCTTATGGAAAGAGCATGGTTTATTAACGGTGCAAAAGAACCCCATTAAATATGATCCTGAGATATTGCATTTATTGGATGCTGCTTTGCTTCCTAGCAAAGTAGCTATTATGAATGTAAGGGTCCACGGTAAGGATGTCTCATGGCTGCCATTCTGCTGCTTGGTTCACATTGCATCTTGCCAGCCTAACATTTGCAATGGGGAGAGTGGAGAGGTTGGAATGTGGGTTGTTGGGGTGTGTGTGTTGGGATTGAAGCACAGCCAGCTCTGACTATGAGGAGCACCAATCAAGCACAAGGTCAGCAAAAGGAATGCGGAGATGGGAAAGGAGCAAACACAGTCCGTTTCCAAAACAACCTGAGAACTTTCAATTGGACATTGACTGATACACTAATGCTCAAAGTTTAGGGAACAAACAGTGAACTTGAAGTATTAGTACAGTGGTTCTCAACCTTCCTAATGCCGCGACCCTTTAATACAGTTCCTCATGTTGTGGTGACCCCCAACCAGGGGTGGGTTCTAATTTTTTTTACTACCGGTTCTGTGGGCGTGGCTTTGTGGGCGTGGCTTGGGGGTCATGTGACTGGGTGGGCGTGGCTAGCTGGTCATGTGACCGGGTGGCCATGGCTATGTGTATAGGGACTACTCAGAGGGCTGAAAAAAGTCATTTCTGACAGGTCCTCGCACTTTTGACTGGTCCTCACACTTATGACCATCCTCACATTTATACCCATTGTGGCATTCTTAACAACCGTGTCAATCATTTCACCACTACTTCACCACGGTGACAAGATAGGGTGCAAAACGTGAAATGTGAGGACAGTCGTAAGTTCGAGGACTGGTCAAAAGTGCGAGGACCAGTCAAAAATAACTTTTTCAGCCCTCTGAGTAGTCCATATGCACAAAAGGACTACCCAGAGGGCTGAAAAAAGTGATTTCTGACAGGTCCTCGCACTTTTGACCGGTCTTCGCACTTATGACTGGTCATCATTTATGCCCATTGTAGCATTCTTAACAACCATATCACTCATTTCACAACTGCTTCTCTTCACCATGGTGACAAGATAGGGCAAAAACGTAAAATGTGAGGACAGTCGTAAGTTCGAGGACTGGTCAAAAGTGCAAGGACCAGTCAGAAATAACTTTTTCAGCCCTCTGAGTAGTCCATATGCATAAAAGGATACAGCAATAGAGAGGGATGAAGGAAGGGAAGGGAAATTAGAGTAGGAGTGAGGGTAAGAGAGGGAGGAAGAGAGGTGGAGAAGGAGAAAGGAAGAGGAAGTAGGGAGGAGAAGAAGAGGGGGAGGAAGAGAAAGTAAGAAGGAAAGAAAAGAGAGAGGTGGTAGGTTTGAGGAGAAAGATTGCTGTACAATAAAAAAGATGAAAGGGAAGAAAGCCAACCCCAAACAAATATAAAGATATTAAGATAAAGAATCAATTGTTAAACTTTAAAGAATAAAAGAGAACAAATATGAATAAATAACAATAATTAGAAACACACATACAAACATACAATGTATTTTCTTTGAACAGAGTATTTGGCCGGTTCACAAATTTAAACAGTGTTTAGTCATTTCAATTAAATTTACAATTTCTATATTTCCTTTTTGCCATATTTATTCCTCATCTATTTTTGTAAAAAAACATCCTCATCTCTAATCCTAATCAAATTCAATTTTCCCTTCTATTCTATATTATACTCCTTCCCATTGTCATCTATTTTTATATCCATCCTCACATTGGTTAATTATGTAATATTACAGTGGTTTAATATAAATTCAACATTTTAATATAAATCAATTAGTTATATAACTACCTTTTTTGTATATTAATATGAACATGAATATTCCAATTATTTCCATGCAATCCAATTTCTTACAAATCAATTAATTATATTTACCAATAATAATAAACCAAATAATTTCTCCCATATATTCCTCCAAACCACAACTTAACCATTTCTGCTTTCAACACAATATACAATTAATAGTATCTCAATTATTACAATTCCCTAGTCAAATAGAGCTTTTTTTCTTTTGTGTTTTAAAATCTTGAACTTTCCTCTTTTTCCCTAAATTTCCCATTGTTTGCACCTACCTTTTTTGGTGAGGAAAAAGAAAAGAAATCTGCCTGCCTAATTTTCCAACGTTGCAGCAACAGCAAAGCCAACAGCCTGTTTTACTTTCAGTTTCGTTTTTCAGCATAGCTAGGGGGAAAAAAATCTGCTCCAGCAAGCAGCAGAGCCCTGAGCAAAACAGCTGAGAGCAAATCAGCTGAGAGCCTATGCTGAAGCTCCGCAGGCCAATAAAATTACAAAAAAACACCGATAAAAACTTTACAATTGGAGAGAACTGAAGAGGAGGCTAAAGGACAGATAGGATAAAAAAAGGGGAATCGACAGAATGATGCAAGAATGAAGATTACACAGACAATTAAAAAAATACAAGAGACTTCACTGTGGAATGTAAAAACCTCAAGAAACAAATTCAATTGTGAGAGATGAAATAAATATTCAACTGAAAGTAATCAAGATAAAATTGTGGAATATATAAATTAATAAGTCTATAAAGTTTTGTATGGTTAAGTAATTATTGATATATACTTGAATGTTGATATTTGAAAATTAATTCTGGGTAATCTAGATTAGCTATAAGCAATAAAAGAGAGGAAATATAAATTTGTATGTATATAGATATATATCTATTTAAAATAAGTTTACACTCACAGTAAAATATATATATTTATATAGTAATATATAATTAGATGTACATCTATATTACTATATTAAGTATTTTTGTATATATATAAGTAAAGCTATACATAGTCTTAAGTAACTATATAGAATACAGAAAATAAGGATTTAAGAAATATACACTGCTCAAAAAAATAAAGGGAACACAAGCAGAAGACATCCGAGATCTGAATGAATGAAATAGCCTTATTAAATACTTTGTTCGTTACATACAGTAGTTTTGTGTTCCCTTTAGTTGTTTGAGCAGTGTATAAACTACTGTATGTAACGAACAAAGTATTTAATAAGGCTATTTCATTCATTCAGATCTCGGATGTTTTCTGCTTGTGTTCCCTTTATTTTTTTGAGCAGTATAGTAAAATATATACTCTTTTAGACTTACAGATCTATAGCTATACTTGCAGTGATATTTATATCTATATTTAGGAAATTAATACTAACATTTTATGGATTAATCTTAAAAACTATATAGTGGTAGAAATTTGAAGAAGAAAAAAAAGGAGGGAAAAGGGGGGGAGAAAAGAAAAGAAACATCTTTATAGCTAATATGTTTAAAATTTCCAGAACTAACATATGATATTTTGGAAAAATTTACTTCAGATAGGAAAAATGACAAGCACAAGCACAACAACAATAACCAAAATAAGTAAGAAAACGGCCCCAAACCCCGCATCTACTAGATGCTCTAGATAAGGCTCAAGAATTTTTTGAACATCATTTTGCATTAGAAGAAGAACAAGAGAATAGAGATGAAGTCGAGAACAAGAGCCATGAAGAATACCAAACAGAGGAGAATGACAAGGAACAAGAAGAAAAGAGGAAACAGGAAAAGGAACAAATAGAGAGAGGAGCAAGAGGAAAAATACAAAGAGAAACAAGAAATACAAGAAGATTAAGAACAATGAATAAATAATAATATGGGGGAAGAAATAAAAATGATCTCAATAAATATAAATGGTCTAAATTCACCAGTTAAGAGAACTCAGACATTCACGAAACTACAAAAATTAGATATGGACATTATAAATTTACAGGAAGTACACATCAAGAAACAGCACAGAAAACTACTAGAATACCCAAGAATAGGCGAACTTTACACATCATTAACACACACACACACACACACACACACACACACACACACAAAAGAGGAATCGCAGTATACATTAAAAAACAACTAAAATCAAAACAAATATACACAGATGAGGAGGGAAGAGTTTTAATGATCGAAATAGAAACAGAACAAAAAACAATATTATTGATCTCAATATACGCACCAAATGATAATCAAAAAGAATTTTATAGAAAGATACACAACAAAATAAGAGAATTAGAATATGAAAACATATGCTTAATTGGAGACTTGAACGCGATTATGGATGTTAAAAAAGATTATCAAAGCAATGAGAAAAATAAGTCAAAGAAAAAGACTTTACTGGATACATTTCACGAAATGACACATGAACTATGCTTAAAAGATACATGGAGGGAAATAAACAAGGAAAAGAAACAATATACATTCTATTCAAATCCACATCAATTGTGGTCTAGGATAGATATAGTATGGATGACGCCAGAACTCAGAAAGGAAACAGAAGAAGTGGAAATAATGACAAACATATGGGCGGATCATAATCCATTAAGGGTGATATGGAAAGGCCAGAAGAAGAGAAAGAGATGGATGCTGAACAAAGAAATATTAAAAGAATAAGAATATATACAAATGATTGAAAAAGAAATGAATATATTTTTTAGGATAAATACAAAAGAGGAAACATCTCTCCAAAATTTATGGGACACTGCAAAAGCATATATAAGAGGGCTTACAATTGCATATACAGTGAAAACAAACAAACAAACAAACAAAAACAAGATAATTTGCAAGAAGAACTCAAAAAATTGGAGCTAGATTTACAGAAGGAACCCCAAAATAAAAAAAATAAAGAAGAGATTTAATAAGACATAAGATAAACTTGGCCTCACAAGCTGATATGGCATGGAAAATTAAACTAGCAAAGCAAAACCACTTTGAACATGCAAACAAAACGGGAAGATGGCTAGCATACAGATTGAAAAAAGAAAAAGAGAAAAAAATAATACATCAGTTGCAAGATGAGAAAGGAGAGATACATTATAGAAGAGAAGAAAAAAAATAGCAAAAACTTTTTTCCAAAATTTATACTCCCAAGAGAATATACCCAAAGAAGATATTAAACAATACTTAGACAAGATGAATATAGCCAAATTAGAGGAGACACAAAAGGAGATATTAAATGGGATAATTAGCATGACGGAATTAGTGGAGGCGAGAAAAAAATAGAAAAATAACAAAACACCAGGCCCAGATGGACTTCCAGCAGAATTATATAAGACATTTCAAGAATCACTAGATGAAATTCTGTTAGAAATTTTTAATGAAGCACTTATGAAGGCCAGAATACCTAACTCTTGGACAGAAGCCATTATTACTCTTATCCCAAAAGAAGATACAGATCAACAACAAATTAAAAACTATAGACCCATCTCACTATTAAATGCAGATTATAAACTATTCACACTGATAATTTCGGAAAGATTAAAAAAAGTAATAAATGAATATATTCATCCTGACCAGAATGGCTTTTTGCCAAAAAGGCAGATAAAAAACAACATGAGAACCATAATAGATGTATTAGAATATTATGAGGCAAACCCAGACAAACAAGTGGCATTAATATTTTTGGACACCCAAAAAGCCTTTGATAACTTAAATTGGAGATTTATTATTTTGCAATTAGAACATTTATTTATTTATTTATTTATAATGCAATTTATATGCTGCCCTATCTCCAAGGACTCAGGGCGGCTCACAACGGTAAAGATGCACAGTTCCTCATTAAAAGACAATATAAAATTAAAATTCCAATTTAAAACAATTTAAAATTCATTAAGAAACCCCCCCATCAGTCCAGGCTGCGGAACAACCAGGTCTTCAAATCGCAGCGGAACAAGCGAAGGTCAGGGGCCATCCGGAGCTCCAAAGGAAGTTGGTTCCAGAGGGTGGGTGCGCCCACAGAGAAAGCTCTCCCCCTGGGGGTCGCCAGCCGACACTGTCTGGCCGACAGCACCCTGAGATGGCCCTGTCTGTGGGAACACACCGGGCGATTGGGAATTGTTGCTGGCTGCAGGGGGTCCGACAAATATCCCGGGCCTAGGCCATGAAGGGCTTTGTAGGTAATAACCAGCACCTTGAATCTCACCCGAAGGGCAACCGGTAACCAATGCAAGTCGCGCAGGAGGGGTGTAACATGGAAGTGTCGGGACGCTCCCATCACAACCCGCGTTCTGCACCAGCTGAAGCCTTCGAGTGGTCTTCAAGGGCAGCCCTAGGTAGAGAGAGAACATGAAATTCAGAGAAAAATTTGTAAACATGGTAGAAAAAATATACTCAACTCAAATGACAAAAATAATAATAAATGGAGACACTACCAAAAAATTCAAAATAGCAAAAGGAGTGAGTCAAGGATGTCCCCTATCCCCCTTATTATTTATATTAACATTAGAAATATTGTTAATTAAAATTAGAAGTGAAAATGAAATAAAAGGATTGAATTTTTTTTTTTTAAAAGAGTATAAAGTCCAAGCTTTTGCTGATGATCTGGTTTTCATTTTAGAACAACCAATACAGACAGGACCCAAATTAATAACACATATAGAAGAATATGGAAAAGTAACGGGACTTAAAATTAATAAACTCAAAACAAAGGCATTAATGAAAAACCTCACCAAGAATCAGGAGAAAGAATTAGAAGATAAAATGGGCATCCAAACAACTAAAAAAATAAAATACTTAGGAATATGGTTAACAAATACAGGTGAAACTCGAAAAATTAGAATATTGTGCAAAAGTTCATTTATTTCAGTAATGCAACTTAAAAGGTGAAACTAATATATGAGATAGACTCATTACATGCAAAGCGAGATAGTTCAAGCCTTGATTTGTCATAATTTTGATGATTATGGCTTACAGCTCATGAAAACCCCAAATTCACAATCTCAGAAAATTAGAATATTACATGAAATCAATAAAACAAGGATTGTACATAGAACAATATCGGACCTCTGAAAAGTATAAGCATGCATATGTACTCAGTACTTGGTTTGGGCCCTTTTGCATCAATTACTGCCTCAATGCGGCGTGGCATGGATGCTATCAGCCTGTGGCACTGCTGAGGTGTTATGGAAGACCAGGATGCTTCAATAGCGGCCTTCAGCTCTTCTGCGTTGTTCGGTCTCATGTCTCTCATCTTTCTCTTGGCAATGCCCCATAGATTCTCTATGGGGTTCAGGTTAGGCGAGTTTGCTGACCAATCAAGCACAGTAATCCCATGGTCATTGAACCAGGTTTTGGTACTTTTGGCAGTGTGGGCAGGTGCCAAGTCCTGCTGGAAAATGAAGTCAGCATCCCCATAAAGCCCGACTGCGGAAGGAAGCATGAAGTTCTCCAAAATCTCCTGGTAGACGGCTGCGTTGACCCTGGACTTAATGAAGCACTGTGGACCAACACCAGCAGGTGACATGGCTCCCCAAATCAACACAGACTGTGGAAACTTCACACTGGACTTCAAGCATCTTGCAGTGTGTGCCTCTCCATTCTTCCTCCAGACTCTGGGTCCTTGGTTTCCAAATGAGATGCAAAAGTTGCTCTCATCAGAAAAGAGGGCTTTGGACCACTGAGCAACAGACCAGTTTTTTTTTCTTTAGCCCAGGTAAGACGCTTCTGACGTTTGTTGTTCAGGAGCAGCTTGACAAGAGGAATACGACATTTGAAGCCCATTTCCAGGATCCGTCTGTGCGTGGTGGCTCTTGATGCACTGACTCCAGCCTTAGTCCACTCCTTGTGAAAGTCCCCAACACTTTTGAATGGCCTTTTCCTGACAATCCTCTCCAGGCTGCGGTCATCCCTGCTGCTTGTGCACCTTTTTCTTCCACGCTTTTCCCTTCCACATAACTTTCTATTAATGTGCTTTGATACAGCACTTTGAGAACATCCAACTTCTTTTGCAATGACCTTTTGAGGCTTTCCCTCCTTATGGAGGGTGTCAATGATGGTTTTCTGCACAACTGTCAGGTCAGCAGTCTTTCCCATGATTGTGATTCCTACTGAACCAGACTGAGAGACCATTTAAAGGCTCAGGAACCCTTTGCAGGTGTTATGGCTTAATTAGCTGATTACAGTGGGACACTTTGAGCCTAGAATATGGAACCTTTTCACAATATTCTAATTTTCTGAGATTGTGAATTTGGGGTTTTCATGAGCTGTAAGCCATAATCATCAAAAGTATGACAAATCAAGGCTTGAACTATCTCGCTTTGCATGTAATGAGTCTATCTCATATATTAGTTTCACCTTTTAAGTTGCATTACTGAAATAAATGAACTTTTGCACGATATTCTAATTTTTCGAGTTTCACCTGTAAATGTTCGTCAATTAAAGAAGATAACTATAATAAATTAATATTACAGATAAAGAAAGATTTGGAAATGTGGAGAAAATTACAACTATCCCTCTTAGGAAAAATAGCATCGATCAAAATGAATATATTACCACGAATATTATACTTGTTTCAAGTAGTACCTATAAAATTAGGAAAAAAATTCTTTAAAGATCTAAATAAATTAATAGCAAACTATATTTGGCAGGGGAAAAAATCAAGAATTAAAATACAATCATTACAAGATAATAGGGAAAGAGGAGGTTTTGGACTTCCAGATTGGGACACTTACTACAAAGCAACAACACTTATTTGGATCAAAGACTGGATGGAATTATGGAATAAAAGAATCCTAACATTAGAGGGGCACGATTTACAGAGAGAGTGGCATGCTTTTTTATGGGAAGGAAAAAATAGACAACACAGTTACTTTCAGAGACACTTAATTCGGGATGCATTATTACAAACATGGCAAGAGATAAAAAAGAATAATTACGATAAAATTCCAGAATGGTTATCCACAATGGAGGCACTAATTTATCCGAATGTACTGGACATTGACAAAATTAAAAGATACAAGAATTTATTAAATAGTCAAGGTGAATTGAAAACAAGGCAAGAATTAAAAGATAAGGGTACAGACATTAATTGGTGGCCTTACATGCAAATACAATCTAGATATAAGACAGATTCAATACAATATGGATTCCAAAGAGAAATACACGAATTAGATAAAATTCTTCAAGGCACAGAAGATAAATTGATTTAAAAAATTATAATTATTTATTAAGATATAAAATGGAAGAGGAGGTAGTTAAAGAAAATATGATAATTTGGGCAAAAAAATTCAAATATAACATTGAATTGGATAAATGGGAGAAATTATGGAATAAATATTATAAACTGACAATGTCTGTATCCTATAAATAAAATATGTACAAAATGTTCTATACGTGGCATTTGCCACCAGCAAGACTCGCTAAGATGTTTCCCAATACCCCATCAACATCCTGGAAATGCAAACAACAAAGGGGAACGTACTACCACATGTGGTGGACGTGCCCCAAGGCAAAACAATATTGGAGTAAAATTAGATTACAATTAGAAGAGATAACCAAACAACATATAGAGATGAAGCCAGAAATATTTTTATTAGGAATACTCCCAGGGTTTTATGAAAAAAAAAATACAATATTTAATTATTCATATTACTACAGCAGCAAGAATAATATATGCACAGAATTGGAAAAATAATAACATACTAACCAAAGATAATTTGATTAGAAAAGTTCTGGAATGTGCAGAAAGGGACAAACTTACACAGGAGATACAAGAAAAAGAGGAAACAGAATATTATATACTGTGGGAGAAATGGTATGATTGGTTAGAGGAAAAAGATAAAAAGCAAGGAAAGATCAAATAAGGAAGATATAGGAGTAGAAATGTAACAACAAACGAGGAAACAGAAAAGATGCAGATTGTAGAAATGAAATTGTGTACACTGTTATTTATATGTATATATGTAAATAAATCAATATTAGAATTATATGTACAGTATAAAGGATACATTGAAATAAGTGAGAAAAAATGGATAAGTAAGACATGTTTTGTCACTGCGTTATTTTATTTGCCAGCTGAGCTCATTATTTCTGGACTATCTGACTTTCCGTACCTTGCCAAAAATTGGTATCAAAAGTTACTACGCATGCCTGCATTCCTTCACTTGCTTCACACACTCCTTCCTTTGTTCTCTTTCCAGAAAGGTCCGGCTGAGAAACAGCCGGCAAAAGCTATTTCAAAAATGTAGCAATTACTTTTCTTAGTTAGTGAGGTGTTTTATTTTCTTTATAACAAATAAATGAGTTTTATTAGAGAACTTTTCTTCGTGTTACTTTTCTGAATATTGCAACAAGGAGGAGCCACGATCCATCCTCTAATTAACCAGGGTGATTTGTCCCAGAGCCAAACATGGGATTAATCGATGCCCTGACATCTGGTAGCTCGGACGGTTGATTTATGGCTTTTTTCCTTGTTTTGTTATTTCTGATAAGAGCGCATAGGCAATTAGTTTTTAGCTACTGAGGTACGCTAATTATCTTTGCTAAGATGCCAAAACAGAAGAAAAACAAATACAAAATGTATTTTGCTGAGAAGGTGGCAGACAGGAGATTTTCAGATTTCCAGCCCCTTACTTCAGCCACACGCCTGGAACAAGAAGCCCTGGGAACAGAAATGGAGGGAGATAAGACAGAAGCTGTTTTTGAAGATGATGATTTACGACTGAGGTCAGTAACTCCCCCTTCTAATTATGCCAGCTCTCAAACTGTCTTCCCAGAACCTTCTGAATTTGTAACGCTTGATGCAAGGCCAAAGCAAACTGCCGAGCAAAATTACTCCCACACAGAGAGAGAAACAATTCATTATTCTCCTCGAAGCTCTAAGCTCACCCTGGATGAGCTGGCTATGAAAGCCTATCGTGACCGTATAAAACTCTATGAACAGGAGCTATCCCAGGCAAAAATGGCTATATCTATGCTTGAGCAAGATAAGGGAGATAACTTAAGATTTTCAAAAAGCGCCATATTGCCTTCTTCTCCAGAGCCAAAGACACTCCCCCTGGTGGATTTTGTGTCAGGCCAATTAAGGCAAAGAGCACTGCATACGTCACATGAAAGTCTCCCTGATCAAGTTACATATAAACCTGCCACGCAATCATTCCTTGTAACTGCAAAGCTGCCCGAAGCTAAAGGTGCAGCACCATCTGCTGGCGAAAGCAATTTACTACAGGAAGCTGAAATGCCACAAGTGTTTCCACAGGCCCAAACTCAAACACCCCCTGGTGGTGTTGGTGTCTTTTTAGATGGAACACAGGCACGCTTTATGCAGCAAAGGCAAATGATTGCATCTCCAGCAGGTCATGCCAATATTGCAGATTAAGCACAAATGGCAACTGGAATACAGCAGATTCCAGTGCATCAGCCACAGCAGCTACAAATGCCTGCATATGTGCCCCAGCCACAAGTGCAAATAGGGCCACCTCCTGGCCCACCTCCAATGGCACAACCAAGACCATTTTTAGGTCCACAACAGGCACAGCAAATACCACAGGCATTTCTGCCAGCACAGCCAGCGTACCAAGTGCAGGCTCCTTACCAGGCATTCTCTGTCTCTCCACTAACTGGTGAGTCAAAACTAAAAATGTCAGGACACAATTACAAAGCCTGGGTCAGTGAGATTACACTATTGCTTCTTAGAGAAGGCACTCATTTTATGGTTTTTAATCCTCCTGCTCAACCTTGGACTTATGCAATAAGAGATTTAGAGATAAGGGCTCGCACAACATTATTGATGTCCATGGATACTGAACTGCAGGTCACTTTTCCACCAAATACAACAGCCCGACAAATTTGGGCTGAATTGGAAAATTGCTACAGGCCTGTCTCAATTGAATCTTCATGTTTACTCATGTCTGAACTCCACGGTTCGAGATTGAAACCCGGTGAACAAATTGGAGGACATTTGACCAAACTGAAAGGTCTGAGAACAGAATTGAGAGAAAGAGGCCATAACATTGAAGATATTCAAATGATCAGCATCATTATTAACTCTTTGAATTATGAATGGAAAGATGCTGTTACAAAAATTAACCCAGTCCCAATTGCTCAACGCACAATGTCTGTAGACTTTTAATTGAAGAAGAGGCATTCATGTTGGCCATGCCACATTTGAGAGGACCACCCGCATCAAAAGCTCCAGCTAGGCACCCCTTCCGAGGAAGGACCTATGCTCCAAGGATGCCAAGATGCTACACCTGCAATCGTGTGGGACATGCCACCCGGGATTGTCCCCAACGAGTTCCAGCTCCCGTCACGTACCAGCCCAGAGGAACAGACTCCAGAGGCAGAGGCAGAGGCGGAAGACAAGGTCGTCGTGGTCCCCGGCGTGATCCACAAACTCCACTCGCCACATTGGCTTTAACCAATGATCCACAACCTCAACCAGAGTACGACAGACGACTCCTGTGGACTTTGGACAGTGGTGCAGCATTGCATGTTACCTACAGAAAGGAACTTTTCACAGAAATGCACGAGCCAGAACCAGAACTACGTGAACTTTATTCTTTTTCAAATCATCCTTGTCAGGTCAAAGGAAAAGGAACTGTTTATGTTGAAGAGCTCGATGCATTCATTCCTGATGTTTATTATATACCAACAGCAACCAGTAACTTGCTTAGTCAGAGTCACTTGTCTAGAGCATTAAAATTTCAGGTTCACCACCTTGAAAATGCAAGTTACATAGTTAAAGATGGAGATATTGTTGCTGGAACCATATTAATTGGTGGTGTTTATTACTTAAAGCCAAAGCCTAAACCACAAACACAGGCAAGTATGCAAACTCCAAAAAGGGAGAGCACAGGCCCAGAGAGAGATGCTCCAGTGAGAGATCCTGTTGCTATTCCAAAGGGTCCTAAAGCCAACAAAAAGAGAGTTGGTAAACAGGTTGCTCAGAGCAAGCCTGAGGTTCCGCATAAAACTGTTAATGTTGAGAATTCACTAACTGGTAAACCTTTGCATTCCAGGTGTATCCATAAATGGCATAGAAGATTGGGGCATGCCAGTTTCCGTGTTCTTAGGAAGATGCCGGAGTTCGCAAAAGGTTTGGATCTAAAGGGGTGTAAGGTGTTTTTGGATTGTGCTGTATGCAAAAAGGCCAAATCCAAAGCAGCAGCCATTCCCAAACGCGCTACACGCCTGTCAACACGCATTTTTGATTTGGTTCACATTGACATAGTTGGTCCTTTCCCGCCATCATTTGGTGGTAGAAAATATTTTCTAACAATTGTTGATAATTACTCTAGATATGGATATGTATATCCTATGAAAGAAAAATCAGAGACTTTTCAGATCTTTAAAGACTTTGCAGCCCTTGTTTCTACCCAACACCAAGTTCGCATCGCCAGAATCCAGAGTGATCGTGGTGCCGAATTCATGTCTCAGCGTTTCCAGGACTGGATGCGTAAGAATAGAATTATTCATCAGACTTCACCCCCTGACATACCGGCTCACAATGGAGAGGTACTGCAAACCATGATGCGTTGTCTCCTAGAAGACGCCAACCTTGATATGATATACTGGGGTGAAGCTATCAAGTATGCAAATTACATTGTCAACCGTACTTGGAGCAGTGTAACAAATCAGACTCCTTTCTTCATGTTGTATGGCTACAAGCCCGATCTTAAAAACATCCATATTTTTGGTTCATATGCTATGGTGAACATTCCCTTAGCTCAAAGAAGAAAAGGAAGTCCAGCAGCAAAGAGACTGAGATTTATTGGTATTGATGATAACTCAAAATGGAGCAAATTTATTGACTCTAAACATGCAATTGTGATTTCCCAATCTGCTAATTTTGAAGAAGATATTGACTGGTCCAGGATTCATTCCAATGATCCTGGAGTTTATTTTCCCAGAGATAATACTGCTGATGCCACGCAGATTGATGATCAAGATTCCACTGATTCTTCTCAACCCGATGTTCCGTCTTCGCAAGCCGCGGATGCTGACACTAGCGACGAAAGTGAGGACAAGGACGAAGCAGAAGAAGACTGGACAGTTGTCCCGAGACGTTCTAAGAGGGCCACAAAAGGAATCCCTCCACAACGATATTCTTGGCAACTGACAAAAGCACCCTTGCCTTTGATTTGCAATGTTACACTTCCACCTGATAATTTCACACAAATCAAGCAGCTCCCTGATTCAGAGCAAGACAAATGGTATGAAGCAATGCAGGTTGAAATGGACAGTTTAAAGAAACTTAAAGTATTTACACCTGCAAAACCTCCAGCAAACAAAAAGGTCATTGGCACTAGATGGGTCTACAGAATCAAAAAGAAACCAAATGGTGAGTCACTGTACAAGGCCAGACTTGTAGCTCAGGGTTTCGCTCAACGTTATCCTGAGGACTACACAAATACTTACTCACCGACAGTCAGAACTGAGAGTGTAAAAATTGCTTTAGCAACTGCAACTATCCTTGGTTTAGAAGTTTTCCAGTTTGATGTTGACACGGCTTATCTGCATGAAGACCTAGATGAAGAGATCTACGTGAGAAGTCCTCCAGGATTCCGACAGCAAGAAGGGGATACCTGGTTCCTAAACAAAAGTCTTTATGGTCTGAAACAATCTGGTTTAATGTGGTATTTATGTCTTACTGACAAACTAAATTCAATGGGCTTTATTAAGTCCGAAACTGATGAGTGCGTGTTCACAAAAAGATCTAACAATGCATATGAGATAGTTCTTGTTTATGTTGATGATATTGTTTATATTGGTCCAAATAAGCAAATGAGTGAAATTTTTGCCAAAGCTTTGCAGAGATACTTCACATTGAAATCATTAGGTCACATTAGCACTTATTTAGATTGAAAAAACACAGAAGGGGTTTAGTCTTTCACAAGAAGATAAAATTGAACAAATTTTGCATCATTGCAACGTGAAGGATGCTAACACAACAAAGACACCCATGCAAACAGATTTTCACAACTTGACACAAGAAGCAAGTCCTGAGTTCGAGGATCAAACACTTTATCGTTCAGTCATTGTGTCACTGTTATACATTAGTAGTTGGACCAGACCCGACATTGCACTTAGTGTTAATCTCTTATCTCAACACGTAGGTAAGGCAAAACAGTTTCATTGGACATGTATTAAGAAATTATTGATATACCTAAAATACACTAAACACATGAAGTTATTGTTAGAACCAACACATACTGATTATGCAGAATTATGTTGTTATGCAGATTCTGATTGGGCAAGTGATAAGAAATCACGTAAAAGTACTTCAGGTTATATGATGTTCTTAAATGGATGTCCTGTTTATTGGCAAGTACGTAAACAGAATTTTGTTTCTTGTTCATCTACTGAAGCTGAATATGCTTGTGTTTCAGATGCATGTAATTCTCTAACTTGGTTTAATGCTTTAGTCACAGATATCTGGACGCACCCGATCCGACCGATCACCGTGATGGAAGACAATGAATCGGTGGTTTATATTTCTGAATCTCATTTCACAGGTTCTAGGTCCAGACACATTGACATTCGTTATCAAAATATAAAACATTTAGTGAAAAAAGGTTTTGTTAAAATGCAATATGTATCTACACATGATTAAATTGCTGATATGCTCAACAAACCACTCCTAGCAGCTCAACACGAGTATCTGCCTAAGAAGATGTGCCTTATTTGATGATGTACCTGATGTTCGCTCAACTGGCAAAGAAGGGGAATGTCACTGCGTTATTTTATTTGCCAGCTGAGCTCATTATTTCTGGACTATCTGACTTTCCGTACCTTGCCAAGAATTGGTATCAAAAGTTACTACGCATGCCTGCATTCCTTCACTTGCTTCACACACTCCTTCCTTTGTTCTCTTTCCAGAAAGGTCCGGCTGAGAAACAGCCGGCAAAAGCTATTTCAAAAATGTAGCAATTACTTTTCTTAGTTAGTGAGGTGTTTTATTTTCTTTATAACAAATAAATGAGTTTTATTAGAGAACTTTTCTTCACGTTTCTTTTCTGAATATTGCAACAAGGAGGAGCCACGATCCATACTCTAATTAACCAGGGTGATTAGTCCCAGAGCCAAACATGGGATTAATCGATGCCCTGACATGTTTTACCGATGCAAAATTGTTGGAAAGAAAAAATTGTTAAAGATTGTTTTTTTAAAAAATGTTCAATAAAGATAATAATAAAAAAAGTATTAGTACATGAAAGCAAACGTGATATAGTTGCCATTACTGAAACATGGTGGGATGAAACTCATAACTGGGTTGTACTGATGGAAGGATACAAACTATTCAAAAGAAACAAACCTAACAAAAGAAGAGATAGAGTTCCATTATAATGTAAAAGATCACTACATCTCTACAGCAATGGACAAAACCAAGGATGAAAACCTCTGGAAATCCATATGGGTTAATATAAAAGGAAAAAAGAATGATGTTGCTATAGGCATATACTACAGGCCACCCAATCAAACAGAAGAAATAGATGAACTCTTTGCTAATCAATTAAAAAATGTATGTAGGAAACACACGACAGTAGCAATGGGAGACTTTAACTACCCTGATATCAAATGGGAGACAAACTGCAGCAAGTGGGAGATCGAACAGATTCCTAACCAACCTAGCTGAAAACTTTCTCATCCAAAAGGTAGAGGAGGGAACTGGAGGAAAACCTATACTGGACCTAATTCTTACTAATAGAGAAGAAGTGATAGAGGGAGTTGAAGTCGCCAGAACCTTGGGTGAGAGTGACCAGGTCATATTGGAATTAAATATAATGCAAACACAAGGAATAGAATATAATCCAACCAGTGTCTTAAACTTTAAAAGAGCTGATTTTAACAAACTCAGAGAGTGCCTAAAAAAAATTCCATGGATGAAAATCCTAAAGGGGAAAGAAACAAAAGAAGCGTGTGAAACGCTGAAAAATGTGATCATAAAATCTCAGTCCAGCACAATACCACTGAAAAAGAAAAACAAGAAGTTCAAGAAGTTCAAGAAGAAACCAGCATGGCTGCACAAAGATCTCTCTGACAGACTGGAAGACAAAAAGGACAAGTACAAAAAATGGGAAGAGGGACACATAACTAAGGCTGATTATCAGCAGATAGCCAGAACATGCAAAGATGAAGTCAGGAAAGCAAAGGCTTAGAATTGCAACAAAAGTCAAAGATAATTTTTAAAAAGTTACTTTCAACATATTAATAACAAGAAAAAAGTCAAGGAAACAGTAGATCAGGGGTGGGCAACTATGGCCCTTTTATGACTTGTGGACTTCAACTCCCAGAATTCCTGAGCCAGCCATGTTAGCTCAGGAATTCTGGGAATTGAAGTCCACAAGTCATAAAAGGGCCATAGTTGCCCACCTCTGCAGTAGATCCATTAAAGAGAGAAGATGGCAAGGAAGTAACACACAGTAAGGAGAAAACAGAGCTGCTTAACTCACTTTTTGCATCAGTCTTCACGCAAAAAGAAATTATAGCCCAACGTACCAAAAAAACTACTGTAAAAGACAAACTAGAATTAAAAATTAAAATAAGCAAGAAAATGGTAAGAGAACACCTATCTGACCTTGATGAATATAAATCACTGGGACCCGACAAATTACATCCCAGAGTTCTGAAGTAGCTGGCAGATGTTATCTCAGAACCATTGTACCATATCTTTCAAAAATCCTGGAGCACCGGGGAAGTACAAAGGGTTGGAAAAGGGCTGATGTGGTTCCCATCTTCAAGACAGAAAGAAAAAACAGACCCATGAAACTACAGACCAATCAGCCTGACATCAATACCTGGGAAGATCCTGGAAAAGATAATCAAGAAACAGATCTGCGAACAACTAGAAGCAAATAAAGTTATAACTAGTAGCCAGCATGGGTTTGTTAAAAACAGATCATGCCAAACCAATCTTATTTCATTCTTTGATAAAGTGACTATGTCAGAGTGTTTACAGCGTGACTACTATTTTGAGACAACCCAGGAGCAAAATACAGGACACAGAGGTTTGTCTTACGAACAGTGGTTTGTATACAAGAGTTAGGGTTAGGGTTAGAGTTATATACATACATACACGTGGTAGGCACATACCAGGCAAGCAATCAATCTTCAACTCTACACGGAGAACTACAATGCAGATAGAACACAACAAGGAGAGAGAGAGAGACCCTCTCATGGCCTCCCTTATATAGACATCATCTTAAAGCGGCAATAACCCTGCTGACTCATCCTAGTTCACAGCCTTACAGCGGCTGGTCAGCTTTAAATCTTCATTACCCTGACAGACTAAATTAGACCATCAAAATGCTGTGGACATGGTATACTTAGATTTCAGTAAGGCATTTGACAGAGTAGAACACAACCTACTTCTTGGCAAACTAGAAAAATGTGGAATAGACAACATTATCACAAGATGGATTTGTAGCTGGCTGACAAACCGTACTCAACGAGTAGTACTACATCCACATAGAGAGAAGTAGAGAGAAGTAAGCAGTGGGGTACCACAAGGCTCCATCTTAGGCCCTGTACTCTTCCATATCTTCATCAATGACTTAGATGAGGGAATAGAAGGGGAACTCATTAAATTTGCAGATGACACTAAACTGGCAGGAACAGCCAACACCCAAGAAGACAAGATCAGGATCCAAAAGGATCTTGACAAACTTGAACAATGGGCCCTATCCAACAAAATGAAATTTAATGTGGAGAAAAGGAAGGTTTTACACTTAGGCAAAAAAACCCCCAAAGGTACAAGTACAGATTAGGTGAAACCTGGCTCAAAAACAGTAATTGTGAGAGGGACCTTGGAGTCCTAGTGGATGATCACTTGAATATGACCCAGCAGTGTGCAGCAGCAGCCAAAAAAGCTAATACAATCCTTGGTTGTATAAACAGACATAAAATCAAGATCACTTGGACTTCCGGTTGGCACCGCAGGCTTCGTGGACGGTCTTCTTAGACCACCAGCCCTGTGTCTTCGTAAAAGCCGCTTTGACAGCGTAAATTGGCTGTCTGGCGGCTGAAAAACCTCCCCTTCGGGAAAAGGAGAGGAGAGCCGGTGGGCGAGAGTAGAGCTCCCCGAAAGTCTTCTGGAATATTTCCAGAGGCTTGGAGGGTGAGAGCTCCCCAGTCAGCCTGCCAAGAAGCTCCGAAGCCGGGACGACTCTGTGAAAGCAGAGCGAGAAGCCGCGATCCGATCCTGCTGTCAAAAGTGAGTTTGACTGATTACATGCGCAGGCAGAGCGGAAACAGGAGAACAAGCCTTAAAAGTACAGAGCTTAACTCCGGAGTTACTTTGTTTCAAACTGAATTTCATTGAGCTGGAGGCTGAAGATGGCGTCTTTGTTATGGTTTTGAAAGTGAAAGCCAGAAACGAAAGTGCTTATTGAGAACTTTGCACTGGGAGAGTGGATTAGCTGCTTATTAACTGCTGGGAAGTGAGAGCTTGTGGAGAAAAAAAACTATCTTGCCTGATAAATTAGAGACTATAAATTACAAACATTTTAAAGTTGTTTAAGGGACTTTGTGGCTTTGGAAAAAAAAAGAGAAAAAAAGATCTTTTTAAAAGGGGAAAAAATGGCTTCTAAACAAGTGAAACCAGGAGTTGTTAAAGGAGGGGGAGGTTCTCCAGTTGTGTCAGTGGTGACACAGAAAGCACAACTTCCGGCTGATTCACAGAGTCAGGAGGCTGCTCTTAATGATTTTAAAGAATTTATGAAAGAAGCCATGAATAATCAAGCAACAGCAATGAAAGAAGCTATGAATAATCAAGCCACAGCAATGAATAATTTAACAGTACTTGTGGAAGGGAAATTAAAGAAAGTTGAGGAGGATATAAGATCAATTAAAGAAGTGGTTGCAGAAAAACACGATGAAATAAGAGATGATATTGTTTATGCTGTATCAGGATTGTCAAAACTTGTTATCCAGCTTGATGGGAAAGTGGAAGAAATTAATGAAGCCAATTTAAATTTGGAAAGCAAAATGGGAGATGTAATGACCAAAACAGAGAAAGTGGATGATGAACTGGTAATGTTACAATACAGATCCATGGAATTTGCTTTGAGATTGAGAGGCCTGAAAGAAAACAGCAAAGAAAATTTAAAAGATATTTGTGCTGATGCTATTGCAGAGATAATTGAAGAAAGACCAGAAGATGTGGCAAGCCAAATTGATAAAATTTACAGGGTTAACTCCTGGTTGGCAAGACAAAGACAGCTGCCAAGAGATGTGATTTATTTTACAACCAGAAGGATCAGAAACGATATTTTACAAGCTTCCTACAAGAATAAAGTTCAGGTGGCTGGGCAAGAGGTGGTGGTTTTGAAAGAGATTCCTCCAAAGATGCTGAGAAGTAGAAAAGACTTTGGCTTTTTGGTAAATGAGCTGAGAAATCAACAAGTGGCATACAGATGGGATGTTCCAACTGGTCTAATAGTGACTTATAATGGAGAAAGATACTGGTTAAACAGTCTGGAAGGCAAAAGATTTTTATGTAAATGTCTTAAAGGCTGGATACCCACCCTCACCGGGGGGGGGGGAGAAAATGGAGGTGATACAACAAGAAAAAGATGAAAAGCAGATACAGACTTATGCGGAGGTTGCAGCTGGAGGAATTATCATGGAAGAAGATTTGGATCTTGGGGGTTTACCCCCAACTTTGGAACCACCTAAGAAGGGACAGCCAAAAGCACAACGACTGACCCGATCAACTTATAAACTTCAAGAACAACAATCAAAAAGGCAACAATCTCAAGATTTATCTCAAGAAGTTCAAAAAACAGAAGCAGGGGGGGGCCTAGGCCGAAGAGTAAGGTGAAGGAGGAGCTTCAGCTGATGCTCATACGGCTTCGAAAAGCTAAAGATGGCAACTAAATTCCTATCTTGGAATGTCAATGGCCTAAATTCACCACAAAAAAGAAAGAAAGTATTTCACTACTTGAAACAATTTAACAATGATGTTATTTGTCTGCAAGAAACACATATTAGATTATTAGACCAAAAATATCTGATAAATTCAAGATTAGGTACACATTTTGTGGCATCAGCGCCAGAGAAGAAAAATGGGCTAGTCATATATGTAAGGAAAAGATTATCAGCTAATTTAATTGAGGCAGATGATCAAGGAAGATATATTGCAATTGAATTATTAACACAGACTAAAAAAATGCTTTTAATTGGAATATATGCCCCTAATCAGGAACAAGACAAGTTTTATAAAAATTTTTACATACTAAAATAATACAATGGGATTATAAATCTTTTATATTAATGGGTGACTGGAATGGAGTAATAGACACACAGAAAGATAAAAAAAAGTTTATCAAAGATTTCAACACGTGCAAAATTACCTAAATCTTTTTTTGATATGATGGAAGATATAGAACTGAGAGATATTTGGAGAGAACGTAACGTGGAGGAAAGAGACTTTACTTTTTTTTCTGATAGACATCAATCCTTCTCCAGGATTGATTTTATACTAACCACAAATGATTTTATTTCCAGGGTGAAGAAGACGAAGATATGTCCAAGAACTTTAACTGATCACAGTCTGGTTTGGGTGGAATTTGAACAGGAGAGGGGAGAAAGGAGGTCTTGGAGGTTAAATGAAAATTTATTTAGATATGAAGAAAATATGAAAGAGCTTAAAAAACAAATGAAAGAATTTTTTGTTATTAATATGAATAAGGGTACTTCTATGGAAATGGTCTGGGATGCTAGTAAGGCTTATATGAGGGGTATGTTAATACATATGAATAATAAATATAGACTAAAACAACAAAAGTAGCGGAAAGAGATAGAGGAAGAAATAAAAAAGAAAGAACAATTACTTATATTTAATCCAGGAGACAAGAAAGTAAAAGAAACAATAAATATACTACGAGGGCAATTTAATATGTTAATGGCTGATCAGGTGGCAACTAGCTTACAATATGCTAAACATAATACATTTTGTAATGCCAATAAACCAGGTAGGTGGTTGGCCTACATGTTGAGGAAAAAATCGCGAGTCATTGGTAAGATAGAATTTAGAGGTAAGCAAGTTTACCAACAGAATATGATCAAAAAGGCTTTTTTAGAATTTTATACAAAGTTATATGCTAGTGACTCAATACAAGGTATAGATATAGATAGATATTTAAAGGAAGGGAATATTCCTGAATTAACGTTGGAACAGAGGGAAGGATTGAATCAACCAATAACTTCTGAGGAGATTATTGATGCAATTAAGCAATTAAAAATAGGGAAAGCTCCAGGAACAGATGGATTAACAGCTGTTTATTATAAGAATTTACAGCTTGAAATGGTAGAACCACTTAGAGTTTTATTTTGTAAAATTCAATTAGGGGGAGGAGTTCCACCCTCTTGGAGAACAGCTTTTGTTTCACTGATCCCGAAGGAAGATCAAAATTGTACTAAACCTGAAAATTTTAGGCCAATTTCACTTTTGAACACGGATTATAGAATTTTTGCTAAGATATTAGCGAATAGACTAATGCCAGTTATGCAACAAACAATTCATAATGATCAATCAGGCTTTATAAAAGGGAGGCAAATGAAATATAATGTTAAACAAATTGTAAACTTATTGGAATATTTGAAAAAAAACAACCAGGTCCCTGCAGTGTTCATATTTTTGGATGCAGAGAAAGCATTTGATCGATTGAATTGGCAATTTCTGTTTAAGATAATAGAAAAAATGCATTTTGGGGAGTATTTTATACACTCAATTAGAGCAATATATCAGGAACAAACAGCACAAATAATAGTTAATGGAGGTTTAACAGATGTGTTTAAAATTGAGAAAGGTACTAGGCAGGGTTGTCCTTTGTCGCCATTGTTGTTTATTTTAACTTTAGAAGTTTTGTTGAATAAGTTACGTGACTCTGATAAAATAAAAGGAATTGTAATTAGACAGCAGGATTATAGATTAAGAGTGTTTGCAGATGACCTGGTTGTTACTTTATCTCAACCTATAGAAGGGGCTCCCTATATGTTGGACATAATAGCTCAATATGGTAAAGTATCTGGATTTAAAGTAAATCTACATAAGACAAAGATGATAACTAAAAATATGTCCATAACTCAAAGAGAAGATTTAGGGAGAATAACGGGGTTTGAAATAGTTAAAAAGGTTAAGTATCTAGGAGTATATATTGCAGCCTCAAACACGAAACTGTTTAAAAATAATTATGAAGCTCTTTGGCAAAAAGTACAGAAAGAAATGGAAAATTGGAAAAAGCTACAACTATCATTACTGGGAAGGATAGCAGCAATAAAAATGAAGGTACTACCTAGGTTTTTATTTTTGTTTCAAATGATACCAGTGCTTAAGAAAGATGGAAATCTGATGGAATGGCAGAAAGGGGTTAATACTTTCATCTGGGGTGGGAAGAAACCAAGAGTGAAACTGAAAATTATACAGGATATACGTGAGAGAGGAGGTCTTAAAATGCCTAACTTAAGATTGTATTATGAAGCAGCTGCTTTATCACAAATTAGTGATTGGTTTAACTTAACTGAAGAAAGAATGTTAAACATAGAAGGTTATGATTTGTTATATGGATGGCATGCTTATCTGTTATATGAAAAAAAAGTGGATAAAGTGTTTTAAGGGTCATATACTTAGAAATGCGTTGTTGACTTCCGGTTTGCTGGCCTCCGGCGAAGACGGTCTCTTCTTAAGGACCGCCAGCCCCGCCGTCTGTAGAGCCGCTTCGATATCGAGAAGCGGCTTGAAAACTCCGAAATCCGCAGGATTGCAGGAGGAGAGTAGGCAAGGCACAGGTTGAGCCCCTGTGAGCCCCCAGAGAATCGCTGCTGGGGAGGAAACAGGCGCGGCTCCCTTTCAACTTGCCAGACTCCGGACGGCGTGGGACGATTCTGCTTTCTGCAGAACAAGCCGGCTGCAGCAAATGTCTAAATTGAAAGAAACCAACCTTAACAAGCAGCGGAAATATCAACTTGAACCCTCAAACTTGGAAATCGCAAGTATTAATGCTTTGGTGACTTTTTAACTTAAGAGAAAGTACGAATGAGTGAAAGTGATTTGAAAAAAAAAATGGCGCCCAGCAGCAGAGTTAACGAGCTAGCGAGAGTAGATTTGTGAAGCTATTTTGATCGGCTACAAAGTTGCTCTGCCTGTAATAAAGAGGAACAGGAGAAGAGGAAAAAAAAAACTCTCTCTTTAAAATCTGAGTCTGTTTCAGTCTAGCTTCTATTTGATTAAACCTGGGGGACTTTTTCAGAAGTCTTTGTGGAGGTGGAAAAGGAAAAAGGATTTCCCTTTTCAGAAAATCTAACTTACGTGGCAGGATGGCTTCAAAGAAGCAGGAAGGAAAGGCAGCGGGGGGGGGGATCCCCCACACACAAACATGAAGTGCAGCTTCCGCCCGCCCAACAGACTCAGAAAAAAGATTTTGATTTTGAAAATTTAAAAGAATTTATTTCTCAGGCTTTGGATGATAAATTTCAAAAATCTCAACAGGAAATAGATGATAAACTTCAAAAATCTCAACAGGAAATTATGCAGGAAATTAATGAAATCAAAGATATGGTGAAACAGGATTATGGCAAGGTGACTAAAAAAATATCTGATGTGGCATCTGGCCTCGCAGAATTTATTATTAAAGTGGACTCCAAAGTGGAAGAATTCAAATCAGAAGTCAATGTTAAGATTAAGGACAATGATTATAAAATTTCTGATGTTGATGATAAAATGCAGAGAGTTGAAAATGAAATTATAATGATGCAATTCAGGGCCATGGAATGGTGTGGTTATTTATGTAAACAAAAGATTGACAGCTAAAATTATAGAAGCAGATGAAGATGGTAGGTTTATAGCAACTGAATTGCTTACAGTAAATGGCCAAATTCTTTTGATTGGAATTTATGCTCCCAACCAACAACAGGATCACTTCTATAAAATGCTACACACTAAAATACTGCAATGGGACTATAGATCTATTTTAATTATGGGAGATTGGAATGGAGTAATCGATTCTAAATTAGATAAAAAGAGTTTGGCGAAATCTAGGATCAGACTACCACAGACTTTTTTTTGATATGAAAGAAGATTTGGAATTAAAAGATATTTGGAGAATACATAACCCAAAAGAATTGGACTATACTTTTTTTTCCGATAGACATAGATCCTTCTCTAGGATTGATTTTATTTTGTTGTCAGATGATCTACTTGTAAAGACAAAAAGAACAAAGATTTTTCCAAGAACTTTGACCGACCATAGCCCAGTATGGATAGAAATTGAGATGGGTAAAATTGAGAGACGATCATGGAGATTAAATGAAAACTTGTTCAGATATGAAAAAAATATAACAGAATTTAAGAAACAGCTGAAAGATTTTTTTGAAATGAACTTGAATAAGGGTACCCCAGTTGAAATTGTGTGGGATGCGAGCAAAGCTTATATGAGAGGGGTACTCATTTATATGAATTCTAAACATAGACTGAATCGACAAAAGAAAAGATCTGAATTGGAAGCAGAAATAAAGAATAAAGAACAGCTACTTATTAAAAATCCAACAGATGAAAGAATACGTGGTGCTATAAAACTTTTGAAAGATCAATTTCAAATGCTTATGGCGGAACAAGTTGCAACAAACCTACAATATGCGAGGCACAATACATTTTGTAATGCCAATAAACCGGGCAGATGATTGGCCTATACATTAAAGAAGAAGCAGAGTATACGGACTATTGATAGTATTGATATTGGAGGGAAAGAAATCTTTCAACAAAAATTAATTAAAGAAGCTTTTGTAGACTATTATACTAAACTATAGGCTAAAGATGATATGCAGAATGGACTTATAGAAAAATACTTAGATAATAAAAGAGTCACAAAAATTACTAATCAACAAAAGGAAAGAATGAATTATCCTATAACAGAGGAGGAGGTAATAGTAGCAATTAAACAATTAAAAACAGCTAAAGCTCCTGGAACGGATGGTTTGACTGCAGTGTATTATAAAACTTTGCAAGCAGAAATGGTGGAACAACTTAGAGATTTATTTTGCAATATTCAACAAGGGGGTAAAATACCCCCATCATGGACAACATAATATGACCAAGATCAATATAGACCAATATCTCTTCTGAATACTGATTATAAAATTTATGCAAAAGTACTAGCCAACAGGTTGATGCCAGTAATCCAAGAGGTGATTCATGATGATCAAGCGGGATTTATCGAGGGCAGATACATGAAGGATAATGTAAGGCAAGTAATAGACTTATTGGAATATCTTGAAAGGAATAAACAGGTACCTGCGGTGCTGGTCTTTTTGGATGCGGAAAAGGCCTTTGATAGAGTGGACTGGAATTTTCTATTAAAGACTTTAAAAAAGATGGACTTTGGGGACCAATTTATACAGGCGGTCTCAGCAATTTACCAAGAGCAAAAGGCACAGATTATTATTAATGGAAGCTTGACAACAGAGTTTAAAATTGAAAAAGGAACAAGACAGGGATGTCCGTTATCCCCATTGCTATTTATTTTAACACTAGAAGTCTTGTTAAATACAATTCGGGACTCTAATATCTTGAAAGGTATAATGATAAGGCAAGAGGATTACAGAATAAAGGCATTTGCAGATGATCTGGTTGTTACCCTAACACAGCCAATGGAATCAATAATCCAGATGAAAGACATTATACAAGACTATGGTAAAGTTTCAGGTTTTAGATTGAACCAGAAAAAAACTAAGATGATAGTTAAAAATATGACACAAGATCGTAAACACGAGCTTGAAAGGAGGGCAGGTTTTGAGATTGTACCAAAGGTAAAATATCTAGGAGTTCAGGTTGCAGAATCAAATATGAAACTGTTTCAAAATAATTATGAGGTGTTGTGGCGAGATGTGCAGAAAGATATGGAGACTTGGAAAAAACTGCAGCTGTCTTTACTCGGAAGAATAGCAGCAGTTAAGATGAACATTTTGCCAAGATTTCTTTTTTTGTTTCAAATGATTCCGGTGCTTAAAAGTGATAAACAATTGAAAGAGTGGCAAAGTGGAGTGAATAAGTTTGTCTGGAACGAGAAAAAACCGAGAGTGAAATTGAAAATTATGCAAGATGTTCCAGAAAGGGGAGGTCTTAAACTTCCAAACCTACAATTATATTATGAAGCAGCAGCTTTGACTCAAGCAAGCGACTGGTTTGGAAGGAAAAAGACTGGAATATTGAATATAGAAAGTTTTGATCTTGAATTTGGATGGCATGCCTACTTATTTTATGAGAACAAAGTGGATAAAGTATTTAAAAACCATATACTTAGAGACTCTTTGATGAGGGTTTGGAAGTAGCACTGACTCAAATGGGATTACAAAATACCGCTATGGCTGGATCTTGGTCATATTATGTGGAATACAAATATAATGTCACTCGGGGGGGTTTTATATAAAGAGGTTCTTTTTACAGATGCGGGCAGATGGCAGTTGAAGACATTAGAGACACTGTTGGACGAAGGGATTAACTTAACTTGGTTACAATACAATCAACTTCAACTGAGATGGAAAGAGGACCAAAAAACTGGTATTATGTTGCATGAGGAAGAATTGGTTAGACATATAAAAGAGAAAGGTCCAATGCATATTAAAAGGCTTTATAATGTTTTGTTAGAAAGGGATTCAGAAACTGAATTGGTTAAAGACTGTATGATTAAGTGGGCACAAAATTTTGAAGAACCAGTGATGTTGGAAACATGGGAAAAAAATTGGGTTCAGAATGTTAAATTCACACAGTCGCAGAATTTGAGGGAAAATTTCTATAAAATGTTTTATAGATGGCATTTAGACCCCAAAAAATTGTCGTGTATGTACCCTAATGTTCAGCCAAAATGTTGGAGATGTGATTGTTTAGATGCTACATATTATCATGTTTGGTGGACTTGCAAGAAAGTTAAGGCTTTTTGGATAAAAATTTGGTGGGTTATGCAGAATGTTTTGAAGAAAAAAATTCAATTTTCTCCACAACTGTTTTTATTGGGTATAGTTAAGGGTTTTACATTGGGTGAAACAAAGTTGATATTGTACATGATAACAGCAGCGAGATTATTGATAGGTAAATACTGGAAAAATGAAGCTTTGCCCACTATCGAGGAATGGACTTTGAAGATGGCCAGTTTTGCAGAGATGGCGAAGATTTCAGCATATTTAAAAGACTGTTCACAAGAGACTTATGAATGGGAATGGAAAAAGTGGATAGATTATGTTCAGAACAAATATCAAACCAGGAAGTATCAAATAGCTTTTATTTGAAAATGTTATATTAAGATAGAAATATTTTAAAGTAATGAAGATGAAAAACTATAAGGGGGAGGGAGGGGTTCAAGTTTTATACAAAGGGGGGTTTTTCTCTTGATCTGAGTATATTGTGTGGAAGTCCAGGGGGAGGGGAGGGTTAGGGAGGGTTAGGGAGGATGAGGTTGGGATGTTTGGGGTGGGTTGAGGCGGGGGGGGAAAAAGGGGTGAAAATGTAATTGTAAAAAGAAATGCGTTGTTGAGGGTTTGGAAAAAGTACCAATATAAGCTAAATTATAAGATACCCATATGGGCAAATCCCAGACATGCAATAGAAAATATAAGTATAGAGCAAAAAATAGAGGTGATTACTTATAAAGTTCTTCTTCTTTTGGAAAGGGGCAAGTTGCAACTGAAATATTTAGATGAATTAAAAGAAGAAGGGATAATTTATACTTGGTTTCAGTATGGTCAGCTTCAAGCTAGATGGAGGGAAGATCAAAAAATTGGTGTTATGCAAAATGAGGAAAATCTGGTGAAACAGATTAGAGATCAAAGTCAGATGCATATTAAAAGGTTGTATAATGCATTATTGGAAATAGATTCAGAAACGGAATTGGTTAAGGATTGTATGATAAAATGGGCACAAAACTTTCAGGAACCAGTGATGATGGAAACGTGGGAAAAGATTTGGGTCAGAAATGTTAAATTTACGCAAGCACAAAATTTGAGAATTTTTATAAAATGTTTTATAGATGGCACTTAGACCCTAAAAAATTATTATGTATGTACTCGAATTTGCAAGCTAAATGTTGGAGATGTGAATGTAATGATGCAAGCTATTATCATATATGGTGGACCTGTAAGAAAATCAAGGCATTTTGGATAAAAATTTGGTGGGTGATGCAGAATATTCTGAAAAGAAGGTTGAAATTTACTCCTCAATTGTTCCTATTGGGTATAATGATGGATTGTACAGTATCAGAGACTAAATTGATTTTGAACTTAATATCAGCAGCTAGGCTGTTGGTAGCGCAATATTGGAAGAAGGACTCTTTGCCTACTATTGAAGAGTGGATACTGAAAGTAACGAATTTAGCAGAAATGGCGAAAATCTCAGCGTACTTGAAGGACTATACACAAGAAAGATACATATCAGAATGGAGAAGATGGATTGATTATATTCAAAATAAGTATCAGACAAGAAAATATCAAATAGCTTATGAATGAATGTTAAGTATTAGAAGTATTGTTATCTATAGTGGAGTTAAGGTTTCAGGGGGGAGTTAGTAGTCTGAGGATAAGTAGGTTAATCTAGTTTATGATTGTTAAATGAAATACCTTGTATTTTGCTCTGGGAAGTCTGGGGGGGAGGGTGGGATGAGGGGAGGGAAAGGGTGGGGGGAACATGGGGGGGAAGAAAATTCTTTTTTTTCTGTAAAACTTTTCAATAAAAAAAAATCAAGATCACTTGAAGTATTAATACCGCTTTATAAAAGCCTAGTAAAACCACACCTGGAATACTGCAACCGATTTTGGTCACCGTACTACAAAAAAGATGTTGAGACTTTGGGAAAAGTTCAGAGAAGAGCAGCTAAGGTGATCAAAGGCCTGGAGACTAAAACATATGAAGAACAGTTCCAGGGTTTGGGTTTGGCTGGTCTAAAGAAAAGAAGAATTAGGGGCAACATGATAGCAGTATTCCAGTATTTGAGGGGCTGTCACAAAGTAGAGGGGGTCAAATTATTCTACAAATCACCAGAGGGCAGGACAAGAAACAATGGTTGGAGACTAACCAAAGAGAGAAGCAACCTGAAATTAAGGAGAAACTTCCTAACAGTGAGGACAATTAACCAGTGGAACAGCTTGCCTTCAGAAATTGTGGGCACTCCATCACTGGAGGTTTTTAAGAGGAGACTAGACAGTCATTTTTCTGAAATAGTATATATTCTCCTGCTTGAGCAGGGGCTGGACTAGAAGACCTCCAAGATCCTGTCCTGTCCTGTCCTGTCCTATTCTATTCTATTCTATTCTATTCTATTCTATTCTATTCTATTCTATTCTATTCTATTCTAAACATTCATTCTGAGTTCTCCCCATCCTCCAGTGATGGAGAGGGAATGCTGACCCGGAGACCACCGGCCGCCCTACCCAGAGAGCGATAGTGAGGGAGAACACAACCAAATGGTAAGGGGCACTATCATCACTGTAACCACCAGGGTCGAAATAATAGCTTCCTTGGGACACAAGCGTTCCTTACAGCCCTACTAGACTCTGGGTGCACCCGATGCCTGATCAGCCCTGGCATGGTAGGAAAATTGGGGATGAGGTTTAGAGACTGAAGACCTCCATAGCTTTTTCCCAGTTGGATGGGTCTGTAGCAGGTAGAGTGCCAAACACGTTCCTGACTGAGCGGATGGAGCTGAAGGTAGGGACCCACATAGAAGACATCCAATTCATTGTAGCCCCAGGAATGACTGAAAACATGGTCTTGAGTCTCACTTGGCTGAAAAAATTGAGCCCCTCTATAAACTCGGAGCGTAACTGGTTAAAAGTGTGAAAGAAACTCTCTGGCCCAAAGGCAATATTAAAAGTAGTGAAAAGCCACCAAGAGACTGTAATTAGGAAAGCGAAAGTGGAAAGCACAAGGACCACCCAGGTGGGGGAGGGACCAGAGCAGTCAAACCCCAGGGAATACAGGGACATAGCTGGCATGTTCATTGAAAAAGACTTGGACGTGCTTCTGCCCCACCGCCCCATGGACTGTACAATCAAAGCATCCCAGGAGGTAAGCTACCGAAGCCCAAACTGTACTTGATGACACCTCGGGAGCTAGAAGAGCTTTTGTGGACAAAAATATGGCCAGGGGCTTCATCCAACCAGCCAAGTTGCAAATGGCCGCCCCTGTGTTATGCCGGGAGAAAAAAGATGTCTCACTTAGATTATGTATAGATTACAGGGGACTCAATGCAATTTGTGTGGAGTACTGTGTTTCCATGAAAATAGGACCTACCACGAAAATAAGCCCTAGCCCAATTTTCACACCTGTGCCGAACATAAGGCTTACCCCTAAAGTAAGCCCTACTTAAGAGCCTGTGCAGCCGCCCGCCCACCCATTGCGTCTGGTTGCTGCCGACATGAGGTGGGTGGGGGGTTAGGGTTGATGTACTTAGATGACATTTTGATCTACACTGAAACTATGGAGGAACACACAAAAGTTAGTGTGAGCAGTGCTCGAAAAACTCAGAAAGGCCAAGCTATAGGCCAAACTGTCCATGTGCGAGTTCCACAAAACTAAACTGGATTATTTGGGGGGGGGGGAGGATCTTGACGTCGCGACGGAACGGTCGGAGGATTCTGGTGCTCCAAGATCGCCGCCGAAAGCCCCGCTGCTGGATGGTCCATTTTGGACCTCACAGTCTTGTTTTGACTGTGATAGTGGAGAGCACATCCTGATGATCCCAGGGACACCGCAAAGTCCCTGGTTAATCCAGGAGAAGCCCTTTTTCTCGTAGCGGGGTGGCAGCCATCATGGCTGCTGAAGTTGGGACAGCTCCGGAAGAGAAATAGAAGGACAGTGAGCTGATGCGGTGAGAGAGCTTTAATTTAAAGCAATATAAAGAACACCCTGATGTAAACGACATGAGAATTGGAGGTTAAAAGAAATTAAGCGGCGAATCTAATTGGGAGTTGTTGTTTTTTTACCCAAAACATTTAATTTGATGGATCTTAAAGTTTTGTTTTACTATTGACCGGGACTGGACTGAAAGAGATGGATAGGCTAAGAGTCTAATATTGGCAAACCTTTGTGCCTTTTCTTTTTAAAATAATTTTTCTTTCGAGATTGAAGTTTTTTCTTTTCTCTTTTTGAAGATTGTTTAAATTTTATATTTACTATTTTACTGACAAAGAAGCTTTGAACTATAAATTGCAGGAAAGACAGGAGAGAGTGTAATACTGCCATCTGCTGGAAAAGAAACTTTGTTACTTGTTTTTATACAAGTAGCAAGTTGAGAATAACATTGTTATTATAACTCAAGGACTCTGAATCTCCTGGTTGATAAGATTGTTGTGAGAACATCTGAGGAAGTTGGAACTATCTGCATTGTTTACCCAGATGTTCTTTGTGGATTTACTAGAAGTAGGAGTCCAGAAACATTGCAGAAGAAATTGGAACTTCTTTTGACTTTTATTATCTTTTCCTGTTTTGGTTAAGTTAAATCTCTCTGTATGCTTTCCTTGCATAAATGTGTCTAATGGATTTTCCTTTTTCGTTATTTTTACAAACTGAATTGGATTAAGGCACTCAAGAGCCTGAAGATTGGTCTTTGATTTTTGATTTTTGATTTTTTATCATTTCCCTCTTGTGGATTAGGGTTTTGAAGAACCTGAAGAATTGATTTATTTTTTTCTTTTTCTTCCTTTTTCTTCTTCTTCTTCTTCTTCTTTTTTTTTTTTTTTGTTACTCTTTTGGTTTGGCTTTGGTCTTTGCTGACTATTGGACAGAATGAGTAGAAAAGTAGCAACAGCGGGATCTTCTTCTACCACGCCTTCTTCGTCACCATCTGGAGGACAGCGATCAATCCAGACGATGCTTCAGCAGGAGAGAGAGAAAGAAAAGGAAAAAGAGAAAGATATGTCGATACAGACGATTCTCCAAACAGTACAAAGGATGGAACAACAACTACTTAAGACAGATGAAAAAGTGGCAAGCACTCAACAAATGATGCTAAAATATGAAGAGAGACTGCAAAAGCTTGAGAAAAAAGATGAGCAAAAAGAGGAAAAAATCAAAGATATTGATAATAGATTGGGAGAAGTTGAACGACATAGGAGTGGACTAATTGGATGGGAGATGGACAAATCAGAATTTTATCTTAGATTTCAAAATGTGGAAGAAGAAAAGGGAGAGAACCTGGCAGAAATTATGATAGAAATACTGGCTGAAGCGTTAGAAATTACTAAGGAGAAGATGATGGATGGTGTGGATGAGATATATCGAGTGTATACTAGATATGCAATGCGTAACAAGTTACCATGAGAAGTACATATAAGATTTACTAAGAAGTCGATTAAAGCACAAATACTTCAGATTGTCAGAGAAAAAACTTTGAAATATAAGGAGAAAGAAGTTGTGGTTTTGAAACAAATACCAAAAAAAGTGAGAGAGATGAGAAGAGAATACCACTTTCTGACCAAAATATTACTTCAAAAAGGTGTAAATTACAGATGGTTGGTACCAGAAGGGTTAGTCTTAATGTGGCAACTTCAAATATATAGATTGGATACAATTGACAAAGTGAAGGCATTCTATGAAGAATTTCTCAAAGAGAAGGGGATGGAAATGGAAATGGAGACTCAAACAACAGTTGTACCAGTAGAATTTTGAGAAGAGGAGTTGGCAGTGATTGAAGCAGCTGAAGGTGCAGTAGGAGGGATTGTGGAATATAAGGAACAACGTGAAATAAGATCAACTAAAGCAACAAAACCTACATATAAAGTATAAATATGGAAGAAAGAAAATTAATTTCAATAAATATAAATGGACTTAACTCAGCTCTCAAAAGAAGAAAAGTTTTTCACAAATTAGAGAAACTAAAGTTTCACATAATCTGTCTACAAGAAGTACATATTAAAAAGCAATATGAACAATTACTGATACAACCAAAATTAGGGAAAACATTTTTATCATTGCCACAATGTAAAAAAAGAGGAGTGGTTTTATATATTAGAAATACAATACAAGCTGAGCAAATATATGCAGATGTAGAAGGTAGAATTCTGATGGTGGAGATAAAAGATAATAATATGAAAATTCTATTAGTAGCAATATATGCTCCAAACAACAACCAAAGTGACTTTTATAGAAAACTACATATGAAAATAATTGAACTGGAATATGATAACATATGTATGATGGGTGATTTCAATGGAATAGTGGATGAAAACTTTGACTATAAAACACACAAAATAGTAAGACATAGTAGAGAGATATTACCGAAATCTTTCTTCAAGATGACAGAGGAAATAAATTTAAAAGATGCTTGGAGAGATAGAAATGGGGAAAATAGACAATACACTTTTTATTCTGACAGACATTCATCTTGGTCTAGGTTAGATATGATATGGACAACAATGGAATTAACTTTGAATATAGAACAAATAGAAATAGAAACAAACATATGGGCAGACCACAATCCTGTGACAGTCACTTGGAAAGGACGGAAAAGAAAATCTAGATGGACTTTAAACAATATAATATTAAAAGAGAAAGACTTTGTACAGAAAATGGAGAGAGAGCTGGCTTTCTTCTTTAAGGAGAATAAGAAAAGACACATCGACACAAAATGTTTGGGACACGATGAAGGCCTATGCTAGAGGCTTAATAATGGACTATACAAGGAAGAGAAACTTGAAGAAAAGACAAACACACAAAATTTTGGCAGATGACTATAAGAGATTTGAAAAGGAACTCCAGAAATGTCCACATAAAAAAGATGTAAAAGTGAAAATGGATACAATAAAGCATAAAATGGACTTACTGGAGAAAGAAGAATTAGCTCAAAAAATTAGAAGTACTAAACAAAACACAACTGGCGAAATCGGAGGAAATCCAGAGGAAACCCAGGAGGAAAAAGTGATCCCAGAGAAAATTTGGACTTTGGATATTTCGTTACAGAGGAGAGACGGAATTTAAGGAGAGAAAGGGATAAATCTGACAGACTTTGCCCTTTGTGGAGGCAGCAACGAGGCAATCAACAAGCAGCCAATACCGGAAGAGAGAGCGGCAGAAAAACTCTGTTTAAAGTGGAAGCTAGTGATTTCTGGAGCTAAACCAAACCAACCTAAGTGAAATATTTTCCTTTGGACTTTTGGAGATTTGGAGATTTGGACGAAATTTGGACGAAATTTGGACAGCATTTAGATATCTGGACTTGGATTTTTTTTGAAAGGTGGACGTTTTTGAACTTTGGTGGACACTTAATTTAAAAGTACTGGGACACTAGACTTTGGAAGCAAATAGTAGAGACAATAAACAAGAAAGATATAAATTTGGAAAAAAAAGAAGAGAGTGATCTAGAAGAAGAAGAATTAACTGTAAAGTATAATTAATTGTATTTAAGTCTGATAACAAATTAATGATTAAAAACCATAAAAAGTATTAATATTAAATGTACTGTTCTTGAAATCTCATATATAACCTCATATACCTCATATACAACTGTTAACTTAGTTTTATATTTACTTTAAATATATATTTATACTTACCTTAGTTTTATATTTCATCTTGATATTTAATTATCATATTGTTTTGTATTGTATTGTATGTTTAGTTTTGAAGAATTATATTAGATAGACTAAGTGAATTAAGGATTGTAATTAAGGGTAATTGATACCTATAAATAGTAATTAATAATAAATTTAAATAAGATAGCAAGTAATTAATTATAAGGACAACTAACTGATGAATTGCTGAAGTATTAGACTTTTCCCTCACTCACTCCCCCCATATTTCATCCCCATTTTTAGAGAATAATATAGGCTAAATAGCCATTAAGAATTGAAGAACTTTGTAAAATATTGAAAAGTGAAAGATAGAACTTATAGATAAACTTATATATAGACAGTGATTGTGTGATAAGGAAACTTATCCTAGTTGTTTATTTCCTTGGGATTACTGAAAGCTATAAATTGAATATAAATATCAAAAGAGATATAACAGCCCAAATAGTAATCAGTATATGAAACTCTGGGAGAAGATAACACAAGAAATACTAATGGCAACTACAGGCTCAGCAACAATTACTAAGTCAAGCAAGAAAATACCACCAAACCAGATGATACTCACGGCCTCTCCAGCACAACAAAAATCAGTTGAAACTACGGAAAAGGATAAGGCAACCCCCACTCTTAGTATGCAAAACATCCACTCCGTATTAACGATGATCCAGGAAGGAATGAATAGAATGCAAGAGACCATGGTCCACAACCATGAAGAGACAAGGAAAAACCATGAGGAACTTAGGACGGATGTGGGAGAGATAAAGGATAATATTAGGAACATGGATGAGAAGATAGGAAAGATAAAACAACATAGAGGAAAACGAACAGAGGATCCATAAGGTGGAGGAGAGAATAGAACATACGGATAAGAGAATGGAGAGGATGGAATACAACCAAGCAGCCACAAATAAAGAACTAGAGGACTTGTTATCATACCTCGAGATGGAGAAGGCATCCTTCTATTTAAGGTTTCAGAATGTAGAAGAGCAAAAGGAGGAGGACTTAGGAGAAATCATGACTGAGATACTCTCAGAAGTGACCCAGAGGGACAAGGAAGAGATACGAAGTGGAATAGATGAAATCTATAGAGTTCACACGAACTACGCCCGGAGAAATAGGTTACCAAAAGAAATACACATTAGATTCACAAAAAAATCTATAAAAGAAGAGATCTATAGGAAGATGAGAGAGGACACAACTATGTATAGGGGAAAAGAAATTTTAACCCTCAAACAGATACCAAAAAGGACAAGGTTCCAAAGAAGGAATTACAACTTTTTAACGGCATAGTTGAATAAATTTAAAATAAAATTCCGCTGGCTAATACCGGAGGGTCTACTAATCTCCTGGGAAGACAAAAAATATAGAATTGACAATTTAGAAAAAGCACAGGATTTTTTTGATCAACACTTTGTACTGGAGGAGGAGCAGGAGAGCAGAGAAGAAGAGGAACTTAAGAGGCAAGAGGAACAGCGGACAGAGAAAGAAGAAAGAGACCAAGAAGAGGGGAGAAGATTGGAAAGAGAAAGAATGGAGAGAGAGGGAGCGAGGGAAAAGACGCAAAGAATTACTAGAAACACAAAAAGACTGAAAACAACGAATAGATAAATAAATAGAGATGGAAAGGGAGCTAAAAATTATTTCAATCAATATAAACGGACTTAATTCACCAGCCAAAAGAAAACAGACATTTACAAAACTTCAATAGCTAGAAATGGATATCATAACACTCCAAGAAGTACATATCAAAAAACAGCACCAAAAATTATTGGACAATCAAAGATTAGGAAGACTATATTCATCTCTAGGAGACCAAAAAAAAGAGAGGAGTCGTAATATATGTAAAGAAACACTTAAAAACAAAACAAATATATGCAGACACAGAAGGACATATTTTAATAATAGAAATACAAACAGAATCCAAAACAATATTATTAATATCTATATATGCACCCAACGGAAACCAGAACGACTTTTTCAAAAAGCTACATAATATAATCAAAGACCTGGAATACGAAACTATCTGCATGGTAGGAGATTTCAATGCAATCATGGACATAGAAAAAGATTACCGGAGTAACAAGCAAAGTAAAACCAGAAAGAAAATTCTACCGGAACCCTTCAAAGATATGATCAACGAACTACACCTACACGATGTATGGAGAGAGGCAAATACACAAACAAAACAGTATACATATTACTCGAACCCACACCAGTCATGGTCCAGGATCGACATGGCCTGGATGACTTCGGACCTCAGAGAGGAAATAAAAGACATCGAAATAACAGCGAACACTTGGGCAGACCATAACCCTATTAAAATAGTATGGAAAGGATATCGAAAGCAAAGGAGGTGGATGATGGACATGGGAATAATAAAAGATAAGGAATACATACAGATGATTGAGAAAGAAGTTAAAATGTTCCTCCAAATAAATACTAAAGAACAGACATCGCTTCAAAACCTATGGGACACAATTAAAGCATACATAAGAGGTCTTACAATTGCGTATATGGCAAAAAAAATAAAGAGAAACAACAGTCAAGGAATAAGCTGCTAGAAGAACTTAGAATATATGAACTAGAATTGCAGAAGGAACCCCATAATAAAACAATAAAAGAAAAATTAAACCTTACTAAACATAAAATCAACCTGATTACCCAGACAGAAATTGCACAGAAAATCAAGCTAGCAAAACAGAAACATTTTGAGCATGCAAACAAAACGGGGCGCTGGTTAGCGTATAAACTGAAAAAAGAAAAAGAAAGGAGAACAATATTTCAACTACAGAATGAAACAGGACAAATATATCATACCAATCTAGATAAAAAATGTAGTCAAAGATTTCTTTCAAAGTCTCTACAAGAAAGAAGAGATCCAGGATGAAGACATTAAGGAATACTTATGTAAAACAAACATTACAAAATTAGAGGAGTCCCACAGAGAAGTATTAAATAGACCAATTACGATGTCCGAGCTGGTGGAAGCAAGGAAAAAGCAGAAAAATAACAAGGTTCCAGGCCCGGACGGAATACCAACGGAGTTTTACAAAAACTGTCAACATGCAATGGATGAACTGTTACTCCAAGTCCTCAATGATGCACTATTAGAAGCAGAAATCCCCAAATCCTGGACCGAAACCATTATTACATTCATCCCCAAAGAAGATTCGGACCCCACACAAGTTAAAAATTATAGGCCGATCTCATTGCTCAATGTAGACTACAAACTCTTCATGCTGGTTATAACGCAAAGACTGAAAATAATTATTCACAAATATATACATACAGATCAAAATGGCTTTGTCCCAAGAAGACAGATCAAAAATAACATAAGAACAATTATCAACGTCCTAGAATATTATGAGAAAAGAGTTGACAAACAAGTAGCCTTAATCTTCTTAGATGCACAAAAGGCATTTGATAATTTAAATTGGAATTTCCTCATATTACAACTAGAGGCCATGGATTTCGGTGACAAATTTTTACATATGATTAGAAAAGTATACTCCTTCCAAACGGCCAAAATTATGATTAATGGAGACATGACTGATAATCTGGATATACAAAAAGGTGTGAGACAGGGCTGCCCTTTATCCCCACTATTGTTCATAATCTCATTGGAAATATTATTAAATGAAGTTAGGAAGGATGCAGAAATAAAAGGTCTGAGAACACGAAAAGTAGAGTACAAACTGCAAGCCTTCGCTGACGACGTGGTATTTATAATGGAGCAACCGGAAATAACAGGAACCAAACTTTTAGTGAAGATAGAGGAATATGGAAGAGTCACGGGGCTTAAAATTAACAAACAAAAAACTAAAGCATTAACAAAGAATTTGACAAAGGTACAGGAGACAAAACTAGAAGACAAACTAGGAATACAAATTGTAAAGAAAATAAAGTATATAGGAATCTGGTTTACTGCTAAAGCAATAACAATTAGAGAAGACAATTATAACAAATTAATGAAACAAATTAGAAAAGATCTGGAAACGTGGAACAAATTACAACTGTCATTTTTAGGGAAAATCGCATCCATAAAAATGAACATACTGCCTAGATTACTCTACCTTTTTCAAGTAACTCCAATTTGGCCAGGAAAGAACTTTTTTAAGGACCTTAATAAAATGATAACAAAATTTATTTGGAATGGGAAAAGGGCCAGAATCAAAATAAAGTGTATGCAAGACACCCGGGAAAAAGGAGGTTTAGGCCTACCAGACTGGGAGTTATATTACAAAGCAGCATCGCTAAATTGGATAAGGGATTGGATAGACCTCAAGAATAAAAGAATGCTACTACTAGAGGGCTTTGAATTACAACGCGGATGGCACGCCTTTTTGTGGGAGGGAAAGGACAAGCACCATGGATATTTCCAGCAACATATCATCAGAGAATCACTGTACAAAACATGGCAAGAGATTAGAAAGCACTATACCAAAATTCCACGATGGTTATCGACAATGGAAGCACTAATATATCCCAACGCCATGGATATAGAGAAAATGAGGAGTTATAAAGAATTATTGAACAGTGAAGGAGACCTACAAACAAGACAAGAACTACAAAATCAGGGTATAGACATTGGTGGCCATACATGCAAATAGAATCAAGATATAAAACAGATCGGGCACAATTCGGATTCCAAAATGAACCAAATGAACTGGATAAAATATTACAAAGTACAGATGAGAAAATGATTACCAAAATTTATAAGTATCTAATAAAATACAAGCTAGAAGGGGAGGTGGTCAAAGAGAATATGATAACATGGGCCAAAAATATAGGATATACTATTGAACTGGACAATTGGGAAAATTTGTGGAAGATAAATTATAAAATGACATTGTCTATGCCCTATAAGGAAAACCTTTACAAAATGTTCTACCGATGGCACCTCCCACCGGCACGCCTGGCCAAGATGTTCCCAAATACGTCTTCAATGTGCTGGAAATGTAAATCACAGAAAGGGACATATTATCATCTCTGGTGGTCATGCCGAAAGGCAAAACAATACTGGCAAGAAATTAAGATAATGATCGAAGAAATCACAAAACAAAAACTGGAAATGAGGCCGGAAATCTTTTTATTGGGAATAATCACAGCACAATATACCAAGGAAATAAAATATCTGATCATCCATATCCTCACAGCAGCACGTATACTCTTTGCCCAACATTGGAAATCTGAGCAGTTACCTACAGAGGACAAAATAATAGCTAAAATTACAGAATGTGCAGAACTGGATAAGCTCACAAAAGAAATGCAAGGGAAAGATGATACTGATTACTATTTAGTATGGCAAAGATGGTACAGCTGGCTGGAGGCAAAAATAGGAATATAAAGATAATTTTCGACTATTCAATAGAAATGTATAGAATTAAATAAAGAGTCAACTATATATATATACAATCATGTAAATATGTGAATGTAGATATAGATACAAATAGAGAAAAATAAGAGAAATACGAAAATAACCCACCATTGTAGTAACTTCTAAGAGTCAGTCACTGGACTGAATTGATGTTTGTTCGTTTTGTATGTTGTCTTAATGTATTTATGTTTGTTTGTATTTTTTATTATTAATAAAAATTATTAAAAAAAAGAAGAAGTACTAAACAAAACTATTTTGAAAATGCAAATAAACCAGGAAGATGGTTAGCATATAAATTGAAAAAAGAAAGAGAATCAAGGAAAATAACACAATTAATTGATGACCAAGGGCAAAGCAAATTTGGAAATAAAGAGATGGGAAATATAATACAGGAATATTATAGACAACTTTATAAGAGAGAGAAGATAGAGGAGGAAAAAAGAGTCTGAGTGGCGCAGCAGACTAATGCTACTGTTAAAGGTAGTATTTAGCTTCCAGCTTCCTGCAATTACTGCGAGTTCAATTCTCACCAGGCTCAAGGTTGACTCAGCCTTCCATCCTTTCTAAGGTAGGTAAAATGAGGACCCGGTTTGTGGGGGCAATAAGCTGACTTTGTATAAAATATACAAAAGTATGAAGGCTATTGCTTAACGCATTGTAAGCCGCCCTGAGTCTCCGGAGAAGGGCGGCATATAAATTAAAAAAAAAATAATGTGGCAAGTTACTTACAAAGAGCAAACTTACCTCAGATCCCCAAAGATATTGAGGAGATGTTAGAGGGAAATATAATGATGATGGAGTTAACGGAAGCAATCAAGAAACAAAAGAATGGAAAGGCACCAGGGCCTGATGGCTTACCTGCAGAATACTATAGGACATTACAAGAATCTTTAAGTCTCCCGTTATTGGAAGTCATGAATGAAGTGATGATGAAGAAGAAAATACCCAAGTCATGGTCTGAGGCATACATCACATTGATCCACAAAGAAGATACAGACCCACAACAAATTAAAAACTATAGGCCTATATCCCTGCTAAATTCAGACTATAAAATTTTTGCTTCAATATTGGCAGAAAGACTTAAGAGATATTTAAATAATTTTATACACGCAGATCAAAATGGATTTCTTCCAAAAAGACAGATTAGAGACAATATTAGAATAATTCTGGACACTTTAGAATATTATGAAGCGCATCCTGAAAAACAGATGGCTTTGATATTTTTAGATGGTCAAAAAGCCTTTGACAACGTAAACTGGCGATTCATGATGCTTCAAATGGAACAGATGGGCTTTGGTAGAAAATTTATTCAGGCAATAGAAGCTATATATCACAAGCAAACGGCAAAAGTAATGATAAATGGAGAATTGACTGATTCTATCGAGATAGAAAAAGGTACTAGACAAGGATGTCCACTGTCCCCACTGTTGTTTATATTGACATTACAAGTTTTAAATAGAAATATCAGAGAAGAAAAAGACATAAAATGTATGAAAGTGCAGAAAGAAGAATACAAATTGCAAGCATTTGCTGATGACCTGGTCTTTATTATTGAAGAACCATTAACATCAATAAATAAACTGATAGAGAACATTGGAGAATTTGGGAATGTAGCTGGATTGAAAATCAATAAAGATAAAATGAAGATTTTTGACTAAAAATATGTTGATAAAACAAAAAGAAAAATTGATGGTGATATCAAAGATGCAGGTCACAAACAAGGTAAAATATTTGGGGATATATTTGACAGCAAGATGTAGTACACTTAAAGAAAATAATTACAATAAGCTTAAACAACAGATAGGGACAGATTTGGCGAAATGGGGAAATTTTCAGCTTTCTTTGATTGGTAGGATATCAACTATTAAGATGAATATTCTGCCTAGAATTTTGTATTTATTCCAGACAATTCCAATTAGATTGGGGAAAGAATTTTTTGAAGATTTGAATAAAATGGTGTTGAAATATATTTGGCAGGGAAAGAAGGCGAGGATAAAATTAAAGTTGTTACAAGATGTTAGAATGAGGGAAGGCTTTGGTTTACCTAATTGGGAACTCTACTATCAAGCAACAAGTTTGATGTGGATTAAAGAATGGATAACTTTGAGAAATATTAGATTATTGAATTTAGAAGGACATGATCTGTTGATGGGGTGGTATGCTTTTTTATGGTATAAAGGAACAAAAATTCAGGGGTATTTTAGAAGGCATCAGATATGGGAAGCTTTGCTATTGAATTGGGAGAAAATTAAAAAACAACATTATTTGAACATTCCAGTCTGGGTATCTACAATTGAAGCATTTTCATACTCAGTAATATTTAAAAGGGAACAAATTGTTAGATATAGTGAATTAATGGATGAAAAGGGCGAACTTAAATTGAAGCAAGAATTAGAAGAACAGGGCATTAAGATGGATTGGTTTTCATATTTGCAAATACATTCTAGATATGAAAAAGACTTTAAACAAGAAGTTTTATACAATGCTTTGACTAACTTAATTAGATTTTGATGGGTTCTGATGATTATGTAATTAAAAAATTGTATGGATATTTGCTAGAGGTAAAATTGGAAGAAGAACAAGTTAAAGAATCAATGATAGCATGGGGGAAAAATTTTGGTCATGGTATCGACTTAGAGAAATGGCAAAAATTGTGGTCACAAAATTATAAAATGACAATGTCTACAGCATATAAGGAGAATTTGTATAAGATGTTTTGCAGGTGACATTTACCCCCGATGAGGATATCCAGAATTTTCAAGAATAAATCGGAGAAATGTTGGAAGTGTCATCAGACTCCAGGATCATACTACCATATGTAGTGGACATGTGTAGAAGCTAAGAGATATTGGACCAAGATACACACGTGGTTGGAAAAAATGATAAAGAAACACATTGACTTTAAACCAGAGATATTTTTATTAGGGATCTTACCAGAGACATATAATAGAGAATTGCAATATTAAATTGTGAATGTTTTAACAGCGGCTAGAATTGTATTTGCTAAAAATTGGAAAGGAGAGAAATTACCTACTGATGATGAGGTTATTAAGAAAATTTTGGAATGTGCTGAAATGAGTAAATTGACATTTGAAATTAGAGAACAGGAAGATAAACAATATTATTTGATATGGGATTTTTTTTATCAGTGGATAGATAAAACATGGAGATGAAATATGAAATACGAGGTTGATGTAAAGATAAAATATGTGAACTTTTTGAAGTCAAATAAGCTTTGTCACAAATTGGTATTTTGAAGATGGGATCAAGCATAATAGAATGTTAACCGATCGACACACTGTAATTGTTTGAAATGATGATGGTTTTATGTTTTGTTTTTGTTTTAAAATAAAAAAAAATTCAAAAAAAGCCCTAAACTGGATTATTTGGGATATCAGATCTCCCAGGAAGGTGTAGAAATGGACCCAGAAAAAGTATGTGCAGTCCTGGAGTGGGAGGCTCCCCGTACAAGGAAGCAACTGCAAAGCTTCCTTGGATTCGTGAACTTCTATAGGCAATTCTTCCCCCCTTTTGCCCAGATTGCATTGCCGATTACGAACCTGTTAAAAACAAAAGGGGGCTCCAAGTCCAAACCCAGTCAACCTCTGAAGTGACCCATGGAGTGCCAAGCTGCTTTCAAAAAGCTAAAATGCTTATTTGCAGCGGAACCAGTGTTAAAGCACCCTGCCCCAGATAAATGTTTCATAATCCAGGCTGATGCCAGTGATGTGGCAGTGGGGGCGGTACTGCAATAGAAGAACTCAAAGAGGGACCTACAACCATGTGCCTACACCTCAAGGAAGCTATCCAAGGCAGAGAGACATTGGGCAATATGGGAGAAGGAGACATTTGTGGTTCAGTGGGTGCTCCTCACCTGGAAGCAATTCCTCAAAGGCAGCAAAATCCCTTTCGAGGTATAGACTGATCATAAGAACTTAGAATCACTGAAAACACCCAGGAGGCTATTTCCCAAACAAGTCCACTGGGCTCAATACTTCAGCTGATTTAATTTCATGCTTTGCTACCTGCCTGGAAGAAAGAATTTCCTGGCAGATGCCCTATCTGCCCCAATACAACTGTGCAAAGAAGGTAGTCACCTCCATTATTCCGTCCAAGCATATAGCGGCCCCAGCCCTCACCCGGCAACAGAAGGTCCCAAAAGAGAAAATAGCAGATGATTTAACCCAGGTGCTAAAAATTGCCTTAGTGCAAGATGACTGGATCCAACAACACAGGGAAGACCTGTCCTCCTGTGATGGGTCAGCTTGGATGGAGAGCTGGCTACATGTGCCTGCGAGCCAACAGACCCTGGTTTTTCAGCGAAGTCACACCAAAACTGTAGGGCATTTTGGCTTCATAAAGCCCCTCCAGCTGGTAAAGTTGTAATTTTGGTGGCCATGCATGAAAAAGGACATTGAACATTATGTGGCCAGTTGCCCAGTGTGCGCCAAAACCCCAGGTCTGTTGCAACCTGTAGCCAGCCCAAATGCCTCTTGGAAGATTTCTATGGACTTTATTGTAGGGTTACCGGACAGCGCTGGAAATACAGTGTTTTGGGTGGCTACAAACCTTTTCTCTAAACAAGTCCACTTTGTGGTCTGCCCCAACATTCCGTCGTCTCGAACCCTGGCGAAGATGTTCGTTCAACACATCTACTGTTTGCATGGAACACCTGAGCACATTATCTCAGACCATGGTATCCAATTTACTTTTAGTTTTTGGCAGGAGTTCCTGAAGGTGTTGGTACCACCCAGGGGTTAAGCTCCTCCCACCACCCTCAGACCAATGAAGGGTGTGAGAGAACTAATGGCATGTCAGAGCAGTACCTCCGTTGTTAGGTTAATTGGGCCGAACTCCTGCTCTTTGCCAAAGTTGCCTACAATAATTTGGGTCACAGTAGCACTGGTTTCACCCCTTTCCAGGTGGCCACAGGCCTGGACTTTGTCCCTATGCCCCAGCACAGACCCCTGTACATGTCATTAGCTGAGTGGATCAAGACCCTCCAGAACACTTGGTCTGTGGTCCGCAAAACTGTAGACAAAGCGAGGGAAGCTTATAAAAAACAAGCTGAGAAGAACAGAGCACTTGAAAAGGAGTTTAGGAAATAAAGTTTACCTCTCCAGACTCAAAACCACCTCCTCCCCCAATTATGATAGAAGACGAACAACATTTAGAAGTGAAAGAAATCTTAGTCTCTAGAATCCATAAGAGTCTCGGCTCCCCTAGGACTGTGTCCACGCTCAAAGAACACGCTTAAAGCCAAGCTGGTGTATCTTCATTTAATCGTGGCAATCAGCGCTTACAGAAACCGGAATGCAAAGCTAGCAAAACAAAGACGCAGCTGTCACGCCCTTGCAAGCGAATCCTTATATAGTTCCTTCCAGATTACATTCAGCTGGAAGGTCTCGTACTTCCTCATTTCCTTCAGACGTACTGGGATGCCGTCACTTTTCTAGAGTGTTCTCAGAGTAGTAAGCTAATCCCACGCGACCCCATAAGGCACCCGTGCACATAAACGCCTACTCGGAAGCCTATTCCACCACCATCACCCATGTGGCTCAACCCCCCCCTTCCAGCCGGGTATCCATGTTCTGCCGGTGCATGGACATGATGTCGAGTGCTTCTTGACGCTCGACAGGCGGCTCCCCCTACCAGGCGTCCGTCTAAGAGGAGGAGACAAAAAGAGATGATATTAATGGTCAGGTAAGGGATGTGGTTTCTGGGGGTTTGCTTTGTGGAACTTTCTCAGTAATCTAGGGGCGTTTATGTCTTTTACAGGTACCCAGGATGCTTCACTATCAGGATACCCTGTCCAGCGGACTAAATAGTATAACTGGCCTCTACGTAGTTTGGAATCGATGATGTCTTGTATTTCATAGTGGGCACCGGTTACCGGGCCAGGAGGTGGTTTTGGTGTTGTAGTGGGTGTAGTGGCCGGTTTTAACAAGCTAGAGTGGAAAACCGGATGGGTCTTTCCCAATAAGGGGGGTAGTTTTAGCATGAATGTTACGGGGTTAATTACTCTAATGATAGGAAATGGGCCTATATATTTGGGTCCTAGTTTTTTACTTGGTAATCGTAGCTTTAGGTATTTTGTTGACAAATAAACCAGGTCTCCGATCTGAAAAGATGGACATGTAGCCCTCCTTTTGTCTGCCTGGAGCTTGTATTCATCAGCTGCCCGTGTCAAAGCGGTTTTTACGTGAGGCCACACAGCATTCACGTTAGTAGCCCAGTCGTTGGGAGTCATAGGTTTTTGGAGGGAAAGGTCTAACTCCGGGATAGCAGGGAAGTCCCTCCCCATGACTACCCGGAACGGAGTAAATCCGGTACTCCGATGTACTGCGTTATTGTATGCCGTTTCAGCAAATAGAAGGTAATCAACCCAATCGTTTTGTTGGTAGGTAACGTAGGAGCGTAAGTATCGTTCTATCATGGCATTCGTGCGTTCAGCAACACCGTTCGTACTAGGGTGATAGGCTGAACTAAGGCCCTGGGTTGACCCTATATCACGGAGAAACCCTCTCCAGAATCGGGCGGTGAATTGTACCCCTCTGTCTGATATTATCCTCTTAGGCACTCCATGCAAACGGTAAATATGTTGTAGGAATAAACGTACCAGGCGTCGGGCAGAGGGTAAGCCTTTACATGGAATAAAGTGGGCTTGCTTTGAGAAAAGATCGACTACTGTCCAAATAACGGTATAACCTCTGCTACTGGGAAGGTCTACAATGAAATCCATGGCTATTTCCTCCCATGGTCTGTTTGGTTCGGCTACGGTTTGTAATAAGCCCAGTGGCTTCCCTGGTCGTGGCTTGGATACCGCGCATGTGTGGCATCCCCGGACGTAATGGTCAATGTCTTTCCTCATTTTAGGCCACCAGAATTGTCTGCGCGTCAGATGTAGGGTTTTAAGGAACCCGAAGTGTCCGGCGGTTTTCCTATCATGGCACTGGAGTAACACTCATTGTCTCAATGTTGCTGGAATATAGAGTTTATCTCCCCACCACGCTAGGCCATCATGGTGGGTTAGGGATGCTGCATTGTTTTGTGCCCATGCGTCCGTCCGAATGGCTTTCCGTAAAAGCGTGAGCCAATCCTCGGTCTGCGGGGCTGTCAATACATACGCTTTTAGGGGTGAGATTACTGCTTGTAAACCCTCATCTCGTTTACTGTGATATTGCGGCATCCGTGACAACGCATCCGCTAAAAACATTCCTCTAGCTGGCTTATACACGAGGGCAAAACGGAACCGCTGAAAATATTGTGCCCATCTCACCTGTTTTGGGGACAGTTTCCGAGGTGTTTGGAGGGCCTGTAGATTCTTGTGATCCGTCCAGACCTCGAACGGTATGGGATTACCCTCCAGTAGGTGCCGCCATGTCTGTAACGCCCATTTTACGGCATAGGCCTCTTTCTCCCACACTGCCCAGTTCCTTTCTGCGGTTGTAAATTTTCGGGAGGTGTATGCACAAGGCCTTAACATACCGTTCGCATCTTTCTGCATTAGAATAGCTCCTACTGCCACGTCACTAGCATCCGCTTGTATTACGAACGGTTGTGACGTGTTAGGGTGTATCAATACGGGTTCAGTGGCAAAAGCCCGTTTAAGATTTTCAAAGGCTTGTTGGCATTCAGATGACCATGGTAGTTTGTATCCCGGCCTAGGCTTTTTCCCAGGGGCCACCACACCTTTTGTTCGCAATAGCTCCGTTAATGGTAATGCTGTTGTTGCAAAGGACGGAATGAAATGTCGATAAAAGTTTGCAAAACCTAAAAAACTTTGCAGTTGTTTACGGGTTTGCGGAGCTTTCCACTCTAAGACCGCAGCTACTTTCTTCGGGTCCATCTGGATACCAGTACGACTAATTCGAAAACCTAGATAATCGATCTCCTCCCGGTGGAACTCACATTTTGAGAGTTTTACAAAAAGATGTGCGTCCAGCAACTTGGTCAGGACCTGTCTAACCAGCTGGACGTGTTCTTCCATTGTATCAGAGTAGATCAAAATGTCGTCCAGATAGACTAAGACGCCCCGATATAGGTGTTCATGTAAAATACCGTTTATAAGCTGCATAAACACCGCTGGTGCCCCTTGTAGACCGAAAGGCATCACCAGGAACTGGTAGCTGCCGAGGGGAGTGTTAAATGTGGTTTTCCACTCGTCTCCCTGACGTATCCGTACCCGATAATAGGCTTCGCGGAGGTCCAATTTCGTGAAGATTTTCCCTGACGCCAGGGTAGCCAACAAATCAGTTATCAGCGGCAGGGGGTACAACGGTTCTACGCAGACAGCATTCAATCCCCGGTAGTCAACACATAAACGTAAGCCGCCATCCTTCTTACCTCGAAAGAGGACGGGTGCCGCTAAATGCGAACGACTGGGACGAATAAATCCCCGGGCCAGGTTTTTATCTATATACATTCGCAATTCCTTCAGTTCCTGTGGTGTCATCGAGTACATACGGGGTTTTGGCAACCGGGCTCCGGGAAGTATTTCGATACCACAATCCGTATCCCGATGGGGGGGCAGGATGTCACATTCTTCCTCGCTAAATACTCGGGCGAGGTCATTATATGCTTGGGGGTATGTACCTTGTCTTGTTGTTTCTTGCTGGAGAGCCACCCTCTCTTTTGTACATGGCAGTCTGAGCCTACGATAACCCCCCTCCCACCATATGTGTGGTTCCCACCTGTCCAACCACGCGAGCCCAAGAATGATGGGTTCGATCATCTGGGTTACTACAATGAACCGGATCATTTCCTGATGGGCTCCTATTTGCAGGAATACGGGTTCTGTAACACTGGCGGTAGGTGTGCCTCCCAGGATGGACCCATCCATCTGCTCGAATTTAATGGGGGTACGAAGAGTCAGGATCCGAAGGCCCAAGCCCTCAGCTACCGACTGCCGCATAAGGCATCGAGTACAGCCTGTATCAATTAAGGCTTTTTGTTCACACTCCTTCTTAGTGACAGGATGTCTAAGGGTCACTGGTATCAGGAAGGGGTGTACAGGGTCACTTACCATAGGATCCTGCAACTCATCTCCGTTGTCGCTTTCTTCGGATGCGTCGGGGACACGAGCCGTCCCTGGCATGGTATTACTGGACCGGGTTGTCGGTTCTAACGAGGGCGTCTGCGTGGCCGCCCTAGAGCGTTCTGGTGTTCGTAGGGGTCGGTCACGTGGCGTGGTAGTCGGAACGGATGGCCGGGGAGTTGACAGTCGCGGGGCTGCGACGGGGCAGTCCGCAGCTCTATGACCCTCTTGGTTGCATCGAAAGCACCGGAACGGGCGTCTGTTCACCTCGGTAGCGGTCGGCCCGAATGCCGGGGTTCCTCTAAACGCCCCGCGGTCACCGGATCTGCCACCTGGACCACGACGGGACTGGAACGGTGGTGTGTTCCGAGGCCTGAATTCTCGTAAACCAACGTCTAGGCTCACCGCTGCCTTGTACCATTCGGACAATCGTGGGCCTAGACCCCGGTATACACAGGCCTGTTTTATTTCTCTATCTAGCCCTGCCTGGAATTGGTGGATAAGTAATCGCTCTGGCCACGAATGGAGTTTTCCTGCCAGATTACGGAACTCCTTGACATAATCCTTGGCAGGGCGACCACGCTGTCGTAGGTTGACCAATTCACCTTCGATGACCTGGGTCCGAGTTTCATCCTCGAACCTATTGCGTAATGCTTCAAGGAACAGGCCCAGATCTGTTAACTCGCGGGTGTGTTCACTATGTAAATCGGCGACCCATTCAGCTGCCTCCCCCGTTAGCACTGCTGTGACCGCCACGACCATGGACCACTGCGAAGGATATAATCTGCCATAAAGGTCCATATGGCTTATTACCTGACTCAGGAACAGTGCCACCTTTCCTGCAGTTCCATCAAATGCAGCCTGCACAGGCGGTAATCCCCAGGGATGTTGTTGGAGGGGGGGTGCCCAGGGACCGTGGCCCCATGCCGGTAGCGGGTCTCTGTAACGCTGTTGTGGTGGCCTATCTCCTGTGCCGGGTAGCTGTCGAGGGGCGTCTCTCACGGGATCTACTCTCCTCTCTCTCCCGGGCTGTGTAGTGGCACCGGGAGTTGCGTGGCTGCCCTCGCCCCCACCGTATGAATGTACAGCCTGTCTCCGCTCTCCACTCACCCAGCGTTGTTCACGCCCCTCCAACTTCAGCTTCGGGCTGGCAAGGCGGAATTTGCTGTCAGAACTCCCACCCGCCGTACCGCCTCCCGACCAGGAGGTGGCTCCCTCCATGCTGGGCGCCCATGGCTGCCAGGAGGGCGCGTCGCGGAAGCTCGCCTCACCAAAACGGTCGCGTAGGATCTCTAGGGTGGAAGGCCCCAGGCCAGTGGAGTGGCTCCAGTCCCCTTCCTCGTCTTCCAGCCATCGCCGTTCCCTCCAATCCTGGAACTGGGAACCGGCATAGGGCGGGGTTTGAAGACGCATCCCACCTGTCTCTGGGCCGGGCGTCTCCCGGGCGTTGCGTTCGCGTTCCTTTCGTTCACTAGGGGCGCCGTCGACCCCAGGCTCATGCTGTTTCGGCCGCACCACCGGCGGGCTGGCCGCCCCATCCATCCCGGCGTCAACCTCCTCCTCCGCTTCGCCCACGGTCTCCGCTGTATCCTCCGGCAGCACGTCGGCCGCTACGCCCTCTGCCATCCCGTTCCTTCCTTCACGGGGGGGGGGGGCGGCTCCAAATTGGCTTGTGAAAAGGGAGAGCTGCGTCTTCCTCTCGGCTCCCCTAGGACTGTGTCCACGCTCAAAGAACACGCTTAAAGCCAAGCTGGTGTATCTTCATTTAATCGTGGCAATCAGCGCTTACAGAAACCGGAATGCAAAGCTAGCAAAACAAAGACGCAGCTGTCACGCCCTTGCAAGCGAATCCTTATATAGTTCCTTCCAGATTACATTCAGCTGGAAGGTCTCGTACTTCCTCATTTCCTTCAGACGTACTGGGATGCCGTCACTTTTCTAGAGTGTTCTCAGAGTAGTAAGCTAATCCCACGCGACCCCATAAGGCACCCGTGCACATAAACGCCTACTCGGAAGCCTATTCCACCACCATCACCCATGTGGCTCAACCCCCCCCCCTTCCAGCCGGGTATCCATGTTCTGCCGGTGCATGGACATGATGTCGAGTGCTTCTTGACGCTCGACAAAGAGGAGATTGCAGTACCTTATTCTTTGGAAAGATTTCCCTTCCTCAGAGGTGGAGTGGGTTGAGGCTAGACATGTTCGCTCCCCCCGTTTAACCTGCCAGTTTCATGTCAAATACCCCAATAAGCCCAAATGAGACCTGGTGATTTATACTGTAACTAATGTTTCCTATGTTTTCTTTTAAAGGCATAGCCTTTTTCTGGAGGGGTGGCATGTCATGGCTGCCATTCTGCTGCTTGCTTCACATTGCATCTTGCCAGCCTGACATTTGCAATGGTGAGAGGGAGAGAGATTGGAATGGGGGTGGGTGGGATTGAAGCAGAGCCGGCCCTCACTGAGGAGCACCAATCAAGCACAAGGTCAGCAAAAGGAATGCAGAAAGGCGAACACAGGGTCCATTTCCAAAACAACCTAAGAACTTTCAATTGGACATTGACTGATAACAGGGGGATGGACAGGGAAAAGGGAAAATTAATTGCATCATTTTCATGCCAAGCCAGCAGATTCTGCCTTGGCAGGGCCAAGGGGTGGAGTCACAGGTGGAGCACGGGAGCCTTTAAAACAGTGGTGGGGAGCACTGCATTAAAGCGCTGACAATATCTCACTTGGAAAGTTGGTGATTGTTGGAATGTGCTGGAGGGCCTGATAAAGATCTCTACAACTAGGAACCCAGTTGCCTGGAGTCTTATTTCAAAGCACCATTCCAGAACCTGACAGGTTGTCAGCACTTTTTACTTTTCAATAGAGCAGGCATGGCAGAGGGGATGCAGCCAGGTTTGGAAACTGCAGATTTAGCAGAGGCAGTGGAGTCGGCCGAGCTTGCTACTCTGGAAGACCTGCCTGTTCAGCATTTGGGGCCAGATGTTAGACCCAAGGAAGGCGCAGCACCACTGCTTCCCCTACGTTTGGAACAGGAGACAGTGGAGACCAACCAGGGCATGCTGCCAAGGGCAGAGGTTGTGGGGAAATGGTGGTTGGGGTCCACGGGTTATGAGGCACCCCCGCCTGCTACACCAACGCTCACCCCATCCAGGGGCCACTTCACTCAGTGGCGCAAGAGACGCATCTCAGAGGATGAGTGGAGCTATTCCACTGCGCTGGGAAGCCAGACTCTGGATGTGTTGAGGGAGATGTTCAGTCCCGTGGGATTTAAGGCCCCAGGCTCTGGGGGGGATGGAGAAGGGGTGTGGACCCCCACCCGGTGTATGGTGCCCACCTCCCAGCAGAGGGCCTGCCCCACTTCCCGAAGGCAGGACCAAGCCTACAGTATGATAAGGAGAAGCCTCACAGGCCAGGAGAGCACATGCCAACCAAGACCACTGCTCCACCCCTAAGAGCCCAGTTTGAGCACCATGGAGGGCAGAACAGGGCCCTGAGGCAGGACAACCAGACTCCGCTCCCAGCCTGGTCATTGGCGGCCCAAGGACAGGACCCTATGGGGTGATGGGACCCGCCGGCCGTACAGGCCTCATTTGATGAAAGCCCAGATAGGGTAGCCCTCTTTTTTGGACAAGTGATTGACCATCTCGATAAGTACGACCATCTATATACTTCCCAGTGGGCCATGGTAATGGAGGTGGCTGCCATTATGGAGGGTGAAGCAGCTGACTGGGTCGCTGACTTATATAGCGACCATGCTGGGGAACTAGGTGATATAGGCCTGTTCCTCTCAGCCATGCAGGAGCGGTTTGAGTATAACACACGACTGCAACAAGCCAAAGCTGAACTATTGGCAGCCAAGCAACGGGGTAGACCAGTGGCCAAATACATAAAGGAATTCCGCAGGTTGTTGGGAAAGGTGAGGGGCTGGCCGGAACAGTTAATGGTACATCAATTCAAAGCTGGACTTGACTGTGCCCTGTGACAAGCATGTATAACATGTGGTCTACCACCCCGTCTTGCAGCATGGGTCCAGGCCGCCACTGAGATCAATGTGGAGTTCTGGAGGGATGATCAGACAAGAGTGGATTGGTCTGCACGGGATTGGAGATCACCGGACCACCCAATTTGCCCCATCCAGTTGTAATGGGCCCCAGATCCAACGCCAGTCATGCCTTCCACAACCACACCAAGGAAACCCGGCATCACCGTCAGGTTCCGAACAGGTGCTTGGAAAAAACCAAAACCAGGTTCCTGGGTATGGTAATCTATCCTGCACTCCGGCATGTTCCAACAATCAATTACAGTGAAGAAGAAATAGCGCTACTGCGCAGTGCTCCCCTCCACCTTTATTGTCTCCCGCGCTCCACCCGTGACTCCACCCCCTAGCCCTGCCTCCAGCACGACCCCAGCCTATCACACAATCAGTACGCCACCCCTAATCTGGCCAGCTAGTTCCTTAGCCAAGCCAAGATGCAGCAACTCCTCTGCAGTTTGGCTCTTTGGGCTGTTCATTGGCCCTGCCTCCCAGTTGTGGTGCGAGGATGCCAGCATCGGCTTTCAGGAACCAGGTGGCAGCTGCAGCAGCAGTGAGAGCTTCAAATCCCGTCTGATATGGCGACAACATCCTCAGTGACGGCATGGTGTGGGCGCAGCTACGATTGGCATTGGACCTGTATGTGAGTCTCCTGGCCCCGCCTGAATGACAGCCCCAAGTATCTTTGAGTAGGGGCTGACATGCAGCCCCCCTACCACGAGGACAGCATCTGGAAGATAAAACTCATATTTGGAAGGTTTTGGCCCTTTTTTACCCGCCCCTACTGGTTTGTTTGGATGCTTGTGATGAAATATGGTAATTAATCTTGCTGCATTGACGTCCTGTACAGGTACCCAGGACGCCTCTGCTAATGAGTATCCCTTCCATAAAACAAGGTACTGCAAACTACCTCGATGCCAGTGGGCATCTAGGATTTCCTCTACTATATAATGATATCCTCCCCCAACGTTAACAGGAGGGGGTGGAGGAGGAGAGGATCCCCTTAACAGAGACGTCATGAATGGATGCAGTAGGCTACTATGGAACACAGGATGTGTTTTTCCTAATAAAGGTGGTAACTGTAACCGCACCGTCACAGGGTTTATTATTTCCACTATGGGAAACGGTCCTATATACTTGGGCCCAAATTTTCTGCTGGGCACTTTCAGATTCAGGTATTTAGTGGACAGATATACCTTCTGGCCTACCTGAAATTGACCTTGTTGTCTCTTTTTGTCAGCATAATATTTGTATGTTTCCCTTGCTTTAAGTAGGGCCTTTCTGACTGCTTCCCATGTGTTTTACATACGGGATATCCATTCCTGTAATCCTAGATCTTCGGCTGTTGGTTGGGGACATTCTGGTATAAGTACAAACTCCATTCCAGTGGCTACTTGGAACGGGGTATATTCGGTGCTACTATGAACGGTGTTGTTATACGCTACTTCCGCGAAAGGAAGTAGGTCCGCCCAGTCTGCTTGTTGATGTTTCACGTAGCACCGGATATATTGTTCTATCATGGCATTTGTCCTTTCTGCTGCGCCATTAGTGGCCGGGTGAAATGCTGAGCTGAGACCCTGTGACGACCCTATTTTGATCAGGAAGTTTCGCCAAAATTTGGTGGTAAACTGAACCTCTCGGTCAGATATGATTCTCCATGGCACCCCATGTAACCTATAAATATGCATAATGAAAAGCCTGGCCAGCTTCCTTGCAGTGGGTAATCCTGGACAGGCCACAAAATGGGTCTGTTTTGAAAACAGATTGATTACCATCCAGATTACTGTGTTTCCCTGACTGGGTGGCAAGTCCATAATAAAGTCCATGGCTATCTCCTCCCACAGCCTATTAGGAAATGCCACAGGCTGTAACAGGCCAGTAGGCTTGCCTGGTTGTTTCTCATTGTTGCACAGGTTACACAACTACGGACGTATTCTTTGACGTCCTTCTTGAGCTGAGGCCACCAAAACTGACGATTGGTCAGATGGAAAGTTTTGAGGAAACCAAAGTTTCCCGCAGCTTGGACATCGTGACATCGTCAAAGGACTTCCATCCTGAGGCTACTTGGTATGTATATTTTTGACCCTTTCCAAGCCAATCCAACCCTCCGGCTGAGAGTGTTTTGGTGTGCTTGGAACCACTCATCCTTGAGGAGGGACTCCTGAATGTCCTTGGTTAGCTCAGACATCAGGTTTTGAGCGAGAGGCAGCCGCTTGTTGTGTTACATTGCCCTCCTGCGGCTGTGATGACACTGGTATTATGGCTTGGACTACTTCCTCATGGTTACTGGCATACTGTGGCATGCGAGATAAGGCATCCGCCAAGAAGTTTTTCCCCCCAGGAATATATTTCAGTCGAAAATTAAAGCGTCTGAAATATAACGCCCATTGTACTTGTTTAGGTGAGAGCTTACGCGGGGTATGGAGGGCTTCCAAGTTCTTATGATCCACCCAGACCTCGAATGGTAAGCTGCTGCCCTCCAAAAGGTGTTGCCAGGTCATCAAAGCCCACCGAACCGCAAATGCCTCCTTCTCCCTCTCCCATATGGCCCATTTACGTTCGGTTTCATTTAATTTGCGGGAGGTATATGCACATGGTTTCAGCCAGCCATCTGTATTTGATTGCAAAAGAACCTCCGCTACCGCAACATCGCTGGCATCTGCCTGCACCACAAATGGCTCAGTGGGGTCTGGGTGTTTTAGGACCGGTTCTTCGGCAAACAACGTCTTTAGATGTTTGAAGGCCTGCTGACACGCCAATGACCAATGCACTGGCTGCCCTGGACGTCGTTTTTGGGATATGTGTTTGGTTTTCAAGAGATCCGTTAACGGGAGAGCTACTCGAGCAAAGAATGGGATGAACTGTCTATAAAAGTTTGCAAACCCCAAGAAGCTTTGCAGCTGTTTTCGCATTCTTGGGGCTTGCCAGTCCAACACGGCCTTTACTTTCGCGGGGTCCATCTCTACACCCTTTGGAGAAATGCGGAATCCCAAATAGTCCAATTGTGACTTGTGGAACTCGCATTTTGACATCTTTGTTTTTGCTTTTTTTTAAAAAAAAAAAATTATAAACTCTATTAAAACACATATAAAACACATAAAAACATTTACACAACAAACAACATGTAAATAAATTAAACTTTTGAAGCATTTGTTTTGTATTAGTTTTCCAATTAGTACGGTTATAGTTATTCCCCTTAATCTTACTCTAATAATTTTCTTTTTCGTTTCCCCCCCTTACTTTCATCCCCTAAAAATTCCCCCCTTAGTAATCTATATAATATATATTGAGATTATATCTTTCTTTTTAAGTTTCCCTCTATAAATTTATCCGCCCGTAGGGAATTATTTGTATACATATTTACATTTCTATTCTATCTTTCTTCTAATTGTGTTTCTTCAATAGTGACGTTGTACCATTGGTACCATTTATCCCATATTTTATAGTACTCTGTCTCTTCTTTTTCCTTTAGCTCTTTTGTTAGTCTATCCATTTCAGCGCACTGAGTAATTTTATCCATTACTTCTTCTTTTGTTGGGATCTTTTCCTGTTTCCAGTTTTTGGCATAGGTTATCCGCGCTGCAGTTAGAATATGTATCAACAAGTATTTTATTTCTTTAGGGTATGTTTTTGTAAAGATTCCCAACAAAAAAGTTTCTGGCTTCTTGTCTATTTGTAGATTAGTAATTTGTTCCAGCCATTTCTTGATATTGGACCAAAATTTCTTTGCCGCTGGGCACGTCCACCATAGATGGTAAAAGGTACCTTGTGAGTTTTTACATTTCCAACATAGTGGGCTATTTTTCGGATAGATTTTAGCCAGCCTTGTGGGCGACATATGCCACCTGTAAAACATCTTCAGCTGGTTTTCCTTGTATGCCACCGCTAATGTTACTTTCCTATTCAATTGCCAAAGCTCTTCCCATTTCTCCAGATCTATTGCATATTTAAAGTTTTGCATCCATTTAATCATTGTATTCTTAACTGTTTCCTCCTCCAGCTTATACCTCAACAAGAATTTATAAATTTTACTAATCAATTTCTCTTCTGAGTCTAATATAATTTTATCTAATTCTTGTTTTTATTTATAAATTTCATATGTTTTTATATATTCCTTATGTTTGGATTGAATCTGTGAGAAGGACCACCAATCGATTTCTCTGTTTAAATCTGCTTCCAGTTGTTGTTTAGTTTTCAATTTCCCTTGATAGTCAATTAAATCTTTATATCTGATTATATTTTTAGGTTCTGTTAAGTTTGGGTGTCTTATCGCTTCTGATGGTGAAAGCCAGATCGGGATTTTTGTGTACTGTTGCTTTTTAATTTTGAGCCAGATTAATAATAATGGGTTCCTAATTGTGTGTCTCTTAAAATAAATATGTGTTTTATATTTTTCGTCCCATAGAAAGGAGTGCCAGCCCACTTGTAGGTCATGTCCTTCAATTGTTAATATTCTGCTGTTTTCCAGCTCCATCCAGTCTTTAACCCATGATAACATCGCAGCTTGATAATAAAGTTCCCAATCTGGAAGTGCTGTTCCTCCCCTCTCCTTGGTGTCCTGGAGTAGTTTAAGTTTTATTCGTGGTCGTTTCCCCTGCCATATGAATTTGGAAATCATCTTATTTAAAGTTTCAAAGAAGTTTTTCTCTAATTTTATTGGGACAACCTGGAACAGGTACAGCAATTTTGGTAGGGTATTCATTTTAATAGTGGAAATTCTTCCCATTAATGAAATCTGTAGGTTTTTCCAATTGTCCAAATCTTTTTTTATCTGTGTTATTAATTTATCATAGTTATTTTCTTTTATTGATGAGGTTCTTGGTGACAGCCAGATCCCTAAATATTTTATTTTCTTCGTTGTTTGGATTTGTATACTATTCTCCAGTTCTGTCTCCTGAGTTTTCGTAAGATTTTTAACTATTAGTTTCGATTTATTTCTATTTATTTTTAGGCCGACCACCTCTCCAAATTCCTCTATTTTCTTAAACAGTTTTGGCACTACTTCCAATGGCTCTTCTGTTATAAATACAAGGTCATCGGCAAAAGCCTGGACCTTGTATTCCTCTCGTCTTATTTTTAACCCTTTAATTTCTTGGTCTTCTCTAATTTTTTTTAACAGGATCTCCAGCGTTAAAATATACAAATAGTGGAGAAAGTGGACAGCCTTGCCTAACCCCTTTTGTTATATCGAATTGATCTGTCATATCGTCATTTAGTATTACTTTTGCTGTTTGCTTTGTGTATATTTGTCCTATAATTTTTTCAAGATTTGATCCGAATTGCATAATCTCTAATTGCCCTTTTAAAAATTTCCAATTTAAGTTATCGAATGCTTTTTGGGAATCGAGGAAAACCAGTGAAGCTTGTTTCTCCGGGTGTGCTTCATAATATTCGAGTGCATTTATTATTACTCTCATATTGTTCTTGATTTGGCGGCCCGGCAGAAATCCATTTTGGTCCCAGTGAATGTAGCTATTCAGTACTTTTTTGATTCTTTCTGCTATAATTATTGCAAATACTTTATAATCTGTATTCAATAGAGATATTGGTCTATAATTTTGAATTAATTGGTGATCAGTGTCATCTTTGGGTATGATTGTAATTATTGCTTCCGTCCAGGATAGTGGGATTTTTGTCTTCTCTAGCACTTCGTTATATAACTCCAGCATGGTCTCTCCTATTATTTCTTGTACCATTTTATATAATTCCACCGGAAGGCCATCTGGGCCCGGCGTTTTATTATTTTTTTGCTTTTTCAGTGCAGCATCCAATTCCATCTCAGTTACTGGCCTGTTTAACATTTCTCTTTGTTCATCTGTAATTACTGGTATGTCTGACCTTTTTATATATTGTTTTATCTTTTCGTCTTCTATTTCTTCTTGTCTATACAGATTTGCATAAAATGTCCGAATAATTTCTTTTTTCGCTTTCCTACTGTAGTGGATTTCCCCATTTGCATCTCTAAGCTGATATATCATTCTTTTATCTCTGTCTTTTTTCAGTCTGTAGGCCAGCCATCTACCTGCTTTATTCGCCGACTCAAAGTAATTTTGTTTGGTCATTTTTATTTTCTGTGCTAGTTCTTTTTGGTTTATCAGATTTATGTTATGTTTAGCTAATTTCCATTCTTCTTTTATTTTTTTGTTATGGGGATGTTGTTGAAGTTTACGTTCTATATTTTTAAGTTCTTCGTGTAGTTTGTCTAGATGTTGTTTCCTTTCTCTGTTCTTTTTCCCTATATATCCAATGGTCAGGCCCCTTATATATGCTTTTGCCGTATCCCAAGTATTCTGTAGAGAGGTATCTTCTTTTTTATTTATTTTAAAGAATAATTCTAATTCCTTTTCTAACATATGTTTAAATTCTTTTTGTTTGCAAATTCTTTGATTCATCGTCCATCTCCTGAATGTTTTTTCTCCTTTCCAGTTTACAAGAATTGGGTTATGGTCTGCCTATTGATTTACTTCTATCTCTATTTTATCAACCCCATTTCTAATATTCGCAGTCATCCAGGCCATGTCAATCCTGGACCAGGATTGATGGGGATGAGAGTAAAAGGTGAACTGGTTCTGATCTTCATGGGTTTCCCTCCAAACATCTCTCAATTTTATTTCCCTGGCCATATTAAAGAATTCTTTTGGAAGTATTTCTTTTTTTCTCTTATTCCTTTTACTCGTTTTATAATCTTTTTCACATCTGCTATCGCATTATAGTCCCCAATTAAACAGATATCTTCATAATCCAATTCTACCATTTTATTATGTAATCCCTTAAAAAATTCCTGTTGGTTTTGGTTAGGGGCGTAAATTACTACTAATAATATTTTCCTATTTTCCAATACTAACTCAACCATCACCGTTCTACCATCCTCATCTGCGTATATTAATTTCGAATGGATCCTATCTTTGACATACACCGCTACTCCTCTTTTCTTTATTTGGGTCAGGGATACGTATAGTTTCCCAAGTTTTGAATTTTCTAAGATTTTCTGGTGTCCTTTTTTAATATGTACCTCCTGGAGGCAAATCACATCTACTCCTAATTTTCGTAATTTTATAAATGTTTGAGATCTTTTCTTTGGTGCATTCAAGCCATTTATATTTACAGAAAAGAGTTTCATTGCCTCTTCCATTATCTAATGTAGTTGTTTTTTGGTATGTCTAGTTTCCATCCGTGATTTTGTTCTTGTGCCTTCTCTTTCCTCCCTTTCTTTCTCTTGGGTTTTCCTTACTTCCTTCTCTCGCGCCGCCTCTATTTGCTCTTCTTCCTGGCTTCTACTGTCTGTTTCTTCTTTACTTTCCTGTTCTTCTTCCTGGTTGAAGTGTGCAGTGTAGAATTCCCTTGCTTTTTCTAGCGTGTCTATTTTGTACTTTTTGTCTTCCCAGGTGGCCAGAATGCCTTCCGGAGTTAGCCATCTAAAGGGTATTTTGTATCTGTTCAGCTGGTTCGTTAGAAACTGGTATTGTTGACGCTGATTCCTGATTCTTCGGGGTATTTGTTTTAGGACTATAATTTCTTTTCCTTTATATGTCAGCATCCCTTCTCTAGATTTTCTATATACCTCGTATCTAATTAGTCTTTTTGAAAATCTAACGTGTACTTCTCTTGCCAATCGGTGCCTTCTTATATAATTCGTCTGTACACAATAAGTTTCGTCCAAAAGTCCTTTTATTTCCAATTTATCTTTTTGTATAATTTCAGCCATTATCTCTGCCATTTTTTCACCCAAGTCTTCATCTTTTTCCTCTGGTATATTTTGAAATCGGAGGAAATATGAAGCTTTCTCCATCTCAAGCATTGCTAATGAATCAGACAGTTCTTTGTTTAGTTGGGAGTTTTTCTGATCCATTGCCTCTACTTTTGTCTCTACTAATTCTATTTTTGCTTCCGCTTTTCTGATTCTTTGTTCATTTTCTGATATTGATTGTTGAATATCTCCAATTTTATCATTCATATTTTTAATATCCTCCCTCACTTCTCCAATTTCGTTTTTAATCTCTGCATGGAATGTTCTCATTTCTTCGTGGTTCTCTGCTATTTTTTCCTGTGTTTTTAATAATGTTTCCTGGATCATTGAAAACATACTTTGCATGGCATTCAAAGTCAATTCTGGTTTTTCTTTCTCCTTTTCTTTTCCCACCATGCTATCTAATGTTTTTTGTTGTAATGGTGATGCCACTGTTACTGTAGTATTTACAGCTGGCTTTTTCCCAGTTTTCGTTATAGTAGATATTGTTGACATTCTTAGCGCTCATGAGAGATTTTCCCAGGCTAACATATAATTCTTATTCGTTAATTTTACTTCCTCTATTCCTTCAGATTCTTCATCTCTTTTTACCTCTTTTTACTTTTATACATATAGATTAACCACACTATAATCACACTATTACTATAATCACACTATTATTAATTACTATTCAATCAATCAATATTCTACAAGTTTTCACTTCTTACTTTACAATATTTTCAATCAAATTCTGTTATAATTCATTCGCCTTCCCCTTTTTCAAATTATATGGATTCACACCACAGTTTATATTTCTAACTTGTGGATTATAGTATGTTTCCTATTCCCCCCTTTTGATTCACATTACTTTACTAACTATACAGTCCATACAATATATACAATATGTAAGAGCTATTAACGATAAGAGCAAGAGAAAAGTTCTCCCCCCCCCTTCTTTGGTAGTACTTAACGTTTCTAGTCCGATCTCATTGGTGGCTGTAAGTATAGCTATTTCCTGATGTCAGTTCGTATCCGTATTTCTCCCTCACGGTCTTAGTCTTTATCTCTACAATAACTGATGTTGTCAGTCTTATTATTAAGTCCCCCCCCCCGGCAGTTCAAAAGTCCTTTCAAATCACCTTAGCCTTCCAAGCTGTTGAAATTGTTAAATTGCTATGTTTCCTTCTCCGGCTTTCTGCTTCTCCGCCACAGTCTTGGGAGCTTAGGGTTATCAGTCCTCCAATATTGCTTAGTCACTCCGTGGGTTTCTTCTTCCTCGCGCTGTTATTCTTTGCGTCTAAATGCGCTTCTGTTTAAATCACCGCCACTAATAATCTGTCAATTTTGCGCCCTTCTCAGTCCGCGCTTCTCCGTACCATTCAACAGTTCTGGGGATTGTTTGCTCAACCGCTCGAAACTGCTATCCACTTTTGGCTTCACTCTGGGCGGCCGCCATCGCTCCTGTCTGCCCTAAAGGCCGACTTCCTATCCACCAGATTAAAGGCGTTCATCTTGTATCCCCTCTGACGCTAGCGCTATGCCTGGGGGCTTCAAGACTTCCCCTTTTATTTCTCGATCTCTACGGGATCAGGAATGCTCGCACAGAGCTTCTAATAGAGAGTATTTGGGTTCCAGAAATGGGAGACCTGTTTCCTCACCCCGCTCACGATGTTGTCACCGCCGGAAGTCCATTTTGACATCTTGATGTATAGCTTGGCGGCCAACAACTTTCTTAAGACCTGGCGTACAAGGGTGACGTGTTCTTCCAAAGTTTTTGTATATATCAATATGTCATCCAGATACACGAGCACCACGTTGTATAGATGTTCCTGCAAAACCTCATTGATTAGTTTCATAAATACAGCGGGTGCTCCCTGTAAGCCGAACAGCATCACCCAGAACTGAGAACTTCCCAGCGGGCAGTTGAACACTGTCTTCCATTCATCACCAGGTCTTGTGCATACTCTGTAATATGCCTCACGGAGATCTAACTTAGTAAAGACCCTACCCTCCGCCAAGTGAGCTAGCATGTCTTTCATTAACAGTAGGGGGTATGCATTCGCCACGCAAACAGCGTTGATGTCCCTAAAATCAATGCACAGTCGTAACCCTCCATCCTTCTTTTCCCAGAAAAGAACAGGAACGGCTACCCTAGACCGAGCCAGCTGTATAAACCCCCTTTTCAAAATTTTTTCTATATAAGCTCTCATTTCTGTTAGTTCCTGGGGGGGTCACTGAATACATCTTAGGTTTTGGTAGGGTTGCCCCTGGCAGAATTTCGATAGCGCAATCTGTAGCGTGGTGTGGAGGTAAATGATTGCACTCCTGTTCACTACAAACTTCGCTTAGCTCACTATATTCTTTAGGAAGTTTCATCTGTTCCCGGGAGGGATGGTTCTGTGTGTTGGCCTTTCCTACCACCTGGGGGTTCTTCACTTGCTCATGCGGGGGTGGATCGGGGCCTATACCAATCCGAAGATGTCGACAACCCCCTCCCCACCAGATTGTCGGACCCCATTTATTGAGCTATGCAAGGCCCAGTACTATCTCTTCCATTATCTTGGGGACTACCACAAAACGTATGTGTTCCTGGTGGGGCCCTATCGCCAACATCAGTTGCTCTGTGATGTGTGTCGCTGGTTGGCCCCCTAATAATGACCCATCCATTTGTTCGAAACGGATGGGGTGCTTTAAGTTATGTACCCCAACCCCCAACCTCTGTGCTGTAGCCTTACTTATGAGACAGAAGGTGCAACCTGAATCAACCAGTGCCTTGCATTTTAGCCTGCATTTGGTGGTAAGCACCACCGAAATGAGGAATGTTCTAATCGGTTTGCTCACCATGGGGCTGCCTCCCCCTAATCATTGCTTCCGCTGGTACCCTCCTCCTCAGTCGGGTTCGTGCTGTTTTCAGCAGGGCTTGGATGGGCGATTTGTTGTGTTGCCCTCACCGGGGTCTTATGTATACTTTTCCTGGCAGTGCTCTGCCGTGGCCCCGGAGTTCCGGTCGGTGCTTTCGTTCCTGCCCCTGGGCAATTTACCGCCCAGTTGCCCGGCTTTCCACACTGGAAACGGAGCATCAGTGCTCAGGTGGAGCTGGTCTTTCCTGGCAAAGGGGTGGATTGTACCGATGGTATTGGTTCAAGTGGTCTCAATGACTGGACAGGGCAGGTGGGTCGGTCTGGTGGCCTCCGGCTCCGTGAAGACCAATCTATTTTCGCCCTCTCGTCTCTACAAAATTCCACGTCCAGTTCGGTAGCTGCTTGAACCCACACCGCCATCCTGGGTGGCAGGCCGCGTGTGACACATGCCTTCCGCAAGGTGATCTGTCCCCGTCCACACACACACACAAACACAGCCAGCCGAGGGTTAAGGAAACACTTTGGCACACACCCAGATCTTTATCTCCAACTTGGCAGCGATTTACACACCGTCTGCCAAGTGCTTTTATTTCCACAAAACAGAAAGATAAGATACTTAGCGTACAAAAAGTCCAATCAGAATAATATTTCTCTCAGCAGTTCCGGACGAGGCTTTAGTGACTATCCAAGGTTTACTTTTGTTCGTCACAAGGATCACTGGCCACCACCCTCTATTATATAGTCTCTGGGGTGTGGTCCAGTGACTCAGTTCTAATCCCTAGCACGCCTCCTGAGCTGCTGCAATCGTTTATCACGCCTTCGGAGGCGTGCGTCCAGGAATGATGTTTCTCCTTCGCTCTCATCTGAGCCACCTGTCTCCCTGCTAATCTCCTCTCCCTCGGCCGGCACCTGAGACAGTGCCAGAGGGGAGGGGCCTGGAGAGGGAGGCCTGGCTGACTCCTCTTCCTCATGCTCGGAGCTTTCTTCCTCCGATGGGACAGGCTCAGAGGGCGGGGCCACAACACAAGGATCCGTCCAGTCCAGTTTTAAAGTGATGGACTAGCAGTCTCTCTGGCCATTGCCTCACTTTTCCTGCTAACCTACGGAAATCCTTAATGTAGTCACTCACCTACCCCATTGCCTAATCGCTAATAGTTCCCCCTCAGCCCATTGCATCCTTGTATTATCTTTGAATCGCTCTTGTATAGCTGAAAGGAACAGGCCTATGTCTCCTAGCTCTGTGGTGTGGTCGCTATATAGGTCTGCAAGCCAGTCAGCTGCCTCACCCTCCATAACTGCAGCTACTGCCATCACCATTGACCACTGGGAAGAGTATAAGTGTCCATATTTGTCCAGGTGGTCAATCACTTGTCCCAAAAATAGTGCCACCCTGTCTGGGCTGCCATCGAAGGTAGCTCTTACAGCCGGCAGCTCCCACCTGCTTACTGGTCCTTGTCCCGGGCTGACCAATGGCCAGGTTGGGGTAGTGAATCAACTATCCTGGCCATCAGGGTGTTCAGGGCCGCCTCTGATTTGCCTCTGGTCTCCTGGGCTGATTCGCTCCCCCCCATCAACTCCCGGGTAGCGAACCAAACCCTCCATCAGTGGTTGGGTATCATGTGCCAGGGTGGGTCCTACCTGTCTTCCCCAACCTCCTCCAGAACTTGGGCCTTTAAACCCAGCTGGTCCAAACATTTCCCTCAAAACATCTAGAGTTTGGCTTCCCAATGCTGTGGAGTAGCTCCACTCATCCTCGGAAATATGTCTCTCCCACCATTGAGTGAAATGACCTCTAGAGGGGGTGAGCATTGGTGGAGGTGGGGGTACCTCATAACCCCCCTGTCTCACAGGACCTAACCACCATTCCCCCACAACCCCTGTATTTGGTATCACCCTCTAGCACAGGCTCTAACTGCTGCTGCACAGGTTGCTCTATGGGGATATCAGGCTCAACTGGCACCACTGACTCTGCTAGGTCCTCCGGTTCCAGTCCTTGCTGTGTTCCCTCTGCCATGCCTGCTTGATTGAAATATATGGAGTAGCGCTGACTACCTGTCAGGTTCTGAACAGGTGCTTGGAAAAAACCAAAACCAGGTTACTGGGTATGGTAGTCTATTCTGCGCTCCGGCATGTTCCAACAATCAATTACAGTGAAGAAGAAATAGTCAGTGCTACTGTGCAGTGCTCCCCTCCACCTTTATTGTCTCCCGCGCTCCACCCATGACTCAACCCCCTAGCTGTGCCTCCAGCACGACCCCAGCCTATCACACAATCAGTACACCACCCCTAATCCATGCTAGGCAGTCTGGCTGGCTAGTTCCTTAGCCAAGCCAAGATGCAGCAACTCCTCCGCGGTTTGGCTCTTTGGGCTGTTCATTGACCCTGCCTCCCAGTTGTGGTGTGAGGATGCCAGCATCGGCTTCCAGGAACCAGGCGGCAGCCGCAGCAGCAGTGAGAGCTTCATATCCCATCTGATATGGCGACAACAGCCTCAGTGACAGCATGACATGGGTGCAGCTACAATCGGCGTTGGACCTGTATGTGAGTCTCCTGGCCCTGCCTGAATGACAGCCCCAAGTATCATCAAGTTGGGGCTGACAATCACACGAGTCCCAATGATCTGCTTCCGATGCAGGAAACTGGGCCATCATGCGTTGGAATGCTCCGAGGTGGGTCCTAAAGCATCGACCAGAACACCAGGGCCCCAGCAGAGCACCGCTAGAAAGAGTATAAGAAAATCCCAGCGAGGGGGGCAGCACAACAACCAAACCAGCCCAGCCCTGGTGGAAATGGCACGAGCCCAACTGAAGGGGAGTCCTTCAGTGGCAGCGATGATGAGGGGGAAGCCAGCCCCATGGTAAGTAAAGCTATCAAATCATTCCTCATTTCAGTGGTTTTGACAGCGGGACACCGGCACAAGTGCAAAGCCCTAGTAGATTCAGGCTGCACCCGTTGTCTAATGAGCATGGCCACCTCAGAGAGTGTAGGGGTTGGGATACGCAAGTTAAAACACCCCATCCCAGATTCGGATGGACCTGGACTCTGATTGGGCAATACTGACCGAGATGACAGGGGCGGGTCTTAGTCCTATTGTGTGGGAGGAATTTGAGCCAGTGAGTCCTGAGGAAGTGGACAAGACTGTAGGGGTGATGAGTTCCTCCACCTGTTTATTGGACCCGTACCCCTCCTGGCTGGTTTCGGCTAGCAGGGAGATGACACGAGGCTGGTTCCAGGCTTTAGTTAATGTGTCCTTGAGGGAGGGGTCCTTCCCGCAGCCCTTAAAGGAAGCGGTTGTAAGGCCCCTCCTCAAGAAGCCTTCCCTGGATCCAGCAGAATTAAAGAACTTTCGTCCAGTCTCCAACCTACCCTTTGTGGGAAAGGTTGTAGAGAAAGTGGTGGCATTTCAGTTCCTGCAGTCATTGGATGAAACGGATTATCTGGACCCTTTTCAGTTGGGCTTCAGGCCTGGCTACAGCACGGAAACTGCTTTGGTTACACTGATGGATGATCTCTGGTGAGCCCGAGATGGGGGTCATTCCTCCATCTTAGTGCTACTTGACCTCTCAGCGGCTTTCGATACCATTGACCATGGTATCCTTCTGGGACGACTAAGGGAGTTGGGAGTGGGAGGCACCATGTTACGGTGGTTCTCCTCCTATCTCTCTGATCGGTCACAGTCGGTGTTGGTGGGAGGACAGAGGTCGACCCCTAGGCCCCTCATTTGTAGGGTGCCTCAGGGCTCGGTCCTCTCTCCCCTCCTTTTTAACATCTACATGAAGCCGCTGGGTGAGATCATCCGATGATACGGGGTGAAATATCAGCAATACGCTGATGATACCCAGCTGTATATCTCTACCCCGCGTCAATTCAGTGATGCAGTGGATGTGATGTGCCGGTGCCTGGAGGCTGTGAGGGTCTGGATGGGAGTCAACAGGCTCAGACTTAACCCAGACAAGACCAAGTGGCTGTGGGTATTGCCTCCTAAAGACTATGTTGCTTGTCCATCCTTGGTTCTGGGGGGGAGAAATTGTCCCCCTCAGAACGGGCTTGCAATTTGGGTGTCCTCCTAGACTCACAGCTAAGATTAGAGCAACATCTGACAGCTGTGGCTAGGGGGACCTTTGCACAGGTTCACCTGGTGCACCAATTGTGACCCTACTTGGATCAGGAGGCGCTCCTCACAGTCACTCATGCCCTTGTCACCTCACGGTTAGATTATTGCAACACGCTCTACATGGGGCTACCCTTGAAGAGTGTTCGGAGACTGAAGCTGGTCCAGAATGCAGCTGTGCGAGCTGTTGTGGGTGCACCTAGATACACCCACATTACACCAATTCTCTACAAGCTGCACTGGCTCCCTATTGGTCTCCAGGCACAATTCAAGGTGTTGGTTATTACCTTTAAAGCCCTACATGGCTCAGGGCCAGGTTATCTTCGAGACCGCCTTCTACCGCATAGCTCCCAGTGACCGGTAAGATCCCACAGAGTTGGTCTCCTCCGGGTCCCGTCAGCTAAACAATGCCAGCTGGTGGGCCTGCGGGGGAGGGCCTTCTCTGTGGCTGCCCCAGCTCTCTGGAACCAGTTACTTCCTGAGGCCCGGACCATCCCCACCCTACTGGCCTTCCGAAAAGCTGTGAAGACCTGGATTTTCCAGCAGGCCTGGGGCCGTTGATCTCGCTTTGCGATCTGGCGAGATCTGGCCATGAATGGTGTGAATGTGTTCTAAGGTTTTTAATGTTTTTTAATCTTTTAAATGTTTTTAGAATGTTTTTTTAAAATGTATTGTGAGCCTCCCTGAGTCTCCGGAGAGGGGCAGCATATAAATTTAATAAATAAATAAATAAATAAATCCATTTTGTACAAATGGATGGATCCTTGTTGGGAGGCCAACCAGCAACCCACGTCACGGAACCGTTAACCTTGGGGATAGGGCCCCACCAGGAATGTATCCATTTCGTGGTAGTCGCCAGGATAACGGAAGAGATAGTGCTGGGCCTAGCCAGGCTCAATAAGTGGGGTCCGACAATCTGGTGGGGAGGGGGTTGTAGACATTTGAGGATAGGGGTAGGACCTGACTCACCCCCACATGAGCAACACCCCGAAGGGGTAGGGAACACCCATCCGGCGGATAAGCTCCCCAAGAAATCAGTCAGGCTCCCTGAAGTGTATGAAGACCTAAGCGAGGTCTGTAGCAAACAAGAGTGTGACAACTTACCGTCCCACTGCGCCCCACCACGCCACTGACTGCGCTATCGAAATCCTACCAGGGGCAGCCCTACCGAAGCCAAAAATGTATTCAATGACCCCCCCAGGAATTAACGGAGATGAGAACATACATAGAAAAGAACTTTAAACGGGGCTTTATACAACCGGCTCGGTCTAGGGTAGCCTCTCCAGTTCTCTTCCGGGAAAAGAAGGATGGAGGGCTGTATGGGTGGAGCATCTGTATCCCCTTCCGTTAATGAAAGACATGCTGGCCCGCTTGGCAGAGGGTAGGGTATTTATGAAGTTGGATCTCCGAGAGGCATATTACAGGGTCAAAATTAGGCCTGGCGATGAGTGGAAGAGGGCGTTCAACTGCCCACTGGGCAGTTATCAATTCAGGGTGATGCCGTTCGGCCTACAAGGAGCCCCCGCTGTATTTATGCAACTGATCAATGAAGTCTTGCAGGAACATCTATACAACGGTGTGCTCGTGTATCAGGATGACATATTGATTTACACCAAAACCCTAGAAGAACACATTGTCTTAGTACGCCAGGTCCTAAGCAAACTATTAACTGCCAAATGATACATCAAGTTGTTGAAATGTGAGTTCCATAAATCGCAATTAGACTATTTGGGATTCCGCATTTCTCCAAAGGGTGTAGAGATGGACCCTGCGAAAGTAAAGGCCGTTTTGGACTGGCAAGCCCCAAGAACACGAAAACAACTGCAAAGCTTCTTGGGGTTTGTGAACTTTTACCGTCAGTTCATCCCGTCCTTTGCTTGCATGGCTCTTCCATTAACGGATCTATTGAGGACCAAACAATTAGTCCAAAAGCTGCATCCAGGTCAACCAGTACAGTGGACATTGGCTTGTCAGCAAGCGTTTGAGCACCTGAAGGTGTTGTTTGCATGAGAACCGATATTAAAACATCCAGACTCCACCAAGACATTTGTGGTGCAGGTGGACGCCAGCGACGTAGCGGTGGCGGCAGTTCTCTTGCAAGCAAACGAGGAAGGAAAGCTGCAACTGTGTGCATATACCTCCTGCAAGTTGAATGAAACCGAACGCAAATGGGCTGTATGGGAAAAGGAGGCCTTTGCAGTTTGGTGGGCCTTGCTGATGTGGAGACACCTTTTGGAGGGGGGGTGGTTTACCATCCGAGGTCTGAATGGACCACAAAAACCTGGAGGCTCTCCAAACCCTATGTAAGCTCTCGCCTAAGCAGGTCACATGGGCGTTATATTTCAGACACTTTAACTTTTGGCTGAAATATATCCCTGGTGGGAGGAACTTCCTGGCAGATGCCTTGTCCCAAATGCCACAACATGCCAGTGACCGTGAGGAAGTAGTACAGGCCATAATCCCGGCTTCGTCACCTGAGGGTAGTATAACAAACCAGATGGGGGCCACTGCTCGTTCAAAACCCCATAAGACTGAGATAACCAGAGATATTCAGACAGTCCTTCTGACAGACGAGTGGCTCCAGGCCAATCAAAACACCCTTAGTCAGAGGGCCGGATTGGCCTGGAAAGGCTCCAAGATCAATGTACCAAAAGCCCTCCAGATGGAGGTGCTGCGACGGTCTCATGATGTCTGAGCAGCCAGCCACTTCAGTTTTCTCAAAACGTTACATTTGACCAACCATCAATTCTGGTGGCTCGGGCTCAAGAAGGACATTGAAGATATATGAGCACAGTTTTGTGACCTCTGCCACAATGAAGAAACAGCCAGGTAAACCTGCCGGCCTCCTACAACCCGTGGCATCTCCTCTTAGGCCGTGGGAGGAAATAGCCATGGACTTCATTGTGGATTTACCGACCAGTCAGGGAAACATGGTAATCTGGACAGTCATCGACCTTTTCTCAAAACAGGTGTCGAGACTGATCTCCTGCTCGACAACACATATGGGAGGAGGAGGAGAGGAGGCCATGGGAATGCGACTCGAAGATACCTGAAAGCATGGTGATACTCTTCACAGGGGCTGGTGATGTTGGCACAGGGTGTTTAGGTGAGATTTAAAAAAAACAGCAAACCTCATAAAAAGTGAAACAGAGACCATGAACAAGTAAAAAGCAGATTTATTGTAAGGATATATGTATCCCATAAACTTTTGCAAAAGGGTTCTCCCATGAAAGAGAGAGAATGTCTTATCACTCTGGTTACATGGTTTAAATACAGTTTCAGACGATCAGCAAAACAATTAGAACGCCCCCACCAGATATTGTTTTCGGTTGTTACATAACATTTTGGCTTTCTCACATGTTCCGCCCTGGAGTTCCCCTCCAAAAGTACCCTCTAAAAATACCCTCTAAAAATTTGAAGATGCAAATAAACCAGGTAGATGGTTAGCATACAAACTGAAAAAAGAGAGAGAATCAAGAAAAATAACACAATTAGTAGACAACCAAGGGCAAATTAGATATGTTTATGTTTATGTTTAATGTGATTTATATGCCACCCTATCTCCAATGGACTCAGGGCGGCTCACAACAATAAAATGCACAATTGCACATTAAAGCAATATGAAATTAAAAGTCCAAATTAAAACAGTTTAAAATCAATTTAAAACTATTAAGAACCCCCCCCCCCCCCAATCAGTCCAGGCTACGAAACAACCAGGTCTTCAAATCACGGCGGAACCAGCAAAGGTCAGGGGCCATCCGGAACTCCAAAGGAAGTTGGTTCCAAAGGGTGGGTGTACCCACAGAGAAAGCTCTCCCCCAGAGGTCGCCAGCTGACATTGTCTAGACGACGGCACCCTGAGGAGGCCCTGTCTGTGGGACCGCACCGGGCGATTGGAGATTGTTGCTGGCTGCAGGGGGTCCGACAAGTATCCCGGGCCTAGGCCATGAAGGGCTTTATAGGTGATAACCAGCACCTTGAACCTCACCCAAAGGGCAACCTGTAGCCAATGCAGGTTGCGCAGGAGGGGTGTAACATGGGAGTGTCAGGACACTCCCATCACAACCCACGTGGCCGCATTCTGCACCAGTTGAAGCCTTCGAGTGGTTTTCAAGGGCAGCCCTAGGTAGAGAGTGTTGCAGTAGTCAAGATGGGAGGTGACCAGTGCATGCATAACGGTGCGTAGGGCATCTTGGTCCAAGTAAGGGTGCAGCTGACACACAAGGCGGACCTGGGCAAATGACCCCCTGGTCACGGTCACTACATGATCTTCCAGAGACAACCGTGAATCCAGAAGGACACCCAAGTTGCGGGCCCTATCCACAGGGGGTAACACCTCACGCCCGATGGTCAATGATGGAATATCTTGATTGGACCCAGATGCCGGTACCCACAGCCACTCGGTCTTGGCGGGGTTGAGTCGGAGCCTGTTCCTCCCCATCCAGGTCCATACTGCTTCCAGGCAACGGGACATCACGTCGAGGGCATCACTAGGCTGGTTCGGGGTGGATATAAAAAGCTGGGTATCATCAGCATACTGATGATACCGCACCCCAAAACCACGGATGATCTCCCCAAGCGGCTTCATATAGATGTTGAACAGGAGAGGCAAGAGAACAGACCCCTGAGGCACCCCACAAGTGAGGGGCCTCATAGCCGATCTCTGCCCCCTGCCAACACCGCTTGCGTATGGCCCGAGAGATAGGAGGAGAACCACCGTAAAACAGTGCCTCCCACTCCCAACCCCTCGAGTTGTCGCAGCAGGATACCATGGTTGATGGTATCAAAAGCCGCCAAAAGATCCAAGAGGACCAGAACAGAGGAGCGTCCCCTGTCCCGAGCCCTCCAGAGTTCATCCACTAGTGCGACCAATGTCGTCTCCGTGCTATGCCCCGGCCTGAAACCCGATTGGTACGGATCCAGGTAGTCTGTTTCCTCCAGGACTGACGGGAGCTGCCGAGCCACCACGCTCTCGACAACCTTCGCAACAAAGCGAAGGCTGGAGACCGGACGAAAGTTATTCAATATGGTTGGATCCAAGGCAGGTTTCTTGAGGAGGGATCTCACCACCGCCTCCTTCAGGGCGGTGAGGAAGATCCCCTCCCCCAAAGATGCCGTTATTACTGCCTAGATCCAATCACGTGTCACCTTTCGGGCTGCATAGGCAAGCCAGGAGGGACACAGGTCCAGTACACACGTGGTGGCACTCAGCCTCCCCATAATCCTGTCCACTTCCTCAGGGGTGACAGGATCAAACTCCTCCCAAATCACAAGATCAGCTGTCTCCTCACTGTCTGACCCTGCCCAGTCAGAGTCCAGACCGTCCCGAATCTGAGTGATCTTATCCAGCAGATGCTGACTAAACTCCTTGGCACGTCCCTGCAAAGGATCCTCCCCTGCCCTCCGATTCAGGAGGGAGCGGGACACCCTGAACAGGGTGGCCGGGCGATTATCTGCGGACGCGATGAGGGCGGAGAAGCGTACCCGCTTCGCCGCCTCCATCACCACCAGATAAACGATCTCAACTGGGAATGGTCAGATTCGGAACGACTGGATCTCCAACCGCTCTCTAGGCCTCTTTTACGGCGCTTCATCTCCCGGAGCTCCTCCGTGAACCAAGGAGCCAACCGGGATCTGCGTCAAGTCAGAGGCTGCAAAGGAACGACACGGTCGAGTGCCCTGGAGGCCGCCTTTTCCCAGGCATCCACCAGAGCCTCGACCGGTGCGTGGGAGAGAGAGAGAGGTATTGTCCCAAGCTCCGTCTGGAACCTTTCTGGCTCCATCAGGTGCCTGGGGTGGAACCAGATGGTAGGTCCCGCATCCCAGTGGGGGGGGGTTGACCTCATGGAAGCCCAGCCACAGGAGATGATGATCGGTCCATGACAAGGGATGAATAACTGGTGCTCCCCCACCGAGCTCATCACGCCACTGTTCCGAGATAAAAACAAGATCAGGGGTGTGCCCTCCCTCATGAGTCGGGCCATGAATAATCTGAGTCAGGTCCATGGTACCATGGAAGTCATGAACTCCCGGGCCGCCCCCGACGCTCCACCCAGGGACGGCAGATTGAAGTCCCCCAAAACAATAAATTTAGGGAACTCAACCACCAACCCCGAGAGAGCATCGAGGAGCCCGGGCAGGGCCGTTGATACGCAGCTGGGAGATAGGTACGTAATCAACAGGCCCAACTGCTCTTGCGGACCCCATCTCATGAGGAAGGACTCAGACCCATCTATCTGAGGAAAAGTGACCTCCCGCGGACCAAAGGACTCCCTGATAACAACTGCCATCCCCCCCACCCCTACCCTGGGCCCTCGGCTGGTGTAGCACCCGAAAACCTGGTGGGTAGAATTCAGTCAGAGGGACCCCTCCCTCCGAGCCCAACCAGGTTTCTGTAATGCAAGCCAGGTCTGTGTTCTCCTCCTCAATCAACTCACGGATGAGGGGAGCTTTGTTAACCACAGACCTGGCATTAAAGTAAACCAGCCTAAGCCCAGGGACCCTCTCTCTCAAACCCCCGGGTGGTCGGACAGAACCAGAAGGGTCGGAGCGCACCACCTCTCGAAGATAGCAGGGGGGCGCTCCCAAATACCGATATGGCCCTCTGTTCATCCACCTGCCTGAGACTCTGGCTCATGACTCGGCTGAAGACCTGGTGGCCGCCTGGGACAGTGCGGCCGCTGGGGCTTTGGACCGCGCCGTGCCTTTGCGGCCTCTGACCCGGCACTGAACTCACCTGGCTCCTTGGTTCTCCGAGGAGCTGAGGGAGATGAAGCGCCGGAAAAGATGCCTGGAGAGCAGTTGGAGGACCAGCTGCTCCGAATCCGACCGAACACTGGTGAGGTCTCATATTAAGACCTACCTAGTGGTGATAAAAGCGGCGAAATCCAGCTATTTTGCCGCTCTTATCGTGTCATCAGATAATCGCCCAGCTGCCCTGTTTAGGGTGACCCGCTCCCTCCTCCATCTGGAAGCACGGGATGATCCCTTGCAGGGTCGAGCTGAGGATTTTGTGCAGTATCTGCAAGACAAGATCGCTCAGATTCGGGAAGGCCTGGCCTCTGACTGGGTATGTCTGGACGGGATGACTGAGGCAGGTCTTGAGAGCGTTATCTGGGAGGAGTTCGATCCTGTGGCTCCCGAGGACATGGACAGGATCCTGGGATGGCTGAACGCGACCACATGTTTATTGGACCCGTGTCCCTCCTGGTTGGTACTGGCTTCCCGGGAGGTTACACGAGGCTGGCTCCAGAGGATTGTTAACGCTTCTCTGAGTGAGGGGGTCCTGCCGGCTGCTTTGAAAGAAGCGGTTGTGAGGCCCCTCCTCAAGAAGCCCTCTCTGGATCCGGCTGTTTTGGCTAACTATTGTCCAGTCTCCAACCTTCGCTTTGTTGCGAAGGTTGTTGAGAGTGTGGTAGCGCGGCAGCTTCCCCAGTACCTGGATGAAGCTGTCTATCTAGACCCGCTCCAGTCCGGCTTCCGGCCTGGGTACAGCACGGAAACGGCATTGGTCGCGTTGGTGGATGATCTCTGGAGGGCTCAGGATAGGGGTTGCTCCTCTATCCTGGTCCTGTTAGATCTCTCAGTGGCTTTTGATACCATCGACCATGGTATCATGTTGCACCGGTTGAAGGGGCTGGGGGTGGGGGGCACCGTTCTGCGGTGGTTCTCCTCCTACCTCTCTGACTGGTCGCAATCTGTGTTGACAGGGGGGCAGCGGTCGACCCCGAGGCGCCTTGCTTGTGGGGTGTGTCAGGGCATTTATTAATCCCATGTTTGGCTCTGGGACTAATCACCCTGGTTTAATTAGAGGAGATGAATCGAGGCTCCTCCTTGTTTGCAATATTCTGAAAAAGAAACGCGAAGAAAGGTTTCTAATAAAACTCATTTATTTGTTATAAAGAAAATAAAACACCTCACTAACTAAGAAAAGTTAATTGTTACATTTTGGCAAGCAAGATCTCCTGCCGGTCCAGCCGGACCTCTGGCAAGAGAACAAAGGAAAAAGTGTGTGAAGGAATGTGGGTGGATGGACATGCGTAGTAGCTTTTGATAACAATTCTTGGCAAGGTACGGAAAGTCAGATAGTCCAGAAATAATGAGTTCAGCTGGTAAATAAAATAACGCAGTGACAGGGTGCCACAAGGATCGGTCCTCTCGCCCCTTCTGTTCAACATTTATGTAAAGCCGCTGGGCGAGATCATCCGTGGCTTCAGGGTGGAGTTCCATCAGTACACTGACGACACCCAGCTGTACATCTCCACCCCAAGCCACCCCAACGATGCCCTTGAAGTGATGTCCCAGTGCCTGGAGGCTGTGCAGGCCTGGATGGGGAGAAACAGGCTCCGACTCAACCCTTCCAAGACCGAGTGGCTGTGGCTTCCGGCGTCCCGATATAGCCAGCTGGTGCCATCACTGGCTATTGGGGGCGAATCACTGGCCCTCACGGAGAGGGCTCGCAACTTGGGCGTCCTCATGGATGCACAGCTGTCTTTAGAAGAGCATATGATGGCCGTGGCCAGGGGGGCTTTTTATCAGGTTCGCCTGATATACCAGTTGCATCCCTTTCTAGATCGAGACTCCCTACGCATGGTCACTCAGGCACTCGTCACCTCCCGCCTGGACTACTGCAATGCTCTCTACATGGGGCTCCCCCTGGGGTGCACCCGGAGGCTCCAGCTGGTCCAGAATGCGGCCGCGCAGGGGATTATGGGAGCGACGGGGCGCTCCCATGTGACATCTCTCCTGCGCAACCTGCACTGGCTCCCGGTAGTCTTCCGGGTGCGCTTCAAGGTGTTGGTGACCACCTTTAAAGCGCTCCATGGCTTAGGGCCGGGGTATTTACGAGACTGCCTTCTGCCACCAATAGCCTCCCACCGGCCAGTACGCTCGCACAGAGAGGGCCTCCTCAGGGTGCCGTCCGCCAAACAGTGTCGGCTGGCGACCCCCAGGGGGAGAGCCTTCTCTGTGGCGGTGCCCGCCCTCTGGAACAACCTCCCCCCAGAGATACGTACAATACCAGACCTCCGGACTTTTCGTCGGGCCCTAAAAACTTATTTATTTCACCTAGCCGGGCTGGCTTGACCCCATAGTTTTGGTTAATTTTAAATTGATTTTAATTGGGTTTGTTTTAAATTGCGGCCAAAAATATTTAATTATTTTTAAATTGTTTTTAAAATTTTGTATGTTCTGTTTTATTCTGGCTGTTCACCGCCCTGAGTCCTGTTGGAGAAGGGCGGTATACAAATTAAAACAAATAAATAAATAAATAAATTCCGTTTCATCTTTTTCTTTTATTTATTTCGTCAATTTATCCAACTCTGCACAGTCCAAAATTTTCCTTATTACCTCTTCATCTTTTGGTATGATGTTATTTTTCCAATATTGTGCATAGGTTATCCTAGCTGCAGTTATAATATGTAGAATTAGATATTGTATTTCTTTATTATAATTTCTTGTATGTATGCCCAATAAAAATAATTCTGGTTTCCAGTCTATATCAGTGGTGGGTTGCCCCCGGTAAAACTGGCAGGAGGCTCCGCCCACTGACCCTGACATCATCAAAATGCGGCCCCATTGTGAACTGGTAGTAAAGGTAAGTAGAAACCACCCTTGGTCTATATGATGTTTAGTTCTCTCTTTGAGCCATTTTTTAATTTTAGTCCAATACTTTTTTGCTGTTGCACATGTCCACCATAAATGATAATATGTCCCATATGATTTTTTACATTTCCAACAAATCAGTGATGTGTTTGGGAACATCTTAGTGAGTCTTGTTGGCAGAAGGTGTCATTGATAAAACATCTTGTACTGGTTTTCCCTATAAGCTGCAGACATAGTCAATTTCAAATTTATTTCCCAAAGTTTTCCCCATTTCTCCAAATCTATGCTATATTCAAATTTTTTTGCCCAGTTTATCATTGTTTCTTTAACCACTTCCTCTTCCATTCTATATCTCAATAAATATTTATATATTTTCCTAATCAATTTTTCTTCTGGCCCTAGTAAAATCTTGTCCAATTCCTGCTGTTCTTTTTGAAATTCATATAATTTTATGTCACTTTTATACCTGGTCTGAATTTGCATATACAGGTGAAACTCGAAAAATTAGAATATCATGCAAAAGTTCATTTATTTCAGTAATGCAACTTAAAAGGTGAAACTAATATATGAGATAGACTCATTACATGCAAAGTGAGATAGTTAAAGCCTTGATTTGTCATAATTTTGATGATTATGGCTCACAGCTCATGAAAACTCCAAATTCACAATCTCAGAAAATTAGAATATTGTGAAAAGGTTCAATATTCTAGGCTCAAAGTGTCCCACTCTAATCAGCTAATTAAGCCATAACACCTGCAAAGGGTTCCTGAGCCTTTAAATGGTCTCTCAGTCTGGTTCAGTAGGAATCACAATCATGGGAAAAACTGCTGACCTGACAGTTGTGCAGAAAACCATCATTGACACACTCCATAAGGAGGGAAAGCCTCAAAAGGTAATTGCAAAAGAAGTTGGATGTTCCCAAAGTGCTGTATCAAAGCACATTAATAGAAAGTTATGTGGAAGGGATAAGTGTGGAAGAAAAAGGTGCACAAGCAGCAGGGATGACCGCAGCCTGGAGAGGATTGTCAGGAAAAGGCCATTCAAAAGTGTTGGGGACTTTCACAAGGAGTGGACTGAGGCTGGAGTCAGTGCATCAAGAGCCACCACACACAGACGGATCCTGGACATGGGCTTCAAATGTCGTATTCCTCTTGTCAAGCCACTCCTGAACAGCAAACAACGTCAGAAGCGTCTTACCTGGGCTAAAGACAAAAAGAACTGGTCTGTTGCTCAATGATCCAAAGTCCTCTTTTCTGATGAGAGCAACTTTTGCATCTCATTTGGAAACCAAGGACCCAGAGTCTGGAGGAAGAATGGAGAGGCACACACTGCAAGATGCTTGAAGTCCAGTGTGAAGTTTCCACAGTCTGTGTTGATTTGGGGAGCCATGTCATCTGCTGGTGTTGGTCCACTGTGCTTCATTAATGTGAGGGATCTCACGAAGAACGATGGTTCGTTGAGGGCGCTTCCAAGAAAAGGTCAGCACGCAAGGATGCAATCAAATTAAGTCTTTATTTAGAAGTAAAAGTGGAGTAAAATAAGTTCCTAGGCATGGAGGCATCCATGCCTGGATTGAGCCCATGGGTCAGTCCCATAGGAGAGTAGAACAAGGGCAGGGAAAAAAGGGAAAAGGACAAAAGCAGGGAGCAGCCCCTTTGCAGGGGTTCTTATAGGGGCCCCTGGCCCCTCCCTTACCCAAGTGTGTGAGGGGGCTGGAGGGCCATTAACTCTCCCCAATGGGCCTGCAGGGGCTGGAGCCCCTTGACCCACCAGTGGGATCAAAGATGCCTCTTTGCCCCCATCTGGTGGCCTTTGAAGAGACTGCCATGGCTGGCACAAAACATCTAACAATTCCCCTTCTTGCCAGCCAATTACAGGTTCTGGTGAATGTGTGTGAGAGGGTGAGCAGGTGTTCTGCCACCCCTCCTGTTCTTTAATGGGCAGCTCCTGGATGTCAGAGTTCACAACGCTGCTCCAGGTGCGGTTCAGGGTGTAGTTGGCGTAGTGTACCGCCTCCGCCCAGTACGATTCCGCAACCCCAGCATCCGCAATCAGGCTCCGCACCATGGTCTACAGGATGCTGTTACATTTTTCTGACACACCGTTCTGCGCAGGAGAAAAAGGTGCTGTATGAAAATGGTGTATGCCCTTGTGCCTTATCCAGTCCTGGAATTTTCGGGACATGAACTCGACCCCACGGTCGCTCTGCAGCTGCGCGATCTTTGTCTTGTACTGAGTTTCCACGTAGTTGTACAATGATTTTATGGCATCAAAGGCTTCAGACTTTTCTGTGAGGGTATACACATGGCCATACCTCGAGAAATCATCGATGGCAGTGAGGAAATACTGCCTCTTTCCTAGGGACGGTGTAAGTGGCCCAACCAAATCAACATGTATTAATTGATATGGGTATTGAGTTTTGCGCAGTGACACCTTAGGTATTGGGGCGGCCTTCCTCTTTGCCCTCTTACAGATGGCACAGTCCAGAAACACCTCACAATCCTGGAGATGAATCCCCTCAGCGAATTCCCCCATCTTTTTAACCACTGGGAAGCTCGCATGGCCTAACCTCCGATGTAAGAGGTGGGCACATTTAGTATGGAGCGGCTTTCCCACTGACACCCCCTTGGCTCTGGTTTCCTTGGGCGGTGCTGGCACCTTAGGCCCTTTTTTGGGCTTATCTGCCTTAGGTGCCTGCTGAGGCTCGGGTTTCTTGCCCGCATTGGCCTTGGAAGGCCGTGGTGCTGGTTGAGGCAGCGTGGGTGCAACTGCCTCAGTCTTGTCCATCTTTGACAGCCTGGGAGCTGGCTGTGGAGCCTTTCTCTCTCTCTGCGCGCAGGCCCCTTCTGGGGTGGCACTCTGTGAGCTGTCTCCTGTGGCTGGGTACTCGGGGGAGAAATATGGCAAACCATTTATAATGGTAACATTCCCAATGACCCTTTTGTCTCGAGTGACATGACCTCCCCCTTTGCGAAACAATACCTCCACCCTGCCATCATCACATAGCTTGGTTATGCTTAACAGGTTATTGGCTATAGAGGGAGCGTGTAATACACCTTCGACATTGCCCAGCCCTGGTACAGAAACAGTGCCCTCCCCAACGACCAAAGCATTGTTACCATTTGCAACCGTAACGGAGGAGTTAATTCTCCTTAACCTCTTAAAGCCTTGCCTCAAGTTAGCAATGTGAGACGAAGCCCCAGAGTCCAGTAACCAGAGGCCAGTAGGGCCATCAGCCTTTGCAGCGGGGGTGAGGTAACTAGTATACCCAAAATTGCCCTTAGCACCACCTTTGCCCCCGCCAGGCCCCCTTCTCTGCCCCCTGCCCCTTCCTTGATTGGAACCACGCTTAGGTCCTTGCTGGTAATGGGGGCAGTCCTTCTTCAGATGCTCCTCAGAGCCACAGATGAAACACTTGGGTAGAGCGTTAACCTGCTCTGAACGCTGGTGCCTTCTGTTGATGCGATGAGTTGTGGCCCTGGTGTACTCTCCTGCATCTCTACGCCTCCTGTCTTCCTCATTGAGCCTCCCTGTGAGGTAGAACAGAGTCATGGCTTCCTTTCTGGTTCCCTCTAGTGAGACAATAAAATTGCCCCAACTTTTGTCCAGGGATGCCAGAATGACAGCGATCATGTTGGCCTCAGTCACCGGGTAGTCCCTGAGCACCAGCTCTGCCCTGAGGGCCTTCAACTTTCCCAGGTGCTCAGCCATGCTAGCCCCAAATTTTAGCTTGGTGTTATAGAACTCCGTTGTGAGTCTTGTGGTGGAGCCCAAGCTATCACTATTAAATAAGCTATATAACAACCCCTAAATTTCACCAGCTGTGAGCCCATCTGGAATGCTAGGGTACAATTTAGCATCCAGTGAGCTCAGTAGAGTGGTATAGGCTCTCCTGTGGTACCACTCTTCTTGAGGTCCCCAAGGGAAAGGTGGGGGGTCTAAAACCATTTCTAGGGTCCCCTCTTTTAAGAGACATACCTGTATCTCTTTATTCCATATGTTAAAATTTTCCCCTCCCAGATGTAGCTTCTGAAAGTTATTTGGGAGAACAGACACAGCTGGGGCAGAAAATGCTGATGTATTTTGCTGTCCTTGGTATCTCTTCTTAGGTTCCATTGAAGTAAATGGGAGAGGGATCCCTCTGCTGGCCGGTGTAGGTATTTTTCTCTGATTATTTTTCTCCTTTTCAGATGGGGCCAACTGAGCATGCTCAGAACTCATTCCAGCCCAGGAGCTGACGGGAGCGGACCTCTCTCTCTGTGCTTCAGGGCTAGGCCTGGGCCCAGGCCTGTGGAGCTCTGAAGAGTCTTCTGGAAGCCCCCCTGGTACTGGAACACTTACCAGGGGACGAAGGCTGCAGGATGGGGCTGGAAAAGCCCGAAAATGCTGAGGATCGCCTGGAGGGGCCCACCGCTGGTCCTGAAGACTCTGGAGGAGGCATCCATCTTGGGAGGTGTGAGGCTCGGCTGGAGGCCTCCTGAAGTCATCCAGGTGAGTCCTCCATTGCCTTGGTGGGGTTGTTGGGAAGGCTGGAGCCCCCAGGGGTTCTTCTGGGGCTCTCTGGAGGCCTGGGTCCTGGCTGAGGGGCTCCAGACTGGACGCCCGCCCCCTCACTGGTCCCCTGGGGGTGTTGAGGGAGGCTGGCTGCCCCCGAGGTTGAGGCCACGGTCATCGTGGCCTCCAGGGCTGCAACCAGGACTTTGATTGCAGCCCTGATGCCCTCTGCAGCAGGAGCGGCTGGGCAGACTTCGAGGCTTGCCTGTGTGGGGGGGGGCGAGCAGTTTGCATGCTGCTTTGGCTGGCTGCCATCGGTTGCTGGGCCTTGTGGTCTAGCTGAGGCCTACCAAGCCTCGCTGCAGTAGGTGGCCTGGGGGCCGCCATGTTGGGGAGCCTCCTGGGCACTGGGGAAGGACTTACCCGGTGTCCAGAGGCCCCCTGAGCTTGTGTCCCATGTGGCTTGGCTCCTGGCGTCCCTCAGGTTGCTAGGAGCGTTCTTAGCAGCTCTCTGCATTCCTCACCAGTGAGCTGGTCCATGCTGGGGGTGGCCTGGTCCCTGGCCGCATCCCCAGTGTCCTGGCAGTCCTGGGTGGACTGCTTGCCTTCCACACCTTCCTCTGTGTCTTGCAGCTGCAAGGAAACATGTCCCTTGTGTTCCGCTGGGTCCTCTGGGGACATAGAGATCACCTGTACCCTCCTCTGGATTGAAGCTCACATCAGGGACTGGATGCAGGGCTGCCAACCTTGCTTGGAGACTCCTGGTCATGACCGGGGAAGTCCTACCATCCATCTCTTGGGAGTTCTTGCTGGAATCTCCTGGCATCTTGCTTCTGCTGGCTTGGAAGCGTTGCCTCAAACCATCCTCTGCTACCACTTTGTGAGGGATCTCACGAAGAACGATGGTTCGTTGAGGGCGCTTCCAAGAAAAGGTCAGCACGCAAGGATGCAATCAAATTAAGTCTTTATTTAGAAGTAAAAGTAGAGTAAACTAAGTTCCCAGGCATGGAGGCATCCATGCCTGGATTGAGCCCATGGGTCAGTCCCATAGGAGAGTAGAACAAGGGCAGGGAAAAAAGGGAAAAGGACAAAAGCAGGGAGCAGCCCCTTTGCAGGGGTTCTTATAGGGGCCCCTGGCCCCTCCCTTACCCATGTGTGTGAGGGGGCTGGAGGGCCATTAACTCTCCCCAATGGGGCTGCAGGGGCTGGAGCCCCTTGACCCACCAGTGGGATCAAAGGTGCCTCTTTGCCCCCATCTGGTGGCCTTTGAAGAGACTGCCATGGCTGGCACAAAACATCTAACAATTAAGTCCAGGGTCAATGCAGCCGTCTACCAGGAGATTTTGGAGCACTTCATGCTTCCTTCCGCAGACGAGCTTTATGGGAATGCTGACTTCATTTTCCAGCAGGACTTGGCACCTGCCCACACTGCCAAAAGTACCAAAACCTGGTTCAATGACCATGGGATTACTGTGCTTGATTGGCCAGCAAATTCACCTGACCTGAACCCCATAGAGAATTTATGGGGCATTGCCAAGAGAAAGATGAGAGACATGAGACCGAACAATGCAGAAGAGCTGAAGGCCACTATTGAAGCATCCTGGTCTTCCATAACACCTCAGCAGTGCCACAGGCTGATAGCATCCATGCCACGCCGCATTGAGGCAGTAATTGATGCAAAAGGGCCCAAACCAAGTACTGAGTACATATGAATGCTTATACTTTTCAGAGGTCCGATATTTTTTTTTTTTTTAATTTGATTTATATGCCGCCCTTCTCCGGAGACTCAGGGCGGCTTACAATGCGTTAAGCAATAGCCTTCATTCTTTTGTATATTTTATACAAAGTCAGCTTATTGCCCCCACAAACTGGGTCCTCATTTCACCTACCTTAGAAAGGATGGAAGGCTGAGTCAACCTTGAGCCTTGGAGAGATTCGAACCAGCAGAAATTGCAGGCAGCTGTGTTAATAACAGGGTGCACTAAACCCCTGTACTATCAAGGCTCTTATGTTCTATGTACAATCCTTGTTTTATTGATTTCATGTAATATTCTAATTTTCTGAGATTGTGAATTTGGGGTTTTCATGAGCTGTAAGCCATAATCATCAAAATTATGACAAATCAAGGCTTGAACTATCTTGCTTTGCATGTAATGAGTCTATCTCATATATTAGTTTCACCTTTTAAGTTGCATTACTGAAATAAATGAACTTTTGCACGATATTCTAAGTTTTTGAGTTTCACCTGTATGTCCACCAATCTATATCTATACCCTGGTCTTTTAGTTCTTGTTTAGATTTCAAATTTCCTTGTTTATTTATCAGATCCTTATACCTTATCAGTTTATCTATGTCTGTTAAATTCAGACATTTCAATGCCTCCGTTGTGGATAACCAGTTTGGTATTTTGGTGTAATGGTTTCTTTTTATTTTTTGCCAGACCTGGAGCAGAGTATTTCTGATTAGATGTCTTTGAAAATAACTGTGGGCTTTATTTTTCCCATTCCAAATGAATGCATGCCATCCTGCTTGTAGGTCATGCCTTTCTAGTGTCAAGATCCTCTTATTGTTTTAGTTCAATGCAATCTTTTATCCATGTCAACGTTATTGCCTGATAGTATAATTCCCAGTCTGGGAGAGCAAAGCCTCATTTTTCTCTGCTATCCTGCAGTAGTTTTAATTTAATCCTTGGTTTTTTCCCTTGCCAAATATATTTTGTGATTAATTTATTTAGATCTTCAAAAAAAGTTTTCCCTAATTTTATTGGTGTGACTTGAAATAGAAATAGTACTCTCGGTAGTATGTGTCAGCGTTCCAAATTAGGCTTTCTTCCAGCGCTGACATAACAAGTTGAAGCAGAAAGAGCGGAAGCTTGATTTATTGCTGAGATGAACTTTTACCTAGTTTTGTATGTACAGATAGTGTTTCCTGGGAGACGAGGATGGGGGCTGCAGTCCTGTGAAAAGAACGTGCCGGGGTGTAGAGATGGATCTGTATGATGGCCAATGGGATATTGGGGTTGGAGAGCGGAAGAGGAGGGGGTTGGAAGGAGGGGCCAGTTTGGCTGCAATTTGAATCAGAAATGTCGGATTCTGCTATTCTTAAAAATAAAATGATTCATTAGACAGCTTGCGCTTGAGAATGAAGTTTATTCAAGATAGCACCGAAACCTGACAGTATGTTCATTTTGATGGAAGCTATCCTTCCAATAAGTGACAATTGGAGATTTTTCCAACTTTCTATATCTTTTTTTATTTGTTGTAGTATTTTGTTGTAATTATCTTCCTTAATTGAAGAACATTTAACTGATAGCCAAATTCCTAAATATTTTACTTTCCTAATTACTTGCATATCTGTTTTTTCTTCTAATTCTCTCTCTTGTTTTTTAGTAAGTTTTTTTGTTATTATTTTCATTTTACTTTTATTAATTTTAAGTCCCGCTACCTTGCCATATTCTTCTACTCTTTGAATTAATTTAGGTCCAGATTCTAATGGTTCTTCTAATATGAATACTAGATTGTCAGCAAATGCTTGGACTTTGTATTCTTCGTTTTTAATTTTTAAGCCTTTTATGTCCTGATCCTTTCTAATTTTTATTAAGAATGTTTCTAAAGTAAGGATAAATAGAAGAGGCGAAAGCGGGCATCCTTGTATTACTCCTTTTGTTATATCAATTTTTTCTGTGGTGTCATCATTCATTATCACTTTTGCTGTTTGAATTGTATAAATTTTTTCTACCATTTTTATAAATTTCCTCCAAAATTTCATATTTTTTAATTGTGTACCGATAAATTTCCAATTTAAATTATCAAATGCTTTTTGGGCATATAGGAAAACCAGTGCAGCCTTTTTTTCTAGATGTGCCTTGTAATACTCTAACGTGTTTATAATGGTTCTCATGTTGTTCTTTATCTGTCTATTTGGTAAGAAACCATTTTAATCTGAATGAATGTGTTCCTTTAAGATTCTTTTGACTCTTTCTGATATTATCAAGGTGAATATTTTGTAGTCTGTGTTTAATAATGAAATGGGTCTGTAGTTTTTGATTTGTTGATGGTCTGTATCTTCCTTTGGAATTGTCATATATAAATGCTTTACCCGTACAAGTTGACATCCATGACCCAGGACTGCAAGGGTTAACCCACACACACCCTCCATCTACCTTCCCCCTAGACCACTCCTTACCCCAGACTCCGCCTCCCAGGTATTTAAGGTTGTCCCACGCTGCTCCAGATGTTCTTGCTGATGATCCCTGTAAAGAGAAGGTCCATGTAAATAAAAAGTAATCTGTTTGACCATCGATGAGTCTATGTCTGTTATTGGGTCCGATCCTTGAAATTAGTCACAAGATGGTAGCAGAGGATGGTTGGATAACCCAATAACGAGAAGATATGCTGGAAAGACAACTTGCAGCCGAAGAAAAGAAGAAACCAAACACCCGAGCACGCACTAAAAGGATGGCAGCACAGTTGTCTCCTCATGGTGACCTCCCAGCGGGAACACCAGAGAGGTCCGAAACCAAGACCGACCCTGAAACCGCGACGATGGACGATGGAAAGGGGATCGGAGACCAGAACAGCCAAGAAACCGATGCTCAAGGGAGCAACAAACTACGGCTCGACATACTAAGATTGCTGAGATCGCCAACAGACGACGAGGACCTCATCGCGAATCTCCAAAGCCTGATCCAGGACCATGGAGCAGCGAGAGGAGGTCACAACCCAAACCCAGAACCTGAGGACCACGGCTCGGTAAGAAACTCACCCCCAGCCGAACTCCTAACCGACACCGAAGAGATCGATCTCGCGCCAAATTTTGAATGGTGGCCATCTTTGACCGAGCAGCCTGCCAAGATGGCCGTCCACCGACCAATTGAAGGCCGGGATTCAAAATGGCCAGCGCGAAATGATTGCACCCCACGAAACAGCAGAGAAGACGAACTCTATGAGGACGAGGGTTCCGACTCAGATCCCAAAACGTCCCCAACCGAGCAGCAGATTGAACGAGCCATAAAGACCCTCACTGTCGCCTTCGGCTCCAACCTAAAAATCTCCAAGAATACACCGAAGGCACAAATGGGGGCAAGGGACGAAGGGGAGAGACGCTGAGCCACCCACACGAGGGACGCGGACGCCGCTGCAACCCCACCAACATTGCAGCACCCTTAGAGAGCGCAACGTCACCCATCGCAGAGGCTGCGAACACCGGAATGCAGGGACTGGAGCAGATACTCACCGACATCGCAGGTCCATCCGAGCGGGCAGGCTCTTCGTCCGGACGAGATCGCGACGACCCGACCACCTTTGACTCACCGCTGGACACACAAAGTCGAAACTGAGGCCTACCCGACCGAGAGAGACCTCTACGCAGGAGCCGCAGCAACAAGAACCTCCACCGATGACTACAGGGCTGAAATGGACCTCGCGCATGCGCAAATTCGCCTAGAAAGAGAAGAAGAAAAAAAATGCAGAGAGGGCTTTTTAAACTCCCAGCAAGTATTCCTATGCCGTATTGCGGCTATCTGAACATTCAGAACCATGGACAGCTGCCTGCTGTAAGTAACTTAACAAATAGCACAGGGAATTTACCTAATGATTTCCCAAAGTTAAAAATGGATGGGTCTAACCTCTTGGAGTGGAGCCAACAGCTCCAGGTTGTTGTTTTTTTTGAGAGAAAATATATTGTTTTTTATTACTAACCCCCCAGAAAAACCCTGGACTTTTGAACTGGACTGCCTGCACCACAAGGCATTTTACCTACTAATCTCCAGTATTTCCCCCACCATATACCCCAGCATCAAACACTACTTGACAGTGTCAGAACTAATGCAAAAAATGTTTGGGCTTTTCTATAGTGAGAGCGTGGCAACCACAACCAGAATTTCTAAAGATTTCTATTCTGCAAGGATTAGACCAGGGGTTCCCATGAGCGAACACCTGTTAGAGTTAAACACTACTAGGGCCGAATTACACTTGAGAGGGGAAGTTGTAGCCGATCAGACCATGAAGAGTGTGATAATTAACTCCTTGGATCCCACCTGGGATAACTTTGTCACACACTTAGATACACTCAGCTTGGGACACCTATCCATTGATAGCCTATCCAACAGGTTGATAGCAGAAGACAATGAGGGGAATGCCCACCCTGCCTGCTGAGGGCTTTTTCGCCCTCCGGAATATCAGGGCAGGGCGGGACGCGCTGTTTGAAGCCGCCGCGGGAGATGGGGTGGCGGCCTGCTAAAAACAGCTGTTTCCGGCTTGTCAGTGCCGGGAGGAGTGGAAGCCGGAGCGTTTCGGCGGCGGGCGGCGTTACTATGCGGCGGCGGCGGCTTGGAGGTGCCCTTCATCCCCTCGCCCCTCACGGATCTCTGGGACGCTCTCCGGACGTTTTTCGGGGGTCCTGGAGGCGCCATGGGGAGCCCAGGGTGCCGGTTACGAGCCGGCCGCGGCGGTGGTGGCGGCGCCGCCGGCGGAAGGCAATGGCAGCCACGGATCATCCAGCTGTGGAAAGAACTTGTAGCAGGTGGATGGGGGAATACGGACAGCCTTGCCTTGCCCTCAGGATTACCATCTGCTCTTTTTTGAGCCTTGACCCCTGTTATCCGGGGTTTGTTTGTCATCAGAGCTGAGACTGGGGATTTGGGGAGTTTTGGGACAGGAGAGGCGGGAGGCTGACCAGGGCTCTATTGGTCGCCTCGGGTGGCTTCTCTCCCCCCCCCTTCTTCCCTCAGGTATGTGTGGGTGTTGGCCTTTGATGGCCACCCACCCTGGACTTGGACTGGGTTCTTTGTCTGCTATCCCTACTTTCGCCCCAGAGAAGAACTTGTGCCTGTGGGATTATCATCATTGTTTTTAATAACTTTACAAATTGCTGGCTTCTTGTGCGACCCCAAACTGGAGGAGAACTGGGCAAAATGGTGTGCAGGTGCTGAGGGGGCTGTTTGTCATCCGCCAGATGAAAGGATGGACTATTGTGACTTTATTGTCGGTGTCATCTGCCCCAGTCACTGTGAGAGGGTGACTGGGATAATTATCCTCCAGACGTGGGGGGATGTCACTGGCCCCTTTCACTGTCGTGAGAGGGCTGTGAACCAGCTCCTGATATGAAGATCTACTTTGACCCAGTATTATTGGACGATCTGGTGAAGCCCTGACCAGTTGACTCTCCATCTCTGTTTTTGTGCGATGTTTACGGCTGCTGACCTGCTTGCGCTGCGAGACTCCCCCCTCTCGCAGGTTTGGCCCTCCTCACTATCGAGGGCCTACCTTGATGACGGATTTTGGAATCCCGAGAGGTGGCATGCGGCGAGGAGGGGGTTGTGGGGTTTTTTGGGGAAATTTTTAGATAAGGTTTTAAAGGTTTCTGGGAGGGGGGTGGGTTTAGTGGGTTTGGGGGAGAACCTGTTGGGGAGGAGGCCAGAGCCGGCTGAAGAGCACGGCACTAGAGATGCGGGAACCGGGGTCAAGGTGGGGGTTAGAGCTTGTGTTATGGATGGTCATTACATCAGTACTGTGGGTGGGAGGGGCAGATATGGCGGGAGCAGGGGGCCACATCAGGTTGTGGGAGCACGCGCCCGCTGGCTTCAAGCGGTGGCGCGCTCCGGCCTCCAATGCTCCTCTCGTTCCCCAGGTTGCACAGACCCTCAGGCCCTGGGCCTTCGGCTGATGCTGTGCAACGCCCGGTCCATGGTAAATAAAGCCCCCCTCATTTGTGATCTTGTTCAGGAGGGGGGAGCGGACCTGGCGGGTATTACGGAGACCTGGTTGGGCCAGGAAGGGGGGGTTCCCCTCGTTGAGATGTGCCCACCCGGTTTCCGCGCATTCCATCAGCCGAGGACACAGGGGAGGGGCGGGGGGGGTGGCGGTTGTCATTAGAGAAGGTCTTGGTCCGAGGGAGGTCACTGTTCCTCAGACGGCTGGTTGTGAGTCCCTCCTTGTGAAGTGGGGTCATGGGGTGCAGATGGGTGTGCTGGTTACGTACCTGGCTCCCTGCCACGTGACGGCAGCCCTGCCCGAGCTGCTCAACGTTATAGCCGCGGTGGCGGTTGACACCCCCAGGCTTATGGTCATGGGGGATTTTAACCTGCCATCCGTCGGTGAGGCGTCTGAGGTGGCTCGGGAGTTCATGGCTTCCATGACGGCCATGGACCTGACCCAGTTAGTTCATGGCCCTACTCACACGGGGGGAAACACGCTAGACCTGGTTTTTGTCTCTGGTCAGTGGTTGAATGATCTTGAGATAGGGGATATAGTGATCGAGCCCTTGTCATGGTCAGATCACTCCCTCCTTCGCTTTGACCTTCGAACCGCCGCACCCCGCTGCAGGGAGGCGGAACCATTGAGGTGGTACCGCCCCAGGCGCCTGATGGATCCTGATAGGTTCCAGACGGAGCTTGGGCCATTTCCTGAGGCTCTGGCACACGGCTCGACTGAGGAGCTGGTGGCCGCCTGGGATAGGGCGGCCGCTGGAGCTTTGGATCGGGTCGTGCCTTTGCGGCCTCTGACCCGGCGTCGATCTCGCCTGGCTCCTTGGTTCACCGAGGAGCTGAGGGAGATGAAGCGCCGGAAAAGATGCCTGGAGAGTGGTTGGAGGGCCAGCCATTCTGAATCTGACCGAACACTGGTAAGGTCTCATATTAGGACCTACCTGGTGGCGATAAAAGTGGCGAAGTATAACTACTTTGCCACTCTTATTGCGTCATCAGATAATTGCCCGGCTGCCCTGTTTAGGGTGACCCGCTCCCTGCTCCACCAGGAAGCGCGGGAGGACCCCTTGGAGGGTAGAGCCGAGGATTTTGTACAGTATCTGTATGACAAAATTGCTCAGATTCGGGAACATCTGGACTCTGACTGGGTAGATTCAGCGGGGAGGACAGAGGCAGGTCTTGTGAGTATTATCTGGGAAGAGTTTGATTCTGTGACGCCCGAAGACGTGGACAGGATACTGGGCAGACTGAGCGCAGCCACATGTTTACTGGACCCGTGTCCCTCCTGGTTGGTGCTGGCCTCTCGGGAGGTTACACGAGGCTGGCTCCAGGGGATTATAAATTCTTCCTTGAGTGAGGGTGTCTTCCCTGCCGCCTTGAAAGAGGCGGTGGTGAGGCCTCTCCTCAAGAAACCTTCCCTGGACCCAGCAGTGTTGGCAAATTATCGTCCAGTCTCCAACCTTCACTTCATTGCGAAGGTTGTTGAGAGTGTGGTAGCGCGACAGCTCCCCCAGTACCTGGATGAATCGTCGTATCTGGATCTGTTCCAGTCGGGCTTCAGGCCTGGGTACAGCACGGAAACGGCATTGGTCGCGTTGGTTGATGATCTCTGGAGGGCTCGGGACAGGGGTTGTTCCTCGGTCCTGGTCCTATTAGACCTCTCAGCGGCTTTTGATACCATCGACCATGGTATCATGCTGCACCGGCTAGAGGAGTTAGGGGTGGGGGGCACCGTCCTACGGTGGTTCTCCTCCTTTCTCTCTGACCGGTCGCAGTCTGTGTTGACAGGGGGGCAGAGGTCGACCCCGAGGCCCCTTGTATGTGGGGTGCCACAAGGGTCGGTCCTCTCGCCCCTTCTGTTCAACATTTAGGTGAAGCCGCTGGGTGAGATCATCCGTGGTTTCGGGGTGAAGTACCACCAGTACGCTGACGATACTCAGCTGTACATCTCCACCCCGGACCACCCCAATGATGCCCTTGAAGTGATGTCCCAGTGCCTGGAGGCCGTGCGGATCTGGATGGGGAGAAACAGACTCAGGCTCAACCCATCCAAGACCGAGTGGCTGTGGTTTCCGACATCCCGATATAGTCAGTTGGCGCCATCACTGACTATTGGGGGCGAGTCATTGGCCCCCACGGAGAGGGTTCGCAACTTGGGTGTCCTCCTGGACTCACGGCTGTCTTTAGAAGAGCACATGACGGCCGTGGCCAGGGGGACTTTTTATCAGGTCCGCCTGATTCGCCAGTTGCGTCCCTTTCTGGATCGGGACTCGTTAAATACGGTCACTCATGCTCTTGTTACTTCCCGCTTGGACTACTGCAATGCTCTCTACATGGGGCTCCCCTTGAGGAGCACCCGGAGGCTCCAGCTGGTCCAGAATGCGGCCACGCGGGTGGTTATGGGAGCGACGTGGCGCTCCCATGTGACCCCCCTCCTGCGCGAGCTGCACTGGCTCCCGGTGGTCTTCCGGGTGCGCTTCAAGGTTTTGGTTACCACCTTTAGAGCGCTCCATGGCATCGGACCGGGGTATCTACGAGACCGCCTTCTGCTACCAATAGCCTCTCACCGACCAGTACGCTCCCATAGAGAGGGGCTCCTCAGGGTGCCGTCGGCCAAACAGTGTCGACTGGCGGCCCCCAGGGGGAGAGCCTTCTCTGTGGGGGCACCTACCATCTGGAACGAGCTCCCCCCAGAGATACGGAAGATCCTGGACCTGCGCACGTTTCGCCGTGCTCTCAAAACTTTTCTATTTCAGCAAGCTGGCCTGGCCTAACTCCCCTCTTTTAAATTCTTAAATTTAAAATTTTTTAATTCGTGATTTTATAAATTGGGGTGTTTTAATCTGTGTTTCGGCCAAAATATTTAATAATTTTAAGGGATTTTTAATATTTGTATTGTCTGTATTTTATCTTGGCTGTTCACCGCCCTGAGTCCTTCGGGAGTAGGGCGGTATAGAAATTTGATTAATAAAAAAATAATAAATAAGAGCCGCCCCTTGCCACGCAGAGAGCACAGGCCCATAAAGAGAGTAGGTTTCCAGGACAGGCAACAGGACACAACAGAATGTTACAATTGTGGGTCCAGGAACCACTATAAAAGGGACTGCCCCAGAAATTTTAGAGAAAGGGACAGACATGAACACAGGGTCAGACATCCAGAGAGACACTCACCAGACAGTAGATACAGGCGCAGGGACTCTCCCAACCCAAGGGATAGAAGGGGAAACAGGGACAGCTCCAGAGATAGCCGAACCGGATCGCTGTATGGGATAGGAGAACACACACAAGTGACCAACCAGGACAGAGAGGACACCATGTGGCTCATAGATTCGGGAGCCACCAATCACACTATGTATAACAGGCAACTACTCTCTTCTTTCACAGAAGAGGACTTCTTAGTCAAGGTAGCCAACCAAAATGATGTTCGGGTTACAGGAAAAGGAAACGTAAGCTTACCAGGAATAGGAAAAATAGAGGGGGTACTGCTAGTCCCAGAGACACCCCACAACATTCTAGCTGTACTGAAACTCAGCAAAGAATCCGGAATAGAAGTAACTTTCAAGGGGGGAGAAACCTTCATGAGTAGGAACAGGAAAGACATAGGAAAGGTTGTAGTTAGAAGAGGGTTACCCTACCTGTACACCAAAAATGCTAACGTACCCAGCATAAACGCCAGTATAGAACCAGAAACAGATAAGGCAGACTCTAAACTAGAAAAAGGCAAAACTGACAGTGTAGAAGAAGAGGAACAGGGGAGCAGAGCTGCTAGTGCACATGAACACAACATACACAGTCAGAGGAAACTCACAATAGGCAAGCCCATCAACGATGATTGTGCCCACCTGTTACACAGGAAATTGGGGCACGCTAGCTTCCCTATTATTCAAAAAATGACAAACTGTACTGAAGGTATAAAAGTAAAGGACTGTGAAAACTACCTTGAGTGTTCAGTCTGTAAATGCTCAAAGCTAAAAACCAAACCCAGGCCAAAGAAGGCAACGCGCACCACCAGCCACATTTTCAATCTGGTACACATGGACTTAGTGGGGCCCTTAAGGCCATCCATAAAATACAAAAAAAGGTACTTCCTAACCATCGTGGATGACTACAGTCGAGACGGTTTCGTATATACTCTAAATCACAAAAACAAAGTATACCAGAAATTTAAGGAATTCTACAAGAGAGTAGAAGTCCAACACAACACAAAAATAAAACGAATAATGACCGATAGAGGGTTGGAATTCCTCTCGAGGGATTTCTCGCACTGGCTCAAGTCCAAGGGAATACTACACTTCACTTCCTCACTGTTCTCAGCCTTTCAAAATGGGGTAGCGAAACGATGGAATTCCACCCTGCAAACCATGGTAAGGTGCGCATTAGAGGATGCAGGGATTGGCCAACACTTTTGGTCAGAGGCCCTAGTGTATTCCAACTACACGCTAAACAGGCTTTGGTCTAGCGTGATTGATAAGACCCCATACAAGCTAATGTACAATAGGAAGCCGCAAATAGGACACTTACTTGTGTTTGGGGTCACTGCAGATGTGCACATACCAAAACAACTACGCCACAAGGGGGACAAAATATCCAGGAGGCTCAGGTTTATGGGTTATGAACCAGGCACCAAGGGATTCAGATTTATAGACAGCAACAATAGATTCATCATATCTAGGACAGCAGTGTTCCATGAGCAGGCAAACTGGTCCAAAATACATCTCAATGAGATACACCTCAGGCAGGAAATAAAACATAATATACAGGACCAGGACAAACAAACCACACAAGACAGCGAGAAAGAAAGGGGACACAAACCCAAGCACCAGGGAGTCAGAATCAATGAGTGGAAGGGAGACCACCCCATGATAAGAATAGACACACTCACCCAGAAAGAGGCAAGGTACTTACACGACACCGACTCAACACCAAACAGACCAGTTAGGGCAAGCAGGAACCAGATACCCAAAAGACTTGAGGATTATGTACTGCACATACACTCTAACCCAATCACCCCAAACTCCTACAACGAAGTGCTCATACTCCCCCAGAAAGAAAGGTTAAAATGGGAGTCAGCCATGGAAAAAGAAATGAGTAGCCTCAAAGAACTAGATGTGTTCACCCCTGCCAAAGTTCCAGAAGATAAGTCCCCAATAGGAACCAGATGGATCCTTAAAATCAAAACGCTAGAAGGTGGCAAGACACTATACAAGGCTCGGTTGGTGGCACAAGGGTTTGCCCAAAAATACCCAGAGGACTATACTGAGACCTACTCACCCACAGTGAGGGCAGAGAGTGTTAAAAGCGCCTTGGTAATTGCATCCATCCTAGGTCTGGAAGTGTACCAGTTCAATGTACAGACTGCATACCTGCATGCCAAACTGGACAAGGAGATTTACGTTAAGGCACCACACAGCAGGGACACACATAGGGGTGACGCATGGCTACTCAACAAGAGCTTGTATGGGTTGAAGCAGTCTGGGAAACGGTGGTACGAGTGCCTGGTCAAGGTGTTCGAAGCAATGGGGTTTGCTGCAACACCAGCAGACAACTGCTTTTTCACCAGAAAGGAGGGCGATTCCCTAGAATACATGCTTTTTTACGTGGATGATATCCTATACATTGGCAAACATAAAGAAAAATGTGACACCTTCGCTAGCAAGTTAGGGGAACATTTCTCCCTAAAATCTCTAGGGAAGATAAACAAATATCTGGATGTGCAAATCAGTAAAACCTCCAGGGGATTTCGCTTGTCACAAAAAGAAAAAATCATTGAACTTTTACACAAATGTAACATGGCAAACGCCAAACAAAGTGAAACTCCCATGCAACCAGACTTTTTGAAAAACATGTCTGGCGAAGCACCCGAATTCAAAGACAACACACTCTACAGATCCACCATAGGGTCCCTTTTGTATATTGCTAACTGGAACAGGCCCGACATCGCCCTACCGGTCAACTTACTGTCCAGACACGTAGGCAAACCCACCGTATAACATTGGGAAGCAATCAAAAGGGTACTCAGGTACCTGAAGTACAGTTCAGACGCATGCTTATGCCTAGAGCCGGATACACTCAATGGACCGACCCTCACCTGTTACGCGGATGCTGACTGGGCAGGGGATGTAAAGAGCAGGAAAAGCACTTCAGGATATGTGTTCTTCCTCAATAACAGCCCTATACACTGGTACACGGGCAAACAAAATCTAGTAGCCACATCAACCACCGAAGCGGAGTACATATGTTTGTCCAAGGCACTGTCAAGCCTCGGTTGGGTCTCACCATCACTGGGGAGGACGACGAGGAGGGGGCAAGCTGCTGGACTCTCTGGGGGCGTGTCATCAGCTGTTTGAGAAGTCTTTACCACTCACGCACAAAACGAAGCAAACTCTTTCATCGGAGATGGGGGGACATGGAGTTTGCAGATGACGCTGCCTTGTGATGTAACAGAGGCGCGCTCCTCCTACAGGCCAGCTAGGGGAAGGAGGGATGATGTTGACTGTTTGATTGCTAATTGATTTATTGTGCTCCTCCTACAGGCCTGCTAGAGGAAGGAGGGGTGATGTTAACTGTTTAATTGCCACTTGATTTATTGCTGCATATATAAAAGGCGCTACACTGCGATTGCGTGTAGCGCTAACTTTAAACCTTGTTTCCGGCTTGTGCCTTTCTCCTGCCTGTGTTTGCTGTGCTGAACCTAATTAAAGGATTGCAATTGCTTTATTTCATTCTGGTGTTGGCTTGTTTCCAGTGCAGTTGGGTGGACTGGCCGAGAGAAAGTTAGCGCTCCCCCACCCACCAATTTCAACTGCCTATGTTCCCTAGCTGCGGTCCGGTGAGAAAGGCTGTCAGTGATGGCAGAAGGGACGGCGCTAGGTGATGTGGAGTTGGAGGTCCCTCTAGAGGCTGACGTGGAGGAGGTGGTTGTGGAAGAGGAGAAGCTACAAACAGCAACCCCTCACCAACCGGTGGTCAGACCCAAGCTGCGCCAACCACGTGAGGAGGACTGTGTGGAGACGGCTGGTGTGCAGAGTCAAGGGCTAGACCCTTCGGGACAGGTTTCCAGTGGGGGCTGGTGGCCTAGCTCTACTTATACCGGGCCCCAATGGCCATCTACCCCCCCGTTGGGTCTGTCATTTAGAGGTTGGCGGGAAAGACGTTGGACAGACGACGAAGAGGCAGATTGGGGCTATGATACTACAGGGCCTGAACCCAGTGCTATGGATGCCATAAGAGATCGGTTTGGAGAAGGGAGTTTCCGGGACGCCCCGTCTTGGCAACCCTGGGCCACGGGGGCGGAGCCGTTACAAGGCACGTCTTGGCAGGATGAGGGCCTTTCCAGGCAAGAGGCTCGGTTTCGCATCGCTAGCCCCAAATTCCGAAGGGAACAGGAAACAGGAAAAGGAAAGGGCCAAATCAAAGACCGGGACTACCACCTGCCTAAGAGGGAGGATAGCACCAGGGGCTCCGAACAACCATCGACCAGAAGAGAGGTAGGAGCTGGAAGGTGGGCACAACGTTCTGTGGGGGAACGGAGGCCCGTTGGAGACCTGAGGAGAGATGGAGAGAACAGACCGCCTGTACCACCCCCAGCATGGATCCCGGTTCCTGGGATGTGGGCACCACCTCCAATCTGGGGCCCTCCTGCACTGCAAGCCACCTTTGACGGGAGCCCAGACCGTGTGGCGTTGTTCTTAAGCCAGGTGGTTAGTCATCTAGACCAGTATGGTCGCTGGTATCCATCACAATGGGCCATGGTGGTAGCCATTACGGCTGTGTTAACCGGCGATGCAGCAGACTGGGTGGCGGGATTACATCGCAACCATGCTAGAGAACTGGTGGACGTGGGTAGGTTCTTGGAAGCTCTCCGGTCTGCTTTTGAGGATGACTCCAGTGTACAAATCGTGGAAGGAGATCTTGTAGCCCTCAAACAGCGGGGTGTTCCTGCAAAGGACTATGTACGTGATTTCCGGAAAATTGCTAGTCGCTTAAGGGACTGGCCCGAACGGATGCTAGTCCAGCAATTTCGGATGGGGCTGGATCGTGAGTTACGTCAAGCCTGTGCGTACCGAGGCCTGGCTCCGTGCCTGGCTGTTTGGTTTAAAGCCGCTATTGAACTGGACATTACACTCCGGGAGTTTAGGCCTTGGTCGGAAGTTAATGTGGGACAGAGACGGGTTCCTACGGAGAGGGCCTCAGAAAAGCCGCCAACCACACGGGTTCAAGTACCTCTGCCCAGCAGCGTCCCACCTGAAAGGTCTCAGCGACCGGCGTTTCGTTGTTTTCGCTGCAATCAGATAGGACACAGAGAGGCTGAATGCCCTGTACCTCCGTTACGAGTACAGGCCCAAAACCTGGCTATGGGGGGTAGCGACCAGAGGCCGACCACGGCAGCCACAAGAACGTACCCAAGCACTTCAAGGACCAAAGTCCGCCGTAGACCATCAGGCTCGTGATATTACACCAACCACTATGGCGGGGAGATTCCCGGTGGTGTCGGGGGACAGTGATGACGACGAGCCAGAGGACCCTATGGTGAGCAAAACTGTGTTCCCTTTTGTCATACCTGTGGTGCTGAGGAATCCCCGAAGCACGACGGGTTTTCAGTATGGTGCTTTAATAGACACTGGATGTACCCGTTGTCTGGTGCGGAGAAGTGTGGTGGATGCTCTGGGCCTACAGATAAAAAAGCTAAAGGTTCCTGTGAAGTTCGAACAGATGGATGGGTCGTTATTGGGGGGGGGCGCCTGCTAACCACGTAACTGAACAAGTGTTGTTGACGATAGGTGAACATCAAGAGTCCATCCAGTTTATTGTGGTTGAAAAAATGATAGAGCCAGTTATTCTGGGTCTCACATGGTTAGATAAATGGCAACCTCACATCTGGTGGGAGGGAGGTTATCGTAAGCTTAGAATCCCTTTGGGACCTGCTGTCCCGTCCCCTGCTTCTTCAGTGGGACAGTCAAATGAGGGACAGGACAATAGCTGTGCCTCCACAGAGGTGTTGCTTACACCGGACTTTCCTATTGTTTACCAAGACCTTTCAGCCGTGTTTAGTGAAGAGGAATGCGAAGTACTACCCCCCCATCGGACTACGGATTGCGCTATCGAGTTGGTGCCTGGGGCTAAGTTACCAAAACCTCGAATGTATTCCATGACCCAACAAGAATTGTCCGAGTTACGACAATATATCGACAAAAATTTAGCTAGAGGTTTCATCGTCCCTAGTAGGTCTAGGATGGCTGCCCCAGTCTTCTTCAGGGAGAAGAAGGACAGTGGGGTTCGGTTATGTGTTGACTTCTGAGATTTGAATGGAGTGTGTATAGAACATCTATACCCCCTTCCGCTTATGAAGGATTTGTTAGCTGCGCTATCTACAGGACGGGTATTTACAAAACTCGATTTACGGGAAGCGTACTACCGAGTACGTATCAAACAGGGCGATGAATGGAAGACCACTTTCAACTGCCCTCTTGGTAGCTACCAATATAGAGTTATGCCGTTTGGACTTCAAGGCGCTCCAGCAGTGTTCATGCAACTTATCAACGAAGTTTTGCATGAACATTTGTATAGAGGAGTTCTTGTTTATTTAGACGACATTCTAATATATACGCGCACATTGGAAGAACACGTTGTGTTAGTCTGTCAGGTTCTGGAGAAGTTGTTAGCTGCTAAACTGTTTATAAAACTTTCGAAATGTGAGTTCCATAAGTCAAAAATAGATTACCTCGGGTACAGGATCTCAAGCGATGGGATAGAAATGGATCCATGTAAAGTCCAAGCTATAGTTGAGTGGCAAGCACCGAAAACCAGGAAACAACTCCAAAGTTTCCTTGGTTTCGCGAATTTCTATCGCCAATTCGTCCCCGCATTTGCCGCTATAGCACTGCCGTTAACAGACCTGTTACGCACTAAATCCCCTGTGATAAAACCAAGACCAAACCAGTTATTGCAATGGACAGCTCAATGTCAAAGTGCGTTTGAACAGTTGAAATATCTTTTCACCAGAGAACCGGTACTTAAACACCCTGATCTGTCTCGTGAATTCATCGTTCAAGCCGATGCTAGTGACGTTGCTGTGGGAGCTGTGTTGCTGCAAAAAGATGAACAGGATAGGATACGCCCTTGTGCTTATACCTCACGCAAATTAAACACCACAGAGCGAGGGTGGGCGATCTGGGAAAAGGAGGCCTTCGCTGTCTGTTGGGCTCTACTGACGTGGCGTCACATCCTGGAAGGGGCTACTATCCCATTTGAGGTATGGACAGACCATAAAAATTTAGAGGCATTACAAAAGCCTAGACGTCTGTCCCCAAAGCAACTACGCTGGGCACAATATTTTTGAAGATTCAATTTCAGACTCAAATATGTGCCAGCAGGAAAGAACTTCCTCGCCGATGCACTTTCTCGTATGCCACAATATAACAGTAAGCGCGAGGAAGTAGTGGAATCTCTTATACCACCTATTGAGAGTGGGCATGCGGTTGCGACAGTGTTACAGAAAGAAGCATCTTTCTTAACGAATCTTCGGATAGCTGTCAGCCAGGATACGTGGGTAAATCAAAACCAAACGTCAGTAATCCTATGAGATGGATTAGGGTGGAATGGGGATCGTTTATACATTCCAGAACCGCTTCGAGCTACAGTTTTAAGGCGGTGCCATGATGCCAAACCAGCAGGTCACTATGGTTTCCTTAAAACACTTCACCTGATTAGACGTCAATTTTGGTGGCCACGAATGCGTGGTGAAATTGAACGTTACGTAAAAACGTGCCCAACATGCGCAGCAGCAAAATCATGGTCAGGGAAACCACTCGGTCGATTACAATCGGTGGCTGATCCTAGTTGTCCGTGGGAGGAGGTGGCGATGGATTTTATAGTGGACCTTCCGCCCAGCAATGGACATACCGTTATTTGGACAGTAGTAGACCTATTTTCAAAGCAGGCGCATTTTATACCCTGTCGGGGTTTACCATCTGCCCGACGATTGACAGACATGTTTATACAACATATCTACCACCTTCACGGGGTCCCGAAATGTATTATATCAGATTGGGGTGTCCAGTTCACCGCCCAGTTTTGGAGGTCTTTCATTCATAGGATAGGGTCTACTCAAGGATTAAGTTCAGCCTTCCATCCCAGTACAAATGGAGCAGTCGAACGAGCTAATGCCGCTGTGGAACGATATCTACGTTGCTACGTTTCGTATCAGCAAACTGATTGGTCTGCCTTACTCCCGTTCGCTGAAGTCGCGTACAACAATATCAGCCACCGTAGCACGGGATTTTCTCCTTTCCAAATCATCTATGGAAGAGAATTCCCTGCCATACATGAGGTAGAACCTCCAGCTACAGGGGTATCTACGCATTCCGGTTGGGCCGACAAGATCCGACAAACGTGGCCAGCGGTAAAAACGGCGCTTCAAAAAGCAGCAAATGAATACAAACTTTATGTTGATAAAAAAAGAGCTGACCCAAAACCGTTTTCTGTAGGGGATCACGTGTATCTATCTACAAAATACTTGAAATTACGATTACCTAGTAGGAAACTAGGTCCCAAATACATAGGTCCTTTTCCTATAACACGTGTGATCAACCCTGTCTCTGTCATGCTTAAGCTACCTTCACTGTTAGGAAAAATACATCCTGTTTTTCATAGCAGCCTCCTTAAACCTGTCAAAGAGGAAAGGCCCACACATCAGCCTGTTTCCCTGGGACCGAGTCATTCAGATCAATATGAGATAGATAAAGTATTGGATTCACGTCTACGTAGAGGCAGGTTACAGTACTTAGTACGGTGGAAGGGTTATCCACTAGCACAAGCATCTTGGGTGGCAGCTCCAGACGTTCATGCCAACCGGTTGCTCCGTCGGTATCATCGAAAATATCCAAATAAACCAGGTCCCAGTGGGTAGAACGGTTGCTATGCTAACATCTTTATTTTATTCCTGCAGGTGGACTCCTGGTAGAGAGGAGCCACCTGTCGAGCCTCGGTTGGGTCTCGCCATCACTGGAGAGGACGACGAGGAGGGGGCAAGCTGCTGGACTCTCCGGGGGCGTGTCATCAGCTGTTTGAGAAGTCTTTACCACTCACGCACAAAACAAAGTAAACTCTTTCATCGGAGATGGGGGGACATGGAGTTTGCAGATGACGCTGCCTTGTGATGTAACAGAGGCACGCTCCTCCTACAGGCCAGCTAGGGGAAGGAGGGTTGATGTTGACTGTTTGATTGCTAATTGATTTATTGTGCTCCTCCTACAGGCCTGCTAGAGGAAGGAGGGGTGATGTTAACTGTTTAATTGCCACTTGATTTATTGCTGCGTATATAAAAGGCGCTACACTGCGATTGCGTGTAGCGCTAACTTTAAACCTTGTTTCCGGCTTGTGCCTTTCTCCTGCCTGTGTTTGCTGTGCTGAACCTAATTAAAGGATTGCAACTGCTTTATTCCATTCTGGTGTTGGCTTGTTTCCAGTGCAGTTGGGTGGACTGGCCGAGAGGCACCCAATAACCTGACGTGGTTCGATGATCTACTCACCAGCATCTGGACCGAACCTGCATACCCAATAATCATCCACGAGGATAACAAGGCTGCTATTGAGATATCTAGGGCGGATGCCATAGGCCAGAGATCCAGGCACATAGATATCAAGCACAAACATGTGAGGCAACTTTCGAAAATAGGATTCATCAAAACCACACACTGCGACACTGAAGAACAAACGGCGGACATCCTAACAAAACCTCTGCAAGGCAAACAGCTCGCCTATCTAATGTCCAAACTATACGTTCACCCCTGGGTTCCCCGACAACAAACCGCACACACACAGGTCAAGCATTTAGAGGGGTATTTGTCACATATAAATGCTTTACCCATACAAGTTGACATCCATGACCCAGGACTGCAAGGGTTAACCCACACACACCCTCCATCTACCTTCCCCCTAGACCACTCCTTACCCCAGACTCCGCCTCCCAGGTATTTAAGGTTGTCCCACGCTGCTCCAGATGTTCTTGCTGATGATCCCTGTAAAGAGAAGGTCCATGTAAATAAAAAGTAATCTGTTTGACCATCGATGAGTCTATGTCTGTTATTGGGTCCGATCCTTGAAATTAGTCACAGGAATAAGAGTAATAAATGCTTCTGTCCATGTTGTTAGTAATTTGGCCTCTTCAAGTGCTTCATTAAATATTTCTAATATTATCCATTCTAACGTTTCTTGTGTATTTTTATATAACTCAATGGGAATTCCATCTGGGCCTGGTGATTTATTATTTTTCTGCTTTTTCAATGCCGCCTCTAGTTCGGTTGTAGTTATTACTCCATTTAACATCTCTCTTTGCTCTTCTGTAATTTGGTTTATGTTCAGTGTATCTAGATATTGTTTGACCTTATCCTCTGCAATATTATCTTGAGAATATAACTTCTTGTATTATTGAGAATATAAATATCTTGAGAATATAAAATTCTTGTATTATTTTCTTTTTTTCTTCCCTTCTGTGTTGAATCACTCCTTTCTCATCTTGTAATTGATATATTATTCTTTTCTCTTTTTCTTTTTTTAATTTGTATGCTAACCAGCATCCTGGTTTATTCGTGTGCTTGAAATAGTTTTGTTTTGCCATTTTAATTTTCTGTGCCATTTCTTCTTGTATGTTCAAATTAAATTTGTGTTTTATGAAATCTCTTTTTTCTTTTTTTTTTTTAATTATTTTGAGGCTCTTTCTGTAATTCAAATTCCACTTTTTAAAGTTCTTCCTGTAATGTCTCTTGTTGTTGTTTTCTTATTTTTTCTTGCCATGTACGCTATTGTTAATCCACATATATAGGCTTTTGTGGTATCCCACAAGTTTTGTAACGATGTGTCCTCTTTCTTGTTTACCATAAAAAATAATCTCAGTTCTTTCTCTAACATTTGTCTGTATTCTTTATCTTTTAGTAGATTTTGGTTCATTGTCCATCTCTTTTTCCTTTTCTGTCCTTTCCATATTATTTTCTGCCCAACAATCTGCCCAATTGTTAGTCTCTATTTCTATTTCTTCTATCTCTTTTCGTAATCCTGGTGTCACCCATGCCATGTCGATTCTTGACCAGGACTGGTGCGGATTTGAGTAAAATGTATATTGACTTTTTGTCCCATGTACTTCTTTCCATGCATCCTGCAAATTTAATTCTAATGTCATTTCAAAGGATGATTTTGGTAGTAAGTTTTTCTTCTTATTATTTTTCTTATTGCTTTTATAGTCTTTTTTAATATCCACAATTGCATTGAAATCTCCAATTATGCATATATTTTCATATTCCATTTCCGTTAATTTGTTGTGTATTTTTTAATAGAATTCATATTGATTGTTATTTGGGGCATATATTATCGTAAGTAATATTTGTTTTTGCTCTGTTTCTAACTCTATCATTAAAATTCTATTTTCTTCGTCTGCGTATATTAATCTTGATTTTATTTTTTCTTTGACGTATGTTGCAATTCCTCTTTTTTTTAATTTGCTAGTGTTGTGTAAAGTTTCCCTATTTTTGGATTTTCAAGTAATTTACTATGTTCTTTCTTAATATGTACTTCTTGTAAGTCTATCACATCTATATCTAGTTTCCGTAACTTTGCAAATGTTTGCATTCTTTTCTTTGGTGAGTTTAGACCATTTATATTTATAGAAAGCATTTTGATTTCCTCTTCCATTTTTACTTATGTAGTTTTCTTGTGTTTCTTGTCTCCCTCTGTATTCTCCTTCTTATATCTTCCCATTCCACTTGTTCTCTTTCCTGTATCCTTTTTTCTTCTCTCTCACTCTCTTTTTCTTCTGGTAGATCTTCTTCCTGGCTTTTACTCTCCACCTCTTCTCTGCTCTCTTGATCCTCTTCAGTTGTAAAGTGGTGTTCATAAAATTCTTGCGCTTTGTCTAGTGTGTCTATTTTTTAAAAAAATTCCTGCCATGTGATCAGGATGCCTTCCGGCACCAACCACTTAAACATAACCTTATATTTAACCAATTGAGTTCTTAGGAACTGGTATTGTCTTCTTTGGTTTCTCACCCTCTGTTGTGGCTCTGTTGCCTGAGCCTGGGCTATCGACAGATGCAGACTCTGAGAGTGAGGGGGCGGAGTTGGCAAGGCCTCCCTCTCCAGGACCCTCCTCTCTGGCAATGCCTCCAGAGGACACCGAAGGCCAAATGATAGGCTCAGAGCCAAGCACGTCCCTGCAGCCACAGGTGGACAGCGACGAGGAAGATAAGTGCTGGCTGGACCCTCGACAGAGGCGCAGGGAGAAGCGTGCACAGCAGAGGGGAAGGCGTGCCAGAGATTAGCTGAGTCACTGGACCACACCCCACAGGGTATAAATGTGGGTGTGGTGGCCGGTTCAGTTTGTGATGAGCAAAAACTAGAACTAATCCATGATTTCTGCATTACTGGACTTTGCCTGCTTTATCGGACTGCATTTGGATTAATCCTGGTATTGTTGAAAACTCTGCCTGTTTTATCGGAATGCTGGCAGGCTAATCTTTGTTTTGAGTGAGTAAAGTCTGAATTGGCAGCTAGCCACTGGGTTGCTGCCAGCTTTATTTTCAAAGAATTTTGTCGTGTGGCTTATTAACTCTGGGCCGTCTGTGGGGGTGCGTGAGTGGAACGGGGACAGAACACCCTCCGTGGTATTTGTTTCAATGTTATTTCTTTCCCTTTGTATGTTATCTGTTCGTCCCTCATTTTTTATATTTCATCCCTTATCGTTCTCTTGGTAAACCTTACATGTATTTCTTTAGCTAACCTGTATCTTCATGCATAATTTGTATGTACTCTGTACACTTCATCTATAGCCCTTCTTACGTCTTGTTTGTCTTTCTGTAACATCTCTGCCAGGATCTCTGCCATTTTCTCACCTAAATCTTCCTCCTTCTCTTCCATGATATTTTGGAACCTTAAATAATAAGATGCCTTCTCCATCTTGAGAAACACGATTGATTCTTCGAGATCTCTGTTTGTAAGCATGCATTTTTGCTCCATTATTTTCATTTTTTGGTCTACTTGATCCATTTTTGTTTCTACTGATTTTATCCTCTGTTCATTTTCTGTGATAGCTTGTTGGATGTTCCCTATTTTATCATCCATGCTTTTTATGTCTCCTTTCATTTCTCCCATTTCAGTCTTGATTTCTTCATGGTGTCTCTTTGTTTCCTCATGGTTGTTTGCTATTGCCTCTTGCGTTTTAGTCATCACTTCTTGAATCATTAGCAAAGTTGCCTGCATATTCTGCACACTCAGTGCCAAACCAGATTTCTCCATCCCCATCATACTCTCTATTGATCTTTGGTTCAAGGGTGATGATGTTGCTGATGCCGGGTTTGAAGCTGTTTTTTTCCATATCTTGGTTATGGTAGTCGTGCTTGTCATTTTTATCGCTTGGCAGATGTTTTCCCACAATAATATACAATTTTAATTAACGTAAGTTCTGGTATTCCCAAATTGCCTTATATATATGAATGTAACAGTATACTAATATCAAATTAATTAACTTTTACAATATATAAGTGTATTATGTATAGGTTATACAATATTGAGGTTAGTCTGATTAATATACTTGCTATGATATAAATATATTCTCCTTATAGCTTAATACTTTAACACAAGTTAATATACTCTATAATTTTTATATTTTATAAAGTTGTGTAAATATCTATATATAAACAAATATCAGTGCAGATATAGATAAGTTTATGTAAATAAATATAGATATGTTTTTATAGTATACTGAACTTATTATCGAAATCTATCTCTTAACATTTTTTTTTCTCTCTGCGCATGCCCCAAGATGGCGCTGTCCGTGTGCGATACGCCCAATGATGGGATGGTTTCTGGTCATTTGGGGGTCTTGGGAGCTGATTTGACCATCTGCGGCTCCAGCCCCGGTTATGGGAGTCTCTGCCCAGCCTGTTGAGGGCTTTTTCACCCTCCGGAATGTCATGGCTGGGTCGGAGCTGACGCGGGAGGCGCCGCGGGAGGATGGTGATGGCGGCCTGGGTGCGGCAGCCTTCTTCAGCGCCGGAGGCCACGGAGGCCGGAGCGGCGATGGCTGTGGGCACAGCGGCGGCGGTACGGAGCGGGCCCTCCCCTCCCAGGCCCTGGATATCTTTCTGGTGGTCCTGGGACATGTTGAGGGGCCGGGTTCCGGACGGCATTGACGGTGGCAGCTGAGGCAGCAATGGCAGCTGTGGCTCGATGGCGAGATGATGGCAGTGGTGGCAGCCTGGTGCCTAGCAGCAAAGTGGGGGGGGAGATATGGCTGGCTTATCTGGCCTTACCATCAATTACCAGCTGAAACTGCAGGGATTCACAGACCGCAAGCCTCAAAAACTTGAAAACAATTGCAAAGCTTCTTGAGGTTTGCAAATTTCTATCGCCAGTTCATCCGGTCCTTTGCTCACGTGGCTCTTCCATTAACCGACCTTCTACAAATGAAATATTTAGTCCAAAAACCCCATCTGGGCCAACCGGTACAATGGACATTGGCTTGCCAACACGCATTAGAACACCTGAAGACATTCTCAAGAGAGCCAATACTGAAACATCCAGATACCACCAAGCCGTTATGATGATCCCCGGGTGGCTATCCACCATGGAGGCAATGATCCACCCCAATACACTAGATGTAGGCAAAATGCTCAGATATAATGAAATTTTAGATAATCAAGGGAAGCTCTAAAACAAACAGGAGTTAAAGGAACAGGGAATATTTATAGATTGGTGGCCATACCTACAGTTACAATCTAGATATAAAAAGGACGCAGAAGAATATGGATTCAATATTGAACCACAACAATTAGATAAACTGTTGGTAGGACCAGAGGGAAAACTAATAACCAAAATATATAATTATTTACTAAAATTTGGTAGGGCGGAGGAGATGGTGAAAGAACCCATGATTTAAATCCAAAATGTTGGAAATGCAAACAGGTAGAAGGTACCTTCTTTCAATCATGGTGGTCATGCCCCGAAGCGAAAAGATATTGGACGAAAATACAAGAATGGCTGCAGGATTTAACTAAGTGTCAAATAGAACTTAAACCAGAATTGTTTCTCCTGGGGATATTTAGGGCGAAATATAATATAAAGATAAAATATTTGATGTTACATATATTAACGGCGGCAAGGATTGCTTTGCGCTGTCACCATTTAGCTCAGCAATTCCACTCTGCTTGTCTCTTTAAACGCCGCTGCCTTCTGGGCAAAATCCTGCCCTTCTTCTTTGAGTCTATTTCTTTCTGCTTCACCAATCCACAAACAATTCTCACCGCCTTTCTGGGGATGTTTCGTTCCACCGATATCGGCTCCTGTTTTTAACTTTTTGATTCCTGCACTTGCGGTTGTTACCGTTCCAGATAGGCCAATATGGCCGATTTCTTCTCTGCTGGTTTTAAGAGGTTTCTCCTATCCGTTCGGGGGATTGCTTTTCACCCCGACATCTTCGGAGTGTCCTCTTCGACCCGTCAATCTCTCCGGGATCGACTGTGCCCTTAAAGGGCTCCTGGCAGAAAAATTTCAGGCTACGGGTATGGAGCTCCGTTCCTTTGCCCGCTTCATGATGATGTCACCACCGGAAGTTCTGACAGGTTCTGGAGAACCAGTAGCAGAAATTTTGAGTAGTTCGGAGAACCGGCAAATACCACCTCTGGCTGGCCCCAGAGTGGGGTGGGAATGGAGATTTTGCAGTATCCTTCCCCTGCCATGCCCACCATACCACGCCCACCAAGCCATGCCCACAGAACTGGTAGTAAAAAAATTTGAATTCCACCACTGGTCAGGACAGTTCAAAGGCCAGGCAACTATAACAGGAGCTATCTGCCCTGGTGTTGCAATGTCTTCTGTTTTTTCAAATAATTTCATAATTTCATCCTTCATGAGGAAGATATAACGCAATTGTGTCATATCTCCCCACAATGGATTGTGGCTCTCGATGATAGATTTGAAGGTGTTTATAACCATTTGGGGGTCAGTTCGGAAGGAGGAAGTGTCCTTCTTCCAAATCATTAAGTCATCAGAGGGAAAAGGAGTATGGGTGAGGACATATTCAAATTGTCCCCTACTGCATCCAGGGACAGGTTTCTGCAAGAGAGGGGCCATCAGTTTAGCCTCTAATTTCTCCTTTAAGGGAGGTTTGCTTAGGTCTGGCTGTTTTGACTGGGATTCCCCATTTTCCTTTTCCTTGAAATTCTCTGAATCTGACAATTCTGCCCAACAATACCAGTAGGGCAACTGTGAAGGCTTTAATTTGGATCTTAACCTTTTCAATGTTTCATAATTAAAAGTACCACCTTCTGGCCAGAAGGTGGTACTTTCTGATTTCCAGCTTCATCACTGAGGCGAGTCCACTTCTCACATAGGTTGCGTGTGTGCTTCTTCCTCATTCCCACCTGGACGGGCAATTTCTCCCAGCTCCAGGCATCCATCAGTCTCCCTAGGGGAGATCTTGATGGGATCCTAGACTCTGAGCTGCCCATACCTAGATTGCTTTTCCCCCCGTCCGTGACAAGACTCTGAGGTTTCTTTTCCTGGGTCTCTCGCAATCCATGAAATACACCGCCCTGTCAGGTGAAGGTACATTTCAACCTGCAGTCTGCCACCTTACAGTTTTCAGGCAAATGGCCTGTGAGGACTGTGTCCGCCGAAATTAATCAGAGTATGGGCACCCCTTTTCCAGAATAGGGCTTTGCTCAGTGATTATTAGCTAGTTGCCCAGGAGTGAACCTCTCACTTTCCTTTTCTCTCAATCACTTCCCACATACTTTCTCCCTTCTCTTAACAGAAGGTCCTGCACTCTGGCCAATCACCCTTGCTTTCCAGAATTCACCGGTCATGGTCCGGTGGGACTAGCAATTAATCTGTTTGTGGCTAGAAAAGGTGCATAGGGAGCAGGATCCAGCTGTGGCAGAGGGAGGGATTTTTCTCAAATGTATTCACACACACACACACCCACACACACACAGTCTCTTTCTCTTCCTGGACCCCTAAAAGTCAAATGGAAATTTTTTTGTGGTACTCACCTCCTTTCGAGCAGCCGGTGAGCATACAAGTCTCAAAACTCCCTTTACTACCCTGTGCCACCCGGGCAGGGTCCGTAGAGCTTGCCCACAGATGAAAAGAATGTTGGCAGTAGGGTAGTGGCTCTCCAGGCCCAGTCTGGTGGCTGGGTTAGCTGGGAGTCCCTTTGTGCTTGCCAAAATTGTTGGAAGGAAGAAGTCGGGGCTCATTTTCCCGCTGGGAGATTACACAGAGAAGAAAAGAAAAAAAACCAGAATGCTGCCGTGATTTAAAATTGAAGAGCCGAAGCCAGCTGCTTGGAAGGTTTTTATTTGCAGAAGTGAAGTGACATTCAGCAGTTCAGTTCTGGGACAGCTGAACAACTAACTGGGTGAGTGGATAGATTCTTATAGGGTTCTGTGACTTTGAAGTTTAAACTATTCCTGGGGTTGTGCATTGTGAGGGCTTTTGTGTTCTAAAAGAGTGTTGGGTAATTCCTATTGTGACTGAAGGCTATATCCTGTGTTGGATTTCTTGGGTGAGGGGCTGCTGGATTAATCCTATCACTTTGTTTTTGTTTGGCTATTAAGTTGTGCTGTAGGGGTTTCAAAATGTTTTGCTTGAATGGGCTATTGCTAGTAGTATTTGTTGGCTTATGAATGGAGCCATCTAGATAGGTGGCATCTGCTCTCAATAAGCTTATCTTCTTAAGTGCCAGTATCCGCTTGTGGTTAGCACCTTGCTACAATGTTTCTTTTGCAAGTGTCTGTCAGGGTTCCAAGTGACACCCCCAGCAGAAGTAAAACTCCAAGGCAGGCATTTTCCTCAAAGTTCCATTTTATTAGAGATGTCATATTGGCACATCTGGGAAAACCCTAATCTGAAAGGCCTCTGGGTTTTCCCCACCCAAATCAAAATCAAAGTTCCTTCCCCTGCACCCACATGTCTATCACATGGTCCAATCATGTCCCCATCCCAAATGGAGTTGCTTCCCAGTCACGCCTCTCCAGGTGCAGGCTGAACAGCCTTTACTCCCAGGGAAAAGAATGTTGTTATGGCTATACATCTCACCCTGTCTCCATCACTCCCCCTCCCATTTCCCACAGCATGCCCATCCACAAAGTGTGGCAGCCCTGAAGATCCAAAGTAAAAGATGACCTCCAGGGATGACAGGCTGCCCCCCCAGCCGATGAGCGTGTCCTGAAACAAGATAAATGTAGGGGGTTAGTCGAGTCAGTCTTTAACCGCCTCTCCCCGCCCCCCAGGAGGACCCTTTGGCTTATTAGGGAATTTATTGTGGAATTGTTTCACTAGCCTACCTGCCTTCACATCCCAGCTCTTAACCCAGGTAGCTTCAGACAAAGGGTATCCTTTCCAATGGACCAAATACTGCAAACGACCCCTATGCAATTTGGAGTCCAAAATTTTCTTAACCTCATAATGGGTTTCCCCTTGCACTACCATCGGTTTAGGCACTGGGCGGTCCTGTGGTCTCAGTCTTGAACTAACAGCAGGCTTCAGCAAGCTGCTGCAGAAGACTGGATGCACTTTCCCTAATAGGTGTGGGAGGTTAAGTTGAACTGTTACTGGGTTAATTACTTTCACTATTGAAAACGGTCCTAAGAACTTAGGTCCTAGCTTTCTGCTGGGCAATTTCAATTTAATGTATTTGGTGGACAGGTAAACGCAATCTCCCATGCGAAAGCGGGGTTGAAGTGATCAGCGTTTATCTGCTTGTTTCTTGTATGCTTCTGCTGCCTCCACAAGTGCTTTCTTGGTGTTTTTCCAACCCCTTTTGAATGACTCCATCCATTCAGCTAGAGTCATGGAGGAGGGCAGCTCTCTTGGCAACTCGGGCATGGGAACAAATTCCATGCCACTAGTGATTTGAAAAGGGGTTAGTTCGGTGCTGCTATGCACTGCATTGTTATAAGCCACTTCCGCGAAAGGCAGCAGATCTGCCCAGTTTTCTTGTTGGTAATCCACATAGCATCTTATGTACTGCTCTACCATGGTGTTCGCATGTTCCGCGGCTCCATTCGTGCGCAGATGAAAAGCCGAGCTAAGTCCTTGAGTTGACCCAATGGATTTCAGGAATTCTCTCCAGAATTTAGCAGTGAACTGAACGCCTCTGTCTGAGATTACCCTTCCAATCTCCAGTCGGTAGATCTGCTTGATGAACATTTTAGCCAGTTTCCTGGCCGAGGGTAAACCGGAGCAGGCAGTAAAGTGGACTTCCTTAGAGAATAAGTCAATCACAGTCCAGATGACTGTATTCCCCCTGCTCTCTGGGAACTCGACTATAAAATCCATAGCGATTTCCTCCCAGGGCCAGCTGGGGTCAGCTACTTGTTGGAGAAGTCCAGGAGGTCTTCCTGGCCTCATCTTTATAGTGGTGCAAGTAGCACAACTTTTTACATAGTCTTCCACATCAACTTTCATCTTCGGCCACCAGAATTGCCTCTGGGCTAAGTGGAGGGTTTTTAGGAAGTCGAAGTGACCAGCCAGTTGGGAGTCATGGCTGCACTGCAAGACTGGCAACCTCAAGCTGGTGGGGACGTATAGTTTGGACCCTTTCCAAGCTAGTTCCTCTCTCATGGTCAGGATGTCCTGGTTTTCATTAAACCACTGATCGGCTGGGAATGCAGCTTTTAGTGCGGCTGTCATTTACTCCATTCTGGGGTTGTTTTGGCATTTGGTTTGGCCCCTGGAGGTGACTTGCGCAGCTTGTTGAGAAGGGGGGATGATTGCATGGACAACTTCCTCCCTCTGACTATTGAATTGTGGCTTTCTGGATAGTGCATCTGCTAGCAGATTTTCCCCCCTGGGATGTATTTTAGCTCAAAGTTGAACAGTTTAAAATACTGCGCCCAGCGGACTTGTTTGGGGTAGAACTTTTGGGGGGTCTTTAGGGCCTCAAGGTTTTTGTGATCAGTCCAGACCTTGAAAGGCACTTTATTCCCCTCTAAGAAGTGCTTACAGGAAAGGAGAGCCCAGTCTGTATCCTATAAAGAAAATATGTACAAAATATTCTATAGGTGGCATTTGCCACCAGCAAGACTGGCTAAAATGTTTCCCAATACCCCATCAACATGCTGGAAATGCAAACAACAAAGGAGAACGTACTACCACATGTGGTGGACGTGCCCCAAAGCAAAACAGTATTGGAGTAAAATTAAATTACAATTGGAAGAGATAACCAAACAACATATAGAGATGAAGCCAGAAATATTTTTACTACGAATACTCCCAGGGTCTTATGAAAAAAAAAATACAATATTTAATTATTCATATTACTACAACAGCAAGAATAATATACGCACAGAATTGGAAAAACAATAATATACCAACCGAAGATAATTTGATTAGAAAAGTTTTGGAATGTGCAGAAATGGACAAACTTACAAAGGAGATACAAGAAAAATAGGAAACAGAATATTATATATTTAATTTAATTTAATTTAATTTAATTTAATTTAATTTCCAATTTATATACCGCCCTTCTCCCTGAGGACTCAGGGCGGTGTACAGCCAAGATAAAAAACATAGAATACAAATATTAAAACATTTAAAAATATATATAAATTTTGGCCCGAAAGTTAAGAATCACAGACTAATTAAAAGAATTTAAAAATTTCTTCTTAAGCCAACCCGGCTTGCTGAAAAAGATGGGTTTTCAGGGAACGACGGAAGGCACTGAGGTCATGGATTCTTCTTATCTCCGGGGGCAACTGATTCCAGAGGGTGGGAGCCCCCACAGAGAAGGCCCTCCCCCTGGGGGCCACCAGCCTACATTGTTTGGCTGATGGCACCCTGAGGAGGCCCTCTCTGTGGGAGCGCACGGGTCGATGGGAGGTCGTCGGTAGCAGCAGGCGGTCTCGGAGATAGCTAGGCCCTATGCCATGGAGCGCTTTAAAGATGATAACCAACACCTTGAAGCGCACCCGGAAGACCACCGGGAGCCAGTGCAGCTCGCGCAGGAGCGGTGTTACATGGGAGCGCCATGTTGCTCCCATCACTACCCGCGCTGCTGCATTCTGGACCAGCTGGAGCCTCCGGGTGCTCCTCAAGGGGAGCCCCATGTAGAGAGCGTTGCAGTAGTCAAGGCGAGAGGTGACGAGGGCGTGAGTGACTGTGCACAAGGAATCCCGATCAAGAAAGGGCCGCAACTGGCGAATCAGGCGAACCTGATAAAAGGTCCCCCTGGTAACAGCCGTCAGATGTTCCTCCAAAGACAGCTGCCTATCCAGGAGGACTCCCAGATTGCGAGCCCTTTCAGTGGGGGCCAAAGACTCGCCCCCAATAGTCAGTGATGGAGTCAACTGACTATATCGGGATGCCGGGAGCCACAGCCACTTAGTCTTGGAAGGGTTGAGCTTGAGCCTGTTCCTCCCCATCCAGATCCGCACAGCCTCCAGGCACTGGGACATCACTTCAAGGGCATCGTTGGGGTGGCCTGGGATGGAGATGTACAGCTGGGTGTCATCAGCGTACTGGTGGTATCTCACCCCAAAGCCACGGATGATCTCGCCCAGCGGCTTCACATAAATGTTGAACAGAAGGGGCGAGAGGACCGATCCCTGCGGCACTCCACAAATGAGAGGCCTCGAGGTCGACCTCTGCCCCCCTGCCAACACAAACTGCGACCGGTCAGAGAGAAAGGAGGAGAACCACCGCAACACAGTGCCTCCCACCCCCAACTCTTCCAGCCGGTGCAGCATGATACCATGGTCGATGGTATCAAAAGCCGCTGAGAGATCTAATAGGACCAGAACAGAGGAATAACCCCTGTCCCGAGCCCTCCAGAGATCATCCACCAACGCGACCAATGCCATTTCCGTGCTGTGCCCAGACCTGAAACCCGACTGGAACGGATCTAGATAGGATGTTTCCTCCAGGAATTGTGGAAACTGTTGCGCGACCACACTCTCAACAACCTTCGCAATGAAGCGAAGGTTGGAGACAGGACGATAGTTAGCCAATATTGCTGGATCCAGGGACGGCTTCTTGAGGAGAGGCCTCACCACTGCCTCTTTCAGGGCAGCGGGGAAGTGACCCTCACTCAATGAAGCATTAATGACTCCCTGGAGCCAGCCTCATGTAACCTCCCGGGAAGCCAGTACCAACCAGGAGGGACACGGGTCCAGTAAATGGCCGCACTAAGTCTCCCCAAAATCCTGTCCACATCATCGGGAGTCACAGCATCAAACTCCTCCCAGATAACATTCTCAAGACTGTTCCCCGTCACCCTGCCCTGATCTACCCAGTCAGAGTCCAAATCCCCCCGGATCTGAGCGATTTTGTCATACAGGTATTGTCTGAAATCCTCCACCCTGCCTTCTAAGGGATCCTCCCGGACTCCCAGATGGAGCAGGGCACGGGTCACCCTAAACAGGGCGGCCGGACGATTCCCTGATGACGCAATAGAGGCGGAAAAGTAGTTAGACTTTGCCATCTTTATCGCCACTAGGTAGGCCTTAATATGCGACGTTACCAGTGTTCGATCAGATTCAGCGAGACTGGCCCTCCAACCGCTCTCCAGGCGTCTTTTCTGGTGCTTCATTTCCCTCAGCTCCTCAGTGAACCAAGGAGCCGCACGGGATCGGCATCCGGTCAGAGGCCGCAAAGGCACAACTCGGTCCAAGGCCCCACCAGCCGCCCGATCCCAGGCGGCTACCAGGTCCTCGGCCGAGTCATGTGCTAGATCCTCAGGAAATGGCCCAAGCTCCGTCTGGAACCTATCAGGATCCATCAGGCGCCTGGGGCGGATCCATCTAGTTGGGTCCGCCTCCCTGCGGCGAGGGGTCGCGGTTCGAAGATCTAGGCGAAGGAGTGAGTGGTCAGTCCATGACAAGGGTTCCATGTCTATATCCCCTATAACAAGACCACTCAACCACTGGCCAGAGACAAAAATCAAATCCAGAGTGTGACTTCCCCTGTGAGTAGGGCCATGAACTAACTGGGTCAGGTCCATGGCCGTCATGGAAGCCATGAACTCCCGAGCCACCTCAGATGTTTCACCAACGGATGGCAAGTTGAAATCACCCATGACTAAAAGCCTGGGTGTATCTACTGCCACCGTGGCTATCACGTCGAGTAGCTCAGGTAGGGCTGTTGCCACGCGGCAGGGAGCCAGGTACGTAAGCAACAAGCCCATCTGAACCCCATGACCCCATCTCACAAAGAGGGACTCACATCCGGCTATCTGAGGCACAGTGGTCTCCCTCGGACCCAGATCCTTGTTAATAATAACCGCCACCCCCCCCGCCCCTCCCCTGGGCCCTCGGCTGATGGAATGCTCTGAAGCCTGGTGGGCACATTTCAACCAGAGGGACGCCACCCTCCGGGCCCAACCAGGTCTCCGTAATACCCGCCAGGTCCGCTCCTCCCTCTTGTATAAGATCGTGAATGAGGGGGGCCTTATTAACCATGGACCTGGCACTGCATAACATCAGCCGAAGGCCCAGATCCTGAGTGTCTAAGCCACCTAGTCTCCGAGAGGAGCCATGGGGACCGGGGCAAGCAATTGCTCTCAAACAGCGAGTGCGAGCCCCCAACACATGATATGGTCCCCTGCTCCCGCCATATCTGCCCCTCCCATCTACCGTGCTGATGGTACAGACCTCATAGGTATCGTCCCCCATCCCTTTCCCAGTCCTTCGACCAACACCTCCCAAATCATTACCCTGTGCCGGGCTCGGCTCTGACCCTGGTGGATTTCCCCCCCATCCCCCAGAGTCTTCTTCCCAATTTCTCTAGAAAGATCATTACAAACCCCCCTCCCAGAACCCCTTAAAATCTTAAAAAAATTCCCTAAAAAACCCCACAAATTCTTCCTTGCTCCATGCCATCTCTCTGGACTCCAAAGTCCGTCATCGAGATAGGCCCTCGATAATGTGGAGGGCCAAACCTGCGAGAGGGGAGAATCTCGCAGGGCGAGGAGTTCCGACACCGAATACATATAATCATCAGGGGAGCCAAAGTCCAAGGGAAGGGAGTACTGCTGATGTTACAAACATAGGGAAATTCTAGTCCATGGTCAGGCCATCAAGCCCATTGTCCTCTCACGACAATGGCCAAGGAGGTGTATATCATTCAACCCCGTAAGTTTCTAGGGCAGCCATGCTCTCACCTAGGCCACCCATGGAAACTCTGATGGAAATCTGGGCGTGAAGATAGCCATAATCCGCCTCCCACTGGCCTTACATCCATAGAACCAGTATCCCTCCTGGGATAAGTAGCATCCGGGAGTCCAAGTATCCTGCTCAGAAGGAGGTTTAAGTTCGTAAATTCACGTCAAAGAGATTTTACATGGCAGGGAGTTCAGACAGGCTAGATGTAAAAGGGGGAAAATTCGGAATAATTCAGCAGGCCAAGATAGATGGGTAGCTGTAACCGTAATAAGGCCCATAGGCCTGAACTCGGTCCAAAGGAAGGAAGAGGGAGGGGAAATTCAAGCCGCATAGGTTTGTAGTTCTTTTCCGACCCCTGCAAATCCCTCAACCATTATCTGATGGATAATGCTGCCCTATTTCGTTCCCCCCCATCCAGCTCGTCCTGGGGGGGGTCTCTGGGTCTCCATGGAGGTAACCCTTCCCCCAAGGGTCCAACACTCTCCAATCTCCCAGAGCTCAGTCTAAGGCTGCTGCTGAAGAATCCTATGCTGTAGTTCAGGTCTGCAAGCCGTTGGGAGCCGCCCCGACACCAGCTGCCATCACCGCAGCCACCGCCGCGGCTGCCACCGCCACCATCGCCGCCATCGCCATCGGCCTCCCCACGGACGCCCCCAGCCGCCCCCTGCCTCTAGATCTTCCTCGAGGCATCCAGGGGCGTGGGGAACCTCCGTAGGGGCCTCAAACGTTGTCGTCGTCAGGGGGCCGTGACCGCCGCCGCCGCGACCGCCCGTAGCCGCCGGTGCTAGCGCCGCCCCCGCAGGCCGCATCCATTCACGCCCTCACCCGCCGGTGCTTCAACGTCATCCTCCTCGGAGCTGGGGTGGTCCGGAGAGCTAACAAAGCTCTCAATGGGATCCCCAGGTGCTCTTTTTCCCAATCGGGGGTCATAGCTGTTCAAAATGACCCCCCCGAAGTCCCCCAAGCCGAGGCATCGCCTCCCGAGGATCCGGGATTCAGCGCCGGGACGCCATCTTAGACATGCGCAGAAGTTGTGGGAGAAATAGTATGAGTGGTTAGAGGAAAGAGATAAAAGGCAAGGAAAGATTAAATAAGGAAGATATAGGAGTAGAAATGTAATAATAATTAAGAGGAAACAGAAAAAAATGAAGATTGTAGAAATGAAATTGTGTACACTGTTATTTATATGTATATATGTAAATAAATTAATATTAGAATTATATGTATAAAGAATACATTGAAATAAGGGAGAAAAAATGGATAAGTAAGAAATGTTTTACCGATGCGAAATTGTTGGAAAGAAAAAATTGTTAAAGATTCTTTTTTGTTTTTAAAAAAATGTTTAATAAAAATTATTTTTTTTAAAAAAAGGAAAGGAGAGCCCAGCCTCCTTCTCCCATATTACCCACTGTCTCTCGGTGTCGGTGAGTTTTTTGGACACATACGTGCAGGGCAAGAGCTGACCCTGTGGGTCCTTTTGCAAAAGCACCACTGCCACAGCTACATCGCTGGTGTTGGCTTGAACGATCAACTGTCGCTCAGGGCTCAGGAATCGGCTCCTTGGTGAAGAGACTTTTTAATTTTTCAAATGCTTTTTGGCAATCTAGTGACCAGGCCAGCGGTTGGGTTGGACGCGATTTCCTAAAGGGGGGGGCTGTTTTCAGTAGTTCCATCAGGGGTATGGCTACTTCTGCAAAAGCTGGAATGAATTGTCTATAGAAGTTTGCGAACCCATAAGTAATTCGGCTGGGCTCTTTCTGGTGGCTACACAGGGAGTGACGTGTTGGTTGAACAAATACTTATCAAGTTTCTCCTGATAGTCCCCTGGACCCATTCGAGTCAAGGCCTCTTTCGTCATTCTCACTATTCGCTCTACCTGCCTGTTACTCGCGGGGTGAAATGGCGTGACCAGGGCATGATGTATTCCTCGGTTTACTAGGAATACCTCGAATGCCGTTGCCCTAAATTGCGGCCCATTGTCCAATGCCAACACGTCTGGCAACCCATATGTCGCAAACATTTTGTTTAATACTCTCACAATAGTGTCTGTTGTGGTTGACCTCATTATGGCCACCTCCAGCCATTTGGAATAGGCATCCACAACAATTAGGAAGGACAACCCCTTTATCGGCCCTGCAAAATCGAGATGTATTCTAGACCTGGGGCCTTTCGGTGTTTCCCAGTCCCGTGGTGGTGCTGCAGGAGGTGCCGGTCTCGATTCCTGGCATGCTTGACACAACGCCACCCACTCCGCAATATCTTTATCTATATTTGGCCACCACAGATAACTACAGGCCAATGCCTTCATCCTTACAATTCCAGGGTGGCCTTCGTATAGAGTCTCTAATAATGATTTCCTTAGCCTTGATGGTATCACTACCCGATTCCCCCACAATAGGCAACCCTTCTGCACTGAAAGTTCGTATTGCCTTACCCGGAATGGCTTAAACTCTACACTCCCTGTCTCTTTAGGCCATCCCCTCCACACCCAGTTTAACACTTGCATGATTTTTCGGTCTTTTCTCGACTGGGTTGCCACTTCCGTGGCCGTAACAAGAAGGGACGGCATGGTCTCAATCAGCAGTACTGATGCTGCTGGAGCCGGATCCTCCACTAGATTAGGTAGCAGACATCGGCTTAGGTCGTCATCATGGCTCAGTTCTATGCCAGGTCAATGTATAAGTCGATAACTATATGCTGCTAAGAACTCTGTCCAACGCGTCATTCTTGGGGACAGGACCCGCGGTGTTTGCCGGTCCCCCGCGATTAGTCCCAAAAGTGGCTTATGATCTGTCACTAAATCAAATCTCCTTCCATAAACATATTCGTGAAATCTCTTAATTCCAGCCAACGCAGCCAACGCCTCATTATCAAGTTGGCTGTAGTTTCTCTCGGCAGATGATAATGTCCTGGAAAAGAATGCTATTGGAGCCTCACGATTGTCTGGAAGGCGATGACTCAAAACTCCCCTGACTCCAAACGGGGATGCATCACACGTCAGGACTAACGGCAGACGTTCATTAAACTGAACTAAGACGCTATCCGAGGAAATTAATTTTTTTACCCCCACAAATGCAGCTGCTTCTCTGCGCCCCCATACCCACGGCACCTTTTTCTCCAATAGTCGATGTAGTGGTTCAGCGACAGATGCCTTTTGTTGCAAAAACACTATAGAAATTGAGGAGCCCTAAAAAGGCCTGGAGTTCCATCTTATTTCTTGGTGTTGGCGCAGCCTGTATTGCTTGTACTTTCTCCTTGGTGGGGTGCAATCCGGATGCATGGACCAGGTACCCCAGGAACTCGACTTGATTTACTGCTACTTTACACTTTTCTTCCTTTACCTTTAGTCCAGCCTCTTGAAATCTTTGTAGCACTAATCGTAGTCGTTCAAATAATTCCATTTTATTGGTAGCAGAGATGAGCACGTCATCCAAATAGGGCACAACCCCAGGGATGCCATATAACAAACGTTCCATCAGGCTTTGAAACAACCCTGGGGCCACGCTCACCCCAAACTGTAGGCAGCGACAACGGAACGCCCCCCGATGCATTATGATTGTTTGGGCTTCGGCAGTGGCATCATCTACAGGGAGCTGCTGATATGCTTGGGCAAGATCTAACTTTGCGAAGATCTTACCCCCACCCCAACGAATGTAACGAGTGCTGCACCACTGGTAAAGGATAAGCATTATGTTGAAGAGCCCTATTCAACGAACATTTATAATCTGCGCAAATTCGGACCGACCCGTCTGGTTTCACTGGCGTCACGATAGGGGTCTCCCACTTGGTGTGGTCCACCGGTTCCAGTACGCCTTGCTGAATCAATTTATCTAGTTGTTCATCAACTTTGGGCTTTAGTGCAAATGGCAGCCTCCTCGGTTTCATTCTTTTTTTTTTTAAATTTTTTTAAAATTTATAAACTTTATTAAAACACAAATAAAACACATATAAAAACATATAAAAACATTTACACAACAAACAACATATAAATAAGTTAATCTTTTGAAGCATTTGTTTCATATTGGTCCTTCAATTAGTACAGTTATGCTTATTCCCCTTAATCTTAACCTAATAGTTTCCTTTTTCCATTTCCCCCTCCCCACTCTTTTCCTCCCCTAAGAATTCCCCCCTTATTAATCTATATACTATATATTTGGATTATCCCTTTCTTTTTAAATTTCCCTCTACAGATTTATCTACCCGTAGGAAGTTATTTATATACATATTTACATTTTTATTCTATCCTTCCTCTAGTTGTATTTCTTTGATGGTGGCGTTATACCATTGATACCACTTATTCCATATTTTGTAGTACTCTGTCTCTTTTTTTTCCTTTAGCTCTTTTGTTAGCATATCCATTTTGGCGCACTGTGTAATTTTGTCCATTACTTCTTCTTTCGTTGGGATTTCTTCCTGTTTCCAGTTTTTGGCATATGTTATCCGCGCTGCTGTTAGAATATGTATCAACAAATATTTTATTTCTTTAGGATATGTTTTGGTGAAGATTCCTAACAGGAAAGTTTCTGGTTTCTTCTCTATTTGTAGCTTAGTAATTTGTTCCAGCCATTTCTTAATATTGGACCAAAATTTCTTTGCCGCCGGGCACGTCCACCATACAGTAGATGGTAAAAAGTACCTTGAGAGTTTTTACATTTCCAACATAGTGAGCTGTTTTTTGGATGAATTTTTGCCAATCTTGTGGGTGACATATGCCACCTATAAAACATCTTCAGCTGGTTTTCCTTGTATGCCACCGCTAATGTTGGTTTTGTGTTCAGTTGCCAAAGTTCTTCCCATTTCTCCAGATCTATTGTATATTTGAAGTTTTGCATCCATTTAATCATCGTATTCTTAACTGTTTCCTCCTCCATCTTATATCGCAACAGGAATTTATAAATTTTACTAATTAATTTCTCTTCTGAGTCTAATATAATTTTATCTAATTCTTGTTTTTCTTTGTAAATTTCGTATGTTTTTATATATTCCTTATGTTTCGATTGAATCTGTGAGAAGGTCCACCAATCGATTTCTCTATTTAAATCTGTTTCCAATTGTTGTTTAGTTTTCAATTTCCCTTGATAATCAGTTAGGTCTTTGTATCTAATTATATTTTTAGGTTCTGTTAGGTTTGGATGCCTTAACGCTTCTGATGGTGAAAGCCAAATCGGGATTTTTGTATACTGTTGTTTTTTAATTTTGAGCCAGATTAATAGTAATGCGTTCCTAATTGTGTGTCTTTTAAAGTAAATGTGTGTTTTATATTTTTCGTCCCATAGAAAGGAGTGCCAGCCTATTTGTAAATCGTGACCTTCGATTGTTAATGTTCTGCTATTTTTCAGTTCCATCCAATCTTTAACCCATGATAACACTGCCGCTTGATTCTTTGTTATATCCTCGGACTTATTGTCATCTAATAAATAATTATATAGTTTAGCCAAAATCTTTTTACCTGTTCCCGTCAGGACTTTATCCAATCCATTTGGTCCAAATTCTAAGCCATATTGTTCTTTGTCTTTCTGGTATCTAGATTTTATTTGTAAATAGGTCCACCAATCTAAAGTTATTCCTTGCTCTCTTAAAGTATCATTTGATTAAAGATTCCCTCCTTCATCTAAAATATCTTTGTACCTGCCCATTTTCTCCATTCCCCACCTATTGGGGTAGATCAGGGCCTCCATCGTTGAGAGCCAACTTGGGACTTTTTTGTAATATCTTTGCCTAATCGGGGTCCATGTTTGTATCAATGAGTCTCTAATTTTATGTCTATGAAAATATGTCTTCCTTTTCCTCTCTACATCCCAAATGTGGGCATGCCACCCTTTTTGTAAATCGTGGCCTTCTAGGGTTAAAATCCTCTCATTTTCCAGGGTGATCCAATCTCTTATCCAGACTAGCTTAGCTGCCCTGTAATATGTTTCCCAATCGGGGAGCCCAAATCCACCTATATCTCTTTTGCCCCTTAAAATTTTAAAAGAAAACCTCAGTTTCTTCCCCTCCCATATAAATTCTCTAATAATTTTATCTAATTCTGAAAAAAACTTTTTATCTAAATTCACCGGTATGTTTTGGAATAAAAATAATATTTGGGGGAGAATATTCATCTTAATTGCGGCTATCTTGCCCAAAAGTGACAATCTTATTTTCTTCCATCTGTCGAGGTCTTGTTTCATTTTTCTAATTAAGGGGGTATAGTTGTCCTCTTTTAAGGTCGAACATCTTGATGTAATCCAAATTCCTAGGTATTTAATTTTTTTGGCAATCTGTAGTCCTAATACTTCTTCTATCTCATTTTTCTGACTCTCAGTTGTGTTCTTAATCAGTACTTTGGTTTTAATTTTGTTCAATTTAAAGCCTGCCACCTCTCCGTATTTTCCCAATTCCTCTAACACTTTTGGTCCCGATTCTATGGGGTCCTCAAGAATTAAGGCTACATCGTCTGCAAATGCTTGCGTCTTGTAAATCTCCTTCCTAATCTTCAGAACTTTTATTTCCTCATTGATTCTAATTTTTCATAAAAGAACTTCTAGGGCCAAAATAAACAATAGTGGAGATAGGGGACAGCCTTGCCTTACCCCCTTGCTAATTTGAAATGTTTTGGTCCTATCTCCATTCACCAAAATACTTGCCTTTTGTTTGTCATAGATAGATTTGATCATCATTTCAAAATTTGTTCCGAATTTCATTATCTCAATTTGTTTGGTCATAAATTTCCAATTTAAATTGTCGAATGCCTTTTGGGCATCAACAAAGATTAAGGCCATCTGTTTTTCGGGGTGTTCTTCATAGTACTCTAGGGCAGTGGTCCCCAACCCCCGGTCCGCGGACCGGTGCCGGGCCGTGGAGTACCTGGCACCGGGCCGCGCAGCGGCCGGGGGACATGAACGCTGCAGCGCAAAGGCTCCTGGGCCGTGCGCAATGGGCCGTGCGCAAAAGCTCCTGGGCCGTGCCCCCACCCCTGCGCGCGCTCAGCGGGCTGCGGCGATAAAAAGGTTGGGGACCACTGCTCTAGGGTGTCTAGCATGATTCTCAAATTGTCTCTAATTTGCCTCCCTGGCAGGAATCCATTTTGATCCTTATATATCCAATTATTTAGTATCTTTTTCATTCTTTCTGCCATTATGCCCATGAATAGCTTATAATCAGTGTTTAGGAGCGAAATTGGTCTATAATTCTGAATTTGTTTTAGGTCGGCACCTTCTTTCGGCACAAGTGTGACATGCGCTTCCTTCCACGACTCTGGGATTTTATAGCCTATCAATGCATCATTAAAAATAAATGCATGGGAGAAAAATATTGGACGAGATGTAAATTTTGGGGAATGGGAGGAGGCATGGAATAGGAATCTTAAATTGACTAGAGCAGCGACATACAAGGAAAACCATTACAAAATGCTCCATAGATGGTATTTAGCCCCGGCCAGGCTAGCAAAGATATACCCTAATATACACCCCAATTGTTGGAAATGTGGCCATGGCCAAGGCACCTTCTTTCACATGTGGTGGACATGCCCGGAAGTGAAAGGATATTGGAGTAAGATCAGGAGATGGTTATATGAAATAATTGGCGAAGATATTGAATTAACACCAGAGATATTTCTCCTGGGAATAGTAAAGAAGTCATACGGAAAGGAAAAGATTCATTTAATGATTCATATAATTACAGCCTCCAGACTGGCATACGCACAGTATTGGAAAGAGAAAACCCAACCACCAGAAGAGCTTATAATTAGGAAAATACTGGAGTGCGCAGGGATGACTAAATTAACTCATGAATTAAACGATGATGAGAAGTCAGATTATTATATTGAGTGGGAAAGGTGGTATAAGTGGAAGCATGATAAAATAAAAGAAAGACCAAAAGGTGTGTTAAATAATGGTAAAAAGTAATTTGAAATATCACCAGAATATTATTTCTGTATATAGTTAAAACACTGCACATCCGATGTTAATTGAAAATGTTAATATACTTATGTTTTTTTTTTAAAACTCAATAAAGTTTTCCAAAAAAACAAAACACTGCCGCTTGATAGTAGAGTTCCCAATCCAGGAGTGCTGTTCCTCCCCTGTCCTTGGTGTCTTGGAGTAACTTCAATTTTATTCGTGGTCGTTTCCCCTGCCATATGAATTTAGAAATCATCTTATTTAAAGTTTCAAAGAATTTTTTCTCTAATTTTATTGGCACAACCTGGAACAGGTATAACAGCTTTGGTAAAGTATTCATTTTAATAGTGGAAATTCTTCCCATTAGTGAGATCTGTAAGTTTTTCCAATTATCCAAATCTTTTTTTATCTGTATCATTAATTTATCATAATTGTTTTCTCTTATTGATGAGGTTCTTGGTGACAACCAGATCCCTAAGTATTTTATTTTCTTCGTTGCTTGAATTTGTATCCTGTTCTCCAGTTCTGTCTCTTGGATCTTCGTAAGATTTTTTAGTATTAATTTCGATTTATTTCTATTTATTTTTAGGCCAGCCACCTCTCCAAATTCTTCTATTTTCTTGAACAATTTTGGTACTACTTCTAATGGCTCTTCTGCTATAAATACAAGGTCATCAGCAAAAGCCTGAGCCTTGTACTCCTCTCGTCTTATTTTTAACCCTTTGATTTCTTGGTCTTCCCTAATTTTTTTTAGCAAAATCTCCAATGTTAAAATATACAGTAGTGGAGAAAGTGGACAGCCTTGTCTAACCCCTTTTGTTATATCGAATTGATCAGTCGTGTCGTCATTCAAAATTACTTTTGCTGTTTGTTTAGTGTATATTTCTCCTATAATTTTTTCGAAGTTTGTTCCGAATTGCATACTCTCTTTTTTTTTTTATTGCAAAAGTTTTACAATTACATTTTCACCCCTTTTTTTCCCCCCCACCCCCCCCCAAACTTCCCAACCTCCCTAACCCTCCCTAACCCTCCCCTCCCCCCAGACTTCCCTATAATATACTCATAACTGGTAAAGAAAGATAAAAAAAAACACACAAAAAAAAACCCTTAATATAACACTTATGTAAAAACTTGAACCCCTCACTCCCCTGTATAATTTTTCTTTTTACCCTCATTACCTTAAAATATTTCTAATACATTATTTTCAAATAAAAGCTATTTGATACTTTCTAGTTTGATATTTGTTCTGAACATATTCTATCCACCTTTTCCATTCCCATTCATAAGTCTCTTGTGAACAATCTTTTAAGTATGCTGAAATCTTCGCCATCTCTGCAAAACTGGCCATCTTCAAAGTCCATTCCTCAATAGTGGGCAAGGCTTCATTTTTCCAATATTTACCTATCAACAATCTTGCTGCTGTTATCATATACAATATCAGTTTTGTTTCACCCGATGTAAAACCCTTAACTATACCCAATAAAAACAGTTGTGGAGAGAATTGAATTTTTTTCTTCAAAACATTCTGCATGACCCACCAAATTTTTATCCAAAAAGCCTTAACTTTCCTACAGGTCCACCAAACATGATAATACGTAGCATCCAAACATTCACATCTCCAACATTTTGGCTGAACATTAGGGTACATACATGACAACTTTTGGGGATCTAAATGCCATCTATAAAACATTTTATAGAAATTTTCCCTCAGGTTCTGCGACTGTGTAAATTTAACATTCTGAACCCAAATTTTTTCCCATGTTTCCAACATCACTGGTTCTTCAAAATTTTGTGCCCACTTAATCATACAATCTTTAACTAATTCAGTTTCTGAGTCCCTTTCTAGCAAAACATTATAAAGCCTTTTGATATGCATTGGACCTTTCTCTTTTATATGCCTAACCAATTCTTCCTCGTGCAACATAATACCAGTTTTTTGGTCCTCTTTCCATCTCAATTGTAATTGATTATATTGTAACCAAGTTAAATTAATCCCTTCGTCCAACAGTGTCTGCAATGTCTTCAGCTGCCATCTGCCCGCATCTGTAAAAAGAACCTCTTTGTAAGAAAACCCCCCGAGTGACATTATATTTGTATTCCATAAAGTATGACCAAGATCCAGCCATAGCGGTATTTTATAATCCCATTTGAGTCGGTGCTTCTTCCAAACTCTCATCAAAGAGTCTCTAAGTATATGACTTTTAAATACTTTATCAACTTTGTCATCATAAAATAAGTAAGCATGCCATCCAAATTCAAGATCAAAACTTTCTGCATTCAATATTCCAGCCTTTTTACTTCCAAACCAATCACTTGTTAAAGTTAAAGCTGCTGCATCGTAATATAACTGTAGGTTTGGAAGTTTAAGACCTCCTCTTTCTGGAACATCTTGCATAATTTTCAGTTTCACTCTCGGCTTTTTCTCGTTCCAGACAAACTTATTGAGTCCAGTTTGCCAGACTTTCAATTGTTTATCACTTTTAAGCACCGGAATCATTTGAAACAAAAAAAGAAATCTTGGCAAAATGTTCATCTTAACTGCTGCTATTCTTCCAAGTAGAGACAGCTGCAGTTTTTTCCAAGTCTCCATGTCTTTCTGCACCTCTCGCCACAACACCTCATAGTTATTTTGAAACAATTTCATGTTTGATTCTGCAACCTGAACTCCTAGATATTTTACCTTAGGTACAGTCTCAAAACCTGCCCTCCTTTCAAGCTCATGTTTACGATCTTGTGTCATATTTTTAACTATCATTTTAGTCTTTTTTGGATTCAGTCTAAAACCTGAAACTTTACCATAGTCTTGTATAATGTCCTTCATCAGGATTATTGATTCCATTGGTTGTGATAGGGTAACAACCAGATCATCTGCAAATGCCTTTATTCTGTAATCCTCTTGCCTAATCATTATACCTTTCAAGATATTAGAGTCCCGTATTGTATTTAGCAAGACTTCTAGTGTTAGGATAAATAAAAGTGGGGACAACGGACATCCCTGTCTTGTTCCTTTTTCAATTTTAAACTCTGTTGTCAAGCTTCCATTAATAATAATCTGTGCCTTTTGCTCTTGGTAAATTGCTGAAATCGCCTGTATAAATTGATCCCCAAAATCCATCTTTTTTAAAGTCTTTAGTAGAAAATTCCAATCCACTCTATCAAAGGCCTTCTCTGCATCCAGAAAGACCAGCACTGCAGGAATCTGTTTATTCTTCTCAAGATATTCCAATAAATCTATTACTTGCCTTACATTATCCTTCATGTGTCTGCCCTCGATAAATCCCGCTTGATCATCATGAATCACCTTTTGAATTACTGGCATCAACCTGTTGGCTAATACTTTCGCATAAATTTTATAATCTGTATTCAAAAGAGATATTGGTCTATAGTTCTCTGGTTTTTTAGGACCGACTTGTTCTTTTGGTATCAAAGATATGTAAGCTGTTGTCCATGATGGGGGTATTTTACCCCCTTGTTGAATATTGCAAAATAAATCTCTAAGTTGTTCCACCATTTCAGCTTGCAAAGTTTTGTAATACACTGCGGTCAAACCATCCGTGCCAGGAGCTTTGGCTGTTTTTAGCTGTTTAATTGCTACTATTATCTCCTCCTCTGTTATAGGATAATTCATTCTTTCCTTTTGTTGATCAGTAATTTTTGTAACTCTTTTATCGTTTAAATATTTTTCTATGAGTCCATTCTGCACCTCCTCTTTAGCATATAGTTTAGTATAATAGTCCACAAAAGCTTCTTTAATTAATTTTTGTTGAGAAATTTCTTTCCCTCCAATATCAATACTATCAATAGTCCGTATACTTTGTTTTTTCCTCAATGTGTAAGCCAACCATCTGCCCGGTTTATTAGCGTTACAAAATGTATTGTGCTTCGCATATTGTAAGTTTGTTGCAACTTGTTCCGCCATAAGCATTTGAAATTGGTCTTTCAAAAGTTTTATAGCACCGCATATTCTTTCATCTGTTGGATTTTTAATAAGTAACTGTTCTTTATTCTTTATTTCTATTTCCAATTCAGATCTTTTCTTTTGTCGAAACAGTCTATGTTTAGAGTTCATGTAAATAAGTACCCCTCTCATATAAGCTTTACTTGCGTCCCATACAATTTCAATTGGGGTACCTTTATTCAAATTTATTTCAAAAAATTCTTTCAAATGCTTTTTAAATTCTGTTATATTTTTTTCATATCTAAACAAGTTCTCATTTAATCTCCAAGAACGTCTCTCAACCTTATCCATCTCAATTTCTATCCATACTGGGCTATGGTCAGTCAAAGTTCTTGGAAAAATCTTTGTTCTTTTTGTCTTAACAAGTAAATCATCTGACAACAAAATAAAGTCAATCCTAGAGAAGGATCTGTGTCTGTCAGAAAAAAAAGTGTAGTCCAAATCTTTTGGATTATGTATTCTCCAAACATCTTTTAGTTCCATATCTTCTTTCATGTCAAAAAAAGTCTGTGGTAATCTGATCCTAGACTTTGCCAAACTCTTTTTATCTTCCGGTTTCCTCGTCTTCGGCGGCGGCGGTGCCTTTTGAAGCTCCGCCAGCCCCGCCGCTTGTAGAGCCGCTTCATGACTAAGAAGCGGCTCGAAAACTTCAAAAATCTTTAGGATTTTTGAAGAGAGATCGCAGGGCACAGGTTGAGCCCCTGCAACCCCCCCAGGGGATAGTTTCTGGGGAGGGAACAGGAGCGGCTCCCATTCAACCTGCTGGAACTCCGGGCGGCGTGGGACAAGTCTGCATTTGCAGAACAAGCCGGCTACAGGAAACCTTAAATTGAAAGAAAAGGAATCAGCCTTAATAAGCAGCATACTGTTACTTGAACCCTGAAACTCGGAATCGCAAGTATTAGAGTTTTCTTGGCTTTCTAACCTGAGTGAAAAAATGCGGATGAGTGAAAGTGAACTGTAAAAATATGGCGCCTAGCCTCAGAGTTAACGAGCGGGCGAGTGTGGATTGCTGAACTCATCTTGCTTTGTTACAAAGTTTCTAAACTGCTACGAAGTTGCTTCGCTTGTAACAAGAGAAATAAGAGAGAAATTTCTCCTTTTTCAATACTGGACTTTGCTTTGCTTTGGTTCTTATTTGATTAAATCTGGGGGACTTTTTTAGAAGTCTTTGTGGAGGTGGGAGAGGAAGAAGAACTTCCCTTTTTAGTAAAACTAGCCTACGTGGCAGGATGGCCTCAAAGAAGCAGGAAGCGAAGGCAACAGGAGGTGGATCTCCCACACATAAAGCACAGCCTCCCCCTGTACAACAGATACAGACTCAGAAAAAAGATTTTGATGTGGGAGATTTAAAAGAATTTATTTCTAACACTTTGGATGATAAATTTCAAAAATCTCAACAGGAGATAGATGATAAACTCCAAAAATCACATCAGGAATTTATGCAGGAAATTAATGAAGTTAAAGATATGGTGAAACAAAATCAAAACAAGGTGACTAAAAAAATATCAGAAGTGGCGTCTGGCCTGGCAGAATTTATTATGAAAGTTGATTCTAAAGTTGAAGAACTTAAATCAGAAGTTAATGTTAAGATGAAAGATAATGATTATAAAATTGCTGATGTTGACAATAAAATGCAAAGAGTTGAAAATGAGATTGTGATGATACAATTCAGGGCAATGGAGTTTGCCATACGGCTTCGAGGAATTCGAGAAGAGGAAAGACAGGATTTGAGACAGGTTTGTTCTGAGGCCCTGGCTAAGATTCTACAAGTTAATCCTGATGTGGTTTTTCACAAAATAGATAAAATTTACAGAGTCAACTCTTGGGTGGCCAGACAAAGACAATTGCCTAGAGATGTGGTCATATATTTTACAGATAGAGAAATAAGAAATGACATCCTGCAAAAATCCTTCTACACCTCTGTCCAAGTGGGGGGCTCACGAATTGGAATTTATAAAGAATTACCTCCTAAAATGCTGAAAACCAGAAAAGAATTTGGCTTTCTTGTTAAGGAGTTGCAAAATTTACAGATACCATTTCGGTGGGACGCCCCAGCTGGTATAATTTTCAGATACAAGGGAGAAAGATATCGTTTGAATACCGTGGAGAAGGCACAGCACTTTTACACTACTATTCTTAAGGAAAGAACACCATCCCCACGTACATCTACAGTTTTGGAGATTAAGGAGAGTGATGAGAAGCAACCTCAACGAGAACTGCAAGAACAGTCTAAGCAGGAACCAGAGGAAATGCAAGGCGCAGAAGGAGGTTTTCTGGATGAGCCTTTGCTGGAATCTTCTCCAATCTTGGATTCGCTTCAGATGATCGAAGTTAAGGATCAACGTATAACTCGAGCTCAATCTAAGTTACTTAAACAAAAGCAACAACAACAACAGGAAAGACAAGACAAGAAGGCAGTTAAGAGTACTGCACAAGAGACTGGAGCCATGGGGGGAGCAAGATCGAAGCTTTCGGATGACATTCGATTATTCTGCTCTTTGCTCCAGAAAGAGGAAGATGATGCTTAAGTGTTTATCTTGGAATGTGAATGGGTTGAATTCAGCACAGAAAAGGAAGAAATTATTTACATATTTGAAACAATTTAATAATGATATAATTTGTTTACAAGAAACGCATATCACAACTCAAGATCAAAAATACTTGATAAACTCCAAACTAGGAACACATTTTATATCTTCAACTTCGCAAAAAAAGAATGGTGTGGTTATTTATGTAAATAAAAAGTTAACAGCTAAAGTTATAGAAGCAGACGAAGATGGTAGGTTTGTAGCAATTGAATTGCTTACAGCAAATGGCCAAATTCTTCTGATTGGAATTTATGCTCCCAATCAACAACAGGACTATTTTTATAAGATGTTACATACAAAAATACTGCAATGGGACTATAGATCTATTTTAATTATGGGAGACTGGAATGGAGTAATTGATTCTAAATTAGATAAAAAGAGTTCCGAATTGCATACTCTCTAATTGCCCTTTTAAAAATTTTCAATTTAAGTTGTCAAATGCTTTTTGGGCATCAAGGAAAACCAGTGAAGCTTGTTTTTCCGGATGTACTTCGTAATATTCAAGTACATTTATTATTACTTTCATATTGTTCTTAATTTGGCGGCCCGGCAGAAATCCATTTTGGTCCATATGAATATAATTATTCAGTACTTTTTTGATTCTTTCCGCTATAATTATTGCAAATACTTTATAATCTGTATTCAATAGAGATATTGGTCTATAATTTTGAATTAATTGGTGATCAGTATCGTCTTTGGGTATGATTGTAATTATTGCTTCCGTCCAAGTTAGCGGGATTTTTGTCTTCTCTAAGGCCTCATTATATAGCTCCAGCATAATCTCTCCTATTGTTTCTTGTACAGTTTTATATAATTCCACCGGTAAGCCATCTGGTCCCGGGGTTTTATTATTTTTTTTGTTTTTTCAGTGCTGCATCCAATTCCATCTTAGTTATTGGCCTGTTTAACATTTCTCTTTGTTCATCTGTAATTACTGGAATATCTGATCTTTTTATATATTGTTTTATCTTTTCATCTTCTACTTCTTCTTGTTTATATAAATTTGCATAAAATGTCTGTATAATTTCTTTTTTCGCTTTCCTGCTGTAATGGATTTCTCCATTTGCATCTCTAAATTGGTGTATCATCCTTTTATCTTTTTCATTTTTCAATCTGTAGGCCAACCATCTACCCGTTTTATTTGTGAACTCAAAATAATTTTGTTTGGCCATTTTTATTTTCTGTGCTAGTTCTTTTTGGTTTATCAAGTTTAAGTTATGTTGAATTGTTTTCCATTCTTCTTTTGTTTTTTTACTATGGGGATATTGTTGAAGTTTATATTCTATATTTTTTAATTCTTGATACATTTTTTTTTTTTAATTTGATTTATATGCCGCCCTTCTCTGGAGACTCAGGGTGGCTTACAATGTGCTCAGCAATAGCCTTCATCCTTTTGTATATTTTTTATACAAAGTCAGCTTATTGCCCCCACAACTGGGTCCTCAATTTACCTACCTTAGAAAGGATGGAAGGCTGAGTCAACCTTGAGCCTTGGCAAGATTCGAACCTGCAGTAATTGCCGGCAGCTGGTCTTAATAACCAGCTTAATAACAGGGTGCCTTAGACCACTGTACTACCAAGGCTCTAACTGTTGTCTCTTTTCTTTATTCTTTTTCCCTATATATGCGATAGTCAGGCCCCTTATATATGCTTTTGCCGTGTCCCAAGTATTCTGTAAAGAAGTGTCCTCTTTTTTATTTATTTTAAAGAATAGTTCTAGTTCCTTTTCTAACATCTGTTTAAATTCTTTTTGTTTACAAATTCTTTGATTCATTGTCCACCTCCTAAATCTTTTTTCTCCTTTCCAGTTTACTAGAATTGGGTTATGGTCTGCCCATTGATTTACTTCTATCTCTATTTTTTCAACCCCATTTCTAATATTCGCAGTCATCCAAGCCATGTCAATCCTGGACCAGGACTGATGGGGATGAGAGTAAAAGGTGAACTGATTCTGATCCTCATGGGTTTCCCTCCAAACATCTCTCAAATGTATTTCCATGGCCATATCAAAAAATTCTTTTGGGAGTATTTCTTTTTTTTTCTTATTCTTTTTACTCGTTTTATAGTCTTTTTTCACATCAGCTATCGCATTGTAATCTCCAATTAAACAAACATCTTCGTAATCCAATTCTACCATTTTGTTATGCAATCCCTTAAAAAATTCCTGTTGTTTTTGGTTAGGGGCGTATATTACTACTAATAATATTTTCCTGTTTTCCAGTACTAACTCAATCATCACTGTTCCACCATCCTCATCAGCATATATTAATTTCGAATGAATCCTATCTTTAACATAAACCACTACTCCTCTTTTCTTTTTTTGAATCAGGGATACATATAATTTCCCTAGTTTTGAATTTTCTAATATTTTTTGGTGTCTTTTTTTAATGTGTACTTCCTGAAGGCAAGTCACATCTGCTCCTATTTTTCGTAATTTTGTGAAAGTTTGAGATCTTTTCTTTGGTGCATTCAGGCCATTTATATTTACAGAGAAAAGTTTCATTGCCTCTTCCATTGCCTAATGTAATTGTTTTTTGGTATGTCTTGTTTCCATCCGTGATTTCGTTCTTGCGCCCTCTCTTTCCTCCCTTTCTTTCTCTTGGCTTGTCCTTACTTCCTTTTCTTGCACCACTTCTATTTGCTCTTCTTCCTGACTTCTAGTTTCTATTTCTTCTTTACTTTCCTGTTCATCTTCCTGGTTAAAGTGCGCATTGTAGAATTCCCTTGCTTTTTCTAGCGTATCTATTTTATATTTTTTGTCTTCCCAGGTGGCCAAAATCCCTTCCGGAGTTAGCCATCTAAAGGTTATTTTGTATTTGTTCAGCTGGTTTGTTAGGAACTGGTATTGTTGACACTGGTTCCTAATTCTTCGGGGTATTTGTTTTAACACTGTAATTTCTTTTCCTTTATATGTCAACATCCCTTCCCTAGATTTCCTATATACCTCGTCTCTAATGGATCGTTTTGAAAATCTGACGTGTACTTCTCTCGCCAATCGATGCCTTCTTATATAATTTGTATGTACACGATAAGTTTCATCCAATTGTCCTTTTATTTCCAATTTATCTTTTTGTATTATTTCTGCCATTATCTCTGCCATTTTTTCACCCAGGTCTTCATCTTTTTCTTCTGGTATGTTTTGAAAGCGGAGGAAATATGAAGCTTTCTCCATCTCGAGCATCGCTAATGAATCAGACAGTTCCTTATTTAATTGAGAAGTTTTCTGTTCCATTGCCTCTATTTTTGTCTCTACTTGATCTATTTTTGTTTCTGCTTTTCTGATTCTTTGCTCATTTTCTGTTATTGATTGTTGAATATCTCCAATTTTATCGTTCATGTTTTTAATATCCTCCCTAACTTCTCAGATTTCATTTTTAATCTCTGCATGGAATGTTCTCATTTCTTCGTGATTCTCTGCTATTTTTTCCTGTGTTTTTAATAATGTTTCCTGAATCATTGAAAACATACTTTGCATGGTATTTAAAGTCAATTCCAGTTTTTCTTTCTCCTTTTCTTTTCCCACCATACTATCTAATGTTTTTTGTTGTAGTGGTGATGCCACCGTCACTGTGGGATTTACAACTGGCTTTTTCCCTTTTTTCGTTATGGTAGATATTGTTGACATTTTTAATGCTCGTGAGAGACTTTCCCAGGCTAACATATAATTCTTAATCATTAATTTTCCTTCCTCTATTCCTTCAAATTCTTCACCTCTTTTTACCTCTATACGTATAAATCATCCACAGTTTAATCACACTATCATTAGTTACTAATCATTCAATAGTACTTAATTATTATTCTAACGGTTTTCACTTCTTACTTTACAATATTTTCAATCAATCAATCTCTGTTATAATTCATTCACCTTCCACCTTTTTCAAATTATATAGATTCACAACGCAATATATATTTCTAAATTGTAAATTGTAATATATTTCCTATTTCATTTCTCATTACCTTGCTAACTATACAATATATACAATATATAAGAGCTGTTAAGAATAGAAGCAAGGAAAAAGGATTCCCCCCCCCTTTTTCCCCCTTTCCTTGGTAGTACTTAGCGTTTCTAGTCCAGTCTCGTCGGTGGCTTTAAATGGCTTTAAATGTGGCTATTTCTACTGTCCATTCATGTCCGTATTTCTCCCCCTCGATCCTCATCCTGATCTTTATCTCTACAGTTGTTGCAATTGCCAATTGTATTCTTAAGTCCTCCAGGCAGTTCTAAAGTCCTTCCAATTCACCTTAGGTATTCCTTTTCCGGCTTCCTGCTTCTCCGCCACAGTCTCGGGATCTTAAGGGTTTCAGTCCTCCAACATTGCCAAGTCACTCCATGGGTTTCTTCTTCCTTGCGCTGTTACTCCTTATGTCTTTTTGCGTTTCTGTTTTAAATCGCCGCTGCTAATTAGTCCCTTGATTTTGCACCCACCTCAGTCCGCGCTTCTCTGAACAATTCGTCAATTCTGGGGATTTTTCGCTCAACTGCTCGAAACTGCAATCCACTCTTAGCTTCGCTCTAGGTGGCCGCCATCGCTCCTGTCTGCCCTGAAGGCCGACTTCCTCTCTACCAGTTTAAAGGCGTTCGTCTTGTATCCCCTCCGACGCTAGCGCTACGCCCGGGGGCTTCAAGACTTCCCCTTTTATTTCCCCATCTCTACGGGATCGGGAATGCTCACAAAGAGCTTCTAATAGAGAGTTTTTGGGTTCCAGAAACGGCAGTCCCGTTTCCTCACCCCGCTCACGATGTCGTCACCGCCTGAAGTCCTCGGTTTCATTCTTATTGGTGCCACCTTGGGGTCCAAACTGAAGGATATCGGGGTACCCCTATATTCTCCCAACTTTCCATCAAACACATCGGCAAACTGTTTACTCAACTCTCTGATGGTTTCTCCATGGATTTTATGAAACCCAGTAATCTCTAACCCCAATGCTGCAAACCAATCCAGTCCCAGGAGATTAGGCAGTGCACCTTCAACAACAACCAATTTAAGTGGCCCAGAGAAGTCTTTATATTCTACGTGGAATGTTCCGCTACCCTTAATGGGGATGTTATTTCCTTGATAATCTCTCAAACGAATATGACTACGCATAAACTTCCGCTCGGCTCCGTGTGGCACCAATTTCTGTAGAGTCTGCCAGGATACAATTGTTGTTGCCGACCCTGTATCCACTTCCATTTGGCAGGGAGATCCCGCAATAAGGACAGTAATGTAAATTTTACTACTTTCCGGAATCCCGGTTTGATTGCTCACCCTCTCTGAACGACAAGCATCTGTGTTAATAGTAAAACACTCGTCCTCTGGGGTTCTTAGCCTCAGTGGGCCACGCTTCCCCCCCATTTTGAATTGAAGTCTGTCCAGTTGGGGGGGCAAGCAACGCGGCATGGCAAACTTGTGCTAGGTGACCCTTCTTCCCACACCATCTACAAATGGTGTTTTTATGGTGACACATAGCTCTCAGATGGTTTCCGCTGCACCCTATACACGAGGAGAACAACTTTCAATCCTCTGTCCATCTACGCTCCTTGCTAGCTGCTCTCAACCAATGGACATCATCATGATTATTTCCCTCATCTTCAGTGTCCTCCCGTAATTCCACCTCTCCCCGATGGACAGTTTCCCCCCTTCTAGCCACCAGGGGGCTGCCCGACTTCTGTATCTCTTCCATCGATCTATTTGATGATTCGGCAGCTTGCGCCTCCTCTACTGCTGTCTGTAGCGTTAACGTTGGTTTTGCCAATAATCGTCTCTGTAACTGAACATCCCGAACCCCACAGACCAATCTGTCTCGAAGGGCTTCATCTAAGTTGCTAAATTCACAATAGATAGCTGCTTTCCTGAGGGCTGCCATATAACAACTGATAGACTCACCCTCCGCCTGGTCCCTATGGTAAAGAGCATGTCTTCTAGCAATGCAAGATGGTCGAGGAGCATAATGTTCCCTCAATTTGCTTAATAATATGTCCCAAGGAACTGTCTGCAGAGGTTGGGGCACAATGAGGGCCCTCGCCGTCTCAAACACTTCTTTTCCACAAATGCTCAAAAAAAGTGCTCGTTTACGATTGTCTGTGATATTGGTATAGTCATTAGCTTCCAATATACAGTCAAAAAGAATTAGATAAGAATCCCATGTCTGTTTCAGGATCAAACGGAATAAACTGTGGTGAGTTAGCCATTCTCTTTCCAAAACAAACAGTCTCCACTCATGCGTGCCTCTTTTATCTCTACGTTGGCTCAGGGCCCAGCAATTCCTCCTTCGTCGCCAATGGAATATGTGGGAGTAGGAATACAGTATGAGAAGCCAAACTTCCAACAGCAATGTTTATTGCAGATAATGACTCAGTAAAACCAGCATGCAACTTCCGGCTGATAGCCCCTTTTAAAGAAAAACTATCAGCCTTTAACCAATAACATTAAAATATGTCCCGCACCTGCGTGGCAGAAGAAAAGTCTCTGCTCACGCCTGCATGGACATAACATATAACATATAACATCGGGGTTTTCCTTCCCCGGGGCGCCGAAAGAGTACAGAGTTGAGGGACTGGGGCTGGAGCCAAGCACTTGGATGCTCGGTGGCCGTGCTGGCCACATCGGAAGCACTTGATCATTCCTGGCGGTACTGGTTGCGCTTCAGCCAGCTTTGCAGGGGCTCAGCGACTTAGGGCCCTCTTAGTTGGTTTCTGTGGGGTGGGCTTCCAAATTGGGTGGATCTCTAGGTCCATGGCTATGGCCATCTGGTACCAGTCCTGTATGTGATCCAGGACCCCCCTGTAGGTGCAAGCTTGCCTGAGGTCCTGGTCCAGTGGTTCTTTGAAGTGTAGACAAGAGGCGTTCAGGCCAGTCTCTCAATTTTCTGGCCAGCCTTCAGAATTCCCAGGTCATCTCTCAGCCGTTGTGTGCAGGGAAAAACCTTACAAAGTAAAGAAAAACTTCTGAGTGCGAGAAGTTAGTTGCCTCGTACTCCCTGCACGCAAGAGAGATGACCCAGAGCTGCCACTCTCCGGTAAAATGCGCGTCTCACAGCGGGGCGCAATTTGGGGTGGCAGGTGGGGCAGGGGATGGGGGGGAGCTCGGCAAGCTTTGCAGCTGGGTGGCTACAAAGATTGCTGTGTCGGCTCCCTTCTCCCTGCCGGCCAGCGCCTCCCAAAGCTGCTGGCGTTGCATGCAGCCGCTGCACTGGGACTGATAGGGGCAGCAGCAGCCCTCTCCTGTCTTTCTCCAGCTGGGCAGGAAAAAAAGGAGGGGGACTTCACAAACAAAAGAGAATTCTCTCTTTTGGCACCCGAGCCAAAGCTGAAAGAAACTGGTGGGGAGAAAAAGAGGGAGGGTAGGAATGGGGTAAGGGCAATTTTTTCATTGTTTTAACTTCCTTTTTCATTGTTTGGACTTCCTTCAAAGTCCAAGAAAGGATGACCCAGACTCCATTATTTTAGAAGCAGGTACTTTTACTGGAAAATGAAGTGATCGCAACCAAAGGAAAGCAGAATCTAAGCCAAAAAGCGTGAAAGTTACAGATAGAAAGCATTCCTTCCCACTGTCCATTGTAAATCATCCAATCCAAGGGTCTCCCAAAGGTCAGGTGGGAGCACACGTCTGGCAGCGTCATCAATCAGGAATGCCACGACCGTTTCTCCGAGAGCAGCTTCAAAGATGCAGCCCAGTAGCTTAAGAATCACTTTTGTTTCTCTGTCTCTCCTGTACGCTTCCCCTCCCCCAAACCTGGCTCCCCCCACCCATTACCATGGCAGCCAAAGCAGAAAAGGCGGAGGCTGACATTCGGCCCCCCTTCAGAAGAGATGTTAGTCCTATAAGGGAAAAGAAAAGGGGAGAAGAGATAACAACACATCATATCAATTACGGTTTATCAGGATATTTGGTGTGAAACAACTGTACTTTCTTTGGTGCTCGGACATCACGTTTGTTCACCCATTCAGCTTTAGACAATGGGAAATGTTTCCAGGCCACTAGATATTGCACTTTACCGTGATGCTTCCTGGAATCTAAGATCTCCTTAACCTCAAAATGTTGTTCCCCTTCAATTAGTATGGGGACAGGAGGAGGCTCTTGGTCCGGACGTAAAGGGGACGAATGTTCCGGTTTCAGCAAGCTAACATGAAATACGGGGTGAATTTGTCGCAAATTTTTTGGTAATTCCAACTCAACCGTGACTGGATTAATGAGTCGAGTAATTAGGAAAGGGCCCACATACTTGGGCCCAAGCTTCTTTGATTTTTGGGGGGTTTGTAAATACTTAGTAGAGAGGTAAACCATGTCCCCCACTTTATAATGCGATCTTCTGCGCATGTCCAAGATGGTGGTTCGACGCTAGAGCTCCGATCCTTGGGGGCGATGTCCTGGTTTAAGGGGGCTTTGGGGGGGTCAGTTTGATCATCTACGACCCCCCCGCCCGGGTAAAGGAGGGTCTATAGAGCATTTTGAGAGCTCCTCTAGCTCTCCGGGTCATCCCAGCGCTGAGAAGGATGGCGTTCAGGGAAAACAGCGGGAGACAGCGTGAGATGATGGGCGCGGCCTTGTGGGGTGGCTGTGGCTGTCCCAGCGGGTACCTGGCGGGCGGCGGGGTGGCAGCAGCGACATTCGACGATGGCGACACTGAGGCCCCCTGCAGAGTCTTCCCATGCCCCCGGATGCCTCGAGAAAGATCTGTGGAGGCTAGGGGTGGCTGGGGGCGGCCGCGGGAGGGCCAATGGTGACAGTGTTGGCAGCGGCGATGGTGTCTGCAACGGCGGTCAGCGAGGATGGCGGCTGGTGCCAGGGCCGGCTTCCTAAAGGCCTGCAGACCAACTGAGATGGCGTGGGACTCTTGGCAGCAGCCGTAAAATTGGATTTCCCTGGTGGCTGGAGGGTGTTTGGCCCTTGGGGGCAGGGCCACCCCCATGCAGACCCGGAGACCTCCATGGTGAGCTGGAGGGGGCAAAACTGGGGAGTGCTATGTTTCATCAATTGGAAGCTGTGAGAGATTGAGGGGGCTGGAAAATGGCTATTGGCACTTGCTGCCTATACTTCCCCCCTCCCCTCCCTCCTTTTTCTACCGAGTTGAGACCTTGTTGGCTTTATTATGGTTATAACTACCCAACCTATCCTGGCCTGCTGAGCTGTTCCTACTTTCCCCCATTTCCATCAAGCCATCTCTGAATCTCCTGCCTTTGCAAGATTCCTCCTGAACTAAATTTCGAACTAAATCCTGCTCATGAGCTGGAGGATTGGGCTTTCTGACTTCTCCTAACCCATATGGGGAACTGGATCTATGGACTCGAGGCTGGTGGGAGTCGGTGTATGGCTGCCTTCACTCCCGTTGTCCATCAAAGTTTTATTGGTCGGCCTTTGTGAGAGGACGGTTGGCCAAGAAACTTCCGGGGGTCGGATGGCATATATCTCCCTCTCCATTGCTGTGAGAGGGCAATGGAGCCCGGTTGCCTGTGCCATGGACTGGAACTTTTTCCCCTGTACTATAACATCATGGTGGTCTCCCGACCATGGACTTTTCTCACCCCTAACGATTTGATGTATTCAGTGTCTGAACTCCATGCCCTGCGAGATTCCCCCCTCTCGCAGGTTTGGCCCTCCACTTTATCAAGGGCCTATCTCGATGACGGATTTTGGAATCCTGAGAGATGGCATGGCACGAGGAAGGGCTTGTGGGGTTTTTTGGGGAAGTTTTTTAATAAGATTTTAAAGGGTTCAGGGAGGGGGGGGTTTAACAATCTCTTAAGGGGAACTGAGAGAACGACCAAAGGGGATGGGGGGGGAAATCCACTAAGGTTGGAGCCGAGCCCGGCATGGGGCAATGGTTTGGAGGGTGCTGGAGGGGAGGGGATGGAGGGCTATACCAATGAGGGATGGACCATTAGCACGGTGGATGGGAGGGGCAGATATGGCGGGAGCAGGAGACCATATCACGTGTCGGGGGAGCGCACTCACTGTTTGAGAGCTATTGCACGCCCCGGTCTCCAAGGCTCCTCTCGGATACTAGGTGGCTCGGATACTCAGGATCTGGGCCTTCGGCTGATGCTGTGCAACGCCAGGTCCGTGGTAAATAAGGCCCCCCTCATCCACGATCTTATACAGGAGGGGGGAGCAGACTTGGCAGGTATTACGGAGACCTGGTTGGGCCTGGAGGGAGGGGTCCCCCTGGTTGAGATGTGCCCACCAGGCTTCAGAGCATTCCATCAGCCGAGGGCCCAGGGGAGGGGCGGGGGGGGTGGCGGTTATTATTAACGAAGGTCTTGGTCTGAGGGAGTCCACTGTGCCACAGATTGCCGGATGTGAATCCCTCTTTGTGAGATGGGGTCATGGGGTTCAGACGGGCTTGTTGCTTGCGTACCTGGCTCCCTGCCGTGTGGCAACGGCCCTGCCCGAGCTCCTCGACGTGATAGCCATGGTGGCAGTTGATACACCCAGGCTTATGGTCCTGGGTGATTTCAACTTGCCGTCCATTGGTGAATCGTCCGAGATGGCTCGGGAGTTCATGGCTTCCATGACGGCCATGGACCTGACCCAGCTAGTTCATGGCCCCACCCACAGGGGCGGTCACACTCTGGACTTGATTTTTGTCTCTGGCCAGTGGTTGAGTGGTCTTGTTATAGGGGATATAGACATGGAACCCTTGTCATGGTCAGATCACTCGCTCCTTCGCCTGGACCTTCGAACCGCTACACCCCGCCGCAGGGAGGTGGAGCCAATAAGATGGGTCTGCCCCAGGTGCCTGATGGATCCTGAGAGGTTCCAGATGGAGCTTGGGCCACCTCCTGAGGATCTGGCACATGACTCGGCCGAGGACCTGGTGGCTGCCTGGGATCGGGCGGCTGGTGGGGCCTTGGATCGAGTCGTGCCTCTGCGGCCTCTGACCCAGTGCCGATCCCTCGCGGCTCCTTGGTTTACCGAGGAGCTGAGGGAGATGAAGCGCCGGAAAAGACGCCTGGAGAGCAGTTGGAGGGCCAGTCTCGCTAAATCTGACCGAACACTAGTAAGGTCGCATATTAAGACCTACTTAGTGGCGATAAAAGCGGCAAAGTTTAATTACTTTTCCACTCTTATTGCATCATCAGAGAATCATCCGGCCGCCCTGTTCAGGGTGACCCGCTCCCTGCTTCAACCGGGAGCGCGGGAGGACCCCTGGAAGGCAGGGCTGAGGATTTCGGACAATATCTGTATGACAAAATCACTCAGATCCGGGGGGATTTGGACTCTGACTGGGTAGATTCGGGCAGGGTGGCGAGGAATAGTCTTGAGAACGTTATCTGGGAAGAGTTTGACTCTGTGACCTCTGATGACGTGGACAGGATTTTGGGGAGACTTAGTGCGGCCACATGTTTACTGGATCTGTGTCCCTCCTGGTTAGTACTGGCTTCCCGGGAGGTTATACGAGGCTGGCTCCAGGGAATTATTAACGCTTCATTGAGTGAGGGTTACTTCCCCACAGCCTTGAAAGAGGCTGTGATGAGGCCTCTCCTCAAGAAGCCCTCCCTGGACCCGGCACTATTGGCCAACTACCGTCCTGTCTCCAACCTTCGCTTCGTGGCGAAGGTTGTTGAGAGTGTGGTCGCGCGACAGTTTCCACAATTCCTGGAGGAAATGTCTTATCTAGATCCGTTCCAGTCGGGTTTCAGGCCTGGGCACAGCACGGAAACGGTATTGGTCGCGTTGGTAGATGATCTCTGGAGGGCTCGGGACAGGGATTGCTCCTCTGTTCTAGCCCTGTTAGACCTCTCAGCGGCTTTTCATACCATTGACCATGGTATCATGCTGCACCGGTTGGAAGAGTTGGGGATGGGGGGCACCGTGTTACGGTGGTTCTCCTCCTTTCTCTCTGACTGGTCGCAGTTTGTGTTGGCAGGGGGGCAGAGGTCGTCCTCGAGGCCTCTCATCTGTGGATTGCCTCAGGGGTCGGTCCTCTCACCCCTTTTGTTCAATATTTATGTGAAGCCGCTGGGCGAGATCATCCGTGGCTTTGGGGTGAAGTACCACCAGTACGCTGATGACACCCAGCTGTACATCTCCACCCCAGGCCACCCCAACGATGCCCTTGAAGTGATGTCTCAGTGCCTGGAAGCTGTGCGGATCTGGATGGGGAGGAACAGGCTCAAACTCAACCCTTCCAAGACTGAGTGGCTGTGGTTCCCGGCATCCCGATATAGTCAGCTGACTCCATCGCTGACTATTGGGGGCGAGTCTTTGGCCCCCTCAGAGAGGGCGCGCAATCTGGGACTCTGACTCATGGCTCGGCTGAGGATCTGGTGGCCGCCTGGGATAGGGCAGCCGCTGATGCTTTGGACCGAGTCGTGCCTGTGCGGCCTCTGACCTGTCGCCGAGTCTACCTGGCTCCTTGGTTCTCCGAGGAGCTGAGGGGGATGAAGCGCCAGAAAAGACGCCTAGAGAGCAGTTGGAGATCTAGTCGCTCCGAATCCGACCGAACACTGGTAAGATCTCATATTAAGACTTACCTAGTGGCGATAAAAGCGGCAAAATGTAACTATTTTTCCGCTCTTATCGCATCGGCAGATAATCGCCCGGCCGCCCTGTTTAGGGTGACCCGTTCCCTCCTTCATCTGGGAGCGCGGGAGGATCCCTTGCAGGGTCGTGCCGAGGATTTTGTCCAGTATCTGCACGATAAAATCACTCAGATTCGGGAAGGCTTGGTCTCTGACTGGGTAGGTACAGACGGGATGATGGGTGTCGGTCTTGAGACTGCCATTTGGGAGGAGTTTGACCCTGTTGCTCCCGAGGACATGGACAGGATACTGGGGCGGCTGAACGCGACCACATGTTTATTGGACCCGTGTCCCTCCTGGTTGGTGCTGGCCTCCCGGGAGGTTACGCGAGGCTGGCTCCAGGGTATTATCAATGCTTCTTTGAGCGAGGGTGTCTTGCCATCCGCCTTGAAAGAGGCGGTGGTGAGGCCCCTCCTCAAGAAGCCTACTCTGGATCCGGCTGTTTTGGCTAACTATCGTCCGGTCTCCAACCTTCCCTTCTTGGCGAAGGTTGTTGAGAGTGTGGTGGCGCAACAGCTTCCTGGGCACCTGGATGAAGCTGTCTATCTGGATCCGCTCCAGTCCGGCTTCAGGCCTGGGCACAGCATGGAAACGGCATTGGTCACGTTGGTGGATGATCTCTGGAGGGCTCGGGATAGGGGTTGTTCCTCTGTCCTGGTCCTGTTAGATCTCTCAGCGGCTTTTGATACCATCGACCATGGTATCCTGCTGCGCCGGTTGGAGGGGTTGGGAGTGGGGGGCACTGTTTTGCGGTGGTTCTCCTCCTACCTCTCTGACCGGTCGCAATCTGTGTTGACAGGGGGGCAGCAGTCGACCCCGAGGCACCTTGCTTGTGGGGTGCCACAAGGGTCGGTCCTCTCGCCCCTTCTGTTCAACATTTATGTAAAGCCTCTGGGTGAGATCATCCGTGGCTTCGGGGTGGAGTTCCATCAGTACGCTGATGATACTCAGCTGTACATCTCCACCCCAGGCCATCCCAACGATGCCCTTGAAGTGATGTCCCAGTGCCTGGAGGCCGTGCGGATCTGGATGGGGAGTAACAGGCTCCGACTCAACCCTTCCAAGACCGAGTGGCTGTGGCTTCCGGCGTCCCGATATAGCCAGCTGGTGCCATCGCTGGCTATTGGGGGCGAGTTATTGGCCCCCACGGATAGGGCTCGCAACTTGGGCGTCCTCCTGGATGCACGGCTGTCTTTAGAAGAGCATATGACGGCCGTGGCCAGGGGGGCTTTTTATCAGGTCCGCCTGATTCGCCAGTTGCGTCCCTTTCTGGATCGGGATTCCTTACGCACAGTCACTCAGGCACTCGTCACTTCCCGCCTGGACTACTGCAATGCTCTCTACATGGGGCTCCCCTTGAGGAGTACCCGGAGGCTCCAACTGGTGCAGAATGCGGCCGCGCGGGGGATTATGGGAGCGAGGGGTCGCTCCCATGTGACACCTCTCCTGCGTGAGCTGCATTGGCTTCCGGTGGTCTTCCGGGTGCGCTTCAAGGTGTTGGTGACCACCTTTAAAGCGCTCCATGGCATAGGACCTGGGTATTTGCGGGACCGCCTTCTGCCGCCGATAGCCTCCCACCGACCAGTACGCTCCCACAGAGAGGGACTCCTCAGGGTGCCGTCGGCCAGGCAATGTCAGCTGGTGACCCCCAGGGGGAGGGCCTTCTCTGTGGCAGCCCCACCCTCTGGAACGATTTGCCCCCGGAGATAAGAAGGATATCGGATCTTCGGGTCTTTTGCCGTGCCCTGAAAACTCTTCTTTTCCAGCAAGCAGGGCTGGCGTGAACCCCACCCCCCTTTTTTAGTTTTTAATGGTTATTAATTGTTTAGTTTTAATTTGTTAATGGGTTTTAATTCGCACTGTTTTAATTCGGGCCAAAGTATATAATTCTTTTAATTAATTTTAAATTTTGTATTGTTATGTATTTTAGTTTTGGCTGTGCACCGCCCTGAGTCCACTAGGAGAAGGGCGGTATATAAATTGAATAAATAAATAAAATATTTTTTTGCGAACGAGGGGATGAACTGTCTATAGAAGTAAGCAAATCCCAAGAAGCTCTGTAGTTGTTTGCGGGTGCGTGGCGCGGCCCATTCCAATACAGCCCGGACTTTTCCAGGATCCATCTCTATTCTGTCATGCGATATGCGATATCCAAGATAGTCCTTGGAAGAGCATATGACGGCTGTGGCCAGGGGAGCTTTTTATCAGGTTCGCCTGATACACCAGCTGCGTCCCTTTCTGGACCGGGATGCCCTGCACACAGTCACTCACACCCTTGTCACGTCCCATCTGGACTACTGCAATGCTCTCTACATGGGGCTCCCCTTGAAGAGCACTCAGAGGCTCCAGCTGGTCCAGAATGCGGCCACGTGGGTGGTTATGGGGGCAACCTGGTGCTCCCATGTAACACCCCTCCTGCGCGAGCTGCACTGGCTCCCGGTGGTCTTCCTAGTGCGATTCAAGGTGTTGGTGACCACCTTTAAAGCGCTCCATGGCTTAGGACCAGGGTATATACGAGACCGCCTTCTGCCACCAACAGCCTCCCACCGCCCAATACGCTCCCACAGAGAGGGGCTCCTCAGGGTGCCGTCAGCTAAAGAATGTCAACTGGCGACACCCAGGGGGAGAGCCTTCTCTGCGGGGGCACCAGCCCTCTGGAATGAGCTCCCCTTAGAGCTTCATCTTAGCCCCAACCTGCGTACTTTTCGCCGCGCCCTGAAGACCCTTCTGTTCCAGCAAGCCGGATTGGCCTAATACGAATTTTATAAGGGGTGTATGTATGTTTTAGTTTTTGAGCCAAATTTTATATATTTGATTTTAATTGGTTTTAAATTTTGTAAATTTATGTGTTTTAATATGGCTGTACACCACCCTGAGTCCTTCGGGAGAAGGGTGGTATAGAAGTCTAATAAATAAATAAATAGATAAATAAATAAATAAATAAATAAATAAATAAATAAATAAATAAATAGTCAATTTTGCTTTGGTGAAATTCGCACTTGGAGAGCTTGGCATACAGTTCAGCAGCCCTGAGTTTTTTCAGGACAGTTCGTACCAATTTCACATGGTCATCCATGTTTTCAGAGTAGATAAGAATGTCATCTAAGTAGACCAACACCCCTTTATACAAGTGCTCATGCAATACTTCGTTGATCAATTGCATGAACACAGCAGGGGCTCCTTGTAGTCCAAAAGGGAGCACTCGAAACTGGAAACATCCCAATGGGCAGTTAAATGCTGTTTTCCATTCATCCCCTTCCTTAATTCGCACTCTGTAGTAAGCCTCTCGTAGGTCGAGTTTGGTGAAGATCTTCCCCTTTCCTAGGTGGGCTAGCATGTCCTTCACGAGCGGCAGGGGGTAGACATTTTCCACGCAAATGGCGTTCAGATTCCTATAATCAACTACCAGATGATATTTTCCCGAAATATCACCGGTGCCGCCACCCTTGGTCTGGCTGGTTGGATAAACCCCCGCTTTAGGTTTTTGTCAATGAACTTTCGTAACTCCCCCAGTTCTTGAGGGGTCATGGGGTAGATCTTTGGCTTAGGGAGTTTTACCCCGGGGAGTATTTCAATTGTACAGTCTGTAGCTCTGTGAGGGGGCAGCACGTCCGAAGCTGTTTCACTAAAAACTTTTCGGAGATCCCAATACTCCTTTAGAATCTTCTCCTCCCCTTCAATATGACCTATTGCCACCTCCGCCCCTTCGTGTTCTACTCCGTTCTCAGGGGGGTTTTCTTCCCTTTCTAGCCCAGGGTTTCTGGTGCGGATGCGCAAAACCCCCGTTTTCCAGTTAACACGCGGGTTCCATCTACGGAGCCAGGGCAGTCCAAGTATGAGGGGTCGTTCCATGCTAGGGGCCACAATAAAACTGAGAGTCTCTACGTGGTCCCCCAATTGCATTTCAATGGGTTCAGTCACAAAACTGGTTGGGCCCCCTCCTGCTATTGATCTGTCCAGCTGACAGAACGCAATGGGCCTTTTCAACGTTTTTAGTCTCAGGCCCATTTTCTCCACCACTTTCGGGCTGATTATGCACCTGGTGCACCCAGAGTCTAATAGGGCTAGCAGCTGCACATGTGCCCCTGTGGACGGCACCCTTATTTCTATGGGAATGAGCATGGGGCCCTCAGTGTGACTCACCAGATCATCGGAGTTGGAGTCGGAGTCCGTCTCGCTGTCGTCCGCAGTGGTCGGAGTTCCCAACTCACCCTGGTTTCGGGGAGCAAACTCAATGACTTCCCCTTTCAGGGCAGCTTCACGGGTTTTTGCGGGCACTTTGTCAGCCTTTTTTGGCACCGAGCCGGTAGATTTGGGCACTGAGAAACACTCAGCGGCCCAATGACCTTCCTTGCCACACTTGAAGCACGTGAAGGGCTTTGACTTGGGTTTGAATTCCGCTCTTCCCCCGGCCATCTTGGGCGCTCCTTTGCGGTAGTAGTAGGATGACAGGTCCCCTGTACAGGCCCCTCGAAGTCGGCTTTGGGCCAGATCGATCTCCATATCCTCAGCTACTACGTACCAACTCTGCAAATCTTCGGGGACCCCCCGTGATCTACAGTCCTTGTAGACGTCTTCATTCAACCCATCCTTAAAGCTCTCCAGTAGGGCCGCTTCAGACCACCCTGTCATAAAAGGTGCCAGCTCGCGGAACTCTTGGGTGTATTCTGCCACCGATCTCCGGCCCTGCTGGATACCCTTCATTTGGAGTCTCGCCTTCCTCTCAGCTAGGTGGTCTTCAAACCGCCTCCTAAGGGCCCCCATGAATAGGTTGTAGTTTCTCAGCAACGGGGAGTTGTTATTGTGGAGGACCACCATCCATTCAGCTGCCACTCCCTCTAGGGCATTCATGACGCATCTCACTCGTGCCGCATCTGACAGGTAGTCCTCCCCCCAGTCCTGCATGTGGTTCCACACTTGGGTCAGGAAAAGCCCCAAGGTCTTCGGATTCCCTCCATACTTTTCGGTTAGGGGGGGAATTTTTGGCTTTTTGTGTCTCCGGGGTGGGGCCTGCAAGGCTGGGGGTCCCTGGGCTGCTGCATCCCTCGCTTGGGTCCCAGAAGCCTGAGATGCTCCTTCCCCAGCTTCCTCTTCCTCTCCCCCACAAGCAGTCTCTTCATGGTCCTCACTTCCCACTAAGGAATGCATAAGACTCATGGTTTTTTCGGCTTTCTTCGGCATCATGGAGGAGTTGCATAACCTGAGCAATCATGAGGCTCTCCTTTTGTCAGGTTTCGAGGTCATCTCAAATAAATTGCATTTCAAACAAAGTCTTTGAAGAAAAACTCCTATTCATTAAGCACGACATTCTACATATGACTCCATCGAAGCCAGCACTGACTTCCAGACCCAAAACCCTCCCTTTCCGTTCCCCACTCCCCTGCACTCATTGGCCATCTTCCAAGTCATTCTACCCCTTATCTACTGCTCCAGCTCAAGGAATTTCCCCCCTCCCATCCCATCTCCTAGGGGATATTATCTTCAGGGAAAATAAGTAGGTGAAAAGTCAAACGTCCCTTTCCAGATGCCTCCGCTTCTCCTTCTTATGTCAGCACTAGAGTAAATGCAGCTTGAAGTGCTGACACCTTTTGCTCTTGCAGCCACACTGCCTCTCCCTTACGAGGTCTGGAGCTGGTTACTCCATGGGGGTTCCTCGCCAGGTCCGGTAGCCTTCCTACTCCCCTCGACCATCTGGCTTCCTCTGGCTCCTCTCTCAGCTGAATTTTTTCCATCCATTCCGCAGCTTCCTTTTCTGCTTGAAGTGAAGTTATTGTAGAACCAGAAGCTCCCATCTTGTCTCCATCACTCTCTTGATCAGACATAGTTTGAGTTCAGCCCCCTCAGCAGTTATCCGGGATGGCTGGAAAAATGAGATTCTGCTTAATGTCAGGTGTGCTTCCTTCAAAGTCCAAGAAAGGATGACCGAGACTCCATTATTTTAGAAGCAGGTACTTTTACTGGAAAATGAAGTGATCGCAACCAAAGGAAAGCAGAATCTAAGCCAAAAAGCACGAAAGTTACAGATAGAAAGCATTCACTCCCACTGTCCATCGTAAATCATCCAATCCAAGGGTCTCCCAAAGGTCAGGTGGGAGCACACGTCTGGCAGCATCATCAATCAGGAATGCCACGACCGTTTCTCTGAGAGCAGCTTCAAAGATGCAGCCCAGTAGCTTAAGAATCAGTTTCGTTTCTCTGTCTCTCCTGTACGCTTCCCCTCCCCCCAACCTGGCTTCCCCCCCCCATTACCATGGCAGCCAAAGCAGAAAAGGCAGAGGCTGACATCTGTAGCAACATCTTTCTCTGCTCAGCAGCAGAGCTTTTGGTTTTTTTTAAGGTTAGTCCCCTTTTTCCCAGGAGAGAGAAGAGCAGGGGCAGGGAGAGAAAAGGAAGGTGGCACAGGATGGTGGTGGGTGGGAGCGGGGGGCGTCTTAGTCCCGGCCGGTTGCTGCTTCCTTGGGTCCCCTCAACTTTTCAGTCCCAGAAAGCGGCTGAAAAATGCCCTCCTCCATGCACCATTTTCTGTCCTTGCCTCCTTCCTGTTTTTATTTGGTTTTCCCTCCCACCCTGAAAGGTGTTTCAAGCAAAAGGAAGTGAGGGGGGGGGAGAAGGATCTGGGAGTGGGAAGGGATTGGGAGGAATGAGAATGAGGAGGGCTTCCCGGCTCAGGGAAGTTTCAGAGTCCAGAATCCAGAGCGCGCAATTCCCCTTTTCTCTTGCCGCGCTTTTATTTCCAAAGCCGCCCCCCCCCCCCAGTCCACTCTCTTTCCCTAAAAACTGAGCTCTTGGTCCGAAGCGAGTGGTGTATAATGAAAGCAAGTGTCAGCGTTCCAAATTATGATCTCTTTCAGCAAGATTTAAAGGAAACAATTTTAGCTAGTTTGTAAGGAAAACAAGTACTGTCAAGGTTCAGTGCAAGCCATACTAGTATTCCAAACTTGTGAGAGATAAATTCTCTCAGGATTAGCTGTAACTATTGACTGGTTATCATCTTGTAAGTTTGAACATGCCACAGTATTTGATTTCAAGTTTTTCCCGGGCTTTTTCCAATGGACATTCTTGAAGTATATAAAGGAGGGCTTTCCCAGCCCAAAGAGAGACACAGAGACAGGCTCACACAGACGAGGAGAGAGACAGAGACTTGCATACGCCACAGAGCCTCCAGTGCTGAAGTCACTTCAATGGAGCAAAAGAGCTGAGTCACTGCCTTGCTCCCGAGGAAGCAGACAAAAGACCGAGAACTCCCTATGCTGAGGGAAGACTCCATGAAGAGCTGATGGACTTCACTAAGAGGAGAGCTTTTGGCTGTTGGTGTTTTCTTGTAGGCTTTGCTTTTATGTGTTTTTATTAAAACAAATAGTTTCTCAAGACTCCTCTCTTGACTTGCATGCTTTAGTGTGTTTGTGTGCATAATTGGATCACGGTCTATTGTGCACAGAACCTCCTTCACAAAACTAATGAGTCTTAATGTCTGGTTAAAATGGGTAGTACTTCCATTTAAAAAAGAAAAGCATAGCTCAGACTATTGCTATGATTTTTTGCTCCTATATTCTGTTGTTTAGGTATAAATTTTGTTAATGTAGAAATTTTACTTACAGCCTATTAAACAACGGAGCTAGCTGTCTGCCTGCAATCATGTCTATCTATTAGGAGTAAATCCCACTGAAAGAGAGTAGCCTTACTGCCAAGTAAACATGCATAGGCTTTACGTAGTTGAGAGATAGGGTATCAATTTTATTAAGTTCCTCAAAGTATTTTTTTTCCAATTTTATCAGAATTGTTTGAAATAAGTATAATAATCTCGGCAATATATTCATTTTAATTGTAGCTATTCTTCCTATCAACGATAGTTGCAGATTTTTCCATTTTTCCAGATCTACTTTAATTTGTTGCATCAGTTTATAGTAGTTATCTTCCTTAATCGTTACACATCTTGCTGTCAGATGAATCCCTAAGTATTTTACTTTCTTAGTAATCTGAATATCTATTCTCTTCATTAATTCTTTTTTCTTTTTATCTGTCATATTTTTCACTAAAATCTTAGTTTTCTCTTTATTTATTTTCAATCCTGCCACTTCACCGTATTCTTCTATTTTTTTATTATTATTATTAATTTAGGCCCTGTTTCTTGTGGATCTTCCAGAATGAAAATTAAATCATCTGCAAATGCCTGTAATTTATACTTTTCCTTTTTTATTTTCATACCTTTTATCTCTTTATCTTGTCTAATATTTCTATTTAATACTTCCAGTGTCAATATGAATAACAGGGGAGACAAGGGACATCCTTGTCTTCTACCTTTTTTGATACTAACCTTCTCAGTCATATCTCCATTTACCATCACCTTTGCAGTTTGCTTATAGTATATCGCCTTAATCATAGCAATAAATCTCTCCCCAAAGTCCATGTCTTCTAATTATGCGGGCATAAATTGCCAGTTCACATTGTCAAATGCTTTTTGTGTGTCTAGGAAAATCAATGCCATTTGCTTTTCTGAATGCGCTTCATAATACTCCAATGTATTTAAAATTATTCTCATATTGTCTTTAATTTGTCTCTTAGGTAAAAATCCATTTTGATCTGAATGTATACATTGATTTAAGAACCTTTTTAATCTTTCTACAATTATTGAGGCATATATTTTATAATCAGCATTCAAAACGGATATCGGTCTATCATTTTTTTATCTGTTGTAAGTCAGAGTCTTCTTTCGGTATGAGCATAATACATGCTTCCATCCATTAATTTGGTACTTTCGCTTCTAGCAATAGTTCATTAAATACTTCCAACATTGGTATACTTAAAGTGTTTTGTAAGTCTTTGGAGAGTTCTGCTGGCAGACCATCCAGACCCAGTGTTTTGGCATTCTTTTGTCTCTTAATTGCTTCTGTTAATTCCATCATATGTGTTCATCTAACATAGCTTTCACTGTTTCAGGTACTTTAGGTAATTCCACTTTTTCTAAATATTGTTTTATTTTATCTTTTGAAATTGTCTCTTGATCATATAGTTTTTCATAGTAGTTTTGAATCACTTTCTTTTTATCATCATTTTGGTGGTGAAGGGTTCCTTCATCATCCATTAATTGGTGTATCAGTTTCTTTTCTTTCTCCTTTTTCAATTTATATGCCAACCATCTTCCTGATTTATTTGCATTTTCAAAGAAGTTTTGTTCGGCACTTTTAATTTTTTGTGCTAGTTCTTTATCTATTAAGTTCATCTTATGTTTTATTAATTCCATTTGATTTTTTGATTTTTTTGTCGTTCTTTTTGTAGTTCTATCTCTAGTCTCTTATATTCTTCTTCTAATTTTTTTTGGTTTTGTCTCTTCTTTTTATTTTACAATTAATCAGTGAAACAACTTGCCTCCAGAAGTTGTGAATGCTCCAACACTGGAAGTTTTTAAGAAGATGTTGGATAACCATTTGTCTGAAGTGGTGAAGGGTTTCCTGCCTAAACAGGGGGTTGGACTAGAAGACCTCCAAAGTCCCTTCCAACTCTGTTATTCTATTCTAAGTATAATTCTAAGTATATTTTTCTTTCCCATATATGTTATAGTTAATCCTCTAATATATGCCTTAGCTGTGTCCCATACATTTTGTAATGAAGTCTCTTCTTTTCTATTTTCTTTAAAGAAAAAGTCCAATTCTCTTTCCATAAATTGGATACATTCCTTTTCTTTTAATATTGATTGGTTCAACGTCAATCTTGATTTCCTTTTTTGTCCCTTCCATATAACTTTTATCGGATTGTGATCTGCCCAATTGCTTATTTCTATATTTATTTCTTGCACATTAGATTTTAGCTCTGCTGATATCCATATCTATTCTTGACCAAGACATATGTCTGTTTGAATAAAATGAATATTGATTTTCCTTAGGATGCATCTCTCGCCATACATCTTGAATACCAAGTTCTTCCGCCATTTTGAAGAAAGCTTTTGGAAGTGTTTTCCTAGCTTTTTTATTTACCTTTCTAGTTTTATAGTCTTAATTCTGCATCCACAATTGCATTAAAATCTCCTACTATACATATATTTTCATACTCCAATTCTATTATTTTCTTATAAAGTTTACCATAAAAGTCCTCTTGATTGCTATTTGGTGCATACATTGCTACCAAAAGTATCTGTTTATAATTCATTGTTATCTCCACCATCAAAATCCTCCCTTCCTCATCTGTAAAAATTTGCTTGACATTTATTGTTTCTTTTACATAAAGAGCTATTCCTCTCTTCTTTTGTTGTGATAAAGAAGTATATAACTTCCCAATTTTAGGATAGTCTAATATTTTGTTGTGCTGTTTTTTAATATGAACTTCTTGCAAACAAATTATATCAAACTTTAATTTTTCCAATTTACTGAAAGTCCTTTTTATTGCATAGTTCAGTCCATTTATATTAATTGACAGTAGTTTTATTTATTCTTTCATAATTTTACTTATAGATGGGTTTTGTTGTTCTAGTTGCTCTTATCTCTCTCAGTTCTTTTGCCTTCGTTCCTTCTCTTTTCGCTATTTCCTCCAGGTCTCTTGCCTCTTCTTTTTGTTGTGTATTTCTCTCTCCTGTAGCTTCCTCTTGTCACCTATCCTCTTTCCCCTCTCTTATTGTCATTTTCTCTTGTGGTCCAAAATAGTGCTCGCAAAATTGTTCTGCTTTTTCTATGGAATCCAATCTATGTCTTTGCTCCATCCAGGTCACCAATATTCCCTCCGGTATCAGCCATCTAAAATTCACTCCATTTTTAATTAGCTGTTTTGTCAGAAATTGATATTCCTTCCTTATTTCTCTAACTCTTCTCAGGATCTGTTTTAAAGCTACTATTTCTTTCCCTTTGTATTTTAAAGGGTCATCTCTCGCTCTTTGTAGAATTTCTGTTTTTGGTTTTTTTTTTTGCTTTTTCAGTGAATCTCACGTGTACCTCTCTAGGAAGTCAGTTTCTTGTCGCATATCTGGTATGAATTCTAAATATTTCATCAATCTCAGCAAAAACGTTTTCTTTGATCACCTCTAAAGCATTTGCCAGCATCTCTGCCAATATCTCTACTAGGTTTTCTCCCTTTTCTTCCTCAATATTCTGAAACCACAAGTAATAATCAGCCCTGTCCATCTCAAGTAATATTATTGTTCTTTCTTTATTTTATTCTGCCAAAGTAAGTCTGTGATCAACTTCTACCACTCTTTTTTCTGTTTGTTCAGCTTTCTCTTCTACTTTCTGGATGAGTTGTTCACTGTTCACCATTATTTGCTGAAAATTCTCTATTTTATCCTCTACTTTCCCTATTCTTTCCTTCATATCATCATGCAGGGCTTGGATCATAACTTTCAACTCTGCCTGCATCGCTTTCGTTTTCTCTTGCTGTAACATGGCGTCCAATGACCTCTGGCCTGATGGACTAGATCTGTGATGGGAACCTATGGCACACGTGCCAGAGATGGCATGCAGCACCCTCTCTGTGGGCATGTGAACCGTCGCCCTAGTTCAGCTCCGCCGCGCATGCAAGTGCACCTCCTGCCGGCCAGCTGGTCTTCAGGTCTCTGCCACACATGCACGGGGGGTGCATGTGGGGGGCCATGTATGCATGCGCAGGGCGCGGGGTGCATGTGCGGGGTGCATGTGCGGGGTGCATGCGTGGGGCACGGGGTGCATGTGGGGGCATGCACGCATGTGTGGGGGCAGGGCATTTGCAGGGGTAAAGCGCATGCATGGGGCGGGGCGCATGCATAGGGGCTGCTCACGTATTGGATTTTGGGGGTTCGGGCACTAATTTGCTCATGCTTTGGGCACTGTATATTAAAAATAGAAAATCTCAGTGTTTCGATCTCTGTCTCAGCTATTCAGCATAAACAATTTATAGTGTGGAAATTATTTGTCTAGCAGTCAGTCCTTATCTTCAGTTTCTCAAGGTTATATTTTTTCCCCTTTTCTCACTTGCGCCTCCCAGCTATCACTTCTGCCTGTAGGTGGCACTGTTGCTCTACTTCTCTCTTTTTCTTCCTTCTTTTGTATAATATACTCCGATCCAAATTTTATAAAAAGAAAAGGTCTGTATGTCCAAATTTTATGGTATCCAAAAACTTCTAAATTAATCAATGTTATATTTGAGGTCCCCAGTCCAGCTTCCAAGTTGCAGTTTCTTTTCATTTTAAAAAGTTCTTTGACTTTACTTCCTGTTCTAAAAATAGCTCTTAGGCTTTACTCGCCGCTTTTCTTGGGAGGTGGAAGAAAAACAGTTCCACCTCCTCCTTTTTAGGTCTCACTTTCACCCAGCTGTTTTCCAGGGGGCACTTTCTTTCATAAAAATTAAAAGTTAAAAGTTAAGAGTCTCTCACCCAGATCGATCACACTGTTCTTCTGTCTTCCATGCTTTCTTTTCCGGGGGCTGTCACAGCTTTGGTCCGGCATGCAATGGCCGTCTTTTCCTTCCTGTCGAGTTTGAGAGCCTTCACTGGATCAATCAGGGAGTTTGCGGGGCCCTGAGATCAGCGGACTGTGCTCTCTTTATTCATCACCCCTCTGAGGTGATTTAGATCCGTCTGGACCTCCCGGCAGTTTGGATTTCGGCACAAACCCATGGAGCCCCATGAGACATGTCATGTCACCATGACATCAGTCATGCCCCCCCCAGACAAATTATTTTGGGGGTCAGCCTGCTTGCTTCAGGCTTTTGATTTCAGCTTCAGCTTCCTCTCTGTGGGCCGTATCTTCAAATCGGACCCAGAGCAGTTGCACGAACTCATCAGCGTCTTCTAGTTCTGGGGCTCCTTCATTGTGTAATTGGGCTATCCACTCCGCTGCCTTTCCCTCCATCATATTGTCAGCAATTGCTGAAACTATATCCTGATCAGTTTGGTACTGGTCCCCATAGTGGTCAAGGTGGGACCGAATCCGGTTCAGGAAATAGGCCAGTTTTCCCGGGGTTGCATCAAACGTTGCCCTGAACTGTGGGGGAGGGGCAACTGGCAGTGCAGGCTGCGGGGCTGGAGCTGGCATCCACTGATACTGCACCCACCCCTGGCCCGGGTAAAAGGCCCAGCCAGGGGGGATTTGGTCGGCTGGAGGCAGTCTGATGGCCAGCTGGTGAGATGGGGTGTTGGGTCTCAGCAGCCCCAACAGTCCCCCCCCCCCTGCAATCCCGGGCTGGATTGGCCTAGAGGCCCTTGCTGTTGCGTGGTGCCAATTCCTGCAGGAGCGGTCATCCTGGTGGACCGGGACTGGCAAGGGAGGCTAAGGCATGATCTGCTTTGTGCCGAGTGAAACGAAGTTGAAGCTCCACTCTGGACAGTCACGACTCCTCAGTCTAGGAAGGTGAACGTGGGTTGGGCCAGGACCCAGCCAGGCTGGCTGCTTGGGGGAGGCTGGGCACCGCTGCCTATGCTGAGTTGGTCAAACCATTCCAGAAAACCCACTAGCGACTGGCTCCATGACAGCAGTGGAAAACCCCATTCCCTAGAATTGCTGGGCTCAGGAGGTCTTGTCGTTCTCCACTTTGAGACCTGTGCATGCTCTGCTCCTGAAGCATCGCCCCGACTGCCAACTCCTGAGACAGTGCGGCTCCCTCTGCTTTGCCCCATTGGAAAGGATCCAGCTGAGCTATCTGCCAGGATGCCAGCTCTTTGGGCCGGGCACCTCGCCAATGCTCAGCCTTTGCAGCCTTTGCTACTGCCACCACGCACTCTGAAGGGGAGTAGATGGTCTCGAGGATGACCTCTGAGCTAGTCCCTGTAGCTCCTTCCATGGTTGCCATATTCTCCTCCATCTTCCCTGAGTCTTTACACCACCTGGAAATCGGGCCGGTGCCTGGGACTCAGGACCCCGGATAGCACCCTGTGGAGTAGGGAGCTGGGTAGATTTTTTAAAAGGAGATTCAGATGTCGAGCGCCCTCAACAACTTACCAAATAAGAGGGGCACTCGACATGGAAAACCAGCTGGCCGAACATATTAATGCCAGAATAATAAACGTGGGTGTTGGTGATGGTGGCGAGAATGGGGTGATAGCGGTAGCAATGTTGGTGGTGGGATTAGTGGGGTTCGGTACAGCTGTTTGTGGAATATTGGGAGGTAGGAATCCTGTGCCAGATAGTTGGAACAGCCCAACCTGAAGCTGTAAACACAGACCAATGATGTCATATGCCAGCAACCCGAGGAAAGCTCCAGCAACTTCAAAGCGGGGAGAAAAGCATGCAGCTTATCAACTGATGCTGATTGTGGGCAATTACAAAGCAACCAGCAAGATAGCCTATAAAAAGGAGCTGAGTAGCGGCTGCTCTCAGCTCCAGCTTTATTCTTGTATAGAGAGCTGGCATTTGCTTATCATCTGTCGAGTAGCTGTCATTAAATGAGTTAAATCATAGTTTGAATCATGTGTTTAACTTGGCCAGCACAGGCAGGAAAGAAAAGCCGAGAGAAAGCTGGAGCTCCCTTTTCATCCATCAATTGCCTACAGAATATTCATGAAACTCGATCTACGTGAGGCCTATTATAGAGTACGTATCCTCCCAGGGGATGAATGGAAAACCACATTCAATTGTCCCCTGGGGAGTTATACATTCCGAGTAATGCCATTTGGGTTACAGGGAGCCCCAGCCATATTCATGCAACTTATAAATGAAGTACTGCATGAACACCTGTACCGAGGGGTGTCTTAATCTACACATCTGCGATGGAGGAACTTATCAGTCTAGTTAGGCAAGTGTTAAACAAATTGCTAGAGGCAAAACTATTTATGAAACTCTCAAAATGCGAGTTTCACCACCGGGAAATCGATTACCTAGGTTTTCGAATAACCAGAGAAGGAATAAAGATGGACCCCCTGAAAGTGAAGGCGGTGTTGGAATGGCAAGCCCCAACAACTAGAAAGCAATTGCAGAGCTTCCTTGGGTTTTCTAATTTCTACAGGCAGTTCATCCCGTCTTTCACCCAGATAGCGTTACCCCTGACGGATTTATTACGAACTAAGAACAGTCATCCTGGTAAACCCAAACCGGGACAGTTGTTACTATGGACATCCTCATGCCAAATGGCCTTCGAACGCCTAAAATCATTATTTGTGAAAGAACCGGTTCTTAAACATCCAAATACTGCACAGACATTTATTGTACAAGCCGATGCGAGCGATGTTGCAGTTGGGGCGGTCCTATTACAAAGAAATGACCAAAATAAGCTTCAACTGTGTGCATATACATCCCGAAAACTTACCCAAGCAGAGAGAAATTGGGCAATTTGGAAGAAGGAAGCATACGCAGTCAAATGGGCCCTCCAAACATGGCGACACCTATTGGAAGGTAGCAAACTACCGTTCAAGGTTTGGATGGACCATAAAATTTTGGAAGCCCTCCAAACACCCCATAAATTGTCCCCCAAATAAGTGAGATGGGCACAGTATTTCCAAAGGTTTACTTTTACTCTCAAATATGTACCAGCAGGATGGAACTTTATGGCTGATGCATTATCCCGCATGCCCCAATATGAGAGTAAACGAGAGGAGATAACGCAAGCCTTAGTACCCCCTAAACAAAAAGGAGCACAAGTAATAGATAATCGCATGTTGAACCCTGACTGGGTGACTAGGTTACAGAAAGAATTGAAGTCTGATACATGGTTAGCGAATCACCGGTTATTAGTCACATACCATGATGGTTTTGCATGGAGAGGTGACAAACTATACATACCCACGTCCCTGAGAAATAGGGTACTAAAAAATGCCATGATGTTAAAACGGCGGGACATTTCAGATTCTTGAAAACCTTACATCTAGTTAGACGACAATTTTGGTGGCCTAGAATGCATATCGATATAGAAGAATATGTACGTGGATGTTCAGTTTGTGCAACCTCTAAACCACGTATAGGGAAACCACTTTGCCTTCTACAGTTGGTGGCTGAGCCCAGTAGACCATGGGATGAAATCGCCATGGATTTTGTGGTTGAGTTACCAAATAGCAAAGGTCATACAGTCATATGGACTGTAATCGATCTATTTTCTAAACAAGCACATTTCATCCCATGTAGAGGTCTGCCCTCAGCTCGACGACTGGTCAAGTTGTTTATACAACATATATATTGCTTGCACGGGGTGCCAAAACGCATTATATCGGATAGAGGGGTGCAATTCACCACCCAGTTTTGGAGGGAGTTTCTACACCGGATTGGATCCGAACACGGTCTCAGCTCAGCTTTCCACCCAAGCACGAATAGAGCAGCTGAACGAGCCAATGTGATGGTGGAGTGTTACTTACGTTCGTATATTTCATACCAACAAAATGATTGGTATGAACTGCTGCCATTCGCAGAAGCGGCTTATAACAACGCCATACACCATAGTACAGGGCATACCCCATTCAAAATAGTATCAGGAAAGGAATTTACTGCCATTCCAGAGTTGGAGAGGAATAATTCAGAATCCAGAACACCACAGGAATGGAAAGAAAAAATTACAAAGGTGTGGCCACATGTAAAAGAATCCCTGGAAAAAGCGTCGATCGAATATAAAACGCAGGCAAACAAAAGAAGAGCTGATCACCCACTGTTTAGGGTAGGAGACCAGGTGTACCTGTATATAAAGTTACAACTGCCCAGCAGAAAACTGGGCCCCAAATATATTGGGCCTTTCTCCATAAAGAAAATAATAAACCCAGTAATGGTAGCTTTGAAACTACCACCCTGATTAAGCAGAATACATCCCGTGTTCCATTATAGCCTTCTCAAACCAGTAACAGTGTATCACGATACACATACACGCCCAGGACTGGTATCAGGTGAACACTACAAAGTCGAACAGATCCTTGATTCGAAAATACACCATGGTAAACTGAGATACCTAGTCCAGTGGAAAGAGTATCCTGATACAGAGGCATCATGGGTGCAGGCAGGAGATCTTAATACACCAAAACTGCTACGGCATTTCCATAAAAGGTATCCACAGATGCCAGGGGGCAATGCAATGCAATAATCTCTCTCTCCTTTCCTTGTAGGATGACACCTGGTGGGGGGGGGGCTGCATGTCGAGCACCCTCGACAACTTACCAAATAAGAGGGGCACTCCACATGGAAAACCAGCTGGCCGAACTTATTAATGCCAGAATAATAAACACGGGTGTTGGTGATGGTGGCGAAAATGGGGTGATAGCGGTAGCAATGTTGGTGGTGGGATTAGTGGGGTTCGGTACAGCTGTTTGTGGGATATTGGGAGGTAGGAATCCTGTGCCAGATAGTTGGAACAGCCTGACCTGAAGCTGTAATCACAGACCAATGATGTCATATGCCAGCAACCCGAGGAAATCTCCAGCAACTTCAAAGCAGGGAGGAAAGCATGCAGCTTATCAGCTGACGCTGATTGTGGGCAATTACAAAGCAGCCGGCAGGATAGCCTATAAAAAAGGGCTGAGTACCGGCCGCTCTCAGCTCCAGCTTTATTCTTGTATAGAGAGCTGGCATTTGCTTATCATCTGTCGAGTAGCTGTCATTAAACGAGTTAAATCATAGTTTGAGTCATGTGTTTAACTCGGCCAGGACAGGCAGGAAAGAAAAGCTGAGATCGGGTTAGTATCAGGGTTCTACGTAACACCCCCAGCAGAAGTAAAACTCCAGGCAGGCGTTTTCTTCAAAGTTCCATTTTATTACAGATGTCATATTGGCACATCTGGGAAAACCTGAAAACCCATGAAAGGCCTCTGGGTTTTCCCCATCCAAATCAAAATCAGAGTTCCTTCCCCTGCACCCACATGTCCATCACATGGTCCAATCCAGAGGTGGTTTTTGACTGGTTTGGACCAGTTGACGCGAACCGGTAGCAGAAATTTGACCTGGTTCACTGAACCGGTAAAATACCACCTCTGCCTGGCCCCGCCCCAACCCACCTGGTCGCCATTTTTCGGCCACTTTCAGGGTGAAAAACCACCTGAAAAATGGCATGAAAATGGCCCCAAAACAGCCCAAAAATGGCCGAAAAATGGGTCCAAAAATGGCCATTTTTGGCTCATTTTTTGGGTGAAAAACCACCCGAAAAACAGCATGAAAATGGCCGAAAACCCACCCGAAAAACAGCATGAAAATGGCCAAAAACCCACCCGAAAAACAGCATGAAAATGGCCAAAAAGCAGCCCCAAAAATGACCGGTTGTATCAAAAATTCCCTCTCTTTTCTCACCTCTGCAGTTCACCTTTGTTGTTAGTTTAGGCTTCCTTCTGTGTTTTAGCTTGTAAGAATTTCATCTGTGGCTTTTATTGGGAGCTTGTTCTCCAAGTACTTGGCTACATGAGCTGCTTTACCTCAGTATTTGTCTTCCAGTCTGCATCTTGCAGCAGACACCTCATCTTCTCAGTCACAGAATGATTTCTCTGCCGCAACTTTCTCTTCCGGGGTGTGGTTTTATGCCTAATCCTTTTCTTTTTCAGGTAGGTTTTAATATTGCCTACTATGTACGCACCCCCATTGTCTGTGGAAAGTCTTTGAGGTTTTCTTCCCAATGTATTCCTTACTAAAGCCACATATTCTTTATTTTTTTTTTCTATCACTTGAGCAAGAACCAAAATGGGTAACTTGTGTAATTCTTTATGAATGTGAGAGTGTATACATTTCCACCAGTTGTGGCTTTAAAGGCTTAGTAGCTTGGCCTATATGCAACATGCACACCTGGACTGATTTATCATAGCTGTAAGCTTACATTTGCCCATCCCACCTCCCCACCCCTTTACTAATAGCATCTGGATCTCCTGGTTCTGTTTTCTGGGTCATATATTTATGCAATTTCTGTGATTGCAATTCTTCGCTGTCTTTTCTTTATCTTCTGCACAATCCAATTCAAATAATTTTTCTGGAGCAATTCTCTGTTCTCAGTTAGGTAACAATGGTTGTCTTTAAAGCTTACTTCACACCCAGTCTATATGATATATTGTACTAACCACTGGCTTACATTTTAAATGTAAGGCAATCTCTGCTTTGCCTCATGTAGAACTGAATATGGTGGGGATGTCTTGCTGTTAGCAGAGCAAATGTCTGATACACATTCATTGAGTTCTGTAAATTTCTTTCTGTTTGATAAAATTAGAGATTGCTGAAAAATCCAAACAGATACTATTTGATGGCCCATATGCTCCAGCATTCGTTGCCTTTCCTATCTGCCTTTTTCTTTTGCTGGGCTTAAGCAAGTCAAGACCTTTGGACAGCAGTCTAACAAGTTTGTATTTTCTCCCGGAACTTCCAGTTTGACGTCGTGGTGAGACAGTCAGGGAAATAGCGGGCTCTGAGGAGTCCCGCAAAAAACCCAACTGCCGAACCACCGCCGATGGGTCTTCAGACCAGAACTGTCCTGCAGGGACGGGGTAGGAAGAGAGGCGCCTCGGACGACCAAGAGGAACAGGCAAGTTCCTCGGAGGTCGGAGGCAACTCTCTGTGAGTCGGCGGTGGGGGGCGGCAGCCATGGCGGCTGCCACGAAGCTGGGACAAACCGAACTAAGTGAAGAGCAGGAGGATAGAGGAAAAGAATGAAGCTCTTTGAAGCTGGGTGAGTGACACCAACCCAGGCTTGAAACAACGCTAGAACAATTATTGTTACTTGTAAGTCCCCTAGCCTTAAAACAGCAGCTGTGGATTTGAGGGGCATAGAAGATTTTGAAAAATAACTTCAGAAGGGAAAGACCCGCTAGGGAATTTATTTTGGGATAGATTTAACTGGAACAATTAAACATTGAGGCATGCTGAAAAGACTGGAAAAAATTTTCAAATTAGAATTGGACTTTGGAAAAAGAAAAAAAGAAAAAGGCAGGGATTCAACACTTTTAAAATTCAAGAGAAGAAGAGAGTCAAATTGGACTGTCATATAATTGCAACAAAATGGATACTGGCATGACTAAGGGAAAGTGTGGATTGCAGAGATACACCTTCTGCTTTAAAAAGAAACACTGTAACTTGCTGTTTGCTTTGGAACACTCTGAAATTACAAATAATAGCCGTGGGATTTTGGTGTTGGAGGTTTTTTCTTTGTCTACAGATGGCTTCTTCGGGGGAAAGAAAGAGGAAATAAAATGGAACTTTTACAACTGTTACTAATTGGCGCAGAAATAAAAGAAAATGGCGCAGGAACAAAAGAAGGAAAGCTGATGTACTTTGCATGGAATAGAAGTAACAAAAAGAACTAAAATGACTTACGGAGAATTAAACTTGAGAACACTGAATTTGAAATGGAATATATGTTGATAGACAAGGAAATGAAGAAATAAAATATACATGGTTGGGGAAAAAGAATATAAAAATTGTTTGATTAAAAATGAAAATGTAATGTTTAGATGAATATTAATTATAAAAATGAGGTATTTAAAGATGTATAAGGGTGGCAAATAAAACAATGTGATTAAAATAAAGTAAAGATGGATTGTATTGATACATAAGAATGTATATGAATAAGAGAAGAATCCAATAAATTTTATTGATTTATATGGGGATGTTTTTGATGTAGCAATTAAGTCTCAATGTTAAATTGCAGGTAAAGCTGAGAATGACAATATGATTAAATATGAATAACTAATGTATAGATGGAAGGTAAAATAAAATAGAGGATTACACAGAGATAAACAGTAAAATTAAGAATATGCTTAATGACACGAGCAAAGCTTATATGAGAGGGGTGCTCATTTATATGAACTCTAAACATAGATTGATTCGACAAAAGAAAAGATCTGAATTGGAAGTAGAAATAAAGAACAAAGAACAGCTACTTATTAAAAACCCAACAGATGAAAGAATACGTGGTGTTATAAAACTTTTGAAAGACCAATTTCAAATGCTTATGGCGGAACAAGTTGCAACAAACTTACAATATGCGAAGCATAATACATTTTGTAATGCCAATAAACTGGGCAGATGGTTGGCCTACACATTAAGGAAAAAGCAGAGTATACGGACTATTGATAGTATTGATATTGGAGGGAAAGAAATCTTTCAACAAAAATTAATTAAAGAAGCTTTCGTGGACTATTATACTAAACTATATGCTAAAGATGATGTGCAGAATGGACTTATAGAAAAATACTTAGATAATAAAAGAGTTACAAAAATTACTGACCAACAAAAGGAAAGAATGAATTATCCTATAACAGAGGAGGAGATAATAGTAGCAATTAAACAATTAAAAATAGCTAAAGCTCCTGGAACGGATGGTTTGACGGCAGTGTATTATAAAACTTTGCAAGCAGAAATGGTGGAACAACTTAGAGATCTATTTTGTAATATTCAACAAGGGGGTAAAATACCCCCATCATGGACAACATAATATGACCAAGATCAATATAGACCAATATCTCTTCTGAATACTGATTATAAAATTTATGCAAAAGTACTAGCCAACAGGTTGATGCCAGTAATCCAAAAGGTGATTCATGATGATCAAGCGGGATTTATCGAGGGTAGATATATGAAGGATAATGTAAGGCAAGTAATAGACTTATTGGAATATCTTGAGAGGAATAAACAGGTACCTGCAGTGCTGGTCTTTTTGGATGCGGAAAAGGCCTTTGATAGAGTGGATTGGAATTTTCTATTAAAGACTTTAAAAAAGATGGACTTTGGGGACCAATTTATGCAGGCGGTTTCAGCAATTTACCAAGAGCAAAAGGCACAGATTATTATTAATGGAAGTTTGACAACAGAGTTTAAAATTGAAAAAGGAACAAGACAGGGATGTCCGTTGTCCCCACTGTTATTTATTCTAACACTAGAAGTCTTGTTAAATACAATACGGGACTCTAATATCTTGAAAGGTATAATGATAAGGCAAGAGGATTACAGAATAAAGGCATTTGCAGATGATCTGGTCGTTACCCTAACACAGCCAATGGAATCAATAATCCAGATGAAGGACATTATACAAGACTATGGTAAAGTTTCAGGTTTTAGACTGAACCAGAAAAAAACTAAGATGATAGTTAAAAATATGACACAAGATCGTAAACACGAGCTTGAAAGGAGGGCAGGTTTTGAGATTGTACCAAAGGTAAAATATCTAGGAGTTCAGGTTGCAGAATCAAATATGAAACTGTTTCAAAATAATTATGAGGTGTTGTGGCGAGAGGTGCAGAAAGATATGGAGACTTGGAAAAAACTGCAGCTGTCTTTACTTGGAAGAATAGCAGCAGTTAAGATGAACATTTTGCACAGATTTCTTTTTCTGTTTCAAATGATTCCGGTGCTTAAAAGTGATAAACAACTGAAAGTCTGGCAAACTGGAGTGAATAAGTTTGTCTGGAACGAGAAAAAACCAAGAGTGAAATTGAAAATTATGCAAGATGTTCCAGAAAGGGGAGGCCTTAAACTTCCAAACCTACAGTTATATTATGAAGCAGCAGCTCTGACTTTAGCAAGTGATTGGTTTGGAAGGAAAAAGACTGGAATACTGAATATAGAAAGTTTTGATCTTGAATTTGGATGGCATGCTTACTTATTTTATGACAACAAAGTGGATAAAGTATTTAAAAGCCATATACTTAGAGACTCTTTGATGAGAGTTTGGAAGAAGCACCGATTCAAATGGGATTATAAAATACCGCTATGGCTGGATCTTGGTCATATTATGTGGAATACAAATATAATGTCACTCGGGGGGTTTTTATACAAAGAGGTTCTTTTTACAGATGCGGGCAGATGGCAGTTGAAGACATTACAGACACTGTTGGACGAAGGGATTAACTTAACTTGGTTACAATATAATCAACTACAATTGAGATGGAAAGAGGACCAAAAAACTGGTATTATGTTGCATGAGGAAGAATTGGTTAGACACATAAAAGAGAAAGGTCCAATGCATATTAAAAGGCTTTATAATGTTAGAAAGGGATTCAGAAACTGAATTGGTTAAAGATTGTATGATTAAGTGGGCACAAAATTTTGAGGAACCAGTGATGTTGGAAACATGGGAAAAAATTTGGGTTCAGAATGTTAAATTCACACAGTCGCAAAATTTGAGGGAAAATTTCTATAAAATGTTTTATAGATGGCATTTAGACCCCAAAAAATTGTCGTGTATGTACCCTAATGTTCAGCCAAAATGTTGGAGATGTGATTGTTTAGATGCTACATATTATCATGTTTGGTGGACTTGTAGGAAAGTTAAGGCTTTTTGGATAAAAATTTGGTGGGTCATGCAGAATGTTTTGAAGAAAAAAATTCAATTTTCTCCACAATTGTTTTTATTGGGTATAGTTAAGGGTTTTACATTGGGTGAAACAAAATTGATATTGTACATGATAACAGCAGCGAGATTGTTGATAGGTAAATACTGGAAGAATGAAGCTTTGCCCACTATTGAAGAATGGATTTTGAAGATGGCCAGTTTTGCAGAGATGGCGAAGATTTCAGCATATTTAAAAGACTGTTCACAAGAGACTTATGAATGGGAATGGAAAAAGTGGATAGATTATGTTCAGAACAAATATCAAACTAGGAAGTATCAAATAGCTTTTATTTGAAAATGTTATATTAAGATAGAAATATTTTAATGTAATGAAGATGAAAAATTATAAGGGGGAGGGAGGGGTTCAAGTTTTATACAAGTTTTATACAAAGGAGGGTTTTTTTTACCTGATATGAGTATATTGTGCGGAAGTCCGGGGGGAGGGGAGGGTTAGGGTGGGTTAGGGAGGTTGGGACGTTTGGGGTGGGTTGGGGGGGGGAAGGGGTGAAAATGTAATTGTAAAACTTTTGCAATAAAAAAAAAAGAATATGCTTAATGAATATGCTGGAAACAGCCAAATAATATGAATATGCTGGGAAACAGCCAAATAATACGAATATGCTGGGAAACAGCCAAATAATATGAATATGCTGGGAAACAGCCAAACAATATGAATATGCTGGGAAACAGCCAAAACAATAGTTGATGATGCTGGGAAACAGCCAAATAATAAATGAATATGCTGGAAAACAGCCAAAAGAAGATGATCAAGAGACAAATAGTTAAAATAAATATGACTTAAACTGGATTGTAATAATGAAATGACTCTGTGTAAAACGAAGAGTGTAATGTGTGATAAGTTTAAGAAATATAGATATAAATTAAAAGAGATTAGGATTTAAAGATTTATTGTAATGGGTCCTAGGATACGGGTATACAGATAGAATTTAGGGTAATAATTGTAATTAAATATTGAGTTGTGTTATTTGGAAATTAAGATTTGTGGTGATATAATAGAAAGGTAAATGTTTAGATTAAGATATAACAATTGTGGTAAAAAAATTGTTTTTGGTTTTTATTTTAAAAGATGTAATGGTGGAGATTTGGGAAAGAGCTTGACAAAGAGGGGTAAGCAATTGTACCTATTCATGACCGGATCAAAGCTTCATTCTTAAAAGATGTGATGTTGTAAATCAGAGGTCCAGGCTTTTGCTCTGTTTCAAGATGTCTCCAAGATGTCTCTCCCGACTTCGTAGAGAACTTTATTTTTATACAGTTTTACACAAGCAGACAAAAGGTAGCACAGTAACAGTATTCTGATTGGATAGAAGTTATTCACCCCCCTCTCAAGTTGCCATCTTCTCTAGGTGAGCTTATATTAGATCATCTACATCTGAGCCAATTATGAAGTAATGCAGTAAGCAGGAAAGACGCACAGATCACCAGCCGGCAGTGTGCTGCTACAGCCTGGCACTGTGACCCTTGACCCACTGACCTACATTCCACTCTGTTTTGTTTTATTTGTGAAGCCATCCTCTTACGAGGGGCCAGAAAAAGGGTTATTATCAGGAGAGGAATATCCCTGCAGTTGTTTATACAAGGCATAAACCTGATGCTGAGGCAACGTAAGAGGTGGTTTAGGGCGAAATGCAGAGATACATATGTTACAAAAAGAGGGAAGACACTGAACAAAACAACACCCACCAATTAAAATAGTACAAATGATGACTGAATAACGTAGGATGTTTCCCAATAAGCCTGTCGGTAACCAAGACCAAAGGCTTTCCCACCAAGATCCTAAAGTATCAATTTTTACATCAGAGGCCAAATGATGTAAAATGTTAAGTTGATGCTGAATGTTCCGTGACTCATCTGAAATGTTAAAACAACAAAGTCCTTCAAAACTTTCACAACCCAAATGCTGGCATAGAAGCAAATAATCAACAGCAGCGCGATTTTGAAGAATAGCTTTTCTAAAAACTTGCAGCTCATGATTGATTGCTGAAATCGCTGAAGAAGTGGCATTAATGGTTTTTGCTAGATTACACGCAATAGCGTTAAGATTCCGATGAGCAGGTGAAGCAAGTGCTGGTATACCCACTATAGATATAGACAATGATCTGTATTCTGCTTTACTAAGTAATTCTACTTCAGAGTTACAAGTGTCATCTAGGGTGACCTCACGCTGAATACGGTTCGAGTGAAGTTGTTGTTTAGACACAAAAACAGGAACCAACCGGCTAAGACAACACTGCGCTTCACTAATATTAGCAGGAATATAATTAAAGGTTTCTTGACCACATGTAAAAAACCACCCTTGCGGTAGCCAAACATGAGCAAAATTAAAGGAAGCCTCTTCAAAAGCTGTACAGTTTAAAACAGGTGAACTAATGCGAAGACAGTGAGGATTTTTGCTTGAAGAAGTACAATTAACCATTTTTACACATGTTACATTTTCAGGGACCGCCACCACTGGAGTATGCAAATCAATTGCGCTAGGAGGTGGATAATATGCAGCCACCCCCCAACTAGCTATAGTCTTATAGTTATAATGCCCTTCTAACAAGTACCTACACAAGCCAGTAAGGTTCTGAATTACAGTAGTAGGAGTACAAACAGGGATTAAACATGTAGAAAGCAAATTTTCCATATCATAAGCTTCAGACAAACAAAAGGCATCAGTTCATGTGATGTTTGCAAGCTGCACCCATAGGTTTTGTTTCATCCGTTGTTCGAGAGAATGTTTAGGTGGGATGACAGCTGCTGATGCCAAAGTACAGTTATTAACAATTAAGCACAAACAAATTATGACTAAGGAATTGGCAGTTAAGACCGCAAAAATGGCAGCGCACAAATTATCGGGTGTTTGTTCCACTTGCTGCTGCTGCAGCACTGCCTGCACTTTGGTGGTCAAATTCTTCACATCTCCCCATGTCACTGGATGACTGGCATGACGGTATCGGGTTGGTTGCCGCGCTGTCTGTAGAGTCACCTTTGCCATCTCCGGGATAGGGTTCAGGGGTTGGTGCCACGACATCCTTGGCCAGACGAACACAACGTGCTGGTACCCACAAAGGTCCTGTAGATGTCAGCACAGCAGCATAGCCACGCCCCCAAGTAATCAAAGGGACCGGTCCTAACCATTTTTTGTCTGGTAATGCTCTATAATATACCAGAGGAGGGGGCAAACTTGTTTTTTGTTGAAAATGCCTCTGATAAGTGGTCGAATTAGAAATTGAAAAATTCAATTGATTCAAAGTAAATAAAACTTTTGTAACCTGTTGTGTTACCCATGACAAATTTGGGGCCCGAGACCCCTCCTTTTTTATTTGTTTGTGAAGGCAGTCCTTAAAGGACCTATTAGCACATTCCACAATAGCTTGACCTGTGGAATTATAGGGAAGACCATGAGTAACAACAATATTCCAGGTTGTACAAAATTGCAAAAAAGCATGTGAAGAATAGGCAGGCCCATTATCTGTTTTTAAAGAAGAGGGCTTGCCCAGAGCTGTAATGGCTGAAAAAAGATGGGAAATAACATGATTAGCTGTTTCCCCTCGTTGAGGGGTAGCCCAAATTGCTCCAGAATAGGTATCAATAGATAAATGAATATATTTCCAAGGAGCTAAAGAAGGAACATGGGTAACATCCATTTGCCATAATTGATTAGAGGTGAGACCACGGGGATTAACTCCCGTGTCTCCTGAAGGTGATGCCCCAGAGCATTGGGGACAGGATGAAACTATTTGCTTAGCTTGCTCTAGTGGAATATGGCAAGCTTGTGCCAGCCCTCTGGCATTTTGATGGAAAAAAGAATGGCCAAAAAATGGATCTGTAAATAAAGTAGGTAAAACATGAACAGCAGCATCAGCATGACTGTTGCCTTCAGAAAGAGGCCCAGGAAGGGATGAATGACTGTGTATGTGAGAGACAAAATACAAATGCTTCCAGTCTTGTAGCAATTGCTGTAAAGTGAGAAATAAAGCCATAAGGTTGGAGTCAATCCTGGGCGTGATATAAGCAGCTAGAAGATTAAAAATCAGTCGACACACATACTGAGAGTCAGAGATCAGATTGAAAGGTTGTTGAGAAAAAGTGTGGAAAGCTAAGATAGCTGCAGACAATTCTGAGCGCTGAGGTGAAGACTGTACTGTAGTGTAGGAAACTTTCCAGATGTCGTCACGAGGATCCTTATAAGCAATAGCTCCTCTCGTTCGTCCTCCATCAGAAAAAACTGTAAGAGCTCGCGGTAGTGGAGAAGAAGAAAGTAATGAGTGAATAGGAAAGGAAGAAGTCATTAAGCAAGCAAACCTAGGATCTTTAGGCAGATGATATGAAATACAGCCTACATAGTCAGTTAGAGCACACTGAAGAGATAAATTATTCTGAAAATAAAAGTGAAAGTCAGATTTTGAGATAGAAAGAACAATATTTATTAAATCAGTTCCATTTCTTCGACAGGCTCGAGTACACCCCAAGGTTATAAGTTCAGCAGTAGCTTGGATAAAGGGTAAAACATTTTGAATTGGAGTATGAGGCAAATAAAGCCATTCAATACAATATACTTTTTGCTGTTCTAAAACAGCCAATACTCCCGTGGGTAGCTTACTAGTAGGAAATATTAACAAAGATAACTGACAATCCACAAACTGAGTACTCAAGATGTTATTAATTTTCTCAACTGTAGCAAATACTACAGATGGAACTATAATTAAATCTCCTGGCTTTTTTCCTTTAGTCAATAACTCAAATAATGGACTAAGTAAATGCGTAGGTAAAGAAAAATATGGGCGGACCCAATTAATAGTACCCAGTAATTGTTGCAAATTTACTAAGGAAATAACTTTGGGTAACTTTAAATGAGGAAAAGCCGGAGCAGAAAAAGATTGCAATAGTTTATGCCCTAAATACAGATAAGGAGCGTGCAGCTGTATTTTTTCTGGGGCAATTTGCAATCCATAGACACATAAATCATTTTGTATTTCAGAAAGCCAATTAAATTGTATTTTTGGTGCTCCAATTAAAATGTCATCCATATAATGATAAACCAAAGCCAATGGATGACGTTTGCGAAAAGGAGCTAATGCCTCAGCAACATAAAATTGACATAATGTGGGACTATTCAACATTCCCTGTGGTAAAACCGTCCAGTGATAGCGTTTATTGGGTTCTGAATGGTTCACCGCAGGTACTGTAAATGCAAACTTTTCCTGATCAGAGGGACACAAAGGAATGGAAAAGAAACAATCCTTTAAGTCAATTACCATCACCTCATGATCTTGGGGAATCAAATTAGGATTTGGTGTCCCGCACTGCAAGGGGCCCATAGGTTGAATACGTGCATTCACGGTCCGAAGATCATGTAATAAACACCATTTGCCACTTTTCTTTTTTATCACAAACACAGGTGTATTCCATGGACTAGTGGATGGCACAACATGACCCGCAAGCAGCTGATCTTGTACTAATTGATGGAGAGCCGTTAATTTTTCATGTGGCATGGGCCATTGATCAATCCACACCGGCTCTTTAACCATCCAAGTCAGTGGGAGGGCAGTAATTTCAGTCCTCAGTCCTCCAAAGTGAGGGTGGCCCCCAATTTACTGAGCAGGTCACGCCCCCAAAGGCTGACATGAATATCTAATATAAAAGGGCGGACCTGAATAACCAAATCTGAATTAGGCAAGTGAGCTGAAATAAATTCTGCACTTTGACGTGCACTTTGTTGACCCCCCACACCCCACACACTTGGACAGGGCTCAGTTGGCCAGGCAGCAGGCCACTGCTTGGCTGAGATCACTGAAACATCCGCTTCAGTGTCAAAGGGCTTACCCTGCAACACAATGATCTGACGGGGCCGCTGGGATGTTATTGGGGTAGTGATGGCAGCTATGATAGAAGTGGCTGGGTCAGTAGAACCAAAGCCACCTGTCCCTCTCTCCTTTTGCTCTCCCCCTGCCGGGACAAAATAAGGCAAAAGCAGGAGTTGAGCAGGGCTAGTATAAACGGGCAAAGTTTGAGGCAAATTGGTCCACAATTGAACATAAATAATCCCGGTGTAATCCGAATCTATCACTCCAGGAATGACAAAAATGCCCTTTTTACCCATGCTTGATCGTGGGAGGACAAGTCCTACATAATTTTCTGTTAAAGGGCCTGATAATTGGGATGGAATTACTTGAACCTCCCCAGGAAATTTAAAATTCTCTTCCTCCTGCATGATTAAATCAATACCAGCACTACCTTTTGTAGCTGCAGGAGTATTTTCTATTGTTGATTTATTGTCTCTGTTTGGACTGGGGCCAGAGACCGGCCCGGCCGGCCGTTTCCCGACACCGAGCGGCATTCACTTGCCCAATGATAACCTTTCTGACACTTTGGGCATTTTGTTTTTGGTCTTGATCCCTGATGAAAGGGAGGACGAGATGTTGCAGACAACACCCCTTGGATTTCGACACTCTTTTTTAAAATGACCAGGTTTGCCACAATTATAACATTTTCTTTGAGGTTTGCTGCCTCGTGAGAAAGCAGCTGCTAACAAATTAGTTTGATAGAAGAGTGTTCCTATATCCTGACATGCTTTAATCATATCCGCCAAATCAGGATCTTTTCCCAGCCCAACAATTGCTCTTCGACACTCGGAAGTGGCGTTGTCGCTTGCCAGCCTCATCAACAACTCATTTTGAGCTTCAGGATTGTCTATCTGTCGCCGTAAAGCATCCTGTAATCTGTTAATAAAATCAAGATACGGTTCATTAGCCTTCTGCCTTATGTTAGAGAAAGCTTGTTGAGGTTTGCCAGAGACAGGCACTTTTCCGAAGGCTCGATAAGCACATTCAGAAGAAACTTGCAAAGTGGCTGCTGGCAGAATAACCTGAGCATCAACTGGAGCAAAGGGACCAGATCCATACAGTTGATCAGGAATAAATGCTCCTCCCGAGTGGAGGGCACGCATGGCATATTGATGTTTAAATTCACTATCCCAAACTACATATTGCGCTGGAGTAAGCAACATGCGAAAGGTAGTTTTCCAATCTTCAGGTACTAAAATATGATTTCTCATCAAGGCTTCTAACATTCCCTGCATATAAGTACTTCCCAACCCCATATCTCTAATTCCTTTTCTAAGTTCTGTTAAAATTGCATAAGACAAAGGACGAAATTCCACTATTTGAGCCCCATTCTGATCTAATTGGCCCGTAACATGCACTGGACAAACAGAAAGCATATCAGCAATTTCTTCTATATTTCCCCCCCCCCCCTTTGTCTAACTCTTTCTCTAAAATCTGCCTAATGGGGGTGTACAATGGCCGTGGGGATGCAATAGAATTATTTCCTTCAGCAGGAGCTGATGGTTCAATTAAAGATGGTTTTGGGGTGACAATCTTAATTTTATCATAATCAGGTGGAGGGCTTGTAGTTAATTGTTGCCCTTCCAAAGCATCAGAGCCATATTTTTCTATTGCCTGACAACATTGATACCATTGATGTAATATTTTCACAGGTGCCCGAGGTTCAAGATGTAATGTATGTCCTATCCTTGTCCAGTCCCGTAAATGAAGTGACCCCTTTTCAGGGTACCAGGGACAATGTTTCCCTATCTCAACTACCAGTTCCCTTATATCAGTCTCACATGGCCTAATGCCAGACTTGTGCAAAAGGAATCTTAGTTCCTGCACATGCTTTTGCTGATATTGAGATAGATTGCAGCCCATCACTTACCACTAGGGATCCCGAAGGATGAAAGGCGCGCCAGGGGTCTATTCCAGACGATGATAAGGATGTTAAGGATGCTGCTCCCCACGGAGGGTGTCCCTGCTTCGGGCGCCAGATGTTGTAAATCAGAGGTCCAGGCTTTTGCTCTGTTTCAAGATGTCTCCAAGATGTCTCTCCCGACTTCGTAGAGAACTTTATTTTTATACAGTTTTACACAAGCAGACAAAAGGTAGCACAGTAACAGTATTCTGATTGGATAGAAGTTATTCACCCCCCTCTCAAGTTGCCATCTTCTTTAGGTGAGCTTATATTAGATCATCCACATCCGAGCCAATTATGAAGTAATGCAGTAAGCAGGAAAGACCCACAGATCACCAGCCGGCAGTGTGCTGCTACAGCCTGGCACTGTGACCCTTGACCCACTGACCTACAATGTATTTTATGTTTATGTTTTAAGAAAAATAATAAAAACTTTTTTCAAAAAAAAAAGTTTGTATTTTCTCCCGTTCTTAGGATAAGAGGTTTATAAATGACCTGAGTTATTTGCAAATGAAATGCTTCCCTTTTCCCCCCCTCTGGCCTTACCAGCAAATTCCTGATTAAAAATTGCATTTTGTTCTTCCGAGTTATGTGAATTATAGCTTTTTTGTTTTATTTATTTAATTTTTATCCTGCCTTTATTATTGTTTACAAATAACTCAAAACAGCGAACCTATCTAATATTCCTTCCTATTTTTCCCCAATATCAACCCTGTGAGATGGTTTGGGCTGAGAGAGAGTGACTAGCCCAAAGTCACCTAGCTGGTTTTTCATGGCTGATGTAAGACACCCCATTTTCTATTAACTCATCTCTAAACCTTCAGCTCTTATTAATTGACAAAGATCCAGTAAAAATTAATAGAAATGCCTAACAATGTAAGTATATAATCTCCCTTTATTTAATCTAAATCCCCCTCATCCCTCTCTTTAATAATCCAAATCTAATCCCAATTAACAAACATTATTAAAAAATTAAAAAACTATTAAACATTACCAGAAAATAGTAACCCTTTACATAATTCTACCAGACCTGCTAAATAAGAAATATTACAATACAGGAAGCCATGACGTTGACTTGGCCACGCCCACCCAGTCACATGACCACCAAGACACGCCCACAGAATTGGTAGTAAAAAACTTTGAATCCCACCACTAGTCCAATCATGTCCACGTCCCAACTGGAGTTGCTTCCCAGTCACACCTCTCCAGGTGCAGGCTGAACGTCCTTGACTCCCAGGAAAAAGAATGTTGTTATGGCTATACATCTCACCCTGTCTCCATCCACCACCACCCCTCCCATTTCCCACAGCATGCCCATCCACCAGGTCTGGCAGCCCTGAAGATCCAAAGTAAAAGATGGCCTCCAGGGCTGACGGCGTCTGGCTGGAATGTGGAATGAGCCTCAGGCAGTTTCTATTTAGCGACTTGGCTTTTTTGGCTTTTCCGAGGTTTTCTTTATGGGTAATATTTTATAGAAAGGATAAGGAGGGGGTTTCATGATTACTTCTTTCACTGCTGAAAAGTATTTGTAAAGCAGAGAAAGCTTTAGCTTTTAGCCTTGGAGAATTTAATAGGACACATTTGAAAGTACCCTTTTTAGACAAAATTAGATTACAAACCTGATTTCTGAGTTTTGTCCATTCCCTACAAATCTACCATACAGCTTTTTATACCCACCTGGATGAGCAGTTTCCTGCCATCCCAGGCAACAAGCAACCTTCCCAATGGGGAAGCTGGTGAAACCTCCATTACAGAATTTCCCATTTGTCCTTACCTGTGTCCCTGTCTGTTTGGGGTGTCATGTACACCTGGGAATACCCCTTATCTTTACCTGCCAGTCAGTTTTCAAGCACCACACACCTAAGAGTACCCTGGTGGCAAGTGTGTATTTTCCTTCCTACTGAAAAACATTTGAGGTTTTATGCTAAAGTAACATCTTGGAGTTCACTTTCACTCCTGGGGATTTTACAAAGTGAAGTTTTCATAGGAACAATGTCCAAGTGTTTCACTATTGCTTTCTTTCAGGATGTTTTTTTTAGCTTCCCAGCCAAGGAGCTGTCCAGAGTTGAATATAAGAAGGGTGGCTATATCAATGTTTTAAATAAAATAAAATAAATAAATAGCCTGCAACTTTGAGATCTCCTGATGGAGATTCATCCAATCACTAACCTGGTCTGATCCTGCAGTACAGGTAGTTCTCAACTTGCAACCATTCAGTTAGTGACCAAAGCTACAGTGGTAGTGAAAAAAGTGGTTTACAGTTGGTCTTCCCACTTTTTTTAATATCAATTTTTATTGCAATTTTTTTGTTTCCACCCCCCCTTCCCCCAAACATACATATTTTATGAATAAAGTGTTGTCTGGATCATTCTTGTGTATCCTTTCATATACACAATCCATTTTACATCATATTCTGTTTCCAATTTCAGCCATAATATTCTCTTTCCATACTTCTTTATCTTATTTTCTTCTTAATACATAAACAATATCACTAATTACCCTTAATTCCTAATCTCTTACATTAACATCAATTAATTATTTTATTTCTCCATTGTTAGATTTATTTTCCCCATCCCACTTTTTAACATTTCAACTTCTCTTAATTTAAATTGTCTTCAAAATTAAACCAAATTGCCATTTCACATTCCATCTGCTGTTCTGTTTTACTATGAGTAATATGCATCATCATATTGAAGTCTTATATTAAAACCCTTTAACTTAGTTGACTATCCACAATTAATAATATTAATATAGTTCCCTTAAATCTACTAATATGTAACTTATTTTCCTTCCTCCTTTCCACTAACCTTCCCCTCTTTAACCATTTTCTCTTGGTCTCTCAAAAATTCCACTTCTTGTTGATTTTCTCCTTTTATCCCATTCTCTTAACTTCTTCTTTTTTTAAATTTTTATAAGCATTGTATCTTTTCTTCTGAATCCTTTTTCTCACTTTTGAATTTATTATTCAAGTAGTTCTCCCCAAAATTTCTCCTAATCTCTTCCCACTATTTCCCTCTTTACCCTTTGATTGATTCTTTTTGGGGGGATGTTCCCTGCTGTCTACTCTTTTTGTGCCACTGTAAATCCCAGTGAAATCATCTAACTGCTTTTTATTTTCAATTCCTTTTCCTTCAATATTATTTTCTTGCTCCTCATTTATGTTCTCTTTTACCACTTTCTCTCCTATTTCCTGCTCTGTGTATTCCAGCAAAATTTCTGACTTTTTATTACCTTTTAGAGATTCACGCATATTTTTTAACATCTCAAATAATTCCTCATACATCCAAGGCTCCATATTACCAATTTAACAGGTTGTTAAAACTTTTAAATTATGTCACATTTAATTAGAACTTAAAATCATATAGTCTCTTTTTGTTTTCAAATTCTAATGTCCAATTCAAATATTGGTTCAATCCACTCCAAGTTGAAGGTTTATTATCTTCCACAGCTGTAGAAAATAAAAACCAAGCAATGTAGAAAAACAGACTCCTTAAAAGTTCTCAAAGTTTCCAAAATATCTTTTCCAGTAGTTGCACTTTCTCTTTTATCTTCCACCAAGTATTGCAGTTCTCTCTTTCCACCAGCAGATGGCTCTCTCAAATCCACAATACATTCAAACCAACTAATTGTCAAAACTGTCAAAAATATTTTAAATCCACATAAGAAATACTTTTCCCCGGGTTCTTTTCTTTTATTATTTTTAGTTTCTCCAAATCCAATTGTGAAAGCCAAAATCTTTTTGGGCTTTAATGTTTTAGCCTCTGCTTTGTCCTTCTCCCTCCATGGAATTTCCCGAGTGCCAATTAGCTGCTAATTTCTGCTCCGGGACACCTTTTAATGTCCAAATTCAAAGTTTTTTTTTGTACCTGTGCATTGGCCAATCACTCACCCGGTTCCAGCACTCTGTTCAAACATCGCTCCTGCACAAAAGTTTAGTCCAGTTGCCCCAGCTTCAGAGCGGTCATTTTGAAATTGCTGCCACCCCTGCCGCTGGTCTGAAGAGCTGTTTCTGACCTATCAAGGAACTTACCTGTTCCTCTCGGTCGTCCGAGACGCCTTTCCTTCTTCGCCGTCCCTAAAGGATGGTTCCGGTCCGAAGACCTCCCGACAGTGGTTTGTCTGGCTGGTGTCAGCGTTCCAGAAAAACCCCAACTCCAAGTAAAGAAGTGGAAGCAAGCATTTTCCAAAGTTCTCTTTACTAGAATAGGCAAACTGGCACATCTGGGGAAACCCAAATCTGAAAAGCCTGGGTTTTCCTTCAGTAAGTCAAAGCTCCCAAAACCATCCCCTTTTCCACCCAGTCAGTCACATGCTCCAATCAATGTCCGTTCCATCCTGATCCAGCCCCCTAACCACTCCTTCTCCAGATGCTGGATCGCCCTGACCTTGACCAACAGGAAGAATGCTATTGTCTACTAACCCCCTCTCCTAAATCCCCCTCCTACTTTCCCACACATGAGAAGGTGGCAGCATTGGAGCTTCCGGCCTAATATGGCTTCCAAAGCTGACAGCTGGATTTTCACGGAGCTCGTCGGAGCCCGCTATTTTTCCAGCCAGTCTTGCCCCAATGCTTCTTGTGAGTCCAAATTAAGGTTAGTGTGCAATCCAGGCTATTTAGTATTTTTAAAATTACACACAATGAGCCTTGGGACTCCTACTAATGAGACCACCAGTGCAACATATCCTGCCTTACTGGGCAACTGGGCAGCATCATTTGTGAGTCACAATCAGGGCTTGGGTTTTGGAGATCTCTTTTCTGCTACTTCTTCATTGAGGGAATTGCCTGAGGGGGATGCCCCTCCCCCATGGAATTACCAGGGAGATATGACTGCTTGGGCCTAAGTGCCACAGAGCAAAAAAACCAAAAAAAGAAAAAAGAAAAAAAGGAAGCTAGGAGCAGCTTTGTGTGCAGGTAGGTGAAGGGGATAACCTCAGTCTAATTCTGAATGGTGTATCTCTATGTATGTGCATGTGTATGCAGCTACTTTCTACAATACAGACAATAAAAACATTCTGGACAAATTTCCCTCCCACCAGACAGAAATCCAAGGTTTTCAGAACTTGCTGTGGTAACCACTCCTAAATACAATCCCCCAGAGTCCATTTAACTGAATACAACATAAATGAGACAAGAAAGAAAACTTTACAATGAATTGCCACCCTCCCCCATAGTCTTTCCAGCTGTCTTCTGGGGATTGAAAAAAGTCTTTCAGTCTTTACTTCTCCATCTCAGGGTCCTTTCTTTCATGTCTGCTGGGTGGCATTAGGCTTGGCGTGGTCAGGCTTGGGAAAGTCTGCTCCAATCTGGTTGCTGTGATGACTTTCTAGTGGAGGGCTGGATGCAAACCCAATTCCTGGCTCAAATGGATGGAAGGTCTCCTCTGGAGGCAGCATCTGGGTCAGCTTCCACAGGTTGCAGAGTTATCTGTCCAGGGCTGAAAGACATGAGAACAAGACCCTCTCCCCCCTTTGTGGATGATCCTCCCAGGAAAGGCATTGTTGAAGGATAAGAGATGGAGAGGTAGAGTGGGGGTGGGTGGGTAGATAGCTTGCAGGCAGGGTTTGAGGAAACAAAACACACATCAGTACTGCAATTATTAAACAGACTAGCTGAATACCTGTGCTCCGCTACGAAACTATATGATCGGGCTTGATAAATTGACACAGCTTGAAAATTAATGAGTAGTTACGATTGGCCTCTCCTCTCCCCTTCTCTCTCTCAGGCTTGCCCCACAGAAGCCTCTCCTATCCTAGCCCCTTCTCTCCCTTAGGCTTGCCCCACAGAAGCCTCTCCTGTCCTAGCCCCTACTCTCCTTCAGGGTTGCCGCACAGAAGCCTCCCCTATCCTATCCCCTTCTCTCCCTCAGCCTTGCCCCACAGAAGCCTCTCCTATCCTATCCCCTTCTCTCCCTCAGGCTTGCTCCACAGAAGCCTCCCCTATCTTATCCCCTGCTTGCTGCTGTGAAAGTAAAACTAAAACTGAAACTGCTCTCCTCTGCTTTTGTTTTGCATTTGGAACAGATTTCTTTTCAGGTGGGGAGGGGGAGTAAAACTCCTTAGCATCAGAGCATGTTAATAATAATATAGGAAATACTAATGCTCTGATGGTCATTTCAAAAAATCCTTTCTTAGTGAGCACCTAGAAGCCAAGAGGAACATACGTGGCAAATTTCAAGTTTGTAGGCTTTATGGTTCTGGAGATTTTGTGATGATGCATGAGTGGTATTTCACTTTTATATATATAGATAAAGCAGTTTCAACAAAATGGGGACATCACAGATGAGGAAAAAAAAACCTGGATTCACATGCTTCAGAAAAAGGATGGACAGATAAAATAATTTAAACGCACAGTAAATGCAAGAATACATTTTTTCCTGTAAATGAACTTAAAATGTTCCCTCATAAACTTGGGCTGTACTTAAGGGTACAGAGAGGGAAGGAAACTTCACTCTGTCCTGCTGTCCAGGCACTCAGGGTGAAGGCATTAATTTTTTTGGGCGGGAAATTGCTTTAACTCTTTTTCCTAATAATTTAAAATTCTGTGGTCAACCCCTCAGTTTTTCAGACAAATGGCCTGGGAGGACTCTGTCTGCCAAAATTACTCAGAGTATGGGTACCTCCTTTCCAGAATAGGGGTCTGCTCAGTGATGCTCAGCCAGTCACCCAACAGTGAACCTCTCACTTGCCTTTCAACCCCTTCCCACACACTCTCTCCCTTTCTTAACAGAAAGTCCTGCACTCTGGGTCTGACCCCCTATACTTTCCAGGCTCTGCTTTCTGTGGTTAGGAAAGGCACAGAGGAAGCAGGATACAGCTGTGGCAGAGAAGAGATTTTTTTTTCCAAGCACATTCACATTCACACACACAGACACATACTCTCTTTCACCTCCTGGGCTTTTAAAATTAAAATTTAGAGGAACTCACCTTCTTTCCAAGCAGCCTTTGAGCTCAAAACTCAAAACTCCTTTAAAACCCTTATTTCAAATGGCCAAGGTCCAGGAAAACTCACCCACAGACTCAATGGGTCTGATGCCAGCAAAGGAGGCTTACCTGGGCCATCTTTGGGTGCCAAATTGTTGGAAGAAATGTCCATCTGGGTTCAGTTCCAAGTGGGGAGACAGATACTGGAAACATGGAGACTTTGGAAAGATGGTTTAATGGTGGACAGGACCACATGATTTGAGGTCCGGAGCAATCGAGTGTCAGGGTTCAGATGCCCCAATCATGACCCTATTTCCCCCTCCCCCCAGGGTGTGTCATCAATCACATTCGCCAATGGAGCAATTTCGCGGGTTGTAGAGATCACTCCCCTCTGGCCGCTGTGGGTAACCCTGGGATACAGCCTTGAGAGAGATAAGTCTGGAATGTGCATTTGTCTTTGGCTGCCGTGCTGTTTTGTCAGTTTCCCATCCCCCCTTGCTTATGGTAACTCGAGAGCAGTCCAGGGATGCTTTGCGAGTTGACATCGAGCATATGGGTGAGAGAGAGAGAGAGAGAGAGATTTATACCCTCTCTTGGGCCCTGCCTTGGAGCTTCCTGTTCCTGTGTAAGAAATGTACTCTGATTGGTTGTCAGACTCCAATGGGGCCATGCAGGGGTAACTTTGTAGGTTGTCTTGAGTCCCAGGCTTGATTGAATCTTGCTGGGTGATGTAATGAAGGAGCTTTGGGCAATTCCTATTATGGCTTAATGGCTTTGTCCTGGTTTGGATCTTGAGTGAGGGCTAATTCTATCACCCTGGAGCTGAAGGTCTTTTGTAGATAAGATGGCCCAGTCTTTTGTCTTGTAGATAGGTTGGCACCAGTCTTTCTGGGGCTATTAACAAAGATGGGGGCTGCTTTCCAAGTGCACGTTTCTCCTTTTCTCATCCAGGGAGGTATAATATTCTGCCTTTTTAATATTTCCTAGAATATTTCATTCTTGAAAAAGGGGCGTGGCCAAAGCAGTGATATGATGGACTCTTTAGGGGCTCCTAAAGAGCAGTCGATATCCCTGATGTCCAAGGGTCCTTTGTGACCTAAGTTGTCCTGTAGAGACAACCAACAAGAAGAGCACATACTGGTCGTTTCAGGGGGGCTGCAAACCCCCTAGGAAGTCTAGAAGAAGCTCCTCAAATTGGACACGGTGGGAAAGTGACCAGGAAGTCGCTAAAAAGCTGTGGAAGCCATACCAGAAGAGAAAGTAAAGAAACAGCCTGTGACATTGAGGTGAGACTGATTTGATTTTATCACTTGAAAGTTTCTCTTTAACTAACTGGATGACAAAAGGGTGGAGAAGAGAGGCTGAGAGTGAGGAGTGGATGAGGGTGTGTGCTCACATACACATCTGGAAACTGGAGCGGCAAAGAAAGCGTGACTAAGAGCCCATTAATTTTTTCTACTAAACTTTTGCTGGAAAAAAAAAAGACTTGGAGACTTTAAAAAGAATTGGATACTTGGACATTTGGACATTAAAGCTTTGCGTGACTGAATGGATTACCTATTATTGTTTCTGTTTTGAATGGACTGTTACAAAGTTGATTGATTAAAAATTACTTTGATTTTTTAGAGAAGCGAAAGTACTGAGCGTTGTTTAAGATGGAAAGTTAACCTGCAGTGCCACCTAGTGGCAGAAGAAAATAATAAAAAGACACATATATTAGACATTTGGATTATAATTAAACAATATGTGGATTATCAATTATTTACATTATTAAATTAAAATGCCAGATTCATGGAAAGAGGCATATGTGACACTCATACCTAAAGAAGATACAGATTTACAATTGATTAAAAATTATAGACCGATTTCACTATTAAATGTGGATTACAAGATTTTTGCTTCAATAATGGCAAATAGGTTGAAAAACCCGTTAAATGAATATATTCATAGTGATCAAAATGGGTTCTTACCAAAAAGGCAAATTAGAGATAACATGAGGATGATTTTGAATACCTTGGAATATTATGAGACTCACCCAGAAAAACAAATGGCGTTGATGTTTCTAGATGCACAAAAAGCTTTTGACAACGTGAACTGGCAGGTTATGATAAAGCAATTACAGAGAATAGATTTTGGGGAGAGATTTATAAATACTATAAAAACAATATATGACAGACAATTTGCCAAGATCCAAGATGAACGGAGAAATGACAGGAAAGATTAATATAATGAAGGGCACCAGGCAAGGATGCCCTTTATCACCATTATTGTTTATTTTGACTCTAGAAGTTTTAAACAGAAACATTAGACGGAATGATGAGATAAAAGGAATGAAAGTCAAAAAAGAGGAATATAAATTACAAGCATTCGCCAATGACTTAGTTTTTATTATAGAGGAACCGCAAATAACAGGTCCTAAATTACTAGAACAGATAGAAGATTATGGAAAAGTATCCGGTTTGAAAATAAACAAAGATAAAACAAAAATGTTGGTGAAGAATACAACAGAAAAACAAAATAGAGAGATAAAAGAAAATCTAGACATACAAGTGGTGAAAAAAGTGAAATACTTAGGAGTATACCTAACTTCAAAATGTGCAACAATAAAAAAAGAAAACTACTACAAGTTAAAGCAACAAATTGAAAAAGACTTGGAAAAATGGAAGAATCTTCAATTATCATTTATGGGTCGGATTGCATTGATAAAGATGAATATACTACCAAGACTACTATTCCTATTTCAAACTGTGCCAATAAAAATTGAAAAGACTTACTTTCAATATCTCAATAAAATCATGAGGAAATTTATATGGCAAAGGAAAAAAGTAAGAATAAGTTTAAGAATGTTACAAGACACGAGATTATGAGGGGGATTTGGTTTACCAAATTGGGAATTATATTACCAAGCAGCAACATTGACATGGTTGAAAGAATGGATTGAATTAAGAAATACAAGGTTGTTAACACTGGAAGGGCATGATTTACAACTGGGATGGCATATATAAGAAATGCATTGTTATTGGTTTGGGAGAAGGTTAGAGATAAATTTTATGTGAAAATACCAACATGGTTATCAATAACAGAAGCTTTGATACATCCAAATGTCTTTAATTCTGGAAATATTGTCAGATACAATGAGTTATTAACAGATAAGGGGGAACTGAAAGAGAAACGAGAATTAGAACAACAGGGAAATCAGATAGATTGGTACATGTGTATGCAAATAAGAGCAAGTTATGAAAAAGATGCTAAACTATATGGTTTTTATATGGAGAAGACTGAACTGGATAAGCTACTCATGGGAACAGAGGAAAACTTAATAAATTTTTTTTATAATTTTTTGTTGTATATTGAATTGGAGGAAGAGCAAGTAAAAGAAACAATGATGCCCTGGGGTAGAAATTTTGGTTATTCAATCGAATTTGAAAAATGGCAACAATTATGGGAAAGAAACTATAAATTAACAATGTCCACAGTATATAAGGAAAATCAATATAAGATGTTTTATAGATGGCATATGCCACCGGAGAAGTTAGCAAAAATGTTTAAAGATAAATCAGCTAAATGCTGGAAATGTCATCAAACACCAGGATTGTCAAAGCGTGAATCAGCTTCGTTTCCCCCCTGGGGAAACTGTAATTAATTAGAGGTGAATGAATCTTGTTTTCCATGGAGTATACTCTCAAAGAAAAAAAACCCGAAGTATATATTCTAAGAAACATTTTATTATAAAAGTACAAAACTAGCTAACTACATCTTACCGGACAAAGGAAAATCAGGAAGTTAGAAAAGAAAGAATGTAGACATGCGCAGTAATCCAATGTCTCACAAGACCAGCCTTATCTCAGCTACAGATAAGTACTGCAATTTTACAAAATCTTGTTTCACTAATTGTTTTATATTTTTGTAACGGATGTCAATGTGTCTGGACCTAGAACCCGTGAAACGTGATTCAGAAATATAAACCACAGATTCATTGTCTTCCATCACGGTGATTGGTCAGATCGGGTGTGTCCAGATATCTGTGACCAAAGCATCAAACCACGTTAGAGAATTACGTGCATCTGAAACACAAGCATATTCAACCTCAGTAGATGAACAAGAAACAAAATTCTGTTTTCGCACATGCCAGTAAACAGGACATCCATTCAAGAACATCATATAACCTGAAGTACTTTTGTGTGATTTCTTGTCACTTGCCCAATCAGAATCTGCATAATAACATAATTCTGCATGATCAGTATGTGTCGGTTCTAACAATAACCTCATATGTTTAGTGTGCTTTAGGTATTTCAATAATTTCTTAACACATGTCCAATGAAACTGTTTTGCCTTACCTACGTGTCGAGACAAGAGATTAACACTAAGTGCAATGTCGGGTCTAGTCCAACTACTAATGTACAACAGTGACCCAATAACTGAACGATAGAGTGTTTGATCCTCGAACTCAGGACTTGCTTCATGTGTCAAGTTGTGAAAATCTGTTTGCATGGGTATGCGTCCTGTATTAGCATCTTTCATGTTACAATGATGCAAGATTTGTTCAATTTTATCCTCTTGTGAAACACTAAACCCCTTCTGTGTTTTGTCAATCTGAACACCTAAATAAGTGCTAACATGACCTAAAGTTTTCAATGTGAAATATCTCTGCAAAGCTTTAGCAAAATTCTCACTCATCTTCTTATTTGGACCAATATAAACAATATCATCAACATAAACAAGAACTATCTCATATATATTATCAGATCTTTTTGTAAACACACATTCATCAGTTTCGGACTTAATAAAGCCCATTGAATTTAGTTTGTCAGTAAGACATAAGTACCACATTAAACCAGACTGTTTCAAACCATAAAGACTTTTGTGTAGAAACCAGGTATCCCCTTCTTGCTGTCAGAACCCTGGAGGACTTCTTATGTAGATCTCCTCATCTAGGTCAGCATGTAGATAAGCCGTGTCAACATCGAACTGGAAAGCTTCTAAACCAAGAATAGTGGCAGTGGCTAAAGCAATTTTTACACTCTCAGTCCGGACTGTCAGTGAGTAGGTATTTGTGTAGTCCTCAGGATAACGTTGAGCGAAACCCTGAGCTACAAGTCTGGCTTTGTACAATGACTCACCATTTGGCTTCTTTTTGATTCTGTAGACCCATCGAGTGCCAATGACTTTTTTATTTGCTGGAGGTTTTGCAGGCATAAACACCTTAAGTTTCTTTAGACTGTCCATTTCAGCCTGCATTGCCCCATACCACTTCTCTTGCTCTGAGTCAGGAAGATGCTTGATTTGTGTGAACTTATCAGGAGGAAGTGTAACAGTACAAATCAAAGGCAAGGGTGCTTTTGTCAGTTGCCACGAATATCGCTGTGGAGGGATCCCCTTTGTGATCCTCTTGGAACGCCTCAGAACAGCCGTCCATTCTTCTTCCATTTTGTCGTCTTCACCATCATCGCTAGTGTCAGCATTGGCGGCTTGCGAAGATGGAACATCAGGTTGAGAAGAACTAGTGGATGGAACATTCGCCTGTGGATCTTGATCATCAGACTGCGTGGCATCAGCAACATCATCTCTAGGACAATAAACTCCAGGATCATTGGAGTGAATCCTGGACCAGTCAGCATCTTCCTCTAAATTGGTGGATTGGGAAATCACTATTACATGTTTGAAGTCAAGAAATTTGCTCCATTTTGAATTATCATCAATGCCCATAAATATCAACCTCTTTGCTGCTGTACCTCCTTTCCTTCTTTGAGCTAAGGGAATGTTCACCATAGCGTATGAACCAAAAATATGGAGGTTTTTGAGATCGGGCTTGTACCCATAGAACATGAAGAAAGGAGTCTGATTTATTACACTACTCCAAGTACGGTTGACAATATAATTTGCATATTTAATAGCTTCACCCCAGTATGGTATACTGAGGTTGGCGTCTTCTAGGAGACAACACATCATGGTTTGCAGGATCTCGTTTTGCCTTTCTACCACCCCATTCTGAGCCGGTGTATAAGGCGCTGAGGTCTGATGAAGGATTCCATTCTTACGCATCTAGTCCTGAAACCGCTGAGACATGAATTCAGCACCACGATCACTTTGAATTCTGGTGATGCTAACTCCATGTTGGGTATAAACAAGAGCGGCAGTCTTTAAAGATCTGAAAAGTCTCAGATTTTTCTTTCATAGGATATACATATCTATATCTAGAGTAATTATCAACAATTGTTAGAAAATATTTTTTACCACCAAGTGTTGGCGTAAAAGGACCTACTATGTCAGTGTGTACCAAATCAAAAATGCGTGTTGACAGGTGTGTAGCGCGTTTTGGGATGGCTGCTCCTTTGGATTTGGCTTTCTTGCAGACAGCACAATCCAAAAACACCTTACACCCCTTTAGATCCAAACCTCTCGCAAACTCCGGCATCTTCCTAAGAACACGGAAACTGGCATGCCCCAGTCTTCTATGCCACTTATGGATACACCTGTAATGCAAAGGTTTACCAGTCAGTGAATTTTCAACATTAACAGTTTTATGAGGAACCTCAGGCTTGCTCTGAGCAACCTGTTTCCTAATTTTCTTTTCGTTGGCTTTAGGAGCCTTTGGAGTAGCAACAGGATCTCTCACTGGAACATCTCTCTCTGGGCCTGTGCTCTCCCCTTTTGGAGTTTGTATACTTGCCTGTGCTTGCGGTTTAGACTTTGGCTTTATGTAATAAACACCACCAATTAACATGGTTTCTGTCAGGGCATTTATTAATCCCATGTTTGGCTCTGGGACTAATTACCCTGGTTTAGAGGAGATGTATCGTGGCTTATTCCAAGTTGCAATAATCTGAAAAGAAACGCGAAGGAAGGTTTCTAATAAAACTCATTTATTTGTTATAAAGAAAATAAAACACCTCACTAACTAAGAAAAGTTAATTGTTACATTTTTGAAAGTAATTCTTGCCGGCTATCTGAGCCGGACCTCTGGCAAGAGAACAAAGGAAAGAGTGTGAGAGCAAGTGAAGGAATGTGGGTGGATACGGAAACACGTAGCTTACTGATAAGAAGTTGGCAAAGCTACGGAGAGTCTGACAGTCCAGAAATAATGAGCTCAGCTGGTAAATAAAATAACGCAGTGACATTCCCCTTCTTTGCCAGTTGAGCAAATATCAGTTCATCATCAAATAAGGCACATCTTCTCACGCAGATACTCGTGTTGAGCTGCTGGAAGTGGTTTGTTGAGCATATCAGCAATTTGATCATGTGTAGATACATATTGCATTTTGACAAAACCTTTTTTCACTAAATGTTTTATGTTTTGGTAACGAATGTCAATGTGTCTGGACCTAGAACCTGTAAAATGCGATTCAGAAATATAAACCACCGATTCATTGTCTTCCATCACGGTGATCGGTCGGATCGGGTGTGTCCAGATATCTGTGACTAAAGCATCAAACCAAGTTAGGGAATTACATGCATCTGAAACACAAGCATATTCAGCTTCAGTAGATGAACAAGAAACAAAATTCTGTTTACGTACTTGCCAATAAACAGGACATCCATTTAAGAACATCATATAACCTGAAGTACTTTTACGTGATTTCTTATCACTTGCCCAATCAGAATCTGCATAACAACATAATTCTGCATAATCAGTATGTGTTGGTTCTAACAATAACTTCAAATGTTTAGTGTATTTTAGGTATCTCAGTAATTTCTTAATGCATGTCCAATGAAACTGTTTTGCCTTACCTACGTGTCGTGATAAGAGATTAACACTAAGTGCAATGTCGGGTCTGGTCCAACTACTAATGTACAATAGTGACCCTATGACTGAACGATAAAGTGTTTGATCCTCGAACTCAGGACTTTCTTCTTGTGTCAAGTTGTGAAAATCTGTTTGCATGGGTGTCTTTGTTGTGTTAGCATCCTTCATGTTGCAATGATGCAAAACTTGTTCAATTTTATCTTCTTGTGAAAGACTAAACCCCTTCTGTGTCTTTTCAATCTGAACACCTAAATAAGTGCTAATGTGACCTAATGATTTCAATGTGAAGTATCTCTGCAAAGCTTTGGCAAAAATTTCACTCATTTGCTTATTTGGACCAATATAAACAATATCATCAACATAAACAAGAACTACCTCATATGCATTGTTAGATCTTTTTGTGAACACGCACTCATCAGTTTCGGACTTAATAAAGCCCATTGAATTTAGTTTGTCAGTAAGACATAAGTACCACATTAAACCAGATTGTTTCAGACCATAGAGACTTTTGTTTAGGAACCAGGTATCCCCTTCTTGCTGTCGGAATCCTGGAGGACTTCTCACGTAGATCTCTTCGTCTAGGTCTGCATGTAGATAAGCCGTGTCAACATCAAACTGGAAAACTTCTAAACCAAGGATAGTTGCAGTTGCTAAAGCAATTTTTACACTCTCAGTTCTGACTGTCGGTGAGTAAGTATTTGTGTAGTCCTCAGGATAACGTTGAGCGAAACCCTGAGCTACAAGTCTGGCTTTGTACAATGACTCACCATTTGGTTTCTTTTTGATTCTGTAGACCCATCGAGTGCCAATGACCTTTTTGTTTGCTGGAGGTTTTGCAGGTGTAAATACTTTAAGTTTCTTTAGACTGTCCATTTCAACCTGCATTGCATCATACCATTTGTCTTGCTCTGAATCAGGGAGCTGCTTGATTTGTGTGAAATTATCAGGTGGAAGTGTGACATTGCAAATCAAAGGCAAGGGTGCTTTTGTCAGTTGCCAAGAATATCGTTGTGGAGGGATCCCTTTTGTGGCCCTCTTGGAACGTCTCGGGACAACTGTCCAGTCTTCTTCTTCATCCTCGTCCTCACTTTCGTCGCTAGCGTCAGCATCCGCGGCTTGCGAAGACGGAACATCGGGTTGAGAAGAATCAGTGGAATCTTGATCATCAATCTGCGTAGCATCAGCAGTATCATCTCTAGGAAAATAAACTCCAGGATCATTGGGATGAATCCTGGACCAGTCAATATCTTCTTCAAAATTAGCAGATTGGGAAATCACAATTGCATGTTTAGAGTCAATAAATTTTCTCCATTTTGAATTATCATCAATACCCATAAATCTCAGTCTCTTTGCTGCTGGACCTCCTTTTCTTCTTTGAGCTAAGGGAATGTTCACCATAGCGTATGAACCAAAAATATGGATGTTTTTAAGATCAGGCTTGTAGCCATACAACATGAAGAAAGGAGTCTGATTTGTTACACTGCTCCAAGTACGGTTGACAATGTAATTTGCATACTTGATAGCTTCACCCCAGTATATCTTACCAAGGTTGGCGTCTTCTAGGAGACAACGCATCATGGTTTGCAGTACCCCTTGTCTTCGTTCTACGACTCCATTATGAGCCGGTGTGTAAGGAGCCGAGGTCTGATGAAGAATTCCATTCTTATGCATCCAGTCCTGGAAACGCTGAGACATGAATTCGGCACCACGATCACTCTGGATTCTGGCGATGCGAACTTGGTGTTGGGTAGAAACAAGGGTTGCAAAGTCTTTAAAGATCTGAAAGGTCTCTGATTTTTCTTTCATAGGATATACATATCCATATCTAGAGTAATTATCAACAATTGTTAGAAAATATTTTCTACTACCAAATGATGGCGGGAATGGACCAACTATGTCAATGTGAACCAAATCAAAAATGCGTGTTGACAGGCGTGTAGCGTGTTTGGGAATGGCTGCTGCTTTGGATTTGGCCTTCTTGCATACAGCACAATCCAAAAACACCTTACACCCCTTTAGATCCAAACCTTTTGCGAACTCCGGCATCTTCCTAAGAACACGGAAACTGGCATGCCCCAATCTTCTATGCCATTTGTGGATACACCTGGAATGCAAAGGTTTACCAGTTAGTGAATTCTCAACATTGACATTTTTATGCGGAACCTCAGGCTTGCTCTGAGCAACCTGTTTACCAATTCTATTTTTGTTGGCTTTAGGAGCCTTAGGGGTAGCAACAGGATCTCTCTCTGGAGCATCTCTCTCTGGGCCTGTGCGTTCCCTTTTTGGAGTTTGTATACTTGCCTGTGTTTGTAGTTTAGGCTTTGGCTTTAAGTAATAAACACCACCAATTAATATGGTTTCAGCAACAATATCTCCATCTTTAACTATGTAACTTGCTTTTTCAAGGTGGTGAACCTGAAGCTTTAATGTTCTAGACAAGTGACTCTGACTAAGCAAATTACTGGTTGCTGTTGGTATGTAATAAACATCAGGAATGAATGCATCGAGCTCTTCAACATAAACAGTTCCTTTTCCTTTGACCTGGCAAGAATGATTTGAAAAAGAATAAAGTTCACATAGCTCAGGTTCAGGCTCGTGCATCTCTGTGAAAAGTTCCTTTCTGTAGGTAACATGCAATGCTGCACCACTGTCCAAAGTCCACAGGAGTCGTCTGTCGTACTCTGGTTGAGGTTGTGGATCATTGGTTAAAGCCAGTGTGGCGAGTGGAGTTTGTGGATCACGCCGGGGACCACGACGACCTTGTCTACCGCCTCTGCCTCTGCCTCTGGAATCTGTTCCTCTGGGCTGGTACGTGACGGGAGCTGGAACTCGTTGAGGACAATCCCGGGTGGCATGTCCCACACGGTTGCAGGTGTAGCATCTTGGCGTCCTTGGAGCGTAGGTCCTTCCTCGGAAGGGGCGCCTAGCTGGAGCTCTTGATGCGGGTGGTCCTCTCAAGTGTGGCGTGGCCAACATGAATGCCTCTTCTTCAATTAAAAGTCTACAGACATTGTCCACTGTGCGTTGAGCAATTGGGACTTGGTTAATTTTTGTAACAGCATCTTTCCATTCATAATTCAAAGAGTTAATAATGATGCTGATCATTTGAATATCTTCAATGTTATGGCCTCTTTCTCTCAATTCTGTTCTCAGACCTTTCAGTTTGGTCAAATGTCCTCCAATTTGTTCACCAGGTTTCAATCTCGAACCGTGGAGTTCAGACATTTTTAGTTTTGACTCACCAGTTAGAGGAGAGACAGAGAATGCCTGGTAAGGAGCCTGCACTTGGTATGCTGGCTGTGCTGGCAGGAATGCCTGTGGTATTTGCTGTGCCTGTTGTGGACCTAAAAATGGTCTTGGTTGTGCCATTGGAGGTGGGCCAGGAGGTGGCCCTATTTGCACTTGTGGCTGGGGCACATATGCAGGCATTTGTAGCTGCTGTGGCTGATGCACTGGAATCTGCTGTATTCCAGTTGCCATTTGTGCTTGGGCTGCAATATTGGCATGACCTGCTGGAGATGCAGTCATTTGCCTTTGCTGTGTTCCATCTAAAAAGACACCAACACCACCAGGGGATGTTTGAGTTTCGGTCTGTGGAAACACTTGTGGCATTTCAGCTTCCTGTAGTAAATTACTTTTGCCAGCAGATGGTGCTGCACCTTTAGCTTCGGGCAGCTTTGCATACAGGGCATTGTATGCTTTAGAGTAGGAGTGGTTATGTAAGACATGTGTAACTTGATCAGGGAGACTTTCATGTGACATATGCAGTGCTCTTTGCCTTAATTGGCCTGACACAGAATCCACCAGGGGGAGTGTCTTTGGCTCTGAGCAAGAAGACAATATGGCGCTTTTTGAAAAATTTAAGTTGTCTCCCATATCTTGCTCAAGCATAGATATAGCCATTTTTGCCTGGGATGGCTGCTGTTCATAGAGTTTTATACGGTAGGCTTTCATGGCCAGCTCATCCAGGGTGAGCTTAGAGCTTCGAGGAGAATAATGAATTGTTTCTCTCTCTGCGTGGGAGGAATTTTGCTCAGCAGTTAGCTTTAGCCTTGCATCGAGCATTACAAATTCAGAAGGTTCTGGGAAGACTTTTTCAGAGCTTGGAAGTTCAGAAGAAAATGTTACTGACCTCAGTCGTAAATCATCATCTTCAAAAACAGCTTCTGTCTTATCTCCGTCCATTTCTGTTCCCACGGCTTCTTCTCGTTCCAGGCGTGCGGCTGTAGTAAGGGGCTGGAAATCTGGAAACCTCCTTTCTGCCACCTTCTCAGCAAAATACATTTTGTATTTGTTTTACTTCTGTTTCGGCATCTCAGCAATATAATTAGCGTACCTCAGTAGCTAAAAACTAATTGCCTATGCGCTCTTATCAGAAATAACAAAACAAGGAAAAAAAGCCATAAATCAAACCATCCTCTGCTACCAGAATGTCAGGGCATTTATTAATCCCATGTTTGGCTCTGGGACTAATTACCCTGGTTTAGAGGAGATGTATCGTGGCTTATTCCAAGTTGCAATAATCTGAAAAGAAACGCGAAGGAAGGTTTCTAATAAAACTCATTTATTTGTTATAAAGAAAATAAAACACCTCACTAACTAAGAAAAGTTAATTGTTACATTTTTGAAAGTAATTCTTGCCGGCTATCTGAGCCGGACCTCTGGCAAGAGAACAAAGGAAAGAGTGTGAGAGCAAGTGAAGGAATGTGGGTGGATACGGAAACACGTAGCTTACTGATAAGAAGTTGGCAAAGCTACGGAGAGTCTGACAGTCCAGAAATAATGAGCTCAGCTGGTAAATAAAATAACGCAGTGACATTTTCAGCAACAATATCTCCATTTTTAACTATATAACTTGCTTTTTCGAGGTGGTGGACCTGGAACTTTAATACTCTAGACAAGTGACTCTGACTAAGCAAACTACTATTTGCTGTTGGTATATAATAAACATCAGGAATGAATGCATCGAGCTCTTCAACATAAACAGTTCCTTTTCCTACGACCTGACAAGGATGATTGAAAAAAGAATAAAGTTCACGTAGTTCAGGTTCAGGCTCGTGCATCTCTGTGAAAAGTTCCTTTCTGTAGGTAACATGTAATGCTGCGCCACTATCCAAAGTCCACAGAAGTTGTCTGTCGTATTTTGGACGAGGTTGTGGATCGTTGGTTAAAGCCAATGTGGCGAGTGGGGCTTGCGGATCACGCCTGGGACCACGACGACCTTGTCTTCTGCCTCTGCCTCTGCCTCCTCTGGAGTCTGTTCCTCTGGGCTGGTGTGTGATGGGAGCTGGAAATCGTTGGGGACAATCCCGGGTGGCATGTCCCACATGATTACAGATGTAGCATCTTGGCATCCTTGGAATGTAGGCTCTTCCTCGGAAGGGGCGCCTCGCTGGAGCTCTTGATGCAAGTGGTCCTCTCAAATGTGGTGTGGCAAGCATAAATGCCTCTTCTTCAGTTAAAATTCTGCATACATGATCCACTGTGCGTTGAGGAATGGGCACTTGATTAATCTTTGTAATGGCATCTTTCCATTCATAATTCAATGAGTTAATAATAATGCTGATCATTTGAAAATTATCAATATTATAGCCTCTTTCGCCCAATTCCTTTCTCATTCCTTTCATTTTAGTTAAATGTTCTCCAATATATTCACCAGGTTTTAATCTCGAACCATGGAACTCAGACAAGAGCAAACATGTAGATTCAATTGAAACAGGCCAGTAGCATGTTTCCAATTGAGCCCAAATTTGTTGGGCAGTTGCATCAGGTGGAAAAGTAACCTGCAGTTCAGTATCCATGGACATCAATAATGTTGTGCATGCTTTAGTATCTAAGTCTCTTATTGCAGGAGTCCATGGCTGGTCAGGAGGATTAAACACCATGCAATGGGTACCTTCTCTACGGAGCAAAAGTCCAACCTCACTGACCCATGCTTTATAATTTTGTCCTGAACGCTTTAATTTTGAATCACCAGCTAGTGGAACAATAGAAGTTGCCTGTTGAGGAACATGCATTTGAGGTGCTGGCTGTGCAGGTAAAAACACGTGGTTGAACCTGAGGCTGCTGTATTTCAGCTGCCATTGGTGCTTGAGCTGCAATATTAATATGGCCTGCTGGAGGGACTGGCGCTTGTCTTTGCTGCATTAAGCGTTGCTGTGCTCCATCTAAATTAGGAATTTGGACAAAAACGTCATCAGTACCACCAGGGGGTGCTGATGATTGAGCCTGTGGAGGCAAAGTTGCAGCCTGAAGAACTGATTGATTTAGAGACATCGTTGAAACAGTTTGATGTAGGACTTCCAGTTTGCCTCCTGCCGCCGAAAGACGGTCCCGTTTTTGGACCGCCAGCCCCGCTGCCTGTTAGAGCCGCTTCGATCAAGAGAAGCGGCTCAGAAGTTCCCAAATCCTAAAGGATTAGCGGAAGAGAGTGGGTGAGAAGCAGGTTGAGCCCCTGTGAGCCCCCAGATAGCTATCGTTTGCTTCTGGGGAGGAAACAGGCGCGGCTCCCTTTCAGCTTGCCGAGACTCCGGACAGCGTGGGACGATTCTACCCAGCGTAGAACAAGGCGGCAGGAGCAACCTGCCTACTGAAAACAAAGCAAATTCAAACAACCAGGGTGGAACAACAACTTGAACCATGAAACTGCAAGTATTACTAGCCCTGTGATTAATTTTAAAACAGAAGAGTGAATGAGTGAAAGTCTCTTAAAAATGGCGCCCGGCTTCAGCGTTAACGAGCTGAAAGCGAGAGTGGATTAGCAAAGTTATTTCAACAAGTTACAAAGTAGCACTGACTGCAACAAGTGGAGGAAAAGAAAATCCTTTTTAAAACAAGCCTGAATTTGCTCCAATTTCACCTTTAATTTGACTAAACCTGGGGGATTTTTTCAAAGGACTTTGTGGTGGAGGAAAGGGAAAAAGGATTTCCTTTTTTGGAAAAGCTAGGCTACGTGGCAGGATGGCTTCTAAGCAGACTAAACAGGATGTGAAGGCGGCGGGGGGGGGATCCCCCACACACAAACTTGAACAGCAGCCTCCCAGCCAGAAAAGTCAGAAAAAAGAGATTGATCTTGAAAGTTTAAAGGATTTTATTGCTCAGGCTTTGATGAGGCAAGATGAAAATTTGGATGAGAAATTTAAAAAGTCACAACAGGAAATTAAGCAGGAGATTAAAGAAATCAAAGAGGTGGTGCAAGAAAAATATGACAAGGTGACCCAAAAATTAATGACAGTGGTGACTGGATTGTCAGAAGCAATTATTAAAACGGATGCTAAGGTGGAAGAATTTAGATCAGAAATGGATGTTAAAATGAAGGAGACTGATTATAAAATCTTTGATGCTGACAATAAAATGCAGAGACTTGAAAATGAGATTACAATGATGCAGTTCAGGTCAATGGAATTTGCCATAAGGCTAAGAGGCTTAAAAGAGAATGATAGACAAGACCTGAGACAGACCTGTGCTGATGCCCTAGCTGTGTTGTTAAAGATTAGCCCTGAAGAGATTTTTTGCAAAATGGATAAAGTGTACAGAGTGAATTTGTGGGTGGCCAGACAAAGACAATTGCCCAGAGATGTGGTGATATATTTTACAGATAGAAAAATGAGAAATGATATTTTGCAAAAGTCTTTTCTCTCTACTGTGCAAGTGGAGGGGAAGGAGATTGGAATTTATAAAGAGCTACCACCTAAGATGTTAAAAGATAGAAAGGACTTTGGATTTTTAGTGAATGAATTAAAAAAACAACAAATTCCATTCAAGTGGGATGCTCCAACTGGTATAATCTTGAGGTATAAGGGAGAAAGATACCGATTAAATACTGTTGAGAAGGCGGAAGAATTTTATTCTAATGTTTTTAAAGAGAGCTCACCATTCCCACGTACATCTTCTGTGTTGGAGATAAAGGAGAGTGATAAGGAGAAGCAATCTCAGCGAGAGATGGAAGAGCAGCCTAAGCAGCTGGAATTAGAGGCAATGGAAAAGCAGGGAGCTACAGGAGGTTTTCTGGATGAGCCCCTGCTAGATCTTCCTTCGAAAATTGTGACTGAACCACCTAAGACTACAAGAGAAGTGGCTTTGGACCTAGCCAGGATGTGTGAAGCTAAAGATCAGCGTATAACCCGAGCAATTTCTAAACAACTCAAAGAAAAACAACAACAGGAAAGGCCCAAGCCACAGCAATACAAGAAAGGAGTCAAGGGTGATATACAAGAATCTGAAGCCATGGGGGGAGCAAAGCCGAAGACTACCGACTCGGAAAATCTTCAGCAAATGTGCTTGTCGCTTCAAAAAAGTGTACATGACGATTAAGTTTTTATCTTGGAATGTGAATGGATTAAATTCACCACAGAAAAGGAAGAAATTATTTACATACTTGAGACAATTTAACAATGATATAATTTGTTTACAAGAAACTCATGTTAGAATACAAGATCAAAAATATCTGATAAATTCAAGATTAGGAACACATTTTATAGCTTCAAATTTGGAAAAAAAGAATGGTGTGGTTATTTATATAAATAAAAGACTGTCAGCTAAAATTATAGAAGCAGATGAATGTGGTAGGTTTATAGCAATTGAACTGCACACAGCAAGTGGCCCAATTCTAGTGATTGGAATTTATGCTCCTAACCAACAACAGGATAATTTTTACAAAACTTTGCATTCTAAAATACTGCAATGGGACTATAGATCTATTTTAATTATGGGAGATTGGAATGGAGTAATTGACTCTAAAATAGATAAAAAGAGTTCGGCAAAGTCAAGGATTAGACTACCACAGACTTTTTTTGATATGAAGGAAGATTTGGAATTAAAAGATATTTGGAGAATATATAACCCAAAAGAACTGGATTTTACTTTTTTTCAGATAGACACAGATACTTTTCCAGGATTGATTTTATTTTACTATCAGCTGACCTACTTGTAAAAACTAAAAGAACAAAGATTTTTCCAAGGACTTTAACTGACCATAGTCCGGTATGGATAGAAATTGAGATGGGAAAGAGTGAGAGAAGATCTTGGAGATTAAATGAAAACCTGTTTAGGTATGAAAAGAATATAACAGAACTTAAAAAGCAGATGAAAGAATTTTTTGAAATGAACTTGAATAAGGGTACCCCTATTGAAATCGTGTGGGATGCAAGTAAAGCGTATATGAGAGGGGTACTCATTCATATGGGGGAGGGGTGGGGGAGTGGCGGTGATCATTAGGGAGAGTCTTTGTCCGAGGGAGACCACTGTTCCTCAGATAGCCGGATGTGAGTCCCTTTGTGTGAAGTGGGGCCGTGGGGTGCAGATGGGTTTGCTGACTACGTACCTGGCTCCCTGCCACGTGGCAGCGACCCTGCCCGAGCTACTCGACGTCATTGCCGGGGTGGCGGTCGATACCCCCAGACTTATTGTCATGGGGGATTTCAACCTCCCATCCGTGGGTGAGGCGTCAGAGGTGGCTCGGGAGTTCATGGCTTCCATGACGGCCTTGGACCTGACCCAGTTAGTTCAAGGCCCCACTCACATAGGGGGACACACTCTGGACCTGATTTTTATCTCTGGTCAGTGGTTGAATGATCTTGGTAGAGGGGACCTAGATATTAAACCCTTGTCATGGACAGATCATTCACTCCTTCAACTAGACTTTCCTACCGCCTGCCCCCGCCGCAGGGAGACGGAACCGACCAGATGGTTCCGTCCCAGGCGCCTGATGGATCCCGAAAGGTTCCTGACGGAGCTTGGGCCGTTTCCTGAGACTCTAACACACGACTCGACTGAAGAGCTGGTGGCCGCCTGGGAAAGGGCGGCTGCTGGAGCTTTGGACCGCGTCGTGCCTTTGCGGCCTCTGACCCGATGCCGATCTCAATTAGCTCCTTGGTTCTCTGAGGAGCTGAGAGAGATGAAGCGTCGGAAAAGACGCCTAGAGAGCATTTGGAGGACTAGTCAATCCGATTCTGACCGGACACAGGTGAGGTCTTATATCAAGACCTACCTAGTGGCGATAAAAGCGGCGAAATCTAACCATTTTTCAGCTCTTATCGCATCTGCAGAGAACCGCCCAGCCGCCCTGTTTAGGGTGACCCACTCCCTTCTTCGGGGGGGAGTGCGGGAAGATCCCTTGCAGGGTCGTGCTGAGGATTTTGTGCAATTCCTGCACGATAAAGTCGCTCGGATTCAGGATGGCTTGGACTCCGATTGGATGAGTCCACGGGAGGAGACCAGGGCAGGTCTTGAGAATGTTATCTGGGAGGAGTTTGATCCTGTGACTCCCGAGAATGTGGACAGGGTTCTGGGTAAGATTAGTGCCGCCAAGTGTTTATTGGACCCGTGTCCCTCCTGGTTGGTACTGGCCTCCAGGGAGGTTACACGAGGCTGGCTCCAGGGGATTATAGGTGCTTCTCTGAGCGAGGGTGCCTTTCCTGCCGCCTTGAAAGAGGCGGTAGTGAGGCCCCTCCTCAAGAAGCCTTCCCTGGACCCGGCTGAATTAGCCAACTATCGTCCAGTCTCCAACCTTCGTTTTGTGGCGAAGGTTGTTGAGAGCGTGGTGGCACGACAACTTCCCCAGCACCTGGATGAAGCTATCTATCTAGACCCGTACCAGTCGGGCTTCAGGCAGGGGTACAGCACAGAAACGGCATTGGTCGTGTTGGTGGATGATCTCTGGAGGGCTCGGGACAGGGGTTGCTCCTCTGTCCTAGTCCTATTAGATCTCTCAGCAGCTTTTGATACCATCGACCATGGTATCATGAGGCAGCGGTTGAGGGGGTTAGGAATAGGGGGCACCGTCTTGCGGTTGTTCTCCTCCTTCCTTTCCGACAGCTCGCAGTTCGTGTTGGCAGGGGGACAGAGGTCGACCTCAAGGCGTCTCGCATGGGGAGTGCCGCAAGGGTCGGTCCTCTCGCCCCTCCTGTTCAACATTTATGTGAATCCGCTGGGTGAGATCATCTGTGGTTTTGGGGTGAAGTGTCATCTGTATGCTGATGATACTCAGCTGTACATCTCCACCCCAGACCACCCCAACGATGCCCTTGATGTGATGTCTCGCTGGAGGCCATGAGGGTCTGGAGGGGGAGGAACAGGCTCAGACTCAACCCCTCCAAGACCGAGTGGCTGTGGCTTCCGGCGTCCCGATATAGTCAGCAGGTGCCATCGCTGACTATTGGGGGTGAATCTTTGCCCCCCACAGAGAGGGCTCGCAATCTGGGTGTCCTCCTGGATGCACGGCTGTCTTTAGAAGAGCATATGACGGCCGTGGCCAGGGGGGCCTTTTATCAGGTTCGCCTGATCCACCAGTTGCAGCCCTTTCTGGACCGGGACGCCTTGCGCACGGTCACTCATGCCCTTGTCACCTCCCGGCTGGACTATTGTAATGCTCTCTACATGGGGCTTCCCTTGAAGAGCACTTGGAGGCTCCAACTGGTCCAGAATGTGGCCGCGTGGGTGGTTATGGGCGCAACTCGTTGTGCCTGTGTGACACCCCTCCTGCGCGAGCTGCACTGGCTCCCAGTGGTCTTCCAGGTGTGATTCAAGGTGTTGGTTACCACCTTTAAAGCGCTCCATGGCATAGGACCCGGGTACCTCCGAGACCGTCTCCTGCCACCAATAGCCTCCCACCGACCAGTTCGCTCCCACAGAGAGGGTCTCCTCAGGGTGCCATCGGCCAAGTTATGTCGGCTGGCGACACCCAGGGGGAGGGCCTTCTCTGTGGGAGCCCCAGCCCTGTGGAATGAACTGCCCCTGGAAATACGTAAGATCTCCGACCTCCGGGTGTTTCGCTGTGCACTGAAGACCCTGTTGTTCCGCCAGGCCGGACTATCAACAAAATAGTTTTAAATTGGGGTATTTAAATTTTTTGGGGTTTTAAATCTGAGCCAATTTATTTAATTATTTTAAATTTTAAATTGTTGTTTGTCTGTGTTTTTAAATAGGCTGTACACCACCCTGAGTCATTCGGGAGAAGGGCGGTATAGAAATAAAATTATTGACTTCCGGCGGTGACGTCAGCGTGTTAGGGACGAAAGGAACGGACCTCCGTTCTCCAAGTCCCTAATATCTCCGATTTAGGAGCCGATTTAGGCACTATTGACCTCGGAGAGGTCAATAGAAAAAAGGGGAAACTCCGAGGACCTCGGGGAGGACAGCAATCCCCCCGAAGGTTCAGGAAATCCCCCTTAATCCTGATCGGGGAAAAACCAGCCATCCCGGCTGGCCAGAAACGTTGACAGCTGACTAAGAGGGAAGCGAAAATCAAATAAAGAAGACTTCGGTGGAAAGATCGGGAAGAAAAAGAACTCAAAAGGTACATTTACAACCCTCAACGCGAGAATCGAAGGCGGAAGAAGATAAAACTCCAACTAAGAAGCGAATCTTCGCTAGACAAGCGGCGACTGAGAAATAAGCGGAGACGGCTTCCATTTTGACAGTGACAGCACATAAATTAGCAGCCAGCGAAAGTGGAGGAAATCCAGGGGAAACCCAGGAGGAGAAAGGGATCCCACTTGGATTTTGAATATTTTGCTACAGAGGAGAGACTGAACTTAAGGAGAGAAAGGGATTAATTTGATGGACTTTGCCCTTTGTGGAGGCGACAAGAGACAGTTAACAAGCAGCTGATACCGGAAGAGAGAGCGGCAGAAAAACTCCGTTTAAAGTGGAAGTTAGTGACTTTTGGAGCTAAATCAAATCAACCTAAGCGGAATATTTTTCCTTGGACTCTTGGACTTTTGGACTTTTGGACTTTTGGACTTTGGATATTTGGAGGTTTGGACTTAGACATTGGGACTTGGATTATTCTACCCTCTATTCTTTTTTGTTGTTGTTGAAAGGTGGACACTCGGGAGTCTTGGAGTTTTGGTGGACATTGGACACTCAATCTAAAAGTACTGGGACACTAGACTCTGAACAATAAATAAGAAGGATACAAATTTGGAAAAAAAAAAAAAAGAAAAAGAGAGAAGAGAGCGATCCAGACGAAGAAGAATCAATTGTAAAGTATAATTAATTGTACTAAAAGCTGATAACAAATTAGTGATTAAGAAGCATAAAAGCATTAATATTAAATGTACTGTTTGCGAAATTTCATATATAATCCTATATACTATATATATAACTGTTAACTTAATTTCATATTTATTCTAAATATATATTTATACTTATCTTAGTGCTATATTTTACCTCGGTAGTTAAATATTATATTGTTTTGTATGTTTAGGTTTGAAAAATTATATTAGATAGATTAATTGAATCTAGGATAGAAATTAAGAGTAATTGATTTGATAAATAGTAATTAATAATAAATTCAAATTAGATAGTAAGTAATTAATTATAAGGATAGCTAACTGATGAATTGCTGAAGTATTAGACTTTTCCCTCACTCCCTCCCCTTATATTTCACCCCATGCTTAGAGAGTAATATAGGCCAGATAGCCATCATGAATTGGAAAACTCTGTAAAATATTGAAAAGTGAAAAATAGAACTTATAGATAAATTTATATATAGACAGTGATAGCGTGACAAGGGAACTCATTTTGGTTACTTATCTCCCTGGGATTACTGGGACTACTGGGATTACTGAAAGCCACCAATCAAACATAAATACTAAAAGAAATAGAAAAGCCCAAATAGTAATCAGTATATGAGATTCTGGGAGAAGATAATAAAAGAAATACAAATGGCAACTACAAGTTCAACAACAATCTCTAAGTTAAGTAAGAAAATACCATCAAGCCAGATGATACTCGTGGCCTCCCCAGCACAACAAAAAACAGTTGAAACCACGGAAAAAGATAAAGCAACTCCCACCCTTAGTATGCAAAACATACACTCCGTACTAACAATGATCCAGGAAGGAATGAATAAAATGCAAGAGACCATGGCCTACAACCATGAGGAGACAAGGAAAAATCATGAGGAACTTAGGACGGATGTGGGAGAGATAAAGGATAATATTAGGAACATGGATGAGAAGATAGGAAAGATACAACATAAAATAGAGGAAAATGAACAGAGGATTTATAAGGTGGAGGAGAGAATAGAACATACAAATAAGAGAATGGAGAAGATGGAATACAACCAAGCGGCCACAAATAAGGATTTAGAGGACACGGTATCATATCTTGAGATGGAGAAGGCATCCTTCTACTTAAGGTTTCAGAACGTAGAAGAGCAAAAGGAGGAGGATCTAGGAGAAATCATGACCGAGATACTCTCAGAAGTGACCCAGAGGGACAAGGAAGAGATACGAAGTGGAATAGACGAAATCTATAGAGTTCACACGAATTACGCCCGGAGAAATAAGTTACCAAAAGAAATACACATCAGATTCACAAAAAAATCTTTAAAAGAAGAGATCTATAGGAAGATGAGAGAGGATACAGCTATGTATAAAGGAAAAGAAATCTTAACCCTCAAACAGATACCAAAAAGGACAAGGGACCAAAGAAGGAACTACAACTTTTTAACGGCACAGTTGAATAAATTTAAAATAAAGTTCCGCTGGCTAATACCGGAGGGTCTACTAATCTCCTGGGAAGACAAAAAATACAGAATCGATAGCGTAGGAAAAGCACAGGACTTCTTTGACCAACACTTCGTGCTGGAGGAGGAGCAGGAGAGCAGAAAAGAAGAGGAACTTAAGAGGCAAGAGGAACAGCGGACAGAGAAAGAAGAAAGAGACCAAGAAGAGGGGAGAAGATTGGAAAGAGAAAGAATGGAGAGAGAGGGAGCGAGGGAAAAGACGCAAATGATCACTAGAAACACAAAAAGACTGCAAACAACGGATAGATAAATAAAGAGAGATGGAAAAAGAGCTAAAACTCATTTCAATCAATATAAACGGACTTAATTCACCAGCTAAAAGAAAACAGACATTTACAAAACTTCAAAAGCTAGAAACAGATATTATAACACTCCAAGAGGTACACATCAAAAGACAGCATCAAAAACTATTGGACAACCAAAGATTAGGAAGACTATATGCAGCTCTAGGAGACCAAAAAAAGAGAGGAGTCGTAATATATGTCAGGAAATACCTAAAAACAAAACAAATATATGCAGACACAGAAGGACGTTTCTTAATAATAGAAATACAAACAGGATCCAAAACAATATTATTAATATCCATATATGCACCCAACGGAAACCAAAATGTTTTTTTTAAAAAGCTACACAATATAATTAAAGACCTGGAATACGAAACTATCTGTATGGTAGGAGATTTCAACGCAATCATGGACATAGAAAAAGACTATCGGAGTAATAAACAAAGTAAAACCAGAAAGAAGACTCTACCGGAACCTTTCAAAGATATGATCAACGAACTACACCTACATGATGTATGGAGAGAGGCAAACATGCAAACGAAACAGTATACATATTATTCGAACCCACACCAGTCATGGTCTAGGATCGACATGGCCTGGATGACTGCAGACCTCAGAGAGGAGGTAAAAAATATCGAAATAGCAGCGAATACCTGGGCAGATCATAACCCCATTGAAATAATATGGAAAGGACATCGAAAGCAAAGGAGGTGGATGATGGATACCGGAATAATAAAAGATAAGGAATATATACAGATGATTGAGAAAGAGGTTAAAATGTTCCTACAAATAAACACTAAAGAACAGACATCGCTTCAAAACCTTTGGGACACAATTAAAGCATACATAAGAGGTCTTACAATTGCGTATATGGCAAAAAAAAATAAAGAAAAACGACAGTCAAGGAATAAGTTGTTAGAAGAACTTAGAATATATGAATTAGAATTGCAGAAGGAACCCCATGACAAAACAATAAAAGAAAAATTAAACCTTACTAAACATAAAATCAATCTGATTACCCAGACAGAAATCGCACAGAAAATCAAATTAGCAAAACAGAAACATTTTGAGCATGCAAACAAAACGGGGCGCTGGTTAGCGTATAAATTGAAAAAAGAAAAAGAAAGGAGAACAATATTTCAATTGCAGGACGAAACAGGACAAATATACCATAACAACCTAGACAAAAAACGTATAGTCAAAGATTTTTTTCAAAATCTTTACAAGAAAGAAGAGATTCGGGATGAAGACATTAAGGAATACTTATGTAAAACAAACATTACAAAATTAGAGGAGTCCCACAGAGAAGCATTAAATAGACCAATTACGATGTCTGAGCTGGTGGAAGCAAGGAAAAAGCAAAAAAACAACAAGGTCCCAGGCCCGGATGGAATACCAACGGAGTTTTATAAAAACTGTCAAAACGCAATCGATGAACTGTTACTCCAAGTTCTCAATGATGCACTGTTAGAAGCAGAAATTCCCAAATCTTGGACTGAAACCATTATTACACTTATCCCTAAAGAAGACACAGACCCTACACAAGTTAAAAATTATAGGCCGATCTCATTGCTCAATGTAGATTATAAACTCTTCATGTTGGTTATAACGCAAAGACTGAAAACAATTATTCATAAATACATACATACAGATCAGAACGGTTTTGTTCCAAGAAGACAGATCAAAAACAACATAAGAACAATTATCAACGTCTTGGAATATTATGAGAAAAGAATCGACAAACAAGTAGCCTTAATCTTCTTAGACGCACAAAAGGCCTTTGATAATCTAAATTGGAACTTCCTCATATTGCAACTAGAAACCATGGACTTTGGTGCTAAATTTTTACATATGATTAGAAGAGTATATTCCCTCCAAACGGCCAAAATTATGATTAATGGAGATATGACTGAAAATCTGGATATACAAAAGGGTGTGAGACAGGGCTGCCCTTTATCCCCACTATTGTTCATAATTTCATTGGAAATATTACTAAATGAAGTTAGGAAAGATGCCGAAATAAAAGGTTTGAGAACACGGAAAGAAGAGTATAAATTGCAAGCCTTCGCTGACGACGTGGTATTTATAATGGAGCAACCCGAAATAACAGGAACCAAACTTCTAGCGAAGATAGAGGAATATGGAAGAGTCGCAGGGCTTAAAATTAACAAACAAAAAACTAAAATATTAACAAAGAATTTGACAAAGGTACAAGAGACAATACTAGAAGACAAATTAGGAATACAAATTGTAAAGAGAATAAAATATCTAGGAATCTGGCTTACTGCTAAAGCAATAACAATTAGAGAAGACAATTATAATAAATTAATGAAACAAATTAGAAAAGACCTGGAAATGTGGAACAAATTACAACTGTCATTCCTAGGGAAAATTGCATCCATAAAAATGAATATACTGCCTAGATTACTCTACCTCTTTCAAGTAACCCCAATCTGGCCAGGAAAGAACTTTTTTAAGGACCTTAATAAAATAATAACAAAATTTATTTGGAATGGGAAAAGGGCCAGAATCAAAATAAAATGTATGCAAGATATTCGGGAAAAAGGAGGTTTAGGCCTACCGGACTGGGAGTTATACTATAAAGCAGCGTCGCTGAACTGGATAAGGGACTGGATAGACCTTAAGAATAAAAGAATGCTATCACTAGAGGGCTTTGAATTACAACGCGGATGGCACGCCTTTCTGTGGGAGGGAAAGGACAAGCATCACAGATACTTTCAGCAACACATTATCAGAGAATCATTGTACAAATCATGGCAAGAGATTAGGAAACATTATACTAAGATCCCACGATGGCTATCGACAATGGAAGCACTAATATATCCCAACGCCATGGATATAGAGAAAATGAGGACTTACAAAGAATTACTGAACAGTGAAGGAGAATTACAAACAAGACAAGAATTACAAAATCAGGGTATAGACATTGATTGGTGGCCATACATGCAAATAGAATCAAGATATAAAACTGATCGGGCACAATTCGGATTCCAAAATGAACCAAATGAATTGGATAAAATATTACAAAGTACAGATGAGAAAATGATTACCAAAATTTATAAGTACCTATTAAAATACAAATTAGAGGAGGAGGTTGTCAAAGAGAATATGATAATATGGGCCAAAAATATAGGATATACTATTGAATTGGATAAGTGGGAGAATCTGTGGAAGATAAATTACAAGATGACATTGTCTATACCCTACAAGGAAAACCTTTACAAAATGTTCTACCGATGGCACCTCCCACCGGCGCGCCTAGCCAAGATGTTCCCAAATACATCTCCGATGTGCTGGAAATGTAAATCACAGAAAGGGACATATTATCATCTCTGGTGGCTATGCCGAAGGGCAAAACAATACTGGCAACAAATTAAAACAATGATTGAAGAAATCACGAAACAAAAACTGGAAATGAGGCCGGAAACCTTTTTATTGGGAATAATCACAACACAATATACCAAAGAAATAAAATATTTGATCATCCATATCCTCACAGCAGCACGTATACTCTTTGCCCAACATTGGAAATCTGAACAGTTACCCACAGAAGACAAAATAATAGCTAAAATCACAGAATGTGCAGAATTGGATAAGCTCACAAAAGAAATACAAGAGAAAGATGATACTGATTACTATTTAGTATGGCAAAGATGGTACAACTGGCTGGAGGCAAAAATAGGAATATAAAGATGATTTTCGAGTACTCAATAGAAATGTATAGAAGTAAATAAGGAGTCAATTATATATGTACATATACAACTAAGTAAATAGGTGACTGTAAATATTGATACAAATAGAAATACGAAAAATAACCCACCGTTGTAATATCTTCTAAGAGTCAGTCATTGGACTGAATTGATGTGTGTTCGTTTTGTATGTTGCTTCAATGTATCTATGTTGGTTTTGTTGTTTTCTTTTTATTATTAATAAAAACTTTAAAAAAAAAAAGAAATAAAATTATTATTATTATTTATTATTATATGAACTCTAAACACAAATTGAATCGACAAAAGAAAAGATCTGAAATGGAAGCAGAAATAAAGAATAAAGAACAGTTACTTATAAAAAACCCAACAGATGAAAGAATACGAGGAGCTATAAAACTTTTGAAAGATCAATTTCAAATGCTTATGGCGGAACAAACAGCAACAAATTTACAATTTGCGAAACATAATACATTTTGCAACGCTAATAAACCGGGCAGATGGTTGGCTTATACACTAAGGAAGAAGCAGAGTACATGGATCATTGATAGTATTGATACTGGAGGGAAGGAAATTTCTCAACAAAAATTAATTAAAGAAGTTTTTGTAGATTATTACACTAAAGTATATGCCAAAGATGATACACAGAATGGACTTATAGAGAAATATCTAGAAAATAAAAGAGTCACAAAAATTACTAGTCAACAAAAGGAGAGAATGAATCATCTTATAACAGCTGAGGAAATTATTGCCGCAATTAAACAATTGAAAACAGCTAAAGCTCCTGGGACGGATGGTTTAACTGCGGTGTACTATAAAACCTTACAAGCAGAAATGATTGAACATCTTAAAGATTTATTTTGTAGTATACAACAAGGGGGTAAAATACCCCCATCACGGAAAACAGCTTATATTTCATTGATGCCGAAAGAACAAGTAGGTCCTAAAAAACCTGAGAACTTTAGACCAATATCTCTTCTGAATAATGACTATAAAATATTTGCAAAAGTATTAGCCAACAGGTTGATGCCAGTTATTCAAGAGGTGATTCATTGTGATCAAGCGGGATTTATAGAAGGCAGATACGTGAAGGATAATGTAAGGCAAGTTACAGATTTACTGGAATATCTCGAGAAGAATAAACAGATCCCTGCAGTGCTGGTCTTTTTGGATGCGGAAAAGGCCTTTGATAGAGTGGATTGGAACTTTCTATTAAAGACTTTAAAAAAGATGGACTTTGGGGATCAATTTATACAGGCGGTCTCAGTAATTTATCAAGAACAAAAGGCACAGATTATTATTAATGGAAGTTTGACAACAGACTTTAATATTGAAAAAGGAACAAGACAAGGTTGTCCGTTATCCCCATTGTTATTTATTTTAACATTAGAAGTCTTGTTGAATTCAATACGGGACTCGAGCATTTTGAAAGGAATAGTGATAAGGCAAGAGGATTACAGAATAAGGGCATTTGCAGATGATCTGGTTGTTACCCTAACACAGCCGATGGAATCAATAATCCAGATGAAAGACATTATAGAACAATATGGTACAGTATCAGGATTTAGATTGAACCAGAAAAAAACTAAGATGATAGTTAAAAATATGACACAAGATCGAAAACAGGAACTTGAAAACAAGGCAGGTTTTGAGATAGTACCAAAGGTTAAATATCTAGGAGTTCAAGTTGCAGAATCAAATATGAAACTGTTTCAAAATAATTATGAGGTGTTGTGGCGAGATGTACAGAAAGATATGGAGACCTGGAAAAAACTGCAGCTGTCTCTACTTGGAAGAATAGCAGCAGTTAAGATGAATATTTTGCCAAGATTTCTTTTTTTGTTTCAAATGATTCCGGTGCTTAAAAGTGATAAACAACTGAGAGAATGGCAAAGAGGACTGAATAAGTTTGTCTGGAATGAGAAAAAGCCGAGAGTTAAACTGAAAATTATGCAAGATGTTCCAGAAAGGGGGGGCCTTAAACTTCCAAACCTACAATTATATTATGAAGCAGCAGCTTTGACGCAAGCAAGTGATTGGTTTGGAAGGAAAAAGACTGGAATATTGAATATAGAAAGTTTTGATCTTGAATTTGGTTGGCATGCTTACTTATTTTATGAGAGCAAAGTGGATAAAGTATTTAAAAGCCACATACTTAGAGATTCTTTGATGAGAGTTTGGAAGAAGCACCGACTCAAATGGGATTACAAAATACCGTTATGGCTGGATCTTGGTCATATCATGTGGAATACAAATATAATGTCACTCGGGGGGTTTTTATATAAAGAAGTTCTTTTTGCAGATGCGGGCAGATGGCAACTGAAGACTTTAGAAACGCTGTTGGAAGAAGGGATTAATTTAACTTGGTTACAGTATAATCAACTCCAATTGAGATGGAAAGAGGACCAAAAAACTGGTATAATGATGCATGAGGAAGAATTGGTTAGACATATAAAAGAGAAAGGTCCAATGCATATTAAAAGGCTTTATAATGTTTTGTTAGAAAGGGATTCAGAAACTGAATTGGTTAAAGATTGCATGATAAAGTGGGCACAAAATTTTGCAGAACCAGTGATGTTGGAAACATGGGAGAAAATATGGGTTCAGAATGTTAAATTTACACAGTCGCAGAATTTGAGGGAAAATTTTTATAAAATGTTTTATAGATGGCATTTAGATCCTAAGAAATTGTCGTGCATGTACCCTAATGCTCAACCAAAATGCTGGAGATGTGACTGCTTAGATGCCACATATTATCATGTGTGGTGGACTTGTAAGAAAGTGAAGGCTTTTTGGATAAAAATCTGGTGGGTTATGCAGAATGTTTTAAAGAAAAAAATTCAGTTTTCTCCACAATTATTTTTATTGGGTATAGTTAAGGGTTTTACATTGGGTGAAATAAAGTTGATATTGTATATGATAACAGCAGCGAGATTACTGATAGGACAATATTGGAAAAATGAAGCTATGCCTACTATTGAAGAATGGACTTTGAAGATGGCCAGTTTTGCACAGATGGCGAAGATTTCAGCATATTTAAAAGACCGCTCACAAGAGACTTATGTATGGGAGTGGAAAAAGTGGATAGATTATGTGCAGAATAAATATCAAACTAGGAAATATCAGATAGCTTTTAACTGAAAGATTATATAGGGATAGAATAATAGAATTTTGTGAAGATGTGAAAAATATACAGGGGGTGGACGGGGTCAAGTTTTATAAAAAGGGGATTTTGATTTGGATTATATTCTGAGGAAGTCTGAGGGAGGGTTAGGGAGGCCAAGGAGGGTTGGGGGGGGGGAACTGGGGAGAAAATGTAATTGTAAAACTTTTTCAATTAAAAAAAAAAAGAAAGAAACAGTTTGATGTAATTTTCTTAACTGCTGTTACATCTTGGAGTGCATTTCAGCTTTATTTTGTAAATTACTTTCGCCAGCAGGTGGTGCTGCAACATTAGTTTCAGGCATTGCAAAGTCATGTGTAATCAGAGAAGGTCCAGCATCACAAGTTAAATGTGACGTGGTCACAGCTTTCTGTTCTGATTCGCCTGACACAAAACCCTCCTGGAGGAGTGGCTTTGGCTTCGAAGAAGAATGCAAAATGGAGGTCTCAGGAATTTGAAAAAGATGAGAGTCCCTCTTATCTGGCTTAAGTATAGAAACAAACGCTTTTGCCTTGTGCAGCTCATGTTCCAGAAACTCTATTTGATCACAATAACTTCGCACAGCCTTATCATGCAGAGTTTCTTCAGGGGTAGGAGGAGAATAATGAATTTCATCTCTCTCTGAGGGTAAAGAAAACCAGCCGCTTGTGTAATTTTAGGTTTGGCACCAAGCCTTTCAAATTCCAGGGCTTCTTTAGTAAATTCTTTAGTAATTAATTGAGGGCATATGGAATCAGAAGGGGGCATCACTGACCTCAGCAGCACGTCGTCTTCTTTAACAGCTCCCCCAACATCACCTTCCTCGAGCTTGGTTGCTGAAGCAAGTGGTGTTTGGAAAATTGAAAACCTATTTATGGTTCTTTCCACTGCTTCATCAGAGAGACCAGAGAGATTTATGTCTTCAGCTCTGTATCTGGTTTTCTTTTTCTTTCTCGGCATATTTGCAGTAAATAATCAGCGTTCCTCAGTCACCGACTAAATCTATCTGCCTAATTGCCTATTCACTTATCAGTTGAGCAACAGCCAAGGAAAACAAAATAAATCAAACCATCCTCTGCTACCATTGTCGAAGCGGGACTCAGCTTCGTTCCCCCCCCTGGGGAAACTGTAATTAATTAGAGGTGAATGAATCTTGTTTTCCATGGAGTATACTCTCAAAGAAAAAAAAACCCGAAGTATGTATTCTAAGAAACATTTTATTATAAAAGTACAAAACTAGCTAACTACATCTTACCGGACAAAGGAAAATCAGGAAGTTAGAAAAGAAAGAATGTAGACATGCACAGTAGTCCAATGTCTCACAAGACCAGCCTTATCTCAGCTACAGATAAGTTCCCTGGCAAGCTACCATAAGTCTTAGAATGGGAGCTCAGCTGGCAAACACTTAACACAGTGACAAGAATCTTACTACCATATGTGGTGGACTTGTCCTGAAGCAAAAAATTATTGGTATAAGATTAAAAGCTGTCTGGAAGAAATGATACAACAACGTATTGAATTTAAACCAGAGTTGTTCCTACTGGGTATCTTTCCAGAAAAAATTAGTAAGGAAAATGTATATTTGATTATACAAGTAATAACAGTTGCAAGAATTGTATATGCTCAAAATTGGAAATCAGAGAAAACACCCTTGGAAGAAGTAATAAAAATTTTTTTAGACTGTACAGAAATGAATAGATTAACCTTGATGATTAAAGATAAGGAGGAATCAGAATATTTTAAAACATGGAATCATTTTTTTTTTGTTTTAAAAACAAAACTTTATTAAACATATAAAAGTAAAATACTATACTATGTATATACAAGATACATATATATTAATACAAACGACAATACATAAAAAGAAAAAGTGACTTTGGTCAGACGTCCATTATCTTATTAACGGTGCATATTTGTTAATTATTATTATCATACAAAAATTTTCATTTACTCTCATTTCTGCAAGTTATCCAATCATACCACCTATTCCACACTGTATAACATTTTGAGTCTACCTTGTCCTTCATTTCAAATGTTAGTTTGTCCATTTCTGTGCAATTATAGATTTTTTGGATTATCAATTGATCTGTTGGCAGTTGGTCAGTTTTCCAATATTGGGCGAGTGCCAATCTGGCTGCAGTGACTATGTGTAATATTAAATACTTTATTTCTTTCCTATAGTTTTCTTTAATCATCCCTAGTAGAAAAATACCTGGTTTAAATTCTATTTTTTCCGATGTTATTTCTATTAGCCAAATTCTTACTTTTTCCCACTACTTCCTAATTTTTGGGCAAAGCCACCAGACGTGGAAGAAAGTACCCTGTGCCTGTTTGCACTTCCAACAGGTTGGACTTAAATTTGAATACATTTTTGCTAATCTCGAAGGGGCCAGATACCATCTATACCACATTTTGTATTGATTCTCTTTATAAACCACTGACTTTGTTATAATATAGTTATTTTCCCACACTTTTTCCCAGTCCTCCAATTCTAAATTATGCCCAACATTTCTTGCCCATGCTAACATTTGTCCCTTTACTAATTCCTCTGCTAGATCAAATTCCAATAGATATTTGTAAATTTTTGAAATCAATTTTTCCTCCGTGGCTTCTAAAATTTTATCCAACCGATTTGGTTTTAATTCAATTCCTCCTTCCTCTTGATCCTTTTTATATCTTGTTTTTATCTGAAGATAGGGCCACCAATCTATCTGTATCCCTTGATCTCTGAGTTCCTCTCGTGTTTTTAATGTTCCTTGAGAATCCAAAATTTCATAGTATCTTACCATTTTTCGAATTTCTAAGGTGTTGGGGTGTATCATCGCCTCCATTGTGGATAACCATCCAGGAACTTTCATATAGTGTTTACTTTTAATTTCCTGCCATGTATAAATTAATGAATCTCTTAATATATGATTGCAAAAATACCTATGTGTTTTGTTCCTGGTGTTCCACAAGAAGGCGTGCCAACCCATCAACAAATCATGTCCCTCCAAGGTTAACAGTCTTTGATTTTTCAGATTCACCCATTCCCTGATCCATGTCAAACTTGTTGCTCTATAATATGTCTCCCATGCTGGGAGTCCAAATCCACCTCTGGCTCTATCATCCTGCAAAGTACTTAATTTAATTCTTGGCTTTTTTCCTTCCCACACAAATTTTGTAGTTATCTTGTTCAAATTTACAAAAAAAAATTTATCCAATTTTACTGGAATCGTCTGAAATAAATAAAGCAGCCTCGGCAGAACATTCATCTTTATACCTGCTATCCTTCCTAATAATGATAATTTCAGTTTCCCCCATTTTTCTAAATCCTCTTTTATTTGTTGAACTAAAGTTACATAATTATTCTCCTTTATAGTTGAGCATTTAGCTGTCAAATACTGTATATGCCTAAATACTTAACCTTTTTTTACTACTTGTAATCCTAATTCTTTAATTAATTCCTCTGTTTGTTTTCCTGTTACATTTTTTGTTAACATTTTGGTCTTTTCTTTATTAATTTTTAAGCCAGACTTCCGGCAGTGACGTGGGGTTGAGGCAGCACTAGAAAAATCACTCCGTTCCCAGTGCTGATTTTCTAGTGTTTTGGTGCCCCTTAGGGGTGAGGATCGGTCCTGGTGGGACCAGCAAGAAGGAGGGGAATCTTCGGAGGAGGTGTGGAGAGGTTCAGTCTCCCACCACACCGAGAAGGACCCTCAATCCAGACGCAAAAGAAGCCAGCTGGCATGGCTGACCCAGAGGCTTGACGTCCCGGTTTAGAGCAATAGGAAGCGGAGAGTGAGTATGGTGCGAGATTCAGCGGTGAGAGCAAAGAATAAAAGTTTCCAGGTTTTGGACTATTGGAGAGGAAGTGTCCGGAGCGGCAGCAGAGAGGAAAGAAAGACTCGAGTGTGTCTTTCGAGTGTGAACGGGCAGCAAACAGTGAGGAGAGCAAAACGGGAAGAGGGCAAATTGCAGACCAGTAGAAGAACACCAGGGGAGTGGAAAAGGAGATGATCGGAAGGAAAGTGAGTGTTCCAGGAAGCTGGGAAAGAGAAGTGAACCTGAATACAAGGTTCTGCTTTTGCCCATATATTTGCTGCTCTAACGGAAGAAGAAGTGTGGATTGGCAAAAAGTAAAGGGCGCATGAGAGTGACAGTGCAGATTGGAGATCACCATTTTGAAGACAAGGACCAGCTGATTGTCACTTTTGAGTGAAGGACTAAAATTTCAAAGGAAATATTATATCTGAACTTTTAAAACTCACAAGAACTGAAAGTACTATGTACATTTATACAAAATTTATATACTGATATACTTATTTATAAAGTAACAAATATAATTTAAATTTTTATATTTATAATTAATAGCAATTTAGCATTAATTATTGGTAAATTTATTGTCTTTTTATCTTTTCTCTTCTTCTTTCTATTTTTTATCGCTCTCTTTTCTTTACCTTTTCCTCTTAATTTGTTCATTTTTTATTTAAAACAAAGATTTAAAATTAATATTAGAGCTTCTTAATTGATTAAATTAGTAATTGTATAACTATCTATTTGTTGGTTTAAACTAAAAGTGGAATAATTTTAGTAATTCAATTATTAATTAAGGTATTAATGAATTTGTCCTTTCAATAGAATTCTATTAATTAAGTTAGAAATTATATTATATAGATAAGTTTTCTGAGATATAACGCATTGTGAATTGTAGTGGACTAGTTAATAATCTGGTAGTAAGGGATAAGGAAAGGAAGGAAGGAAAGGAAGTTAAATAGCAAAGTGGATGGTGATTTGGGAAAAGATAGATAGGATTTTAGGGGAACAGTATAGAATACTAAAGGAAATGACCAGCACCACCACAACCATTGTGAAGACGGGAAAGAAAACTACTTCGACATTGACTGGACCATCAGCTTCTCCTGCAGCACAGAGAACAATAGAAGGAATGTTCCCATCAGAAAAACAACCCCCTACTTCAAGTATGCAAATCATGCAGGCTACCCTCTCAACAATTCAAGAGACTATGATGAAAATGCAGGAATGTATGACAAAGAATCATAAAGAAGCAAGGAGGGATATGGATGAGATCAAGAGGGAAGTCAAAAGTGATATCCAAAAATTAGATGAAAAGATGGGTTCAATACAAGAAATCATACCAAAAAAATGATCAACAAATAACAGTCATAGAGAAAAGAACAGAACAGACAGAAGAAAAATTGGACTCATTGGACCAGAAAATGATGGGACTAAATAAAGAACTGGAAAATACAGTGGCCCACCTGGAGATGGAGAGAGCTGCATTTTATTTGCGATTTCAGAACGTTGTCAAAGATAGAGAGGAGGACCTGACATTTGTGATGGCGGAAGTGGTTGCAGAGGCCCTTCAGCGAGATAAGGATGAAATAATAAACGAGCTGGACGAGGTCTATAGGGTCCACACGAACTACGCCAGAAAATATAAACTTCCAAGGGAGGTCCATGTAAGATTTGTGCGATGAAAAGTAAGAGACATTGTGTATAAAATAACGAAAAATGAACCCATGTTCTATAGAGCCAAAGAAATAACCACATTAAAGCAGGTCCCTAAGAGAATAAGAGAACTGAGAAAGGAATACCTGGTTCCTAGCCACATTATTAAATAAGCGGCACATACCATTTAGATGGATAACACCGGAGGGAATGTTGGTGTCGTGGCAAGGAAAAAAAATTAAAGTGGACTCACAGAGCAAAGCACAGAACCTTCATGACGAAGTGATGGATATAGAAGGAGCAAATAGTAACAGGGAGGAGCCGGAATGGAGGACTAAAGGGGCCCAAAGACAGGAAGAACAGGAAAAGGTATTAGAGGAGGGAGACAAAGAGGAAGAAAGGGAACTTCAAGAGGAAGGAGTAAGAACAAGAGCTAAGAGAAGGGACAGGAAGTAATAGAATATCGCGCAGTAGAACCACAAAGAAATGGAACAGAATTTAAACATTTTATCATTAAATGTAAATGGTCTTAACTCTCCAGCTAAACGACATCAAATTTTTAGAAAAGCGGTAAAACAAAAAATGGATATTGTGTGCATCTAAGAGGTGCACATAAGGAAACAGGATGAAAAATACTTACAATGTAAAAAATTAGGAGAATCATTTGTAGCATTAGCAGAAGAAAAGAAAAGAGGAATAGTGGTGTACATTAGAGAAGGAATAGAGGGTAATATGAGATATGCAGATGCAGCAGGAAGAATATTGATGATAGAAGTAAAATTAGAATATAAAAATGTTTTATTGGTGGTCATCTATGCACCGAATAATGGACAGTTAGAATTTTATTAAAAAGTACATGAAAAGATATTAGAAGAAAAAACAAAGAATATATATTTAATTGGCAATTTCAACACAATTGTAGATGTAAAAAAGGATTATAGCAGTGATCAGAATAATAAAAAAAAGAAAAATGTACTCCCTAGAACTTTTATGGACCTAGTAGAAGAATTAAATTTAATAGACAGTTGGAGATTCTATAACCCCGAGGTAAAGAAATTTACATATTATTCCAATCCTCACAAGTTCTGGTCCAGAATAGACATGGTATGGATAACTAAGACACTTATTCAAGAGATAGAAACAGTAGAAATAATGTCAAACAATTGGGCTGATCACAACCCGGTAATGTTGATATGGAAAGGACATCAAAGGAAAAAGAGGAGATGGACGTTGAGCCCACAGATACTGAAGGAAAAGGAATATATAGAGCAAATGAAAAAGGAATTAGAGTTGTTTTTTAGAGACAATACAAAATACCATACCTCCCTTCAGAATCTGTGGGATACAATGAAAGCTTATGTGAGAGAATTAACAATAGCCTACAGTGCAAAAAGAAAAAAGGAAAGGGAAAAAGAATATAAGAACGTGCAGGAAGAGATCAAAAATTGGGAAGAAAAATTACAAGATAAACCTGGGGATGAGCAAATTAGAGGTAAATGGAGAGCAGCTTGTTAGGGTGTGTGTAAAAAGTATTTGTTGCTTGTGCAACGAGCAGAGCAGAAACACACAGGGAAGGAGATAAACGTGTAGCTCGTGTGAGAAAAATACTTTATATACAAGATAATAAGCAGTCTCGGTGTAGGTAAAACAGTCCAAGGTCATAAACAGTAATATCAGTCCAGTAAGTATCTTCCCTTACCAAAGCAAACAGACTTTAGTAACTCTCGGTATACAGTACCATATAACAATCCAGTCTAACACCAATCAGCAGAAAGACGCAGGAAGCAACAGGAACAGGAACAATCAGGAACAAAGAACGCTTCTCTGCGCTGCTTATTTATGCACTGTAGCCTAATTACAGGGTTCAGCAAACCCTGATTACGTGGCTCAGTTGTTTCTTAAAGAAACAGATATATTGCCTGACCAACAAGTTAGGAGTAAGCTACAAGCTGAACCTAACACAGCTAAACATAAATTGAATATATTGGAACAGGAAAATTACGCAAAGGCATTGAAATTTATAAAACAGAATTATTTTGAACATGCGAATAAGCCAGGGAGGTGGCTTGCTTATAGATTAAGAAAAGAAAGGGAGAAAAAGAACAATTCAGCAACTACAGGATAAAAGGGGTAAAATGCAATATAGATTAGAAAAGAAAAAGGAGATAGCATGTCAATTTTTTCAAGAACTCTATGAGCAAGATAAAGTGACAGAGGAGGAAATAAATCAATATCTAAATGAGGAGGGAATGTTGGCTTTAACAGAGGAAGAAAGGGAGATATTAAATAGGGATATCACTATAGAAGAATTAAGAGAGGTGATTAAGGAACAAAAAAAATAATAAAACCCCAGGGACAGATGGACTACCAAGTGGATTCTATAAAGGACTAGGAGAAGTATTGGATTGGATATTATTAGAAACTTGTAATGGGGCATTAATAGAGGCAAAGCTACCAGTTTCATGGAGAGAAGCATACATTTCGTTGATACTGAAGGAAGGAGCAGATATAGCACAGATAAAAAATTATAGACCAATCTCTTTATTAAACACTGATTACAAAATTTTTATGAATATAATGGCAAACAGGATGAAAAAAATACTAAATTGTAGAATACACCCAGACCAAAATGGGTTTTTACCAACAAGACAAAATAATAAAAAATAAAAAATAATATAAGAACTGTAATTAATGTATTAGAATATTATGAGGTGCATCCAGAGAGGCAGGTAGCCCTGGTCTTTCTGGATGCCCAAAAGGCTTTTGATCAGGTCAATTGGCAATTTATGCTTCAGCAAATAAAAAACATGAAATTTGGGGAGAGATTTGAAAATATAATAGCCTCCATATACACAAAACAAAAAGCAAGTATAATAGTAAATGGAGATTTTAGAAACTTTTTTGACATAAAAAATGTTGGATGTTGGATCTAGCCCAATAACTCAAAGACAAATTTCAATCCTTTTCTGTATCTTTATTGTAGGTTTAGTGGTACTGGAGGTCACTGACCTTGTACCTTTCTCTTTCAGGTATACATCTGGAACTGAAGGTGGACCTCGTGGTTGGAGCTATTATACCCAGGAGGAGGGGAAAAGAGGTAAGGAGTGGTTACAGGGGTTATGGGATATGTGGTCAGTTAACCCTTGCAAGGCCGGGTGGTCAGGGAGATGTTGCAGTTAGACATTTACCATGACAAAAAAGGAGTACGGCAGGGATGTCTGCTTTCACCCTTACTCTTCATCCTGACATTGGAAAAATCTATTGATAAGAATTAGATCAAACAAAAAGATAAAAGGATTGAATGTAAAACGAGAGGAATACAAGGCCCAAGCATTTGCGGATGACCTTGTATTCTTCATAGAAGAACCATTAGAAACAGGACCAATATTGATAAGAGAGATAGAGAAATTTGGGAATCATTTTTATAGTTGGTTGGAAAAGAGATATAAATGATTGATACTATAATTGTGTATAAATTATAACTATAATATTGATTTAGAAATGAAATGTTAGAATAGTTTGGATGAATGTGAAGATAGAAGAAACTCATGGAAGATGGAAAAGAAGCCTAGAAGATAACACCGAGGCATCACAGGGAAGGGAGGATTGATGTATTAAATGTTTGTTTGTCTTAAAAAATAAAAAAAAAATTATTACGAAAAAAAAATGTTTCATTCTTCTGGGGGGGGGCGATCAGAGGCTTTAGCTTTTAATTTCTAACACACTCTTCTGGAAACAATGACTAAAACTTCCTATTAAGCATTGCCCTGTGCAGAGTAATAGAATAATACCAATCAGAAGAGCTGGGCATCCTACAGCCAAGTTTCTCAACCAGCCTGTCCCAGGAAACCAGAAGATAAGCCAATTCCATAGAGTACTGGGAGCTTGTTCTGTGATTTGCTTAGCCAGATCTCTCAAGTCCTGCAAAATGGCTTTTACTTGTAAGGAATAGTCAGTGAATTTAAAGCAACATATACAGTCAGGTCCAGAAATATTGGGACATCGACACAATTCTAACATCTTTGGCTCTATACACCACCACAATGGAGTTGGATTGAAACAAACACAATGTGCGTTAACTGCAGACTGTCAGCTTTAATTTGAGGGTATGTACATCCAACTCAGGTGAACGGTGTAGGGCTTACAGCAGTTTGTATATGTGCCTCCCACTTGTTAAGGGACCAAAAGTAATGGGACAATTGGCTTCTCAGCTGTTCCATGGCCAGGTGTGTGATATTCCCTCATTACCCCAATTACAATGTGCAGATAAAAGGCCCAGAGTTCATTTCAAGTGTGCTATTTGCATTTGGAATCTGTTGCTGTCAACTCTCAAGATGAGATCCAAAGAGCTGTCACTATCAGTGAAGCAAGCCATCATTAGGCTGAAGAAACAAAACAAACCCATCAGAGAGATAGCAAGAACATTAGGCATGGCCAAAACAACTGTTTGAAACATTCTCAAAAAGAAGGAATGCACCGGTGAGCTCAGCAACACCAAAAGACCTGGGAGACCATGGAAAACAAGTGTGGTGGATGACCGAAGAATTCTTTCCCTGGTGAAGAAAACACCCTTCACAACAGTTGGCCAGATCAAGAACGCTCTCCAGGAGGTAGGTGTATGTGTGTCAAAGTCAACAATCAAAAGAAGACTTCACCAGAATGAATACAGAGGGTTCACCACAAGATGTAAACCATTGGTGAGCTTCAAAAACAGGAAGGCCAGATTAGAGTTTGCCAAACAACATCTAACAAAGCCTTCACAGTTCTGGAACAAGATCCTATGGACAGATGAGACCAAGATCAACTTGTACCAGAGTGATGGGAAGAGAAGAATATGGAGAAGGAAAGGAATTGCTCATGATCCTAAGCATACCACCTCATCAGTGAAGCATGGTGGTGGTAGTGTCATGGCGTGGGCATGTATGGCTGCCAATGGAACTAGTTCTCTTGTATTTATTGATGATGTGACTGCTGACAAAAGCAGCAGGATGAATTCTGAAGTGTTTTGGGCAATATTATCTGCTCACATTCAGCCAAATGCTGCAGAACTCATTGGATGGCGCTTCACAGTGCAGATGGACAATGACCCAAAGCATACTGAATAGCAACCAAAGAGTTTTTGAAGGGACAGAAGTGGAATGTTATGCAATGGCCAGGTCAATCATCTGACCTGAATCCCATTGAGCATGCATTTCACTTGCTGAAGACAAAACTGAAGGGAAAATGCCCCAAGAACAAGCAGGAACTGAAGACAGTTGCAGTAGAGGCCTGGCAGAGCATCACCAGGGATGAAACCCAGCATCTGGTGATGTCTAAGCGTTCCAGACTTCAGGCTGTGATTGACTGCAAAGGATTTGCAACCAAGTATTAAGAAGGGAAAGTTTGATTTATGATTATTATTCTGTCCCATTACTTTTGGTCCCTTAACAAGTGGGAGGCACATATGCAAACTGCTGTAAATCCTACACCGTTCACCTGAGTTGGATGTACATACCCTCAAATTAAAGCTGACAGTCTGCAGTTAATGCACATTGTGTTTGTTTCATTCCAACTCCATTGTGGTGGTGTATAGAGCCAAATATGTTAGAATTGTGTCGATGTCCCAATATTTCTGGACCTGACTGTATGTTACACCATCTTTGGATGAGGATCTCTTGTCCCTCTTTTTAACGTTGCAACAGTTTTTGCACTTCAGAAAGAATCAAATTTATATTGCACATATTAGGAGTCATCAGTCTTTCCCAGGTATGTTATCAGAAGGAAATACTGTTGCAGACGCTGCAACGAAGCAGCATGTTTTATCTGTTACTCCATGGGAAAGTCATTCTATGTTTCATCAAAATGCCAAGGCTTTAGCAAAACAATTTCACATTCCTCTAGATCATGCTAGAGCAATCATACAACAATGTCCTCGACTTCCGGTTTGCTGCTTGTCGCTGCCAGACGTTCCTTTGGGATCGTCAGCTTCCATCGCCTGTCAGAGCCGCCTTCACAACGGAAAGGCGGCTCGAAAAAACTCCGTTTCCATGAGGAAACGGAGATAGAGCCGGCAGGGGTGGGTAGAACTCTCTGCGGAGTCCCAAAAGTTTTTCCTTTACTTTTGGGATGGAGCGGATGAGATGCCCCGTATCCCCAGCCGCTGCTCCGGGCTTTGGGAGACCTCTGCTGATGCAGAGCCAGGCGTCAAAAGCAAGCCTGCAAATTTAACAGACTACTCAAAGAAAATGTGAGCTGGACCTGTAATACTGAACTGCAAGTATTTTACTGATTTTTTAAAAGAAATTACTTAAGAGAGAGGAGGAAAAGAAAGAGGAAAAAAAGCCTTTTAAAATGGCGTCGGCTGGAGGAGAGGCAGAAAGGGAAAGTCCTTCCGTTTTTTATTACTACAATGTAGCGGAATAAATACCACTGGCTACATTTGTAGACAAAACTTCGCTCCTGTGTTTTTTTCTCTTTTTCTCTCCCTTGGAGACCTGATATTGTTGTTGATTGGAAAGAAGTCTTTTTTGCTTTTTTTTTAACAAAGTCTGCCTGGGCGGAAACATGGCACTGAGACTCATAAAGTCAGATAAACAAGAAGGGGGGGGGATTCCCCCACCAACAACTTAAAGGAACAAGTCTTAACTCTTCAGTCTGAGAAACCTGATTTTAATATAATAGAATTTTTTATAGAAGAGATTGAAAGAAGGGAGGAGATTGTGAATCAGCAATTTGAAAAATTTAAGCAGGAAATTAAAGAATTGGTGAAATCTAAGTTTGATTCTTTGGAGAAAAAATTATCAAAAATGGCTAATGGTTTTACAGAATTTATGATGCAGTTGGACACAAATACTAATGTATTAGAGTCTAAAATGGAAGGAATTCAAGATAAATTGGACAATAGAATCCAAAAAATTGAAAATGACTTGATAAACATTCAGGATAATAGTTTAGAAGAAAAATCTAAAATGAATGCTGATCAAAAGTATGGTAATGCAGAAAATCTGCAACAGAAGATTGAAAAAGAGATTTTAATGGTACAATATAATTTCACAGAATATGCGATAAGATTAAGAGGTTTGCAGGAAAATAATAGGGATGATTTAAGGAAAATATCTTCTGAATTTCTAGCTGGGATTCTAAAGGTTCAACCTGAGGAAGTGTTTTGTAGGATTGACAGAGCTTATCGAACAAACTCCTGGAATGCCAAGCAAAGGCAATTGCCTAGAGATGTGGTGATTTATTTTACAGACAAAGAAATTAGGAATAACATCGTGCAAAATTCCTTCAATTCTAAGTTGCAATTGCATGGAAGAAAGATTTGGATTTACAAGGAACTCCCACCTAAGATATTGATGGAAAGGAAGAAATTTGGTTTTCTGGTGAATGAGTTAAAAAAGAGAAATATCTTATTCAGGTGGGACGCCCCAGTTGGTATTATATTTAGATATCAAGGAGAAAGATATCAGCTAAACACTGTTGAAAGAGCGGAAGAATTTTATCAAAATAGGTTGAAAATGAACTTAACATCTTCAGGTATAATACAGGATAAGCAGAAGGAGCCGGAAATAAAGGTAAAATATCGAAATATAGAGACTGTACCAGATGAATTGCCTTTGGATTCATTGGATACCCCAGCTGGACTATCTACAAATCTGAGAGAAGTGGCACCTAACCTTAAGGTGATGACTTATCAAGGCAAGGATAAGCATGGAAACCAATTAGGTGAAATACAAGGGATAAAAAAGAAATATGAGATACAAAAACAAAACCAACAAGACCAATCTACAAAGCAGAACAAAATCCGACCAGATGATACACAATTTGTAGAAAAGAAACCAGGATGGAAACCAAACCCACAAAAAGTAAAGAAAAAAAGAAATAGGTGGCATAAAAATAGAAATTTCTAAATCAGGCAACAGTGAAGCCAGTGACTTTAAAATATGAATGATTATGTGTAAACACAGAAGAGGCGACGTATTGGTTAATATCATCCTGAAGATTGTGGCAGATCTCTGCATGGCCGTAATTTGGGGACGTGAAATGAGCCTTAAACTGATGGATTTTAATTATCCATTTTGGAATTTTTTTTTTGTGTTGATAAATATATTATATTATCTTGAATTACAAGGCAAGAGAATTATGCTGGGGCATGCAGCAGATCGGGTTGTTACCCACTACGATGACGGGAATTAATAATCCTGATGAAACCCATAATTATTACTATATGGAATATAATTATAATGTCACTCGGGTGGTTGTTTTTACTTTTATATATATAAGAAGATATTTACTACTGATGGGGGCAGATATGATTGAAGATCTTGAATAAACTGTTGCAGCAGCAAGTTATGTTACCCGATTATGGATGTTGGTTCTACCAATCCAGTGGAAAGACCTTAAAGAAGATACTATATGGATTATAAATTTAAAGTCATTGTCTTTTCTTTTTTTTTTATTTAGATATAATGGAAAATATAGACATATATTTTTAAGTAGTGTGGGCAGTGAATCAAAGATATTAAGAAATGTTAATTTTGCTTGATAGTGGGTGAATAAGCTAGTTAGTAGATTGATTAGTCTAAGAAAAGGGATTTTTAAGTGATATATTTAGGGGAGTGGAGGAAATGGATAGAGTGGAATAAATGTTAAACTAGATTTGATGGGGAAGGTTGCTTTGAAATGTTATAGTAATATACATAGAAGACTAAATGTTAAAGTAGGACTTATTGTATAGTTTTAAAGTGGAGAAGTTATTTTATAATGTCATAGTATAATGTCTTTTTTTTTCCTTTTTTTCCCTTTCTTTTCTCTTTTCTCTTTTCTGAAATGTATGGATAAAGGGGGATGTTATAATATTAATAATATTTTTAGTAAGTAAAGGTCAATATCTAGAGGAGGGAGTAAGTAATCTGTTATGAAATAGGTTTTTTTTGTTATGAAGAAGTCACAGGGGGGGATGGGTGGGGTGGGGAGGGGGGGTTAGGGAGGGGGAGGGAGAGGGGGGAAAAAAAGGGGGGAAAATCTGTATTTGAAAACTTTTTCAATTAAAAAAAAAAAACAATGTCCTCAAATTACCCCATCTCCTTCCATTGGGGTGAATCCAAGAGGGCTTAAAGCAAACGAACTTTGGCAAATGGATGTAACTCGATATCCCTCTTTCGCTCCTTGGAAATATCTTCATGTAACCATTGATACCTTTTCTCATTTTATTTGGGCTACCCCTCAGAAAGGAGAAGCTACTAAACATGTTATTAATCATTGTATTCGAACATTTGCTGTCATGGGTCTGCCTTCTATGTTAAAAACAGACAATGGCCCTGCATATTGTAGTCGCTCCTTTGCTGAATTTTGTGGCACATGGCACATTAAACATCTTTTTGGCATACCTTTTAACTCTACAGGACAAGCCATAGTGGAAGGCACGAATTTTACATTAAAGTCTGCTTTAGACAAACATAAACAAACAGGAGGAATTCCTATAGGTCTCCCTGGTAAACAGGAATGGTTAAATAAAGTTCTGTTTACTCTGAATCATCTTAATATCACAAATTTATCAACTCCAGTAGATGATCATTTTGGAAGTAGAATAAGTCATCCCCAGCCACAGGTAATGTATAGATTATTGCCTAACCCTGAATGGCATGGACCTGTTCCCTTATTGACATGGGGAAGGGGGTATGCTGCTGTGCTCACACCTACAGGTCCGGTGTGGATCCCTGCTCGGTGTGTGAAACCATGGAAGGATGGCGTGGCACCAAGGACTGAAGAACCCGATCCCAAACTTCTCACTCAGCCTGCAGAACCCTCAGCAGGATCAGGATCGAGCACCTCGCCAGGCTCATCAAGTGACCTGGGGACAGATTAAGGCCCTCTCTGCTCAATCTACAAAATTGCTACAGGAAAAGGACATACCGCAAACACCAGAGAACTTTTTAGTAGCGGCTTTTGCTTGTTTAAATGCTAATTCTGTAACCATTATAATGTGTATTCTTCTTATGTGTATTTTCCCTCCTTGCATGGCTACAATGACTTTGCAACATGGAATTCCAGAGCAAGGACTTTGGGATCAAAATTCCTATATATGGGATGTGCAGAATATCTTTCGATTAATAGGTAAAACTGATTGCTGGATCTGCATGCACGTTCCCCCACATGCCAAAGGAGGACTTTTAATACATGCTGTTCCTTTTAATGACACGAGATGGAAGATTTTCACTTGGAAGGATGGAGGCGTTAGAGGCACTGCGACGACTGGCAAGAACAATATTCTAGCCATTGGAAGCAGGTTTCAGGAAACAGCGACATACTGTTGGGAATTTATCAATAATACTAGACGTGCATCTGTGGACGTTGGAAAGTATCCTTATTGTAACACAACATTTGTTCTTAGCACCACTATGAAGAGAAACAATTCTTTTTTAAATGGTACCCTATATGAACATTTACATAATTTCACTTACTATGGGTGTACAGACCAGATATTAGGGTGTCCTACAACATGCCCATGTCCAGGACCAACAGATGTTTTAAAATGTGTTGGGTTGTTCCTTTGTAATGTGGTGGAGTCTATGGTCCAGCAGACCCAGTCATCAGATAACTTAGCAATTCCGCTTTTAAATAATATTTGGATGCTATGTGGTAGAAAGGCATATCAACATATTTCTGCATGGTGGTCTGGTCGTTGTACTCTGGGATACATTGCTCCCTCTGTAGTGATATCTGATCATTTACTTAAAGGACGATTAAGGAATCGTCGAAACAGAGATGTTCAAAATCCCATTAATTATTACACTGCAACCATGTTAGCAAGGGGTGTTCTTCCTCCTTTAGGAGTAATGATGAATTATAGAGATTTGCATATTTTATCAAATTGGACAATGCATTATTTAAGGCTACTGTTTACTCCCTAAAATTGATCAATGAAGAGATGTCACAAATTAGAGATATAGTGTTGCAAAATCGTTATGCTTTAGATATTATTTTAGCAGCCAAGGGTGGTGTATGTGCTTTGATTCATTCACATTGTTGTATGTATATTACTGATTATAAAGCAAATATTTCAGCTACAATTGAGCACATGGAAAACATGATTGCAGATAATCCAATTGGCTCCACTATTCCACAATCCCCATGGGAATGGTTATGGTCTTGGCTCCCAGATTTTGGATGGGTGCGACAAATAGTATCCATCGTTATAATAGTCATCATTGCTTTAATTTGTTGTTGCTGTTGCATACAATGTTTGCCTGGGTTATTAGCAATATTTTGTCCAAGAATTCGGCCCTCCAAATCTGAAATTATGTATGCTTGAAAAATATTAAAAAATAAAAAATAAAATAAAAAAGGAGGACATGTGGAGATGGTGTTATCTCAGTGATCGGCAAACCGTGCTGAGTAAACAACATTACCACAAAATCCTAATCTCCTCAGGAATGTAAAGACAGGATGTCTGGCAGAGACCTTATCTCAGATATACAAGGCATGGGGGCCCAACACGTAGGCAATTGTTTGTCACAGGAAATAACATGAGGGAAACATGAGGGATCCATATGGAATTCACGAGCTTTCTTTAGCCAATCAGGACAAGTAAACGTTGATTGATGTTTTGCCATGATAGTTGTAAAATGACAATAAAAGGAAGCCTTTTGGATGGGGTGAGTGTGCCTTTCCCAAGGTACCTTCACACCGAGGGGCCTTCCCGTGAATCATCATCCTGCCTACGCGTCTTTCTTCATCGAAACAACATCCACCCCTTTGTGGTCAAAGTCAAGCTGACAGTGCCAGAGACAGGGGTGCATGGAGAGGTAGCAGCAATAATAGACACCGGCTGCACCCGTTGCTTAATTAGCTCCCCCATTGTTGAGCAGCTAGGCATAAAGACACACCTCTTAAGCCACCCCATACGCTTTCAACAAGTAGACGGGACCTTAATAGGTGGCACCCCTGCTACACGGGTCACTGAGCTTGTCAGATTGGAACTAGGGATCCACACAGAACTCATTCAAATCATAGTAGCCCCAAAAATGGCAGAGTCAATCATTGTGGGACTTGCCTGGCTAGACAAATGGGCCCCTACAATCAAATGGGAGGACGGCTACCGAAAAGTCATGATAGGGGTGGGGCCTTTGCCGCCCATCCCTCCTGAAGCCGAACCCACTGAGACGAGCCCTCAGGAGCCCCACCAACGAGGCGGCCACAACGGCCATCGAAGTCCTACTTGGGACTCCCCAGGTCCCCAAGGAATACAGGGACCTGGCTGAAGCATTCAGTGAGGAGGAATGCAACATCCTTCCCCCTCATCGCCACACTGACTGTGCCATTGAGATCGAGCCCGGGGCCAAACGTCCTAAACCAAAGATGTACTCAATGACCCCAAAAGAGATGGCTGAGCTGAGGAAGTACATCAATACTAACCTAGCCCGAGGGTTCATCCAACCTGCAAAATCCAGAGTAGCCACCCCGGTGCTGTTTAAGGAAAAGAAAGATGGGGGGATGAGGCTCTGCGTGGATTTTTGTGGGATAAGAGCGGTATGCATGAAAAACACCTACCCCCTTCCCCTCATAAAAGACCTACTGAACTACCTTTCAAAAGGCAAAGTGTTTACTAAACTTGACTTGAGAGAAGCCTACTACAGGGTGTGCATAAAGGAAGGGGATGAGTGGAAGACTGCTTTCAACTGCCCATTAGGTAGCTTCCAATTCAAAGTCATGCCCTTTGGTCTCCAAGGAGCCCCTGCTGTATTCATGCAATTGATTAACAAAGTGCTGCATGAACATTTATACAAGGGGGTTCTAGACTACTTGGACGACATTCTCATATTCAGTGAGACATTAGAAGAACATGTGAAACTAGTCTGACAAGTACTAAAGAAACTGTTAGCCGCAAAACTTTACGCAAAGCTGTCCAAATGTGAGTTTCACAAAACTTCTCTGGACTACCTGGGCTACCGAGTGTCGAATGAAGGCATAGAGATGGATCCCGGGAAAGTGCGAGCCATACTTGACTGGCACACCAGGAAACAGCTGCAAAGTTTCCTGGGGTTTGCTAACTTCTACCGGCAATTTATCCCAGCCTTCATGGAAGTGGCCCTGCTGCTTACCGAACTGCTAAAGACAGGACCCTCCCCCATAAAGCCATGGCCGACACAGCCGTTAGCCTGGACACTAAGCTGTCAAAAAATGTTTGAAAAATTGAAACGGCTGTTTGCAGAGGAGCCCATCCTTCAGCACCCGGACCCAGATAGGCAGTTCATTGTCCAGGCTGACGCCAGCGACATTGCAGTGGCAGCAGTGCTCCTCCAGGAAGACCCCCAAGGATGGCTGCTTACTTGTGCATATGTGTCCAAAAAATTCATGGACACCGAGCGGAGATGGGCAGTATGGGAGAAGGAAGCCTTTGCTGTTCGTTGGGCTCTTCTATCATGGTGGCACTTCCTAGAGGGAGCCAAGATCCCCTTTGAGGTATGGTCAGACCATAAAAACCTTGAAGCCTTAAAGACCCCACGACAGCTCTCCCCCAAACAGGTCCGCTGGGCGCAGTACTTCAAGCGGTTTGATTTCAAGCTGAAATACATCCCGGGGGGGAAGAACCTGCTTGCAGATGCCCTCTCAGGGAAACCCCGATATGACAGCCAGAGGGAGGACGTCATCCATGCCATCATCCCGGACATGCAGAGTGCGGCGCAAGTCACTACCCAGAGTCAGGCCAGCAGGCGGACTGATCCCATCGATGGAAAGCTAACTGCTGACTTGAAGGCAGCACTATCTACTGATTCATGGCTAGCTGACAATCGAGACACTTTGATGACCCATGATGGACTAGCTTGGAAAGGTTCGAAAATTTACGTCCCGAGCAGCATGAGACTCCTGGTGCTCCAGCGTAGCCATGATTCTCGATTGGCTGGTCACTTTGGATTTCTAAAGACCCTTCATCTAATTAGACAGCAGTTTTGGTGGCCAAAGATGAAAGCTGATGTGGAGGACTATGTAAAAAGTTGTGCCACATGTGCCAGCAATAAGACAAGACCGGGGAAGCCTCCCGGTTTGCTTCAACAGGTAGCTGAGCCCAGCCGCTCGTGGAGAAGAAATAGCTATGGACTTTATAGTAGAGTTCCCGGAAAGTGGCGGAAATACTGTAATATGGACTGTGATAGACCTGTTCTCCAAACAGGCCCATTTTATTCCTTGTTCTGGACTTCCCTCGGCTAAGAGATTAGCCAAGATGTTTGTCAAACAGATCTACCAGCTGCATGGAGTTCTGCGACGGGTGATCTCCGATCGAGGAGTTCAGTTCACCGCTAAGTTCTGGAGGGAGTTCCTGAGGTCCATTGGGTCATCTCAGGGGCTTATCTCGGCTTTCCATCCGAGGACGAATGGAGCCGCGGAACATACTAATACCATGGTGGAACAGTACATCAGATGTTATGTAGATTACCAGCAAGATAATTGGGCTGACTTGCTTCCTTTCGCAGAAGTGGCTTACTGTTAGGGTGTGTGTAAAAAGTATTTGTTGCTTGTGCAACGAGCAGAGCAGAAACACACAGGGAAGGAGATAAACGTGCGGCTCGTGTGAGAAAAATACTTTATAGATAACAAGCAGTCTCGGTGTAAGTAAAACAGTCCAAGGTCATAAACAGTAATATCAGTCCAGTAAGTATCTTCCCTTACCAAAGCAAACAGACTTTAGTAACTCTTGGTATACAGTACCATATAACAGACGCAGTAAGCAACAGGATACAATCAGGTATCAATCCGGAAGAAGCAGGAAGAAGGAACGCTTCTCTGTGCTGCTTATTTATGCACTGTAGCCTAATTACAGGGTTCAGCAAACCCTGATTACGTGGCTCAGTTGTTTCTTAAAGAAACAGATATATTGCCTGACCAACAAGTTAGGAGTAAGCTGCAAGCTGAACCTAACATTCTCCCCATTGGGCAGGACAATATACACAATAGATACAGAAACAAAAACACACATACATTGTACAGTGGTATCAGTTACATTTCAGATTCTTAATCCAAATCTTTCACAACAATTGGTGTGTTTAATGGCACCTTGCGCTTTAGTAAAGTTGTCGGCAATATTCTCCTCTGATGCGCAATATTCCAATGTAATCATGTTATCCTTAACACATTGCCGAACATTCAGATAACGTATATCAGTGTATTTAGTCCTTGTCTTTACAGCAAGATTCGTTGCCATTTTAATGGCTGCCTGGTTATCCTCATAAACCGTAATAGGATAATCCATTTTGAATCCAATATCTTCCATCAACTGTTTATAATAAATCAGTTCAGTACATGTAAGTGATAGACAAGAAAATTCCGCTTCCATGGTAGACAAACTGATGTGTTTCTGGCGAATTGATCTCCATCCAATCAGGCAGTTATCCAACATGATTGCTATTCCAGACGTAGATTTTCTGGCAAAACTGGCATCAGCATATGCCTTTAATATCATATTGGCATTTGGTTCTAAATACATAGCAAAATGCAATGTTCTTTTAAGATACCTAAGAACACGTTTAGCAGCCTGCCAATGCCTATCAGTAGGCTCTGAACTATATTGTGCTAGTTGATTAACACTAAAAGCTATATCAGGCCGTGTCCAGTTGCTCAAATACGACAAACTGCCTATTAATGATTGATACAGTTCTTTACTGAACTGTTGACTCTGCAAACTATCCTGCTGGAATTCTTGTGCCATAGGAGTCTTGGCAGGTTTACATAATTCCATCCCATATTTTTTCAACAATTTGCAGATCTTATTAGATTGTGATATTTTAAATCCTCTAGATGTTTTCAGGATATCCAGCCCTAGATAATGCCGTATATGTCCTAGATTTCTAAGTTTAAATTTTGTTTGCAACTGACCGATAATCTCTCTGGCCTCAGCGTCAGTTCTAGTAATTATGGCAATGTCATCTGTAAAGAGTAACAAGAATGAAACACATCCATCCTGTTCTTTTTTAAACAGACATTTATCTGCTACGCCCTCATAGAACCCAATGTTATGCAATTCTTGCACTATACATTGGTTCCACTCGTAACCTGATTGCCTTAAACCATATAGGCTTTTTTGTAGCCTCCAACACTCAGTTCTATCCTGTGTATCATAACCAGGAGGTTTCTTCATATATATTGTATGCCTCAACGGAGCGTTCAAGTAAGCTGTCTCAACATCTATATGAGTAATAGAGCATTTATTTCTAGCTGCCCAAACAAGCATCGTTCTCAAAGTGCTCGCTCGTAGACTTGGAGCAAAAACCTCATCATAGTCTCTATCTGTCTGTGAGAACCCTTGTGCAACAAGCCGAGCTTTATGGGTTACTACCCCATCTACACTTTTCTTTACCTTATAGACCCACTTACAGCCTATAAGTTTCTCATTTGGTGGTATTCTTACAACTTCATAGACACCAAGCCTCTTCAAAGAATCAATTTCTCTATCCATTGCCTCTTGCCAGGCTTTTTGCTCCTTTTCTGGATATAATTTTATATCATGATAACTGGATGGTTCGATATCTACTTGGCAAACCACTGTGGCTTTATAGCGATCTGGTGGATGCCTGGAAGGATCCCTGGAAGATCGTCTAGGCATAACAGGACTAACATCAGGTATATTGGGTTCATCCTCCCCTAACCCTGATTCCTGTTCCTGTTCTTCAACCTTAATAGATGGTTTATCATCCATCTCAGATGAACTATCATCAGGAATATGGTCCATCTTAACATCAACATCTGTAAAACCGTAGTCTGCTTTTTCTAACCTGTCCCAGCCTTCATGTTCTAGGAATTTAGCACTAGTGCTACACAAAACTTTTGTTGTTCCTTTTTCCCAGAACCTATAGGACCTATGGTTAACCTCATAGCCAACAAAAATCATTTTCTTTGCTCTCTGTTGGTCCTTCCTTCTCTGACTAACCGGTATATGCACCCAGGCTGGTGCACCAAAAGTATGTATATAACTTAAATCAGGCTTCCTCCCGTGCCATAAAGTAAAAGGTATTTTTCCTGTAGAGGAGTGCACCACATTATTTAAAATATGACTGGCACATAGTATTGCTTCTCCCCACAATTTATCAGGTAAACAAGCATCAGCCAGCATAGTCCTAGTCATAGCTTGTAGGGTCTGGCCTCTTCGCTCTATGTATGCATTATGTTCCGGCCGAAAAGGGGCAGAACGTTTATGCTGTATCCCAGCATCCTTCAAAAACTTAGCCAACTGATGGTTAGTAAACTCAGTTCCATTGTCAGTAACAATGCATTTCACTTTAAACCTCTGCTTCCTTTCTACAAAACGAAGCCAATTTGTGATACATTGGAACGTATCACTTTTGGACTTCATAAGGTAGCAAAAACCATATCTAGTAAAGTGATCAACTATACTCAAAATATAGCATGCTCCCCCTAAACTGGGTTTCTTTGGCCCTATTAAGTCTAAAAAGACTACCTCCAAAGGTTTAGTTGTTTTAAACCCATTGCAGCGGTTTGCAGGTGTAACTTTACTTTTATGCTGGTTACAAGTATTACAGTTCAGGTATTTGCTGCAAGCCCTTAACTTGATGCCTTTAGACTGCTTAACAGTCGATTGCAACAACCTGAAATTCAGATGACCAAGCCTTCTATGTAGTAAATGTACGCATTCATCATGCGGCTTTACATTTCCAAATTTAGCTTTTGACTGAACTAACAGTAATGACTTATCCCTAATAACAAATAAGTCGTTTTCTAATTCTGCAGTAACTACAGTGCCTTCACATTCCAGCAAACATTTGTTGTTTTTAAAAGTTACTGTAAATCCAGAATGTAGTAGTGACTTTACAGATAAAAGGTTATATTTCAAACTAGGGATATAAAGCATGGGTAAAGGGTGCTTACTAATAGAACATTGAACAAGTCCCTCCCCAGCTACAGTCACATTCCAGCCATTAGCTAATTTGACCTTTTTAGTACTTTTCTTCATGTTTAGAAACAGTTTTCTGTTTTTTGTTATGGATTGAGAGGCACCGCTATCAATCACCCACCAATCATCTTTTATATTATTAGATGAACTGGTTGCTAAATTACACCCTTTCCTGGGTTTAGCAAAGTTTCTAGCAGACACTTTCTTATTATTACAATATTTTGCAATGTGCCCCTTAGCCCCACATGCATAACAGCGTTTAACAATATTGACATTCTCATATACAGCTTCCACTTTTGGTTGCTGTTGCATCCTTAACTGGTCTCGTTCTTGCCTACGTTTGGCCTCATCCAGTAACCTACCAGTTATACTGGCCAATGTTAGTTCATCTCTAGACAATACTTCTAATGATGAAACAAAAGAGTCATAACTGTCATCCAACGATGAAAGAATAATATAAACTTGCTGCAGTTCAGTAAACACAAGGTCTTTCTCATGTAGCTCCTGGAAAAGCCCTGTCAGGGAGTCCAGGTGAGCCATCATGTCTCCTCCTTTCTGAAGATGTAAGCGAAATAATTTCCGTGTCAGGTAGATATGGACACCCACAGAGTCACGAACGTAGAGCTTCTTTAGCTTTGTCCAGCACCTCGCAGCAGACTCTTCGCCCCGGAAATGGACAAGTTGCTGGTCTCCCAGTGTCAGGCCAATGATGCATAAAGCACGCTCGTTGTCCCTGTGAAACTTCGCTATCTTTTTGGCATCTTCTTCGTCATCAGCATTCAGTGCAGTTATGTCCGGTGGATTATTAACCACGTCCCACAGTCCTTCTTTTCGCAAAAGTAGACAGCATTTTGTGGACCAGGTAACATAGTTTGTTCCATCCAACCGGGTTATCGTAGAATAACTTGTACCTTGCTCAAAAACCATCATCTTGACTACTACACCCACTGCCTGCACTTCTCACTTCCACAAAAACAAATTAAAGAGCCCTGGAACATTCTGGGCCCATAACCAATGTTAGGGTGTGTGTAAAAAGTATTTGTTGCTTGTGCAACGAGCAGAGCAGAAACACACAGGGAAGGAGATAAACGTGCGGCTCGTGTGAGAAAAATACTTTATAGATAACAAGCAGTCTCGGTGTAAGTAAAACAGTCCAAGGTCATAAACAGTAATATCAGTCCAGTAAGTATCTTCCCTTACCAAAGCAAACAGACTTTAGTAACTCTTGGTATACAGTACCATATAACAGACGCAGTAAGCAACAGGATACAATCAGGTATCAATCCGGAAGAAGCAGGAAGAAGGAACGCTTCTCTGTGCTGCTTATTTATGCACTGTAGCCTAATTACAGGGTTCAGCAAACCCTGATTACGTGGCTCAGTTGTTTCTTAAAGAAACAGATATATTGCCTGACCAACAAGTTAGGAGTAAGCTGCAAGCTGAACCTAACACTTACAATAATGCAGTGCATAGTAGTACGGGACTGACACCTTTTCAGATTACGAGCGGCATGGAATTCGTCCCTATGCCAGAACTGCCGAGAGAACAGCCTTCTTCTATGACTCTGAATGAATGGATGGAGTCATTAAAGAAAGGTTGGGAGAATACCAAAAAAGCCCTGAGTGAAGCAGCCAAAGTGTCAAGTTTCCAAAAGATGCCCTAATTAATTCATGAGCCATGATCCAAACTTCAAAGGAAATATAGTCATTTATTAGGAGCAACATTCCGGCAATAAAAGAGCCTTGGTGGTACAGGGGTTTAAAGCACCCTGTTATTAAGCTTATTAAGACCAGCTGCCTGCAATTACTGCAGGGTTCGAATCTCGCCAAGGCTCAAGGTTGACTCAGCCTTCCATCCTTTCTAAGGTAGGTGAAATGAGGACCCAGTTGTGGGGGCAATAAGCTGACTTTGTATAAATATACAAAAGGATGAAGGCTATTGCTGAGCACATTGTAAGCCGCCCTGAGTCTTCGGAGAAGGGCGGCATATAAATCAAATTTAAAAAAAAATAAAAAATACTCGGATGCAGTTAGGACTGATCCCACGTAGATTTACGTTCCCCTATGACCCTGTCTCTCCCCTCCTCTCTGGCCATGTCATAAATCACATTCTCCAATTAACCACTTTGGCTGGCTGTGAAACCTAACACCCTCCTTCTGATTGTGGTCAGAAAGAATGTATGGAATTCACTTCAGTTCTCCTTCCCTCCTGCTCATGGCAACTTGAAAGCTTTGCAAGTTGACACAAAGCATACAAAAAGCAAGCAGACAAACACCGATCTCTCCAACCCCCCTTTCGGGTGGGAGATCGTGTGTATCTTTCCACCAAATACTTAGTTTGAGGTTGAAGAGTAAGAAGTTAGGACCGAAATATTTAGGTCCCTTCCCCATAGTGAAAGTGATTAACCCAGTGACTGTACAGTTAAATCTCCCCCACATACTGGGAAAAATTCATCCTGTTTTCCATTGCAGCCTGTTAAAGCCTGCTGTGGGATCTAAATTGAGACCTCAACCTGCTGCTCCCCCAAAGCCGATTGTGGTGCAGGGTGAGACTCATTATGAGGTGAAGAAGATTTTGAACTCTAGATTGCAGAGGGGATGTTTGCAATATTTGGTTCATTGGAAAGGGTACCCCTTGTCTGAAGCCACGTGGGTGAAGAGTTGGGATGTTCAGACAGACACCTTAGTTAGGCAATTTCACGATAAATTCCCTGATAAGTCTAAGGGTCCTCCTTGGGGGGGGAGAGGTGGTTAATGTGCTAATTGTGTTAACCCCTGACTTCAGTCTTGTCCCGGGATGCGTTCCTTTCCTGAGGGGGGGAAGCCTGTCAGTTTTGGAAGACAATTTTCTTTTTGCTTCTAAACTGCCACATATTTTAGCTGGGGAAGTTGGGAGGGGGTTGTTGTTGGAGCGGTAGAAAGTTAGTCATAACAACATTCCATATTCAAAGACTTTTGCCTGCGTCTGATGGAGACTGCCTGAAGATTGTATCCGGGGGAGTGGGAAGAGTTGATTGGACAATGTGATGAACTTGTGGGCATGGGGCAGGGCTGTGACCTCTTAGCTGGCTGGGGGAAACCTGGAAGCTTCAGATTCGGGTTTTCCCAGATGTGCCAACATGACATCTCTAATAAATTGGAACTTTGAGGAACCTCAGGCCTCAGAGCTTTATTGTCAACTTGCAAAGCTTTCAAGGGCATCTTTCGGAAACTTCACAGACAGGACTGCTTTTAAAAATCTGTAAAGATTACCAGGTTTCCTGAATCCTGGACTCTCCAACAGCTCCCCGATGTCTTGGGTGCTGGGAGGGAAAATCAGGCAACCATGGCCCGAGACGAGCTATCTGATGACAGCCTAATTGCAGCCAGAGTGCAGCCTCCCTCGGACATCAAAGCTGAGATGCCTGCTTCAGCGACGGAAGCAAGAAAAGATGAGTATTGGGGGGAGTTAATCTCTAAGGCAGCTGAAGTCGAGTTTCCCCACCCCAATGCCCTGAAATAGGGGAAGCCCCTGAGCGAGCTGGGAAGAGTGGAGTGGAGGTTGGACTGGAAACAAGCCAGGCTTCCAAAGCCCCTGGGGAGTTCCAGAGAGCAGCCAAGGAAGGAATTTGACCAATCCACCCTTCCCGATGAGGGGCCGTCATGCAGGCCAAAGGAGAGGGGAGGAGCAGTGGATCCCTTTGAAGCGAGGAGCAGCAGACAGGAGCACAGCCCCCCTTCTTCACCCATCAGAAAGAAGCCACAACCAGTGTCTTTCCCACGCAGCAGGCAGGCTGCCCAGGGCAGACAAACCCCTCTCTCCCTCCAAACTAGAACTGAGGAAGAGGGCCAGTTACATCTAATGCAAGCATACAGAGGCCAACAGGGGGAGAGAGGAGCAGTGCTGAGTGAACTGCCCCAGTTCAGAGGAAAGTTTGATGGGGACTCAGACCAGCTAGCTCTATTCCTTGACTCAGCTGAGATCCACCTAGAACTGTGATGGCGAACCTATGGCATGGGTGCCACAGGTGGCACACAGAGCCATATCTGTGGGCACAGGAGCATTGCCCTACCTCAGTCCAGCACGCATGTGCACGCTGGCCAGCTGATTTTCCGGTCTTCCGGGCCCACTGGAAGTCAGGAAATGGGCTGTTTCTGGGCCTCCGGAGAGCCTCCGGGGGAGTGGGGAAGGTTGTTTTCGCCCACCCCAGGCTCCTAGAAAAGCTCTGGAGCCTGGGGAGGGCAAAAAATGGTCCTACCGGGCCCATCGGGCTATCGCGTGCCAAAAGCGGGGGGAGAGCGGGGGGGTCACGCACGCATGCGTGGGGGGATGGGGCGCATTGAATTATGGGTGTAGGCACACGTGTGCACAATCCCCCCCACTACCCCCACGTTTGGCACACGACGGCAAAAAGGTTAGCCATCACTGACCTAGAATGTTATGGACACCTCTACCCATCCCCCAGAGCTATGGTGAATACCATCGCAGAGGGGCTAGAGGAGGAAGCAAGGGAATGGCTAGCAGCCCTCCACAAGAGGAGAGCCCCCCAACTGCAAGATGTAGATGACTTCCTATGACTGCTAGAGGCCAGACTCGAGGAGGCAGAGGAAGACCTGTATGCAGAGGATGAGCTCAGCTATCTAAAGCAGAGGGGCTGTCCCATTAAAGAGCACATCCACGAATTTAGAAGAGTTGTTGGGAGGCTACCCCCTTTGCCAGAGCGGTTGCTAGTGCACTTTTTCAGAACAAGCCTGGACAATCAAATTGCCCAGGTAACTGCTTACTTGGACATCCCAAACCAGCTCTCTGAGTGGTTCCGAGTAGCAATAAAAGTCGACAGTGGATTGCACGCCAACAACATGAGAGAGCAACCAGACACGAAAGAGAGGGAGCAACCCGACCTGAAACCAGCCCTCCCTCGAAGCCTGCTGAAGTGCTACAGATGTGGGGGGAAGGGCCACATGGTATCTGTGTGCATGACCCCAGCCCCAAGGCCTAGGCCAGAGCCACCACCCAGGGCACAGCTGGAACGAGGCCCCAAACGAGCCACCAACAGGTCCCAGAGGGCTCTCCAGGCTGAAGAGGTCCCTTCCCACCCAGCCGAAGGGGGGGGACACCAGGCAACGATGACCAGTTGCCAGAACCCTATGATAGCGAGGACGAGGGTGAAAACGACCCAATGGTGAGGGAACCAGTCCTTTCGTTTTCCCAATACGCCTCACAGCCCCAAAAACAGGGACCCAGGGGGCCTTTCAAGCCCTGATAGACTCAGGCTGTACTAGATGCTTGATCAACCTAACCACAGTCCTGAAACTGGGGATAAGAGCAAAAAGACTGACCCACCCAATCCGGTTCAAACAGGTTGATGGGTCCCTAATGGGGGGAGCCTATGCCACTCACCTGACTGAACCAGTGAGGCTAGAGCTAGCGGATCACTGGGAAGTAATTCGATTCGTAATAGCCCCCAAAATGACAGATCCAGTCATACCGGGACTCTCGTGGCTAGACAAGTGGGGACCGACCATCTGGTGGCAAGGGGGTACCCGCAGACTGAGAATAGCAAAGGGGCCCCAACCCCTCCCGCACCAGCGAGCAGAAATACCGCCCATGCAGGGAACCCTCCAAAAGAGCACACCAGAACAACTGGCAGACACATCCGACAAAACCCCAGAGACCAAACAGATCCCAAAGGAATATCAGGACCTTGCAGAAGTATTCAGCGAGGCCGAGTGCAACGTCCTGCCTCCCCACTGTGAGGCAGATTGCGCCATCGAAATCATCCCTGGGGCGAAACTACCTAAACCCAAATTGTATGCCATGACGCCTCGTGAAATGCAAGAAATGTGGAACTACATAGACAAGAACCTACAAAGGGGTTTCATTGAGCCAGCCAAACCGCGGGTCGCGGCACCAGTCCTCTTCAAAGAGAAGAAAGACGGCTCTATGCGCCTGATGGTTGATTTTAGAGTTTTCAACACTGTCTGCGTACACAACTTATATCCCCTTCCCCTCTTGAAAGACATGCTAGCCCACCTGACCAAAGGGAAAGTTTTCACCAAACTAGACCTCCGCGAAGCCTACTACCGGATATGCATCAGGGAAGGAGATGAGTGGAAAACAGCATTCAACTGCCCCCTAGGGAGTTTCCAATTTAAAGTGATGCCATTTGGACTGCAGGGAGCCCCGGTGGTGTTTATGCAATTGATAAATTAGGTTCTGCATGAGCACCTCTATAAGGGGGTCCTCGTCTACCTAGATGACAGTCTCATTTACACGGAAACCATAGACGAACACATACCCCTCGTCCGCCAAGTGCTGGAAAAACTGCTGGGGGCGAACCTATATGTCAAACTATCAAAATGCGAGTTCCACCAGTCATGACTAGACTACTTAGGTTACCGAGTGTCGAACGAGGGGATAGAAATGGACCCAGCCAAAGTACAATCAGTCCTAAACTGGCAACCCCCTCGCACCCGCAGACAATTGCAAAGCTTCCTGGGGTTCGCGAACTTCTACAGACAATTCATCCCCTCTTTTGCAAGAATTGCCAAACCTCTGATGGACCTCCTAAAAACAGGGAGTCCAGCAACAAAACCCTGCCCAGGACAACCTCTACAGTGGGACCTAACCTGCCAACAAGCATTCGAAACACTAAAAGAAATGTTTGCAAAAGAACCGGTCCTAAAGCATCCTGACCCCGAACAACCCTTCATCATCCAAGCAGATGCCAGCAATGTGGCAGTGGGGGCTGTGCTACTCCAAAAGAACAGCCAAGGGAATCTACAACCTTGTGGCTACACATCCCGCAAACTCACCGACACAGAAAGACGATGGGCGGCGTGGGAAAAGGAAGCATTCGCAGTGAGATGGGCGCTGTTGACCTGGCGACACCTGTTAGAAGGAGGCCAGAGACTGTTTGAAGTTTGGACTGACCATAAGAATCTAGAGGCCCTCAAGACCCCACGGAAGTTGTCGCCCAGGAAAGTCCGGTGGGCCCAATACTTCAATCGTTTCAACTTTGAGCTGAAACACATCCCAGGGGGGAAAAACTTTCTGGCCGATGCCCTCTCCCGAATGCCTCAATACAACAGCGAGCGGGAGCAGGTAGTGAATGCCATCATCCCCTCTGCCCAAGGAGTAGGTCAAGTAATCACCAGACGGCAACGTCGCGACCGGCAAGGCCAACCTGCAAGTGACTTAATGACAAGACTCAAAACTGAAACATCGGCGGGCCCCTGGTTCCGAGACAACCAACATCTCTTAACAAAAAGGGATGACCTAGCATGGAAGGGAACAAAACTCTATGTCCCAGAGACTCTACGCACCCTGATCCTCAAGAGAAGCCACGACGTTAAACCAGCGGGACATTTTGGCTTCCTAAAGACTCTGCACTTAGTATGAAGACAGTTTTGGTGGCCCCACATGAGAAAAGACGTAGATGTCAGCGTTCCAATTTATGATCTTCTCCAGCGCTGACATGAATGAGAGAGGGAGAAGCCTTGCTTAATGCTGAGATGAACTTTCACCTAGTTTCCTGCTACTTGGTAGATAACGTTACTTAGGAGATAGAGGGAGGGGGGGAATTCCTGTGAATAGAAAGTGCTTGGGATGGAGAGATGGATCTGCACGATGGCCAATGAGACATTGGGGATGAAGAACGGATAGGGAGGGGTTTGGAAGGAGATGCCAGTCTGGGCTGCATCCAGAGTTCAGGAATGACGTTTTTATTCTTAAATAAAGAAAAGATTCATCAGAGACAAGACCATGGGAGGAGATTGCGATGGACTTCATAGTAGACCTACCGAGGAGTAGTGGGAATACAGTGATCTGGATTGTAATAGACTTATTCTCCAAACAGGCACACTTCATTCCTTGCAGCGGACTGCCCTCAGCCCGCCAGTTATCCAAACTGTTCCTGAAACACATCTACCGCCTGCATGGAGTCCCCAGGAGAATCATCTCCAACCGAGGGGTCCAGTTCACAGCAAAGTTCTGGAGGGAGTTCCTACGATCCATAGGGTCATCCCAAGGGCTCAGCTCAGCATTTCACCTGAGCACCAATGTGGGGTCGGAAAGACTGAATGCTATGATAGAACAATATTTAAGATGCTACATCGACTACCAGCAGTCCAATTGGGCAGACCTCCTATCTTTTGCGGAGGTTGCATATAATAATGCTGTTCACAGCAGCACGGGGCTAACCCCGTTCAAAGTAGTGAATGGTATGGATTTTGTACCCATGCCAGAGTACCCGAGGAAGCCCCCTTCCTCAGTCAGCTTGACCGACTGGATGGCAATGTTGAGAGAAACTTGGGAGAATGTTAAGAGGGCGCTGGCCAAGACGGCTCAATCTTATAAGAAACAGGCAGACAAGCACCAAACTCCCCAAAGACCATTTCAACTGGGAGGAAAAGTCTACCTTTCCACCAAGTACTTGAGACTTAGACTACCGAGCAAGAAATTGGGCCCGAAATTTATAGGACCGTTCCCTATAGTAAAAATAATCAACCCGGTTACAGTACAACTGCAGTTGCCCCGGCTCCTGGGGAAGATTCACCCCGTTTTCCACAGTAGCCTTCTGAAGCCTGTAGTGGGGTCTACTTTAAGGCCGACGCCACGTGACCCCCCTGGGCCCCTGGTTGTCGGGGGCCAAACTCACTACGAAGTGCAGCGAATTCTGGACTCAAGATGGCACAGGGGGCGCCTCCAGTACTTAATTAAATGGAAGGGCTACCCGTTGTCAGAGGCTTCCTGGGTGAAGAGCTCAAACATCCAAGCTGACCGCCTTATAGCAAAATTCCATGCAGACCACCCGGGCAAGCCGGGAGGGGGGGGTCGCACCCAAGGAGGGGATAATGATACTTAACTTGTTGTGTTTTTTTTCTATGGGGCAGGTCACGTTGGAGAAATGAAGGGAGAGGGGCCGGATGTCAGCATTCCAATTTATGATCTTCTCCAGCGCTGACATGAATGAGAGAGGGAGAAGCCTTGCTTAATGCTGAGATGAACTTTCACCTAGTTTCCTGCTACTTGGTAGATAACGTTACTTAGGTGATAGAGGGAGGGGGAAATTCCTGTGACTGGAAAGGGCTTGGGATGGAGAGATGGATCTGCACGATGGCCAATGAGACATTGGGGATGAAGAATGGATAGGGAGGGGTTTGGAAGGAGATGCCAGTCTGGGCTGCATCCAGAGTTCAGGAATGATGTTTTTATTCTTAAATAAAGAAAAGATTCATCAGAGACTTTGCGTTTGAGAATGAAGTTTATTTAAGATAACACCGAAGCCTGACAGTAGACAGTTATGTGAAAAGTTGTACCATCTGTGCCACGATGAAAAAACGACCAGGAAGACCTCCCGGGCTGCTGCAGCCAGTAGCTGAACCGACAAGACCATGGCAGGAGATTGCAATGGACTTTATAGTAGAACTGCCGAGGAGTGGTGGAAACACAGTGATCTGGACTGTAATAGACTTATTCTCCAAACAGGCACATTTCATACCCTGCAGCGGGCTACCCTCAGCCCGCCAGTTGTCCAAACTGTTCCTGAAACACATCTACTGCCTGCATGGAGTACCCAGAAGAATCATCTCCGATTGAGGTGTCCAGTTCACAACAAAATTCTGGAGAGAATTCCTACGGTTCATAGGGTCATCCCAAGGCCTCAGCTCAGCGTTTCACCCGAGCACCAATGGGGGGGCAGAGAGACTGAATGCCATGGTAGAGCAGTACCTGAGGTGCTACGTGAACTATCAGCAGTCCAATTGGGCGGACCTTCTGTCTTTCGCTGAGGTTGCGTATAATAATGCTGTTCACAGTAGCACAGGGTAACCCCGTTTAAGGTAGTGAGTGGCATGGACTTTGTCCCAATGCCTGAGTACCCAAGGGAGCCTCCCTCCTCAGTCAGCTTGACCGATTGGATGGCAACACTGAAAGCAACCTGGGAGAATGTGAAGAAAGCGCTAGCTAAAGCAGCACAAACCTATAAGAAACAGGCAGACAAACACCGAGCTCCCCAAAGGCCATTTCAATTGGGGGAGAAAGTTTACCTCTCCACAAAATATTTGAGGTTAAAACTTCCTAGCAAGAAATTGGGACCAAAATTTATAGGACCATTCCCCATAGTAAAGATAATCAACCCAGTCACAGTACAATTGAAGTTGCCCTGATTGCTAAGGAAGATACACCCGGTATTCCATAGTAGCCTCTTAAAAGCCATGGTCGGATCGACCCTGAGGCCACTACCCCGTGAGCCCCCAGACCCCATGGTCATAGGGGGCCAGACCCATTATGAGGTGCAGCAAATCCTCAATTCGAGGTGGCACAGGAGGCAACTCCAATATTTAATCAAGTGGAAGGGTTACCCCTTATCAGAGGCATCTTGGGTAAAGAGTCGAAACATCCAGGCTGATCGCCTTATAGCCAAATTTCATGCAGAAAATCCAAACAAGCCTGGTGGGGGGTCACATCCCTAAACTCTGCATCTGTACTCAAATTGTTTTGTTTTGTGCAGGTCACCCTCGGGAAGTGAGGGGAGCCAAATGTCAACTTGCAAAGCTTTCAAGTTGCCATGAGCAGGAGGGAGGGAGAACTGAAGTGAATTCCGTACATTCTTTCTGACCGCAATCAGAAGGTGGGTGTTAGGTTTCACAGCCAGCCAAAGTGGTTAATTGGAGAATGTGATTTATGACATGGCCGGAGAGGAGGGGAGAGACAGGGTCATAGGGGAACGTAAATCTACGTGGGATCAGTCCTAACTGCATCCGAGTATTGCCGGAATGTTGCTCCTAATAAATGACTTTATTTCCTTTGAAGTTTGGATCATGGCTCATGAATTAATTAGGGCATCTTTCGGAAACTTGACATTTATTTTGTTGGGGGTGTTCCTTGGAACCCTGACATTAACCCGAATCCCCTAAATAACTAAGCAGCACCTCAAAAGGGGGCTGAATGGGGTGCTGAGCCCCAGCACCAACCTAAAGCTTGGGTAGTGCTAAGACTCAGTGAAGATGGAAGAGAGAGAGAAGATTGCAGAGGGAGCCATGGAAGCACATACCGGAAGGTTTTTCGAGACCCGGTATTCTCCTTCTGAAGGCGTAGGAGCTCTGGTGGCTCAGCAGACTAATTAACATCCACTTACATCTGCTGCCTGCAATTACTGCAAGTTCAAATCTCACCAGGCTCAAGGTTGACTCAGCCTTCCATCCTTTGTAAGGTAGGTAAAATGAGGACCCAGATTATGGGGGCAATAAGCTGACTTTGTATAAATATACAAAAGTATGAAGGCTATTGCTTAACGCATTGTAAGCCACCCTGAGTCTCCGGAGAAGGGCGGCATATAAATCAAATTTTAAAAAAAAGATTAAAAAAAAAAGATTACCAAGTAGGTGATAGGGTTTTCCTCTCCACTAAGTACTTACAAACTACCCCAAAATCAAAAAAACTCAGACCTAAATATGTAGGTCCTTTTCCCATTGTATGAATCATCAACCCGATCACGATACAGTTAGAGTTACCCAAAACCCTCCGGAGAATCCACCCGGTCTTCCATGTTAGTTTGCTGAAACCTGTACATACCTCCTTGATTCGTCCGGACCAAACCCCCCCACCCTCCGGTTCCCCTTCTAGTTGAAGAAGAACAACATTTCGAGGTCAAAGAAATCCTTGATTCCAGAAAACGTAAAGGTAGAGTACAGTACTTGGTGGCTTGGAAACATTTCCCTTCCTCTCAATCCAAATGGGTGAATGAGCGAGATGTCAGATCTCCGAAACTTTTACAGTTATTTCACAGTAAATACCCTGATAAGCCTTAAAGCTTGGGATTTATACGTATTATATGTACAGTATGCAAACCTAGAACTAACAAATTTCCTAGCAGTGAGAACAATTAACCAGTGGAACAGCTTGCCTTCAGAAGTTACGGATGCTCCATTACAGGAGGCTTATAAAAAGAGGCTGGACAGCCACTTGTCTGGAATGGTATAGGAACTCCTGCTTGAGCAGGGGTTGGACTAGAAGACCTCCAAGGTCACTTCCAACTCTGTTACAGATATTGCATCAGCATATGCCATTAAAACTAAGTCACTACTAGGCTCTAAAAACAACGAATAATAAATCGTTTGCTTCAGATATCTAAGTATTCGCTTAGCAGCTTGCCAGTGCCTTTCAGTAGGTTCAGCATATCTAGCCAGTTGGTTCACACTGTAAGATATATCTGGCCTAGACCAATTACTCAAATATGATAGACTGCCTATTAAGGATTGATATATTTCCTTATCGAATACAGGACTATCACTATGTTTAAAATCCTGACTCATTGGTGTTTTAGGAGACTTACAGAGTTCCATATTGTAACGTTTAAGCAATTGGCTTGCAAAATTTTGTAACCTTTACTAGTTTTAACTACATCAAGACCCAGATAATGCTTAATTTTTCCAAAATTCCTAATTCTGAACTTCTTTTGCAACATAGAAACAATTTCGGTTGCTTCGTTTTCAGATTTTGTTATAAGTGCGATATCGTCAGTAAATAGCAATAATAAAGAAACTAAACCATCTTTCTCTTTCTTGAACAAACATGGATCAGCTATACTAGCTACAAAACCCATTGCAACTAACTCATTAAAAATACATTTGTTCCACTCGTAACCTGACTGCTTTAAGCCATAAAGACTTTTCTTCAGTCTCCAGTAATCCGTCTTCCCATCAGTATTCAAACCTAGTGGCTTCTTCATATAGATCGTATGTTGTAATGGCACATGCAGATATGCAGTTTCAACATCTATATGATTTATCCTGTATTTATTCTTAGCTGCCCATACTAATGCTGCTCGCAATGTAGTTGCCCTAAAACTCGGTGCAAACACTTCATCATAGTCCTTATCTGACTGAGCAAATCCTTGAGCAACTAATCTTGCCTTATGGGTAACAGTCCCATCTACACCAGTTTTTAGTTTATAAACACACTTGCAACCAATTGCATGCTCACCTGGTGGTAGCCTAACGTTCTCATAAACATCTAATTCCTTCAATGATGTCAGCTCTTTGTCCATCGCTTTCTTCCAAGCTATCTGATCCTTTTCAGGATACAGTTTAATTTCATTAAAGTTAGATGGCTCTATGTTCACCTGACATACTACACTGGCTTGATATCTATCAGGTGGATGTTTCTCTCTAGTTGAACGTCTCGGTAATTCAGGACTCAGTATAGGTATTTCCTCTTCTACCTCCCCTATAACCTCTTCCTCCTTTACAGTAATAGAAGGTTCTTTGACTATCTCATTATCAGCGTTATCAGCAAATACTTGAGTATCCACAATAACACTATCATTTACCTTGTTGGATTCCTGCTCAAGCTTACTCCAACCAACATGCTCCAGAAACTTGGCACTAGCACTGCAGTATACACTAGTGGTACCTGGCGCCCAAAATCTATATGACCTGTGGTTGGATTCATAACCAACAAAAAACAGCTTCTTTGCTCTATGTTGCCCCTTTCACCTCAATTGCGAGGGAATATGAACCCATGCTGGGGCTCCAAATGTGTGCAAATAACTTAATTCTGGTCTTCTACCATGCCAACGTGTGAATGGTAATTCACCAGTTGTTGAATTAACTACGTTATTCAAGACATGGTTAGCACAGATTATTGCCTCACCCCAAAGTGTCTCAGGCAAACCAGAATCAGATAACATGGTTCGAGTCATAGCCTGCAAAGTTTGCCCTCTGCGTTCAATATACGCATTACGTTGCGGTCTATAAGGGGCAGAACACTTGTGTTCAATGCCAGTTTTCTCTAACATAGTTACAAACCTGTTATTGGTAAACTCAGTACCATTGTCAGTTACCAGGCAAAGAACCTTGAGTTTCTTTTTCCTCTCAGCAAACCTCAGCCAGTTTGAAAAATGCTGGAATGTTTCTGCTTTGGTTTTCATAAGGTAACAGAAACCATAACGGGAAAAATGGTCTATTATGCTCAATATATAACAGGCTCCTCCTAAACTAGGTTTTTTAGGACCAATAATATCTGCAAACACTACCTCACAACTGGTCCAGAATGTGGCCGCGCGGGTGGTTATGGGAGCGACGTGGCGTTCCCATGTAACACCTCTCCTGCGCGAGCTGCACTGGCTCCCGGTGGTCTTCCGGGTGCGCTTCAAGTTTTGGTTACCACCTTTAGAGCACTCCATGGCTTAGGACCTGGGTACTTACAAGGCCGCCTTCTGCCACCAGTAGCCTCTCACCGGCCAGTACGCTCCCATAGAGAGGGGCTCCTCAGGGTGCCGTCGGCCAAACAGTGTCGACTGGCGGCCCCCAGGGGGAGAGCCTTCTCTGTGGGGGCACCTGCCATTTGGAACGAGCTCCCCCCGGAGATACGGAGGATCCTGGATTTACGCACTTTCCGCCGTGCCCTCAAAACCTTTTTATTTCAACAGGCTGGCCTGGCCTAACTTCCTCTTAATTGTTAATTTTAAATTTGTTTTAAAACAATAGGGGTGTTTTAATCTGTATGAGCCAAATTATTTAATGTGTTTTTATATGGTTTTTTAAATTTTGTAGTATGTGTGTTTTATCTTTTGGCTGTTCACCGCCCTGAGTCCTCCGGGAGTAGGGCAGTATATAAATCCAAAAATAAATAAATAAATAAATAAATAAATAAATAAATAAATAAATAAATAAATAAATAAAGGTTCATTGGTTGTAAACCCATTAACTCTGTTTGCAGGAGTTATTTTACTCTTTTCTTGACTACAAGCATTGCAGTTTAAATATTTTTTACAAGGTTTTAGTTTTATCCCATCAGATAATTCCACAGTTTTCTTTAACATTTTGAAGTTTACATGTCCCAAACACCTATGTAGCAAATAAATTCATCATGTGGCTTCGTGTTATCGTAAACTGAGTTAGCATTAGCCATGATTAATGGATCATCATTCAGAACAAACAAATCATTCTCTAACTTTGCAGTAACACTTGTACCATCTTTTTCTATTAGACATTTATCTCCCCTAAATGTTACTACAAGCCCAGCTTTTAACAATGCTTTCACAGATAGCAGGTTAAATTTTAGTTTAGGTACATACAACATAGGTAAATGCTCATTTATACATGAACAATATGCAGTACCTTCTCCAGATACTTTCATTTTCCATCCATTGGCTAATGATACATGTTGTTTACTGTTGGTCGTTTTAACAAACCTCTCTCTACTATTAGTTATAGACTGCGATGCTCCACTGTCAACTACCCACAAATCATGGTATACAGTTGTAGTTGAGCTGGATATAGCTAAACTAACATCCTTTTTAGCTCTCTGTTGACTACCAGTATTCAGTTTCTTGCCCTTTTTACAGAATCTAGCTATATGACCCTTAGCCCCACAAGAAAAACATTTTCTAACAGTATAGGCAGTTGAAGAAAGTTTTTCTTCCTGTGGTTGTCTCTTTCTCAGTTGGTCTTTATCTTGCCTTCTTCTGGACTCTTCTAACGATCTTCCGGTTATGCCAGTCAATGTCAGTTCATCTCTGGTCAGGACTTCCAGTGAAGATACATAATCATCATAACTTTCATCCAAAGAGGAAAGAATGATATAAACCTGATGAAGCTCTGAGAAAATCAGCTCCTTTTCATGTAGCTCTTGTAAAGTTCCTTTCATAAACTCCAGATGAGCTAACATATCTCCACCTTTCAGAAGACGAGCTCTAAACAGTTTACATGTAAGGTGTATGTGTGCACCCACACTATCACGAACATAAATCCTCTTCAGAGTGTCCCAACACTTGGCAACAGATTCTTCACCACGAATATGGACTAGCTGCTGGTCACTCAGTGTCAGTCCGATTATACAAAGAGCCCTTTCATTATCCCGGTTAAATTTGGCTATTTTCTTTGCATCTTCATCATCTGCTGGATTCCAAGCAGTTACATCCGGTGGATTATGAACTACAGCCCATAAACCTTCCTTACGCAGAAGTAGGCTGCACTTCATAGACCAGGAAACGTAGTTTGTTTTTTCTTCACTGCGCATGCTTCAAGATGGCGGTGACCAAATGAGCTCCATTTCGTGAGAGGACAGTGGAGTCCAGCCCTATAAATGGATATTTTGTGACCTTTTATGCTCAGTTATCCCTTGGACTATGATAGATTCCCGGACTGGCCTTACTTTTCCCATCTTTGGTTCGGTTGATGCTCCAAAAAGCCGACCTTCTTGCGCTGCGAGACTCCCCCCTCTCGCAGGCCTGGCCCTCCACGTTATCGAGGGCCTATCTTGATGACGGGCTTTGGGACCCCGAGAGATGGCATGCAGCGAAGAGGGGGTTGAGGGGTTTTTTAGCCAAATTTTTAAGGAAAATTTTAAGGGGACTTGGGAGGGTGGGAGGGGGTTGTAAAAGTGGACCTGGGGGGGTCCAGTTAGTGACTGCACGGGATGATGGGTCGATTAGCTGCAGCAGAGGGGTCGCGAAAGGAAATTTAACCGGGGGCAGGAGGACGACAGAAAGGGCTGTGTAATTGAAATAATGAGTGGGAGGGGCAGGTACGATGGGCGCAGGGGGTCATATCAAGTGTCAGGGGTGCGCACACGCTGTCTCCGAGCGATTGCACACTCCGGCCCCCATTGCGTGACTCGTGTCCTAGGTTGTGTAGAGCCTCAGGCCCAGGGTCCGTGGCTGATGTTATGTAATGCCAGGTCGGTGGTTAATAAAGCCCCCCTCATTTGTGATCTTATTTTGGAGGGGGGTGCGGACCTGGCAGGTATTACGGAGACCTGGTTGGGCCAAGAGGGGGGGTCCCCCTCGTCGAGATGTGCCCGCCAGGTTTCCGTGCATTTCATCAGCCAAGGGCCCAGGGGAGGGGTGGGGGAGTGGCGGTGATTATTAGGGAAGGTCTTTGTCCGAGGGAGACCACTGTTCCTCAGATAGCCGGATGTGAGTCCCTTTGTGTGAAGTGGGGCCGTGGGGTGCAGATGGGTTTGCTGACTACGTACCTGGCTCCCTGCCACATGGCAGCGACCCTGCCCGAGCTACTCGACATCATTGCCGGGGTGGCGGTTGATACCCCCAGACTTATTGTCATGGGGGATTTCAACCTTCCATCCGCGGGTGAGGCGTCAGAGGTGGCTCGGGAGTTCATGGCTTCCATGATGGCCATGGACCTGACCCAGTTAGTTCAAGGCCCCACTCACATAGGGGGACACACTCTGGATTTGATTTTTGTCTCTGGTCAGTGGTTGAATGATCTTGGTAGAGGGGACCTAGATATTAAACCCTTGTCATGGACAGATCATTCACTCCTTCAATTAGACTTTCCTACCGCCTGCCCCCGCCGCAGGGAGACGGAACCGACCAGATGGTTTCGTCCCAGGTGCCTGATGGATCCCTAAAGGTTCCTGACGGAGCTTGGGCCGTTTCCTGAGACTCTAACACACAACTCGACTGAAGAGCTGGTGGCCGCCTGGGAAAGGGCGGCCGCTGGAGCTTTGGACCGCGTCGTGCCTTTGCGGCCTCTGACCCGATGTCGATCTCAATTGGCTCCTTGGTTCTCTGAGGAGCTGAGAGAGATGAAGCGTTGGAAAAGACGCCTAGAGAGCATTTGGAGGACTAGTCAATCCGATTCCGACTGGACACAGGTGAGGTCTTATATCAAGACCTACCTAGTGGCGATAAAAGCGGCAAAATCTAACCATTTTTCCGCTCTTATCGCATCTGCAGAGAACCGCCCAGCCGCCCTGTTTAGGGTGACCCACTCCCTTCTTCGGGGGGGAGTGCGGGAAGATCCCTTGCAGGGTTGTGCTGAGGATTTTGTGCAATTCCTGCATGATAAAGTCGCTCGGATTCGGGATGGCTTGGACTCCGATTGGATGAGTCCACGGGAGGAAACAAGGGCAGGTCTTGAGAATGTTATCTGGGAGGAGTTTGATCCTGTGACTCCCGAGGATGTGGACAGGGTTCTGGGTAAGATTAGTGCCGCCACGTGTTTATTGGACCCGTGTCCCTCCAGGTTGGTACTGGCCTCACGGGAGGTTACACGAGGCTGGCTCCAGGGGATTATAGGTGCTTCTTTGAGTGAGGGTGCCTTTCCTGCCGCCTTGAAAGAGGCGGTAGTGAGGCCCCTCCTCAAGAAGCCTTCCCTGGACCCGGCTGAATTAGCCAACTATCGTCCAGTCTCCAACCTTCGTTTTGTGGCGAAGGTTGTTGAGAGTGTGGTGGCACGACAACTTCCCCAGCACCTGGATGAAGCTATCTATCTAGACCCGTACCAGTCGGGCTTCAGGCAGGGGTACAGCACAGAAACGGCATTGGTCGCATTGGTGGATGATCTCTGGAGGGCTTGGGACAGGGGTTGCTCCTCTGTCCTAGTCCTATTAGATCTCTCAGTGGCTTTTGATACCATCGACCATGGTATCATGCTGCAGTGATTGAGGGGGTTAGGAATAGGGGGCACCATTTTGCGGTGGTTCTCCTCCTTCCTCTCTGACCGCTCGCAGTTCGTGTTGGCAGGGGGACAGAGGTCGACCTCGAGGCGTCTCGCATGGGGAGTGCCGCAAGGGTCGGTCCTCTCGCCACTCCTGTTCAACATTTATGTGAAGCCGCTGGGTGAGATCAACCGTGGTTTTGGGGTGAAGTGCCATCTGTACGCTGATGATACTCAGCTGTACATCTCCACCCCAGACCACCCCAACGATGCCCTTGATGTGATGTCTCGCTGCCTGGAGGCCATGCGGGTCTGGATGGGGAGGAACAGGCTCAGACTCAACCCCTCCAAGACCGAGTGGCTGTGGCTCCCGGCACCCCGATATAGTCAGCAGGTGCCATCGCTGACTATTGGGGGTAAATCTTTGCCCCCCACGGAGAGGGCTCGCAATCTGGGTGTCCTGCTGGACGCGCGGCTGTCTTTAGAAGAGCATATGACGGCCGTGGCCAGGGGGGCCTTTTATCAGGTTCGCCTGATTCGCCAGTTGCAGCCCTTTCTGGACCGGGACGCCCTGCACACGGTCACTCATGCCCTTGTTGCTTCCCGGTTGGATTATTGTAATGCTCTCTACATGGGGCTCCCCTTGAAGAGCACTCGGAGGCTCCAACTGGTCCAGAATGCGGCCGCGTGGGTGGTTATGGGCGCAACTCGTTGTGCCCACGTGACACCCCTCCTGCGTGAGCTGCACTGGCTCCCGGTGGTCTTCCGGGTGCGATTCAAGGTGTTGGTTACCACCTTTAAAGAGCTCCATGGCATAGGACCCGGGTACCTCCGAGACCGTCTTCTGCCACCAATAGCCTCCCACCGACCAGTTCACTCCCACAGAGAGGGTCTCCTCCGGGTGCCATCGGCCAAGTTATGTCGGCTGGCAACACCCAGGGGGAGGGCCTTCTCTGTGGGAGCCCCAGCCCTGTGGAACGAACTGCCCCCAGAAATACGTAAGATCTCCGACCTCCGGGTGTTTCGCTGCGCACTGAAGACCCTGTTGTTCCGCCAGGCCGGGCTATCAACATAATAGTTTTAAATTGGGGTATTTAATTTTTTTTGGGTTTTAAATTTGAGCCAAATTTATTTAATTATTTTAAATTTTAATTGCTGTTTTGTCTTGTGTTTTTAAATAGGCTGTACACCGCCCTGAGTCCTTCGGGAGAAGGGCGGTATAGAAATAAAATAATAATAATAATAATAATTATTATTATTATTATTATTATTATTATTATTATTATTATCCCAGCCACCTTCTGCCTTGCAAGCCATCTCCTTCCGTCTCCTTCCGTGTATCATCCACTCCCCCGGGTTTGCTATTCTGCCTTCTGGACTGGCTTTATTCTACCTGTGCCCTTGATTGTGTGGAGAATGGACAGATATAATGTGGGCTCTGAGGGAGTCCAGTTTTCGACTGCCGTTTCCCTACCAGAGAGGACAGACTATTGAATCTCTCCATAGCCAACTCCATCTTGGCTAGCCATCGTGAGAGGATGGCCTGGAGGGGCACCCTCTGAGTTTTCTCGAAATGGCACGAGACTTCTCCCACTGTCGTGAGTGGACAGTGGAGTCCAGTTTTACCCACGTCTTGAGTTTGCTGCCTCTCCATTTCCAGGACGTTTTAGACTACTCTATGGAACCCTGGCCAGATGACATTTCCACCTTTTCCGGTCTTTTGGATGCACTCGGCCGCCGAACTTCTTGCGCTGCGAGACTCCCCCCTCTCGCAGGCCTGACCCTCCACGTTATCGAGGGCCTACCTTGATGACGGGCTTTGGAGCCCAGAGAGGTGGCATGCAGCGAAGAGGGGGTTGAGGGTTTTTTTACATAAATTTTTAGCTAAACTTTTAAGGGGCTCCAGGGAGGGGGAGGGTCGGATTAGAATTAGGGCTGTGGATATGGGGGATAACCCACCTAGGAGAGGGCCAGGTCTGGTTGCGAGGCGCGGCATGGGGGGTGGGGGTTCCGGGGTCGAGGAGGGGGTTAGAGCTTATCCAGAAGATGTTTTTGCCATCAGTACTGTGGGTGGGAGGGGCAGGCATGGCGGGAGCAGGGGTCCATATCGTGTTGCGGGAGCGCACTCTCACTGTTTTCGAGTGGTGGCGCGCTCCGGCCCCCAATGCTCTACTCGTTCCCCAGGTTGCACAGATCCTCAGGGCCCGGGCCTTCGGCTGATGCTGTGCAACGCCAGGTCTGTTGTAAATAAAGCCCCCCTCATCTGTGATCTTGTTTACAAGGGGGGAGCGGACCTGGCGGGTATTACGGAGACCTGGTTGGGCCAGGAGGGGGGGTCCACCTTGTTGAAATGTGCCCACCAGGTTTCTGTGCATTCCATCCGCTGAGGTCACAAGGGAGGGGCGGGGGGTGGCGGTTGTCATTAAAGAAGGTCTTAGGCCAAGGGAGGCCACTGTTCCTCAGACTGCTGGATGTGAGTCCCTCCTTGTGAAGTGGGGTCATGGGGTACAGATGGGTTTGCTGATCACATACCTGGCTCCCTGCCACGTGGCAGCAGCCCTGCCTGAGCTACTCAACGTTATAGCCGCGGTGGCAGTTGACACCCCCAGGCTTATGGTCATGGGGGATTTTAACTTGCCATCCGTGGGTGAGACGTCTGAGGTGGCTCAGGAGTTCATGGCTTCCATGACGGCTATGGACCTGACCCAACTAATTCATGGCCCTACCCACACGGGGGGAAACACGCTGGACTTGGTTTTTGTCTCTGGACAGTGGTTGAGTGATCTCGAGATAGGGGATATAGTCACCGAGCCCTTGTCATGGTTGGATCACTCTCTCCTTCACCTTGACCTTCGAACCGCTGCACCTCGCCACAGGGAGGCGGAACCGGTCAGATGGTTCCACCCCAGGTGCCTGATGGAGCCTGATAGGTTCCAGATGGAGCTTGGGCCATTCCCTGAGGCTCTGGCTCACGCGCCGACTGGAGACCTAGTGGCCGCCTGGGACAGGGCGGCCGCTGGGCTTTGGATTGGATCGTGCCTTTGCGGCCTCTGACCCAGCACCAGTCTCACTTGGCCCCTTGGTTTACTGAGGAGCTGAGGGAGATGAAGTGCCGAAAAAGATGCCTGGAGAGCAGTTGGAGGGCCAGTCTTTCTGAATCCGACCGAACACTGGTAAGATCTCATATTAAGGATTACCTAGTGGCGATAAAAGCAGCAAAGTGTAATTATTTTGCTGCTCTTATTGCATCATCAGAGAACCGCCCAGCCGCCCTGTTTAGGGTGACCCGCTCCTTGCTCCACCAGGGAGTGCGGGAGGACCCCTTGGAGGGTAGAGCCGAGGACTTTGTACAGTATCTGCATGACAAAATCACTCAGATTCAGGAAGGTCTGGACTCTGACTGGGTAGTTTCAGGGGGGATGACTGAGGCAGGTCTTGAGAATGTTATCTGGGATGAGTTTGATCCTGTGACTCCTGAGGACGTAGACAGGATTCTGGGTAGACTGAATGCGACCACATGTTTGTTGGACCCGTGTCCCTCCTGGTTAGTGCTGGCTTCTCGGGAGGTGACGTGAGGCTGGATCCAGGGGATTATAAATGCTTCATTGAGTGAGGGTGACTTCCCCGCCGCCTTGAAAGAAGCAGTGGTGAGGCCTCTCCTCAAGAAGCCTTCCCTGGACCCGGCAGTGTTGTCTAATTATCATCCGGTCTCCAACCTTCGCTTTGTGGCGAAGGTTGTTGAGAGTGTGGTTGCGCGACAGCTCCCCCAGCACCTGGATGAAACGGTGTATCTGGATCCATTCCAGTCGGGCTTCAGGCCTGGGTACAGCACGGAAACAGCATTGGTCGCGTTGGCTGATGATCTCTGGAGGGCTCGGGACAGAGGTTGCTCCTCTGTCCTGGTCCTATTAGTTCTCTCAGCGGGTTTTGATACCATCGCCCATGGTATCATGCTGCACTGGTTGGAAGAGTTAGGGGTGGGGGGCACTGTGTTGCAGTGGTTCTCCTCCTTTCTCTCCGACCGGTTGCAGTCTGTGTTGGCAGGGGGGCAGAGGTCAACCCCGAGGTGCCTCATATGTGGGGTGCCACAAGGGTCGGTCCTCTCGCCCCTTTTGTTCAACATTTAGGTAAAGCCGCTGGGTGAGATCATCCGTGGTTTCGGGGTGAAGTACCATCAGTACGCTGATGATACTCAGCTGTACATCTCCACCCCGGACCACCCCAACGATGCCCTTGAAGTGATGTGCCGGTGCCTGGAGGCCGTACGGATCTGGATGGGGAGAAACAGGCTCAGGCTCAACCCATCCAAAACTGAGTGGCTGTGGTTTCCAACGTCCCGATATAGTCAGTTGGTGCCATCACTGACTATTGGGGGCGAATCGCTGGCCCCCATGGAGAGGGCTCGCAACTTGGGCGTCCTCCTGGATTCACGGCTGTCTTTAGAAGAGCATTTGACGGCCGTGACCGGGAGGACTTTTCATCAGGTTCGCCTGATTCGCCAGTTGTGTCCCTTTCTGGATCAGGACTCCTTACGCACGGTCACTCATGCCCTCGTCACTTCCCACCTGGACTACTGCAATGCTCTCTACATGGGGCTCCCCTTGAGGAGCACCCGGAGGCTCCAACTGGCACAGAGTGCGGCCGCGCAAGTGGTTATGGGAGCAACATGGCGTTCCCATGTAACACCTCTCCTGCACGAGCTGCACTGGCTCCCGGTGGACTTCCGTGTGCGCTTCAAGGTCTTGGTTACCACCTTTAGAGCGCTCCATGGCTTAGGACCTGGTTATCTATGGGACCGCCTGCTGCCACCAGTAGCCTCCCACCGGCCGGTACGCTCTCATAGATAGGGGCTCCTCCGGGTGCCGTCAGCCAAATAATGTCGACTGGCGGCCCCCAGGGGGAGAGCCTTCTCTGTGGGGGCACCTACTATCTGGAATGAGCTCCCCCCGGAGATACGGAGGATCCCGGATCTATGCACCTTCCGCCGCGCTCTCAAGACCTTTTTATTTCATCAGGCTGGCCTGGCCTAATTTTTTCCCTTTTTCCCCTTTTTAAAATGCAAATTTTAATTCGTTCTTAATTTATTGGGGTGTTTTAAATCTGTCTTCGGCCAAATTGTTTAATTCGGTTTTTATCCAGTTTTAAATTTTGTATTCATGTGTTTTTATCCTGTGGCTGTTCACCGCCCTGAGTCCTTCGGGAGTAGGGCGGTATACAAATCAAATAAACTAAACTAAACTAAACTAAGTACATCTAAAATCAAGCCTCCTTAGTTTTTCCTCAAAGTAATCCAATTTGGGAAACAAGATAGAAAGTTTCTTCTTTTAATAGCAAGCAATCCACAGTTTGCAGTTTGCACTTTCACTTCTCAGCAGGCAACCATTTTAAGTTCCTCCACTTGTTATTTCTGATAACTTTAAAAAGACATTCTACTTATTTCCTCTTCTCCTTCTCCCTCTTCAAAGATAATCCATTCTCATTAAAGACCAGGAAAATATCAAGTTTTAAATCCATCCAAAGGAACATTAATTCCAAAAGCAGGCAATAAGTACTATTGTCCTTTAATGGGTCTTCTCTTTGTTAGTTGCCTTGAATTCTTTGCCCAAGTAGTTCTTAGCCGCTATTAGGGCCAGGGCATTGTTAGTAATCAATTATTTAAAGGCTGTTCCCACCTGGGCTAGTCCTACTCACCTGGCATTCAAACACCTTGCTCCTGCATCTCCTCCTGCCCTTTGCTTGTCCTGGTTGCCGCAGCCTTGGGGCAGCCGCCATGGCTGCCACTCTCGCTGACACTGACGCAGAGGGCAATCTGTTGGATGCTTATCCTACATTTGGGTAGGTAATATATAGAAAACTATGTTCTGTAACTTTAACTGCTACAAGATGACTAATTGGCTGTGCTAAGCAGACATAAAAGAAGGCAGGAAGTTCATTCACTTCTGCTCCTGCTATTAGAAGGTTGAACTGCTGAAAGGAACTGTGTCTGTGTTACTGAAGAGAACTGGAATTGTAAGCAAACTATGTTTTTGTGTTGAACCGTGATTATTTGAAGAAGTGTTATCTTTGTTTTGAGAAGCCAAGTTTGTTCTTTTACAAGTAAAGACTGTTTATTTTTCTTTAAACGTTCAGAGTCTGTAAGTATCTGTGTGTTTTGCTAAGCAACGTATCTATTCGCTGTCTGGTCCGTTGCACCACTTTGCAGAGGGCAGTTTTAGCCTCAACACAATCCTCCGGCCCTGAGGAACCTGCCCGTTCCTCTTGGCCATCCAAGGGGTCCCTCTCTAATCTGTCCCTGCAGGACAGGGTAGGTCCGCAGACCTGCCGGCGGTGGCTTAATAGATGGGGTTTTCGCGGTGCTCCAAGGAGCCCCGCTGTTTCCCCGTCCAATCGCCGCAGCGCCAACCAGAAGTCCTGGGGGTGTACTCACTTTTGTAGCCAGTAGTTTAGACAGCAACAAGGGCTTAACTAACTTTAAAACTTTTAGGTGGAATGGCAGATTATAGGCAAACTGTTAGCATGTGACTGATTTACGCCTATCAACTGGGCCTGGGAAGGATGAACAAGCGGCCGGTGATAGAACTGTGTAAAATATGCTGAGATCTGTAACTGGGTGTGGTTTTTTACCTGTGTGTCTTGAGATCCACCAGCCTTTGCAAACACTTAAATTGTTTTGTATTCCAACAACTTTGGAGTTGAGATATTACTCCTCACAGTATGCACTAAAGCGGTATTCATTTGACTGTCTTTATTCCTGATTTCTTGCGCTTGACATTGGCTCTATTAAATTTACTGTACAATAAATATAAAAATTAAATACAATGGAAAGACTGTTCTCTATCTAGCTTGAACTTCTAACCCATTATGATTCTGAAGGCAGCAGTAAGAATTGCAAAGGAGTAGAAACAGTGAGAAAATATGGCAGCTCTACTAGACCAAAGCTGCAACTGAGTCATATCTCTCAACCCTGAAGATTTACTATCTTTATGGCCATTACATCTTACAAAAGTAAATTCCAAACATTACACACTCTGAAGTAAAACTTTTATTTTTTCCATCCCGAGTCTTCTACCAATCAAGTTCTACTGGATAAACCTATATTACAGAATTTGGGGTACAAAAAGACTTAAAAGCACTTGTGTATGTTTCTGTCAGGGCATTTATTAATCCCATGTTTGGCTCTGGGACTAATTACCCTGGTTTAGAGGAGATGGGTCGTGGCTTAATCCAAGTTGTCAATAATCTGAAAAGAAACACGAGGAAGGTTTCTAATAAAACTCATTTATTTGTTATAAAGAAAATAAAACACCTCACTAACTAAGAAAAGTTAATTGTTACATTTTTGAAAGTAATTCTCCTGCCGGTCCAAGACGGACCTTGCTGGCAGGAGAACAAAGGAAAGAAGAAGTGGAGAGCAAGTGAAGGAATGTGGGTGGATGCGGAAACACGTAGCTTACTGATAACAATTCTTGGCAAGCTACGGAGGGTCAGATAGTCCAGAAATAATGAGCTCAGCTGGTAAATAAAATAACGCAGTGACATTCCCCTTCTTTTGCCAGTTGAGCGAATATCAGTTCATCATCAAATAAGGCACATCTTCTCACGCAGATACTCGTGTTGAGCTGCTGGAAGTGGTTTGTTGAGCAATTTGATCATGTGTAGATACATATTGCATTTTGACAAAACCTTTTTTCACTAAATGTTTTATGTTTTGGTAACGAATGTCAATGTGTCTGGACCTAGAACCTGTGAAATGAGATTCAGAAATATAAACCACCGATTCATTGTCTTCCATCACGGTGATCGGTCGGATCGGGTGTGTCCAGATATCTGTGACTAAAGCATCAAACCAAGTTAGGGAATTACATGCATCTGAAACACAAGCATATTCAGCTTCAGTAGATGAACAAGAAACAAAATTCTGTTTACGTACTTGCCAATAAACAGGACATCCATTTAAGAACATCATATAACCTGAAGTACTTTTGCGTGATTTCTTATCACTTGCCCAATCAGAATCTGCATAACAACATAATTCTGCATAATCAGTATGTGTTGGTTCTAACAATAACTTCAAATGTTTGGTGTATTTTAGGTATCTCAATAATTTCTTAATACATGTCCAATGAAACTGTTTTGCCTTACCTACGTGTCGTGATAAGAGATTAACACTAAGTGCAATGTCGGGTCTGGTCCAACTACTAATGTATAACAGTGACCCAATGACTGAACGATAAAGTGTTTGATCCTCGAACTCAGGACTTTCTTCTTGTGTCAAGTTGTGAAAATCTGTTTGCATGGGTGTCTTTGTTGTGTTAGCATCTTTCATGTTGCAATGATGCAAAATTTGTTCAATTTTATCTTCTTGTGAAAGACTAAACCCCTTCTGTGTCTTTTCAATCTGAACACCTAAATAAGTGCTAATGTGACCTAATGATTTCAATGTGAAGTATCTCTGCAAAGCTTTGGCAAAAATTTCACTCATTTGCTTATTTGGACCAATATAAACAATATCATCAACATAAACAAGAACTATCTCATATGCATTGTTAGATCTTTTTGTGAACACGCACTCATCAGTTTCGGACTTAATAAAGCCCATTGAATTTAGTTTGTCAGTAAGACATAAATACCACATTAAACCAGATTGTTTCAGACCATAGAGACTTTTGTTTAGGAACCAGGTATCCCCTTCTTGCTGTCGGAATCCTGGAGGACTTCTCACATAGATCTCTTCGTCTAGGTCTGCATGTAGATAAGCCGTGTCAACATCAAACTGGAAAACTTCTAAACCAAGGATAGTTGCAGTTGCTAAAGCAATTTTTACACTCTCAGTTCTGACTGTCGGTGAGTAGGTATTTGTGTAGTCCTCAGGATAACGTTGAGCGAAACCCTGAGCTACGAGTCTGGCCTTGTACAGTGACTCACCATTTGGTTTCCTTTTGATTCTGTAGACCCATCGAGTGCCAATGACCTTTTTGTTTGCTGGAGGTTTTGCAGGTGTAAATACCTTAAGTTTCTTTAGACTGTCCATTTCAACCTGCATTGCATCATACCATTTGTCTTGCTCTGAATCAGGGAGCTGCTTGATTTGTGTGAAATTATCAGGTGGAAGTGTGACATTGCAAATCAAAGGCAACGGTGCTTTTGTCAGTTGCCAAGAATATCGTTGTGGAGGGATTCCTTTTGTGGCCCTCTTGGAACGTCTCGGAACAACTGTCCAGTCTTCTTCTGCTTCATCCTCGTCCTCACTTTCGTCGCTAGCGTCAGCATCCGCGGCTTGCAAAGACGGAACATCAGGTTGAGAAGAATCAGTGGAATCTTGATCATCAATCTGCGTAGCATCAGCAGTATCATCTCTGGAAAAATAAACTCCAGGATCATTGGAATGAATCCTGGACCAGTCAATATCTTCTTCAAAATTAGCAGATTGGGAAATCCCAATTACATGTTTAGAGTCAATAAATTTGCTCCACTTTGAGTTATCATCAATACCCATAAATCTCAGTCTCTTTGCTGCTGGACCTCCTTTTCTTCTTTGAGCTAAGGGAATGTTCACCATAGCGTATGAACCAAAAATATGGATGTTTTTAAGATCAGGCTTGTAGCCATACAACATGAAGAAAGGAGTCTGATTTGTTACACTGCTCCAAGTACGGTTGACAATGTAATTTGCGTACTTGATAGCTTCACCCCAGTATATCATATCAAGGTTGGCGTCTTCTAGGAGACAACGCATCATGGTTTGCAGTACCTCTCCGTTGTGAGCCGATGTGTCAGGGGGTGAAGTCTGATGAATAATTCCATTCTTACGCATCCAGTCCTGGAAACGCTGAGACATGAACTCGGCACCACGATCACTCTGGATTCTGGCGATGCGAACTTGGTGTTGGGTAGAAACAAGGGTTGCAAAGTCTTTAAAGATCTGAAAGGTCTCTGATTTTTCTTTCATAGGATATACATATCCATATCTAGAGTAATTATCAACAATTGTTAGAAAATATTTTCTACCACCAAATGATGGCGGGAAAGGACCAACTATGTCAATGTGAACCAAATCAAAAATGCGTGTTGACAGGCGTGTAGCGCGTTTGGGAATGGCTGCTGCTTTGGATTTGGCCTTCTTGCATACAGCACAATCCAAAAACACCTTACACCCCTTTAGATCCAAACCTTTTGCGAACTCCGGCATCTTCCTAAGAACACGGAAACTGGCATGCCCCAATCTTCTATGCCATTTATGGATACACCTGGAATGCAAAGGTTTACCTGTTAGTGAATTCTCAACATTAACATTTTTATGAGGAACCTCAGGCTTGCTCTGAGCAACCTGTTTACCAATTCTATTTTTGTTGGCTTTAGGAGCCTTAGGAATAGCAACAGGATCTCTCACTGGAGCATCTCTCTCTGGGCCTGTGCTCTCCCCTTTTGGAGTTTGCATACTTGCCTGTGTTTGTTTTTTAGGCTTTGGCTTTAAGTAATAAACACCACCAATTAATATGGTTTCAGCAACAATATCTCCATCTTTAACTATGTAACTTGCTTTTTCAAGGTGGTGAACTTGGAACTTTAACATTCTAGACAAGTGATACTGACTAAGCAAATTACTGGTTGCTGTTGGTATGTAATAAACATCAGGAATGAATGCATCGAGCTCTTCAACATAAACAGTTCCTTTTCCTTTGACCTGGCAAGAATGATTTGAAAAAGAATAAAGTTCACGTAGTTCTGGTTCAGGCTCGTGCATTTCTGTGAAAAGTTCCTTTCTGTAGGTAACATGCAATGCTGCACCACTGTCCAAAGTCCACAGGAGTCGTCTGTCGTACTCTGGTTGAGGTTGTGGATCATTGGTTAAAGCCAATGTGGCGAGTGGAGTTTGTGGATCACGCCGGGGACCACGACGACCTTGTCTACCGCCTCTGCCTCTGCTTCTGGAATCTGTTCCTCTGGGCTGGTACGTGACGGGAGCTGGAACTCATTGGGGACAATCCCGGGTGGCATGTCCCACACGATTGCAGGTGTAGCATCTTGGCGTCCTTGGAGCGTAGGTCCTTCCTTGGAAGGGGCGCCTAGCTGGAGCTCTTGATGCGGGTGGTCCTCTCAAGTGTGGCGTGGCCAACATGAATGCCTCTTCTTCAATTAAAAGTCTACAGACATTGTCCACTGTGCGTTGAGCAATAGGGACTTGGTTAATTTTTGTAACAGCATCTTTCCATTCATAATTCAAAGAGTTAATAATGATGCTGATCATTTGAATATCTTCAATGTTATGGCCTCTTTCTCTCAATTCTGTTCTCAGACCTTTCAGTTTGGTCAAATGTCCTCCAATTTGTTCACCAGGTTTCAATCTCGAACTGTGGAGTTCAGACATTTTTAGTTTTGACTCACCAGTTAGTGGAGAGACAGAAAATGCCTGGTGAGGAGCCTGCACTTGGTATGCTGGCTGTGCTGGCAGAAATGCCTGTGGTATTTGCTGTGCCTGTTGTGGACCTAAAAATGGTCTTGGTTGTGCCATTGGAGGTGGGCCAGGAGGTGGCCCTATTTGCACTTGTGGCTGGGGCACATATGCAGGCATTTGTAGCTGCTGTGGCTGATGCACTGGAATCTGCTGTATTCCAGTTGCCATTTGTGCTTGAGCTGCAATATTGGCATGACCTGCTGGAGATGCAATCATTTGCCTTTGCTGTGTTCCATCTAAAAGGACACCAACACCACCAGGGGGTGTTTGAGTTTGGGCCTGTGGAAACACTTGTGGCATTTCAGCTTCCTGTAGTAAATTACTTTCGCCAGCAGTTGGTGCTGCACCTTTGGGCAGCTTTGCAGACGTGGCATGTTTATATGTAACTTGATCAGGGAGACTTTCATGTGACGTGTGCAGTGCTCTTTGCCTTAATTGGCCTGACACAGGATCCACCAGGGGGAGTGTCTTTGGCTCTGGAGAAGAAGGCAATATGGCGCTTTTTAAAAAATTTAAGTCACGGGATTCTTCCTTATCATGCTCAAGCATAAATATAGCCATTTTTGTCTGGGATAGCTGCTGTTCATAGAGTTTTATACGGTCACGATAGGCTTTGATGGCCATCTCACGCTGGGTGAGCTCAGGGCTTTGAGAAGAGTAATGAATTACTTCTCTCTCTGCGTGGGGGTGAAAAAGCTTTGCCGTTTGTGGAAACTTTCTTGGCCTGGCACCATGCACATCGTAATCTGTGGGCTCTGGTAGAATAGATTCATAGCATGCAAATTGAGAAGAAGAAGCTACCGACCTCAGTCGCAGTTCATTATTTTCAAAAGCAGCTGTTCTGATATCTGTCCTTTGATGTGTTTCCGAAGGCATTTTCAGATCTTCTTCACCCATGGCACCTTCTTGTTCCAATTGCGTAGCCGTAGCAAGAGGCTGGAATCTTGAGGGCGTTACTATCTCCTGTTCTTCTTCCAAAGAGGATAAAGCTCTGTGCTTCATTTTTCCTTTTTTCTTCTTCTGTTTCGGCATCTTAGCAAAATAATTAGCGTACCTCAGTAGCTAAAAACTAATTGCCTATGCGCTCTTATCAGAAGTAACAAAAACAAGGAAAAAGCCATAAATCAAACCATCCTCTGCTACCAGTTGTCAGGGCATTTATTAATCCCATGTTTGGCTCTGGGACTAATTACCCTGGTTTAGAGGAGATGGGTCGTGGCTTAATCCAAGTTGTCAATAATCTGAAAAGAAACACGAGGAAGGTTTCTAATAAAACTCATTTATTTGTTATAAAGAAAATAAAACACCTCACTAACTAAGAAAAGTTAATTGTTACATTTTTGAAAGTAATTCTCCTGCCGGTCCAAGACGGACCTTGCTGGCAGGAGAACAAAGGAAAGAAGAAGTGGAGAGCAAGTGAAGGAATGTGGGTGGATGCGGAAACACGTAGCTTACTGATAACAATTCTTGGCAAGCTACGGAGGGTCAGATAGTCCAGAAATAATGAGCTCAGCTGGTAAATAAAATAACGCAGTGACATTTTCTTCTATGTCCACTTCCCAAGTTTTTCTGTTCTAAAACATCCTAAACATTCTTCCCATTACAAATGAAGTTGAATATACGTACGTGTCCCAGGATAATGTTGCAGGATCCACTGTGGGCTGGTCACCAGGACCAGCAGTTTTGTCTTCTGAGCTTTTGGACTCGTACTGGAGCCCATCTTAAGGGAATTTCTCTCTAGTAGTGTGTGTTTCTTGCCATTCCTTGTAAGCGCTGAAAATGCATGATCCAAGTTGGCAGTGCAACATGATTTAAGTTGTATATGTTCAAAAAATGTCCACATTACCCTTCAAAGCATCCCTTTTCTCAGCTCCTTCACACAGCACTTCTTCCAGTAGTCCTCTGCCACGTCAGCCCTTATGCCATTCCAGTTAGTTTCCCTGCCCTCCTCAACAGATAAAAACATCCAAGCAAGAATGATCTTTGAGCAGAAAAGAACAGAATTCATTATTCAGAAACTGCTATTTTTTTTCCATGAGATGCAAATATAGAGGTACACAAGCTTATCACCCTTAAATATTGTGACGAAATGGGGTTGAGGGGTACCCCGGACCGTGAACCAGCTCATGAGTAAACACACTGAGACTGAAATGATTCTGACAGAGGCGTCTTGTGTAAAAATATAATTTACTTTAAAACATTTAAAAAGCACTATGTCTTTAAGAAAACACATTAAAAACAAAGTCTTATCTGGGTATGTGAAGCAAGGCTATCTCCCTAGATCCCTCTCCACAATACCGAAACAGTTCACAAAAGAATAAAGCTAGCATGAAGGTAAGCAGCTTCGGCGTCAATACATCATCAAGGCCATCATAATGGGAGTAGCACAAGCTTCACAGCTGAAAGTCACCTGAAGTAAAAACAGTTCAAACAGCAAACATTGCTTGAAGCTTGTGGGAGGAAGAAGGTCCAGCAACAGCAGTCCCGATGATAGCTTGCGTGCTACAAAACAGCAAAAGGCAAGCATCCGTGGGAGTCTCTCTGTAACGACATCTGGAGTCCTTATCTGCATTCTTCTCCCATCTGCGGTGTTGCACCAAGCTTCCTGCAGGAGCTGTGCATTTAGGCCTAGAAGACTAGGCCCAAGTAGCAAGCAAAAGGTCCTTGCTTATATAGGGAGTTAACCTGCAATTAACTAGGGCGGGGAAGGCTTGCAGGTAATTGGCAACAGTAGATGGCTTGATTGAAACCATACTGTTTGTGAGTAGGCAGATAGCCACAGCAATCCTGGAAACACTCGTGACAAAAATGGATATAGGAAGTTACCAAATTCTCCATCTCAAGATCTGCCTCTCCCTTTCAGAAAACCTTTATTGTAATCTTGCCTGAGATTACTTTCTTATCCACTTGGCTTCAAATCTGTAAATTAAAGCAAGCCACCTTGCAGTTTGCCACGTTTCCCCCAAACTTTTAACCCACTCTTACAAGTCCTCCAGAACTCTAATCTTTTCAACAGATGCCCATTTACCCTAATTCCTACAGACATATTCCTTTGGTACATTAATGCTTATACTACAGGTAGAAGGGGCTTCATAGGGTTTTGAGGTTGAATCCTATTCAAAACAGGTACATCAGAAATAGAGCAACTCCAAAGTGACTGTTCAGAAGCTGATTTATCCAGTAAGTAGAACCAGATACCATGGTAAACTCATCAATTCCATTGTTGAACTGCCTTTACCTTTGAGTATTTTGTGCTGTTTGCCTATTCTCATCTCACAGGCCTAGTTGTGAACTGCAGTCATGACCCTTCTCATTCCTTAAGTTACCTTTCACTTTTCCTTATTGGTCTTGTCTTCCTTTTGGTTTACAATCTGTGTTTCATTCTTCTGAACTCCTATTTTCAGACAAGCACAGGGTTTGGACTACAGACCAAGACAAAAATAGGATTTTGCTAATCATGGATATGAGATCAAGAACACATAGTCCAAGAAAGCCACAAAAGGCATGTTGGGCTCCAGATTGCTCTGATATGGAGAACATAGGTGGCTCTAGCAGGACATTCCCATGAACAGTTAAGAGTCCAAATCTGAGTGGCAGTTTAGAAGCAACCTGGAAGCTTTCAGATTTGGGTTATCCCAGATGTGCCAACATGACATCTCTAATAAATTGGAACTTTGAGGAACCTCAGGCCTTGGAGCTTTATTTTGTTGGGGGTGTTCCTTGGAACCCTGACATTGAGTGCTGGTTAAAACTAAAGACCTGGATTATGCATTACCCATTTCACCAACAAGATGGTACTTATTTACCCTGTGCAAATATATAAAAACATTTTAACAGAACAATTGGGAAAGGAGCGTCATTCCCAAAGTTCTGTTAAATATGACAGTACATCATTGCAGTTACAGGTGAAACTCGAAAAATTAGAATATTGTGCAAAAGTTCATTTATTTCAGTAATGCAACTTAAAAGGTGAAACTAATATATGAGATAGACTCATTACATGCAAAGCGAGATAGTTCAAGCCTTGATTTGTCATAATTTTGATGATTATGGCTTACAGCTCATGAAAACCCCAAATTCACAATCTCAGAAAATTAGAATATTACATGAAATCAATAAAACAAGGATTGTACATAGAACAATATCGGACCTCTGAAAAGTATAAGCATGCATATGTACTCAGTACTTGGTTTGGGCCCTTTTGCATCAATTACTGCCTCAATGCGGCGTGGCATGGATGCTATCAGCCTGTGGCACTGCTGAGGTGTTATGGAAGACCAGGATGCTTCAATAGCGGCCTTCAGCTCTTCTGCGTTGTTCGGTCTCATGTCTCTCATCTTTCTCTTGGCAATGCCCCATAGATTCTCTATGGGGTTCAGGTTAGGCGAGTTTGCTGACCAATCAAGCACAGTAATCCCATGGTCATTGAACCAGGTTTTGGTACTTTTGGCAGTGTGGGCAGGTGCCAAGTCCTGCTGGAAAATGAAGTCAGCATCCCCATAAAGCCCGACTGCGGAAGGAAGCATGAAGTTCTCCAAAATCTCCTGGTAGACGGCTGCGTTGACCCTGGACTTAATGAAGCACTGTGGACCAACACCAGCAGGTGACATGGCTCCCCAAATCAACACAGACTGTGGAAACTTCACACTGGACTTCAAGCATCTTGCAGTGTGTGCCTCTCCATTCTTCCTCCAGACTCTGGGTCCTTGGTTTCCAAATGAGATGCAAAAGTTGCTCTCATCAGAAAAGAGGGCTTTGGACCACTGAGCAACAGACCAGTTTTTTTTTCTTTAGCCCAGGTAAGACGCTTCTGACGTTTGTTGTTCAGGAGCAGCTTGACAAGAGGAATACGACATTTGAAGCCCATTTCCAGGATCCGTCTGTGCGTGGTGGCTCTTGATGCACTGACTCCAGCCTTAGTCCACTCCTTGTGAAAGTCCCCAACACTTTTGAATGGCCTTTTCCTGACAATCCTCTCCAGGCTGCGGTCATCCCTGCTGCTTGTGCACCTTTTTCTTCCACGCTTTTCCCTTCCACATAACTTTCTATTAATGTGCTTTGATACAGCACTTTGAGAACATCCAACTTCTTTTGCAATGACCTTTTGAGGCTTTCCCTCCTTATGGAGGGTGTCAATGATGGTTTTCTGCACAACTGTCAGGTCAGCAGTCTTTCCCATGATTGTGATTCCTACTGAACCAGACTGAGAGACCATTTAAAGGCTCAGGAACCCTTTGCAGGTGTTATGGCTTAATTAGCTGATTACAGTGGGACACTTTGAGCCTAGAATATGGAACCTTTTCACAATATTCTAATTTTCTGAGATTGTGAATTTGGGGTTTTCATGAGCTGTAAGCCATAATCATCAAAAGTATGACAAATCAAGGCTTGAACTATCTCGCTTTGCATGTAATGAGTCTATCTCATATATTAGTTTCACCTTTTAAGTTGCATTACTGAAATAAATGAACTTTTGCACGATATTCTAATTTTTCGAGTTTCACCTGTACATCATTTGCATTCTACATTAGACAATTTGCATGATTTTACTCAAACTGATATAAATCAACATGAACAGTGTAACATTAGGCAAATGATGTGAATTCCTGCAGATGTTATAAAATAAGCATCAGATTAATGTAAATTTACCTGTCTCATCCAGACAACTTCGGGTGCACTGGTCTGTTATTTTTGGTTGATGTCTCGACACAAATCTGATCTGTTGTATCTGCAGTCTGTTGTATCTGCAGTCTGCGGCTTGTGAAATGGGGGTCCGTTGAGATTTCATTGTGTGTCTGTGCCAGTTTGTTTAAATTAAAATGCCTCACAAACTTGCTGTATTCTCACATGACACCTCATGAGATTTTTGGCACTTTTGAACTTAAGAAAAATTGGTACCTCCAATTTCAAATGAAATAGCATGATGGTGCTTGCCACCTGAAAAGCATGCCAACCTCTTCTCTAACACAAGGGAGAAGTTGCAGTCTGCAGAGAAGTTGATGTCTACTCATTAGCCATCAAAAAGGTATCCTTTGGGGGGAGGGAAATCACTCTCTCATTATAGTTGCAAATGCAATCCATCTGCCTGCCACAAAAGCACGAGATCAAGATTCCTACTCCAAGAAAGCCATAGAAACCACATTACTAAAAGATCATGAAGACAATGTCCAGTTTAGATGGCTAAATGAAGTTTTATGAAGAGAAACAGGATGGGACAGTATGACAGATAAAATTTACAACTGGAGGCAGGAAATGAAGGGTGTTTGCCTATCCAGGGAAGACAGGCATCTGTCATCTATATGCCAATCATACTACTGCAATTTCATATCCATTGACAAGAGAGGGTAAGGATAAAACCGTCAACAACATGCTAAATGTGTAGGAACTAGGTGTTTCAGAGGACTCGCATCCACTCATCATATTGTGGGTGCTTGAGAGTGATGAAACTAAAAATTAGCCCCGTCTTCTGCCATCTGTATTTACAGAGTAAAACACAAGTCGATTTTGTGGCTAAAACTGAAAGTATTTAGGAAAGGGATAGGTTTCCAGGGCAGGTAGCAGATGCACAAGAACTGTACTCTACAAATGCCACCCCTCCAAAACAAAATGTACCACCCCAACCCCTTTTCCATTTGCCCCACACAGTGATGGAAAAAGGGCTGGGGGGTTCAGCCAAGCCAATTTACATAAAGAAGGGCTGCTGTTATTTTTTTCCTCTCTTTCCACAGAGATTAGAGCCGGGGCATGGGCAAGCCAGATTTGTCCAGTTCCCCTACTTCCTTGGAAGGCCCTGACTCTTCATCCATCTTTCATCTGTGTTTTCTAAAGTACATGTACCTCTGGACATAGGCCTTCACGAAGTTATTCACCTTGACGGGGTTGATTTCACCATTCTTGCTGTGGCAGATCTAAAGATGGGGGTGAGGGGGAGGAAGAAGAAAAGAAAGTTATTTCCATAACACTTTGCTCCTTTCTGCTCTCACATTTTTGTTCCTCCTTCCCCTCTGTATAGTGCCACTGCTTTACCTTGTGGACAGCTTTGCGTAGAATGTCCTTGTATTCTTCCTTGGTGATCTCCTTTTTCTGGTAATAGGGCTTGATGGCTAGTTTGACTTCCTCCACTGCACGCTCTTGGGTGTGAAGCTTTTTCAAATACTGCAGAGAACATAGGCAAGGCAGTCAGAGGAAGTCAGTATAGGAGAAGCAGGCAAGGTAAAGTGGCAGCAAAGCAGAAAGTAGTTCCAGGATGCTCAAGCTTGCCAGTCCCTGGTAGTGAGGTTCCAGAAGCTGATTGGTTGGAAAACAGGGCCATGGCTTTCTTTGCCCAAAGCCCAAATTTTGGCAACCATCTGACCTCTTTTCAGATATAGTTTTACAATGTGATTATGGTCCCCAAAGAAAACTCTTGCAGTAGAGGCAGAGGTTCCTGTATCAAATGCAGGGGATTACTCTTTAAAACAGGGGTGCATCGCCTTTTTCAGGCCTAGTGTAGGTAGAGTCCAGACAAGGAAATGGGTGAGGCTTGAACAAAAACTAAATTTGATTTGCATTTAATTGAAAATTAAATAGTGTTCATTATTTTATTTTACTATTTGCTGCCCCTCTCGTTTCAAAGCGACTCTGGGTGGCTTACAGCATTAAAAGCATTAAAATCATAAAAGAGAAATATTTCTAAAACAATAAAAATGGAAATTACAATGAAAAATAGAATTATAGTTAAAAGATGGGGAGGGAGGGAGGATGCATGAGGTGGGGTGCGGAGCTGGGATTGCCTCTTAATCCATCAACCACCTCCAGTGTGATGCTCCCCCGTTGGGGCCCCAAGCCATCTGGCAAAGCCAGGTCTTCAGGCTCTTGTGGAAGGTCAGAAGGGTGGGAGCCAATTTCACCTCAGGGGGTAAGATATTCCAAAGGGCAGGTGCCACGGCAGAGAAGGCCCTTCTGGACCCCACCAACTGGATTTCCTTGACTGATGGGGCCCGTACCATGCCTCCTCTGCCAGCGCAGGTAGGGCAGGCCAGTCCCATTGGTGTGAGATGGTTCCTCAAGTAACCTGGACCATGCCATGCAGGGCTTTAAAGCAGGGGTGAAATCCAGCAGGTTCTGACAGGTTCTGGAGAACCGGTAGCGGAAATTTTGAGCAGTTTGGAGAACCAGCAAATGCCACCTCTGGCTGGCCTAATGTGAATAAAAGAAGGAATCATACAGAGTCAGCTACATGAACTCTAGGAGACCCTCTCTATTCACATTATTATAAGAGAAAAACTGCTTAGCTACATGAACTCTAAGAGACCCTCTCTATTCACATTATTATAAGATAGAAAAGTGCTTGCTTGGAGATTATATTAAAAATCAGCTAAACCCCATTAAGTGGTAATATATCTTCTGATGAGACCTAGATGTCACGGAAGGACAGCCATATGGAAAACATTTGAGGGGCCCCACTGTCAAAGACAAGGACATATATGTTACAAAGAGTTACTTAATCCAATAAATTTACCTAAAGACAGCAGTAAATCTCCCATTAGCAACTACAAGCACTTAAGGAAAAGTTGTGTAGCTAAGATAATCTTATAAACTAAAAATAATGGTTTACTAATGGTTTAGTAATTAGGAAATGTGTCAATTATCATATAACAAGTGTATGTTAACCATATATGGAAAATGCATGATCTCATGTTAACCATATATGGAAAATGCATGATCTCATGTTAACCATATATGGAAAATGCATGATCTCACCGAATCCTTTGTCTTAGAAATGTATAAAAACAGAGGTATCAGAGCCCTTTCCTTGTTCAAAGTTTCAGGTACAAATCTGGCTCTGAACCTTGCGCAATAAAAACTGTCTCTGGCTGACCCAGGAATGTTGTTTGGTCTCATCATTCCATAACATTTATGGCACCCTGGCAGATGGGACTGAAGAACAAAGACCATTGTTCTGCCTGACAGCTGCCCCAGCGGGGACCGACACCTTCCCAGGGAAAGTTCACTGGCCGGCCACAAAGACTCCATTGAAGTCTATGGAATCTTTCGGTGAGGAGATGCCGTGAACCCACTGGTGGAGCAGACTAGTCAAGGATCCACAAGGTCAGCCAGATCCAGAGACCTCAACAAAAGTCCAAGAGGGAAGGACGCCTGCAGGTAAGTATAAATCAGGGAGTTCGAGTCTCTCTGTTAAGAAGTACCCACCAATTTAGTGGTGGACAAGGGGGCCTGATCACCTTACCTCAGTCCTCAGGAATGTTCTACAAAGAGATGTCTATGCCTTGCAAACACAGTCTCCATTCTAAATAGAGCCCCTCCAGTGGTCATCCAGCTGAACCCGCTTTTCCTATTCAGATTATTTCGGTGCCAAGCTCCGTATACGTGTCCAACCAGCTAGGCCGATCTACACATATACTATGGCCACCTGATTCCCACATCTCCTCTGTTTTTGTTTTTTGCAACAGGATTCAGCTGTGTTGTTATTGTGATGTTCTCTTTACGCCTGGGAAACATGCCTGTCATCATAGCAAACAAAGCAGGAATACATTGGATACTACAACATACAGAAATAAGCAAAGCAATGATCATGAGTACAGTAGACAATATGTTCTTCAGCCATCCGGTTTCTGCAAATGTTTGTAGCTCACCCATCCTTTTATTACGGTGAACAAAGTTAGTGGAAAAGTGGCCAGGAGATGTCAAGCGAGGTAGGCCATCAAGTTTCTGAGTTGTATTCCAGTTATACATTTCCACAAATCGCTCGCACAAATTGTAAATCCATCCGGATCCAGGCACCCAAGAAAACCACATGTCAGGAGTTTGTAACCTCTGAGTTATTCTGGAAGCCCTATCTTGCAAGTCCTGAGCACCTTCTCTGACCACACCTGATTTGTTCCTCCAGTTCCAGAAGGGCTTTGGTTTCACTTATCAGGACGTCCTTCCTATTGGAGGGAATAAAACCTTTGCACATTTGCAGAAGGGAGGGGAGACATTGGATACAGCAACAAAGCAAAACAAGCAGTACGATTATAGATACAATAGTTGGCATAATTGATTTCAACCAAGGACCATCCGGGAGCCATGACCAAAGGGCAGCCCAGATGTCAATGGCGCCAGATCCATCGGATGATAAGGGATTGTTTTTGATCATGTTTTCTATATGTTCTATGGTGTGAGTGATGTTATACTGATAATCAGATACATAGGTACAACAATGTGAGTGTATGAGGGCACAAACGCCTCCTTTAGCTACTAGCATAATATCTAAGGCATATCGGTTTTGTAAGACCACCTCCCTGATTTCAGCCAGTTCTTTGTTCATCAGCTTCAGCACCTTGATAGTCTCGTTGAACATATGTACTGTCCAGTTATTTAATAAATGAAGATCCCGATAGTTCATTGCCACCCGAGATTGGGCAAGATGCCTCTGGATATCTGAGTTTTTAATGAGCCACCCAGTGTCAGTGGTGGGTGTGGTTTGGGATATAGCAATAGCAAGAAAAATCCTAGGTCTACCACAAAAACGCTCCTTATATGTGTAAAACAAAATTACTAGCAAGATTAGAAAAACAAGTACCCACAAAACCCACTCCCAAACTTCTACTAACATTAGTGTCAGCGTTCCAAATTAGGCTCTCTTCCAGCGCTGACATAACAAGATGAAGCAGGAGCTTGATTTATTGCTGAGATGAACTTTTACCTAGTTTTGTGTGTGTACAGATAGGGTTTCCTGGGAGACGAGGAGGGGGGGCTACATTCCTGTGAAAAGAACGTGCCGGGATGTAGAGATGGATATGCATGTTGGCCAATGGGACATTGGGGTTGGAGAGCGGAAGAGGAGGGGGTTGGAAGGAGGGGCCAGTTTGGCTGCAATTAGAATCAGGAATGTCGGCTTATTTCTGTTCTTAATAAAAAATGATTCATTAGAGACTGCGCTTGAAAATGAAACTTATTTTAAGATAGAACCGAAACCTGACAGACAGCCAAACTCTCCTCCAAATCCAGGCTGGCTGAGTTTAAATCATCCCGTTCCCTCCCAGACATCTGGTCGGACGGACTATGGCTGAAGCCAAGCCCTCGGAGGAAAGCCTGCTTCAAGAAACGGGAGGAGCAGAAGCGGTCGTGATTCCAGCCAACTTGGAAAATACAAAGGTAAAAGATAAAGAAAAACCCCTAAGTGAATTGGGAAGGGCGAGCTGGGGATGGGAATGGCAGCGAAGCCCAGACAAGGCAGCACCTCCCCACCCCAGGATGAGAGACGAGGCAAAGGACTACCAACTCCAAGGCTGGCCCTCCAGAGCTCAGCACAGAGAGGAGAGGGCAGAGAGGGAGGAACCACCCCAGTTCAGAGGGAAGTTCGATGGTGACCCAGACAACCTCGCCCAATTCCTCGATTCAGCTGAGATATACATAGAGCGGTTCGGACACCTCTACCCTTTCCCCAGAGCCCTAGTGAATGCTATCTCGGAAGGGCTGGAGGGAGAAGCAAAGAGGTGGTCAGCATCACTCTACAAATACAGGGCCCCCCAGCTACAAGATGCGGATGGGTTCTTGCAACTATTGAGAGCCCATTATGAGGAGGAGGAGGAGGACCCCTATGTGGAAGACGAGCTCAGAAACCTAATGCAGAGGGGGAAGCCTATCAGAGAGCATATCCGTGAATTCAGGAGAGTCATTGGGACACTGCCTCCCCTACCAGAGCGATTGCTGGTGTATTTTTTTAGAACAAGCCTAGATAAAAGAATTTCCCAAGTGACTGCCTATCGTGACATCCCAAACCGACTCGCTGAATGGTTCCGGGTAGCGATAAAAGTCGACAGAGGGCTGCGGGCGAGTGACACGTCAAAACCACCAGAGGGAAAGGAGAGAGGCCGACCAGACCAGGGGCCACTCAATAGACGAGAAACCCCAACATCACAGCCCTCCTACAGACCAACTGCCCCACGGAGCCCACTGAAATGCTACAGATGTGGGGGAAGCGGCCACATAGCAGCAAGATGTGGAACGCCTAGACCGGGACCCGATCCACCACCCAAAGCACGGCCGGAACGAGGGCCCAAGCGCGTCACCCACGTACCGCAGGAAGCTCCCCAAATCCCTGAGTTCTTCGCTCATCTGACCGAAACCAGAGGAATCCCAGATGAGAGAGATCAGTTCCCCGAACCCTATGACACGGAAGACGAAGGCGAGGATGACCCGATGGTGAGTGGACCCGTCCACCCTTTTCTTTTCCCCATACGCCTAACAGCCCCCAAAACAGGGGCCCAAGAGACTTTCCAAGCCCTAATAGACTCGGGTAGCACACGGTGCCTAATCAACCTACCCACAGTTCTAAAATTGGGAATCCGAGCTAAACAGCTCAAACAACCAATTCGCTTCGAGCAAGTTGATGGGTCCCTAGTGGGAGGAACATATGCCACACATTTGACTGAACCCGTGAGACTAGAACTCGCAGATCACTGGGAGACGATCCGCTTCATAATAGCCCCCAAGATGACAGAACCAGTCATATTGGGACTCTCATGGCTCGACAAATGGGGCCCAATCATTTGGTGGCAAGAGGGAACCCGCAGGCTGAGAATAGCAAAGGGGCCCCAACCCCTGCCGCCCCGACCAGAAGAATTCCCTCCCACGCTGAAACCCCAAAGCAGCCCTCCACTACAGAAGAAAACACCACCAACACAAGGGCCCCTCCCAGAAGGTGCAGCAAAACAATTGGCAGCCGCACCCACCACCGCTTGTAACGCAAACCAGATCCCAAGGGAGTACCAAGACCTTGCAGGGGTATTCAGCGAGGCCGAGTGTGACATTCTGCCCCCCCCACCGCGAGACCGATTGTGCCATCGAGATTATCCCAGGAGCGAAACTACCCAAACCTAAAATGTATGCTATGACGCCCCGAGAAATGCAGGAAATGCGGGACTACATAGACAAAAACTTACAAAGGGGATTTATTGAGCCAGTGAAACCAAGGGTAGCAGCGCCGGTCATGTTTAAAGAGAAAAAGGACGGCTCCATGAGACTGGTGGTCGACTTTCGAAGTATCAACACTGTTTGCGTACACAACTTGTACCCCCTCCCCCTCATGAAAGACATGTTAGCCCACCTAGCTAAAGGGAAGGTTTTCACCAAACTAGACCTTCGAGAAGCTTATTACCGAGTACGCATAAGGGCAGGAGATGAATGGAAAACAGCATTCAACTGCCCCCTGGGTAGTTTCCAGTTTAAAGTAATGCCTTTTGGATTGCAAGGAGCCCCGGCAGTGTTCATGCAGTTAATAAACAAAGTCTTACATGAACACCTTTACAAAGGGGTCCTCGTCTACCTGGACAATATTCTTATCTACACGGAGACCATAGACGAACATATACCCCTCGTCCGCCAAGTACTGGAAAAACTGCTACGGGCAAACCTATATGTCAAACTGCCAAAATGCGATTTCCACCAATCACGGCTAGACTACCTGGGCTACCGAGTATCAAATGAGGGGATAGAGATGGACCCAGCCAAGGTCCAATCAGTTCTACAATGGCAGCCCCCTCGCACCCGCAGACAACTGCAAAGTTTTCTAGGTTTTGCGAATTTCTACAGACAATTCATCCCCTCGTTTGCGAAGATTGCCAAACCTTTGACAGACCTCCTAAAGACAGGAAGCCCAGCGATGAAACCTCGCCCGGGACAACCCCTACAGTGGGACCTGACCTGCCAACAGGCATTTGAGACGCTAAAAGGACTGTTCGCGAAAGAACCTGTCTTAAAACACCCGGATCCAGAACAGCCTTTTGTCATCCAAGCAGACGCAAGTGATGTGGCAGTAGGAGCCGTGTTACTCCAAAAGAACAACCAAGGGGATCTACAACCCTGCGCCTACACCTCCCGCAAACTCACCGATACGGAGAGGCGATGGGCGGCGTGGGAGAAGGAAGCGTTTGCAGTAAGGTGGGCCTTGTTGACCTGGCGGCACCTTCTAGAGGGAGGCCAGAAACCATTTGAAGTCTGGTCTGATCATAAAAACCTAGAGGCCCTAAAAACCCCACGAAAACTGTCGCCCAGGCAAGTGCGGTGGGCACAATACTTCAATCGTTTCAATTTCGAGCTTAAGCACATCCCAGGTGGGAGAAATTTCCTGGCTGATGCCCTCTCCCGGATGCCCCAATACAACAGTGAGTGGGAGCAGGTAGTGAATGCCATCATCCCCTCCACCCAAGCTGCGGCCCAAGTGATCACCAGACGGCAACGACGTGACCAGCAAGGCCAACTTGCAAGTGACTTAACTGCAAAATTAAAAAATGAAACGCTGACAGACCCCTGGTATCGGGACAATCAACATCTCTTGACAAAAAGAGATGAACTAGCATGGAGGGGGACAAAGCTCTATGTCCCACAGAGTTTACGCATCCTGATTCTCAAGAGGAGCCACGATGTTAAACCAGCAGAACACGGGTTCCTAAAGACTCTGCACCTAGTACGGAGGCAGTTCTGGTGGCCACATATGAGAAAGGACGTAGACAGTTATGTAAAAAGCTGCACCATTTGTGCCACGATGAAGACAAGGCCAGGGTGCCCGCCTGGATTGTTGCAACCAGTAGCTGAGCCAACAAGACCATGGGAGGAGATTGCAATGGACTTTATAGTAGACCTACCGAGGAGTAGTGGAAATACAGTGATCTGGACTGTAATAGACTTATTCTCCAAACAGGCACACTTCATTCCTTGTAGTGGACTGCCTTCAGCCCGTCAGTTGTCCAAACTGTTCCTGAAACACATTTACCGCCTACATGGAGTCCCCAGGAGAATCATTTCCGACAGAGGGGTCCAGTTCACAGCAAAGTTCTGGAGGGAGTTTCTACGATCCATAGGTTCATCCCAAGGGCTCAGCTCAGCATTTCACCCGAGTACCAATGGGGGGGCAGAAAGACTGAACGCTATGATAGAACAGTATTTAAGATGCTACGTCGACTACCAGCAGTCCAATTGGGCAGACCTCCTATCTTTTGCGGAGGTTGCATATAATAATGCTGTCCACAGCAGCACGGGGCTAACCCCGTTCAAAATAGTGAGTGGCATGGATTTTGTTCCCATGCCAGAATACCCGAGGGAGCCCCCTTCCTCAGTCAGTTTGACCGACTGGATGGCAATGTTGAGACAAACTTGGGAAAATGTTAAGAGGGCGCTGGCAAAGGCGGCTCAATCTTATAAGGACCAAGCAGACAAGCACCGAACTCCCCAAAGACCATTTCAGCTGGGAGAGAAAGTTTACCTCTCCACCAAGTACTTGAGACTTAGACTCCCGAGCAGGAAATTGGGCCCAAAATTTATAGGACCATTTCCTATAATAAAAATAATCAACCCCGTTACAGTGCAATTGCAGTTGCCACGGCTTTTGGGGAAAATTCACCCCGTTTTTCACAGTAGCCTTCTAAAACCTGTAGTGGGGTCTACTTTAAGGCCAACACCACGTGAACCCCCTGGGCCCCTGGTTGTTGGGGGCCAAACGCACTACGAAGTGCAGCGGATTCTTGATTCAAGATGGCACAGGGGGCGCCTTCAGTACTTAATTAAATGGAAGGGTTACCCATTGTCAGAGGCTTCCTGGGTGAAGAGCGCAAACATCCAAGCTGATCGCCTTATAGCAAGATTCCATGCAGACCACCCGGGAAAGCCGGGAGGGGGGGGTGCACAGTCAGGGAGGGACTGATGAGACTAATCTTAATGTGTTTTCCCTATGGGATAGGTGATGTCGCAGAAGTGAAGGGAGAGGGGCCGGATGTCAGTGTTCCAAATTAGGCTCTCTTCCAGCGCTGACATAACAAGATGAAGCAGGAGCTTGATTTATTGCTGAGATGAACTTTTACCTAGTTTTGTGTGTGTACAGATAGGGTTTCCTGGGAGACGAGGAGGGGGGGCTACATTCCTGTGAAAAGAACGTGCCGGGATGTAGAGATGGATATGCATGTTGGCCAATGGGACATTGGGGTTGGAGAGCGGAAGAGGAGGGGGTTGGAAGGAGGGGCCAGTTTGGCTGCAATTAGAATCAGGAATGTCGGCTTATTTCTGTTCTTAATAAAAAATGATTCATTAGAGACTGCGCTTGAAAATGAAACTTATTTTAAGATAGAACCGAAACCTGACAATTAGTATGTGTAAGAAAGTGTTATATTAAAGCTAATAAAATGTATATGTACAATGTGAAGGTAGTTTCCTCCTGATGAATCTTCCGCTGTGCGCAGGGGACCAGCTTCCGGTGTGGTCCTACAAAGCTGATGATCACCACCGTGCATTGAGAGTCCGTTGCCGGTAGGACTCAGCAAGGTGTTTTCTTCTTAAATCTCAGCACGAGGGGTTTCTCCTTCTTTTTGTTGTAAATGAAATGGTCTTACGTGTCTTTCGGGGATCCAAATGATGCGATCGTTGTACTGGACAGCAGCGTATCCACGGCCCCAGGTAATAAGGTCAGCGGGCCCTCTCCATGCAGGATCGGGTGGTTGGCGGAAATAGACCTATGGTTTGGGGTAGCTGATGGAGAAGCAGAAAAATGACGGGTCGCAGCCGATGTGGGAGGCTGTCCAGTCAGGTTAAGAAAGTTCAAAGTATATAAGCAAAGATTGAATTTGTTTTGCATGGCTGGGAGGCCGAGGCATTTTTCCTCTTTCAATTTATAAGCCAAATTTGTGTGTGATGGACCACTTGTTACAAAAGTCTGCAAAGGCAGTACTGGTGTACGCAGGTCCATTGTCAGTTTGAAGTTCAATTGGGCGTCCCATCGATGCAGAAGTCCGAATACAATGATTTATTACATGTTTGGTTGCTTCTCCCCTTTGTGGGGATGCCATAATGAATCCTGAATAAGTATCCACGGAAACATGCAAATATTTCCATGGGGCAAAGGATGGATACTGAGTTACATCCATTTGCCAAATTTCACAAGCTTTGAGACCTCTAGGGTTTACACCCATAGGGATAGAATGAGCTTGTTGACTACAGGTAGGACATTGTTGTATGATGGCAGTCGCTTCGGCTGCCGTGAGACCAAATTGTTTTGCCAATGCTTTTTTATTTTGATGAAAATAAGCATGACTGTCCCATGGTGTGATGGGAGACATAACCATGATTGCAGTTGCAGCAGCATCGGCTTTGTCATTTCCCTCTTCCAATCTCTGTCTCCACAACCTACAACATCTATAACCTTCCAATAAACAAATCTCCTTATGAGACTAAAGATTCAAGTCCTTCTCCCATTGCCATTCTGACCTCCAAGCCAGCCCAAGTCTGTGCAAACCAACTTACCTAAATGTCTTACGTGCTACCACTTTCTCTTCCCATCTATAAACAATTCAACCCCTTCTCAGCACCAATATCTGATACTTCCAAAAGTCAACTTTCTGCTTTCCTTCACTAACACTGCCATAGCTGCCACTGATTGAACACAATCTGGAAATCCTTAACATCAGGATCTAACATTTTAGACAAAAATGTTACTGACTCTCTCTTCCCTCCCCACTTCTGGGTCAAAACCCTCAAAGCCATTCCCTTACATTCCCTGTAACACTGGGTTCTTTGCATACCAGTCTTTATTCAAAATAGCACAATTGTCTATTCACAGCTTACAATATCCAGTCAATCCTAGAAATTTCTTCAACTCCTTCAGGTGTTATTTTTGTTACTTCTTTCATTAATTAAATGTCCTAAGTATTTTATCTCTCTGTCTACATATTGTAATTTCTAACTCATCTCTGTGACAATTCCTAAAAGGGTAGCAGCTTATGCTGCTGACAGACAAACAGACAAACAAACAAACGTGCCATATGCGAAATGCACGCAGACATAAAAACATAAAGGAGTAAGAAAAACAGCTTCAAAAATAAAACAAACAATCTAAATGAGGTATTTTGAGTCAATACTCTGAAATATAATTGGGTATGAAAGTATTTGAAACGTCAAAAATTTCCAGAAGGAAAAAGAAAATCAAAATTGTATTCTGAGCCAAAACAGTGCTGTGCAAAGGCAGGTATCAGATATCACCCTTTACCCCGCCTTTCTCAGGCTGGTTCAGCAGAGAGAAAAAAAATGGTGAAAAGAACAAAAACCCGTAGCCCCCCTCTTCCTGCCTCTCACGGTGAGAGAAAGGAAAATTTTTTTGTTAAGCCTCCCTTTTCCTGGGAAGACAGGAAGAGGAAGAGAAAAAAAAATGCTTAAACTACATAGAAGTCATCCAACAAAGCCTTGCACACAATTACATTTCATGCAATCCAATAAATGACTACATACACACCCATTTACATCTGTACTGCAATCAGACCTTTTGTATAATGCGTCCTCCATGCAAATCAGTCATTAAAATTATTTCAATGAACTAGCTTATTCCCAAAGCGGTGGAAAAATTCAGGCAGCAGTTTTAATCACAAAAGGTGATATTGGGCCCATAACCATTGCCCGTTTCCACAGCTTCAAGCCGAAGCCCATCCATTTTTGCTGGCCAGCCAAACATATCATAATTAATTCAACCACATTCAATTCTACACACTATCATTATAGATGCACATCAACAAAATATTTTTAACAGAAATCACGTCAAGTTGATCAGTTCAAATCATCTGAGCCTTCCCATTTAGACAGGCTTTATATTTTATTATCTGCTAACCCCAGGTGGGAAGACAATAAACAATTTCTTCTTTCAGCCTGACAAATATACTGAGAGTCAGAGATCAGATTAAAAGGTTGTTGAGAAAAAGTGTGGAAAGCTAAGATAGCCGCAGACAATTAGTGTAAGATTCTTAAGAGCTTACGGTAGTGGAGAAAAGGAAAGTAATGAGCTAAATAGGAAAGGAGGAAGTCATTAAACAAGCAAACCTAGGATCTTTAGGCAGATGATATGAAATACAGCCTACATAGTCAGTTAGAGCACACTGAAGAGATGAATTATTCTGAAGATAAAAGTGAAAGTCAGATTTTGAGATAGAAAGAACAATATTTATTAAATCAGTTCCATTTCTTCGACAGGCTCGAGTACGCCCCAAGGTTATAATTTCAGCAATGGCTTGAATAAAGGGTAAAACATTTTTAGATGGTAATGAGACAAATAAAGCCATTCAATACAATATACTTTTTTTGCTGTTGTAAAACTCCCAATATTCCTGTGGGTAGTTTACTAGTATACAATCCACAAACTGAATACTCAAGATGTTATTAATTTTCTCAACTGTAGCAAACACTACAGATGGAACTATAATTAAATCTCCTGGCTTTTTTCCTTTAGTCAATAACTCAAATAATTGTTGCAAATTTACTAAGGAAATAACTTTGGGTAACTTTAAATGAGCAAAAGCCGGAGCAGGAAAAGATTGCAACAGTTTATGCCCTAAATACAGATAAGAAGCGTACAGCTGTATTTTTTCTGGGGCAATGTGCAATCCATTTACACATAAATCATTTTGTATTTCAAAAAGCCAATTAGGTTGTATTTTTTGCGCTCCAATTAAAATGTCATTCATACGATGATAACCAGGGTTTTTGATCCCTGATGAAAGAGAGGGCGAGATGTTACAGACATGCCCCCCCCCTTTTTGGATTTTTACACTTTCTTTTAAAATAACCAGGTTTTCCACAATCGTAACACTTTCTTTGAGGTTTGCTGCCTGGTGATAAAGCAGTGCTAACAAATTGGTTTTATACGATGTTCCTATAACCTGACACACTTCAATCATATCTGCCAAATCAAGATCTTTTCCCAGCCCAACAATTGCTTTTCGGCATTCAGAAGCGGCGTTCTCTTTAGCTTTTTTCCTGATGTTAGAGAAGGCTTGTTGACGCTTGCCAGAAACAGGCACTTTTCTGAAGGCTTGATAAGCACATTCAGAAGAAGCTTGCAAAGTTGTAGCTGGTAGACAGACAGAAAGCATTTCAGGAATTTCTTCTATATTCCACCCCCCTCTTTTTGTCTAACTGTTTCTTTAAATTCTGCCTAATGGGGGTGTAACTAGCTCCTTCAGAAGGAGCTGATGGTTCAATTAAAGATGGTTTTGAGGTGACAATTTTAACTTTATAATCAGGTGGAGGGCTTGTAGTTAATTGTTGCCCTTCCAAAGCATCAGAGCTATATTTTCTATTCCTTGATGACATTAATACCATTGATGTAATATTTACACTGAAACCTTAGGTTCAAGATGTAAAGCTTTCCCTATCTTTATTATCTCTCTCAAACAAGGCGTCCCCTGTTCCGGATAAAAGGGATAATGTTTCCCTGTCTCAACTATCAGTTTCCTTTTACTGACATTGAGACAGATTGCAGCCCATCACTTATCACTAGGGATCCCGAAGGATGAAAGGCATGCCAGGGGTCTATTCCAGACGATGATAAGGAAGTTAAGGATGCTGCTCCCCACGGAGGGTGTCCCTGCTTCGGGCACCAGATGTATTTTAGAAGGTAAATCAAATTTTTTTAAATAGTAAAATTGGTCTTGGATATCTCGCCAAGCTCTCGCAGGTACGCTGCCTGCTGCTTGGAAAGACCTCTTCCCATACTCACGAACGATTATCGTCATGTTTCAGGCGAAATCGGGGTGCACAGCCTCTTCCAGGCGGTGAGAACGGGAGTTCCAAGAGACATATAGCCACGAGGGTTATCACGTCGGGGTCACCAGATGTTGCGATCATCCTGGTGGGCTCCTCATGAGTAGTCCAGATTAGAGAAGACACAGGACAAGTGTTTCTTGGGATGAGAGAGCCTCGAGCTGACTCCAGACCTCTCTTTTATTAAACAAGGGTAGAGGGCGTATCAGAAGGCATGATACATTCTCATATTACATCCGTGATACAAAGGATTTTCTCCATATCTGGACATAACTTTCACATCCTACCATATTACAGTAAATCACATGAATTCTAGGAAAGCGATACCTAACGCAGAAACAAAACTTAACTCTTGCTATGTTATCATATTTGGCTTCGTTCCCAGTATCTTCTTCTGCTAGCTGAGAGGCCCATCTCCCCGTTATCAGAGGTTACCTCAGTCCTCAGGAATGTTCTACAAGGAGATGTCTATGCCTTGCAAACACAGTCTCCATTCTAAATAGAGCCCCTCCAGTGGTCATCCAGCTGAACCCGCTTTTCCTATTCAGATTATTTCGGTGCCAAGCTCCGTATACGTGTCCAACCAGCTAGGCCGATCTACACATATACTATGGCCACCTGATTCCCACAGTTTTGAAGCTGTTTTTCTTACTCTTTTATGTCTTTATGTCTGCGTGCATTTTGCATACTTAGCAGACAAGGTGCTTTTGTTTATTTATTTATTTGTTTGTTTGCTTGTTTGTTTGTTTGTTAGCAGCATAAGTTGTTGTTCCTTTGGAAGAAGGAGCTAATTTGTTTATAGATGGATAGTAGTGGGATCCAAAGAAGAGGAAGTGGTGTTTTTAATTGACAGAGATCAGATTAAGTGGACAAAGCATTAGAATACACTTAATTAGTCCAAGAAAGTAGGAAATTGACCTTTGGGGAAGCCCTTATTGTAAGCACCCCACATCAAGTCAGAACTATCCTTCAGCAGAAAGCGAGGCGGTGGTTAACTGATTCCAGAATTCTAAAATATGAAACAATTTTAATGCAGCAGACAGACTTGATTTTAACTACAGATCACAATTTGAATCAAGCACAGTTCTTAGCCAACACCAGATCAATGGATCAGTTTGGATTAGAACATTATTGTGCTGAATGAATTGATTTACAAACGAAAATAAGACCTGATCTGGAGGAATACCCCCTGGAGAAAGGAGAAGCAATTTTTATAAATGGTTCCTCTAGGGTGGAGGAGGGAGTACGGAAAAACAGATATGCTATTATAAAAGGACACACTAAAGAGATCCTGGAAGCAGGGGGTTTGCCTCGAAATTGGTCTGCTCAAACCTTTGAACTGTATGCACTAAATTAAGCTCTATGGATAGGGAGCCTGGATAGCTCCGCAGACTAATGCATTGTAATTTAACTCCAGCTGTCTGTAATTAGTAAGTTCGAATCTCACCAGGCTCAAGGTTGACTCAGCCTTCCATCCTTTCTAAGGTAGGTAAATTGAGGACCCAGTTTGTGGGGGCAATAAGCTGACTTTGTACAATATACAAAAGTATGAAGGCTATTGCTTAACGCATTGTAACCCTGAGTCTCCGGAGAAGGGCGGCATATAAATCAAATTTAAAAAAAAAAGGGGGGGGGGCTCTATGTATCTTGGAAGGAAAAATAGGCAGATTCCAAGTATGCATTTGGGATAGTGCATACATTTGGCAAAATATGGATGGGAGACCACCAGCTTTAAGACCATTTCAATGTATTCAAGTGGATTTTACAGAATTACCAAAAGTGGGGAGAGTAAAATATTTATTGGTCATAGTGGACCACCTCACAGGGTGGGTTGAAGCTTTTCCCTGCAGTAATGCTACAGCAACAGTGGTGTCAAGAGTTTTATTAGACCCAACCTAGAAAGATTATCATCATATGAACTGTTGTTTGGAGTAGTTTTCACTACAGGAAGCATATGATTGATTCCCTGGAAACCAAAGAAAAAGTGTTGAAACAATATGTGTATAAACTGTCCAGATATTTTGAAGTTCTTAGGAAACAAGGACTATTAGCCCAAACACCACCTTTGGAGTTTCCAGTCCATAAATTCCACCACAATGATTGGATGTTGATCTGGAGCTGGAAGGAAGTTAAACCCCAAGTGAAAGGGCCCGTGCCAGCCCCACAGGAGTGGAAGGTGGAATCTCACCAAGGAGATCCATTGAAGTTGACGATCCAAAGAACCCAATGGACTGGTGGGCAGTAACCAGTGGGAATAGCGTTCTTCATCATCTGGACTATTTTTGTATTTTTCTTTCTTAGGACTGAGTGGTTGCCTATGCTGTTTCCCAACTGAAGAGGACTACAACTGATCAGATTCCTTTGCGCGCTCTCCCAGATGTATTGGTTTTGTAATTGTGCTTTTAAGACCTTAGAACAGCGGTTCTCAACCTGGGGGTCGCGACCCCTTTGGGGGTCGAACGGCCATTTCACAGGGGTCGCCAAAGCCCTCTCTTGCCCCCCCCCCCCACGCCTTCACTCACCCTCACTCTCTGCTCTGTTGGATCACCGGCCGTTTGCTTACCCCGCCCACTCCCAATCTATTGCTGCCTCCTGAGTCCCAGCTGATGGCTAGAGGGAAAAAAACTGTTTAAATTCTTGCCGCGGGGCTTCAAAGGGCCGCCCTATAGCCAGTGGTGGGATTCTGCCGGTTCCGCCCCGTCCCTTGCCCCGCCCCTCTGCACCACTATTTATTGCCAATAAATAGTGGTGGGCGAGGGGCGGGCGAGCCAGCAATTTAACAAATGGTTCGGTGCTTTTTTGTAATTTTATTGGCCGCGGAGCTTCAGCATAGGCTAATTAGCCCTTGATTAGATCGGCTCCCGACTCTCAGCTGATTTGCTCTCAGCTGTTTTGCTCAGGGCTCTGCTGCTTCCTTGCAAAGAGTCCTGGAGTAGATTTTTTTTCCCCTAGCTATGCTGAAAAACAAAACTGAAAGTAAAGCAGGCTGTTGGCTTTGCTGTTGCTGCAACATTGGAAAATTAGGCAGGCAGATTTCTTTTCTTTTTCCTCACCAAAAAAGGTAGGTGCAAACAATGGGAAATTTAGGGAAAAAGAGGAGAGTTCAAGATTTTAAAACACAAAAGAAAAAAAGCTCTATTTAACTAGGGAATTGTAATAATTGAGATACTATTAATTGTATATTGTGTTGAAAGCAGAAATGGTTAAGTTGTGGTTTGGAGGAATATATGGGGGAAATTATTTGGTTTATTATTATTGGTAAATATAATTAATTGATTTGTAAGAAATTGGATTGCATGGAAATAATTGGAATATTCATGTTCATATTGATTAATATACAAAAAAGAGTTATATAACTAATTGATTTATATTAAAATGTTGAATTTATATTAAACAACTGTAATATTACATAATTAACCAATGTGAGGATGGATATAAAAATAGATGACAATGGGAAGGGGTATAATATAGAACAGAAGGGAAAAATTGAATTTGATTAAGATTAGAGATGAGGATGAAGGGTAATATTGGTTTTTTTAAAAAAATAGATAAGGAATAAATATGGCAAAAAGGAAATATAGAAATTGTAAATTTAATTGAAATGACTAAACACTGTTTAAATTTGTGAACCAGCCAAATACTCTGTTCAAAGAAAATACATTGTATGTTTGTATGCGTGTTTCTAATTATTGTTATTTATTCATATTTGTTCTCTTTTATTCTTTAAAGTTTAACAATTCATTCTTTATCTTAATATCTTTATATTTGTTTGGGGTTGGCTTTCTTCCCTTTCATCTTTTTTATTGTACAGCAATCTTTCTCCTCAAATCTACCACCTCTCTCTTTTCTTTCCTTCTTACTTTCTCTTCCTCCCCCTCTTCTTCTCTTCTTCTCTTCCCTACTTCCTCTTCCTTTCTCCTTCTCCTCCTCTCTTCCTCCCTCTCTTACCCTCACTCCTACTCTAATTTCCCTTCCTTCATCCCTCTCTATTGCTGTATCCTTTTATGCATATGGACTACTCAGACGGCTGAAAAAGTTATTTCTGACTGGTCCTCGCACTTTTGACCAGTCCTCGAACTTACAACTGTCCTCACATTTTACGTTTTTGCCCTATCTTGTCACCATGGTGAAGAGAAGCAGTTGTGAAATGAGTGACACAGTTGTTAAGAATGCTACAATGGGCATAAATGATGACCAGTCATAAGTGCGAAGACCAGTCAAAAGTGCGAGAACCTGTCAGAAATCCCTTTTTTCAGCCCTCTGGGTAGTCCTTTTATGCATATGGACTACTCAGAGGGCTGAAAAAGTTATTTTTGACTGGTCCTCGCACTTTTGACCAGATCTCGAATTTACGACTATCCTCACATTTTACGTTTTTTGCCCTATCTTATCACCATGGTGAAAAGAAGCAGTTGTGAAATGAGTGACATGGTTGTTAAGAATGCTGCACGGGGACTTCCTGTTTGCTCTCTGTCGCTGCCAGACGGTCCCTCGGGACTGCCAGCCCCATCGCCTGTAAAGAGCCGCCTTTACATCTGAAAGGCGGCTCGAAAAACTCAATTTCCATAAGGAAATGTGAGACAGAGCAGGTGAGGGCAGGTAGAGCTCTCTGCGAAGCCCCGAGAGTTTTTTTTTACTCTTGGGGGCGAAGCAGATGAGGCTCCCTATTTCCCACGCCGCTGCTCCGGGCTTTGGGAGACCTCTGCCTTTTTGCAGAGCCAGGCGACGAGAACAAGCCTTTTAAAGAAAATTAACAGACTAAGTAAAGAGGATGAGATCTGGACCTGTGACCCTAAATCGCAAGTATTTTTATTTACTTTGTAAAAGATATTGAAGAAAGCAAAAAAGAATTTTTAAAATGGCGACTGCCGAAGCTTGAGCAGGGAAAGCTGAAAAGCTGAAAAGGGAAAGTCCTTCCGTTTCTTATTAAGCCACAAAGTAGCGGAATAAATACTCCTGGCTACAATTGAAGAAAAAGCTCCACTTTTGTGTTTTCTCTTTCCTGGAGATTTGATATTGATCTTGTTTGGAAAGAAGCTCTTTTTTTTCTCTTTGTTTTTCTTTTCTTTTCTAAAGTTTGTGTGGAAATATGGCGTTTAGACTAACAAAGCCAGACAAACAAGCGGGGGGGGAATTCCCCCATTTACAAACTATATGAACAAGTTCTAAACCTACAGACTCAGAAAACTGATTTTAATATAATTGAATTTCTCTTGGAGGAGATTGTAAGAAGGGATGAGATTATGAACCAGAACTTTGAAAAATTTAAGCAGGAAATTAAAGAAATGGTGCAATTAAAGTTTGATACTTTGCAACGAAAGATTGTAAAAGTGACTAATGGTTTTTCAGAAATTGCTATGAAGTTGGATGCAAATATTAATTTATTAGAGTCTAAAATGGAGGAAATTGAGGATAATTTGGACAATAAAATACAAAGAATTGAAAATGATTTGATAAACACTCAAGACAATAGCTTAGAAGAAAAACCTAAAATGGAAGCTGATCATGAGACTTGTAATGCTGAAAATATAAAACAACGGATTGAAAAAGAAGTTTTAATGATGCAATATAATCTCACAGAATATGCAATTAGACTGAGAGGAATACAGGAAAACAATAGAGATGACTTAAGGAAAATATCTTCTGAAATTCTGGCTGGGATCTTAAAGGTTCATCCTGAGGAAGTATTTTGTAGGATTGACAGAGTCTATAGAATAAATTCCTGGATTGCAAAGCAAAGGCAACTGCCTAGAGATGTGGTGATTTATTTTACAGATAAAGAAATAAGAAATAATATTGTGCAAAAATCTTTTAATTCTACTTTGCAATTGTTTGGAAGAAAGATTTGGATATATAAAGAATTACCGCCTAAGATGTTATTGGAAAGAAATAAATTTGGTTTTCTGGTGACTGAGCTTAAAAAACAAAATATTTTATTTAGATGGGATGTTCCAGTTGGTATAATATTGAGATATCAAGGAGAAAGATACCAATTAAATACTGTTGAAAAAGCGGAAGAATTTCACCAAAATTTTTTGAAAATGAGCTCAACATTTTTATGCACAACACAAGATAAGCAGAAGGAGTTGGAAATAAAGGAAAAATATCGAGCTACAGAGGCCTCTGTAGATGAATCGCCTTTGGATTCTTTAGATGCCTCAGTTGGATCATCTATAAATAAGAGAGACGTGGCATCGGACTCTAACGTGATGACTCATCAAGTCACAGACAAGCATGGAAATCAATTAGTTGATACACAACTTATAGAAAAGAAATATGAGCCACAAAAGCAAAACCAACAAGACCAAGTCATAAATCAGAATGAAAATCGACCAGTTGATATACAACTCGTAGAAAGGAAATTAGGATGGAGATCAAACCCACAAAAATTCAAGAAAAAAAGAAATAGATCTCACAAAAATAAAAATTTCTAAATTAGGCAACAGTGAAGCCAGTTATTTAAAAGATGACTGAATACATGAAAAGATAGTTGAGGCAAAGTATTGGTTAATACTATCCTGAGGAGAGTGACAGACCTCTGCAATGCCATAATTTTGGGATGTGAAAAGGGCCTTAAATTGTTGGATTGGAATTATCTATTTTGGATTTTTTTTTTGATAAATGTATTATGTTTATGCTGAGCTATATGGCAAGAGAGCTATGCTGGGGCATGCAGAAGATCTGGTTGTTACCCCATTATGACGGTGGGAATTAATAATCCTGAAGAAAGCCACTACTACAGATATTATATGGAATACAATTACAATGTCACTCGGGTGTTAGTTTTCTTTTTTTATATATATGAAGATATTCATTACTGATGGGGGCAGATGATAACTGAGGATTTTGAACATTTTGTTGCAATCAGGATGTTATGTTACCCTAATATGGGTGATGGAGTTAACAATCCAGTGGAAAGACATCAAAGAAGACATTATATGAACCATAAGTTTAAAGTCATTGATTTTATTTATATAAGGGAATTTTTTTTTAGTAGGGTGGGCAGAAGAATAAAGATATTAAGAATTGTTATGTATGGTAATTTTGTAGGAAAGTGGGTGGAGACAGGCTAGTTTATTGATTGTTTAGTTTAAGAAAAGGGATGTCTAAGAGATATATTGGAGTGGAGGAAATGGATAGAGTTGAATAAATGTCAAATTAGGATTTATTATATAGTTTTATAGGGGAAGGCTGCTTCGAAATGTTATATTAATATACACAAAAGATTAAATGTTAAATTAGGATTTATTATATAGTCTTAAAGTGGAAGGTTGTTTTGAAATGTTATATTAATATATAGATATATGTATGGGGGAGGAGAAAAAGGGCAGATTATTGCTAAATTGGGAGTTATAATAATATTACCATGCTAAATCAGAAGTTATTATACAATGTTATAGTAGAATGTTATTTTGAAATGTATGGTAAAAGGGGGATGTAATAATATTATTAGAAAGAAAGGGTCAGTATTTGGGGGATGGAGTAAGGGGATGGTAAAATATTATATAATCTGTTATGAATTTGGATCTTACTTTGTAGAAGTCACAGGGGGACGGGTGGTGAGGGGGGGTTAGGGAGGAGGGGGGGAGAAAAAAGGGGGAAAAATCTGTATTTGAAAAACTTTTTCAATAAAAAAAAAAGAATGCTGCACGGGCATAAATGTGAGGATGGTCATAAGTGTGAGGACCAGTCAAAAGTGCGAGGACCTGTCAGAAATGACTTTTTTCAGCCCTCTGAGTAGTCCCTATACACATAGCCATGGCCACCCGGTCACATGACCAGCTAGCCACGCCCACCCAGTCACATGACCTCCAAGCCATGCCCACAAAGTAAGCCATGCCCACAGAACTGGTAGTAAAAAAAATTAGAACCCACCCCTGGTTGGGGGTCACCACAACATGAGGAACTGTATTAAAGGGTCACGGCATTAGGAAGGTTGAGAACCACTGCCTTAGAAGGAAGATCCTGGATCCACTGGAGGAGACTGAAGCCCGCAGACCAGAGTGATCCGGTCACATACCAGGTAACAAAAAGTGACAGGCCATTGGTGCTGAAGTTCAAGAAGAATACACCCTGCTGAGTCCTACCGGCAACGGACTCTCAACGCACGGTGGTGATGATCAGCCTTGCTGAACCACCCCGGAAGCTGGTTCCCCGCGCATGGCCAAAGCTTGGAACGGAGGAAGACAACATTCCATGACTGTAATTTGTAATGTAAAATCCATTAACTGTGATAGATTCCAGTGAGCACTACTTAAAGACACTCATGCTTGAGGAAGATTGGGTGTGGGGACTCTGGGCAATAGCTATTTTAGCCCTACTGTTGGTATTGTTTTATATATATAAGGACCGGTTCTGTGGGAAACCTAGGACTACGATTGATATTGCCCTACCCCAAGTTATGCATACCCCTAACCCTCTTCCTGACATGGTGAATTTGTAAACTACGGGTCTTGCACTCTTAAGGCCTTGTGGGTGTAGGAATTAGGTCATTATGATTTATTTATGGCTTTGGGTACTATTAGCTAAAAAGTCTAGTGAGTGATACTATCTTGAACAGTAGTTCCCAATGTTGCGTCAGTGTCCAAGAAATCCCCCTTGTCCCTGCGGAAGGATTTGAAGATGTCAAGAATCCCAGGGGACCTAGCAGCATCAGGACACTGAATGGGGACACTTTGGGTCAAGTCTACTCCCGCCAACAACGTGGCATCAGAAGGTGGAGTGGGTACCTTAGTCCTAAACCAACCCCTAGACCTAAGGTTAAGAGTTTGACAATCCCGGTAAAGGGGGGAATACAAGAACAAGGAGAGAACGGACCCCTACAACAATTGAAAAGAGGAGATTACATATCAAGGATACTGGAATTGGGTCAAAACCTTGTTAATCAGTATGACCCTACCCTAGGTCAAAACTGCTGGTTGTGTTTATCTGCTAGTCCTTCATCTTATCATGCTGTCCCAGTTGAGCAAGATCTCTGGGAAAGGACAAAAGCTACCCTAGTCCTTAAAAAGGATATTAGACACAAAGCAGCAACATCAAAGTTGCAAGGAGATTTTTATAAGGCATTCCAACGGCTGGGAAAAAGCCGCCTCCCTATTGCCAGCGCAATAGCCACAGGTGTGGAAATCAAAGGGTCACCCTCTCTGTGTATAAAGAGACATCAGAAACCTGGTAGGCCTGTAGGATCCCTGACAAAAGAACAATGTCCATCAGAAGTGTACCTTGGTCCTAGAATGAACATTAGGGATGTAAAACTAACCAAAGATCTTTTTCCTTCTGCACACCACTCATTCACTTTCTCATTACCACCAACTGCCATCATCACAAGATGGGGAGGATGGAAGGGGTCCTGGAATGTATCCAAGGAAAGGTGCCCCAGTCTATTCCAGCCCCCTCACTTCCCTATCTGGCTCTCCATTAGGTCCAGCACAGGTTTATGTGTCTTCTTTCCCCCTGGGAATACTACCTCCCAGTATCTTTTTGAAGGTCCAATCCTCAGAGATAAGCAAAAGGACCCTTCACTAGAAGTCCCATTACAGCCGCTGGCTGGAATGTTTGTGGCGGGGACTTTGGGGGTCTGGACTAATGAAAAGAACCATCGGACCCATGCTTTCTCCATGAACATAGGCGTATGTGTAAGGGAAAAAGGAGTTTTCTTCTTATGCGGGAAGGATGCGTATTTATGTTTGCCAACAAATTGGACCGGAACATGCACACTAGTACACCTTTTTCCTAAAATAGGTGTTGTCAGTGGAGAACATACCATCCCTGTTCCTCTCATGGGGCATGTTCAGAAACGGGTACCAACCCTAGTCCCACTATTAGTAATCATGGGGATAGGAACTCCAGTTGGAACAGGTATAGGTGGAGTGACACACTCAGTAATACAGTTTCAGCAATTATCAGAGGAGCTCCAAGAAAGCCTGAACCAAATTGCTGGAACCCTGGTAGAAGTCCAAGACCAGATAGATTCATTGGCAGCAGTGGTCCTACAAAATTGACGTGCCTTAGACCTCCTAACCACAGAGAGAGGAGGTATGTGTGTATTTCTGGGAGAAGACTGTTGTTTCTATATAAATCAGGTGTGGTCAGAGAAGTTGCCAAGGAATTGCAGGATAGGGCATCCAAGATAGGTCAGTGGTTACAAACAACGGACATGTGGTTTTCTTGGTTGCCTGGATCCGGCTGGATTAAACAAATGTTATTCTTGTTGATATGGGCTGTGGCAGGCCTAACTTTTATTCCCTGTGCTAAAACAGCTATCTATCAGAGCAGTGAAAGCGATACAGACTGCGAAGGAGTTAGTTTTGACAGAGCGCTTTCTTGAAGATAAAGACTCTGAAACAGACACATGTAAAAATGGAGTCTGGGAAAGAATGGAGGGAGTACCTCCAAAGATTAAGAGAGTGAAGATCAAGAAATACCTATCTCTCGCCTAGATTAGTCATGTTTTGTTAGATATTATATGTTAGCTTTGTTTATCTAAAGGAATGGAATGATATTTACTAAAAAGTTGAACATGTAAGGAATGGTGAAAGTTTCTGCATGGAAAAACTTTCAAAGGGGGGAATAATGTGAATAAAAGAAGGAATCATATAGAGTCAGCTACATGAACTCTAGGAGACCCTCTCTATTCACATTATTATAAGAGAAAAACTGCTTAGCTACATGAACTCTAAGAGACCCTCTCTATTCACATTATTATAAGATAGAAAAGTGCTTGCTTGGAGATTATATTAAAAATCAGCTAAACCCCATTAAGTGGTAATATATCTTCTGATGAGACCTAGATGTCACGGAAGGACAGCCATATGGAAAACATTTGAGGGGCCCCACTGTCAAAGACAAGGACATATATGTTACAAAAAGTTACTTAATCCAATAAATTTACCTAAGGACAGCAGTAAATCTCCCATTAGCAACTACAAGCACTTAAGGAAAAGTTGTGTAGCTAAGATAATCTTATAAACTAAAAATAATGGTTTACTAATGGTTTAGTAATTAGGAAATGTGTCAATTATCATATAACAAGTGTATGTTAACCATATATGGAAAATGCATGATCTCATGTTAACCATATATGGAAAATGCATGATCTCACCGAATCCTTTGTCTTAGAAATGTATAAAAACAGAGGTATCAGAGCTCTTTCCTTGTTCAAAGTTTCAGGTACAAATCTGGCTCTGAACCTTGCGCAATAAAAACTGTCTCTGGCTGACCCAGGAATGTTGTTTGGTCTCATCATTCCATAACAGGCCAGTGGGGTGGGAATGGAGATTTTGCAATATCCTTCCCCCAGGAGTGGGGAGGGAATGGGGATTTTGCAGTATCCTTCCCCTGGAGTGGGGTGGGAATGGAGATTTTGTAGTATCCTTCCCCTGCCACGCCCACCAAGCCACACCCACAGAACCAGTAGTAAAAAAATTTGGATTTCACCACTGCTTTAAAGGTAATAACCAGCAACTTGAATTGCACCTGGAAGCAAACTGGCAGCCAATGCAGCTTGTGGAGCAGTGGTATGACATGGGCCACCCTAGGGGCCCCCAAGAGCTGCCTGCGCCACTGCACTCTGCACCAGTTGAAGCTTCCAAATGCTCTTCAAGGGTAGCCCCATGTAGAGCACATTGCAATAGTCCAGATGTGAGATGAATAGGGCTTGAATGACTGAGCACAGGGACTCTCGATTCAGGAAAGGCCACAACTGGTGCACAACACAAAGTTGTGCAAAGGTCCAGCCCATGGCTGCTACTTTGTGCCCTGAATGCCACCTGCTCTTTTAGCAAGAGTTGCGAGTCCAGGAGAACCCCCAAGTTGGTGACCGGGTCCGTATGGGGTAGTGCAACCCCATCCAGAACTAAGTTAGTTAAAAGTCCTGGATGTTGAAGCCGCATGCACTCAAAACCACTCGGCCTTGCCAGGGTTCAGCTGAAGCCTGTTGTTCCCCATCCAGGCCCCCACAGACTCCAGGCACCATGAGAGGGCAGCAACATCATTTGGATCACCAACCCCTGGTGAATGATCTCACCCACCAGCTTCATGTAGATTTTAAAAAGGAGCAGAGAGAATACCAAGCCCTGCAGCACACCAGAAAGCAGCAGCCATGGGCTGTACCTCACCCCCTGTCAACACCAATTGAGATGGGCCTTGAAGAAAGGAGACAAACCAGCACAAAATTGTGCTGCCCAGACCCAAACACTGTAGCTGGCCCAAAAGTATACCATGGTTGATGGTATCAAAGGCTGTTGAGAGCTCAAGGAGAACAAGGATGGTTGCACTACCCCTATCTCGCTCTTGCCAGAGATCATCAACAAGTGTGACCAATGCTGTATCTGTCCCATAACCATATCACTTAAAAAAGTGATGGTTTTTTAAATTAGGAGGCAAACCAAGGCCTCTTTAAAAGGCCCCAGGAACGTCCCCTCCTGCAGTAAGGCATTTATCGTTGCTTGAACCCACCAGTGAAGTCACTGTCCTGGAGGTTTTCACCAACCAGGAGTGACAAGGATGTAAGACACTCTGCAGACACAATAAGAGCAAAGAAATAATGCTGTTTTGCCACTCTTACCACCATGAGATAGGCCTTAATAGTGGCTCTAAGTTGTGTCCGGTAAGAGTCATCCTTCATTTTCCTCCAGTGGCACTCTAGGAGTCTCTTAACCCTTTTCAGGACCCATAACTCGTCCATGAACCATGGGGAGACTCAGAAGTGATGGGTCAAGAGAGGCCACATAGGTGCAATCCTGTCCAGAGCCCTGGCTACCCTTTGACTCCAGGACGTTACCAAGGCTTCAGCAGGGCTGTGCAACAAAATTTCTGGGATGTCCCCCAGTTCCCTCTGGAACCCAATCAGGTCCATCAGTTGCTGGGGGCAGACCGGGGTGGGTTCTAAAAATTTTTACTACCTGTTCTGTGGGTGTGGCTTATTTTGTGGGCGTGGGTTGGTGGGTGGGGTAATGTGACTGGGTGAGCATGGCCAACTTTTTTTTTTACATTTAAAAGCATTTTTTCTACAACCTTAAGAGGTTGCAGAAAAAAATGCTTTTAAAAGCCTCTGACGATCCCAGCTGAGCTGCGCGATCATCAGAGGCTTTTTTTTTTTACTTTTAAAAGGATTTTTTCGGCCGAAGAGGTTGTAGAAAAAATGTTTTTAAAAGTAAAAAAAAAAAGCATCTGATGAGGTGGGCAGGGTAAGCGAGCGGCGACTGGGCTGGGGACCGGTTCGGGGGCGTGGCCAGCCAATGTTATTACCAGTTCTCCAAACTACTACAAATTTTTACTACCGGTTCTTGCGAACTGGGAGCAACCCACCACTGGGGCAGACCATTCTAATGGGCCCAGCTGTCCTGTGGAGGGGGGCAGCATAAGAGAATCTCACGGACACCAGGGCATGATCTGACCATGACAGGGGAATGTTAGATCCCTCACCAGATCATGTTGACATTGCTCCAAGAAGAAAATCATATCTGGTGTGTGACCACTGTCCCAAGTTGAGCCCAAGATGATCTGGGATAGGCCACGATGGTAGTCATGAATTCCTGGGCTGCTTCCAAGACCAGACCCTTGGATGGCAGGTTGAAGTCCCCCAGAACCATAAGTGTGGGGAACTCTATGGCCAGATGAAATGGCCTCCAGTAGCTCAGGCAGGGAGGCTGCCACACAGTAGGGAGGCTAGTATACTAGCAACAATCCCAACTGATCCTGTGAGCCCAGCTTCAGAAACAGGGTCTCACAACCAGAGACTTGGAGAGCAAGCCCCCTGAAGGCCAAGAGACATTCTGATGACCCACTGCCACCCCACCTCTCCTACCTTGGGGTCTCAGCTGGTGCCAAACCCTAAACTCAGCTGGGCACATCTCTGAGAGGGGAACCCCCCCTTCCAGAGGCAGCCAGGTCTCAGTGATTCAGGCCAGGTCTGCTTGCTCATCCTCAATAAGACCATGAATAAGGGGAGCCTTATTATTGACCAACATGGCATTCACCAGCAGCATTACCTCAGGGCCTCTGAGGGAATGCTGTCCAGGAACTGGGAATGAGCTCAGGGGGCCAGAACACATCACTGATACTACACATTGGGGGCATCTTCCCTTGTAACGGCCTGCCCTCTGGTTCCCATAGCATTCCATGCCCATCACCACTCTAATGCATTGTCCTGCCACATGTCCCCCAAGGCAATTACGCCACCCCAACCTCCCTCTTTCTAGAGCCAAGGACTCTGCCATTCCCTTCCAGTCACTCTCGTGCACTTCCTCAGACATCCTGGTGTGGGTAGGTGAGGGAGGGAGCTCACAAAGTGCTATAGCTGAAGCTCTCAGCACTAGCTGGGCTTCCACCTCTGCACTCCCCCCACCACATATGCGATGTCCTCCCACTTCAGCTGGTCCCACTCACTGGCCAGTGAGGGAGAAGATATAATGAATATCCATGTATTTAATCCTTTCCCCCTTTTATCACCTTGAAAATCCTTTTCAGAAGGATTCTGGAAGCTGCAAACAAGGCCTATGAGGGAAGGGGAGTGACTTGTTGCTCTGAAGCCTCACATTGTAAACCTCTGCTGGAGCAAATTATAGCAACAGAGCAGTCACTGCCCAGCTGCCCATTTTTTCCCAGCCTAGCCAAGGAGAGGGATCAGAGTACTTAACTGATTTGCACAATAAGCGTGAAAAGATCTGTGTGGCACTCCAAAGACTTTTACCTTATCACTGTCTCCATGCCCTTCAGAACTGGTACTGCCCAAATCAGTGCCAGAGGAAGAAACAAAAATGCCAGCAGAGGGAGGGCCTGTTGAGGCCTGGTTCAATGACCCTGGCAACACCCCTGTAGGGGTGGTAGGAGTTGAACCGCTGCTTCCTAGAGGCATTGATCCTTGCAAAAGGTAGGAGACAGATGGGACAGCCAGATGTGAGACAGGTAAGGAAGCTGAGGGCTTGGTGTTAGTCAAGATCTGGAATAAGAGAGTAAAGAAAACATGGTTAAGATGGCTTGGCTTGGCTTGCAAAGAAGACAAAATCCTTGGCCTGCTACTAGGCTACTGTGACATATTCCATAATTTCCATTTTTCATACTCCAGAGCAGAATACTACAATGTTCATTACTTCAAAATTGTAAATAGCAGATAAATAAGGTCTACTTGCCTGTATACATAAAAGTCATGACGAACTGTGAATTCCCTTCTCTGGGAGCCCAAGAAGATCCCACTGGATAGTGTAGAATTACTAAGCAAGGTTGACATTCGTTTTAATGTTATAGCTGGGGAGAACCAGCAGTCCTCCAAATATTGCTGGAGTGCAATTCCCAGCAGCTCATGCTAGTATGGCCAATGGTGAAAGGATGCTGGAGGCTGTGTCTTCTTTTAGGATTGCTTAATAAATGTAACTCTCTTTACATGGAGCCCTTTGTTTTGGAAACTCTCCCTGTGCCCATCAAACTATATCTGTTAAAATCGTAATTCTTATTTCAGAAGAGAGAGAAAGAAATGGTTATTTTGTCACTTCTGTTAAGGAGGATTTAACTGTGAGATGGCTCCAGAATGCCACATAACTGCAAGGAATTCTGCAACTGGACACAATTTACCACAGCACCTCACATGTTTATCTGGAAAGGAAGTGCTCTCTTTTATTTCAAAGTAAAAAAGTATCTGGCAATAACCTTGTCCAGCTGGTATCCTGCAAACAGACTCGACTACAACTCTAATGATGGAAGTTGGGATTCAACACATCTACAAGCCACCAAGCTGTGAAAGGCTACTTCAATAGTGTTTTTTAGGTTTTAAAACAGCTTATTGATCTAATTGTTTGCATGCATGTTGGTTTCAAAAAGAAGATTTTTCAAATCACATAAAAGCTTTTTTAGGTTTCAGAAAACACATGAAATTATGGAGGTCTATTATGTGGTCAGTTTAGGTGGGGGAAACTGTTACTCCAGGATAAAAACAGCTCTGATGTCTCAGTGGTGGATCAATGCCAAGGCCTACTTTGTGTGAGCTTTAAGAGAAAAAAACACCCACAGGTTTCTAAACTTGCAACTAAACTGCAACCATGAGAACCAGAAAAAAAAGCATTAAATGTAAAATAAAGTAACCAGATGTGCCACAATTCTCAAGATGCCAACTTTGGTGTCAAACAGTAGGTCTTGCTTGCGCATGGAAATGGAGTACACAGTGTTCTGGGCTTTGAAGCTGCCCCCCCCCCCATATGTGCTAGCCTTGTCTATGTCAAGATAAACTCACACATCCTTGGGAATCTTGCACCCATGTTTTGTCAAGGTTATCAGCACAGCAATTTCTGATGAAACCTCCCACCATCAGCAACCATATTAATATTAGAACAAATGTGAGGGATCTCACGAAGAACGATGGTTCGTTGAGGGCGCTTCCAAGAAAAGGTCAGCACACAAGGATGCAATCAAATTAAGTCTTTGTTTAGAAGTAAAAGTAGAGTAAAATAAGTTCCCAGGCATGGAGGCATCCATGCCTGGATTGAGCCCATGGCTCAGTCCCATAGGAGAGTAGAACAAGAGCAGGGAAAAAAGGGAAAAGCAAAAGGCAGGGAGCAGCCCCTGTGCAGGGGTTCTTATAGGGGCCCCTGGCCCCTCCCTTACAAGGTGTGTGAGGGGGCCGGAGGGCCATTAACTTTCCCCAATGGGGCTGCAGGGACTGGAGCCCCTTGACCCACCAGTGGATCAAAGGTGCCTCTTTGACCCCATCTGGTGGCCTTTGAAGAGACTGCCATGGCTGGCACAAAACACCTAACAACAAAATTGTGCCTATATTCTAGAACCATCATCAAAATTTCAAGGAGACCCACTGGAGCCTAATCTTTTGATGAATCCAAGACAGCCAAAAAATGCTAGCTGCTGTGAACATGTTTTGCAACCAAGCTACTCAAAATTCATAATCATCCAAGTTCTCAGAATTTATTACCTGACTGGTTGCTTGAATGAGTTCTTGGGCTTTTGCCCGGCTTGCAAGACTGGCCTCTTCCATCTTGGAGAGGAGAGCAGTCACTAAGTAAAAAAACAAGAGTCTTAGACAAAAGTTCCAAAGCATGGAAGTGGGAAACAGGTAGATAATGAAGTGCCTAATGTCCCATCTCAGACTATATTTTGCAATACAAGTCACACCCATGACATTGCCACAACCACATCATCTCAGACTCTATGCTTAGACTTGCCCTATCTTCAGCTTGGAAAGCAACACTGAAAGATTTGTAACTGGAAAAGATTAAAAACTAAGGATGTACAGTGCTTTGGATTCAAAGCCAAAAAGATACTCTGAAGCAGGCAGAGCATGCACATCACACCACACACTTCTGGTAAGAGGAAATAAGAAGCACTTAGCAACTTTCTCCTCCTACTACTTGTTTTGGCAACTCATGTTGTTGACTGGGTTCCCAGTGCAGATTCCTAAGCTTTTATTTCAGGAATTTTCCAGAGAACAAAAAACACTTGGCCAGAATCAGGAGATGATGATGGAGCAACAAATATTTGAGCTACCCAAGCCTCAACTGAACTTGATCAATCAGCCTGCTCAATCTCCAAGTAGAAATCTGAACAAACCCACAATATAAAACTCCTTTTAAAAAAGAAGGAATGTTGATTTTTAGAACATCTTATTTGGTCTAAGATTTGCAGAGCCACACTGTAACTATATCTACCAATAAACTGGGTCCTCCCGCCAAACCTCCACTCATGACAGACTCTCCCCCCAACACACACTGGCCACCACTATGATACCTACATGCCAATACACCACTAGTGCACTCTAATCCCCACTGCAGATTCCATGACATGGGAGCAGGGGGTTGGAGCAAACTATGGGGAGGATGGGGTGACTGCTGCAGTGGCTGGTCCTCTTTGGGCTCAGACAAACTGTCCACTTCTGGCTCATCAGTTGGTACCCTGGGTTGCTCAATAGGGAGTTCCTCAGAAAGGAAGGAGACATCAGGTGTCTTGCAGCTGCTGTCCACTGTCTGGGAATCAGGGGTGAGTTTCTGGCCTGGGCCAAAAGGCTGAGGACTTGGTGGCTTGGCTGTGCCTGATTTCTCTGAACCAGACCATGAGGGCTCCTCCTTAACCCTCAAAGGGCCGACTGTACCCTGACTGCAGCTATCAGCTTTGGATTTCTTTAACCCAGTCTTCACTTTGAGTTTCTTCTTTTTCTTGGGCGTTGAGGCACTCTTTAGCTTGATGCCCTTCAGTTTCTTCACACCCATTCTGGCTTTCAGTCCTTTGACTTTCTTGGGCTTGAAGCCTGGTTTTTTAACATCAGTCATTTCATCTTGGCCTGCTGCTGGTGCCCCAACCATCAACACCTTCTCTTCAGACTTGAGGAAGGGTGAACGGCTCTCCTTATCTCTGTGACTTGTTTCTAGGATCTTACCCAATAACTCCAAACACAGGATGCAGTGAATCAATTCTCTTTATTGATCAATGTTTCTATTACAGGTATTGGGCTGGAAGTGACCTCTGGATGCCTGGGCCATGTCTTAAGTACCTGGGAGGCGGAGCTGAGGTAAGGAGGGGTCAGGGGAGGATCTAGGTGGATGAGGTGTTAACCCTTATCATGCCTGGGGATGGACAACGGTGGGCATTTATACACAACAAATCCCCCTCTAAATGCCCAACAGTTGGGCCTGCTTGTGTGTTTCGCACCTGTACCCCTAATTTAGATGTAAGGTAAGCATGCTGTTTACTTGGTAGAGGTTTGGTCAGGATGTCAGCGGCTTGCTCGGCGGTCTCACAATGTACAGCCTTAATGAAACCAATGTTCGTTAATTCTCTGACATGCTTGTGCTTAATGTCTATGTGTCTGGACCTTTGGCCTACAGCTTCTGCCATGGATATGTCTATGGCTGCCTTATTGTCCTCGTGTATTACTATCGGGTAGGCCGGTTCGGTCCAGATGCTGGTAAGCAGGTCGACAAACCATGTCAGGTTGTTAGCTGCTTTGGAGAGACAGATGTATTCTGCCTCGGCTGTGGAGGTGGCTACCAGGTTTTGTTTCCCGGTGTACCAATGTACTGGGCAGCCGTTGATGAGAAACACGTAGCCAGATGTGCTCTTCCTACTTTTTGTGTCGCCTGCCCAGTCAGCGTCGGCATAGGAGGTTAGGATGGGTTCTTTGGACATCTCTGGCTCTAGGTTCAGGTATGCGTCCATGCTGTGTTTTAGATACCTGAGCACACGTTTCACACCCTCCCAGTGGTACATCCTTGGATCGCTGACATGTCTGGATAGCAGGTTGACTGCCAGGAGGATGTCTGGCCTAGTCCAATTAGCTATATACAGTAGTGACCCAACAACAGACCTATAGAGGGTATTGTCCTTGAAAGTCTCACTTTCCTCGTTCATGTGTTTCAGGAAGTCAATGTGTATGGGCATATCACATGGCTTGGCTTCCTTCATGTTGCATTTAATTAACAGGTCCAATATTTTCTCCCTTTGGGAGATCTTGAATCCCTTCTGGGTTCTGTCAATCTGGACACCCAGGTATTTGTTCACCTTTCCCAGAGTCTTTAGGGCAAAATGTTTCCCCAACTGATTGGCAAACTTGTCACAATTTTGTTTATGCTGACCACAGTACAAAATGTCATCCACGTAGATGAGTACGTACTCTATGGATGTGCCCTCCCTCTTGGTGAAAAAGCATAGGTCGGCAGAGGTGGCTGTGAACCCCATGTCCTTGAGGATCTTTGCTAGGCACTCGTACCACCTCTTACCGGACTGTTTCAGACCATACAGACTTTTGTTCAATAACCACATGTCCTCCCCTTGTGTGTTTCTCCCCGGGGGTGCCCTGACAAAGATCTCTTTATCTAGCTTCGCGTGGAGGTAGGCTGTCTGCACGTTGAACTGGTAGACTTCTAGTCCTAGGATTGTGGCTACTACTAGGGCGCTTTTTACACTCTCTGCCCTGACCGTGGGTGAGTACGTATCTGTGTAGTCCTCCGGGTACCTTTGTGCGAACCCTTGTGCTACTAGCCTAGCTTTGTACAGTTTCTTATTGTCCTCTAGTTCTTTGATTTTAAAAACCCATTTAGTCCCGATGGCTACTTTGTTCTCTGGTACTCTGGATAGGGTATACACGTTTAACTCTCTCAGGCTGTTCATTTCCTTATCTATGGCCTCCTCCCATCTGGCCCTTTCCTCTCGTGGTAACCTAAGAATGTCCTCGTAGGAGTTGGGTGTTGTGGTGCCTGTGTGTATTGAAAGTATGTAATCGTCGAAACTTTTTGGCATTTTGTTTCTGTTTTGTCTTATGGGTCTGCTGGGCATTGTTTCTGAGTCGTGCATGTGTTGGGCTTCCCTCTCTGTGAGCGCATCTACTTTTACCTTTATGATGGGGTGGTTCTCCTTCCATTCTTTGGTGGTTACCCCTTTGTGTTTGTGTTTTTGTTTCTCGTGTGTCTCGCTTTCGGTTGTGTCTGGTTTGTTGTTAGTTCTAGCATTGTCATTAGCTCCTTGTCCGGGCAGTACCTCGTTGAGGTGTATTCTTGACCAGTTTGTGTTCTCGTGGAATACAGCTGATCTGGACACGACAAATCTGTTGTCCTTGTCAATGAATCTGTACCCCTTGGTTCCGGATTCGTACCCCATGAATCTTAGTCTCCTCGACACTTTGTCCCCCTTTCTCCTTAACTGTCTGGGTATATGTACATCTGCAGTTACCCCAAATATGTGTAGGTGAGCTATTTGGGGCTTCCTGTTATACATGACCTCATATGGAGTTTTGTTCACTACGCTTGACCATATTCTGTTCAGTGTGTAATTTGAATATGTGAGTGCCTCTGCCCAGAAGCGTTGCCCCAGCCCTGCGTCTTCTAGCACGGACCTCACCATTGTTTGTAACATACCATTCCTGCGTTCTGATACTCCATTCTGGAATGGCGAAAAGGCAAAGAGGAGAAGTGTAGTATCCTGTGTTTCTTTGTCCAATTGGAGAAGTCCCTTGATAGGAACTCTGAGCCCCTATCTGTCATAATTTGTTTTATTTTTATGTTATGTCTCCTTATCTCTGTGACTTGTTTCTAGGATCTTACCCAATAACTCCAAACACAGGATGCAGTGAATCAATTCTCTTTATTGATCAATGTTTCTATTACAGGTATTGGGCTGGAAGTGACCTCTGGATGCCTGGACCATGTCTTAAGTACCTGGGAGGCAGAGCTGAGGTAAGGAGGGGTCAGGGGAGGATCTAGGTGGATGAGGTGTTAACCCTTATCATGCCTGGGGATGGACAACGGTGGGCATTTATACACAACAATCTCGGCTGAACTTTACACCAATAGAACCCATTTCCTTGACTGATGTGGTACTGCTCACCCTTTCCCGGATCAATATAGCAACCTTGGACTGGAGTTTTACTTTCCGACCTGAGTCCAGCGTACTATTCTCTTTGTGACTTCCAGCTTTGATCTTTTTTCCTGTTTTGTCCCTGTCAGGCTGGGCCTTTTTTTCTATCTTGGGTAATTCTTGCTGCTCAGAACTAGGAGATCCCTCCTTCAGCTTTTTTTTTGCACTTCTCCTGGGCTCCAGGGCAGTCCTCCAGATAGGCCCTCTGAGCTGCTGCGTGACCAAGAATGATGGCCATGGCATTTCTCCTTTGACTTAGATTGCCTGCTTTTGTGTTGCTCAGTTGAGGTATGTGAGGATCCAACTGCAGACAATCTGGTGCTAATTGAAGGGGACCAGGAGCGAGAGGTTCGGTGAAGTGAGTGGGGCATCGAGGTCCTCTGGTGTGAATGTTGATGATCTTTGCATTTTGAGCGTGATTTTGATTTCTTCTTTGGGTTCCAGGAAGAGCCATGTGTCTCCTTGGGTTTTGATGTCTTGTGTTCTTGTGATCGTTTACATTCTCTTTTTGACTTCTTTACATGAAGCAGAGCTAGAACCAGAGTGAGCTTTGGAGGCAGGGCACTTGGGAGCAGGTGGAGGTGGTGGTGGAGGCAGAGGTGATATGGCATGTTGGTAGCGTTCTTGTCGCTGGGTCAGGATCTTCCGTCTCAAGTCCACACCTTTCCAACGTGGATCTAGCTGGCTTTCACTAAAGTCAATCTGTAAGGATCCTTCCTCATCCGAGTTTGCATGCAATGATAGGAAGCCATCTCCTTCCACCACCCGGAGAGTTTGTTGCTGAACTGGTCGGCATCTACTTTGGAACAATCGAATGGGACTATACCGCTTATCCTCTGGTTGGACAATCTCACCTTCTTCAATTTCTGATTCACCACCACCACCACTTCCATCCCATTCCACTGATGACTGGAGCCCAACCCAAGGATGTCTACCTCTTTTTGACATTTTTTCTCCACCCCTCAGTTTAGCAATGGTCACTACCTCTAAGGACACCTTTCCTTCCAGTGGGGTCTTGGTTTTAGCATCCAAGTGCCCTTTGAGAGCAAAGTCCACCATGAATACCCGGCGGCATGGTTCTGAAGCTTTAGATTCTGCCTGATCTGAGGGAAGCTCCTCAGGCAGGGTGGAATCAGCACCAGGAAGCCCTTTGCTCTCAGGGGTGTCAGCAAACCATGTTGCTTCAGTCTCATAATCCCTGCTAGGTTCTACTTCTGGTTCTGAATCTTCCTGTCCTGTATCTGAGCTAGGGAAATCTTGGCTCAAGCTATTTTCATTGTAGATTCCAGCCAGTGTTTCTGAAATGCAGCTGATGCTATGTGACATATCAGGAGGATGCTGGTCACGGTCATTGTCTTCATCCTCATCGTCATCCTCCGGTGAAGGGGTACTAACAGAGGAGCTGGGGTTGGAGCCTGTGGGGTCAAAGGGGTCATATTTCTGGTCATGCCACCCACCCTCTGCTTCTTTGTTAGGGGAATCCCCAAAGCCAAAATCACCATTTTTTTTTAATTTGATTTATATGCTGCCCTTCTCCGGAGACTCAGGGCGGCTTACAATGTGCTCAGCAATAGCCTTCATCCTTTTGTATATTTTATACAAAGTCAGCTTATTGCCCCCACAACTGGGTCCTCAATTTACCTACCTTAGAAAGGATGGAAGGCTGAGTCAACCTTGAGCCTTGGCGAGATTCGAACCTGCAGTAATTGCAGGCAGCTGGTCTTAATAACCAGCTTAATAACAGGGTGCCTTAAACCACCATTGAGGTTATCTTCATCAGTAGGGTGGAAAGGATAATAAATATCTAAGTCTTGGGACTGCATGGAGGGGCAGGGATTTGAAGAGCCACCACCTTCACCAGGCAGGGCCTGATGGTGGGATGTGGAAGAAGAGGATGAAGAGCAAGAGGATGAAGAAGAGGTGCTGGAATTGGCCTTATCCAGGGAGTTACCAGGTGGTGACCATTGCTGAAATTCAGACTCTTGACCAGCAGCACTCTGTGGATGTTGTTACGCCCCAGTGGAGACCCCATGCCAATTCCCAAAGTCATGGCCAAACAAGGTGAAGAAGTCCTGTCTGCTTTAGGGGACTGCAAAATCTCGCTTCTTTCTAAAACAGAAGTCCAAGTAGCCCTGTGTGTTAAAGGCAGAGTTCTATGTGGGTCTAGAGCATAGGATTGCTCTGAAACAGAAGGGCGACCAATTTGGCAGGCTCTGCTTCCTCTCCAGCAAGGGGAAGATGATCCAAAGCAAGCTGTAAAAATCAAATGAAGTTATCAGAAATGCACCAAAATTATTTGAAAAAAATCTGCATTCTGAAAGAAAGAAATTCTCATGTTTCTCAAACACTACTCTGTTAAGTCTAACATAGCTGAAGGGCACCACATTGGTGAACGTTATTGTGGTCTAACAGTCCACTAAATGAGCTGCTCCTGAACATGACAGCCCAAATCTCATTTCTGATAAACTAGTTCTTGGATTTACTAGCTACAGGACTTGGTGTTACTGCAGAGGCTCTCATCAGTGGAAGAAGCTTCAAATTCTAGGCTGGCAGGCAGGGAAAGTAGAGGGACCAGAGGCAGGACATCTTTTTGAGTATTTTGGAGGATTTCCCATGTAAAAGAAAAAAAAATGGGCTGATGAAAATTCAGCTTCTTACATCAAAACATACACAATAATGAATTGGGGAAAGGAAAAATATACACATTTACCCCACTAAAAAGTAACACATATTGTATCTCGTTGCTAGGCTTGCCAGCCCAATTTCCTTGGCCATAATATAAAACTGTTGGCTCCAGATCAACAAAATGGGGAGTAGGAACACAAGGCTTGAAGGATCTCTGCCAGAATCCCTCTCTGGGGTCCACTAGAAGAGGATTTTTGGTTCATACAAGTAGTCCTTGACTTACGACTGTAATGGAGTCTACCCATCAGTCATAAGTCATGATGGTGGTAAAGCAGGTCACCCATGTAACCACCCCGTTTACCGTATTTTTCGGTCTATAAGACGCACTCTCCCCCCTGCCTAAAAGTGGGTAGAAATGTCTTTGCGTCTTATGGAGCAAATATTGTGGCGGGGGGAGGGGGGTTGGTGCAGCAGCGGCGTTTGCCACTACCTCCTCTCACCGCCACCACTCACCACTGCGGAATGCTGGAGCCTTCACTGCTGGGCAGCTGATTGGTGGTTGGATCAGCCTCCCGGAATACCACTGATCAGCTGTTCTAGGCGGCCACTGATAAGGCAGTCCTTAAGCAACTGCTGTAGTCGTAAAGTGACTGCCATGGTCATAAAGTGAACACTAAGGTCAAAAAGCAAACCAGTGGTTCGCTATGGGCCAGTTTTGCCAAAACCCAGAAATGCCAGGTTTCGGCAAAAAATGTCATAAAACATGGGCACATGACTGCGGGATGCTGCAAACAGCCATAAATGTGAGCCAATTGCTAAGCACCCAAAATGTAATATGACTAGGTGTTTGTGTGGCCACTGGAACTTCAGAACTGGGTCGTAAGTAGCCCCAGGGAGGTCCATTGTAACTTCAAATGGTTACTAAGCGACTGGTCATAAGTCAAGGACTAACTATATTTCTACCCTCTTCCTCCTTATTTGCATATGCATACAGGCACACTCACACACCAGCCTTCTGCATCCTCCAGGACAGGTTTCTTCTGGAGATGCCTGAAAGAGCACCAACATCCCCCAGCTGCACTTCAGCTACCAGCTCCACTTCTTCTATATTTTCATTTTCATTTTATTTGATTTATAGTGGGGATTTTCATCCCCACTGTTGAGAAACAGACAGACAATTAGGATATTCATTTCATTTGTCCTCTTAGACTCCATGTTTAATCCTTGAAGCTTCAAAGGTAGAAAGCCTATGTAACACAGGATCCACACACACAATCCTTAGTTCTGTAGTGCCAAGACTGCATACAGGAACGTATGTACATTACTCTGGACAAAGTTAGCAAGGACAGCCTTTTATAAGTTTTACCAGAGAGCTGAATCAATTTACAGCTGCTGACTTTAAAAGATGCAACTTTTCTTTTTCTTGTGCAGACTTCATAGACATCATCCATATCTTTGTTATCTCACTGATGTGGTAGTGTAGAGCTGCCTTTAACAATGCACATAGACTAAGACAACTATTTATCACTTCAGCAACCTGGTATCTCCACTGACTTCTACAGATGCATAAGCACAATTCAGATATTTTGACCTTGTGTACTTCAGAAATGTCTGCTTCCACCATCATATCTGCCTCTGATAAGAATTTGGTTCCTCTTCACGATCAGGATTTGCAGCCAATAGCATCCTGGAACATTTATCCTAAATAGAACACAGCTAGAGATAACAACTGGCTGGAATCTGTGCCACTCCTTCAGATCCAAGAAAGCAGGAGGCAATGGAGGCTGCTAGAGTGAGGATGCAATGAGCACCTGAAGTTAACAGCTGGCAGAATCAGAATTTCACCAGCAGAGTAATAAGGCAATACCTGGTTTGCAGATTTATGTCAACCTTTCAGTTTCCTTGGGTTGTTTGCAACAGGCAACAGGCAACTGAGCAACTTGTGAAATTCAACTCCATATCAGGACTTGTGATTTCCTCTTGTTTACTCTCCCATCAGATCAGTGTTTTTCAAAGTTGGCATCTTTAAAATGTGTGGACTTCAACTCCCAGAATTTCCCAGCAAGCATGGGAGTTGAAGTCCACACAACGGAAAGATGCCTACTTTGAAAAACACTGCTTTAGAGCATGCTGCTGCCGCCACCAAACAAAGGACAAGAACTGGTTACAAAGAACAGTGTACTCAACTGTAAGAGGGTCCTGATCTCAGATTTTCTTAACCAGTTTCTCTTGGCTTTTCCTCAAACTGGTGTTAGATCAGCTACACTAATTACTTAAGAGTGATTTATGAAGACTGTGGTCATAAAAACCAATTGTAAGAAACCCTAAATTAAGTTCCATCATAACATGGGAGAGTCATTCCAGCAAATCAACATCTCCAGCTATATCTTCTTCAGAAGCAGTTGACTAGAATGCCCCTCTTCCCAATTCTAAAAAGCTATCAAATCTTCCTCAATAGATGGCTCATCAGAAGCAGATGAAATACCCATATTCTTAACCTAATCAGGATCAACACCTTAAAGGGAAGAGAAATGACCCAGATGTTTCAAGCTGTAATTCCCATAAGCAAATATTAGTCTAGCCAACAGTTAGAAACTCTGAAATCTGCAATCCAAAACATATGGATTCAATTCACATATTCAATTGTGAGCATCTTTCCTAAAGGACTTTTAAATAGTATAATACATCTGAAGAGCAATATTGGTTATGCATCTCAGGACATATTTATTTATTTATTTATTTATTTATTTATTAATTAAATTTTTATACCGCCCCCTCTCCCGAAGGACTCGGGGCGGTGAACAGCCAGAATTAAAAACACATAATACAAATATTAAAATACATTAAAACAAAATTAAATTATCTTTGGCTTCTCCAATTTTAAAACCCCTTACCCATAAAATTCACCCAATTAAAAATTTTAACCCAGCCCAGCTTGCTGAAATAAAAAAGTCTTCAGGGCCCGGCGGAAGGTCCGGAGGTCCGGGATTAGTCGTATCCCTGGGGGTAGCTCATTCCAGAGGGCGGGTGCCCCCACAGAGAAGGCTCTTCCCCGGGGGGTCGCCAGCCGACATTGCCTGACAGACGGCACCCTAAGGAGACCCTCTCTGTGGGAGCGTGTTGGCCGGTGGGAGGTTATCGGAGGCAGAAGGTGGTCTCGTAAATAACTGGGTCCTAAGCCATGGAGCGCTTTGAAGATGAGAACCAACACCTTGAAGCGCACTCGGAAGACCACCGGAAGCCAATGCAGCTCGCGCAGGAGAGGTGTCACGTGGGAGCGCCATGTCGCCCCCATAAGTACCCGCGCGGCCGCATTCTGCACCAGTTGGAGCCTCCGAGTGTTCCTCAAGGGGAGCCCCATGTAGAGAGCGTTGCAGTAGTCGAGGCGGGAAGTGACGAGGGCATGAGTGACCGTGCATAGAGAGTCCCGATCCAGAAAGGGGCACAACTGGCGTATCAGGCGAACCTGATAGAAAGCCCCCCTGGCCACGGCCGTCATATGCTCTTCTAAAGACAGCCGTGCGTCCAGGAGGACACCCAAGTTACGCGCCCTCTCCGTGGGGGCCAATGTCTCGCCCCCAATAGTCAGCGATGGCACCAGCTGACTATATCGGGACGCCGGCAGCCACAGCCACTCAGTCTTGGAGGGATTGAGTCGGAGCCTGTTCCTCCCCATCCAGACCCGCACGGCCTCCAGGCACCGGGACATCACTTCAAGGGCATCGTTGGGGTGGTCTGGGGTGGAGATGTACAGCTGGGTGTCATCAGCGTACAGATGGCACTGCACCCCAAAACCACGGATGATCTCGCCCAGCGGCTTCACATAAATGTTGAACAGGAGAGGCGAGAGGACCGACCCTTGTGGCACCCCACAAACCAAGTGCCTTGAGGTCGACCTCTGCCCTCCAGCCAACACAGACTGCGACCGGTCGGAGAGATAGGGGGAGAACCACCGTAAGACAGTGCCTCCCACTCTCAACCCCTCCAACCGGCGCAGCATGATACCATGGTCGATGGTATCAAAAGCCACTGAGAGGTCTAATAGGACCAGAACAGAGGAGCAACCTCTGTCCCGAGCCCTCCAGAGATCATCAACCAACGCGACCAATGCCGTTTCCGTGCTGTACCCGGGCCTGAAGCCGGACTGGAACGGATCTAGATAGACGGTTTCATCCAGGTACTGCGGGAGCTGTCGCGCAACCACACTCTCAACAACCTTCGCCAAGAAGCGAAGGTTGGAAACTGGACGATAGTTTGCTGAAACAGCTGGGTCCAGAGAGGGCTTCTTGAGGAGGGGCCTCACCACCGCCTCTTTCAAGGCGGGAGGCAAGAACCCCTCACTCAAAGAAGCATTTATAATCCTCTGGAGCCAGCCTCGTGTGACCTCCCGGGTAGCCAGCACCAACCTTGAGGGACACGGGTCCAATAAACATGTGGTTGCGTTCAACCTCTCCAGCATCCTGTCCACGTCCTCGGGAGTCACAGGGTCGAACTCATCCCAGGTAACCGTCTCAAGACAGACCTCGGACAACCCGCCTGTACCTACCCAGTCAGAGTCCAAGCCTTCCCAAATCTGAGCGACTTTATCGTGCAGATAATGTGCAAAATCCTCAGCACGACCTTGCAAGGGGTCTTCCCGCGCTCCCAGATGGAGAAGGGAGCGAGTCACCCTAAACAAGGCAGCTGGGCGATTTTCTGCCGACGCGATAAGAGCGGAAAAGTAATTACACTTCGCCACCTTTATCGCCACTAAGTAGGCCTTGATATAAGACCTCACTAGTGTACGGTCAGATTCGGAGCGACTGGCCCTCCAACTACTCTCTAGGCGTCTTTTCCGGCGTTTCATCCCCCTCAGCTCCTCGGAGAACCAAGGAGCTGGGCAGATTCGGCGCCGGGTCAGAGGCCGCAAAGGCACGACCCGATCTAAAGCACCAGCGGCCGCCCTATCCCAGGCGGCCACCAGGTCTTCCGTCGAGTCGCGCGCCAGAGTCTCAGAAAATGGCCCAAGCTCCATTCGGAACCTATCAGGATCCATCAGGCGCCTGGGGCGGAACCACCTGATCGGTTCCGCCTCCCTGCGGTGGGGCATAGCGGTCAGGAAGTCAAGTCTGAGGAGAGAATGGTCTGACCATGACAAGGGTTCAATAACTATATCCCCTGTATCTAAGCCATTCAACCACTGACCAGAGACGAAAACCAAGTCCAGCGTGTTTCCTCCTATGTGAGTGGGGCCCTGAATTAACTGGGTCAGGTCCATGGCCGTCATGGAAGCCATGAACTCCCGAGCCACCTCAGATGCTTCACCGATGGACGGCAGGTTGAAATCCCCCATGACTAAAAGCCTGGGGGTATCAACCACCACCCCGGCTATAACATTGAGGAGCTCGGGCAGGGTCGCTGCCATGTAGCAAGGAGCCAGGTACGTAACCAGCAGGCCCATCTGCCTCCCATGGCCCCACTTCACAAGGAGAGACTCACAACCGGCTATCTGAGGTACAGTGGCCTCCCTAGGATCAAGACCTTCCTTTACAATAACCGCCACCCCCCCCACCCCTACCCTGGGCCCTCGGCTGATGAAATGCGCGGAAACCCGGTGGGCACATTTCTACGAGGAGGACCCCCACCTCTAAGAGGTGTTTCAGTGTTTTTCCAACCTTGGTTGAATTCCCTAAGATCACAGTACAGGTAGTCCTCAAGTTACGAATGTAATGGAGTCTGCCCATTCCATTCATAACCCGAGGATTTGTGGGAGTGAATCTCATACCTTGAACGGGATCACTCCCTACTTTCACCCATGCATTCACTAATCAAATGCGAGGCTTGTTAAGTGCACATGAGGTATTTCAGGGTGTGGAAGGCCATGGGGGTCCTACTGACAGAACAGGCCACCTGCCTAAGACCACCCAAAGCCTCCCCGACCCACTGAAATACCTCATGCTACCCACAATTGCTTCCCCCCCCCACCCCCCACTGTGCTGGGTCACTTACCTTGTGAAGATCTAGCAAGCAGTCTCCTCTCCAGTCTCTCAGCCACATGCACCCCTCTGCTGCTCCCTTCGGGCTTCTGCAGGCCTTGCCTGGCAGGTTGCCGGCTGAAATGGAGCTTCTTAGGGGCAAATCCAGCCCTCCAAAAGAAATGATCCCATACAGAAAAAGAAGTGTACTATTCAAAAGAAATAACCTGGAGAATGAAACCTGTATGGAGGTGCCTATACAGGTAGTCCTGAACTTACAACTACAATTGGGACTGGAACTTGTCACTAAGCAATGTGGCTGTTAAGCGAGTCACACCCAATGTTAGGGGGTTTTTGCCAGTCATTAACCAAATCAGCATAGTCATTAAGTGAATCATGAGGTTAAGCAAATCTGGCTTGCCCTTTCTGGCTTTACTCCCAGGAAGTTTGCAAATGACAATCATGTGACCCCGCGACACTGTAACCATCATAAATGTATGCTGGTTGTCAAGTGATCAAATTCTGATCACGTGACCGCAGAGATGCTGCAATGGTCATAAGTGTGAGGAGTGGTCGTAAGTCACTTTTTTCAGTGCTATCGTAACTTTGAACAGTCATGAAACAAATGGTTATAAGTCAAGGTCTACCTGTAGTTTAGTACAACGACTAGCACTTATAAAGATCTTCAGTTAGGCATGTTTGCTCACCAATATTTTCTACATCAGAATAGGAACAATCATATGAGATCTCAACATACCTCACCCATTGGGCCATTTCTATTGTAGGCCAGGGCAGAGTCCACAGTTCTCAGGCAACTTCCTCCAATACCTTCAGTTTTAGAATTCCAACACCATTTACTTTGACTTGTGTACTTGCATTCTGTATCTGAAAACAACAAACAGGTATTTATTTATTTATTTATTTTTTAATTTGATTTATATGCCGCCCTTCTCCGGAGACTCAGGGCGGCTTACAATGTGCTCAGCAATAGCCTTCATACTTTTGTATATTTTATACAAAGTCAGCTTATTGCCCCCACAAACTGGGTCCTCATTTAACCTACCTTAGAAAGGATGGAAGGCTGAGTCAACCTTGAGCCTTGGAGAGATTCGAACCAGCAGTAAATTGCAGGCAGCTGTGTTAATAACAGGGTGCTTTAAACCACTGTAGTACCAAGGCTCTTTATGTTTTATAACCTACTACATCATGACATATGTCTGACTTAAAATAATATACTGTGCAATTCCAAATAATGCCTGCATATAAAGAATATTGATGGGAGTCTGGTGTTGCATAGACTATAAATCAGCTGGCTTCAGATGTGCACAAGCATCTTCCTTTTGGCTTTGTGTATTTTTTTAAAGAATAGTAGTCCTCAACTTACAATAGTTCAGTGACCGTTCAAAGTTACAATGGCACTGAAAAGTGACTTATGACCATATTTCACACTTACGACTGTTGCAGCAGCCCGATGGTCACATGATCAAAATTCAGACGCTTGGCAACTGACTCATATTTATGACAGTTGCAGTGTCCCGGGGTCAAGTGATACCCTATTGTGACATTCTGACAAGCAAAGTCAATGGGGAAGCCTGATTCATTTAACAACTGTGTTACTAACTTAACTAACTTCAGTTATTCACTTAAGAACTGTCACAAGAAAGGTCATAAAATGGGGCAAACTCACTTAACAACTGTCTTGCTTAGCAACATAAATTTTGGGCTGAATTGTGGTTGTAAGTCGAGGACTACTTGTATACCAAGTTTGCTTAACAACAAGTTAGTTATACCTAATTTTTCAGTGACCTTTAAGTCACCATAACAGCTATGGCCCAATATTTTCAGAAACCCCAAATCCATGCAGTCACAAATTTGCTTGAATGGCCTGAAAAAAGGCATTATTTCTCAATTTGCTATCTGCAATATAGAAAAAAGTAGTATGTTTTATGTAAACACTGTAAAGTGGCACTGGAATGCTTTGAGAATGCAGTGAAAGTGTTATAAAAAATGATTACAGAGCTGATGACTGGGGTCCATCTCAATCAGCCAGGCATGTTTTTTTCAAAGCCTTAACATAATACAGGTAATCCTCACGTTAGGAATGTAATGGAGCCTGCCAATTACTGTATTTTTCAGATTATAAGACGCACTTCCCCCCCCCCCCCAAAAGAGGGTGAATATTTGGGTGCATCTTATACACCAAATGTAGCCAAAAACGTGAGGCATGGAGGAGGCGATGGTCTGTGGCAATCCCTGCAGCCTGGAACAGCTGATTGGGGGTATTCCGGGAGGCTGATCCACCTGCCAATCAGCTGCTCGTGCTGAATCAGGCTGCAATAATGTGCTGAAGCTGACCTGGCTGTTTGCTATTTGCTGCAAGGACTGTCAGAGTTTGTTGCAGCAATCACATCCAGAAAGCACATACAAGTAACTGATTCAGCAGGATTCAATAACTTCTCTTTATATATAACATAACACATGAAGTAAATATACAGTACCAAAAGCAGGTTTTCCAATGTGCTGGTAAATACAAGCAAAACACAAGCAGAGGAGAGGAGTTTCAGTGATCAGCACAGCATGCAGCTTTAGAACAGTTGAGCTAAGCCATGCCCAGGCTCCTTGCTGTCTCCTTCCTTGTTGCTCACACAGCAAATACTGTTTCAGTTTCCAAACAGCCCTCAACTCTCTCACACACTGACAGGACGCTAGCCAGATGAATACCGATGGATGCTGGTAGGCAGAGGCATTTTTTTTTCTTATTTTCCTCCCCAAAAACTAAGGTGTGTCTTATACTCCAGAGCATTTTATAATCCGAAAAATATGGTACATTTGTAACTGGAGGATTCGTTAGAGTGAATCACATCAAATGAACGTGATCACTTCCTCCTTTTGCCCACACATTCACTAATCAAATGCGCAGGTCGTTAAGTGCACATGAGGTATCTCAGGGTGGGGAAGGCCATGGGGGGCCTAGCGATGGAACAAGCCACCTGCTTCAGACCACCCAAGGTCTCCCCCAACTCACTGAGATAACTCATGCTCCCTCCCCTCGGGTCATGCTCCCCCCCATCCTGCCACGCTGGGTCACTTACCTTGTGAAGAGCTGTCTCCTCTCCAGCCTGTCTGTTGCGGTTTCTTTGCCTTCTTGCAGTCTCAGCATGAAAAGCATTTGCTAGCCAAGACTTTGGGGCAGCGAAATCACATTGCTTCAAGCCTCCCATCAGCTTGCAAACACTTTTTGCACTGAGACTGGAACGGTACAAAAAGCATTTGCAAGATGATGGGAGGCTTGAAGTAACACGATTTTGCTGCCCCAAAGTCTTGTCGGCTTGCAAGCGCTCTACCAGATCCGTGGCAAAAGGCTTTGCAAACTGAGGGAAGGCCTCTCCGTTGGCAAAGCCTTTTGCCACGGATCTCGCACAGGTCTCGGTTCACAGAGAACAGTGCCCTAAAGTACTGTAGTGCAAGATCAGTAGCGCGAGAACTCTCACTACTGATCTCACGTGATCTCACACTACTTTAGGCCTCTGTTCTCTGCGAATGCACCAAAGCAGGCAAAGGAACCGATGGCTCTCTAGATCGTCGCAAGGTGAGTCTCCACAGGCCCAGTGCCTGTGGAGACCCAGGGGGAGGGGGCATAGGCAGGGTGAATGTTGCAGTGCCTTTGTGGTCGTTCGTAAGTGTGAACGACTGCCATGGTGCTGTAACATTAATAACTTTGGGACTGTGTTGTAAGTATTGGGGGGGGTGTTATGTCGTTACTTTGAAGAGCCGCTAAGTGAACTGACACAACTCGAGGATTACCTGTTGTTAGGAAATGATAATTACCTAACTTGTTGGGTTGGCAATATATAAACCATCATGATAGCTTTAAGACTGCTGTATTGCTGTATTGCATCATACTGTGTCCTGATTGGTTAGCTCTGTAGCCAATGTCCTTAAGAGGGAGCTAAAAACATGGTTTGTTTCTCTTTGCTGATCGTTACTGCTTTTTGCTGTGTTTTGCTACTGTTTGCAAATACAAAGAACTGATTATTGTGTATAACTACAATGACTGGTAAGAAGACTTTGTTATTGGATTATCCCTGGACTATTGTTTTACTATCTACTGCTTTATCTGTGTATGACCTGGACTGTTTATTGGACTGTGCCTTATTACTATTTCCTGAAAGTAAACACAACTCAGTGTATCTGTGTGTTGGCTGTGTTATTTCGTAACTACTCTCAATCGCTTTCATGTGCACACCCTTGCTACTCAAGGGTTGCTCTGCAAATTCCTCAACATTGGTTATGGGCCCAGGATATTGAGAGTTAGTGTGAATACACAGTACCATATTCAGACAGCTGTTTTTGTGGTTTATTGTCCAAGAGAAGATGGTACAAGAACAGTCAACCAGCATATCTCTGATAATCAGTGACCATGATAAGGCCTACACAGGCCAACAAAAGGGGGGGGGAAGGGGGGAATGGCCCAAGGCAGCCCTAAGGCCAACCCTCGGCCATCCTCCAACCTCTCCCACTCCCCGGGTCTTCCAGCATTTGGTCATTTCATATCCCCAGTCTGCAGCCCCAGTCTCAAACGGGGCCTCCGGATTCCTGCAGGAAAATGGGCAGCAGAAAATGAGCCGCCCCCTAACAGGTCCAGGCTAATCCAGAATAGAAGCCAGCAGCCTCTCACCATGCCGTCATCCTCGGTAGCAGCCGGCTGCCGCCCCCTCGACTCCACCATCGTCCAGCGGCAACCGACACCCCCCACGGCCATTGCCGACGCCGCTTCCACCAGGGCTCCCACCATACTCCAGAGTCCCCAGGAGCCTTAAAAAGCCACAGAGAAGCCAGGGATCCAGGGGAGCCGCTGTATCACTGCTGCCGCCGCCGCCACTGTCACCACAGAGTCGCCGCCGCCGCCGGCCCATGCCGGAGGGAGAGAAAAGCGCCGCCGGTCAAGTTGCTACCGCCGTCACCCCCGCGGCACCTTCAAACGGCTGTTTCTTCCTCGCCCCGATGTCCCGGAGGGCGAAAAACCCCTCAATAGGCCGGGAAGAAGACCCCTTTGTTAGGACTGGGGGCCAAGGTGGACATATTGGCCCCAGGAACCTCCGAAAATCGCCAGGATCACACCATCCTCCGGGAGCGTCTCAGGCAAGGTCTGCCATCTTGGGCATGCACAGAGGGGAAGATCTTAATCTGTTTTTGGACTACTTATGGACAGTTGGAAAGAAAAAATTAATTGGAACAATTAAAACTGCTGATTAATGGCGCTGTAACAAAAGGGAAGGGCAGAGCAACAGAAGAAGACATGATGGTACCATATGTGGAATACAAAAGAACTAAATCCTTTAGTCTTTATAACCTTATTGATATTGGAACTGAAAAGAAAAAAAAAGTATGGACAGATTGGAGAAAGGGAACTGGAATATACTGGATAGCAAGATGAGAAAAGTACTACAGATTGACTAAAATGGGTGTAAATGCTTTCTATGTAATTGAGGTCTAAACAATGTAAGGAGGAGACTCTGTCATGTATAAACGCCTGACCCACATGCTCTCATCACGAGGCAATGACCTGTAAGGGTTAACACCCACAGACCCCTTCACCCCTTGACCCCTCCTTACCTCAACTCCGCCCCCAAGGTATATAAGCTCCATCCATGTGGCCTGGAGCCCAGTTCCAGCTGACCACCTGTAAGAGATAGATATGCTGTAAATAAATATTGTTGATTCGACTAATGTATCATGTGCTGGAGTTATTGGGCAAGATCCTCGGAAATAAGTAACAGACTCCCTCTTTCTTCTTTCTCTCTCTCTTATTTTCTCTTTCCTTTCTTTTTTTCTCTTTTTTTTTGAATCTTTCTTTTTGATTTCTTTTGTCATACTTTTATTCCTTTTTTCTTCTCCCTTTCTCTTTCCTTTTTTGACTTTTCATTATTATTATTGAGAGAAGTGATTTTTAAGGTGGGGAAAATGTGATAATAGAAAAACTATAAGAAATATGAAGATTATGAATGAATTTTCGATTACTAATAAGAATTGCTGATGGATTTAACAAATATAGAAAATTGTTTCTTTAAAATGGTTTAAAATGTTGTCCTTTATAGAAAATAAGAAAATGTGAATGAAGCTTTGAATATTAACAGGAATTGTTTATAGATTTTATGATTATTTTTAAAGCGGGAAATGTCATTATAGAAAAACTATAAAAATGTGAAGACTTTGAAAGAAATTTTTTAAATATTAATAAGAGTTCTAATGGTTACAGAAAATTGATTTGAAAGTGGTTTAAAATGTTGTTTTTTCATAGTAAATAAGAGAATGGAAATGAATTTTTGAATATTAATAAGACTTGTTTTTAGATTTTATAACTATGGTAAATTGGCGTTTCAAAATGGTTTAAAATGTTGCTTTACATAGAAAAACAAGAAACAAATAGGAAATGGGAGAAATTTAAATAAAATTAATAGTTTAAGAGAGAGTAGGAGAGAAGATCCCACCGGCCAGTCCGCTCCCACAGAGAGGGTCTCCTCAGGGTGCCATCGGCCAAATTATGTCAGCTGGCGACACCTAGGGGGAGGGCCTTCTCTGTGGGAGCCCCTGCCCTTTGGAATGAACTGCCCCCAGAAATGTGTAAGATCTCCGATCTCCGTGTATTTCGCTGTGCCCTCAAAACCTTGTTGTTCCGCCAGGCCGGGCTATCAATGTAAAGATTTTAATTGGTTTTAAATATGGGATTTTAAATTTGGGGGTTTTATAATTGAGCCAATTATTTAATAATTTTAATTATTTTTAAATTTTGTTTGTCTTTGTGTTTTTAATCAGGCTGTACACCGCCCTGAGTCCTTCAGGAGAAGGGCGGTATAGAAATAAAATAAATAAATAATAAATAAATAAGATATACAGTTGCAAGAAAAAGTATGTGAACCCCTTGGGATTACGTGGAGTTTTGCATGAATTGGTCATAAAATGTGCTCTGAACTTCATCTAAGTCACAACAATAGAAAAACACAGTCTGCTTAAAATAATACTACACAAACATTAGATGTTGCCATGGTTTAATGGAACATAACATCTAAACATGCACAGTGCAGGGAGGAAAAAGTATGTGAACCTTTGGACTTAATAACTGGTTGACCCTCCTTTGGCAGCAATAACCTCAACCAAACGTTTCCTGTAGTTGCAGATCAGACCTGCACAATGATCTGGAGTAATTTTGGACCACTCCTCTTCACAAAACTGTTTCAGTGTAGCAATATTCTTGGGATGTCTGGTGTGAATCGCTCTCTTAAGGTCATGCCACAGCATTTCAATCGGGTTGAGATCAGGACTCTGACTGGGCCACTCCAGAAGGCGTATTCTGTGCTGTTGAAGCCATTTTTTTGTTGAATTACTTGTATGCTTTGGGTCATTGTCCTGTTGCATCACCCATCCTCTGCGGAGCTTCAGTTGGCGGACAGATGGTTGTACGTTTTCCTGCAAAATGTCTTGATAAACTCTGGAATTCATTTTCCCATCAATGACAACAATCCGTCCAGGCCCTGAGGCAGCAAAGCAGCCCCAAACCATGATACTCCCTCCGCCATGTTTTACAGTGGGGATGAGGTTTTGATGTTGGTGTGCTGTGCCTTTTTTTCTCTACACATAGTGTTGTGTGTTCTTCCCAAACAACTCAATTTTGGTTTCATCTGTCCACAGTATATTTTGCCAGTAGTGCTGTGGAACATCCAGGTGCTCTTTTGCAAACTTCAAACGTGCTGCAATATTTTTTTTGGACAGCAATGGCTTCCTCCGTGGTGTCCTTCCATGTACTCCATTCTTGTTTAATGTTTTCCTTATTGTAGATGTGTCAATAAAAATGTTAGCATGTGCCAGAGATTTCTGTAGGTCTTTAGCTGACACTCTAGGATTCTTCTTTACCTCATGAAGCATTCTGCGCTGTGCTCTTGCAGTCATTTTTACAGGACGACCACGCCTAGGGAGAGTAGTAACAGTGCTAAACTTTCTCCATTTGTAGACAGTCTGTCTTACCGTGGACACATGAACATCAAGGCTTTTGGAGATACTTTTGTAACCCTTTCCAGCTTCATGCTAGTCAACAATTCTTGATCGTAGGTCTTCTGAGAGCTCTTTTCTGCGAGGCATGGTTCACATCAGACAGTGCCTCTTGAAACCAGTAAACCCAAAACAGGTGTGTGTTTTTAAAGGGCAGGACAGCTGTCAGCAACACATCCAATATCATCACACTGATTGGAGTCAAGGTTGGCTCACTCCTGGCTCCAATTAGCTCTTGGAGAAGTTATTAGGCTAGGGGCTCACATACTTTTTCCTCCCTGCACTGTGAATGTTTACATGTTATGTTCAATTAAACCATGGCAACATCTAATGTTTGTGTAGTATTATTTTAAGCAGACTGTGACTTAGATGAAGTTCAGAGCACATTTTATGACCAATTCATGCAAAACTCCACGTAATCCCAAGGGGTTCACATACTTTTTCTTGCAACTGTATATTAAAATGCATTATTATTTTAAATTGGTAAGGAAGTATGATTTTGGTGATCAGATGATTAAAGCTAAATTGTGAATTAGTTAAATATAAGGTTAGGAGTGGAGGAAAGCATCCCTGGAGAACAGCTGATTAGGCTGTGAACCAGCCAAAAATAAACCTAGGAGGAGTGGAGGAGACAATGCTGGGGACCAGTTAAAGCTAAACTGTGAACCAGTGAAATATAAGGTAAGGAGCGGAGGAAAGCATCCCTGGAAAACAGCTAACTATGCTGTGAACCAGCCAAAAATAAATTTAGGAGGAGAGGAGGAGATAACGCTGGGGAGCAGTTAAAGCCAAACTGTGAACCAGCTAAATATAGGTTAGGAGTGGAAGGAAGCATCCCTGGAAAACAGCTGATTAAGCCGTTATCCAGCTAAAAATAAACCTAGGAGTGGAGGACAAAATGTTGGAGAGCAGTTAAAACTAAATTGTGATCTAGCTAACAAATAAGGCTAGGAGTGGAGGAAAGCATCCCTGGAAACCAGCTAACCAAGCTGCAATCCAGCCAAAAATAAACCTAGGAGGAGTGAAGGAGATATTTCTGAAAACAGTTACAGCCAAATTGATAGAAGTGGAGGAAAATATTGTTGGGGAATAGCTATATGAACCATTTAAACGTTAGAATTAGCTGTAATGGAGAAGAAGCTTGTAATTAGCAAAAACAAAATATTATGGGTATAATAAATTATAGGTGGAAATGTGGAATAAATTTTAAAGTGAATTGCTTTTGAAATGTTTTTAAGAGAGGAGTAAAAATATTCTATGTTGGTTATTAGATGTGATTTAAAAGAAACATTGATTTGATTTGGGTCTTTGAAGTAAGGAAAATATATGAAATACTGATTGTTAAAATGATAAATGAATATTATAAAGAGCTGTATAGATTTGGAGTTTAAGATTTGGGGTGATTACATAGTAGAATGTTAAATGCTAGAATAAGATGTCAGAAGGAACGATAAAAATTGGGTTTAGATTTGTTCTTTTTTTTTCTTTTCTTTTCTTTCTTTTTTTTAAGATGTTAATGGATGAAATTTGGAACTTATACTTATTTTATACCGGATCCAACCCTTGCCCTAAAAAGATGTGTTTTATGTTTTATGTTTAAAAATAAATTCAAAAAAAATTCAAAAAAAAAAAAGAGAGTACACCCCTAAGTGATAATGTCCAAATGAGGCCCAAAGTGTCAATATTTTGTGTGGCCACCATTATTTTCCAGCACTGCCTTAACCCTCTTGGGCATAGAGTTCACCAGAGCTTCACTGGTTGCCACTGGAGTCCTCTTCCACTCCTCCATGATGTCACAGAGCTGGTGGATGTTGGAGACCTTCCGCCCCTAACCCACGCGCTTCGGTGCGGTCCATTCATGGAAGCACGGTTCGTCCCGGGATTTTCACCACCCAGGACAGCTGCCAACCAATCAGTTAGCTGCCAATGCTGGCAGCCAGAAGCCACGGTGTGATCGGTCACGGGGGTGGGGGAGGTGCTGCAGCCAAACGGTCTCAGGCGTTTGTTAGGAGAAGGAAGGGGAGGGGTGGAAGCTCCCCTGTACCTGATTGTGTCTCCCTGATAATGAACGGGAAGAGTGGGGGTGGGGGGCGAATAGTAGGCTTCATCCAAAGGAGTTTTTGTTTTGGGTGGGTATCCTAGCCTTAGAAGGAGAGAGGGAAGGAGGAAGGAAAGGGAGAGAGACAGAGAGAAAGAGAGAGAGAGAGAGAGAGAAGGGAGACAAGAAAGAAAGAAAAAAGGGAAAGAAAGAAAGAAAGGGAGGGAAGGAAGGAAGGGAGAAAGGGAGGGAAGCGGGAGGGAGGGAGGGAGGGAAGGGAGAAAGAGGGAAGGGAAAGTGAAGGAGGGAGGGAGAGAAAAATGAGAGGAAGGAAGTACCACAAACCCTGGCACTAGATGCAGCTTCAGAGGATGCTTTGAAATAGCAGAGCAATCCAGGGCTGGAAGGCACCTTGGAGGTCATCTAGTCCAACCTCCTGCTCCAGCAGGGGACCTTATATCAGTGATGGCTAATCTTTTTGCCGTCACGTGCCAAAAGCAGGGGGGTCGCGCATGCATGTTCCCACACCCATAATTCAATGCACCCCCCACCCCCACACGTGCACTTGACCCCCCCCCGCGCTCACCCCACTTTTCACACGCGATGGCACGGTGGGCCCATTTTTCGCCCTCCTCAGGCTCCAGAGGCTCTCTTGGAGCCTGGGGAGGGAGAAAACGGCCTTCCCCACCACCCCGGAGGCCCTCCGGAGGCTGGAAACAGCCCATTTCCCAACTTCCGGTGGGCCTGGAAGGCCTGAAAATCAGCTGGCTGGCCCACACATGCGCACTGGAGCTGAGCTAGGGCAACGCTCGTGTGCCCACAGATATGGCTCCACGTGCCATCTGTGCCACGCGTGCCATAGGTTCGCCATCACAGCCTTATATCATCTGGGTTATTTTGGTGCCTCTAACAGGAAAATTCCCAGAAAAGGGAAGGCAAGTGTGAGAATCAAACAATATAGCCTATTACAGTGGTTCTCAACCTTCCTAATGCCGCGACCCTTTAATACAGTTCCTCATGTTGTGGTGACCCCCAACCAGGGGTGGGTTCTAAAATTTTTTACTACCTGTAAAATTTTTTACTACTTTCTACTTTACTACTTTCTGTGGGTGTGGCTTACTTTGTGGGCGTGGCTTGGAGGTCATGTGACTGGGTGGGCGTGGCTAGCTGGTCATGTGACCGGGTGGCCATGGCTATGTGTATAGGGACTACTCAGAGGGCTAAAAAAAGTCATTTCTGACAGGTCCTCGCACTTTTGACTGGTCCTCACACTTATGACTGGTCATCATTTATGCCCGTGCAGCATTCTTAACAACCATGTCACTCATTTCACAACTGCTTCTCTTCACCATGGTGATAAGATAGGGCAAAAACGTAAAATGTGAGGACAGTCGTAAGTTCGAGGACTGGTCAAAAGTGCAAGGACCAGTCAGAAATAACTTTTTCAGCCCTCTGAGTAGTCCATATGCATAAAAGGATACAGCAATAGAGAGGGATGAAGGAAGGGAAGGGAAGTTAGAGTAGGAGTGAGGGTAAGAGAGGGAAGAAGAGAGGAGGAGAAGGAGAAAGGAAGAGGAAGTAGGGAGGAGAAGAAGAGGGGGGGAAGAGAAAGTAAGAAGGAAAGAAAAGAGAGAGGTGGTAGGTTTGAGGAGAAAGATTGCTGTACAATAAAAAAGATGAAAGGGAAGAAAACCAACCCCAAACAAATATAAAGATATTAAAATAAAGAATGAATTGTTAAACTTGAAAGAATAAAAGAGAACAAATATGAATAAATAGCAATAATTAGAAACAAACATACAAACATACAATGTATTTTCTTTGAACAGAGTATTTGGCCGGTTCACAAATTTAAACAGTGTTTAGTCATTTCAATTAAATTTACAATTTCTATATTGTCATCTATTTTTATATCCATCCTCACATTGGTTAATTATGTAATTATGTAATACAGTTGTTTAATACAAATTCAACATTTTAATATAAATCAATTAGTTATATAACTATCTTTTTTGTATATTAATCAATATGAACATGAATATTCCAATTATTTCCATGCCATCCAATTTCTTACAAATCAATTAATTATATTTAATCGTTGTTTTGTTTTTGTGTTTTTAAATAGGCTGTACACCGCCCTGAGTCCTTCGGGAGAAGGGCGGTATAGAAATAAAATTATTATTATTATTATTATTATTATTATTATTATTATTATTATTATTATTATTATTATTATATTTACCAATAATAAACCAAATAATTTCCCCCATATATTCCTCCAAACCACAACTTAACCATTTCTGCTTTCAACACAATATACAATTAATAGTATCTCAATTATTACAATTCCCTAGTTAAATAGAGCTTTTTTTCTTTTGTGTTTTAAAATCATGAACCTCCTCTTTTGCCCTAAATTTCCCATTGTTTGCAGTTTTGCACCTACCTTTTTTGGTGAGGAAAAAGAAATCTCTCTGCCTCATTTTGTCATGTTGCAGCAAAGACCCTGCTTTACTTTCAGTTTCACTTTTTCAGCATAGCTAGGGGAAAAAAATCTGCTCCAGCAATTTACCTCTTTGCAGCTAGCTAGCAACAGAGCCCTCCGCAAAACAGCTGAGAACAAATCAGCTGAGAGTCGGGAGGCTGATCAAATCAACTTATGGTAATTAACCTATGCTGAAGCTGAAAGGGGCTGCTTTTTCTATTTTTGCAGGCACCGGTCTACTCATTTGTTTTCTTTTAACACTGATCAGCTGTAGGGCGGCCTTTTGAAGCCCCGCGGCAAGAATTTAAACAGTTTTTTTCCCTCTAGCCATCAGCTGGGACTCAGGAGGCAGCAATAGATTGGGAGTGGGCAGGGTAAGCGACCAGCGACCAGCGATCCAACAGAGGCAGAGGGTGAGGGTGAGTGAAGGCGTGGGGGGGGCAGAGAGGGCTTTGGCGACCCCTGTGAAATGGCCGTTCGACCCCCAAAGGGGTTGCGACCCCCAGGTTGAGAACCGCTGATCTATTAGATTCAATAAGTCCTATAGATGATAGCAGGCCCCAGAAGAAAGAGATATGAACCAAAGTTGCTAACTGTGAAGCAGGTTTTTGCAAAGTATGCACTTGTATGGATACATTTATACAGGAAGAATGAAACTGTTAGAAATGAGGAACTGAAAGTAATGTACACAGGTGTTTACGGAAAGTGACAGTGAAGTTGTGAAGTGTGTATGTGGTTAGAAGAAAAATATAAAGGATAGGGTTTGAGAACAGCTTGGGGCCCTTTGATTTATAGCAGTCCTTGTAGGACTTGCTGTCATTGGACCCCATTGCAATGGCTTGTTAATGCAAGTGTATTACTGCTATTATATCTTTTATATCTATTCATTTATTTTCCAAATTATTAGAAACAATAAACCACTGATCTTAAAGTAAGAATTATTGCTTGTGGTGTTGTCTTTGTTTCCTATTGGAATTTTCTTATGACACAAGGCTGCCATGCAGAGGAAGGCAGAGATAGTCCTCGACTAACGACAACAATTGACAACAGTTGCTAAGCAAGAACATTGTTAAAGTGAGTTTTGACGCATTTTACTCAATCCATCCTCCAACAGTGGATGTCAATCACTGTGGACCAGATTGAGAATTTGAGAGCAAAGGCCTGCAGGATTACCGGTGATTGACACACTCGTAAGGGAAGGGGAAGGGTACCCCTCGACTTACTGTATATCCACCATTGAGCCTTGAATCTCCGTTGCTAAGTGAGACAGCTGTGCAGTGAGCTTTCACCCACTTTACGAACTTTCTTGCCACTGTTGTTAAGCGAATAGTTGCAGCTCTTGTAAGTCACATGGTCGCTAAGTGAATCCGACTTCCCTGTGGACTTCTTTGGTCAGGTCGCAAAAGGGGATCGTGTGAGTCTGGGACACTGAGACTGTCATAAGTAAGAGTCAGTTGCCAAGCATCCGAATTTGGATCACCTGACCATGGGGATGCTGCAACAGTCATTAAATGAAAAACAGTCATAAGACCCTTTTTCCAGTGCTGTTGTAACTTGAATGGTCGCTAAGTCAGTCACACAGTCGCTAAGTGAAGCTGGCTTTCCCGAATCTCCGTTGCTAAGAGAGACAGCTGTTCAGTGAGCTTGAACCCATTTTACAAGCTTTCTTACCACCGCTGTTAAGTGGATCGTTGTTTAAGTCAGTCAGATGATGGTTAAGTGAAGCTGGCTCCCCAGTGACTTTGCTTGTCAGACGGTCGCAAAAGGGAGATCACGTAACCCCAAGACACTGCGACAGTCATAAATGCGAGTCAGTTGCTTCGCATCCAACTGTAAATCACGTGACCATTGGGATACTGCAATGGTCATACAGTAAATGTGAAAAATGGTCATCAGTGGCATTGCAACTTTGAACAGTCACTATATGATATGGTCATAAATTGAGGACTGCCAGTACTGTCTTCCAATTTGACGGCAATCCTTGACTTACAACCATCATGGCCAGCCTTCACCGATGTTGTATGTCCGTACCTAAGATGGTGGGGGGTGGGGGGGGAGCAGCAGCCCAACTGCAGGACTAGATGACCTCCGAGGACCCTTCCAGCCCTGGATTGCTGTGCTGTTTCAAAGCATCCTCTGAAGCTACATCTAGTGCCAGGGTTTGTGGTCCTTCCTTCCTCTCCTTTTTCTCTCCCTCCCTCCCTCATTCACTTTCCCTTCCCTTCCCTCACTCTCTTTCTCCCTTCCCTCCCTCCCTCTCTTACTCCCTTTTTTTTCCTTCCTTCCTTCCTTCCTCCCTTCCCTTCCCTCCTCTCCCTCTTTCTCTTTCTCCCTTCCCTCTTTCTTTCCCTTTTCTTTCTTTCTTGTCTCCCTTCTCTCTCTCTCTCTCTCTTTCTCTCTGTCTCTCTCCCTTTCCTTCCTCCTTCCCTCTCTCCTTCTAAGGCTAGGATACCCACCCGTAGCAAAGACTTCTTTGGATGAAGCCGGTTTACTATCTGCCCCCTCACCCCCGCTCTTCCCTTCCCGTTTGTTATCAGGGAGGCAGGATCAGGTACAGGGGAGCTTCCACCCCTCCCCTTCCTTCTCCTAACAAGCGCCTGAGACCATTTGGCTGCAGTACCTCCCCCAACCCCTTGTGATCGATTGCACCGTGGCTTCTGGCTGCCAGCATTGGCAGCTAACCGATTGGTTGGCGGCTAACTGTCCCGGGCGGCGAAAAGCACGGAACGAACCGTGCTTCAGTGAATGGGCCGCACCGAAGTGTGTGGGATGGAGGGGCTGTGGCCCATTGGCCTGGACGAACAGCTAGGGGAGTGCCAGGAGAAAAGCTAGTGGTTAATGCGCGGAGGCGGGACCCTGGCAGAGAAGCAGGCATGGCCAAAGGTAGGAGCTGAAAAGTCCCATTCCGTCAGCAGCCATCTTGGGGAGGCAAGGTTTTTTTTCCTCTCCCAGCTGTTTTGGGATGTGAGGCCAAAAAAAGGGGGGGGGGGGTTGCGTGCACATGCGCGGGGGTCGTGTGCGCATGTGCAGGGGGCGGGACGTGCGGGAGGGGCATTGCATTATGCGTGTGGGCACTTGCTTTTGGCACCTGAGGAAAAAAAGGTTAACCATCACTGCTATATAACAATGTCAAAAATGGGGGTTTCCAATCCAACATTCATAAAGGCTTTGCTGTGTTATTAGGACAGGGTTGTGGAAGCTATAGACCTTCAATTTCGACAAGATCTGCTATCATGCCTAATGCTTAGGTCTGCTGGGATCTGTTGTCCCAACATCTGGGTAAATGCAGAATCTTGGCTATAAATGAAATTAGAGATTCTCTGCTTTGAAAGGAAGTAGCCAAGTAGCCCGATAATGATTATCATGTCCTATGTTTAGAAAAAGACAAGGAAACACATGGTTGATCCATTTCACTTGCTTTTCAGTCCTTAACTTTGCTTAAAAGGAGCCAGTAGTGTGATTTTAAATCCAAGCTTCTGAAACTTTGGGATGGGGGGCATCTGGAAAGTATTTGTGACTTTCAAGAAAGGGGGGAAGCATGAAGCAAGACGAGGCCTTCTAATAATGGTACATAGCTTAGGGGTGGTATGTACACCAAACACTGGCTACCAGACTCAATCTCTGGGAGCTCGAGATAAATATGGATAATTAAAGATGAAAAACACCAAAAAGGTATTGCAGAAAATACTGAATGAAACTAACCCACAATTTCACTCTATAAGCATCACTACTGAGTCTTCAAAGAGGATCATAAGAGTCAAAATTACCCTTCTTCATTCCCAAAACAAGTTCCCTCTTATCATAATACACTTTCTTTTTTTTATTGGCCAAGAATCAAAATGCCCAAATACCCCTTTTACCAATGGCTTACTGAATGGAGAATATGCTTCCTTGTATCCCATTATTTGGGCAGAATGGTTTTCTTCTAAGCTGATTTCCCTGTCTGGTTGCAGGAGATCAGAAGTGCCCTAACCTGTTACCTCAGTGCTATGTCAATCTTGGGTTGCTACCTGAATAACATTGCATGCATCAGGGGTGTCAAGCTGGCGGCCCACGGGCCAGATGCGTCACGCGCAGGCCATGCCCACCCCAGCTCTGTGAATGGGAAAACCGTCGCAAAATGTCACGTGACGGCAATGTGACACAGCAAGTTTGACACCCGTGGCATGGATTATGTGCCATCAAGTCTGTGTTGACAAACTGCCTGTATTTTGGGTTTAATTAATGGATGCACCCTAGGCCCCCTTGATAGCAAAAGGTCAATGAAGCCTTGGGGTAAATGTTTAGTGGTTACTTTAGCATAAGAATAATTTACAAGAGACATCTGGACAAGAGTTATCAATCAGAATAGAGCTGCAAGGGACCTTGAAGGTCTTCTAGTCCAACACCCTGCTCAAGCAGGAGACCCTATAACTGTGATGGTGAACCTATGGCACGCGTGCCACACGTGGCACACAGAGCCATATCGGTGGGCACGCGAGCTCAGCTCCGGTGGGACCGGAAGTCGGCAAACGGGCCGTTTCTGGCCTCCAGAGGGCCTCCGGGGGGGTGGGGAAGGCCGTTTTTTGCCCTCCCCAGGCTCCTAGAAAGGCTCTAGAGCCTGGGGAGAGCAAAAAATAGGCCTACCAGGCCCACCGTGCCATTGTGTACCAAAAGTGGGGAGAGCACGGGGGGGTCACGGGCACATGTGCAGGGGGCATAGAATTAGGGGTGTGGGCACGTGCGTACCTCCCCCCGCTTTTGGCACGCAATGGCAAAAAGGTTAGCCATCACTGCCCTATACCATTTCAGACAAGTGGCTGTCCAGTCTCTTCTTAAAAACCTCCAGTGATGAAGCGCCTACAACTTCTGATGGCAAGCTGTTCTACTGGTTAATTGTCCTCACTGTTAGGAAGTATCTCCTTAATTCCAGGTTGCTTCTCTCCTTCATTAGTTTCCATCCATTGTTTCTTGTCCTGCCCTCTGGTGCTTTGGAAAATAAGTTGAACCCCTCTTCTTTGTGGCAGCCTCTCAAATATTGGAATACTGCTATCATGTCCCCCATAGTCCTCCTTTTCTGTAGACTAGCCAAACCCAAATCCTGCAACTATTCTTCATATGTCTTAGTCTCCAGGCCTTCAATCATCTTAGTTGCCCTTCTTTGCATTTTTTCCAAAGTTTCAACATCTTTTTTGTAATGTGACCAAAACTGGATGCAGTATTCCAGTTGTGGCCTTACTAAGGCTTTATAAAGCGGTACTAATACTTCACATGATTTTGATTTTATGCCTCTGTTTATACAACAAAGGATTGTATTAGCTTTTTTGGCTGCCGCCACACACTGCTATCTCATATTTAAGTGATCGTCCAGTAGGACTCCAAGGTCCCTCTCACATTTACTGTTTTTGAGCCAGGTTTCACCTAATCTATACTTGTACCTTTGGGTTTTCCCACCTAAGTGTAAAACCTTGATTTTCTCCACATTAAATTTCATTTTGTTGGATAGGGCCCAGTGTTCAAGTCTGTCAAGATCTTTTTGGATCCTGAGCTTGTCTTCTGGGGTGTTGGCTATTCCTGCCAGTTTAGTGTCATCTGCAAATTTGATGAGTTCCCCTTCTATTCCCTCATCTAAGTCATTTATGAAGATATTGAAGAGTACTGGGCCTAGGACGGAATCTTGTGGTACCCCACTGCTTATTTCCCTCCATGTAGATGTAGTACCATTCAAGATGACTCGTTGAGTATGGTTTGTCAGCCAGTTACATATCCATCTGGTGGTGATGCTGTCTATCCCACATTTTTTAGCTTACCAAGAAGTAGGTTGTGGTCTACTTTGTCGAATGCCTTGCTGAAGTCCAAGTATACTATGTCCACAGCATTTCGCTGGTCTACTAATTTAGTCACTTTGTCAAATAATGAAATAAAATTGGTTTGACATGATCTGTTTTTAACAAACCCATGCTGGCTTTTAGTTATAACTTTATTTGTTTCTAGACATTCACAGATCTGCTTTTTGATTATCTTTTCCAGTATCTTCCCAGGTATTGATGTTAGGCTGATTGGTCTGTAGTTTCCTGGGTCTGGTTTTTTTCTCCTTTCCCCGATGTTTCAGGATTTTTGAAAGATATGGTACAATGGTTCTGAGATAACATCTGCCACCTCCTTCAGAACTCTGGGATGTAATCCGTCAGGTCCCAGTGATTTATATTCATCAAGAACAGATAGGTGTTCTCTTACCATTTTCTTGCTTATTTCTAGTCTGTCTTTTACAGTTAGGTTTTTGGTAGGTTGGACTATAGTTTCTTTTTGCGTGAAGACTGATGCAAAGAATGAGTTAAGCAGTTCTACTTTCTCTCTGCTGCCTGTTACTTCCTTGCCATCTTCTCTCCTTAGTGGACCATCTGTTTCCTTGACTTTTTTCTTGTTATTTATATGTTGAAAGAAACTTTTTAAAATTATCTTTGACTTATGTTGCAAGTCATTGTTCGTTCTGAGCCTTTGCTTTCCTTACTTGGTCTTTGCAAATTCGGGCTATCTGCTGATACTCTGCCTTAGTTATGTGTCCCTGTTTCCATTTTTTGTACTTGTCCTTTTTTTTTTTTTTTTAATTTGATTTATATGCCGCCCTTCTCCGGAGACTCAGGGCGGCTTACAGTGTCTTTCAGTTTATCAGAGAGATCTTTGTGCAACCATGCTGGTTTCTTCTTGGATTTCTTGTTTTTCCTTTTCAGTGGTATTGTTCTGGACTGGGCTTTTATGATCATATTTTTCAGAGTTTCCCATGCTTCTTGAGTTGTTTTCCCCTTTAGGATTTTCATCCAAGAATTTTTCTTAGGCTCCCTCTCTGAGTTTGTTAAAATCAGCTCTTTTGAAGTTTAAGACACTGGCTGGATTATGTTCTGTTGCTTGTCTTTGCATTATATTGAATTCCAATATGACATGGTCACGCTCACCCAAAGTTCCGGCAATTTCAACTCCCTCTATCAGTTCTTCTCTATTAATAAGAATTAGGTCCAGTATAGCTTTTCCTCTGGTTCCCTCCTCTACCTTTTGGATGACAAAGTTGTCAGCTAGGTTGGTTAGCAATCGGTTTGATCTCCCACTTGCTACAGGGTTTGTCTCCCAGTTGATATCAGGGTAATTAAAGTCTCCCGTTACTACTGTGGGTATGTTTCCTACATACATTTGTTAATTGTTTAACAAAAAGTTCATCTATTTCTTCTGCTTGGTTGGGTGGCCTATAATATACACCTATAGCAGGGGTCTGCAAGCTTAAACACTCAAAGAGCCATTTGGACCCGTTTCCCACAGAAAAGAAAACACTGGGAGCCACAAAACCCTTTTGACATCTAAAATGAAGAGAACACTGCATATATTGTTTTTTACCTTTATGCTATGTATAAAAAAACTATAGTGTGTTGCATTTATGAAATCAATGAACTGCTACAGAGAAAACATTTTTTTAAAATAATTTTTTTTATTAAAAAAAACAAAAAACAAAGATAAAGCATTCCATCTTTCCTTATGCAGTGTGTCATCTGGGTACGTACATCTCTGTGCTACATCGTTCCTCATTTATCACATCTTTCACTTTCACATTAACATTAATTTAATAATATGTTAAGTACATTACACATTTAAATATTGTAAAATTCCCCATTTTCTTCTTAACATCTTTCAGTAATAATACCATATTAACATCAAATATCATTATTTTCTTCGTACATATACTATTTTCATATCATTTATAACTCTTTCTTAATATATTTTCTACTTTTTTTTTGTTTCCTTGAGAAAACAAATTTTTATTTCTGCATGCAACAAAAACATATTGAACTCCAAAAAAAAGACACTGGGTTGAAGGTTACTTTCAAATAAAATACTCAATGTCTATTTGAGTCCTCCTGTGTGCTGTCATCCTTTTATCGTGTGTACTGGAGGGTGCAGTCAGCGCTCAACCTGAACAAAAAAAGGACTATTTCACTGAACAATGTAAAATATATATTTGCAAAATAATAGCCAATTAAAATTTTTATTTTACCTGGTTAATGTGATTTTTGCTCCTGAACCTCAGCGCACAGTGTCTGCACATCAGGGCTGTAATACGTCACCTTCATTTTCACACAGGATTGTAAGCTGTCGTCTGTGAGGCGTGAGCAATGTTTGTTTTTAATATAGTTCATGTTGGAGAAGACCTGCTCACATACGTACCGTATTTTTCGGAGTATAACATGCACTGGAATATATGACGCACCTTAGTTTTTTGGGAGGAAAATAAGAAAAAAGCTGATTGGCAAGTGGATCAGCCTCCTGGAATACCCCCAATCAGCTGTTCCCAGAGGTGAATTTTAGCAACAGGTTCCTTGGTTGTGAGCTCTGTGCCTTGCTTTTTTTTTTTTTGCTTTTTTTCCTGCCTCTGAAACTTCTGAAACTCTGTTTCAGAAAAAAAATTCTTTTCTGCCTCTGAAACAGCTTCAGAAAAAAGACTCTGAAGCTCTGTTTGGGGGCTTTTTTTCTGAAGCTCTGTTTGGGGGCTTTTTTTCTGAAGCTCTGTTTAGGGGCTTCTTTTCTGAAACTCTGGGGGCTTCTTTTCTGAAGCTTCTTTTCTGATGCTTTTTTCAGCCTCTGAAACCTCCGTTTGAGAAGCTGGGCAGGGCTACATTTGGAGTATAACACGCACCCAGATTTTCAGCCTCTTTTTTTGGGGAAAAAGGTGCATCTTATACTCTGAAAAATACAGTATGTAGATCCGAAGATCGACAGGACTCCAAATGCATATTTTTTCATGTTCATATAAGTGTCGGGGATGGCATTCCATGTTTCGAACAAAAGTTTGTCCCATTTGGGAAGGTTTTCAATATCACTCCATTTGTGATTCTGAGCAAGAATGGCCGCCTGAGGGGCAACATCTTCAAGATTAGCTGTTAAGTGTTTGAACTTGGACACCCATATATCTTTGTCAACTATGTCAGCCAGTTCTATCTCAAGGTCGGGTTGACTTACACCTGCAAATGCAGTCATATTCAATAGGGATGGATCGATGGTCAGGGGAATGACAGGGAAGGATAATGTGTTTTTTCCTCTCTGAACTCACAGAATCATTTCCCAAATGATGTTTGCATTGCGGTGATTGCAGACTGCAAATACTCAGAATTTATCATATTGTGAGCTTGTTTGAACTGTCTCAAAGAGGGGAAGTGAGACAGTGTACCTCTCTGTAAATCTCTGGCAAACACTGTCAACTTACGCTCGAATGCTAAAACCTCCTCCAGCATGTGCAGGGCTGTGCCTCCTTTCCCCTGAAGAGTTATGTTCAGCATATTCAGGTACGCTGTCATATCTACTAAAGTGTAGCTTTTCCAGCCACTCTGGCCATTCCAGCTCAGGAAAAGTGAGCCTTTTGCTACCCAGGTAAGTTTTCATCTCTTCCAAACACGCGGCAAAACATTTCAGCGCCTCCCCTCTGGACAGCCACCGGACTTTGTTGTGCAGCAGGAGATCAGAATATGTGCTTTCCACCTTGTCCAGTAGCAAATGGAACTGACGGTGATTTAAACCTTTTGCCATTATTTTATTGACAATCTGAATGACAACATTCATTACTTCTGTGCATTCTGGAGGAAATGTTTGAGCACACAATGCCTCTTGGTGCAGGATGCAGTGAAATGTCAGCAGCGTTCTACCCAGCAACTTTTGCAGTAAAGCCACAAAGCCCTTATGCGCTCCTTTCATACTTGGTGCCCCATCAGTAGCCACTGACACCAGGTGGGTAGTTTTTATTTCTTTGGTACTTAGATAACCCAAGACAGCCTCACCAATGTCCTCCCCCTGTGTTTGGCATTTTAGTGGTATCAACTCAATCATTCCTTCCTGTGGCCCAGCAGAGTTCACATATCAGCAGAACAGCGCTATTTGTTCAATATCACCTTTGTCTTTGGACACATCACAGGTGATTGAGTATGCCACAGCTGAATTTATGTCTTTATTTTGCTGTCTGGTGATGTTTTTTGCCATTTTTATGGTTCTTTCTTTGACAGTCTTCATAGAGAGAGGCATAGCTCTGATTTTCTACACAATTTCACTCTTGTTTTTGAATTCCGAGAATAGATGTTCTGAAATGTTAATGAATGATTCTTTTATATAATCTCCATCTGTGAATGGCTTTCCGTGCCTGACTATTTCCTGAGCGGCCACAAAACTAGCATATGTAGTTGAATTTACAGACTTCATCCACTTCTTCAAATGATTTTTGCTCAGATCAACCTTCCACATAAGTTCCAAAATGGCTTTTTTCCTCTCATCTTCATCCAGATATTTTTCAGCAAAGGCTGAGTGCTTATTCTGGAAATGTCTTGCAACATTCAACTTTTTGTTGTTTGCCAATTTCTCACCACATATTAAGCATACTGGTAAACCAGTCTCATCAGCAGTGAAAGCAAATGAATCTGCCCACGCACCATTAAATGTTCTGTTTTTTTCTGAAACTTTTCTTTTTTTGGATTTATCCATGGTTGGCCTACCAGTGGTCGAAAAGCTCAATAAATCACGTGCCAGCGGGTGTCGCACATTGGCGGTTGTGACCAGTGATGGGATTCAAATAATTTAACAACCGGTGTGACTGGGTGGGCGTGGCCAACTCGACGTCACTCAATCCCACCCCCCAGCACCTACCGAGCCGGTCATTAGGGCAGAGAACCCTAATGTTCAGAAGGTTGTTAAATTATTTGCCACGCCTGGAAAATGTCTCTCTCTGTCTCTCTTTCTCTGTCTCTCTCTCTCTCCGTATCGCTCTGTCTCTCTGTGTGTGTGTGTGCGTGTGTTTCTCTGTCTCTCCGTATCTGTTCCACCCCAGCTACGGACCACAAAGAACGCAGCACACACAAAGTCTGTACAAACCTTAGTTTACTAATTAAGGACTACTTCTTAGTAGTTGTTCGAACACAAGTACAGTTTAAATCAGTCTTTTCTGAACAAGGGCTGTTAATTTAACTTCATTAACAGCCAACAAGAATCCAAAGAATAATAACTCAATTCTGAGGCACAGTATTTCAGATAACCGTAATCTTACTGTGGTTGGCAGAATGCCCAGAAGCAATTTGCAGGAAAACTGACAAGAGATAAACAAGAGCCGAATCAAACGTTTCTGGAATCAAGACACGAAGGAATATGAACGAAGATGTTTCCTGCAAATTGCATCTGTCATCGTCCTTCCTTAAATAGGCTGGGGAGTGGCCAATTAGCCCCAAGCCTTACTGTCGAGGAGACCTCCTCCTGAGGAGCCACTCCTGCCTTTTAACAGCTCTGCACGCTCGTGCATCGAGAAGAGGCTCCTCCTCTTCTTCCTCTTCACTTATGGGAGCTTCTGGATGTTCTGAAGGCCCTGGCTGAATCCCCGCCTCTGGCACCACATCTTCTCCAGCCTCCTCATTGTCTGACTCGAGCGCCAGCTGCACAGGCTGCTGGCGCAACACCACACCAGCCTCCTCAATGTCGGAATCAGCTACTAGCTGCACAGGCCTCTGACAGGCCACAACAGTATCTCTCTCTGTCTCTGTCTCTCTGTCTCTCTGTGTGTGACTCTCTCTGTCTGTCTCTGTCTCTGTGTGTGTGTGTCTGTCTGTCTCTGTGTCTCTCTGTATCTCTCTGTGTCTCTGTCTCTCTCTCTGTGTCTTGCTGCCCAACAGACTGCAGCAGGAAACAGGCAGCTACTTCCAGCCCTTGTTGGTGCTGGCGGCGCCTTGGTCGCTCGGGGAGATGCATGACTTGCTCTGTGCCCCGAGACACTGGCCTGACCTGCGCCACGGCCGCCGCCGCTGCTGTTGCCAGGGGCGAGTGGGACAGGGTCGCATTATGGCTCTGCGTTGTATAGGGCTCCAGGAGGAGGAGGGGACCCCGTCTCCCCCATTGTGAAGCTCACTAAATTTCACTGTGCTGCACAAGGCACTGCGAGAGCAGCTGGCAGGCCATGGAGGCGGCAACAGCCGCATCGTCGTCCACGGCCGGGTCAGGCCAGTGTCTCGGGGCGGAGAGCAGGTCACCTGTCTCCCCGAGTGACCGAGGCATGCCCAGCACCAACAAGGGCCGCAAGAAGCACCTGCGAGACCCAGCAAGAGATGAGGTGCCAGAGAATCAGTCCTGCCTGCTTCCCGGACGCAGCTTACAGCTCCGAGCCCGAAGTGGTGGGAGGCGAGGGCTGCCTTGAGCACAAATGTACCGTGACAAAGGCAGAATGCTGTTGTCATGAAAAGGCAAGTACAGGGGCGCTTCGCTCCTGCAGTAAGGCTCCGGCCATTGCCTCACCGTGTTCCCCCCGTGGCCCTTACCTCGATTTATGAGCAAGTGTCCATTCCCCGCCGTCACCCTTACCTTCTCAGGCCAGGCGAGGAGTGACTGGGAGGGGATGGGTGAGGGGCAGGGTCAGCCAGTGGTGGGATCAGACGGTTCACTGAACTGCAGAAAAAGTTAACTACTGATTCAGCTGAACTGGCTGAATCCCACCATTGGCTGGGAGTGACAGGGAGCCACAGCAGAGGGATGAAAGAGCCGCATGCAGCTCCAGAGCCGCGGGTTGCCGACCCCTGGCCTATAGCAATGTCATTCTTTTTTCCTTTTATATTGACCCATATGGATTCTAGGAGGTTTTTTATCCTTGGTTTTCTGTATTTCTGTAGAGATTTAGTGATACTTTATATATAATGCAACTCCACCTCCTCTTTTGTTAGGTCTGTTTCTTTTGAATTTGTATTCTTCCACCAGTACATTCCAGTCATGAGTTTCATCCCATCATGTTTCAGTAATGGCAACTATATCATATCTGCCTTCATGTACTAGTACTTCAAGTTCACCCTGTTTGTTCCCTAAACTTTGAGTATTTGTGTATAGGCATTTGAGTCCTTTACAGGTCTTGGGTATGTTTCTTAAATCTCCTACTTTGTATCTGGGTTTTCCATCCTTTCCATCACTCTACTTCATTGTGTTTTTCCTTTTTTCCTTCTTTGTCTTTACTCCCTACCTCCTTATATGATTGGTTATCTAGTGGTTTTTTGCTTGGAATTAAGTTCTAAAGGTCTTGAAGATTGGCTGCCCTCCCCCCTCAATTTTAGTTTAAAGCCCTTCTGATAAGATGAGCCAGTCATTTTCCGAATATATTCTTTCCAGTTCTTGTGAGGTTCACCCCATCCCTTGCCAGTAGCCCTGCATGTAGGTAATGCAGACCATAGTCTAGGAAACCACAGTTCTCTTGACAACACCAGTTTTTAAGCCAGTAGTTCATTTCTAAAATCCTTTGCTCCCTCATTAGATGTTGGCGTTTTGTTGGAAGTATAGATGAAAACACCATTTGAGCTCCTAATTTTTTAAGTTTCTTCCCTAGCTCTTTGTAATCTCTTGTTATTGTTTTTAGATTCATTGTTATGTCATTGGTCCACATGTGTAGGAGAAGAAAGCGGTAGTAATCCATGGGGTTGATTATTTTAGTAAGGTTCTCAGTTACATCTTTGATTTTTGTTCCAGGGAGACAGCATACCTCCCTAGATTTTATGTTCGATCTGCAGACTATAGTTTGTGTTCCCCAAAGAATTGAATCTCCTATCACCAATATTCACCTTTTTTTTCCTAGGAAAGTCTGGGATACTATTCTTCCTGTCACAGGACTGCTGGGTTGTGTCTCCTTTTTAGAAACTATTGATGAATGCTCTTTTATAGGTGTTTGCATATTTTCTTCCAGGGGGACACTATGAAAGCAATTGTTTAGTTCCAGCGGGGCTTCAGTGGAGTGGGCTAGGGTAGATAGTAGGGGCTTTGCTCTTGGTTGCTGTTTTCTTCGATAAGTGACATGTTTCCATCGGTCTTCCTCTTTAGGTTCATATATGGGGTCATTTTTTAAGAAGCTGTCTGCTCCCTATTGTGTTTAATTTTGGTGTAGTCTTCTTGTTTAGGTTGGGGATTCTCTCTTTGTTCACTGAGTTTCAGAGTGGCTAGAGTTGCTCCTAGACCCTTTACTTTTTCTTCTAGTAATTTATATGATTTACATTTGATACATATATAGTTTGGGTCTTCTGTGGGCATAAGCTCAAATATATGACATATTTTGCAAGTCACTATATTGTCAGTCTCTCTGTCCATGATTTTTTTGTTTGTTAAAAAATTAAAAATTTCTAAAATATTATTTTCCCTGTTGTGAAATGTCAGTTTACAAAAGTTTACGACCCTTTGTCCTCTGTCTTCAAAAATTCATCATTATCTTCCCTGTTTTAAGTGTCTGTCTCTTTTTCTGTGATTTTTTTATTTTTTTCCTCTTGGATCATTTAAGAATTTAAAAATTTCTAAAGAATTAAAATAAGTGAACTGTTTTTTTAAATGTTTAGTTGAAATAAATTTAAAAATTGGAAAAAAATTTCTAAAAAAATTGAAAAAAGAAATATAAAAGTTGAAAAAGATTAAAAATTGAAAAATTGAAAAAAGAAATAAATTTAAAATTTTGAAAGATTTTTTTTAAAAAACCAGAAATTTCAAAAATTTAAGAATTTACAAAAGTTCTTGGCCCTTTATTAAATGTTATGCACTTCTTTATGTTGGAAATCTCAGGCTTTTTTTTTAGGAGATACTTAGCTCTTAAGCATGTATACCCTGCCTTGAAAGTTTATCCCTTTTCTCTCTGCCCACAAGTGTTATGTACTTATCCTTTTCCTCCCTGCTTCTTGCCCTTCAGTTGCCTGGCCATTGATGGGGTTTTCAGGTATGATGTGCTGATCTGGGTGCTTAGCCACTGTTCAGCTGGTCTGCCGTGCTGCTCTCAGTTGCTGCTCTGGGCACGCCGCTCCTCTGCCACTTAGCTCTGCATAGCTGCTGCTCAGGGTCTGCTATGAGGCTCTCAGCCACTGGTCTGCTGCCACCTAGTTCTGTTTCACCTCTGCTCAGTGGCCTCCGTTTGCACCTCACTGCCTCTGCTCAGCTGCCAGGCTGGGTCACTGGGCTGCCTCTCCGTCTCTCAGCTGAGCTGCCAGGCTCTCAGCTGGGACACTGGACCGCCTCACAGCTAGGTCACTTCTCAGCTGTGCCATCTCAGTTGGAGCACCAGGCAACGTCATTAAAGGACTTTCCCCCCCAAATTTTAAAAATTCTAGAAGGTTATTTTCATAATTCCCAAAATGTAGAAGATTTTTTAAAAAGAAAATTTAGACTGAAATTGCTATTCTTTAGAAAAGAGAAGAGAAGAGAGAATTCTTTATTGGCTAAGTGTGATTGGACACGCAAGGAATTTGTCTCCAGTGCATAAGCGCTCAGTGTATATACAAAGCAACAAGTGATAAATCATGATCATAATTATAAAATACATCATCATAAACCATAAGATAGAACACTCAGTGATAGTCATAGGATACTAAATAAAAGTGGGCGCACCCACCCTTTGGAACCAACTTCCTTTGGAGCTCCGGATGGCCCCTGACCTTTGCTCGTTTCGCCGTGATTTGAAGACCTGGTTATTTCGTAGCCTGGACTGATGAGGGGGGGGTTTCTTAATAGTTTTTAAACTGATTTTAAATTGTTTTAATTCGGACTTTTTAATTTTATATTGTATTAATGTTATTGTGTATTTTACTGTTGTGAGCCGCCCTGAGTCCATTGGAGATAGGGCGGCATATAAATCGCAATAATAAATAAATAAATAAAAGCAATCAACATAAATTATGAGATAAAAACAACAAAGTTATAGTCATAAGAAGCTAAGAAAATAGGTAATAGGACAGATGAGAAGGATAATAAATAAGACAGCCCTACTAGGTGGTTTGACATCCCAGGCATAGACAGTGTTGTTTAGCAGAATGATAGCATGGGGGGGGGGGGGGCGGAACTGTCTTTGTGTCTGGTTGTTTTGGTGTGCAATGCCCTATAGTGTCGTCTTGAGGGAAGAAGTTTATATCCAGGATGTGAGAGGTCTGTAGATATCTTCACAGCCCTCTTTCCCTCTTCCTCAACGGAAGGCAGGCTGGTTGCAATTATTTTTTCTGCAGTCCTAACTTTCCATTGAAGTCTGTGTCTGTCTTGTTTGGTTGCTGTGCCAAACCAGACAGTTATAAAGGTGCAAATGACCAACTCAAGAATTTCTTTGTAGAACTGTATCAGCAGCTCCTTAGGCAGTCTGAGCTTTCTGAGTTGGCACAGGAAGAACATTCTTTGTTGTGCTTTTCTGATGACGTTTTTGATGTTAGGTGTCCATTTTAAGTCCTGATATATTGTAGAACCTAGAAACTTGAAGGCCTCTATTGTTGATACTGTGTTGTCTAGTATTGTAAGAGGTAGTAGAATAGGAGGGCTCCTCCTAAAATCTACTATCATCTCTACAGTGTGTTCAGTTCAAGACTGTTCCAGTCGCTTCAGTTGTTGACCAGTTGTTCAACTTCCCATCTGTATGCAGATTCATTGTCATCTCGAATGAGACCAATCGCTGTTGTGTCATCTGCAAACTTCAGTACTTTAACAGAGGGATCCTTTGAAATACAGCCATTGGTATAGAGAGAAAAGAGTAATGGAGAGAGCACACAGCCCTGGGGGGGCACCTGTGCTAATTGTACAGGTATCTGATGTGATTTTGCCTAGCTTCACCTGATGCTTCCTATCTGTTAGGAAGCTTATGATCCACTTTCAAGTGTGGTCAGGCACAGCTAGCTGGTTTAGCTTAGTTAGAAGAATGTGTGGAATGATGGTGTTGAATGATGAACTAAAGTCTACAAAGAGGACCCTTGCGTAGGTCTTTGGAGATTCAAGTTGTTGTAGGATGTAGTGCAGCACCATATTAACAGCATCATCTGCCGATCTATTCGCTCGGTAAGCAAATTACAAGGGGTCTAACAGTGGATCCGTGATGGTTTTCAGGTGGGTCAGCACTAGCCTTTCAAAGGTTTTCATAACTACAGATGCCAGAGCAACCAGTCTGTAGTCATTCAGCTCCTTGATGGAGGGTTTCTTAGGCACTGGGATGATAGTAGAGCATTTGAAGCAAGAAGGAACATAACACATCTCTAGTGATTTATTAAAGATGCTGGTGAAGATGGGGGCCAATTGGTAAGCACAAACTTTCAAGCAAGAAGGAGTTACCTTGTCTGGGCCTGATGCTTTTCCAGGCTTTTGTCTGTGAAATAGACCTTGCACATCTTTTTCTGTGATCACCAGAGGTGGGGGCCCCAGAAGGATACAGTCAGTTGTAGGAGACGTGGCTGCTGTTGGTGTATCTGAGATGGAGAGAGTGGCGATAGTTGACAGTGGTTTCCTCTGAAACCTACAGTAAAACACATTCTGGTCATCTGCCAGTTGCCGATTCTGTCGTGGAGGTTTTGTAGACCATAACTTTATCCGCTTACAAATGCACCAAACAAACAAGCCAGAGGAGTTTAAAACAAACTAGTTTAATAAAATAAACAAAGCAAAATCTACAAAAAGGTATCAGTAGTCATCTCCCTTTCAGCAATGTCCATTCAGCTCTTTTGGAGTTGCTCCACACAATTGGAGCCCGGGTCTTCCTTCCTCAGAAGGAGGCTTTAGTGACTTCAGCTCTTGCCTCTGACCCGGGAAGTGACTGGCTTCAACAGATGCAGTAGAGTAGAGAAGAATAGAGTAGTGTGTGTGTTTCCCGCTGGAGATCAGTTCCCTATATATTGAGTGAGTGTCAGTTACAAAGCCCGGGAAACTCAGAGTCAATAGCTGCGCGCTGATTGGTCCATTCAAACATTCAAACCAGAAACCAATCAATAGGCACAGCAAACCGTGAGAGAACTTTTCTCTCACAATCCCCTTCTCTGTGGCTATTGATTCCAAATACAAATACATTGAATACATTGAGTACATACACCATAATAGCAAATGGTACATTTTTCACATAGCCAGAGATATTTTACCTAGGAGATATTGGTGCTGTTCCCTGGGTAGTGGTTTAGTAAGTATATCTGCTATCTGTTCTTTTGTCTCACAGAAAATTGTCCTAATAAAACCCATCTTTGACAGTTGTCTCACATGCTTATACTTTATGTCAATATGACGTGACCTTTGCCCCACAGTGTCAGCCTTCGATATGTTGATAGCAGCCATATTATCCTCATGAATATTTTTAGGATACACAGGTTCTTCCCACAAATTCATTAAAAGATCATCAAACCAGATCAGATTGTTTGATGCCTTAGACAGACACATATTCTGCCTCAGCAGTAGAAGTAGCAATCAACTTCTGTTTTCCTGAGTACCAATGAATGGGACTCCCATTCAAAAATATAACATATCCTGAAGTACTCTTCCTGGACTTAATATCCCCTGCCCAATCTGCATCTGAGTAACAGTACAACATTGGCTTGTCTAATACATTCGGTTCTAGTAGAAGGGAATGGTTAACAGTACCCTTCAGATACCTTAGAACCCTCTTGATCCCATTCCAATGAAATTGAGTGGGGTTTTCGGAATGCCTGGACAATACATTTACAGCTAGACTAATATCTGGCCTTGTCCAACTTGCGATATACAACAGTAATCCTATTACGGACTTGTAAAGTGTCTTTTGTTCAAATTCTGCACTTTCAACATACATGTTTTTGAGAAAGTCTGTTTGCATAGGGGTGTCACAGGGCTTGGACTCTACCATATTACATCTTTCGATTAGTTCTAAAATCTTATCCTGCTGAGAAAGTTCAAACCCCTTCTCAGTCTTAACAAATTGTACCCCTAAGAATTTATCAATTCGGCCTAGAGGCTTTAGGGCAAAGTTCTTGCTTAATTCATTAGAGAACATTTTACATCTGTTCTCAGATTTGCAGATATACAAAATATCGTCCATATAAACCAAAACTGTTTCCTTGGTACCCTGGTGGTTTCTAATGAACACACATTCATCAGCTGATGAAGCAGAAAAACCCATCTGCTTTAGACTTTTAGTAAGACATTCGTACCACCTTCTGCCCAATTGTTTAAGACCATAGAGACTTTTATTTAAAAGCCAAACATCACCTTCCTGATGGTCTACACCCTGAGGAGCCCTGACATATAATTTTTTATCCAATCTGGCATGCAAATAAGCAGTTTGTATATCAAATTGGTACACGCTCTCCCCTTGTATGGCGGCTATAGTGAGCGCAGTCTTAACGCTCTCCGGGCGCACTGTAGGCAAGAAGGTATCAACATAGTCATCAGGGAACCTTTGTGAGAAACCCTGTGCAACCAACCTCGCCTTATAAATAAACTTCCTATTATCAATGGGTTTCTTCTTAAAGACCCATCTAGTGCCAATTACCTTCTTGTCTTTTGACAATTTCATTTGTGTGAATACCTCTAATTTCTTTAAACTATCCAATTCGGTATCCATTGCAGCACGCCAATTTTCTGTTGTGGCTCCGTTGCCTGAGCCTGGGCTATCGACAGATGCAGACTCTGAGAGTGAGGGAGAGGAGTTGGCAAGGCCTCCCTCTCCAGGACCCTCCTCTCTGGCAATGCCTCCGGAGGACACTGAAGGCCAAGAGATAGGCCCAGAGCCAAGCACGTCCCCACAGCCACAGGTGGACAGCGACGAAGGAGATAAGTGCTGGCTGGATCCTCGACAGCGGCGCAGGGAGAAGCGTGCGCAGCAGAGGGGAAGGCGTGCCAGAGATTAGCTGAGTCACTGGACCACACCCCACAGGGTATAAATGTGGGTGTGGAGGCCGGTTCAGTTTGTGATGAGCAAAAACTAGAAATAATCCATAATCTCTGTGTTACTGGATTTCTGCCTGCCTTGTCTGACTGCATTTGGACTAATCCTTGTATTGCTGAAACTTTGCCTGCTTTATCGGAATGCTTGCAGTCTAATCTTTGTTTTGTGTGAGTAAAGTTTGAATTGGCAGCTAGCCACTGGGTTGCTGCCAGCTTTATCTTCAAAGACTTTGTCGTGTGGCTTATTAACTCCGGGCCGTCTGTGGGGGTGCGTGTGTGGGACGGGGACAGAACATTTTCTTGCTCTCTTTCAGATAGTGTTAATACATCCTCATACTTTTGGGGTGTGGTTGAAACCTGATCAACAGAGGTAATGAAACCTTCATACCTCTTTGGCTTATTGCCCCTAGTGGACCGAATTGGCCTATTTATTGGTTCTTCATCTATGTCAGAACTGTCTGATGGATCATCCTCCTCATTACTACTATTTTGGACCTTTAAAGTGGAGTGCCCCTCTTTCCAGGCTACTCCCTTCCTTTGTCTTAATATTCCCTTTAAAGGTCTAGAGGGCATACTTTCTCCCTCATCCTCGAAACCAGATGTGCCACTGTCACTAGATGGACTTTCTGACACATCTTCTACCTGATCGTCCAAATTACAAGGAGGACTTTGAGTCAGGATCTCATTGGCGTGAATCCTGCTCCAATTTGTACTCTCATAGAAAGTGGCTGACCTGGATATTACTATTCTTTTGTTTGAGTCCACAAATCTAAAAGCCTTAGAGCCTATTTCATAGCCAACAAACCTAAATTTAGCTGAGACTCTGTCCCCCTTTTTTCTAAGTTCCTTGGGGATGTGGACATCGGCCATCACTCCAAATACATGAAGATGCATTAATCTTGGCTTATGGCCATACACTACCTCATATGGGGTCTTTTGCACCACACTAGACCATACCCAGTTGAGAGTGTAGTTTGCATACAAAGCAGCGTCCTCAAGGGCGCACCTCATCATTGACTGCAGTACACCATTTCTTCTCTCTACCACCCCATTCTGAAAAGCTGAGTAAGGGGCAGTACGCAAATGGACTATGCCCTTCTCCTTCAGCCAACCAGAGAACTGAGCTGAATTAAATTCAGTTCCTCTGTCGGTCAAGATCTTCTGGATGTTGACCTTATGCTGATTTTCAATCAGACTGCAGAATTCCTTAAATTTAGATAAGGCCTGATCCTTGGATTTGAGAAGGTAAACAAATCCAAACCTGCTATGGTCATCAACAATGGTCAAAAAGTAACAATTCTTACCAATGGAGGGTTTCAAAGGACCCACCAAGTCCATATGTACCAACTGGAATATGTGTTCAGAGTGCCTCTCAGATTTCCTGGGCGCGGGCCTTACTCTGGATTTCGCACTCCTGCAAACAGAACAGTCCAAAAAGGTGTTACAATCTTTAATTCTAATTCCCTTTGAGCATTCAGGCATCTTTTGCACTACAGGGAAACTCATATGACCCATTCTACGATGCATAAGGTGAGCACACTCATCATGTAGTGGCTTGCCAGTAGAAATTGCATTGGCGTTCTCAGGTCCTTCATTGTTTTGCTCCAGATTAAAACTCACATACTTTTTGCACTTTAAAACATTTTTACTATTAAAATCACAACTCCTCTTCTCTCGGGTACCTTCAACCTCATCACCTGATTCTGGTTGGGATTCATCATCACTATCAAAAGCGGTGACTTGATTACTAATATCAGATTTCTCAGCCCTTATAATAGGAGAATAATAGGGTAAACCATTAACCTTCAACACTTCTCCAGCCACACATTTATCGTTGGTAACTATAGCAGTTCCATCTGTGAACAACACTTCTATCTTAGTGTTCTCACTTAGTTTCACAGTGCTGAGCAAATTATGATCAATATCAGGTACATATAAAACACCACTAACTTCCCCAAGCCCGGGAATAAAAACCTTTCCAATACCAGTAACTCTTGCCCTTTTACCATTGGCAACCTTGACCATAGACTTATGTTCTTCCAATTCAATAAACAACTTTTGGTCACTTACAATATGTTTACTTGCCCCACTGTCCAACAGCCACAGTTGCTCACGTTGCTTCCTTGAAAGACTTGACTTAAAAGTCTCAATCACAGCAGCAAAATTAGTGGAAAACTTAAACTTATCCCTTTTGTCATCTTTCTTTGGCCATCTACCCCTTCTCCGGCTGGAAGGGTTACCTTGTGGCTTTCTATGTGGGGTAGGTGATCTTCTTCTATATCTATCACCAGAAGGTGCTCTTTGACGTGCTCTGGCATTGGCATTACGTGGGCAGTCTCTTTTGTAATGGTCCCTAGAGCCACAGCTAAAACATTCCCCAACAGTGTACACCTTATCAGGGCTACTGGACCTCCTTGATGGTCTCTCCTTCCTATGGAAGGCCGCCCTGTCCTTCCTTAGATTATCCTCTGTGATAAATTTACCAGACAGGACTTCCAGGGACATACTCTCATAGCTGGTATTGTCCAATTGGGAAATAAAATTATTCCAGCTAGGGTCTAAAGAATTGATTATAATGCTAATTAGACTCCGTTCAGACGCAGGCTCCCCCCTTAAGATCAATTCTTCTCTCATCTTATTAAGCTCACAAAGATGTTCATTCATATCCACCCCTGCCCTCAATTTAGCAGAATGAAATTCTCTGGAAATCCTGCTAGTTGTATTAGAGATTTTACAATAAAATAAATTGAACAATTTTTCCCAAACTTCACATATACTTAGATTGTGTGGGATACTTGGGTACAATGCAGGATCAATCGACAATAACAAAATACAAAAAGCCTTATGATGCAACAAATCAATTTCCAGAGTCCAAGGTTTAGCGGGAGGCTCTAACAATAATGACAACACATTTTCCTTCATTAAAATCACTTGGATGCTTTTAACCCATTCTTTTAGATTCTTCCCGCTTACGCTCAGGGTTTTGAATCCAGGCGGCAATATGCTGGCGCTCACAGGCATTGAGACAGAAAGCTGCTGCTGTCTATGATGCTGCAGACTTCGGAACGGGCAATATGGCATTGGTATTGAAGCAGCCGGCTTAAAACCCATTGGCCAGCTGTTAGGCGATTGCTCCTCCCCAGTGGGAGGGGCCGAAATGCCGAACTGCTCAGGCACACAACTCATTTCTTCCTGAATGCCAAGTTGTGAAGACCTCCTCTGCTGCTCCTCTGTAGAAGATCTCAGGCCTGCCCCTGGGACCTCAACCTCAGTTGTTACAGTCCCAGAAATGGCCCCGAAGGCTGGAGACGCTGCAGGAGAGCCTGTCGCACTAGAGACAGATAAGGGGCGAGCTGCAGCTGTCGCGAGGGTATCGGGGTGGGTCGCTGTCACGCGTTGGATAAACGGGAGCTGGAAAGTAGTTCGAAAGCCGCTGTCAATATTCCGATCGCATTTGCAATCTCAAGTTCGGTAGGCGAACTTCTTGGGCTTGTTACTTGGGCCGCCATGACCGGATTGGTCGTCTGGGTAAGGGTCTGTCCAGCCAATGCCAGCAGCATCCCCGGCATGGCTGAGGTCAGCGTTGTCACTGTGGGGGGGGGGCTAAACTTCCGGCTGGCAGATCATTCTGGGTCACTGCAGTGGTAGGCGCTGCCTGGTGGGTGACCTCAATCCCAGCATCCACACGCCTTCGCGGATCATCAATAGCCGGTCGAACAACGGGTGGCACCATGTTAATTTGGCCACCTTGAATTGAGGGTTGGCCAGGCGCCATATTGTTTGGCGGGAAATTTAAAGCAGACAGTCTATAGTCCTCCGCCCTTGACTCACAGTCAGTAAAAGGGGTTGTGGGATAGGATTGGGTACTTCTTACCAGTCCAGCGCTATCCTGGGTTTCTTTCCAGTCCCTTGCCGCTGTTGCCATGGCCGTAGACTGCAATAAGGCACTGATGTCAGCAACTGGATCCTCGCTTGTCACCGGCAAGCCGAAGAACCGAAGTATCGCTGTCCTCATTTCATCCCTTCCTTCCGGATTTGCATTTGAGGCCAGAAGGGGCGTCCTTCTGGTCTCTGCTTCTGCAGATGGAGGGGATTCACTCACAGCGGTGAGCAATTTGAGAGCCGGGGGACTCATTTCGAAATTCGTCGCCCCTCTGGTCTCCTGCTCAGTTGATGCCTGGAATACTTCAGTCGAAGTCATCACGGCCTTGGATTCCATCGGTTGGCATTGGAGTATCTTGCTCCTGGTAGCAGCTCGAGTTTCAATTCTTTCCTTCTGCGTTGGCTTAATCGTGGGCATGCCTGTTTAGTACATTGTAATGCGAATGGGGTCTTAAACCATCCTCTGCTACTAAGTGTCATGGAGGTTTTCTAGACCGTAACCGTATCCGCTTACAAATGCACCAAACAAACAAGCCAGAGGAGTTTAAAACAAACTAGTTTAATAAAATAAACAAAGCAAAATCTACAAAAAGGTATCAGTAGTCATCTTGTCAGCATCTCAGAACTGACATAGAAAAGGGAGGAGAAGCCTGAACTTTTGCCTGCTAAATCCCTTTGTAGCTTCGGTCTCCTCGGAGATGGGGAGGGGGGAGACATTCCTGTGACCTGACAAAGAAGGAGTCAGCAAAGTGACTTGGAAGATAGCCAATGAGAAGCAGAGAATTGGGGATCGGAAAGGGAGGGATTGGGGGGCAAAGGTCAGTACTGACCGCGAAAAGAGTCGGGATCAGATTGCTGTGCTCGAATAAAGATAAAATTTCCTTAAAGATCGGCAGTTTGGAAGTTCATTTATTTTGAGATAGCATCGAAACCTGACACATCTCCCTTTCAGCAATGTCCATTCAGCTCTTTTGGAGTTCCTCCACGCAATTGGAGCCTGGGTCTTCCTTCCTCAGAAGGAGGCTTTAGTGACTTCAGCTCTTGCCTCTGACCCGGGAAGTGACTGGCTTCAACAGATGCAGTAAAGTAGAGAAGAGTAGAGTAGTGTGTGTGTTTCCCGCTGGAGATCAGTTCCTTATATACTGAGTGAGTGTCAGTTACAAAGCCTGGGAAACTCAGAGTCAATAGCTGCATGCTGATTGATCCATTCAAACATTCAAACCAGAAACCAATCAATAGGCACAGCAAACCGTGAGAGAACTTTTCTCTCACAGATTCCCTTCAGCATGGGAAGGAGGTTTGCTGTAGCCAGTGTTATCTTTAAGGGTTTTCCACACATTTTGCTGGTTCATTTGTTGAGAGCCGATTCCTCAGCTTTTCAGAGTAGCTTCTTTTTGCTGCTCTAATCTCCCTTGTTAATATATTCCTGGCCTGATTGTACAGCATTCTGTCTCCTTTCCTGTAGGCTTCCTCTTTGGCACAATGTAGCTTCTTGAGTTAGATGTTAGTCTTCTAGAGTAATAGAGTAACAGAGTTGAAGGGACCTATACTATTTTGGACAAATGGCTGTCCAATCACCTCTCAAAAACCTCCAGTGATAGGGCACCCACACCTCTGATATATATAATATGCCCGTGATGGCACAGGTGGCACACGGAGCCCTCTCTGCGGGCATGCAAGCCGTCACCCAGCTCAGCTCCACTGCGCTTGCGCACACGCTTCCCGCTGGCCAGCTGATTTTTGGGTCTGCCCTGCAAGCGATAGATGCATGCACATGCACAGGGGACCTACCTTTCTCCTCACGTTCTGCTGCCTGTGCCTTCCCAGATCTCCGGACATTCCCCTCCCAGCGCTGTTTTGGGAGGCAAGGGTCTTTTCCCGCTCCCAGCTGTTTTGGGAGGCTTTTTCCCCCCTCCCAGCCATTTTGGGAGGCAAGGCTTTTTTCTCCCCTCCTAGCTATTTTGGGAGGCTTTTTTCCCACCACGCAGCTGTTTTGGGAGGCTTTTTCCCCCTCCCAGCCGTTTTGGGAGGCTTTCCCCCCCCTCCCAGCCGTTTTGGGAGGCAAGGCTTGTTTTCCTCTCCCAGCCATTTTGGGAGGCGAGGTTCCCCCCCCCGTGCTGTTTTGGGATGTGAGACCAAAAGGGGGGGTTGTGCGCGCATGCGCGGGGGTGACATGCACATGTGCAGGGGGGTGGGGCATGCAGGAGTGGCTTGCATTATGGGTGTGGGCACATGTGCGTGCGCACGCTTTTGGCACCCAAGGAAAAAAAGGTTAGCCATCACTGTAATATACTATCCATGATTATTTAGCTACTAAAGACTGTAATCCTTATAAATCCTTATAAATGTGCAGAGAAAAAAGAAAAATGAAAAAGAAACAGATCTGTACCTAATTCATTAGGGGGGAAAGAACACTTATGCAAACAGATGTTTCTAATTCATTTTGCAATTATGTCTGTGTAAGTATGCACTATTAATGGTAAAAAGAACTATGCAGTCAATATTGAAAAACAGTACAGTCTACAGTATATAGAGAAAACTCTCCATGCTAAGATGCTTGTCAGGGCATTTATTAATCCCATGTTTGGCTCTGGGACTAATTACCCTGGTTTAATTAGAGGAGATGAATCAAGGCTTATTCCTTGTTGCAATATTCTGAAAAAAAAAACGCGAAGAAAGGTTTCTAATAAAACTCATTTATTTGTTATAAAGAAAATAAAACACCTCACTAGCTAAGAAAAGTTAATTGCTACATTTTTGAAAGTAATTCTTGCCGGCTATCTCAGCCGGACCTTGCTGGAAAGAGAACAAAGGAAAGAGTGTGAAGGAATGGAATGTGGGTGGATGGACATGCGTAGTAGCTTTTGATAACAATTCTTGGCAAGGTACGGAAAGTCTGATAGTCCAGAAATGATGAGCTCAGCTGGTAAATAAAATAACGCAGTGACATTCCCCTTCTTTGCCAGTTGAGCGAATATCAGTACATCATCAAATAAGGCACATCTTCTTACGCAGATACTCGTGTTGAGCTGCTGGAAGTGGTTTGTTGAGCATATCAGCAATTTGATCATGTGTAGATACATATTGCATTTTGACAAAACCTTTTTTCACTAAATGTTTTACGTTTTGATAACGGATGTCAATGTGTCTGGACCTAGAACCTGTGAAATGAGATTCAGAAATATAAACCACCGATTCATTGTCTTCCATCACGGTGATCGGTCGGATCGGGTGTGTCCAGATATCTGTGACTAAAGCATCAAACCAAGTTAGAGAATTACATGCATCTGAAACACAAGCATATTCAGCTTCAGTAGATGAACAAGAAACAAAATTCTGTTTACGTACTTGCCAATAAACAGGACATCCATTTAAGAACATCATATAACCTGAAGTACTTTTACGTGATTTCTTATCACTTGCCCAATCAGAATCTGCATAACAACATAATTCTGCATAATCAGTATGTGTTGGTTCTAACAATAACTTCAAATGTTTAGTGTATTTTAGGTATCTCAGTAATTTCTTAATGCATGTCCAATGAAACTGTTTTGCCTTACCTACGTGTCGAGATAAGAGATTAACACTAAGTGCAATGTCGGGTCTGGTCCAACTACTAATGTATAACAGTGACCCAATGACTGAACGATAAAGTGTTTGATCCTCGAATTCAGGACTTGCTTCTTGTGTCAAGTTGTGAAAATCTGTTTGCATGGGTGTCTTTGTTGTGTTAGTATCTTTCATGTTGCAATGATGCAAAATTTGTTCAATTTTATCCTCTTGTGAAAGACTAAACCCCTTCTGTGTTTTTTCAATCTGAACACCTAAATAAGTGCTAATGTGACCTAATGATTTCAATGTGAAGTATCTCTGCAAAGCTTTGGCAAAAATTTCACTCATTTGCTTATTTGGACCAATATAAACAATATCATCAACATAAACAAGAACTATCTCATATGCATTGTTAGATCTTTTTGTGAACACGCACTCATCCGTTTCGGACTTAATAAAGTCCATTGAATTTAGTTTGTCAGTAAGACATAAGTACCACATTAAACCAGATTGTTTCAGACCATAAAGACTTTTGTTTAGGAACCAGGTATCCCCTTCTTGCTGTCGGAATCCTGGAGGACTTCTCACGTAGATCTCTTCGTCTAGGTCTGCATGCAGATAAGCCGTGTCAACATCAAACTGGAAAACTTCTAAACCAAGGATAGTTGCAGTTGCTAAAGCAATTTTTACACTCTCAGTTCTGACTGTCGGTGAGTAAGTATTTGTGTAGTCCTCAGGATAACGTTGAGCGAAACCCTGAGCTACAAGCCTGGCTTTGTACAGTGACTCACCATTTGGTTTCTTTTTGATTCTGTAGACCCATCGAGTGCCAATGACCTTTTTGTTTGCTGGAGGTTTTGCAGGTGTAAACACCTTAAGTTTCTTTAGACTGTCCATTTCAACCTGCATTGCATCATACCATTTGTCTTGTTCTGAATCAGGGAGCTGCTTGATTTGTGTGAAATTATCAGGTGGAAGTGTGACATTGCAAATCAAAGGCAAGGGTGCTTTTGTCAGTTGCCAAGAATATCGTTGTGGAGGGATTCCTTTTGTGGCCCTCTTGGAACGTCTCGGGACAACTGTCCAGTCTTCTTCTAGTTCGTCCTCGTCCTCACTTTCATCGCTAGCATCAGCATTCGCGGCTTGCGAAGACGGAACATCGGGTTGAGAAGAACCAGTGGAATCTTGATCATCAATCTGCGTAGCATCAGCGGTATCATCTCTAGGAAAATAAACTCCAGGATCATTGGAATGAATCCTGGACCAGTCAATATCTTCTTCAAAATTAGCAGATTGGGAAATCACAATTACATGTTTAGAGTCAATAAATCTGCTCCATTTTGAGTTATCATCAATACCCATAAATCTCAGTCTCTTTGCTGCTGGACTTCCTTTTCTTCTTTGAGCTAAGGGAATGTTCACCATAGCATATGAACCAAAAATATGGATGTTTTTAAGATCAGGCTTGTAGCCATACAACATGAAGAAAGGAGTCTGATTTGTTACACTGCTCCAAGTACGGTTTACAATGTAATTTGCATACTTGATAGCTTCACCCCAGTATATCTTACCAAGGTTGGCGTCTTCTAGGAGACAACACATCATGGTTTGCAGGACCCCTTGTCTTCGTTCTACAACTCCATTATGAGCCGGTGTGTAAGGAGCCGACGTCTGATGAATAATTCCATTCTTACGCATCCAGTCCTGGAAACGCTAGACATGAACTCGGCACCACGGTCACTCTGGATTCTGGCGATGCAAACTTGGTGTTGGGTAGAAACAAGGGTTGCAAAGTCTTTAAAGATCTGAAAAGTCTCTGATTTTTCTTTCATAGGATATACATATCCATATCTAGAGTAATTATCAACAATTGTTAGAAAATATTTTCTACCACCAAATGATGGCGGGAATGGACCAACTATGTCAATGTGAACCAAATCAAAAATGCGTGTTGACAGGCGTGTAGCGCGTTTGGGAATGGCTGCTGCTTTGGATTTGGCCTTTTTGCATACAGCACAATCCAAAAACACCTTACACCCCTTTAGATCCAAACCTTTTGCGAACTCCGGCATCTTCCTAAGAACACGGAAACTGGCATGCCCCAATCTTCTATGCCATTTGTGGATACACCTGGAATGCAAAGGTTTACCAGTTAGTGAATTCTCAACATTAACATTTTTATGTGGAACCTCAGGCTTGCTCTGAGCAACCTGTTTACCAATTCTATTTTTGTTGGCTCTAGGAGCCTTAGGGGTAGCAACAGGATCTCTCTCTGGAGCATCTCTCTCTGGGCCTGTGCTCTCCCTTTTTGGAGTTTGCATACTTGCCTGTGTTTGTGGTTTAGGCTTTGGTTTTAAGTAATAAACACCACCAATTAATATGGTTTCAGCAACAATATCTCCATCTTTAACTATGTAACTTGCTTTTTCAAGGTGGTGAACTTGGAACTTTAACATTCTAGACAAGTGACACTGACTAAGCAAATTACTGGTTGCTGTTGGTATGTAATAAACATCAGGAATGAATGCATCGAGCTCTTCAACATAAACAGTTCCTTTTCCTTTGACCTGACAAGGATGATTGGAAAAAGAATAAAGTTCACGTAGTTCTGGTTCAGGCTCGTGCATTTCTGTGAAAAGTTCCTTTCTGTAGGTAACATGCAATGCTGCACCACTGTCCAAAGTCCACAGGAATCGTCTGTCGTACTCTGGTTGAGGTTGTGGATCATTGGTTAAAGCCAATGTGGCGAGTGGAGTTTGTGGATCACGCCGGGGACCACGACGACCTTGTCTTCCGCCTCTGCCTCTGCCTCTGGAGTCTGTTCCTCTGGGCTGGTACGTGACGGGAGCTGGAACTCATTGGGGACAATCCCGGGTGGCATGTACCACACGGTTGCAGGTGTAGCATCTTGGCATCCTTGGAGTGTAGGTCCTTCCTGGGAAGGGGCGCCTAGCTGGAGCTCTTGATGCGGGTGGTCCTCTCAAGTGTGGCATGGCCAACATAAATGCCTCTTCTTCAATTAAAAGCCTACAGACATTGTCCACTGTGCGTTGAGCAATGGGGACTTGGTTAATTTTTGTAACAGCATCTTTCCATTCATAATTCAAAGAGTTAATGATGATGCTGATCATTTGAATATCTTCAATGTTATGGCCTCTTTCTCTCAATTCTGTTCTCAGTCCTTTCAGTTTGGTCAAATGTCCTCCAATTTGTTCACCAGGTTTCAATCTTGAACCGTGGAGTTCAGACATGAGTAGACATGAAGATTCAATTGAGATAGGTCTGTAGCAATTTTCCAATTCAGCCCAAATTTGTCGGGCTGTTGTATTTGGTGGAAAAGTGACCTGCAGTTCAGTATCCATGGACATCAATAATGTTGTGCGAGCTCTTATCTCTAGATCTCGTATTGCATAAGTCCAAGGTTGAGCAGGAGGATTAAAAACCATAAAATGAGTGCCTTCTCTAAGAAGCAATAGTGTAATCTCACTGACCCAGGCTTTGTAATTGTGTCCTGACATTTTTAGTTTTGACTCACCAGTTAGTGGAGAGACAGAAAATGCCTGGTAAGGAGCCTGCATTTGATATGCTGGCTGTGCTGGCAGAGGTATTTGCTGTGCCTGTTGTGGACCTAAAAATGGTCTTGGTTGTGCCATTGGAGGTGGGCCAGGAGGTGGCCCTATTTGCACTTGTGGCTGGGGCACATATGCAGGCATTTGTAGCTGCTGTGGCTGATGCACTGGAATCTGCTGTATTCCAGTTGCCATTTGTGCTTGATCTGCAATATTGGCATGACCTGCTGGAGATGCAATCATTTGCCTTTGCTGCATAAAGTGTGCCTGTGTTCCATCTAAAAAGGCACCATCACCACCAGGGGGTGTTGGAGTTTGAGCCCGTGGAGACACTTGTGGCATTTCAGCTTGAATCTCTGAGTGAGTTAGAGACAGGTTTGCCAGGGTCTGCTGTAGTAATTTAAAATGTTCATCTAAGCTCCTTTCTCTTTCAGCTTCCTGTAGTAAATTACTTTTGCCAGCAGATGGTGCTGCACCTTTAGCTTCGGGCAGCTTTGCATACGTGGCATTGTATGCTTTAGAGTAGGAGTGGTTATGTAAGACATGTGTAACTTGATCAGGGAGACTTTCATGTGACGTATGCAGTGCCCTCTGTCTTAATTGGCCTGACACAAAATCCACCAGGGGGAGTGTCTTTGGCTCCGAGGAAGAAGACAATATGGCGCTTTTTGAAAATCTTAAGTTATCTTCCTTATCTTGCTCAAACATAGATATAGCCATTTTTGCCTGGGATAGCTGCTGTTCATAGAGTTTTATACGGTCACGATAGGCTTTCATAGCCAGCTCATCCAGGGTGAGCTTAGAGCTTCGAGGAGAATAATGAATTGTTTCTCTCTCTGCGTGGGAGGAATTTTGCTCGGCAGTGTGCTTTGGCCTTGCATCAAGCATTACAAATTCAGAAGGTTCTGGGGAGACAGGTTGAGAGCTGGCATAATTAGAAGGGGGAGTTACTGACCTCAGTCGTAGTGCTTCTCCTTCAAAAACAGCTTCTGTCTTATCTCCCTCCATTTCTGTTCCCACGGCTTCTTCTCGTTCCAGGCGTGTGGCTGTAGTAAGGGGCTGGAAATCTGAAAATCTCCTGTCTGCCACCTCTTCATTGGAAAGATCAATCAAATCATTTACGAAGAGTGGTCTTGGTTTCACTTTGCCTTTTTTCTTCTGTTTCGGCATCTTAGCAATATAATTAGCGTACCTCAGTAGCTAAAAACTAATTGCCTATGCGCTCTTATCAGAAATAACAAAACAAGGAAAAAAAAGCCATAAATCAAACCGTCCGAGCTACCAGATGTCAGGGCATTTATTAATCCCATGTTTGGCTCTGGGACTAATTACCCTGGTTTAATTAGAGGAGATGAATCGAGGCTTATTCCTTGTTGCAATATTCTGAAAAAAAACACGAAGAAAGGTTTCTAATAAAACTCATTTATTTGTTATAAAGAAAATAAAACACCTCACTAGCTAAGAAAAGTTAATTGCTACATTTTTGAAAGTAATTCTTGCCGGCTATCTCAGCCGGACCTTGCTGGAAAGAGAACAAAGGAAAGAGTGTGAAGGAATGGAATGTGGGTGGATGGACATGCGTAGTAGCTTTTGATAACAATTCTTGGCAAGGTACGGAAAGTCTGATAGTCCAGAAATGATGAGCTCAGCTGGTAAATAAAATAACGCAGTGACAATGCTGTGCTGACCGTTTAACAAAAACAAAGGAAGCTGTAGACAGAACTCCGCAGAACTCACCAGAATAAGCTTTGCATCCAAATAAATGTTTGCTTTCTAAGTTTTCTCTTTTCTCCAAGTCCAGTCTTTTCCTCCATTCACTTTTTTCCCTGTTGGGTGCAATTCTGTGCATGTTTAGGGTTTTTTTTTTTTTAACCCTTTAAATAAATTATTCAGGAGAGCCCCACTTCTGCCTGCATGCCTGCTTATTGTGTTATATAGTTCTTAGAGGGTGGGTGGGAGCCACCTCAGCATACCTGATGCGAACAGCTGCAGGTTAAAGATGGGAAAAAACTGTTCCTTCAGCAGCTCTCCATACAGTACCCCATCTCCTGGCATCTCAGACTGGCTCCAGAAGACATGGCAAATGCTTCTGTCCATGCCACACAATTAGTTTCCCTCAATATGGAGAAGCACACCTGGAGCCACTCCTTTGAGAAGGCGAAGCATGTACGATGCTTGTAGCTTATTGCTCAAAGTGGTGGGGTCAGGCAGTAACACATCTGCCAAATCAGGGCAATTGTCAGGGATACCAGGAGGTACAAAGTACAGGCGTGAATTCCTGAACACTTCACTGAGTTGAGGGAGATGTTGCAAAAGGTGCGAGAAGCATTTAAGGGAAATGCAGCGAAAGATTGGATAGAATACAAAAAAAAAAGAAAGAAAAGATAGGTGAGAAGCAAGAATATAAGGTTGGAAAGAAAATGATTGAAGGAAAAAATATAGCTGATTACACTGAGATTAACAGTGATAAAATAAAAATAGATGGGGGGAATATCTCTCAAAAAAGAAGAAAAGAGAAGGAAATGGGAAAAGAGTGAGAGGGAGAACTAAAAGGGTAATAAATTTAAAAACTAGAGAAAGTATGCAGGAAGGAAGATACAATAAATACAAAAAGAAAAAGAAATAAGAGAATGGGAGAAAGGGAGGAAAATATTAAGAAGTGGAATTCTGGAGTTTAAAAGAAAATGGCTAAAAGGGGAAGAAAAGGATAGTAGAAAGGGAATTAAAGCATTAACATGTTGATTTAAGGGAATGGTATTAGTAGTAGAAATTGGATGTAAAACACAAACTAGAATAAATATATAGATTATTGTAAAAGGGAATAATTAATTGAAATTAAGACAAAAATTGAAATGTTAGTAAATGATGTAAGTAAAGATGTAATGAAATGCATGTAAGGAGTTAAAAAAAGGAATATATTTTATAATGTAAAACAGATCAGTAGATGCAATGTGAAAGATAAAAAGGTTTATATTTTGCTGTTTGGGGATTTATGGATTGGAGAGAAACACCTGCTGAGGGTAAAGAAATGTGTGCTAAAGATTGAAAAAACAAAGGAATTAATTTAAATTAAGAAATAAAATTGAAATGTTAGTAAATGATGTAAGTGAAGATGTAATGAAATGCATGTAAGGAGTTAAAAAAAGGAATATATTTTATAATGTAAAACAGATCAGTAGATGCAATGTGAAAGATAAAAAGGTTTATATTTTGCTGTTTGGGGATTTATGGATTGGAGAGAAACACCTGCTGAGGGTAAAGAAATGTGTGCTAAAGATTGAAAAAACAAAGGAATTAATTTAAATTAAGAAATAAAATTGAAATGTTAGTAAATGATGTAAGTGAAGATGAAATGAAATATATGTAAGAAGTAACAAAAAAAGGAGTATATTGTTTAATGTAGAATAGACCAGCAGACACAGAATGGTTTATATGTAAAAATAACTGAAAGTAATTGAAATATTAGGAAAAGAGAAAAATAATTATTGAAGTGGGAATAAGAAATTAGGAATTAAAGAAAATAAGAGGTAGAAGGTTAATTAAGTTAAAAGGTTTTAAGGTAAAAATGGAATAAGTTGAAATACATTGTTAAGAATTAAAAAACATGATGGGAATTTTGAGAAATATGTTCAATAAATGGAGAGAAAATCGGGGATGCCTGGACACCATGGAAAAAACCACTGAATTGAAAATGAATACAGCAATAGAGAGAGATGGAAGAAAGAGTAGGGAGATCGAAGGAAGGGAGAAGGAGAGAGAGGAATAGAAGAAAGGGAAGAGGAGAGGAAGAAAGGGAGGGGAAATAAGAATAGAAGAGAAGGTTAGATAGGGAGGAAGAAAGGAGGAGGAGAAGAAAGGAAGGGGAAGTAGAGGAGTAGGAAAGGAGGGAAGAAGAAGGTAGGAAGGATAAAAGAAGGGAGGGAGAGAAAGAGAAAGAGAAGAAAGATTGCTGTAGAACAAAAAAAAAGATGAAATGGAAGAAAGGCATCCCCGAACATGTTTAAATATACTAGGATAAAGAATGAATAATTAAAAATTAAAAGAGAATATATATGATTAAAAATGGAGAAAATAGAATTTGAGGGCGAAAGAAGATACTGTTTATATAAAGAATAGAAATATTAAGATTTGATTAAAAATATAGAAAAAGAATACTGTGGCAGAAATTGTAACTAAGTAAAATATATTTGGATATGACAAGTTGTATATGATATGATATGGTCAATACTCTATTTCATAAAATATGTGGGTGTGTGTTAGGGGAAAAAAACCCAATAAAACTTGATTTAAAAAAAACATTTTATATTGGTTCTCTTTATATGCTGTGGACATTGTTAATTTGTAATTCCTTTCCCATAGCTGCTGCCATTTATCTAGCTCAATTGAATATCCAAAATTTTTCACCCAAGCTATCATTGTTTCTTTTACCTGTTCTTCTTCTAGTTCAATATTGAGTGATTATATATTTTTTAAATTATTTTATCATCTGTTCCTGTGAGTATCCTATCCAGATCTGTCATTTCTAAATAAAAACCATATAATTTCGCATCTTTTTCATATCTTGTTTGTATTTGCATATGTGTATACCAATCCATCTCAATCCCTTGTTCTTCTATTTCTTGTTTCCCTTTCAATTCCCCCTTATCTGTTAATATATCCTTATATCTAAGAATATTTCTAAAATTAATAATATTTGGGTGTATTAGTGCTTCCATTGTTGATAACCATATTGGTTTTTTCAAATAATATTTATCTCTAACCTTCTCCCACACCAATAACAATGCATTTCTTACATAGTGTCTCTGAAAGTACATATGCATCTTGCTTCTGCCATACCATAAGAATGCATGCCATCCCAATTGTAAATCATGTCTTTCCAAGGTTAATAGCTTTGTATTTCTTAGTTCAATCCATTCTCTCATCCAAGTCAATGCCACTGCCTGATAATATAGTTCCCAATTTGGCAGTACAAATCCTCCACGCAATCTCGCATCCTGTAGCATTTTTATGTTAATTCTCGCTTTATTTCCTTGCCATATAAATTTCCTTATTATTTTATTAAGGTGTTCAAAATAAGTCTTTTTCACTTTTATCGGTATTGTCTGAAATAGAAACAATAGTCTCAGTAATATATTCATCTTGATTGTTGCAATCTTTCCCATTAATGATAACTGTAAATTTTTCCACTTCTCCAGATCTTTCTCAATTTGTCTTTTTAAATTATAATAATTATCTTCTTTTATCATTACACATCTTGAAGTTAATTGTATTCCTAAATATTTTACTTTCTTCACAATTTTTATATCTAATTTCTCCTTTAAGTCTCTTTTTTTTGCTTTTCTGTAATGTTTTTCACCAATATTTTTTTTTCTTTGTTTATTTTTAAACCTGCCACCTCTCCATAGTCTTCTATTTGTTCTAATAATTTGGGACCTGTTATTTGAGGTTCCTCCAACATAAACACCAAATCATCTGCAGACTTATAGCTTATATTCTTCTTTTTTAATTTTCATTCCCTTTATTTCTTCATTTCGTCTTATATTTCTATTTAATACTTCTAACACAAATAACAATGGAGATAACGGACATCCTTGTCTTGTTCCTTTCATTATTTTAACTTTTTCTGTCATCTCTCCGTCATTATTTTAGCTGATTGTTTATCATAAATTGTTTTTATCATGTTTGTAAATCTCTCCCCAAAGTCCATTATCTGTAATTGTTTTATCATAAACTGCCAATTCACATTGTCAAATGCTTTCTGTGTATCTAGAAATATCATCGCCATTTGTTTTTCTGAGTGTACTTCATAATATTCCAAGGTATTCAAAATTATCCTCATATTGTCTCTAATTTGTCTTTTGGGTAAAAAGCCATTTTGGTCTATACGAATAAATTCATTTAGTAATCTTTTTAATCTATTCGCCATTATTGAGGCAAAAATCTTATAATCTACATTCAAGAGCGAAATCGGTCTATAGTTTATAACTTGTTGCAAATCTGTTTCTTCCTTAGGTATAAGTGTAATATACGCCTCCATCCACGAGTTTGGAATCTTTGCTTTCACTAAAAGTTCATTAAAGAATTCCATTACATTGCTTAACACATCTTGTAATGTCTTATATAATTCTGCTGGTAATCCATCCGGTCCTGGTGTTTTCCCATTTTTCTGCTTTTTAATCGCTTCTGTTAGCTCCATCATCGTTATTCTTTCTTCTAGCGCTTCCTTATATTGTTCAGGTATTTTAGGTAGGTCAGATTTTTCTAAAAATTGTTTTATCTCCTCATCAAGTATCTTCTCTTGGTTGTATAGTCTCATAATAATTTTGAATTATTTTCTTCTTTTCTTCACTTCTATAACATACATTTCCTTTTTCATCTTGTAAGTGGCTTATTAGTTTCTTCTCCTTTTCTTTTTTCATTTTATACGCCAACCATCTACCTGGCTTATTTGCATTTCAAAAAAGTTCTGTTTGGCTGATCTTAATTTACATGCCAAAAATTCTTGTTCATTTAAATTTATTTCATGCTCTTTCAATTCCATTTGTTTTTTAACTCTATTATTTTGTGTGTCCTTTTGTAGTTCTTTCTCTAACCTCCTATACTCCTCTTCCAATTTCTTCTGTATTTGTCTTTTCTTTTTATTTTTTTTTCACAAATATGTTATTGCCAAACCTCTAATATATGCTTTCATTGTATCCCATACATTCTGAAGTGATGTATCTTCCTTTTTGTTTATTTTAAAAAAGAACTCTAACTCTTTGTCCATAAACTGTTGAAATTCTTTTTCATTTAGAATTGTTTGATTCAAGGTCCATCTTGGCTTTTTCTTTTGTCCTTTCCATGTTATTGTAATTGGGTTATGGTCTGCCCAAATATTTGTTTCAATGTTTACTTCTTGTATATTATCTATTAAATCAGTTGACATCCATATCATATCTATCCTAGACCATGACATGTGTCTATTTGAATAAAAAGTATATTGTTTTTCTTTCAAATGTCTTTTTCTCCATACATTTTGTATGCTTAGTTCTATCATTGTGAAGAAAGTCTTTGGAAGTATTTTTCTGGGTTTCTTCTTTCTCTTTGTCATCTTGTAGTCCAAATCCACATCTATTACTGCATTAAAATCACCCATTATACATATGTGTTCATATTCCAATTCTAGTATTTTCCTGTGTAACTTCCTATAGAATTCTTCTTGTTTATCATTTGATGCATACAGCGCTACCAAGAGTATTTGTTTAAAGTTCATCCTTACTTCCACCATCAAGATCCTCCCTTCTTCATCCACAAATATTGATTTAGGTTCTAATTTTTCTTTAATATATAAAGCTACTCCTCTTTTGCTTTGTTGTATCAGTGAAGTAAATAAGACACCTAATTTTGAGTATTCTAATAATTTTGTGTGTTGTTTTCTAATATGTACTTCTTGTAAACACATAATGTCCGTCTTTAATCTATTTAATTTGTTTAAGATTCTGTTCCTTTTTGTCGCTGAATTTAGTCCATTTACATTTATTGATACTGCTTTTATTTCGTCTTCCATATTTTACTTATTACTAATTTTTGATCTTGCTGCTCTTGTCTCTCTTCGTTCTTTTACGTCTTTTGCTCTTGCTCCTTCACTTATTGCTCTTTCTTCCTGTTCCTTTGTCTTTTCTTCTTTTTCTTTTACAAGTTCCTCTTTGTGTCCAGTCTCTCTTGCTGCTCCCAGTTCATCATCTAATGGGCCACAAAATTGCTGATAAAATAATTTTGCTTTTTTGATGGAGTCTAATCTGTGTCTTTGTTCTTGCCATGTTACCAAAATTCCTTCTGGTATTAACCATCTAAAATTCACTCCTTTTGTGATTAAAAAATATGTTAAGAAATGGTATTCTCTCCTCAAATCTCTGACTCTTCTGGGTACTTGTCACAATGCTACTATTTCTTTATCTTTATATTTCAGTGCAGTATTTCTTGTTATTTGTAGTATCTCTGTCTTTATTGCTTTCTTTGTAAATCTTACGTGGACTTCTCTCGGTAATTTGTTTCTCATTGCGTACCTTGTGTGTACTCTAAAAACCTCGTCAATCTCATTTAAAATCTTCTCCTTGGGTTCTTCCATAACTTCTGCCAACATCTCAGCTATCACATCTGGCAAGTTTTGCCCTTTTTCCTCCTCTATATTTTGAAATCTTAGATAAAAATCAGAACGCTCCATCTCTAGCAAGATAATTTTTCTCTCTTGATTTTTGTCAACTGATGTCAATTTTTCCTCTAATTCTTCCACTTTCTTTTCTGTCAAATCTGCCTTTTCCTCTACTTTTTGAATTCTTTCTTCATTTTTCCCAATCAACTCCTTCACTTCTTTTAAGTCCTCTTTCAAATCATCATGAAGTGTCTGTATAAGGTTTTTTAAATCCATCATGGAGGGGCTCGCTGTTGAATGCAAATGTGCTGTAAATTTCTTCATCTCCAAACTGTATAAATCTAATTTGTAATCCACTTATGGTTTCTTTATAATCCAAATATCTAATCCTCCCCGTTGGGTGGATTAGAAAGAATAAAAAATAGGAAAAGAAAAGGAAAAAAAAAAAAGAAATCAATCACCCCCCCCAAAGTACAAAAAATATTGCCAATCAGACAAACAGAGAAAGAAAAAACAAAACAAAATGTGACACAAATCCTGTGAAAAAAAGTAAAAAGAACAAAAAGAGAAACAAACAGAAGCTCTTCAGGCTCTTCTTGCCTTAATCCAAATTCTAAACAAGCCACCTCTTTTTCCAGTCAAGCGAGAGAAAAAAAATAGAAAAAAGCGGAAAAACAAAAAAGGAAAAACAAGGCAGGTTGTATAGTCTTATCCACACATTGTTCCCATTAGCCGCTAGTGAGTGGAAAAAAGAGGAAGGAAAAAAAAAATCCAACAGCAATCTAACAAAACAGTTCCAAAACAAAATACTTCTGAGAGCTCAAAAAAGTAAATTAAAAAAAGTACAAATTCAAGAAGTAAAAACAAATTCAACACTCCAAACTCTTCTTTTCTCTTTGATATGTCTCTCTTTCTTGCACATCTGCTTTCTTATCTGTCCAACCAGGGCTGTCAAGGTCAACTTTGAAGCTTATAGTTAATTCAAAGCCTTTTTTTCCTGCCACTAGATGGCACTGCAGGCTATTTCATTTCATTTTATTCAATAAAACAAAACAGTTTCAAAACTCCCGTTCTTTTTAGTTAATTCTATTCAGTAGTCACTTCAAATTTATTTATAATCATTCCATCTTATTGCAAAAAAAAAATATTCAATCAGTTCTCTTATCTCCTCTTGGTTAATCCACTCCTTTAAGTCAATTCCCAATCGCTTTCTTTAGCTCATTCAGAAAAAGTTTTTTTCCCCTTTGGACTTTTGCTTTCCTCTCCGCCCAAATGCCGGAAGTGAGAGCCGATACACACCCGCTCTCCCTCCTCGCTCTCAGCCACTTTTCCACTCTATTTTTCTTTCAAGTGGGTATGAAGAGAAACTTTTTTTCAAAAAAAAAATTCTCACCTAGATGACACACTCTGTCTTCGCTTTTCTCTTCCCGCTGTGACCTCCCCAGCTTATTAGCGGCTTCTATGGCTGCTTTCTCCGCCATCCAGTTTGAGGTGTTTCTTCCAATCAACTAGGGAGTTTGTGATCTCCCTGTGTTGGTCAGTCCGTGCTCCTCTTGTTCGTCGTCTCAGGACAATTTAGGACACTTGGGACCCCCGGACAATGGAGATGTCAACGGTTCTTCAGGAGCCTCCGAAGAACCCATTGTGTTGCTGCAATGCTGGCCACGCCTCTCTGAAGATTTCTAAAAGGAACTAACTTGCAAATAACTAAACTTTATTAAAATTGGCTACTGGATTATGGATCTGAAAGATTGGAGGAATCTAGTGAATTAACTTGGTTTTGGACTATTAATGTTCAACAGAACATTCTACAAGACAAAAGAAGAAAGGTGACAGAAGAAAAGAGAAAAGAAGGAAAGTTAAGACTTTCAAATTTGGACAATTGGGAAGATATATAATTGGGAAACTATAAGGCTGTAAATTACTAAAGAAGTTTAAAGATAATAAATTTAGGGATTTTGGAGGTATAATTATGGGATTGATGAAATTTTATTAAGCAGGAGTTTTTAAATATTGAGACGTTGGAACTATAGAACTATACTGAGTAATTTTTACTAAATTGTTATAAAATGGATTTACAGGGGATAATAGAGGCATATGAAGAAATATTCTTGATGCTAAAAAGTGTGTGTGAATCTATAAAGAACAATAAGGAGACAAGGGGATTGTTTAAAGATACAGAAATGAATGTAGAAGTCACTCAACAATTGGGGGAAAAGAGGAACGTGATATTCAAGAAATAGATGAGAAATTAGAAGAAGCAGTGGAAGGGAAAAATCAAAATGAGACGCAAGAAGCTAAAAATAAAGAAGAGAAAGGATTAATAAGTAGGAATCAATTTGATAACTCCTTAAAAGCTTATAATAGAACAGAGAAAAAAAAGAAAAGACTCTTCAAAAAAAAAAGGAAGTCTTGTTGATGGGTGTTCAAATAATACAGCAGAAAGAGACAAAGGATATCCGGAAGGGAATGTTCAGTGGGCACAAAAATATCAAAAAGAGCTACAAGATTCCGAGAGAGAGAGAGAGAAAAGGCTGACTAAAAAATCAATAAATGATGGAATTTTAAAAAGGGTAAGAGATGATGGATAATTGCATGATCATTACATGATTCACCTTGTACCTGCTTACAGACAAAGACTTAAAACCACAAAACCAACAATTAAATCAGTGAAGACTTGGACTGAGGAGGCAAAGTTAAAGCTACAGGCCTGCCTTGACTGCACTGTTTGGAATGTTTTCGAAAATATCTTTGCAGATTTAGATGATGATGATGATGATGATGATGATGATGATGATTAATTTTATTTATATACCGCCCTTCTCCCGAAGGCCTTGGGGTGGTGTACAGCCAGAATTAAAATATAAATATACAATATCATAGTTAAAATTAATTAAAATCATTAAATAGTTTTGGCCGAATTTTAAAACCCATAATTAAAAGCCAATTTAAAATCATTCAGTTAGACAGCCCCGCCTGTCGGAACAGTAGGGTCTTGAGGGCACAGTGAAAGACCCGGAGGTCAGAGATGTTACGAATATCGGGGGCAATTCATTCCAAAGGACAGGAGCTCCGACAGAGAAGGCTCTCCTCCTGGGTGTCGCCAGCTGACATAACTTAGCCGACGATACCCTGAGGAGTCCCTCTCTGTGGGAGCGAACTGGTCGGTGGGAGGCTGTTGGTGGCAGAAGGCGGTCCCGTAGATATCCTGGTCCTATGCCATGGAGCGCTTTAAAGGTGGTGACCAACACCTTGAATTGCACTCAGAAGACCACTGGGAGCCAGTGCAGCTCGCGCAGGAGAGGTGTTACATGGGTGTAATGAGGTGCGCCCATAACCACCCGCGCGGCCGCATTCTGGACCAGTTGGAGCCTCCAAGTGCTCTTCAAGGGGAGCCCCATGTAGAGAGCATTACAATAGTCCAGACGGGCGGTGACGAGGGCGTGAGTGACCGTGTGCAAGGCGTCCTGGTCCAGAAAGGGATGCAACTGGCGGATCAGGCGAACCTGATAAAAAGCCCCCCTGGCTATGGCCATCATATGCTCTTCTAAAGACAGCCGTGAGTCCAGGAGGACACCCAAATTGCGTGCCCTCTCTGTGGGGGGCAAAGATTCACCCCCAATAGTCAGCGATGGCACCAGCTGACTATACCGGGACGCCGGGAGCCACAGCCACTCAGTCTTGGAAGGGTTGAGCTTGAGCCTATTTCTCCCCATCCAGACCTGCACAGCCTCCAGGCAACGGGACATCACATCAAGGGCATCATTGGGGTGGTTTGGGGTGGAGATGTACAGCTGAGTGTCATCAGCGTACTGGTGGACTCTCACCCCAAAACCACAGATGATCTCACCCAGTGGCTTCACATAAATGTTGAACAGAAGGGGCAAGAAGACCGACCCCTGCGGCACCCTCCAAGCGAGGCACCTCGAGGTCGACCTCTGCCCCCCTGCCAACACAAACTGCAAGCAGTCGGAGAGGTAGGAGGAGAACCACCGTAACACGGTGCCTCCAATTCCTAACCCCCTCAGCCGCTGCAGCATGATACCATGGTCAATGGTATCAAAAGCCGCTGAGAGATCTAATAGGACCAGGACAGAGGAACAACCCCTGTCCCGAGCCCTCCAGAGTTCATCAACCAATGCGACCAATGCTGTTTCTGTGCTGTACCCCTGCCTGAAGCCCGACTGGTACGGGTCCAGATAGACAGCTTCCTCCAGGTACTGGGGTAGCTGTCGTGCCACCACACTCTCAACAACCTTCGCCACAAAACGAAGGTTGGAGACACCCTCACTCAAAGAAGCATTTATAATTCCCTGGAGCCAGCCTTGTGTAACCTCCTGGGAGGCCAGTACCAACCAGGAGGGACACGGGTCCAATAAACATGTGGGAGCACTAAGCCTACCCAGAACCCTGTCCACGTCCTCGGGAGCCACGGGGTCAAACTCTTCCCAGATAATATTCTCAAGACTCACCCCCGTCTCCCTCCCCGGACTCACCCAGTCGGAGTCCAAGCCTTCCTGAATCTGAGCGACTTTATCATGCAGGAATTGCACAAAATCCTCAGCCCGACCCTGCAAGGGATCTTCCCGCACTCCCACCCGAAGGAGGGAGTGGGTCACCCTAAACAGAGCGGCTGGGCGGTTCTCTGCAGATGCGATAAGAGCAGAAAAATAGTTAGATTTTGCCGCTTTTATCGCCACTAGGTAGGTCTTGATATAAGACCTCACCTATGTCCGGTCAGATTCGGATTAACTAGTCCTCCAAACACTCTCTAGGCGTCTTTTCCGACGCTTCATCTCTCAGCTTCTCGGAGAACCAAGGCGCCAATTGAGATCGGCATCAGGTCAGAGGCCGCAAAGGCACGACGCGGTCCAAAGCCCCTGCGGCCGCACTATCCCAGGCGGCCACCAGCTCTTCAGTCGAGTCGTGTGCCAGAGTCTCAGGAAATGGCCCAAGCTACATCTGGAACCTTTCGGGATCCATCAGGCGCCTGGGACAGAACCATCTAGTTGGTTCCGTCTCCCTGCGGCGGGGGGAAGCGGCTTGAAAGTCTAAGTGAAGGAGTGAATGATCTGTCCATGACAAGGGTTTAATGTCTAGGTCCCCTCTACCAAGATCATTCAGCCACTGACCAGAAATGAAAATCAAGTCCAGAGTGTGTCCCCCTGTGTGAGTGGGGCCTTGCACTAACTGGGTCAGGTCCATGGCCGTCATGGAAGCCATGAACTCCCGAGCCACCTCTGACGTCTCACCGACGGATGGTAGGTTGAAGTCCCCCATAACAATAAGTCTGGGGGTGTCAACCGCCACCCCGGCAATCACGTCGAGTAGCTCAGGCAGGGTCGCTGCCATGTGGCAGGGAGCCAGGTACGTAGTCAGCAAACCCATCTGCACCCCACAACCCCACTTCACAAAAAGGGACTCACATCCGGCTATCTGAGGAACAGTGGCCTCCCTCGGACAAAGACTTTCTCTAATAATTGCCGCTACTCCCCCACCTCTCCCCTGAGCCCTCGGCTGATGAAATGCACGGAAACATGGAGGGCACATTTCAACGAGGGGAACCCCCCCCTCATGGCCCAACCAGGTCTCCGTAATCCCAGCCAGGTCTACACCCCCCTCCACAATAAGATCACAAATGAGGGGGGCTTTATTAATTACTGACCTGGCATTACATAACATCAGTCGAGGACCCAGGGCCTGAGACTCTGTGCAATCCAGGACACGAGCCACGCTATCGGGGCCGGAGCGTGCAATCGCTCAAAGACAGCGCATGCCCACCCCCAGAACCTGATATGGCCCCCTGCGCCCGCCATACCTGCCCCTCCCACTTATCACTTTGATGGAACTGCCCTTCGTTTCGCCCCCTGGCGCCCTGGTCAGATTACCCTTCTCCTCTCCGCTGCGCCCATCTAACCCACCACCCCACACAGTGGCTATATGGACCCCCCACAGTCCATCTCTACAGCCCCCTCCCCCCCTCCCGGGTCCCCTTAAAAGCGTCCCTGCTACCCTTTTTTAAAAACCCCTCAACCCCCTCTTTTTCACATGCCACCTCTCCGGGTCCCAAGACCCATCATTGAGGTAGGCCCTCGATAATGTGGAGGGCCACGTCTGCGAGAGGGGGGCATCTCGCAGTGCAATTAGCTCAGCCGCTAAATACATCCACTAAGAAGACCAAATGGAACTGGTATCCGGGTAGGGGTCCAATAAAGTTCTATAATAGAAGATGGTAAAAAGATGGTAGAAACCATGTGGAAGAACAGCTGGCCTCCACTGTTCTCTCACCACAGTGGGAGGAGTCCCAGGCCTTTGAGCACCTCTGCAGGATCAGTGTCCCAATCACCCTCTCACGGCGATGGTCAGATGGTCATAACTTTGGAGGATTTGTTGGTCCGCCTCCAATCTTACAGCAGTAACCAGTGCCCAAAAGCCGAGTTAGATGAACTCACAGATACTGTAACATCATATGTCAGCTTCTGTGAAGACCTATGTGTACCGACCAGGAACTTGCGAATATACAGTAACAAAAAAACCTTGGTTCACAGCTAAACTTAAGCAGCTACGTCGTACCAAAGAGGAAGCCTACAGAAAAGGTGATAAAATGCTGTACAATCAGCCCAGAAATGTATTAACAAGGGAGATCAGAGCAGCAAAAAGAAGCTACTCTGAAAAGCTAAGAAATCAGTTCTGAACAAATGAACCAGCAAACATGTGGAAAACTCTTAAAAATATCACCGGCTATGGCAAACCTCCTTCCCAGGCTGAAGGAAATCAACAACTGGCAGATGACCTGAACGTGTTTTACTGCAGGTTTGAAAGGAAACTACAGCAACCTATCTCCACAACCCCCATCCCAGACACACCAACAACAGCCAAACCTCGTACAACTGACCCCATCCCATTGGGTTCACATCCCCTGGTGATCACAGAAAAGGAAGTGCAAGATCTATTTCACAGACAAAAGCCAGGTAAAGCACCAGGCCCAGACAAGATAACTCCTTCTTGCTTAAAAGTCTGTGCTGACCAATTGGCCCCCATCTTCACCCGAATCTTCAATAAATCACCCCTGCTGTCAACCAAAACCAAGCATTTAATAGCGAGTGCCATACCATGTGCATTAATCAAACAGGTGGCAAGAAAGCAGGGACAGTCAGGCACAACACAGGTTATGTAGACAGTAAACATAGGGTCAATCAAAATGGACTCAAATGTCTATACACCAATGCACAGAGTATGAGGAATAAACAGGGTGAATTAGAAATTCAAGTAAATGAGGGCAGATATGATATTGTTGCCATTATGGAAACGTGGTGGGATGAAACCCACAAATGGAACATACAGCTAGAGGGATATAAATTATTTAAAAGAAATAGACCAACTAAAAGAGGAGGTGGAGTTGCACTATATATAAGAAATAACTACATCTCTACAGAAATAGAGCACAACAATGATGAAAATTATCTTGAATGCATTTGGGTCAATATTAAAGGAGGGGAAATGACATTGCCATAGGTCTATACTATAGGCCACCCAACCAAACAGAGGAAGTAGATGAACTTTTTGCTAGTCAGCTAACTAAGGTATGTAGGAAGCACATCACAATAGTAATGGGGGATTTTAACTACCCTGACATCAACTGGGAGACAAACTCTGCACCAAGTGGAAGATCCAACAGGTTCCTAACAAACCTAGCAGACAACTTTGTTTCCCAAAAAGTAGAGAAGGGAACAAGGGGATCAGCCATATTGGATTTAATTCTCACTAACAGAGACGAAATGATAGAAGGTGTTGAAGCTACAGGAACCTTGGGGGCAAGTGATCATGCAATATTGGAATTCAACATTATGCAAACACAAGTAATAGAACAAAGTCAAACTGGAGTTTTGGACTTTAAGAGAGCTAATTTCAATAAACTTAGAGCTTGAGAAGGATTCCATGGATGAGAATCCTCAAGGGGAAAACAACTCAAGAAGCTTGGGAAATTTTGAAAAGTGAGATTATAAAAGCCCAGTCTAGCACAATATCAATGAAGAAGAAAAATAATAGATCTCAAAAGAAACCAGCATGGCTGCATAAAGAACTCTCTAACAAATTGAAAGACAAAAAGGACAAGTATAAAAAGTGGAAAGGGGGGCAAATAACTAAGGCAGAATATCAGCAAATAGCCCGAGCCTGTAAAGATGAAGTGAGGAAAGCTAAGGCTCACAATGAACAAAGGCTTGCTACTAAAGTAAAAAATAACAAAAAAAAGCTTCGTCCAACATATTAAAAACCAGAAAAAAGTCAAGGAAACAATTGGCCCATTGCTGGGAGAAAGTGGCAAGAAGGTGACAAGCAACAGGGAGAAAGCAGAACTACTTAACTCATTTTATGCATCTGTCTTTACACAAAAGGAAAAAACAGTCCAACCTAACAAAAACAGCACCACAAAAAACAGATTAGGAACACAAGTTAAAATAGGGAAGAAAATGGTAAGTGAACACCTGTCTACCCTAGACGAGTTCAAATCACCAGAACCAGATGGCTTACACCCCAAGGTTCTGAAGGAACTGGCAGACGAAATCTCAGAACCACTGAACTATATCTTTCAAAGATCCTGGAGCACAGGGGAACTGCCAGAGGATTGGAAAAGATCTGATGTAGTTCCCATCTTCAAAAAAGGAAAAAAAATAGATCCAGGAAACTACAGACCTATCAGCCTGACCTCAATACCAGGGAAGATTCTGGAAAAGATAATCAAACAACGAATCACCGAACACCTAGAAGCAAACCAAGTAATAACCAAAAGCCAACATGGGTTTGTCAAAAACAGATCATGCCAGACTAATCTTATTGCATTATTTGACAAAGTGACAAAATTAGTGGACCAGAGGAATGCTGTCGATATAATTTACTTGGACTTCAGTAAGGCATTTGATAAAGTAGACAACAACCTACTACTTGATAAAATAGAAAAATGTGGGTTAGACAGCATCACCACCAGATGGATTTGTAACTGGCTGACCAACCGCACTCAACGTGTAGTCCTCAATGGAACTGCATCTACATGGAGGGAAGTATGCAGTGGAGTACCCCAGGGCTCTGTTTTAGGCCCAATGCTCTTCAACATCTTCATCAATGACTTGGACGAGGGGATAGATGGGGAACTCATCAAATTTGCAGATGACACCAAGCTGGCAGGAATAGCCAACACTCCAGAAGATAGGCTCAAGATACAGAAGGATCTTGACAGACTTGAACATTGGGCGCTATCTAACAAAATGAAATTCAACAGTGAAAAAAGCAAGGTTCTACATTTAGGGAAGAAAAACAAAATGCACAGGTACTGTATATGTGGTACCTTGCTCAATAGTAGTAACTGTGAGAGGGATCTTGGAGTCCTAGTGGACAACCATTTAGATATGAGCCAGCAGTGTGCAGCAGCTGCCAAAAAAGCCAATGCAGTTCTGGGCTGCATAAACAGAGGAATAGAATCAAGATCACGTGAAGTGTTAATACCACTTTATAATGCCTTGGTAAGGCCACACTTGGAATATTGCATTCAGTTTTGGTCGTCACGATGTAAAAAAGATGTTGAGACTCTAGAAAGAGTGCAGAGAAGAGCAACAAAGATGATTAGGGGACTGGAGGTTAAAACATATGAAGAACGGTTGCAGGAACTGGGTATGTCTAGTTTGATGAAGAGAAGGACTAGGGGAGACATGATAGCAGTGTTCCAATATCTCAGGGGTTGCCACAAAGAAGAGGGAGTCAAACTATTCTTCAAAGCACCTGAGGGTAGAACAAGAAGCAATGGGTGGAAACTAATCAAGGAGAGAAGCAATTTAGAACTAAGGAGAAATTTCCTGACAGTTAGAACAATTAATAAGTGGAACAACTTGCCTGCAGAAGTTGTGAATGCCCCAACACTGGAAATTTTTAAGAAGATGTTGGATAACCATTTGTCTGAAGTGGTGTAGGGTTTCCTGCCTGGGCAGGGGGTTGGACTAGAAGACCTCCAAGGTCCCTTCCAACTCTGTTATTCTATTTCTATTTCTAAATATTGAAATCCATTAGAATTTCAGTGTCATGCTTGGATTTCAATATCAATATCAGGTGTATCCCTTCTTCCCTCCCTCCCCCAGTGATCACATTAGGGCAGTGATGTGTTCAGAGTCCTAATAATTTTGGGATAAACACAAATTATTCTGCTTCTTGCCAGGGGAAAAAACACATCCCCCCCCCCAACCTTTCCAGTTTTCACTTTAGGAAGCCAAGCTGAAAAAGGGACTGCGTTCAATGGGAAGGCAGAGCCAGGACGCATGGCGGATTGGACGGAGACAAGGATTGTCTTGCGCTGTCGATTTACTGGGGACAAGTATCCTTTGGCAAATTGCCCGGGAGGAGGGTGTGTTGGAGGAGCACCAGCAGACCATTGGCAGGGGAGGAGCGCTGGCAAAGGGCCAGCCGAAGATAAACGCCCACAATGGGTTGGCTGTGGTGGGGGGCCTGTGGTGAAGTGGGCGCAGCCATGTTCCCACGGTTAATTGTCCCATTCTGGTCTTGCTGTACCTAATCCATTAAATCTCTCTAGAATACCCCCAATCAACAACTAAAAAGCCACACACAGGCACCACATACTGTAAATACTACGCATAGAATAGCCCAAAGCACACGTTCTGGTGAGAGTGAAATTCCCTTAGGATGGGCTCCAGCATGAGACTGAAAGCTTGGAAGACTAAACCTCTGGTCCCAGTGACCGACCCAGATTGGATCCTTGACGCTATCCCTCTGTTGAACTAGATCTGTGTTGACTTTTTTGGCAGCTGCAGCACACTGCTGACTCATACTTAAGTAGTGATCCACCAGGACACCTAGTTTCCTCTCACAGTTACTACTGTTACTACCTCATGCTACATAACTAAGCTCCATTTCATGCTAAATAAACTAAATTATTAATGTATCTTAAATAGAAAACTATCTTTAGATAGATTTTTACTCCAAAAGCATTAAAATAAATTTGATAAAAATTTAAAAAATCCAATTTAAATTTTTAAAAAATCTGATTTTTTTATTTTTTTAATCCACCCTGCTTTGTGGACAGATACGCTTTCTCTCCTATGTGAAACAGTCTCTGGGGTGACTGCTTTTTGTCTGCCTGTACTTTCTGAGTCTCCGCAAAGAACCCACCCACTCAGTTAAGCTCACTGAGGAGGGAAGTTCCCGAGGGTATTCAGGCATGGGGACAAATTCCACCCCTGTGGCCACCTTGAACGGGGTGAGCCCCATGCTGCTAAGTACGGCAGCATATTAGATATTAGATATTATGTCATAAATATTAGACAAGTTATGGAAATATAAAAAGAAAAATACAAGCTACAGGTGTTTGCAGATTATTTGGTTTTTATCCTGGAAGATCCACAAGAAACTGGACCCAAATTAATTTAAAAAATAGAAGAATATGGTGAAGTTGCAGGACTGAAAATAAATAAGGAAAAAACTAAAATTTTAGTCAAAAACCTTACAGATACACAGAAAAAAGAGTTAATGAAGAGGACAGATATTCAGATAGTTAAAAAAGTTAAATACTTAGGGAATTCAACTAACAGCAAGATGTGCAACCATTAAAGAAGGTAATTAGCTGATCCAACAAATTAAAATAGATCTGGAGAAGTGGAAAAACCTGCAACTGTCGCTGACAGGAAGAATAGCTACTATAAAAATGAATATTATTATATTTATTTCAAACAATCCCGATAAAGCTGGGGAAAAATACTTTGAAGAATTAAATAAAACAATATTAAGATATATTTGGCAAGGGAAAAAAGCAAGAATAAGTTTGAAAATGCTGCAAAATTCTAAAAACGGGGTTTGGGGCTTCCAGATTGGGAGTTGTATTATCAGACCTCGGTACTTACATGGGTTGAAATAATGGATTAGCTTGAGGCATAAAAGATTATTAACTTTGGAGGGACATGATCTCCAATTGGGTTGGCATGCCTTCTTATGGTATGGGAAAAATAAAATACATAGTTACTTCCAAAGACATTATATTAGAAATGCATTATTATCAGTATGGGTAAAAATTAAAGAAGAACACTTTGAAAAAACCAGTCTGGCTCTTCACAATGGAGGCACTGATACATCCAAATGTTATTAATATGGAAAAATTACAAGATACAAAGACATTTTGAATGAAAAGGGGGAACTCAAAACTAAACAAGAATTGAGTAGTCAAGGGATTGACATAGCATGGTGGCCACAAGTGCAGATACAATCTCAATATGAGAAAGACTCTAAAATGTATGGTTTTTGGATCACCCACCAAATTTTTATCCAAAATGCTTTGATTTTCTTACAAGTCCACCATATATAATAATAAGTTGCATCATCACAGTCACATCTCCAACATTTAGCTTGCAAATTTGGATACATACATGATAATTTCTTAGGATCTAAATGCCATCTATAAAACATTTTATAAAAATTTTCTCTTAAGTTTTGTGCTTGTGTAAATTTAACATTTCTAACCCAAATCTTTTCCCATGTTTCCATCATCACTGGTTCCTGAAAGTTTTGTGCCCATTTTATCATACAATCCTTAACCAATTCCGTTTCTGAATCTATTTCCAGTAATGCATTATATAACCTTTTAATATGCATTTGACTTTGATCTCTAATCTGTTTTACCAAGTTTTCCTCATTTTGCATAACACCAATTTTTTGATCTTCCCTCCATCTAGCTTGAAGCTGACCATACTGAAACCAAGTGTAGATTATCCCTTCTTCTCTCAATACATTTAAAGATTTCAATTGCAATTTACCCCTTTCCATAAAAAGAAGTTCTTTGTAAGTAATCACCTCCTGTTTTTGTTCTATACTTATATTTTCTATTGCATGTCTGGGATTTGCCCATATAGGTATCTTGTAGTTTAACTTATATTGATACTTTTTCCAGACCCTCAACAGAGCATTTCTGAGTATGTGACCTTTAAACACCTTATCCACTTTTTTTTCATATAACAGGTAAGCATGCCATCCATATAACAAATCATAACCTTCTATATTTAACATTCTCTCTTCAGTTAAATTGAACCAGTCACTAATTTGTGATAAATGTCAGGGCATTTATTAATCCCATGTTTGGCTCTGGGACTAATTACCCTGGTTTAGAGGAGATGAATCGAGGCTTATTCCAAGTTGCAATATTCTGAAAAGAAACGCGAGAAAGGTTTCTAATAAGACTCATTTATTTGTTATAAAGAAAATAAAACACCTCACTAAGTAAGAAAAGTAATTGTTACATTTTGGCAAGCGAGGTCTCCTGCCGGTCCAAGCCGGACCTTGCTGGCAGGAGAACAAAGGAAAGAGTGTGTGAAGCAAGTGAAGGAATGTGGGTGGATGGACATGCGTAGTAGCTTTTGATAACAATTCTTGGCAAGGTACGGAGGGTCAGATAGTCCAGAAATAATGAGCTCAGCTGGTAAATAAAATAACGCAGTGACATTCCCCTTCTTTGCCAGTTGAGCGAATATCAGTTCATCATCAAATAAGGCACATCTTCTTACGCAGATACTCATGTTGAGCTGCTGGAAGTGGTTTGTTGAGCATATCAGCAATTTGATCATGTGTGGATACATATTGCATTTTGACAAAACCTTTTTTCACTAAATGTTTTATGTTTTGATAACGGATGTCAATGTGTCTGGACCTAGAACCTGTGAAATGCGATTCAGAAATATAAACCACCGATTCATTGTCTTCCATCACGGTGATCGGTCGGATCGGGTGTGTCCAGATATCTGTGACTAAAGCATCAAACCAAGTTAGAGAATTACATGCATCTGAAACACAAGCATATTCAGCTTCAGTAGATGAACAAGAAACAAAATTCTGTTTACGTACTTGCCAATAAACAGGACATCCATTTAAGAACATCATATAACCTGAAGTACTTTTGCGTGATTTCTTATCACTTGCCCAATCAGAATCTGCATAACAACATAATTCTGCATAATCAGTATGTGTTGGTTCTAACAATAACTTCAAATGTTTAGCGTATTTTAGGTATCTCAATAATTTCTTAATACATGTCCAATGAAACTGTTTTGCCTTACCTACGTGTCGAGATAAGAGATTAACACTAAGTGCAATGTCGGGTCTGGTCCAACTACTAATGTACAATAGTGACCCAATGACTGAACGATAAAGTGTTTGATCCTCGAACTCAGGACTTGCTTCTTGTGTCAAGTTGTGAAAATCTGTTTGCATGGGTGTCTTTGTTGTGTTAGCATCTTTCATGTTGCAATGATGCAAAATTTGTTCAATTTTATCTTCTTGTGAAAGACTAAACCCCTTCTGTGTTTTTTCAATCTGAACACCTAAATAAGTGCTAATGTGACCTAATGATTTCAATGTGAAGTATCTCTGCAAAGCTTTGGCAAAAATTTCACTCATTTGCTTATTTGGACCAATATAAACAATATCATCAACATAAACAAGAACTATCTCATATGCATTGTTAGATCTTTTTGTGAACACGCACTCATCCGTTTCGGACTTAATAAAGCCCATTGAATTTAGTTTGTCAGTAAGACATAAGTACCACATTAAACCAGATTGTTTCAGACCATAAAGACTTTTGTTTAGAAACCAGGTATCCCCTTCTTGCTGTCGGAATCCTGGAGGACTTCTCACGTAGATCTCTTCGTCTAGGTCTGCATGTAGATAAGCCGTGTCAACATCAAACTGGAAAACCTCTAAACCAAGGATAGTTGCAGTTGCTAAAGCAATTTTTACACTCTCAGTTCTGACTGTCGGTGAGTAAGTATTTGTGTAGTCCTCAGGATAACGTTGAGCGAAACCCTGAGCTACAAGTCTGGCCTTGTACAATGACTCACCATTTGGTTTCTTTTTGATTCTGTAGACCCATCGAGTGCCAATGACCTTTTTGTTTGCTGGAGGTTTTGCAGGTGTAAATACTTTAAGTTTCTTTAGACTGTCCATTTCAACCTGCATTGCATCATACCATTTGTCTTGCTCTGAATCAGGGAGCTGCTTGATTTGTGTGAAATTATCAGGTGGAAGTGTAACATTGCAAATCAAAGGCAAGGGTGCTTTTGTCAGTTGCCAAGAATATCGTTGTGGAGGGATTCCTTTTGTGGCCCTCTTAGAACGTCTCGGGACAACTGCCCAATCTTCTTCTGGTTCGTCCTCGTCCTCACTTTCGTCGCTAGCGTCAGCATCCGCGGCTTGCGAAGACGGAACATCGGGTTGAGAAGAATCAGTGGAATCTTGATCATCAATCTGCGTAGGATCAGCAGTATCATCTCTGGGAAAATAAACTCCAGGATCATTGGAATGAATCCTGGACCAGTCAATATCTTCTTCAAAATTAGCAGATTGGGAAATCACAATTGCATGTTTAGAGTCAATAAATCTGCTCCATTTTGAGTTATCATCAATACCCATAAATCTCAGTCTCTTTGCTGCTGGACTTCCTTTTCTTCTTTGAGCTAAGGGAATGTTCACCATAGCATATGAACCAAAAATATGAATGTTTTTAAGATCGGGCTTGTAGCCATACAACATGAAGAAAAGAGTCTCATTTATTACACTGCTCCAAGTACGGTTGACAATGTAATTTGCATACTTGATAGCTTCACCCCAGTATATCATATCAAGGTTGGCGTCTTCTAGGAGACAACGCATCATGGTTTGCAGTACCTCTCCGTTGTGAGCCGGTGTGTCAGGGGCCGAAGTCTGATGAATAATTCCATTCTTACGCATCCAGTCCTGGAAACGCTGAGACATGAACTCGGCACCACGATCACTCTGGATTCTGGCGATGCGAACTTGGTGTTGGGTAGAAACAAGGGTTGCAAAGTCTTTAAAGATCTGAAAAGTCTCTGATTTTTCTTTCATAGGATATACATATCCATATCTAGAGTAATTATCAACAATTGTTAGAAAATATTTTCTACCACCAAATGATGGCGGGAATGGACCAACTATGTCAATGTGAACCAAATCAAAAATGCGTGTTGACAGGCGTGTAGCGCGTTTGGGAATGGCTGCTGCTTTGGATTTGGCCTTTTTGCATACAGCACAATCCAAAAACACCTTACACCCCTTTAGATCCAAACCTTTTGCGAACTCCGGCATCTTCCTAAGAACACGGAAACTGGCATGCCCCAATCTTCTATGCCATTTGTGGATACACCTGGAATGCAAAGGTTTACCAGTTAGTGAATTCTCAACATTAACATTTTTATGTGGAACCTCAGGCTTGCTCTGAGCAACCTGTTTACCAATTCTATTTTTGTTGGCTCTAGGAGCCTTAGGGGTAGCAACAGGATCTCTCTCTGGAGCATCTCTCTCTGGGCCTGTGCTCTCCCTTTTTGGAGTTTGCATACTTGCCTGTGTTTGTGGTTTAGGCTTTGGTTTTAAGTAATAAACACCACCAATTAATATGGTTTCAGCAACAATATCTCCATCTTTAACTATGTAACTTGCTTTTTCAAGGTGGTGAACTTGGAACTTTAACATTCTAGACAAGTGACACTGACTAAGCAAATTACTGGTTGCTGTTGGTATGTAATAAACATCAGGAATGAATGCATCGAGCTCTTCAACATAAACAGTTCCTTTTCCTTTGACCTGACAAGGATGATTGGAAAAAGAATAAAGTTCACGTAGTTCTGGTTCAGGCTCGTGCATTTCTGTGAAAAGTTCCTTTCTGTAGGTAACATGCAATGCTGCACCACTGTCCAAAGTCCACAGGAGTCGTCTGTCGTACTCTGGTTGAGGTTGTGGATCATTGGTTAAAGCCAGTGTGGCGAGTGGAGTTTGTGGATCACGCCGGGGACCACAACGACCTTGTCTTCCGCCTCTGCCTCTGGAATCTGTTCCTCTGGGCTGGTATGTGACGGGAGCTGGAACTCGTTGGGGACAATCCCGGGTGGCATGTCCCACACGATTGCAGGTGTTGCATCTTGGCGTCCTTGGAGTGTAGGTCCTTCCTCGGAAGGGGCGCCTAGCTGGAGCTCTTGATGCGGGTGGTCCTCTCAAGTGTGGTGTGGCCAACATGAATGCTTCTTCTTCAATTAAAAGCCTACAGACATTGTCCACTGTGCGTTGAGCAATTGGGACTTGGTTAATTTTTGTAACAGCATCTTTCCATTCATAATTCAAAGAGTTAATGATGATGCTGATCATTTGAATATCTTCAATGTTATGGCCTCTTTCTCTCAATTCTGTTCTCAGACCTTTCAGTTTGGTCAAATGTCCTCCAATTTGTTCACCAGGTTTCAATCTCGAACCGTGGAGTTCAGACATGAGTAAACATGAAGATTCAATTGAGATAGGCCTGTAGCAATTTTCCAATTCAGCCCAAATTTGTCGGGCTGTTGTATTTGGTGGAAAAGTGACCTGCAGTTCAGTATCCATGGACATCAATAATGTTGTGCGAGCTCTTATCTCTAGATCTCGTATTGCATAAGTCCAAGGTGGAGCAGGTGGGTTAAATACCATACAGTGCGTGCCTTCTCTAAGAAGCAATAGTGTAATCTCACTGACCCAGGCTTTGTAATTGTGTCCTGACATTTTTAGTTTTGACTCACCAGTTAGTGGAGAGACAGAAAATGCCTGGTAAGGAGCCTGCACTTGGTATGCTGGCTGTGCTGGCAGGAATGCCTGTGGTATTTGCTGTGCCTGTTGTGGACCTAAAAATGGTCTTGGTTGTGCCATTGGAGGTGGGCCAGGAGGTGGCCCTATTTGCACTTGTGGCTGGGGCACATATGCAGGCATTTGTAGCTGCTGTGGCTGATGCACTGGAATCTGCTGTATTCCAGTTGCCATTTGTGCTTGATCTGCAATATTGGCATGACCTGCTGGAGATGCAGTTATTTGCCTTTGCTGTGTTCCATCTAAAAGGACACCAACACCGCCAGGGGGTGTTTGAGTTTGGGCCTGTGGAAACACTTGTGGCATTTCAGCTTCCTGTAGTAAATTACTTTTGCCAGCAGATGGTGCTGCACCTTTGGGCAGCTTTGCATACGTGGCATTGTATGCTTTAGAGTAGGAGTGGTTATGTAAGACATGTGTAACTTGATCAGGGAGACTTTCATGTGACGTATGCAGTGCTCTTTGCCTTAATTGGCCTGACACAAAATCCACCAGGGGGAGTGTCTTTGGCTCCGGAGAAGAAGGCAATATGGCGCTTTTTGAAAAATTTAAGTTATCTCCCTTATCTTGCTCAAGCATAGATATAGCCATTTTTGCCTGGGATAGCTGCTGTTCATAGAGTTTTATACGGTCACGAAAGGCTTTCATAGCCAGCTCATCCAGGGTGAGCTTAGAGCTTCGAGGAGAATAATGAATTGTTTCTCTCTCTGCGTGGGAGGAATTTTGCTCGGCAGTGTGCTTTAGCCTTGCATCGAGCATTACAAATTCAGAAGGTTCTGGGAAGACTTTTTCAGAGCTTGGAAGATCAGAAGAAAATGTTACTGACCTCAGTCGTAAATCATCATCTTCAAAAACAGCTTCTGTCTTATCTCCCTCCATTTCTGTTCCCACGGCTTCTTCTTGTTCCAGGCGTGTGGCTGTAGTAAGGGGCTGGAAATCTGGAAACCTCCTTTCTGCCACCTTCTCAGCAAAATACATTTTGTATTTGTTTTACTTCTGTTTCGGCATCTCAGCAATATAATTAGCGTACCTCAGTAGCTAAAAACTAATTGCCTATGCGCTCTTATCAGAAATAACAAAACAAGGAAAAAAGCCATAAATCAAACCATCCTCGTGCTATCAGATGTCAGGGCATTTATTAATCCCATGTTTGGCTCTGGGACTAATTACCCTGGTTTAGAGGAGATGAATCGAGGCTTATTCCAAGTTGCAATATTCTGAAAAGAAACGCGAGAAAGGTTTCTAATAAAACTCATTTATTTGTTATAAAGAAAATAAAACACCTCACTAACTAAGAAAACTAATTGTTACATTTTGGCAAGCGAGGTCTCCTGCCGGTCCAAGCCGGACCTTGCTGGCAGGAGAACAAAGGAAAGAGTGTGTGAAGCAAGTGAAGGAATGTGGGTGGATGGACATGCGTAGTAGCTTTTGATAACAATTCTTGGCAAGGTACGGAAAGTCAGATAGTCCAGAAATAATGAGCTCAGCTGGTAAATAAAATAACGCAGTGACAATAAAACAGCTGCTTCATAATACAATCTTAAATTAGGCATTTTAAGACCTCCTCTCTTGCGTACATCCTGTATAATTTTCAATTTTATTCTTGGTTTTTTCCCAGCCCAAATAAAAGTGTTAACCCCTTTCTGCCACTCCCTCAAATTTCCATCTTTCTTAAGCACTGGTATCATTTGAAACAAAAATAAGAACCTGGGTAGCACATTCATTTTTATTACTGCTATTCTTCCCAATAAAGATAGTTGTAGCTTTTTCCAATTTTCCATCTCTTTCTGCACTTTTTGCCAAAGAACTTCATAATTGTTTTTAAATAATTTCGTATTTGAGGCTGCAATATTTACTCCTAGATATTTAACCTTTTTAACTATTTCAAACCCTGTTATTCTACCTAAATCTTCTCTTTGAGATAGACATGTTTTTAGTTATCATCTTTGTCTTACGTTGATTTACTTTAAACCCAGATACCTTACCATATTGACCTATTATGTCCAACATATGTGGAACCGATTCTATAGGTTGAGATAAAGTAACAACCAAGTTGTCTGCAAACGCTCTTAATCTGTAATCTTGCTGTCTAATTACAATTCCCTTTATTTTATCAGAGTCACGTATCTTATTCAACAAAACTTCTAAGGTTAAAATAAACAGCAGTGGAGACAAGGGGCAACCCTGCCTTGTTCCTTTCTCAATTTTAAAAACATCTGTTAAACCTCCATTAACTATTATTTGTGCTGTTTGTTCCTGATATATTGCTCTAATTGATTGTATAAAATACTCTCCAAAATGCATTTTTTCTATTATCTTAAACAGGAATTGCCAATTCAATCAATCAAATGCCTTCTCCGCATTCAAAAATATGAACGCTGCCGGGACTTGGTTGTTTTTTTCCAGATATTCCAATAAATTTACAATTTGTCTAACATTGTATTTCATTTGTCTCCCTTTTATAAACCCTGATTGATCATTATGAACTGTTTGTTGCATAACTGGCATTAATCTATTCGCTAATATCTTGGCAAAGACTTTGTAATCGGTGTTCAAAAGTGATATTGGCCTAAAATTTTCAGGTTTAATACAATTTTGATCTTCCTTCGGGATCAGTGAAACAAAAGCTGTTAGTAGTAAGGAGTACATACCAAATTTTGGAGGGTTGTTTAGCCCCGCCCCTTTGTAATGTTTTTATTTTTTAGCCCCGCCCCTTTGTGTGACGTCTTTGTTTATGTTTTCAGCACCACCCCTTTCGTGATGTCACAACACCCCCACCCCTTTTGTGATGTCACAACACCCCACCCCCAGCCCCTCCTTACCTTGGAGGACTATAACATCATAACCCTGGCCCTTTACCCACAAGCCCTTTTTATCAGAAGTACTTTTATGTCATGGTGAGCCACCCCCACTTGACCCATAATCCTTCTCACCGGTAGTGCGGTGACAATACCACACACGCCCCCTCTCTGACCTGGGGGGCCTTTCACCTGGAACTGCTGTAACAGCAAACACGTCTGTCCCAGAATCCCTTTCAGCTTGACACATTAATTATGCATATGAGGCTCTTCTCATTGGTCCATATTTGCAGAGGTGGGGGTTGACAGTAGCAGCCTATGAAGTTATTTCTCTGATTCAGAGGTACTTCCCATTGGCTGAAAGAAAATGATTGACGGGCCGAGCACATGAAAGAGGCTAACCCGCTCTGAAAGGTTTCCCATTGGCCGAATCAAAATGATTGACGGGCCGAGCACATGGAAGAGGCTGACCCGCCCTGAAATGCTTCCCATTGGCAGAATCAAAATGATTGACGGACCGAGCACAGGGGCCTTCTATTACAAAAAGCAGAAGCATTTCTGAGCTTCAAACCCCACAAAAACATGTTTACGCAGACCAAGAAGTAAAAGCATTATCAAAAAGCAAACTTGGACCCTGTTTGCAGTTGTAATGTTTGGAAGCTGAACACATCCTTTTCTTTGTTCTCAGAGGTTTTTACTTTTGCAGAGGTGTAAAAATAAAATTACTATTTTTTGCAAAGAAAGCCCTTTTTGTATGCAAAATGTTTTTATTTTTATATATTTCCGAAACGTTTGGGTAATGGGTAGGGCTAGAAGGCTGGAAAAATAAAATTAAGAGAAAGAATAAAGAATAAAAACATGAGGTTATGCGCAGGCTCTGTATATTACAAGAGGCCCCAGGGCGTGTTGGGGCATGCCCCAGGGAGGGGTGGCCTGCGGTCATGCGCTGCGTATATGGTTGCTAGATAACGGGAGGGCGACGAGCGTGATGGCACGTGCGACAAGCTTGTTTATGGCGTGTTCTGACATGTCCCAGGCGTGGCCTGTGGTACACAGACTGATAAAAGAGGGCCTCTGCAGAAGGGCGACAATTCAGCCGCTTAAAGCCTAGGCCTCGTTTAATAATATGGGGCAAGACGAAGGAAATAATAAAAAGGTTGTAGACCCTTCTACATCATGGCCCGAGGCAAGGCCTATTCTGAACGACTGCCACAAAATATGTTGTACAATGTTTGATGAAGACTTACAGGCGTTCAGGCCTATTTTGTTTGGATGCCGTCTATCATGCTGTAATGTACGGGACGCCATAGAACGTGAAGACGTGAACGATCTCACCAGGTCTTACCTGTCACGATGGGAAATGACTAAGAGATGCTCTTTATCGCCAGTCCAAGGAACAGGCCTGAGTAAGTAAAAAATCGGTTATATATTCAAATGTGTAATTCAGGATAACACTGTTACCATCATGATAGGTAATGAATTAATATATTTTCCAGGTTCTGTCCCGGGTTATAGTCACAACAACAGTGACCCCTTAATGTCAAACTTATCAACCGATGAAGAGTCTGCAGAGGGGCGCTTAGGTAAATGAAACTAAATTGACTTTTTACTACAGCTATTGATGATAACTTTATATAATAAATGGAGAAAGTTGCTGTTAGATTTAGTAATGATATATTTTTTATATTTAATCAGAAATGTCCCATGGATATAAACATGACAAGAGTCTGGTTTTTTTAAGAAGCATCTCAAGCGAGGAAGAATCTACAGAGGAGAGAGGTGATTGTCAGTGCCCTACGAAGACCATTACCAACGTGCCTACGGCGGATGTTAATAATGGTATTAATGAGGCAGTTCTGAAGCTTACCGAATACCCCGTTTGTCTACCAGAGGATGTAAATAAAGACATTACAAATGTAGTTAACATTGCTAAAGTAAGTGAATGTGGTCGTGTTGGTTGTATTTGTGATGTGACTACAGAATTTGAAGATGATGATGATGATGACTATTACTATAGCTCTACTAATGATGAAGGTTATTATTCTGCTAGCGAAGAATGGTAAATGATATGTAAATTACAAATAAAAGGCTTGTGCTAAAGAGCAAAGTGTATTTATTGTAAGGAGCGAATGGTGCAGAATGAAGTATGAAAATATTCTAAAGGAGTTGTATTATACACCCGAATGCACAGGCAGTTATGGAGGTGTAGACCCACTATTTAAGGCAGGATGGAAACGCATTAAAAACCTAACCTTGAAGCGTGTCAAGACATGGCTTTCTGGACAAGATACATATACTCTTCATAAGCCAGTAAGAATAAATTTTCCTAGGCACGCAACAATAGTTTCTTGCATAGACTGTCAATGGCAGGCAGATCTTGTGGATTTATCAGGATTTGACTCTGAAAACAACGGTTTGAAATTTATTTTAACAGTGATTGATGTACTTTCGAAATATGCCTGGGCTGTCTGTTTACTTGATAAGTCAGGACAGGGGGGTGTCCGAAGCCTTCCAGACCATCTTCCAATCAGGAAGGGCCCCCAGAAAGTTACAGACAGATGCTGGAAAAGAATTCCTAAATAAGCCTCTGAAGACACTTTTGGAGCGTTATGGCATACACCATTTTGTCACACATAGTGAAACTAAAGCGGCTGTTATAGAGAGGTTTAATTGAACTCTGAAAAATAAACTCTGGAGACATTTTACAGCTAAAAATACTCATAGGTATGTGGATGTTTTACCGGCTCTCATGCAGGGGTACAATGGCTCTTACCATCGCAGTATCAGGACAGCCCCCAACATGGTGAAACAATCTAACGAAAAAGACGTGTGGCTACGGCTATATGGAAAAAGTTTTAAAGCAGTCAGAAAGTTAAAAACCTTTAAGGTGGGGGATCACGTTAGAATATCCAGACTAAAGGGTAGGTTTGAAAAGGGATATCATCAAACCTTTACAGATGAAATATTTATTGTCAAAGAACGGGTTCAGAGGGGAGAAAGAGTTGTATATAGATTAATGGATTATGCAGAGGATCCCGTACAGGGAACTTTTTACCCAGAAGAGCTGCAAAAGATTCCTAGCGAACAAGAACGTGTCTACAGAATCGAGAAAATAGTCAGGAAAAGAGGGAGAGGAAAACAAAGAGAATATCTACAGGTGAAACTCGAAAAATTAGAATATCGTGCAAAAGTTCATTTATTTCAGTAATGCAACTTAAAAGGTGAAACTAATATATGAGATAGACTCATTACATGCAAAGCGAGATAGTTCAAGCCTTGATTTGTCATACTTTTGATGATTATGGCTTACAGCTCATGAAAACCCCAAATTCACAATCTCAGAAAATTAGAATATTGTGAAAAGGTTCCATATTCTAGGCTCAAAGTGTCCCACTGTAATCAGCTAATTAAGCCATAACACCTGCAAAGGGTTCCTGAGCCTTTAAATGGTCTCTCAGTCTGGTTCAGTAGGAATCACAATCATGGGAAAGACTGCTGACCTGACAGTTGTGCAGAAAACCATCATTGACACCCTCCATAAGGAGGGAAAGCCTCAAAAGGTCATTGCAAAAGAAGTTGGATGTTCTCAAAGTGCTGTATCAAAGCACATTAATAGAAAGTTATGTGGAAGGGAAAAGCGTGGAAGAAATAGGTGCACAAGCAGCAGGGATGACCGCAGCCTGGAGAGGATTGTCAGGAAAAGGCCATTCGAAAGTGTTGGGGACTTTCACAAGGAGTGGACTAAGGCTGGAGTCAGTGCATCAAGAGCCACCACGCACAGACGGATCCTGGAAATGGGCTTCAAATGTCGTATTCCTCTTGTCAAGCTGCTCCTGAACAACAAACGTCAGAAGCGTCTTACCTGGGCTAAAGAAAAAAAAACTGGTCTGTTGCTCAGTGGTCCAAAGCCCTCTTTTCTGATGAGAGCAACTTTTGCATCTCATTTGGAAACCAAGGACCCAGAGTCTGGAGGAAGAATGGAGAGGCACACACTGCAAGATGCTTGAAGTCCAGTGTGAAGTTTCCACAGTCTGTGTTGATTTGGGGAGCCATGTCACCTGCTGGTGTTGGTCCACAGTGCTTCATTAAGTCCAGGGTCAACGCAGCCGTCTACCAGGAGATTTTGGAGAACTTCATGCTTCCTTCCGCAGTCGGGCTTTATGGGGATGCTGACTTCATTTTCCAGCAGGACTTGGCACCTGCCCACACTGCCAAAAGTACCAAAACCTGGTTCAATGACCATGGGATTACTGTGCTTGATTGGCCAGCAAACTCGCCTAACCTGAACCCCATAGAGAATCTATGGGGCATTGCCAAGAGAAAGATGAGAGACATGAGACCGAACAACGCAGAAGAGCTGAAGGCCGCTATTGAAGCATCCTGGTCTTCCATAACACCTCAGCAGTGCCACAGGCTGATAGCATCCATGCCACGCCGCATTGAGGCAGTAATTGATGCAAAAGGGCCCAAACCAAGTACTGAGTACATATGCATGCTTATACTTTTCAGAGGTCCGATATTGTTCTATGTACAATCCTCGTTTTATTGATTTCATGTAATATTCTAATTTTCTGAGATTGTGAATTTGGGGTTTTCATGAGCTGTAAGCCATAATCATCAAAATTATGACAAATCAAGGCTTGAACTATCTCGCTTTGCATGTAATGAGTCTATCTCATATATTAGTTTCACCTTTTAAGTTGCATTACTGAAATAAATGAACTTTTGCACAATATTCTAATTTTTCGAGTTTCACCTGTAGTTAAATGGTCTGGGTGGCCGGAGAAGTTCAACAGTTGGGTTAAGGAGTCCGAAGTGTGCCACCTTTGACATGGCTGGTTTTTATATTACACTGCCCAGCAATTCATCAGCAGCTGCATTTCCAAACAACAAAAGTTCCAACTTTACTATTCGACTAGCAAAAGTGTTGGAGCTTCCAGGATCATGGGAAGTAGGGCTGGTTGAGTTACAATATCCGCACACTTGGAATACATTAAATGTAAAGGAATATTTTGAAATCGCTAATGAGAGAAAAAAAATGGCATTTTCCTTTAAAAGCTGGTCACTATGCAACCATCCAGAAAGTAATAGAAAATATGAACTAGGTTATGACAGAAGCCGAAGATCCCCCAGAAGTAATCGTGAAGTATGATGCAATTGGACGGAAAATCAGACTTAAATGCGAGGGTCCCTACAGCATCCTAGTCACTGAAGGCCTTGGTAAAATATTAGGATTACAGCCACATGTACGTACCAAAAAAAGCAACTTTGTCACGGACATTACAGGAGGATTCAACACGCTGTATATTTATACAGATATTGTAAGCCCGCAGATAGTGGGTGACTTCTATGTGCCGTTACTACGTTGTTTACCTGTGCAGGGTAAGGACAACGAAATAATCACGACGACCTAGGAGCAGCCGCATTATGTTACCGTCAACAAACATTATTTATTTTATTTATTTATTTATTCGAATTTCTATACCGCCCTTCTCCTTTCGGACTCAGGGCGGTGAACAGCCAGATAAAAAACATCTATACAAACATCACAGTTAAAAAATAAAGTTAAAATAATTTATAAATTTGGCCCATAATTTAAAACTTGTCAATTAAAATAAATATTAAAATTTTTAAAACTAACCCTAAAATCAGGACAGACCGGCTAGCTGAAAAAAATAAGTTTTTAGGGCCCGACGAAAAATCCGGAGGTCGGAGATCACTCGTATCTCTGGGGGTAGATTGTTCCATAGGGTAGGTGCCACCACAGAGAAGGCTCTCCTCCTGGGGGTCGTCAGCCGGCATTGTCTGGCCGACGGCACCCTGAGGAGGCCCTCTCTGTGGGAGCGAACCGGCCGGTGGGAGGCTATTGGTGGCAGAAGGCGGTCCCGTAAGTACCCTGGCCCTAAGCCATGGAGCGCTTTAAAGGTGATCACCAACACCTTGAAGCGCACCCGGAAGTCCACCAGAAGCCAATGCAGCTCGCTCAGGAGAGGAGTCACATGGGAGCGCCCCGTCGCTCCCATAATCCCCCACGCAGCTGCATTCTGCACCAGTTGGAGCCTCCGGGTGTACCCCAAGGGGAGCCCCATGTAGAGAGCGTTACAATAGTCCAGACGAGAAGTGACGAGTGCTTGAGTGACCGTGCGTAGGGAGTCCCGGTCCAGAAAGGGGCGCAACTGGCGTATCAGGCGAACCTGACAAAAAGCCCCCCTGGCCACGGCTGTCATATGCCCTTCTAAAGACAGCCGCGCATCCAGGAGGACACCCAAGTTGCGGGCCCTCTCCGTGGGGGCAAATGATTCGCCCCCAATAACCAGCGATGGCGTCAGCTGGCTATACCGGGACGCCGGCAGCCACAGCCACTCGGTCTTGGAAGGGTTGAGTCGAAGCCTGTTTCTCCCCATCCAGACCCGCACGGCCTCCAGGCACTGGGACATCACTTCCAAGGCATCATTGGGATGGTCTGGGGTGGAAATGTACAGCTGAGTATCATCAGCGTACTGATGGAACTCCACCCCAAAACCACGGATGATCTCACCCAGCGGCTTCACATAAATGTTGAACAGGAGGGGCGAGAGGACCGACCCTTGCGGCACCCCACAAACAAGGCGCCTTGGGGTCGACCGCTGCCCCCCTGTCAACACAGATTGCGACCGGTCGGAGAGATAGGAGGAGAACCACCGCAGAACGGTGCCCCCCACTCCCAGTCCCTCCAGCCGGCGCAACATGATACCATGGTCGATGGTATCAAAAGCCGCTGAGAGGTCTAATAGGACCAGGATAGAGGAATAACCCCTATCCCGGGCCCTCCAGAGATCATCCACCAACGCGACCAATGCCGTTTCCGTGCTGTACCCAGGTCTGAAGCCGGACTGGAGCGGATCCAGATAGACAGCTTCATCCAGGTACTGGGGAAGCTGTCGCGCCACCACACTCTCAACAACCTTCGCAATAAAGCGAAGGTTGGAGACTGGACGATAGTTAGCCAAAATAGCCGGATCCAGGGATGGCTTCTTGAGGAGAGGCCTCACCACCGCCTCTTTCAAGGCGGCCGGCAGGACACCCTCGCTCAAAGAAGCGTTAATAATCCCCTGGAGCCAGCCTCGTGTAACCTCCCGGGAAGCCAGCACCAACCAGGAGGGACACGGGTCCAATAAACATGCGGTTGCGTTCAGTCATCCCAAGATTCTGTCCACGTCCTCGGGAGCCACAGGATCGAACTCCTCCCAGATAACACTCTCAAGGCCTGCCTCAGTCATCTCGTCTGAACTAACCCAGTCGGCGGCCAAGTCTTCCCGAATCTGAGTTATTTTATCATCCAGATACTGTACAAAATCCTCAGCACGGCCCTGCAAGGGGTCCTCCCGCGCTCCCAGATGGAGGAGGGAGCGGGTCACCCTAAACAGGGCGGCTGGGCGGTTATCTGATGACGCGATAAGAGCGGCAAAATAGCTAGATTTCGCCGCTTTTATCGCCACTAGGTAGGTCTTAATATGAGACCTTACCAGTGTCAAGTCAGACTCGGAACGACTGGCCCTCCAACCGCTCTCTAGGCGTCTTTTCCGGTGCTTCATCTCCCTCAGCTCCTCGGAAAACCAAGGGGCTAAGTGAGTTCGGCGCCGGGTCAGAGGCCGCAAAGGCACGACCCGGTCCAAAGCCCCGGCAGCCGCCCTATCCCAGGCGGCCACCAGGTCATCAGCCGAGTCATGAGCTAGAGTCTCAGGAATTGGCCCAAGCTCCATCTGGAACCTATCAGGGTCCATCAGGCGCCTGGGGCGGAACCACCTGGTCGGTTCCGCCTCCCTGCGACAGGGTACGGCGGTCAGAAAGTCAAGTCGAAGGAGCGAGTGGTCAGACCATGACAAGGGTTCAATATCTACATCCCCTATATCAAGGCCACTCAACCACTGACCAGAGATAAAAACTAAGTCCAGAGTGTGTCCCCCCATATGAGTAGGGCCGTGAATTACTTGGGTCAGGTCCATGGCCGTCATGGAAGCCATGAACTCCCGAGCTACCTCAGATGTTTCACCAATGGATGGCAGGTTGAAATCCCCCATGACCACAAGTCTGGGGGTATCAGCCACCACCTCGGCTATAACATTGAGGAGCTCGGGCAGGGTCGTTGCCATGTGGCAGGGAGCCAGGTACGTGATCAACAGACCCATCTGCGCCCCACGACCCCACTTCACAAAAAGGGACTCACATCCGGCTATCTGAGGTACAGTGGTCTCCCTCGGATCAAGACCTTCTTTTAGAATGACCGCCACCCCCCCCGCCCCTGCCCTGAGCTCTCATTATATTGATACGATTACTGTAGAAATCAAAACGGATCAGAATGAAAACATAGCTTTTAACCACGGTAAGGTCGTTGTTAAGCTTCATTTCAGGCCTCAGAAAAGTGAAGGATGGTCGTGATAAAGAAGTGCGGGAGTCCTCAAACATATGTAGACTATTACAGAGCACAGGCTGGAAACGGGCTGCCCGGTTTCCGTGGATCCCCCGTTATGTATGGTACCGGTATAGGGGGCCTGTTCCGGGGTCTTTTTCGAAAAGCAATGCCGTTACTGAGGAGAGGCCTAGAAATCATTAAACCTCACGTAAAAGCGGCGGCTAATAACATTGCCAGAGACGTGTCAGGACAGCTTGTATCACGTGTTATTGGGGGTGGGCAGGGGGGATCTGGCATGGCAGTGATCAGGAAGAAACTGCCTGTTGGCCCGCCCATGCCTCCTAAAAAGAGGCGGCTTGTTAAAAAAACACGTCATACAAAGAGGAAACGTACACAAGGAAGGAAGCGCGGTGACAAACAGAACATCTTCTAAGATAAAATGGTGTTTATCCACGAGGCTTCAGAGGAATGTGTCAAATCGGAGCTAGATCTTTTTCAATTGGCGCCTACGCAAACTAACATTGAAAACTGCACATACATCGAGATCCCCCCTTTATCAGCGCTGACTCCCAATGCCCCTTTGGAATTTTTTATAACGGGGCATGGCGATCATTACACGGATTTAAACAATACTCTGCTGTATGTGAGCTGCAAGGTTGTGAAGGCTGACGGCACGGATATCGATGACAGGGCAAGAGTGAGTCTTGTCAACTACCCCATAGCGTCACTGTTCAACCAGGTGGATGTTACATTAGGCGATTGTGTGATTACACAGAGTCACCACTGCTACACTTACAGAGCCCTTATTGAACTTATTCTGAACTACAGCGGAGATGCTTTGGGGACCCAGTGTTCAGCGGGTGGCTTTTACAAGGATGACGAAACACTCATGGAGAACACCTTGCTGACAGCCGCCGGTAACTCTGGTTTCAGAGCACGAGCCAGACATACAGCTGGCAGTCGTAAATGGGATCTGCTAGGGCCCTTGCATAGCGATCTGTTTTTTCAAGACAAACTATTGATTAACGGTGTGGATGTGAATATTAAACTCTCAAGAAGTAAAAATGAGTTCTGCCTGATGAGGGATGGTAATGAGAATTACAAAGTACAGATCCTGGCAGCGTATCTCTTTGTAAAGCGTGTAAAAGTATCACCTGGTATACGGTTAGGACATGCGGAGGCTCTGCTGAACTCCAACGCCAAATATCCTATTGATCGTGTTGGTATGAAAGTTTACAGCATTCCTGCAGGCAGTCTTGTGTGTAACCAGGAAAACCTATTTCTAGGGCAGTTACCTAAACAATTAGTGATTGGTTTCGTGGACAACGCTGCATTTAGCGGTGATTATGAAAGAAATCCTTTCAATTTTCAGCACTATAATGTCAACTTTTGTGCCCTGTATTGTGACGGTGAACAAATTCCTGCTAAACCGCTTCAGCCTGATTATGAACATAACCTTTTTGTGAGAGAATATATGCAATTGTTACAGACGTCTGGCAAAGCAATGAAAGATCGATCTGTGCTAATCAACCGTGAGGAATTTAACAATGGCTATACTTTATATTGTTTTGATTTGAGCCCCGATCAAGGCTGCTCAGAGCACTATTCCCTGATCAAGAACGGAAACCTCAGAGCAGAAATTAGATTTGCTGTACCTCTCCCCAATACCGTCAACATGATACTCTACACAATCTTTGAAAATCTTATTGAAATAAGCCACACAAGGAATGTATTGTTTGATTATATGTGAGGATGGATACCATGCAGATACTACGTGTGTTGTCTGGAAATGCATTCTTTCTAGGCGTATACCCCAGTGATTTGTTACCCAAGAGAAAAATCTCCAAGAGGCCTTTCGGTTTAATTGTAAATATCCACCCCCATACTCTACCTTGTGAACACTGGTTCGCACTCTACTTTCCAACACACAGCAATGGTGAATTTTTTGACTCTTACGGAAGAGCTCCAGACGACTCTGACTTCCCCGTTGGCATTGTGAGGTTTTTAGAACTGCAAGCTAAGAAGTACACGTATCAACCGCTTCAACTGCAGCATCCCCTGGCAATAACCTGTGGACAGCATTGCTTATTTTATCTTGTTAAACGCTTTAAAGGGCTACCTTACGAAGATATTTTAAAGCTATACTCTGACAAAGATGTCAGAAATGATCAAATGGTGAAGCATTTTGTAGTAAATATGATGCCTGGAAGGGCTTCTGGAACGTGCTACAATTACCAATGTATGCAAACATGTATGGTACATTATAAAATAAACACAAAACGTTAAAAATATTGCATGTTTCACAGTGTTTTATTTGTTCACAATTGGAGCCAGTCACCAAAATTTAGAACACTTTTAGGGTCTGACATAGAACTTGCAGCAGGTGCAGACATAGCAGAGATTGATTTTGTAGAACTTACAGTCTTAATACTTCCTGCCTCTTTCATCTTTTCGAGTTGCTCTTTAACAACGTTAGAACCTAGCAATACTGTTGGTACATTCATCTCAGCCATTGCCGACATAAACTCGTTCCATCCCTTAGGATAATATTTCGCAGTACGCATCCGGTGTTGAGAAACCCCTTTGACCAGATCTACAATGTTAGACCCCGGCACCTTTGTACCCTTGTAGGAAATGGTTCCATAATCATCCCAACCCAAAATGTCTTGATGTTGTTTCATTTTGTTCAACAAAAGAGAAGCATTTTTCTTGTATCGCGTGCTCACGCCCTCTAATACTGGGCAGACTGAGTGCAGCCACATGTTTACTGGATCCGTGTCCCTCCTGGTTGGTGCTGGCCTCTCGGGAGGTTACATGAGGCTGGCTCCAGGGGATTATAAATGCTTCCTTGAGTGAGGGTGTCTTCCCTGCCGCCTTGAAAGAGGCGGTGGTGAGGCCTCTCCTCAAGAAACCTTCCCTGGACCCGGCAGTGTTGGCAAATTATCGTCCAGTCTCCAACCTTCACTTCGTTGCGAAGGTTGTTGAGAGTGTGGTAGCGCGACAGCTCCCCCAGTACCTGGATGAATCATCGTATCTGGATCCGTTCCAGTCGGGCTTCAGGCCTGGGTACAGCACGGAAACGGCATTGGTCGCGTTGGTTGATGATCTCTGGAAGGCTCGGGACAGGGGCTGTTCCTCTGTCCTGGTCCTATTAGACCTCTCAGCGGCTTTTGATACCATCGACCATGGTATCATGCTGCACCGGCTAGAGGAGTTAGGGGTGGGGGGCACCGTCCTACGGTGGTTCTCCTCCTTTCTCTCTGACCGGTTGCAGTCTGTGTTGACAGGGGGGCAGAGGTCGACCCCGAGGCCCCTTGTATGTGGGGTGCCACAAGGGTCGGTCCTCTCGCCCCTTCTGTTCAACATTTATGTGAAGCCGCTGGGTGAGATCATCCGTGGTTTTGGGGTGAAGTACCACCAGTACGCTGATGATACTCAGCTGTACATCTCCACCCTGGACCACCCCAATGATGCCCTTGAAGTGATGTCCCGGTGCCTGGAGGCCGTGCGGATCTGGATGGGGAGAAACAGACTCAGGCTCAACCCACCCAAGACCGAGTGGCTGTGGTTTCCAACATCCCAATATAGTCAGTTGGTGCCATCACTGACTATTGGGGGTGAGTCACTGGCCCCCACGGAGAGGGTTCGCAACTTGGGTGTCCTCCTGGACTCACGGCTGTCTTTAGAAGAGCACATGACGGCCGTGGCCAGGGGGACTTTTTATCAGGTCCGCCTGATTCGCCAGTTGCGTCCCTTTCTGGATCGGGACTCATGCTCTCGTTACTTCCCGCTTGGACTACTGCAATGCTCTCTACATGGGGCTCCCCTTGAGGAGCAGCCGGAGGCTCCAGCTGGTCCAGAATGCGGCCGCACGGGTGGTTATGGGAGCGACGTGGCGCTCCCATGTGACCCCCCTCCTGCACGAGCTGCACTGGCTCCCGGTGGTCTTCCGGGTGCGCTTCAAGGTTTTGGTTACCACCTTTAGAGCGCTCCATGGCATCGGACCGGGGTATCTACGAGACCGCCTTCTGCTACCAATAGCCTCTCACCGACCAGTACGCTCCCATAGAGAGGGGTTCCTCAGGGTGCCGTCGGCCAAACAGTGTCGACTGGCGGCCCCCAGGGGGAGAGCCTTCTCTGTGGGGGCACCTACCATCTGGAACGAGCTCCCCCCAGAGATACGGAAGATCCCGGACCTGCACACGTTTCGCCGTGCTCTCAAAACTTTTCTATTTCAGCAAGCTGGCCTGGCCTAACTCCCATCTTTTAAATTTTTTAAATTTTTTAATTTGTGATTTTATAAATTGGGTGTTTTAATCTGTGTTTCGGCCGAAATATTTAATAATTTTAAGGGATTTTTTTAATATTTGTATTATCTGTATTTTATCTTGGCTGTTCACCGCCCTGAGTCCTTCGGGAGTAGGGCGGTATAGAAATTTGATTAATAAATAAATAAATAAATAAATAATATCTCCTGCGTTGTTGGATCCGGCAGTGAGAGAGGTGGTGTCTGTTCTGGTACAACAGGTGTTTGTTTAAATGCCTCTGGAGGTTGAATGAGATTCAGAATACCTTTCTCAGAGTCATTTTGTCTGGTCAGCCTTAGAAATCTCTGCAGCACTGAGTTGTATAGTTTTATCTTGTCATCTTCACTTAGATCCGCTCTCTGAAGAATGGCCCGCATGTCATCGTCCAACCGGCTAACGGTAGTGGTTCCTATTGTAGGTGTCTGACCGCGTAGCTGCTCCATCTGATGCCTCGACACCAAATACATTTTCTCTGCGTGCTCCATGTTTACCGCACTAATAAATTAGTCAGCAATGGTATAGCGACCCCTAGTAATGGTGCTATAAAACCACCTGACTGAAGAATAACCTGTTTCTTCTTTTTCAGAGAGAGCTTACTATCGCTTAGTTTTTTAATAGTCTTTCTTTCTCTTTAAATTCCGATATTGTGAAGGCTTCAGAGGCAGGTTACCTTTTAAAGTGTTCAGGGCTATTTTGGCTATGGCCCCCACCAGGTCATTATTAGCATTGCATAAGATGGCTTTTCTCTGTTTCGGGCCTGCCTTTACTAAGATTTTTAATAACCCCCAATTTCTGCGCAACCTCTCAGACATCCTGTATGAACTGTGCGCCCTCCAGATACAGCTGTTACTTTTTACTCTTCTTTTTTACAGTGTAAACTACCAGCCATTCAGGGGGGTAGATGCCAGTTCTCAGCCTAAAGTTTTCTGGAGTAGTGGCAGCCAGATCAACTAAAAGATAACCATGAGGTTTGCTAGTGGCATCTTGGAATACTTCTAAAAAGTACCGCGTGTTAGACGGATACATTTGACGTGCCAATGTGACTACTTGCATCTGATCACGGGGGCTGCGGAATAACACCAAATATTTTGCATTTAGAGTTATTGTTCTCATTTTCTTACCTTGAAAAAACAGGTTTTGAAGTATGAGAATAATGCTAAGGTTTTTGTGATGAACATACTGTGTAAAAGCTTTCTCTATTTGTTCGCTGTCACCGGCGGCTGCCATGAGATCATCTACAACCGCTAAATTGGTTTGATTCGTTGGAAACAAGTCAGTAGCTTCAAAAGAGTCAGGAAGGCCCTCCATAAACTTAATATTAGGAAATTTATTAAGTAATTCTTTGTACAGAGGTTGCCAACAGCTATAAAACCATATAACGTTTTGAGGCATTTCAGATAATACATGCTCACTGTGTTCTAACATTTGTTTTATAAAATAAGATTTTCCCGAATTGGAAGGTCCGCTTATAATACATGAGAAAGGATGTACAAACGACGCCCTGTTTTTCATCATACTTAATAACCATAAGGTAACGTACAATAATCCTCTGTTTTGAGCACCCTTTTATTATAGACAACTTTTAGAGTTTTTCTGAGTACCCGGGTTTCCAGAGCCCACTGTTTCTTAATCCTAACAATTCCCGGCTGCTGGATCCTGATCTCTTTCTTTTCCTCACCTTCTGATTGGCAATATTCATCAATCAGATCTTTCAGACTTTCAAAGTTAACCTTAACACAGTTGGCACTATTTAACGTTATACCCTTCACCTTTAATACAGTAGAGCCATTTGACAAAGCATACCCATAGGTTTTTGGACCAACCACCACAAACTCGGTGATGGAAGTGTTTGGAGGAATCTCGTTTGTCAGCTGCCCTAAATAATCACCTAATGCTGGTGACCACGCCCCCTCTCTGCTAATAAAAATGACAGAATCAGTATCGTGATAGAGGCATCTGTCCCCCAAATGATCCAATAACCTGTATAATTCTAGCCGTGCATAAGCAGTTGTAAAACAAGCAATGAACAAGTTTGTACACGTTGACTTAGTAGGATGTTTTTTTGGCTGTTTTCCATGTTACAATGGCTGTTTCATCATCCACAAATTCACAAGAGGACACTTCGTAATGGGGGACAAAAAGATACTTAAATAATTCCTCAGGTTCTGTCACCACCGATGTAGTCAGTTGACTGGTACTCTGGCCAAATTTACCCCACAAGGAGTTTAAAAACAGTTTAGCAATCTGCCTTTTAGCAGGATTGACTTCAATGTGCTCCTTGCGTAAACGGACCCCTTCGTTCTTTTCATAATCCCAAACGTAACGCTCTTTTTCTTCCTCTGTTTTGCACCAGACGGGATAACCGCTAGCCTCCTGTTTTTGACGGAGATGCATGTTAAGATAACCAGAAAACAAGGTTTTTGACTTCCTTTCAAAATGCCAAACTTCATAGATCTCTGCAATTCTGTAGCCTTTCTCCACAGCGACATTCACTTCTACAGTACACCACATTCCAGTTAGGGATCTTTCTTCATCGTTGTGGAGATACTCTGTAACTTGTTGTTTTTCTGTACAAGTTGCACACAGACTAAACATTAATTTGCCACCAGACTTATGTGGCAGTACTGGAAAGTAGAGACCCCTTGGTGTGTACACTTTAACTTTAGCAAATCCAAAATACTGTTTTATATCCCCAAAGTTTTGGTATATTATTTCTGGGTGCCCTATCGGGTACAGCTTTTTCTTGTTCACAAAGGGATATAAACTTGTAAAATCATAATATAAGATTTGCTCCCCCTGTTTTGGTTTATAGTACAGACATGTAGCATTTGTTCGGCCCCCAAAAAATGCATCTCTGGGGTTCAAGGGTGTTGGAAAATTACTATCTACTAGAAAATGTTTCAATCCCTCATTGTTCTTCAACATATCATTCCACTCGTGTTCCCAGATGATGCGTACTACATACCCCATGCTCTTCAGGTATTCTTCTCTCGCCCTAGTGCGTGAGTACAACAGGCCGTAGGTTGAATCAAGCAGATTGTTGAAGTCTTGGGCCTTGTAGCATATAGGGCATCCGTGAAAAAAACAGCCATAAAATTCAAAAGCGGTGGGGGACCCGTTTATGACAGCAAACCCGTCCAAAAAGTAAACACCTACTTGCTTTTCTCCACCTTGCAGAGCATGTTGGATGTTTATACCCTCGGTATGCTCTATATACATCAGCCATTGTACAGAGCATGCAGAATAGCTTTTCTTGCTCTTCTGGTAATTGTCCAGAGGTGCTAATGCTACTGTATCCTTCTTCAAAAACATGAAACGGTACTGCGCGATACAAATAGATGCTAATGTTACATATTGAAAAGGATCAATGCAACGAATTTCGGTCTCTTCAAGAATATCACCACCACGTCCTGTGAAAAACTCCCTTTTTGTCATTTCCATGACTTGCTCCCTAAACCTATTACGAGCATCTCTCAGTATCTTAACATCTTGTTTGCAGTAGTAAGCAAGATCTTTTTTGAGGTTAAATGTTGTATCTTTATTAGCAGCATGCCATTTCTCAAATTCCTCTTTTTCCCCAGGCATCATGGTTTCAGAACTATAATATTTGATATCCGGCAACGTCCCCACATAATCTTGATTCTCTGCAGTATTGAACAAATGAGGGAAATAACCTTTGGAACCTTGAAAGCCCATAGCTTTGGGTAATTTACTCAATTTCATGGGTAAAAAAGAAAGGCTATCGATAAAACGTATATGAAAGTGTGGTAGGGTTATGCATAGCAGCTTACCACCCTGAGTTAAGAGTTGTACCTTCACCTTTTCACGAATGAGCTGCCTGAGGACTAGGTATCCATCATAACTCTTGGAGTTGTGAGCTATGAATGTGGTCCCTTTAAACTTAGGCTGTACAAAAGTTTTCACAAATTCCTCCAGACACTTATCACCGTACCATTCCCACTTCCTAACATCACCATCATCCAGCATGTCCATGGCATAGACATAGTTCGGTATGTGAGCCCCAGTTTCTTAACAACATTCAAAATCATACACAATGTACCTGTAACCTACAACTGGCTTAAAAAGCCTTTTCAGATAACATAAGTGACCTGTCAGGCTGTCTACTTTGGTACCACACTCTCCACACGTTGTTTTCTTACATTCGACATGTGGTGCCGGCACATAGATACCACACCTGGAACAAAACACATTATCCTCACAAACAATTTTTCCTTCCACAGCTAGCTGCTCATGTCTTTCAAGACAGGCATTAGAGCGACAAAGCAGTTTACATGTACGGCACCTCCCCCTCCCCCCAGCCACTTCGCGGCATTCTGAACCCATACAAGCTCGACAAAAATATTGACAATCATGTCTAAATTTGTGATGATACGCTGTATGGCACAATATGCAGAAGTAACGTACCCCCATGAAGCCTTTGATGTTTTTTATCCCATAGTAATGACTGTCGTGTAACAGCATAAACACTACTCTTACTTCTAGGGTCCCTCCAGTTACAAAAAACCTCCAACCCCCTTCGTGATAAAACACAATCTTTATAGTTATACCAAAGTGGTCTTCAAATAAGTGTATCTGTGAAAAATCAATTCTGTGAGATGTAGATATCCCAAGTGTGTTGTGGAGGTCTGTGGCTCTGGTAATAATTTCTTGTTTACTAGACATTTCGTTATCTAACAATGATAGCAGGCTGCCTGCAAAACACAGAAATATCCCTTCCACATTGAAATCAATCAGGTGTTGTCTTTTCTTCTCTAAAATCTTACTGAATAGAACAGTTCCTAATTTCCTAAGACCGCCCCCCTCATGGTTCTTCACAATCGTGACTGTTAATTCCAAAGAGTTCGTCCATAAGATCTCCACATTGCTTTGTAATAAACTCTCTACATAACTAAGGAACTCATCAGCATCTAACTCTTCAAGATGCCTTCTAACACTAAAGAGGGGCCTACTTAATTCCTCAGCATCCAGCCGCAATTGTACAAAATCATTTGGTCTTATATCCCTGGAAATACGGTTCAAAAGATTCTGTATCTCATTATGAATAACATCTATAGCAAGCATAAATGATTGAACATGCTCCATATTTACAAATCTATAACGTTCATAGTACTCTATTGCTCTGTAATGTTGCAGGGGCCTCTGCCATGATTGAACTCTCTCCAGGTACACGGGCGGTGCTTCAGGTGTACTTAGCGGTTCAGAACCTTCCAAAGAGCCCCATTCCTCTGCTGATTGTGTTTCTGACATATCACACTCTTCACTGGAGATGTCACTGTATGCGGGTGTTGGATGCTGCTCCTCAGGCCCCCTTTTAGACTTTTTACATACAGGTTCTAAATAAATAAAAAAGACATATCGAAGGTCTGTCACTGTTTAATGAATACATATACCCCTATTTACCAGTTCTTGTACATTTTAATTAACCTTGTATGCCGCGGGATGTGGATGGCTGGGGTTCAATTTCCTGTTCTTGTACAGCCCTGGCATTGCATGGGGGCGCCTCCTGTAGTTCAATATTCTGACCAATGCTTTGTGTTCCTGTTGGACATGGTCCTTCTGCAGATCCCTGTTCACTGTCTCTATCTGTAGGTACACAAATAATTAACATTTAGGATTAGTACTTACTATAGCACAAAAACATATTGAATATCACCCCCCCCCCCCGGAAATACATAATTGCTGCTTTTCCCTAAAATCTATATGTGAATATAAGTTCAGACCTTGCATTTCCATTTCTTCAGTCCCCTGTGTTGTTGCTATCTGCTGCACCATTTCTGGCAGCTGCTCCTCCACAGGCGCATGTGATATGCTTGCTTGCTGGTTCCCACCCCTTTGACCATGATGTGAAGCACTGCATCCTGGGAATTTGGCATGCATCTGCCCATTCCACCATTCTGAAAGGAATGTACAGCAATACGGTAAAAGGTTCTCACGTTTATTACAATAAATAATACGGCCTATAGCATAACCCATAACACATACACACATGCCCCCACACATGCACACCCCTCCACCACACATATTGTTACTTAGGGACAGTCATTTATTACAAACCCTAACACATTACAGCTTTTATACAATAATTATGTCTGCAAAATAAAATGCCATACCTTCTAATTTGTTTTCTTGTGCCCTTTGTAATGTGGATTCACCATGACCACTGTTATATGCAGCCCATTGAGAGTCCGTGGGCATTGTAAAAGCAGCAAACATTTCATCATCATCATCATCATCATCATCATCATCATCATCATCATCATCATCAACAACAACAACAACATCATCCCTATCTGAAATAAACAAAGAATCATATAGGTATCCTTCTTGTTACAGAAAAGACAGAGAACCCATAGTATACTAAAGTATACTAAAGACCCAAAGTATACTAAACACGTATACTTTGAATAAAGTGGCCACCCCCAACCCTTACACATTATTTTTGATGATAGATCAGCATTCCTTAACAGACACTGCTGTTTATCCAATAGTAATATCTGCAAATTAAATGACATACCTCTTAATATCATCTCTGTAGGGCATCCTAAGGGGCTTAAATTGCTACCCCTGATATATAAATTCCATTGTGAGTCTGTGGGCATTGTAAATGTCCCAAACAGCTCATCTTCCTCACAATCTGAAAGAAAAATTGAATCTTACTGGAATATGCACTGCCACAAAAAAAGGACAACCCACCCCCTATAATATTTGCATGGTAAAAGGAAAATAATACCTTCGTAGGCCTTTACACATTGTGAATCACTTGCATCCTAATAATCACAATATATATATTATATATATATGTATAAAGTCAATTTGACTTTTTTAATACATATAAATCGGTATATAATAATAGTATAGTATAGTTTATTGAATAGCCCGAAGGCCTTTTCAAACAAAACAGAAAAGAAAAAGGGAAAAAGATAAAACAGTTACAAAAATAACAATCTAAAAATATATGATAGATGACATTAAAATTTTACAATATCAAATTTCAATAGCTAAGTTGCCAAGACTAGATAACCCAAATAGGATAGCTCCTCTCTAACTGAGCTCATCTTCCTTACAATCGATAAAATGTTTTTTGATATAACTGACTCGTATTGCCGTCATTCTTTTAAGGTATCGAGTGATCGCTCTTACCAGGGGAGGAGAGTCAGCCCTCAACAGAAATGCTAATTTTTGGCTTATATTCCAGTGGGGAAATTTATTTATAATTGGGGACAGATATTGTTTTCTTACTTCTTGATAGAGACTACATTCGAATATTATATGTGCCGTGTCCTCCACGACGTTTACCCCACATATGCATATTCTTTTGTCATACGGGATTTTCCGATAGTGGCTGAATCTAACGTTGGTATCTAGAAGTTCGAATCTAAACTTAACAAATAACTGTCTCTCCACTGATGGCATTTCTAAATGTAAATACTTTTCCAGAGTGAAAGTTGTTTTAACTACTGTCAGCAGTTTAAGGGAATGATTAGTTGAAAGGGTTGCCATGTCCATTTGCCCATGTATATCTTTAATCCGTTGTTTAACTTGGTTCAGTGTGTCACACAACGGGAACCCTACGCCATATCGGTTCAATATTTCTGACAGCCGGGTTAGCCAGGAATACCTTTGAGGATTTGAAATCTGCTGTTCCTCTAGACATATTTTAGGGAGTCTGCTGGCATCCATCTGGGTCATTTTTAGCCAGTAGGCTACCGCCCTAGTGATTGTATAAGTGTACAGTGAGAAATGTCCCAATTCAGCTCTGACGGCTGCAGCTGAAGTGGAATTGTTTACCCCAAGCATCCTCCTTAACAAATTATTTTGAGTTCTCTCTAATATGGGGGCCTCTGTAAGACCCCAAATTTCAGCACCATAGAGCATGATCGGAACAAGTTTAGCCTGAAAGACTTTACGAAGAGGTAAAATGGAGGTTGGTTGGATTCGTTTACTTAATTTGGATACAAGGCTTGCTCCTGCTCTGACCTTTTGAGAAAGGTATTGATGGTGCGGAGTCCAACCTCCTGCACTGGAAAAAACAATTCCGAGATAAGTATATTGGGTATATATAATAATATATCAACATTAAGCTATATCTTTCATAGTTATAGAAACACTTACATCAGCGTCTGTCATCCTGAAGCTGACTTCTTCACCGGTCAATAGGGAAGGGTGTCTATGGCTAGCTGACCACTACCTTCTTATCAGTTTCAACCAGCTAAGACTCCAACGCCCAATGTTCTTGATGTCATCTTTAGTTCAACATGCGTATTGGCTGTCCTGAAGCCTTAACATAAAACAACCTCCAACCCACCCACCCACCCCCCCTATTTTTTTTTGCAAAAACAGTCAACCCACCCATCACACATCCCTGACGCCCTATCCGTACTTCTAAATATCCCTTTACCAACCAGAAATAACAACAGTTTTCAAAGTTCTTCAGTATACATGCTTTATTAGAAATTCACAACCTTTACATTAACATTTTCTTTACATTAACATTTCTGATACATTTTGACATATCAATCTCTTGATTGAGATTGGAGTCTCATCTCTTATTCTTGTCATTAAAACCAGTGGATCCTTCATCCTCTCAATGTTTTGTATACATTCTTTGACTTCATCCAATGTATCCCTTGTGAAATATAACTTATTCATTTTATCTGAAATATAAATGATCATCCAGACAATTTGGGGTATAGATATTTGAAGGCACATTCTTTTAACAATGCTAGTTTCATCCATTCCATCTAATTGGTCTTCATTCTTCAAACATCCCAGTAAACAATGATGCAAAATTTTCACAACACAGCTCTTGACAATTTGCAAAAGGCCTGTATTCTGGTGAACATCCAGTTCTGAAAGAAGAAATAACACGTTACATATTTGTTTTCAACTCATAATACTTTTTAATTTTCAATGCCTATATATACGCACCGTTTGGTGACTGGCAGAAGCGGCAATAACAAATCTTAAGCGTCAATTCCTGCTCACTCTCAATATTAACTTTTTTACAACGTTTCCTAACTCGGCGTGGCCTCTTTGGGTGTTCTGGTGTTATTTTTACATCAAATAAATCATCAATTGGCTCTACATTATCAACCTTTTTATTATTTCCTTCGTCTTGCCCCATATTATTAAACGAGGCCTAGGCTTTAAGCGGCTGAATTGTCGCCCTTCTGCAGAGGCCCTCTTTTATCAGTCTGTGTACCACAGGCCACGCCTGGGACATGTCAGAACACGCCATAAACAAGCTTGTCGCACGTGCCATCACGCTCGTCGCCCTCCCGTTATCTAGCAACCATATACGCAGCGCATGACCGCAGGCCACCCCTCCCTGGGGCATGCCCCAACACGCCCTGGGGCCTCTTGTAATATACAGAGCCTGCGCATAACCTCATGTTTTTATTCTTTATTCTTTCTCTTAATTTTATTTTTCCAGCCTTCTAGCCCTACCCATTACCCAAACGTTTCGGAAATATATAAAAATAAAAACATTTTGCATACAAAAAGGGCTTTCTTTGCAAAAAATAGTAATTTTATTTTTACACCTCTGCAAAAGTAAAAACCTCTGAGAACAAAGAAAAGGATGTGTTCAGCTTCCAAACATTACAACTGCAAACAGGGTCCAAGTTTGCTTTTTGATAATGCTTTTACTTCTTGGTCTGCGTAAACATGTTTTTGTGGGGTTTGAAGCTCAGAAATGCTTCTGCTTTTTGTAATAGAAGGCCCCTGTGCTCGGTCCGTCAATCATTTTGATTCTGCCAATGGGAAGCATTTCAGGGCGGGTCAGCCTCTTCCATGTGCTCGGCCCGTCAATCATTTTGATTCGGCCAATGGGAAACCTTTCAGAGCGGGTTAGCCTCTTTCATGTGCTCGGCCCGTCAATCATTTTCTTTCAGCCAATGGGAAGTACCTCTGAATCAGAGAAATAACTTCATAGGCTGCTACTGTCAACCCCCACCTCTGCAAATATGGACCAATGAGAAGAGCCTCATATGCATAATTAATGTGTCAAGCTGAAAGGGATTCTGGGACAGACGTGTTTGCTGTTACAGCAGTTCCAGGTGAAAGGCCCCCCAGGTCAGAGAGGGGGCGTGTGTGGTATTGTCACCGCACTACCGGTGAGAAGGATTATGGGTCAAGTGGGGGTGGCTCACCATGACATAAAAGTACTTCTGATAAAAAGGGCTTGTGGGTAAAGGGCCAGGGTTATGATGTTATAGTCCTCCAAGGTAAGGAGGGGCTGGGGGTGGGGTGTTGTGACATCACAAAAGGGGTGGGGGTGTTGTGACATCACAAAAGGGGTGGTGCTGAAAACATAAAGACGTCACACAAAGGGGTGGGGCTAAAAAATAAAAACATTACAAAGGGGCGGGGCTAAACAGCCCTCCAAAATTCGGTATGTACTCCTTACTACTGCTGTTCTCCAAGAGGGTGGGACTCCTCCCCCTGATTAAATTTTACAAAATAAAACTCTAAGCGGTTCTACCATTTCAGACTGTAAATTCTTGTAATAAACAGCTGTTAATCCATCTGTTCCCGGAGCTTTACCTGTTTTTAACTGTTTAATTGCTGCAGTAATCTCAGAAGTTATTGGCTGATTCAATCCTTCCCTCTGTTCTAACGTTAATTCAGGAATATTCTCTTCCTTTAGGTATCTATCTACATCTATGCCTTGTATTGAATCACTAACATATAACTTTGTATAAAATTCTAAAAAAGCTTTTTTGATCATATTCTGTTGATAAACTTCCTTACCTCTAAATTCTATAATAATAATAATAATAATAATAATAATAATAATAATAATAATAATAATAATAGTAATAATTTTATTTCTATACCGCCCTTCTCCCGAAGGACTCAGGGCGGTGTACAGCCAATTTAAAAACACAAGACACAACAATAATTAAAAATTAAAATAATTAAATAGATTTGGCCAGTTTAAAACCCCAAAAATTTAAAATACCCCAATTTAAAATCATTATGTTGATAGCCCGGCCTGGCGGAACAACAGGGTCTTCAATGCGCAACGAAACACCCGGAGGTCGGAGATCTTACGTATTTCCGGGGGCAGTTCATTCCACAGGGCTGGGGCTCCCACAGAGAAGGCCCTCCCCCTGGGTGTCGCCAGCCGACATAACTTGGCCAATGGCACCCTGAGGAGACCCTCTCTGTGGGAGCGAACTGGCCGGTGGGAGGCTACTGGTGGCAGAAGTCGGTCTCGAAGGTACCCGGGTCCTATGCCATGGAGCGCTTTAAAGGTGGTAACCAGCACCTTGAATCGCACCCGGAAGACCACTGGGAGCCAGTGCAGCTCGCGCAGGAGGGGTGTCACATGGGCACAACGAATTGCACCCATAACCACCCACACGGCCGCATTCTGGACCAGTTGGAGCCTCCGAGTGCTCTTCAAGGGGAGCCCCATGTAGAGAGCATTACAATAGTCCAGCCGGGAGGTGACAAGGGCATGAGTGACCGTGCGCAAGGCGTCCCGGTCCAGAAAGGGCTGCAACTGGCGGATCAGGCGAACCTGATAAAAGGCCCCCCTGGCCACGGCTGTCATATGCTCTTCTAAAGACAGCCGTGCGTCCAGGAGGACACCCAGATTGCGAGCCCTCTCTGTGGGGGGCAAAGATTCACCCCCAATAGTCAGCGATGGCACCTGCTGACTATATCGGGATGCCGGCAGCCACAGCCACTCGGTCTTGGACGGGTTGAGTCTGAGCCTGTTCCTCCCCATCCAGACCCGCATGGCCTCCAGGCAGCGAGACATCACATCAAGGGCATCGTTGGGGTGGTCTGGGGTGGAAATGTACAGCTGAGTGTCGTCAGCGTACAGATGACACTTCACCCCAAAACCACGGATGATCTCACCCAGCGGCTTCACATAAATGTTGAACAGAAGGGGTGAGAGGACCGACCCTTGTGGCACTCCCCATGCGAGATGCCTCGAGGTCGACCTCTGCCCCCCTGCCAACATGAACTGCGAGTGATCGGAGAGGAAGGAGGAGAACCACCGCAGAACGGTGCCCCCTATTCCTAACCCTCTCAACCGCTGCAGCATGATACCATGGTCGATGCTATCAAAAGCCGCTGAGAGATCTAATAGGACTAGGACAGAGGAGCAACCCCTGTCCCGAGCCCTCCAGAGATCATCCACCAACGCGACCAATGCCCTTTCTGTGCTGTGCCCCCGCCTGAAGCCCGACTGGCACGGGTCTAGATAGATAGCTTCATCCAGGTGCCCGGGCAGTTGTCGTGCCACCACACTCTCAACAACCTTCGCCACAAAACGAAGGTTGGAGACTGGACGGTAGTTAGCTAATTCAGCCGGGTCCAGGGAAGGCTTCTTGAGGAGGGGTCTCACCACCGCCTCTTTCAAGGCGGCGGGAAAGGCACCCTCACTCAGAGAAGCAGTTATAATCCCCTGGAGCCAGCCTTGTGTAACCTCCCAGGAGGCCAGTACCAACCAGGAGGGACACGGGTCCAATAAACGTGGCGGCACTAATCCTACCCAGAACCCTGTCCACATCCTCGGGAGCCACAGGATCAAACTCCTCCAAGATAATATTCTCAAGACCTGCCCTTGTCTCCTCCCCTGGACTCATCCAATCGGAGTCCAAGCCATCCCGAATCCGAGCGACTTTATCATGCAGGAATTGCACAAAATCCTCAGTGCGGCCCTGCAAGGGATCTTCCCGCACTCCCCCCCGAAGAAGGGAGTGGGTCACCCTAAACAGGACGGCTGGGCAGTTCTCTGCAGATGCGATAAGAGCGGAAAAATGGTTAGATTTCGCCGCTTTTATCGCCACTAGGTAGGTCTTGATATAAGACCTCACCTGTGTCCGGTCGGAATCGGATTGACTAGTCCTCCAAATGCTCTCTAGGCGTCTTTTCCGACACTTCATCTCTCTCAGCTCCTCAGAGAACCAAGGAGCCAATTGAGATCGGCATCGGGTCAGAGGCCGCAAAGGCACGACGTGGTCCAAAGCTCCGGCGGCCGCACTCTCCCAGGCGGCCACCAGCTCTTCAGTCGAGTCGTGTGCCAGGGTCTCAGGAATCGGCCCAAGCTCCGTCAGGAACCTTTCGGGGTCCATCAGGCACCTGGGACGGAACCATTTGATCGGTTCCGTCTCCCTGCGGCGGGGGAAAGCAGTAGGAAAGTCTAAGTGAAGAAGCGAATGATCTGTCTATGACAAGGGTTTGATGTCTAGGTCCCCTCTACCAAGATCATTCAACCACTGACCAGAGACAAAAATCAGGTCCAGAGTGTGTCCCCCTATGTGAGTTGGGCCTTGAACTAACTGGGTCAGGTCCATGGCCGTCATGGAAGCCATGAACTCCCGAGCCACCTCTGACACCTCACCCGCAGACGGAAGGTTGAAATCCCCCATGACAATAAGTCTGGGGGTGTCAACCGCCACCCCGGCAATGACGTCGAGTAGCTCGGGCAGGGTCGCTGCCACGTGGCAGGGAGCCAGGTACGTAGTCAGCAAACCCATCTGCACCCCACGGCCCCACTTCACACAAAGGGACTCACATCCGGCTATCTGAGGGACAGTGGTCTCCCTCGGACAAAGACTCTCCCTAATAATCACCGCCACTCCCCCTCCCCTCCCCTGGGCTCTTGGCTGATGAAATGCACGGAAACCTGGTGGGCACATTTCAACGAGGGGAACCCCCCCCTCTTGGCCCAACCAGGTCTCCGTAATACCTGCCAGGTACGCACCCCCCTCTAAAATAAGATCACAAATGAGGGGGGCTTTATTAACGACTGACCTGGCATTACACAACATCAGCCGCGGACCCTGGGCCTGAGGCTCTGCACAACCCAGGACACGAGTCGCGCATTGGGGGCCGGAGTGCGTAATTGCTTGTAAACAGCGTGTACGCACCCCCAGCACATGATATGGCCCCCTGCGCCCGTCATACCTGCCCCTCCCACTCATTATTTCAATTACACAGCCCTTCCTATCGTCCCCCTGCTCCCCGGTTAAATTTCCTTTCACGACCCCTCTGTTGCAGCCAATCGACACATCACCCCGCTCAGTCGCTATCTGAACCCCCCCGGGTCCACTTTTATAACCCCCTCCCTTCCTCCCAGGTCCCCTTAAAATTTTGATTAAAAATTTAACTAAAAAACCCCTCAACCCCCTTCTCGCACCATGCCACCTCTCGGGGTTCCAAAGCCCGTCATCAAGGTAGGCCCTCGATAGAGTGGAGGGCCAAACCTGCGAGAGAGGGGAGTCTCGCAGAACAAGAAGCTCAGCTGCCGAATACATTTTGCTACAAGAGGATGAAATGACCAAGTCCCAAGGGTCCAGATGGTAAATAAAAAAGTCCAGGGGGGAGCAAATAAGATGGGGGCATCCAAAGTGTAAGGTCCAAGGCCACTGTCCTCTCACAACAGTGGACAAAGTCTCTTGCCAGTCGACACAGTTCAAGGGGAATACAATCCAACCACTCCCTCACAGTGATTGGTCTGATGGACAGTCCCCTCTACTGGTGAGATGAAAGTAGTGAACCGATGCCAAAGTATCAAACACAGTCCAAGGGGTTAAGGACCAAACCACCCTCTCACGGTGGATTGGTCTGATGGTCAATCCCTTCTGCTGGCAAATTACAAATGGTGAGCAAAACCATAATGACTCAGCCCAAGGGGCTCAAGCCAAACCACCCTCTCACGGTGGATTGGTCCGATGGTCAGTCCTCTCTGCTGGTGAGATGGAAGAATTACACCGGCTCACATGGGATCCCAATGTATTTGACAATTCCCCCCCCCCCCAAACAGCTAGGGGGGAGGCTCAGATGAAAATAAGCCAGGTCTCGGTGTCAGAAAGTCAGTAAAAGTCAGTAAAAGTGGCTGCCAGTCCGGGATAGGCATGGGACAAGGGGAAAACGAAAAATAAGGGGGGGGGAGATGTTCTCCAATCCCCAGCCTCCAAAATACAGCGGGGGCCTCCCAAAGTCTGCAAGGGACTGACCCATCAACTGGGCAGCCCTCATGCAGATCCCAGTCAATCCCGGGCAATAGATGTTTGTCTGCCATCGACCACATCAGTAGTGCTGACCGCGGGCGCTCTCCTCCTCGCCATCATCAGATGGCCACCATTTCAGCCATTGCAGCTGCAGCCGAGACCGCCATTGCCGTTGCCACTCCCACTGCCAGACGAAAAGTTCTGGCAGCGTCCCAGAGCTCACCAGGGAATCCAGCAGTCCCCAAGACAACCAGGGGAACCCCCCAGGCTAGGGGCATCGCCAAGTTGCAAACGGCCCCAGCGGACCCGTTTGCTGCTGCCGCTCCAGCCTCCGAAGCCTCTGACTCAGAAACGCCCACGCCGCTGCCCAGCTGGTGCAAATGAAGCGATCCGCCGGCCGCCATCCTAGCCCTCACTGACGCCGACGCCACCAACCCTCGTCCAGCCACGATGCTCTGGGGGGGGGAAGCCCCCACCCGGCTGGCTAAGAGCTCCCCTAGCTGGGTCTGGGGTCGTAAGCTGTCAAATCGACCCCCTAAAGGACCAACAGGGCGAATAGGCCATCATCCTCAGGCCGCGATTCAGGCACACACCAGCATCTTGGACATGCGCAGATGGGGGGAAAAAATTACCACAAGTTACCAATAACTTGTGATTTCTGTTTTTCCGTCAACACATAGGCCAACCACCTGCCTGGTTTATTAGCATTACAAAATGTATTGTGTTTAGCATATTGTAAACTAGTTGCCACTTGATCAGCCATTAACATATTAAATTGCTCTCGTAGTATGTTTATTGTTTCTTTTACTTTCTTATCCCCTGGATTACGTATAAGTAATTGTTCTTTCTTTTTTATTTCCTCCTCTATCTCTTTCCACTTCATTTGTTGTTTTAATCTATATTTGTTATTCATATGTATTAAAGTTCCCCTCATATAGGCCTTACTTGCATCCCATACCATTTCCATAGAAGTACCCTTATGCATGTTAATAGCAAAAAATTCTTTCATTTGTTTTTTAAGCTCATTCACATTTTCTTCATATCTAAATAAATTTTCATTTAACCTCCAAGACCTCCTTTCTCCCCTCTCCTGTTCCAATTCCACCCAAACCGGACTATGATCAGTTAAAGTTCTTGGACATATCTTCGTCTTCTTCACCCTAGAAAAAAAATCATTTGTGATTAGTATAAAATCAATCCTGGAAAAGGATTGATGTCTATCGGAAAAAAAAGTAAAATCTCTTTCCTCAACATTCCGTTCTCTCCAAATATCTCTCAATTCCATATCTTCCATCATATCAAAAAAATATTTAGGTAATTTCACACGTGTTGAAATCTTTGATAAACTTTTTTTATCTTTCTGTGTATCTATTACTCCATTCCAATCACCCATTAGTATAAAGGATTTATAGTCCCATTGTATTATTTTGGTATGTAAAAATTTATAAAATTTGTCTTGTTGATTAGGTGCATATATTCGAATTAAGAGCATTTTTCCACTCTGAGTTAATAATTCAATTGCAATATATCTTCCTTGAGTATCTGCCTCAATTAGATTAGCTGATAGTCCTTTGTTTACATATATAACTAACCCATTTTTCTTCTCTGGTGCTGATGCCACAAAGTGTGTACCTAATCTTGAATTTATCAAATATTTTTGATCTGATAGTCTAATATGTGTTTCTTGCAAACAAATAACATCGTTCTTAAATTGTTTCAAGTAGTGAAATACTTTCTTTCTTTTTTGTGGTGAATTTAAACCATTAACATTCCAAGATAAGAATTTAGTTGCCATCTTTGGCCCCTCGAAGCTTCAAAAGCAACAGCTGAATATCCTCCTCCATCTTACTCTTCAGCCTAGCCCCTGCCACTGCTTCTTTTTTTTTGACTTCTTGAGATGATTCTTGAGATTGTTGCACTTTTAGTTGTTGTTCTTGGTGTTTGTAGGTTGCTCGTGTCATTCGTTGTTCTCTTGGTTCCTCTATCTTCTTGAATGGTTCAAAAGTTGGGGGTAAACCCCCAGATTGCACTAAATCTTCTTCCATGGTGATTCCTCCAGCTGCAGCTTCAGCATAAGTTTGTTTCTGCTTTCCATCTTTCTCTTGTTGTAACATCTCCATTTTCTTTCTGCCCCCCCCGCCCCCCGGTGAGGGTGGGTATCCAGCCTTAAGGACATTGACATAAAAATCTTTTGCCTTCCAAACTGTGTTTAAACGGTATCTTTCTCCACCACAATTCACTATTAGACCAGTTGGGACATCCCATCTGTACTGCACTTGCTGATTTCTCAATTCATTTACCAGGAAACCAAAGTCCTTTCTACTTCTTAACATTTTGGGAGGGATCTCTTTCAGAACCACTAATTCTTGTCCAGCCACTTGGACCTTATTCTTGTAAGAAGCTTGTAAAATGTCATTTCTGATCCTCCTGGTTGTAAAGTAGATCACCACATCTCTTGGTAACTGCCTTTGTCTTGCCACCCAGGAGTTAACCCTATAAATTTTATCGATTCGGGATGCCACATCTGCTCTTTCTTTGATTATCTCAGCCATAGCTTCAGCACAAATGTCCTTTAGATTTTCCCGGCTATTTTCTTTCAGCCCTCTCAGTCTCAAAGCAAATTCCATAGATCTATATTGTAACATAACCAATTCATCATCCACCTTCTCTGTTTTAGTCATAATGTCTCCTACTTTATTTTCCAGGTTCAGATTGGCTTCATTAATTTCTTCTACTCTCTCATCCAGCTGAACAAGGTGTTTTGCCAATCCTGAGACTGCTAGAAGAATGTCATCTCTTATTTCGTTATCCTTTTCTTCAACAACGTCTTTAATTGCCTTTATATCATCCGCAAATTTTTCTAATTTCCCTTCCATAATTACTGTTTGGTTATTCATAGCTGCAGTTTGATTATTCATGGCTTCTTTTATAAATTCTTTAAGTTCTTTAAAAGAAGCCTCCTGGCTCTGTGAGTCAGCCAGAAGTTGTGCTTTCTGTGTCACTACTGACACTACTGGAGAACCTCCTCCACTTTTAGAAACTCCTGGCTTAGCTTGCTTAGAAGCCATCTTATTTTAAAAAGTCTTTCCCTTTCACAGCCACAAAGTCTCTTGAACAATTTTCAAAAGCTTATTGTCAAACAAAATAGTCTTTTCTCCACCAAACTCTCAATTCCCAGCAGCTTCAATCCACTCTCAAAGCGCAAAACTCTCAATAAGCACTTTCATTTCTAACTTTCACTTTCACACCCACAACAAAGGCACCATATTCAGCCTCCAACTCAAAGAGATTCAATTAGAAACAATGTAAACCCGGAGTTAAGCGCTGTTACTTGCAAATGCTTGTTCTCCTGTTTCCGCTCTGTCTGCTCTTGTATTCAATCAATCTCACTTTTGCCTGCAGAGTTGGTCGCGACGTCTGGCTCTGTTTAAAACAGAGTTGTCCTGGATCCGGAGCTTCAGTGGGCTGACCGGGGAGCTCTCGCCCTCCAAGCCTCTGGAATTATTCCAGAGGGCTTACGGGGAGCTCTACCCACACCCACTGGCTCTCCTTTCCTTCTTCTCCCGATGGAGAGATTTTCAAGCCGCCAGACAGATGCTTAACGCTGTCAACGCGGCTTTTACAAGATCACAGGGCTGGCGGTCCAGAGAGACCGTCCACAACGCCGGCGGTGCCAACCGGAAGTCTTGAATATCTTGGAAAAAAAGGTTGAAATTTACTCCGCAACTGTTTTTACTGGGTATAACTACGGATTGTACAGCATTAGAGAGTAAATTGATTTTAAACTTGATATCAGCAGCTAGGCTGTTGGTAGCGCAATATTGGAAGAAGGACTTTTTGCCTACTATCGAAGAGTGGACATTGAAAGTAGCGAACCTAGCGGAAATGGCGAAAATTTCAGCGTACTTGAAGGACTGTACACAAGAAAGATACATATCCGAATGGAGAAGATGGATTGATTATATTCAAAATAAGTATCAGACAAGAAAATATCAAATAGCTTATGAATGAATGTTAAAGTTTAGAAGTATTATGTTATCTATAGTGGAGTTAAGGTTTCAAGGGGGGATTTGGTAGTTTAAGGATAGATAGGTTAATTTAGCTTATGATTGTTACTGAAATACCCTGTATTTTGCTCTGGGAAGTCTGGGGGGGAGGGGGGAGGGGGAAGGGAAAAAGGGTGGGGGTAATATTGGGGGAAAAATTTTTTTTGTAAAACTTTTCAATAAAAAAATGAAAATAAAAAATAAAATGTATGGTTTTTATAAAGAATTAGCAGAATTAGATCAGATATTAACAGGGACGGATGAAAAATTAAAGAAAATATATAGCTATCTACTAAGTATCAAAATGGAAGGTGAGCAAGTAAAGGAGACAATGATAGTATGGGCTAAAAATTTTGGTTATACAATAGAGTTAGATAAATGGCAGAAATTGTGGGATTGGAATTATAAATTAACGATGTCAACTGTATATAAAGAAAATATTTATAAAATGCTTTATAGATGGCATTTTTCACCCACAAGGTTGGCAAAGACGTTTAAGGATATGTCCGCTAAATGTTGGAAATGTCATCAGATACCTGATTAGTATTAGTATATGTGGTGGACATGCCCAAAAGAAAAAAAAATGGACAAAAATACATACATGGTTGGAAAAAATGATAAAGCAACATATAGATTTCAAACCAGAAATATTTTTGTTGGGCATTTTACCAGATAAGTATAACAAGGGGATGCAGAAAACAAATTTTCAGTGACGTTGCACTTCATGGTCTTGTATGCCTTAAGAAGTTTAAGAAAGGCAACCCTGAACATGCATAAATGCACTAGGATAAAGAATGAGTTATTAAAAAATAAAAGAGAATAAATATGAGTTAAAACAGAAAAATTAGAATTTGAGGGCAAATAAAGATGTTGTTTATATAAATAAGCATAGAAATTTTAAGACATGATTAAAAAATGGAAAAAGGAAATTTTGGCAAAAATTGTAACTGAGTAAAATGTATTTGAATATGTTAAATTGTATAAGTTATGATATGGCCAATACTCTGTTCATAAAATATGCGGGTGAAAATGGGGGGGGGGGGTCAATAAAACTTGATTCAAAAAGTTTTATCATCCATCCAAATCTAGTTTGGTGCTTTAGTTGCCAAAAAAATTCTCAAAATTCTCAAAATCCTTGAATCCTTTCCAGGAGTGCTGGAGGAGTAATACCTCCCTAAAAAAAAAAAAAACCCAAAACCTTGGTCCAGCTGGCCCGGCTGGAAGCACCTTTTAAGGGCCCCTTTCCAGGGTGACAGGAGAAGGTGGTCAACAGTTTTTGACAGCGGAAGCGGGCTTTATGCCCCAACGGCAGACAAAACAGCAGAACCATCTTCTAGGAGAAGGGAAACTCTGATTACAAACCTCCACTGCGTTGTGGCTATATCTACTACTGGAAAAGGCTTCAGGAGTCAACCTCGAGGCAAAATCCGGAGCCAGAGTCCCGGAAGCAATCACGTTCTGATAACTCCTGTGACGTAGCTGGAACTAATCGTATCAGCTCTGCCGTTCCATTGGACTACTCCAGCAACGTGGAGAAGGGGGTGATCTGTCCCCGTCCACACACACACACAAACACAGCCAGCCGAGGGTTAAGGAAGCACTTGGCACACACCCAGGTCTTTATCTCCAACTTGGCAGCGATATACACACCGTCTGCCAAGTGCTTTTATTTCCACAGAAACAGAAAGATAATATACTCAGCGTACAAGAGTCCAACAAAAATAAATATTCCTCTCAGCAGTTTCGGACGATGCTCTAGTGACTATCCAAGGTTTATTTTTGTTCGTCACAGGGATCACTGGCCACCACCCTCTATTATATAGTCTCTGGGGTGTGGTCCAGTGACTCAGTTCTAATCCCTAGCACACAGGTGTGGCGAAGGTGGTCGACACACTGCAGGCTCGGGAACGAGATGGCGTTTCTTGACCATGCCACCTGAGGGTCGTGCGCCCGAAGCCAGGCCATCCCCAGGACCAAGGGAAAGTGCAGATCTGCCGTTACGTAAAACTGGATCGCCTCCTCGTGGTTCCCAATGGTGAGGCGCAAGGGCTGGGTAGCGAATTTGATGGGGCCCGCCACGAGTTCCCGCCCATCGATAGTCTCGACCCTCAACGGAGGATCCACTGGAACCAAGGGGACTTTGTAATGGGCCACAAAGGCCTGGTCCATAAAGTTCGTGGTGGCCCCCAAGTCCACCAGCGCGTGCGCCTGGAGCCCCTCCAACCGGTTAGCCAACAACACCCGGGTGTTCAAAATCAGGTGCCGAGGGGGCTCACAGTCCACAGCCGCCGACTCCGGCGGGGCATGGTCACATGCCTGACCCAGAGTTTCCCCTAGGCCAGGCCTGGCCCATTTCCCGGCTGGTCACGCCGAGACTCCGGAACAGGCTTGAGCGGTCCACTCCGCTTCCGGGGACACGAGGCGGCAAAATGTCCAGCCTCGCCGCAATAGAGGCACAACCCCCCTTGGCGTCTCCGCATCCACTCCTGGGCCGTCAGTTGAGGTCTAGCTGCTCCGAGCTCCATGGGCTCCTCAGCCGTCGCCACAAAACGCGGTGCGGTCCGGGGCGCTGTCGGTGCGAAACGCGGGGGTGCCGACGCTGTCGGTGGTTCCGGAAGAGCCCGACGGGGCTGTCGCCGTTGCAGGCGGGCGTCGATGCGCAGGCATTGGGTCACCAGCGCGTCGAGGGTCTGTGGCGCCTCCACACGAACCAGCTCATCCTGCATCTCATCGGAGAGGCCGTCCTGGAAGGCATCCATCAGCGCCACCTCATTCCAAGCCGAATCCTGGCCTAGCAGTCGGAACTCCGCAATATAGTCCTGCAGGGGGCGCTTGCCTTGGCGGAGGTCCTTGATGCGCCTCGCTGCCATCTGCACCCGGAGGGGGTCCTCAAACATGGTGCGCAGGTGTTGCAAAAAGCCCTGATAGTCCAGGAGCAAGGGGCTATCTTGCAGCAACAGGGGCGTGGCCCATCGGGCGGCAGTGCCAGAGAGGGAGCTGATAACAAATGCCACCCAAGCCCAGTCATCCGGAAAATCCTCCGGCCTCATCGCCATGAACAGTTGGCATTGCCCCAAGAAGGCCAGGAACATCTCCTGCTGCCCAGAAAACCTATCTGGCATGTTCACTGGGCATCTTGGACGGGGAGGGGGAGGAGGTGGAGCTGCAGGAGCATTTCCCAAAGCAAGTTGGGCAGTTAGCTGTGCTACTTGCTGTTGCAGAAGCTGATTGGCCTCCAGCATCTGCTGTAACTGCTGCTGCAGCTGTTGGTCCATCGTGGGTTAACGATGGAGTATGTGGTGACGAACAAGATGATCTGTCCCCGTCCACACACACACACAAACACAGCCAGCCGAGGGTTAAGGAAGCACTTGGCACACACCCAGGTCTTTATCTCCAACTTGGCAGCGATATACACACCGTCTGCCAAGTGCTTTTATTTCCACAGAAACAGAAAGATAATATATTCAGCGTACAAGAGTCCAACAAAAATAAATATTCCTCTCAGCAGTTTCGGACGATGCTCTAGTGACTATCCAAGGTTTATTTTTGTTCGTCACAGGGATCACTGGCCACCACCCTCTATTATATAGTCTCTGGGGTGTGGTCCAGTGACTCAGTTCTAATCCCTAGCACGCCTCCTGAGCTGCTGCAATCGTTTATCACGCCTTCGGAGGCGTGCGTCCAGGAATGATGTCTCTCCTTCACTCTCATCCGAGACACCTGTCTCCCTGCTAATCTCCTCTCCCTTGGCCGGCACCTGAGACAGTGCCAGAGGGGAGGGGCCTGGAGAGGGAGGCCTGGCTGACTCCTCTTCCTCATGCTCGGAGCTTTCTTCCTCCGATGGGATAGGCTCAGAGGGCGGGGCCACAACAGGGGGATCTGCTGCTTGGGTAATAGTCTATCCTCCATATTAATATACCCAGGCTTTGTGCACTGGAGAGGATACTCCAGCTTTGCATACAGTATTGAAACAACACGGGAAGTGGCAGTTACCGGTTATAAGTCTTTGCTCAATTGGCATAGAGCGTGACGCCAGGGGCCACTTTCAATGGTGGGAGAGGTCATCGTACCTCATTGGGCAGCTACTGCCCATCTTAAGCTGGGCAGCCCCCAGCCAGTAAGGTGCTGCCCCACCACGGCCTGCCAACCTCACAGGGTGCGTGGGGTTTAGGGTCAAAGCCGACAAGCAGATCGATAAGTTTGCACCATGCAACAAACATAAGAAAACTTTAGCCCTAAAGTTGGGCACTTGGAATGTTCGGACAATGACCCTCAGTCTTTCAGATGATTTACAAGAAATAGATGACGTACGTAAGACAGCTGTCATAGACATGGAGCTGAGCAGACTGCAGATGTATATCATTGCCCTTCAAGAGACAAGGCTGTCAGACTCGGGATCTGTTGAGAAAAACTTCTCGTTCTTCTGGCAGGGAAAACTATCAAATGAGTCTAGGGAATATGGGGTTGGCTTTGCGGTCAGAAACACCCTACTAGGATTTATTATTCCACCTGTTGCAGGGAGTGAAAGAATTCTGTCCATGCAGATCCACTTATCAGCAGGGCTGGCTACTCTTATCAGCGCATATGCACCGACACTATCATCTTCAGCAGAATCCAAAGATAAATTTTATGACAATCTGGCTGTTACTATCAAGAAAATCCCTGAGAAAGAACCACTGTTTATTCTTGGTGATTTTAATGCCAGAGTTGGAGCTGATCATAGTTCTTGGCCCACCTGTCTAGGTCAGTTCGGCGTCGGGAAGATGAATGAAAATGGCCAACGCCTGCTGGAGTTTTGCTGCTATTACAGTTTTTGCATTAGCAATACATACTTTAAAACAAAGCCTCAACACAGAGTTTCTTGGAGACATCCAAGATCAAAGCATTGGCACCAGCTCGACTTGATTCTTACTAGGCGCTCCAACCTCCCCAATATTACAATCACACGCAGCTATCAGGGCTCTGATTGCGATACAGACCACTCCTTGGTGTTCAGCAGAATAAAACTGCAAACAAAGAGATTGCATCACTCAAAGACAGAAGGAAGACCACAAATTGACATCAACAAGACCCGCAATCAGGGCAAAGTGGAGGAATTTGCACAAGCACTCAAGGAAACTTTCCCAGGCCCAGCTGAAGCAAATGCAACTGAACAATGGGAATATTTCAAGAATGTTGTTTATAACACTGCTTTGTCGATATATGGTAAGGAGACCAGAAAGACAGCAGATTGGTTTGAAGGCCATTCGGAGAAGATGATGCCAGCCATCGAGGAAAAAAGAAGAGCTCTAACTGCATATAAAGCCTGTTCCAGTGAGCACAACCTACAGGTTCTGCGAGCTGCTTGTAGCAAAGTCCAACAGATCACTAGGAGATGTGCTAACGATTATTGGCTGCAGCTCTGCTCTCAGATCCAGATAGCAGCTGACACAGGCAACATTAAGGGGATGTATGATGGCATCAACACAGAAGAAATCTGCTCTTCTGAAGTCCGCTATAGGTGAGGTTATCCAGGACCGAACACAGCAGATAGCATGCTGGGTGCAACATTACTCTGAGTTATACTTCAGAAAAAACGTGGTAACTGAAGAAGCTTTAAATAACATTGAGTGCCTGCCTGTCCTGGAGGAGCTTGATAGTGAACCAACTTTAGAAGAACTAAATGTGGCCCTGGATTCCCTTGCCGCTGGCAAGGCACCCAGGAAAGATAACATCCCTGCCAAAGTTCTGCAGTGTTGTAAAGAGAACATCTCCACTGAATTGCATGAAATATTCTGTCTTTGTTGGAGGGAAGGTGGAGTACCACAGGACATGAAGGATGCAAATATCATCACACTGTATAAGAACAAAGGCGACATGGGTGACTGTAACAACTACCGCAGCATCTCTCTTCTTAGTGTCGTAGGGAAGCTGCTTGCCCGTGTCGTACTGAAGAGCTCCAGGTGCTTGCAGAGAGAGTCTATCCAGAATCACAGTGTGGATTTCGAGCCAACAGGTCAACTACTGACATGGTATTTTCCCTTAGACAGCTGCAGGAGAAATGCAGGAAACAAAGACAACCACTTTTCGTAGCCTTCATAGATCTTACGAAGGCTTTTGACTTGGTTAGTAGGGACGGCCTTTATAAAATTCTCTCCAAGATTGGATGTCCACCTCAGCTCCTTAACATCATTAGGTCCTTTCACAAGGAAATGAAAGGCACTGTAGATTTTGATGACTTATCATGAGATTCCTTTAACATTCGAAGTGGAGTGAAGCAGGGCTGTGTCCTTGAACCAACTTTATTTGGGATCTTTTTTGCTGTCATGCTGAAACATGCTTTTGGAACTGCAACAGAGGGTATCTATTTCCGGACTAGACCAGACAGAAAACTCTTTAATCTCTCTAGATTGAGAGCAAAGTCTAAAGTTCAGCTGAAATGCTTACGAGATTTCCTCTTCGCTGATGAAGCTGCCGTTACTGCTCACACTGCCGAAGACCTTCAACAACTTATGGACTGTTTTAGCAAGGCCTGCCAAGACTTTGGGCTAACAATCAGCCTGAAAAAGACACAAGTCATGGGTCAGGACGTGGATTTATCTCCCTGTATTACAATCTCTGCACAAGAACTGGAGGTCGTCCATGACTTTGTGTACCTCAGTTCAACTATATCCGATACACTCTCTTTAGATACTGAGCTGAATAAATGTATTGGTAAAGCAGCCACCACGTTCTCCAGACTTACAAAGAGAGTATGGCTCAATAAGAAGCTGATGGAACTTACAAAGGTCCAGGTCTATAGATCCTGTGTCCTGAGCACACTCTTGTACTGCAGTGAGTCTTGGACACTTTATGCACGGCAGGAGAGAAAGTTGAACACCTTTCATATGTGCTGTCTCCGACGTATTCTTGGCATCACCTGGCAGGACAAAGTTCCAAATAGCGCAGTCTTGGAATGTGCTGGAATTTCTAGCATGTGTACACTATTGAAACAGCGACGTCTACGCTGGCTTGGGCATGTCGTGAGAATGGCTGATGGTTGAATTCTGAAAGATCTCCTGTATGGAGAACTAGTGCAGGGAAAGCGGCTGAGAGGGAGACCATAGCTGCGATATAAAGATATCTGCAAGAGGGACCTAAAGGCCCTGGGAATGGACATTAACAACTGGGAAACCTTGGCCTCCGATCATTCAGCTTGGAGGCTAAAGACGCAGCATGGCCTTCTCCAATTTGAAGAGACACTTGTTCGGCAGGCTGAGGCAAAGAGGCAGTCCCGGAACCAGCGAAATCTGGGGGCTGGGCAGGGGACAGAATGTATCTGCCCTCAGTGTGGAAGGGATTGCCACTCTCGAATTGGCCTTTTTAGTCACACTAGATGCTGTTTTAGGACCTCTTTCCAGAGCATGATACCATAGTCTTTTGAGACTGAAGGTTGCCAATGATAACAAGGGGAATACATATTTGATTTTACATGTATTAACTGCAGCTAGAATTGTATTTGCACAACAATGGAAAAGTGAAGAGATCCTTACAGATGAAAATGTGATTAAAAAATACTAGAATGTGCAGAAATGGATAGAATAACACTTACAATTAAGGAAAACAAAGAAACTGAATACTTTTTGACATGGGACTTGTTTTATCAATGGTTAGCTAATAAAAACAGAAGTTAGAAACATGGAAATATAAGAAAAGGACTAATGATACAAGGGAGGTGAGGTTTGTTAAAATGGCTAAGCAATTGTTGTTGTTGTTGTTGTTGTTGTTGTTGTTATAGAACTAATAACAATGTAAGGATCCTATCAGTTTTATGAATTCCCTCCAAAACTTAGCAGTGAACTGGACTCCCCCAGTCCAAGATTATTCTCTTTGGCACCCTGTGCAGCCAATATAGACATAATTCAGGAGCATCTTGGCCAGTCTCTGGGCAGATGGGCGGCTCGGGCAGGCTAAGAAGTGGGCTTGTTTGAAAAAAAGGTCTATCACTGTCCAAACCACAGTGTTCGTCCCCACTCTCTGAGAGTTCAACTATAAAATCCATCGCTATTTCCTCCCAGGGCCGGGTTGGCTCTGCCACTTGCTGCTGCAGCCTGGGGCTTTTCCCTGGTCTTTTCTTCATTGCCGCACACACGTCACAACATTTTACATAGCTTTCTACATCCTTTTTCATTCCTGGCCACCAAAATTGTCTCTTCACTAAGTGTAGAGTCTTTAAGAACCCGAAGTGGCCAGCTTGCTTGGTGTCATGACTCCGCTGTAGGACTTGGACCCATAGAGTGCTAGGGACATACAATTTGTCTCCCTTCCATGCTAGTCCCTCTCTTGATGTCAGCTTCCCGCCATGGTCTTTGAACCATGGATCAGCTTGCAGCTCCCTTTTTAGTTGTTGGATCAGCTTGCTGCCGAGGTCCGACGGTTTCCTCCTAGCCTGTTGCCTCGTGGTCACCTGTGCTGCTTTCTGGGTTGGGAGAATGATGGCATTAACCCAGTGGTGGGATTCAAAAATTTTTACTACTGGTTCTGTGGGCGTGGTGTGATGGGTGTGGCTTGGTGGGCATGGCAAGGGAAGGATACTGCAAAATCCCCATTCCCTCCCCACCCCACTAACCTGCTCAGGTTCTCCTGTGCAGGGCAACAAAAAAAGACCCAGCCGATCACATGGGAGGCTGGGAGGCAGCGAATAGATAGATTGGGTGCCCCAGCCTTACAGGCTAGGCCTCCCTGCAGCCCCCTGGGAGCCAAAATGGGGCACGTGGGGACTCCTGGAAGGGCCGGGCTGGGCGGGGGCCAACCAGAGGTGGTATTTGCCAGTTCTCCGAACTACTCAAAATTTTCGCTACCAGTTCGTGAGAACAGGTCCGAACTGGCTGAATACCACCTCTGCATTAACCACTTCCTCCCAGCTGCTCTTGTATTGCAGCATGCAGGACAGGGCATCGGCTAAAACGTTCTTCCCCCCCGGAATATACTTCAGCTTGAAGTCGAACCAGTTAAAATACTGTGCCCACCAGACCTGCTTTGGTGAAAGTTTTCAGGGCGTCCTCAGTGCCTCCAGGTTCTTATGGTCAGTCCACACATCAAAAGGCACTTTACTCTTTACACTTGAGAAAGCCGCCCCATTTCTGCCCCATTTCTCTCTCCTCCAGCGCTCCCTTTTAGAACTGGGCCCACCTGGACCAACTGTCAGCCTGTGGGACTCATTGGCGCTATGCCCTATTATTATTACTATTCTGAATCCCCCTGACTTTGGAGAGGGCTATTTCCATCTGAACGGGAGACCGGTACATGGCTGCATCCCGTCGGCTGAGGGGGCTAGACATTTGCCTGACCACCGTGAGAGGGTGGCCAGGTGTCAGAGCCCCTGGGGGCTGAACTGGGACGCTTTCTACATATATGCACTTTACCAGCTTTCTACACATATGCACTTTATCAGCGAGGGGACTTTACCAGCGAGGGGACTTTACCATCGGTCTTTACCACCGGACAAAATGCCGTGAGAGGGCGATTTTTGGACCTGACCCCCGGACGCTGTCTATATGCATCGGTTCATTGCTGCCACCCCACCACAAGAGGGGGTTGTCCAGCTGACCTAACCACCGTGAGAGGGTGGTTAGATCTATTTCCCCCCTTGGAACTGTGGTCGTCCTGGCTTTGGACTATGTCCTCTGTTGTGAGGGGACAGGGGACTTGGTCCTGCAAATATGTCTCTGAGATCCCCCATTCCTTTGTCTTCTCCTCGGTCCTTTATATACACCCTCAGGATATGGTCATGTTACCCATTATGATTAATGTACTCAGCAGCGGAGCTTCTTGGTCTGCGAGACTCCCCCCTCTCGCAGGCTTGGCCCTCCATTCTATCAAGGGCCTACCTCGATGACGGGCTCTGGAGTCCCGAGAGGTGGCATGCTGCAAAGAGGGGGTTGCGGGGTTTTTTAAAATTGTCCTTGTTTAAACTTTTAAGGGGTTCTGGGAGGGGGGAGGGGGGTGGAATTGGAATTAGGATTGTGGGTTTGGGGGATAACCCACTAGGGGGAGAGTCAGGCTTGGCCAGGACGTTCGGCGGGGGTGGTGGGGGATCCGGAGGGGGTCGAGCTGGTCCAGACTATGCTTTCACCATCGGTACTGTGTGTGGGAGGGGTAGATATGGCGGGAGCAGGGGGCCATATCATGTTAAGGGAGCACGCACCCGCTGTCTTCAAGCGGTAGAGTGCTCCGGCCCCCAAGGCTCCACCCGTTCTCCAGGTAGTACAGACCTTCAGGGCCCGGGCCTTCGTCTGATGTTGTGCAACGCCAGGTCTGTAGTAAATAAAGCCCCCCTCTTCTGTGATCTTGTTTACGAGGGGGGAGCGGACCTGGCGGGTATTACGGAGACCTGGTTGGGCCCAGAGGGAGGGGTCCCTCTGGTAGAAATGTGCCCACCAGGTTTCCACGCATTCCATCAGCCAAGGTCACAGGGGAGGGGCGGGGGAGTAGCGGTTATTATTAGAGAAGGCCTTAGGCCGAGGGAGACCACTGTACCTCAGACAGCTGGTTGTGAGTCCCTCCTTGTGAAGTGGGGCCACGGGGTTCAGATGGGTTTGCTGATCACGTACCTGGCTCCCTGCCACGTGGCGGCAGCCCTGCCCGAGCTACTCAACGTTATTGCCGCGGTGGCGGTTGATACCCCCAGACTTATGGTCATGGGGGATTTCAACCTGCCATCCGTGGGTGAGGCGTCTGAGGTGGCTCGGGAGTTCATGGCTTCCATGACGGCCATGGACCTGACCCAACTAATTCATGGCCCTACGCACACTGGGGGAAACACACTGGACTTGGTTTTTGTCTCTGGACAGTGGTTGAGTGATCTCGAGATAGGGGATGTAGTCATCGAGCCCTTGTCATGGTCAGATCACTCGCTCCTTCGCCTTGACCTTCGAACCGCAGCACCCCGCCGCAGGGAGGCGGAACCGGTAAGATGGTACCGCCCCAGGCGCCTGATGGAACCTGATAGGTTCCAGATGGAGCTTGGGCCAATCCCGGAGGTTCTGGCTCACGCCTCATCTGGGGACCTAGTGGCCGCCTGGGATAGGGCGGCGGCTGGAGCCCTGGATCGAGTCGTGCCTTTGCGGCCTCTGACCCGGCGCCGATCTCGCCTGGCTCCTTGGTTCACCGAGGAGCTGAGGGAGATGAAGCGCCGGAAAAGACGCCTAGAGAGCTGTTGGAGGGCCAGTCTTTCTGAATCTGACCGAACACTGGTAAGATCTCATATTAGGAGTTACCTAGTGGCGATAAAAGCAGCAAAATGTACTCATTTTACTGCTCTTATTGCGTCATCAGATAATCGCCCGGCCACCCTGTTTAGGGTGACCCGCTCCCTGCTCCACCAGGAAGCGCGGGAGGACCCCTTGGAGGGAAGAGCCGAGGATTTTGTTCAGTATCTGTATGACAAAATCACTCAGATTCGGGCAGGTCTGGACTCTGACGGGATAGATCCAGCGAGGGTGACGGAGACAGGTCTTGAGACTGTTATCTGGGATGAGTTTGATCCTGTGACCCCAGATGACGTGGACAGGATTCTGGGTGGATTGAACGCGACCACATGTTTGTTGGACCCGTGTCCCTCCTGGTTAGTGCTGGCTTCCCGGGAGGTGACGCGAGGCTGGCTCCAGGGGATTATAAATGCTTCGTTGGGTGAGGGTGTCTTTCCCGCCGCCTTGAAAGAGGCGGTGGTAAGGCCTCTCCTCAAGAAGCCTTCCCTGGACCCGGCAGTATTGGCTAATTATCGTCCAGTCTCCAACCTTTGCTTCGTTGCGAAGGTTGTTGAGAGTGTGGTTGCGCAACAGCTACCCCAGTACCTGGATGAAGCGTCGTATCTAGATCCGTTCCAGTCGGGCTTCAGGCCTGGATACAGCACGGAAACGGCATTGGTCGCGTTGGTTGATGATCTCTGGAGGGCTCGGGACAGGGGTTGTTCCTCTGTCCTGGTCCTGTTAGACCTCTCAGCGGCTTTTGATACCATCGACCATGGTATCATGCTGCACCGGCTGGAAGGGTTGGGGGTGGGAGGCACCGTTTTACGGTGGTTCTCCTCCTTTCTCTCTGACCGGTCGCAGTCTGTGTTGACAGGGGGGCAGAGATCGACCCCGAGGCCCCTTATATGTGGGGTGCCGCAGGGATCGGTTCTCTCGCCCCTTCTGTTCAACATTTATGTAAAGCCGCTGGGCGAGAACATCCGTGGTTTCGGGGTGAAGTACCATCTGTACGCTGATGACACCCAGCTGTACATCTCCACCCCGGACCACCCCAACGATGCCCTTGAAGTGATGTCCCAGTGCCTGGAGGCCGTACGGATCTGGATGGGGAGAAACGGGCTCAGGCTCAACCCATCCAAGACCGAGTGGCTGTGGTTTCCGACGTCCCGATATAGTCAGCTGGCGCCATCGCTGGCTATTGGGGGCGAATCATTGGCCCCCACGGAAAGGGCTCGTAACTTGGGCGTCCTCCTGGACTCACGGCTGTCTTTAGAAGAGCACTTGACAGCCGTGACCGGGAGGATTTTTCATCAGGTTCGCCTGATTCGCCAGTTGCGTCCCTTTCTAGATCGGGACTCGTTATGCACAGTCACTCATGCCCTCGTCACCTCTCGTCTGGACTATTGTAATGCTCTCTACATGGGGCTCCCCTTGAGGTGCACCCGGAGGCTCCAACTGGCGCAGAGTGCGGCTGCACGGGTGGTTATGGGAGCAACATGGAGCTCCCATGTAACACCTCTCCTGCGCGAGCTGCACTGGCTCCCGGTGGTCTTCCGGGTGCGCTTCAAGGTTCTGGTTACCACCTTTAAAGCGCTCCATGGCTTGGGACCTGGTTACTTACGGGACCGCCTACTACCATCAACAGCCTCCCACCGACCAGTACGCTCCCACAGAGAGGGGCTCCTCCAGGTGTCGTCGGCCAAACAATGTCGGCTGTCGGCCCCTAGGGGGAGAGCCTTCTCTGTGGGGGCACCGACGATCTGGAATGAGCTCCCCCTAGAGATACGGAGGATTCCGGATCTGCGCACCTTCCGCCGCGAGTTGAAGACACTTTTATTTCATCAAGCTGGCCTCGCCTAAATCTTCTCCCTTTTAAGTGTAAATTCTAAATTTTAATGGATTTTAAAATATGGGTATTTTAAATTATGGGTATTAATTCAGCCAAATTTATTTAATTCATTTTATTCGATTTTATATTTTGTATATCTATGTGTTTTATTTCATGGCTGTGCACCGCCCTGAGTCCTTCGGGAGTAGGGCGGTATAGAAATTCAATAATAAATAAAAATAAATAAATACTCCCCTCCAGGAATTGCTGCCAAGTTAATAGAGCCCATCTCACAGCGAATGCTTCCTTTTCCCACACCACTCAGCGCCTCTCCGTTTCGGTGAGTTTTTGGGAGGTTTAAGTGCACGGTTGCAGTTTCCCCTCTTGGTTTTTCTGGAGGAGTACTGCCCCCACTGCCACATCGCTGGCATCTGCCTGGATGACAAAGGGCTCCTCAGGATTGGGGTGTTTTAGGACCGGTTCCTCTGCAAACAATCTTTTAAACTCCTCAAAATCCCCCTGGCACTCCCATCATCCAGGTTTAGTGGCTGGCTCGGCCGAGGTTTTCCTCCCCCCCTTCCCATTTTTAATACTTTGGTGATTGGCAGAGTGATCTTAGTGAAGGAGAGGAACTGCCCATAAACGTTTGCAAATCCCAGGAAGCTCTGTAGCTGCTTTCGGGTCCATGGGGCTTGCCATTCTAGTATGGCTTTTAGTTTCCCCAGATCCATCTCTACTTCATCGCTTGACACTCAGTAGCCCAGATAGTCTAAGTGAGTTTTGTGGAATTCACATTTGGATAGCTTGGCATACAGGTTCACCTCCAAATGTTTCTTGAGCACCTTTACATGCTCCGCCATTGTTTTGGTGAAGATGAGGATGTCGTCTCAGGTACACTAGGAGCCCCTTGTATCGGTGATCATGCAGCACCTCGTTAATCAGCTGCATGAATATTGCGGGGGGGGGGCTTGGAGCCCAAACGGCATTACTTTAAACTGGAAGCTTCCTAATGGGCAATTGAAGGTGGTTTTCCACTTGTCACCTTCCTTAATCCTCACTCTATAGTACGCCTCCCTCAGGTCTGGTTTGGTGAAGATCTTCCCCTTGGCCAAGTGGTCCAACATGTCCTTCATTAGGGGGAGGGGCTCCCATCGAATGTGGCTTTCATTGGGTCTGCAGGTGGAGGTGGGGGTCCCCAATGCCCAGGAAACCAACCAGGTCCAGGATGGTAGGGCCATGGCTGCGATCCGGGCCATCCCAGTGGGAACTGCAGTCGGCTGGCTGCCCCTGCAGGTGGGCTCACAGCTCAGTGATGTGCAGGGCTCTGCCTGAGGGCAGGGCCCACTAAGGCGGTTGCTCTGGGGGGAGGGCTGGCTGCCCTTGCCACCACAACCAGGCTCAGGCCCTGATGGGCCAGAGGTGGCTGGATTGGTTGGATTCCGGCTTTGGTCAACAGCTCCATCCTTCACACCAGCTCCACTCCGTGCATTTCCAGGTGGAGAAACCTCTCCCTCAGTTGCTCCACTGATGGGCTGCTGTTGGCAGTCAGATATCTCCACTCAGTGTGCTCGTCCCACTCCACCGTCCTCTTCGGACTCCACCTCAGTGTCAGGGTGAACAAAATCCGCAGGGAGGTTGGGGAATTTGGCTTTGGCCACCTTTGGTATCCTCTGCCAAATGTCCTCCTCCACCCGGTAGAGTTCCCCAATCACCATGGTCTCTTCCCGCACCACTTGCCACTCGGTCCTCTCTGCTCTGGCTTTCGGCTGGGCCACCACTGACTGGGCTCTGGAATCTGCTTGGGCCAGCCCCTGAGCTTCCTTTGCCAGGCCTGTGTGGAATTGGTCACAGTCTCTCCCTTTTGCTCCTTCTCTACGATGGTTCTGCCCCAGCTACGGACCCCAAAGAACGCAGCACACACAAAGTCTGTACAAACCTTAGTTTTACTAAATTAAATAAGTTTTTTTTTTCCAAACAAAGGCTGTTAATTAACTTTCTTAACAGCCTACAAGAATCCAAAGAATAAATAAACTTAATCTTACTATAGTTGGCAGAAAGCCCAGAAGCAATTTGCAAAGAACTAAGATCGAGGCACGAAGGAGAATGAACAAAGTTGTTCCCTGCAAATTGCTTCAGTCAGCGTTCCTCCTTAAATAGGCTAAGGGAGTGGCCAATTAGCCCCAAGCCTTACTCTCGAGGAGACCTTCTCCTGAGGAGCCACTCCTGCCTTTTGGCAGCTCTGCGCGCCTGTGCACAAAGAAGAGGCTCCTCCTCTTCATCCTCTTCACTTAAGGGAGCTTCTGGAGGCTCTGAAAGCCCTGGCTGAATCCCCGCCTCTGGCACCACATCTTCTCCAGCCTCATTGTCCGACTCGAGTGCCAGCTGCACAAGCTGCTGGCGCACCACCACACCAGCCTCCTCACTGTCCGAATCAGCCACCAGCCGTACAGGCCCTGTACGGGCCACAACAACGATCTTCCCTGAGTCTTCTCTGTCCTCCTGAATGCGATCGGGTAGGTGGCCGGGACTCAGGACCCTGGAGGGGTTGTTCACTAGTTAAAGCTTGAGAAGTGAGATCTGGTTTAATGTCTGATCTGTTGTCTGGTCTGACATTCCAGGCCTCTCCCCCCTCCCATACTGTGTGGCAAGCTGAGAATCCAAAAGATGGCTGCGGCAGGCCTGATCCGTTTCAAAGTTGACAAAAGGTTTACTTTACTAAAGGCCAGTTCTGGCAAAGCCAGAACTGAAGTTTGTGTGCCAAACTTTCCTGGTTAACTTTCCCCATCCAGTTCCTCCCCTGTACCTCCCCCTTGCTGGTCTCTTACTGTCCAATTATATTAGAATAAATTGTTTTGGAAACTGTTTCTTCAACGGTGGACTGGTTGGTGAGCCATTGCATTCCATTCCCAGCACTTTGACCTTGAGATAGTGCCTCTGTAAGGTACAATGAGTTTTTAGCCTTCCTCCCTCCCATCCGGCTCCCTCCCTCCATAGTTCATGGCAGACTGGCAGCTAGCGAATGCAAAGCTCAAGCATATGATGGCAACTCTGACACTGTTGCCTCATGGTTTGCATTCTGGTCATCTCTAGTTTGATGCCAATTATGATTCTATAATCAGCTACAGATAGTCCTCACTAATTTTTTAAGTGTTTTTAAGTGTTTTGTTTATTGTTTTTAATTAATGGGGCCAAATTTATATATATATATATTTTAACTGTATTTTAATATTTGTACTTGATGTTTTTACTTGGCTGTTCACCGCCCTGAGTCCTCAGGGAGAAGGGCGGTATACAAATTCAAAATAAAATTAAAAAAAAAAAAAAAAACTCACTGATTGCAGTGGGGACTGGCTACTCCATCAATAAGCAACTCAGACAAAAAATGAAATATCGTATAACTATATGTCAGTGTTCCAGAAAACCCCAACTCCAATTAATACCTCCAAGGCAAGCATTTCTCAAAGTTCCAATTATTAGAGTAGGTATACTGGCACATCTGGGAAAACCCAAATATGAGAGATCCGGGTTTTCCCTCAGTAAATCAAAACCCCAAATCCAGCCCCTGCACCCATCAGTCCATCACATGGCTCAATCATCATCCGTCCCAACCTGAGCCATCACTGAAACCACTCCTCCTCCAGATGCAGAAACACCATGACCTTGACCGAAGGGACGAATGCTATTATGTCTAACTACAATCACTCTCCTGAATCCCCCCTCCTACTTTCCCAAGTGCAAGAAGTTTGCAGCGTGGAAGTTTCTGGTGCTAATATGGATTCCAAAGCTGACAGGCATCCCCCCCCCCCGAGGGAAAAAACATGCTCTGGCAAATAAAATGGACAAAACACAAGAGAAGAGGGTTGACACATTGTTCATAAAACCACTTAACCCCCTCTCCCCCCTCCCGGAGGACCCATTGGCTTGTCAGGGAATTTATTGTGAAATTGTTTCACTAGTCTATCAGCTTTCACATCCCAACTTTTTACCCACGTAGTTTCTGGCAAAGGGTACCCTTTCCAGTGTAGTAAATATTGTAACCGACCTCGTTGCAACCTAGAGTCAAGAATCTTCTTGACTTTGTAATAAGTTTCACCTTGTACTATCATAGGTGGGGGGGAGCAGCTGGTAAGGGTCTCAAGGTAGAGCCCACTGCTGGTTTTAAAAGGCTGCTGTGAAACACGGGATGTATTTTCCCTAGGATTCGAGGGAGGCTGAGCTGGACAGTTACAGGGTTAATCACCTTCACTATAGGGAAAGGACCAATGGATTTCAGTCCGAATTTCTTGCTAGGTAGCCTCAATCTTAGGTGCTTAGTTGACAAATACACCTTATCTCCTATTCAAAAAGGTGGCTGGAGAGACCTGTGTTTGTCTGCCTGGGTTTTATATTTCTCAGCTGCTTCTGCTAGAGCTTTCTTAGTATCCTCCCAACCCTTTTGCAAGGAGGTTATCCATTCTGTTAGGGATATGGAAGTGGGTGGTTCTCTAGGCAACTCAGGCATAGGCACAAAATCCATGCCAGTAGTTATTCGAAAAGGAGGCAATCCTATACTACTGTGTACTGCATTATTATAAGCCACTTCTGTGAACGGTAATAAGTCTGCCTAGTTTTCTTGTTGATAATTTACATAACATCTAATGTATTGTTCCACCATTGCATTCACTTTTTCAACAGATCCGTTAGTAGCTGGATGGAAAGCTGAGCTAAGCCCCTGGGACAACCCAATGGACTTCAAGAACTCCTTCCAGAATTTAGCAGTAAATTGGACCTCTCGATCTGATATTATTCTCTGGGGGACCTCCGGGGTGCGATTCAAGGTGTTGGTCACCACCTTTAAAGCGCTCCATGGCATAGGACCCGGGTACCTTCGAGACCAACTTCTGCCACCAATAGCCTTCCACCGGCCAGTTCGCTCCCACAGAGAGGGTCTCCTCAGGGTGCCATCGGCCAAGTTATGTCGGCTGGCGACACCCAGGGGGAGGGCCTTCTCTGTGGGAGCCCCAGCCCTGTGGAATGAACTGCCCTCGGAAATATGTAAGATCTCCGACCTCCGGGTATTTCTGTTGCAGGAAAAGAAACGGGACCAGGCCAAGCTCTTCAATGCAGGAAAGAGTTTATTGTGCACGGTTCAAACAGCCCAAAGGCAAACAAAAGTTTGAACCCCGAGGGGTCCTTTGTGACAAGTATTTATACAATCCAACTACATATGCATATCAGGGAACATTACATTTAACACGTTGGAACTAACTTCCATCAGTTTGCAAGGATCAAAGAGGAGAGGAAATAATAAACACCCACTAACACATTCATGTTCTCTGGTCAGTGTCTCAAGACAAAACATAAGAAGATAAGGGACAGGAAGACACCTCAAGGGTAATAAAGGAAGCAGCATTTGTTATCTGGGGATATACATGACATTTGGGGTGCAATAAACAGTGAATAACAGGGACTTCCTGCTTGCTTCTCGTTGCTGCCAGACGGTCCCTCGGGATCGCCAGCCCCATCGCCTGTAAAGAGCCGCCTTTACAACGGAAAGGCGGCTTGAAAAACTCCATTTCCAGGAGGAAATGTGAGATAGAGCAGGTGAGTGTAGGTAGAGCTTTCCGCGAAGCCCCCAGAGTTTTTTTTTTTACTCTTGGGGGCGAGCGGATGAGGCTCCCTATATCACTCGCCGTTCGCTCCGGGTGTTGGGAGACCTCTGCCTTTTTGCAGAGCAAGGCGACGAAAACAAGCTTTTCAAGATAATTAACAGACTAAGTAAAGAGGATGAGATCTGGACCTGGACCTGTGACCCTAAATCGCAAGTATTTATATTTATTTTGTAAAGGATACTGAACAAAGTAAAAAAGAACTTTTAAAATGGCAACTGCTGAAGTTTGAGCAGGGAAGCTGAAAAGGGAAAGTCCTTCCGTTTCTTATTAAGCCACAAAGTAGCGGAATAAATACTCCTGGCTACAATTGAAGAGCTCCACTTTTGTGTTTTCTCTTTCCTGGAGATTTGGTATTGATCTTGTTTGGAAAGAAGCTTTTTTCTCTTTCTTTGTTTTTCTTTTCTTTTCTAAGAGAGTTTGTCTGTGTGGAAATATGGCGTTCAGACTTACAAAGCTAGACAAACAAGCAGTGTGGGGGGGATTCCCCCATCTATAAACTACATGAACAAGTTCTAAACCTACAGACTCAGAAAACTGATTTTAATATAATTGAATTTCTCCTGGAGGAGATTGTAAGAAGGGATGAGATTGTGAATCAGAACTTTGAAAAATTTAAGCAGGAAATTAAAGAAATGGTGCAATTAAAGTTTGATATTTTGCAACGAAAGATTGTAAAAGTGACTAATGGTTTTTCAGAAATTGTTATGAAGTTGGGTACAAATATTGACTTATTAGAGTCTAAAATGGAGGAAATTGAAGATAATTTGGACAATAAAATACAAAGAACTGAAAATGATTTGATAAACACTCAAGATAATAGCTTGATAATAATCTCACAGAATATGTGATTAGACTGAGAGGATTACAGGAAAGCAACAGAGATGATTTAAGAAAAATATCTTCTGAAATTCTGGCTGGGATCTTAAAGGTTCATCCTGAGGAAGTATTTTGTAGGATTGACAGAGTTTATAGAATAAACTCCTGGATTGCAAAGCAAAGGCAATTGCCAAGAGATGTGGTGATTTATTTTACAGACAAAGAAATAAGAAATAATATTGTGCAAAAATCTTTTAATTCTACTCTGCATTTGTTTGGAAGAAAGATTTGGATATACAAAGAGCTACCACCTAAGATGTTATTGGAAAGAAAGAAATTTGGTTTTCTGGTGACTGAGCTTAAAAAGAGAAATATTATATTTAGGTGGGATATTCCAGTTGGTATAATATTGAGATATCAAGGAGTAAGATATCAATTAAATACTGTTGAAAAAGCGGAAGAATTTTACCAAAAAAAATTTGAAAATGAGTTCAACACTTTTATGCACAACACAAGATAAGCAGAAGGAGTTGGAAATAAAGGAAAAATATCGAGCTACAGAGGCCTCTGTAGATGAATTGCCTTTGGATTCTTTAGATACCTCAGCTGGACTATCCACAAATAAAAGAGATGTGGCATTGGATTCTAATGTGATGATTCATCAAGTCACAGACAAGCATGGAAATCAATCAGTTGATACACAACTTATAGAAAAGAAATATGAGTCACAAAAGCAAAACCAACAAGATCAAGCTATAAATCAGAATGAAAACCGATCAGTCGATATACAACTCATAGAAAGGAAATTAGGATGGAGATCAAACCCACAACAAGTCAAGAAAAAAAGAAATAGATCTCGCAAAAACAAAAATTTCTAAATTAGGCAACAGTGAAGCCAGTTATTTAAAAGATGACTGAATACATGAAAAGATAGTTGAGGCGAAGTATTGGTCAATATTATCCTGAGGAGAGTGACAGACCTCTGCAGTGCTGTAATTTTGGGATGTGAAAAGGGCCTTAAATTGTTGGATTGGAATTATCCGTTTTGGATTTTTTTTTTTTTTGGATAAATATATCATGCTTATCCTGAGCTATATGGCAAGAGAGCTATGCTGGGGCATGCAGAAGATCTGGTTGTTACCCCATTATGATGGTGGGAATTAATAATCCGGAAGAAATCCACTACTACAGATATTATATGGAATACAATTATAATGTCACTCGGGTGGTTGTTTTCTTTTTTTATATACATGAAGATATTTATTGTTGATGGGGGCAGATGATAACTGAGGATTTTTTGAACATTCTGTTGCAATCAGGATGCTATGTTACCCTAATATGGGCGATGGAGTTAACAATCCAGTGGAGAGACATCAAAGAAGATATTATATTATATGGATTATAAATTTAAAGTTATTGATTTTATCTATATAAGGGAATATTTTCTTTAGTAGGGTGGGCAGAAGAATAAAGATATTAAGAATTGTTATGTATGGTAATTTTGTAGGAAAGTGGGTGGAGACAGGTTAGTTTACTGATTGTTTAGTTTAAGAAAAGGGATGTTTAAGAGATACATTTATGGGAGTGGAGGAAATGGATAGAGCTGAATAAATGTTAAATTAGGATTTATTATATAGTTTTTTAGGGGAAGGCTGCTTCGAAATGTTATATTAATATACATTAAAGATTAAATGTTAAAATAGGATTTATTATATAGTCTTAAAGTGGAAGGTTGTTTTGAAATGTCATATTATGTTATATTATAAATGTTATATTAATATACAGATATATGTATGGGGGAGGAGAAAAAGGGCAGATTATTGCTAAATTGGGAGTTAAAATAATGTTATTATGCTAAACTAGAAGTTATTATACAATGTTACAGTAGAATGTTATTTTGAAATGTATGGTAAAAGGGGGATGTAATAATATTATTAGAAAGAAAGGGTCAGTATTTGAGGGATGGAGTAAGGGGATGGTAAAATATTATACAATCTGTTACGGAGTTGGATTTTATTTTGAAGAAGTCACAGGGGGACGGGTGGTGAGGGGGGGTTAGGGAGGAGGGGGGAGAAAAAAGGGGGAAAATTTGTATTTGAAAAACTTTTTCAATAAAAAAAAAACAGTGAATAACAGGATGCATTTGTTTTGGGTCAATTTACCCTTTTACAGATAAGTACCTTCGTCAAATACCTTCGTCAATCCAGCAACCTTTTATCGGCACAGAAGAGGAAAGTCAACCTTGGCCAAAGTTTTAGGCCTTTAATATTTGAAGTTTAGCAAATATCAGAATTTGGTCTGCCTCATTTCGCTGTGCACTGAAGACCCTGTTGTTCCACCAGGCCGGGCTATCAACATAATAATTTTAAATTGGGGTATTTTAAATTTCTGGGGTTTTAAATTGAGCTGAATTTATTTAATAATTTTAAATTTTTAATTGATGTTTGCCTTGTGTTTTTAAATAGGCTGTACACTGCCCTGAGTCCTTCGGGAGAAGGGCGGTATAGAAATAAAAGTAAAAAAAAAAATGTAGCCTGTAGATGTGCTTCACGAAGCTTTTTGGCAGAGGGTAGTCCGTTACAGGCAGTGAAGTGTGCTTGTTTGGAGAATAAATCAATGACAGTCCAAATCACTGTGTTTCCTCCGCTTTCAGGAAGTTCGACACCATTGCAATCTCCTCCCATGGTTGCATAGGTTCTGCCACTTGCTGGAGAAGATCAGAGGGCTTCCCCAGTTGGGATTTCATGGTGGCACAGGTAGCGCAGCTTCTAAAATAGTCCTCTACGTTGGTTTTCATTCTTGGCCACCAGAACTGCCTTCTAACCAAATGAAGGGTTTTTAAGAACCCAAAGTGGCCCCCTAGTCGGGAGTCATGACTACATTTTAGTACTAGCAGTCTCATGCAGCGGGGCATATAGATCTTACTCCCTTTCCAAGCCAGTCCCTCCCACAACGTTAAGTCCGGCTGGTTTTCTTTGAACCAGACATTGTCTGATAGCGCAGCTTTTAACTCTGCCATCAACTTGTCTTCGGGGAGGTCGGAACGGAGCCTGGTTTGTGCCCTAGTGCGTGCTTGGGCAGCTGGCTGAGCTTTGGAGATCATGGCATGTACTACCTCTTCTCGTCGGCTGTCAAATTGGGGTTTCCTGGACAAAGCATCAGCCAGTAGGTTTCTCCCCCCCCCAGGATGTATTTGAGCTTGAAGTTAAAGCGTTTAAAATACTGAGCCCAGCGAACTTGCTTGGGGGAAAGTTTCCGAGGGGTCTTTAGTGCCTTGAGGTTTTTATGATCAGTCCATACCTCGAAAGGCTCCTTAACCCCCTCTAGGAAATGTCTCCAGGATAAGAGAGCCCATCACACCGCAGAAGCCTCCTTCTCCCAAACTGCCCACCTGCGTTCCGTGCCCGTTAGCTCTTTTGACACATACGCACAAGGCATTAATTCATTTTGAGTGTTCCTCTGCAGTAGGACAGCTGCGACCGCTACGTCACTGGCATCAGCTTGGACTATGAAGGGCTTGTTTGGGTCAGGGTGTTGGAGTATCAGCTCTGCCGCAAACTGCCGTTTTAATTGTTCAAAGGATTTCTGACAGTCCATGGTCCAAGCTAGGGGTTGGCTAGGTTTTGGCTTGGTCGGAGATGGACCGGTTTTTAGTAATTCCGTCAAAGGGAGCGCAACTTCGGCAAAGGAAGGGAGGAATTGTCTGTAAAAATTTGCAAATCCCAGGAAGCTTTGAAGTTGCTTACATGTTCGTGGGGGTTGCCAGTCTATCACAGCCTTCACCTTTCCCGGGTCCATTTTGATTCCTTGATTAGACACCCGGTAGCCCAGGTGGTCCAAGGACTCCTTATGGAACTCGCATTTTGACAGCTTTGAATAAAGTTTGTCTGCTAGGAGTTTTTTCAGTACTTGTCTGACTAGTTTGATGTGTTCTTCCATATTCTTGCTGAATATAAGAATGTCATCTAGGTAAACTAGGACTCCCTTATACAGGTGTTCATGCAGCACCTCATTGATCAGCCGCATGAATACTGCAGGGCCCCCCTGAAGCCCAAAAGGCATGACTCGGAATTGGAAGCTGCCCAGTGGGCAGTCAAACACCATTTTCCATTCATCTCCCTCCTTTATGTGGACTCAGTAGTAGGCTTCCCTTAGATCTAGCTTGGTGAAGATTTTGCCTTTTGATAAATTGTAGGTGTTTTGTATGCAAATTGCATTGACATTTCAAAAATCAATACATAATCTCAGCCCCCCCATCTTTCTTCTCTTTAAACAAAATGGGGGCTGCCACTCTGGATTTTGCAGTCTCAATGAATCCTCTGGCTAAGTTGGTATCAATGTACTTCCTCAACTCAGTCATTTCCGTAGGTGTCATGGAGTACATTTTGGGTTTTGGTAACTTGGCCCCATGTTCTAATTCGATGGCACAATCAGTGGCTCGATGAGGGGGAAGGATATTACATTCCTCCTCACTAAATGCCTCGGCCAGGTCTTTATATTCCTTAGGAATCTGGGGTTCACCTGGAGGTATGTCTAAAATGGTGGCTGCTGTTTCTGGTGGTTGGCCTCTATAGGTTGGCAGTCTCTTGGGAGGAGGGACGGGGGGCAGTGCACCAACACCAATTATGATCTTCCAGTACCCATCTTCCCATTTGATGGTAGGGGCCCATTTGTCAAGCCATGCAAGGCCTAATATGATGGATTCTGACATCTTTGGCGCTACTATAAATCTTATAAATTCACAATGTAACCCCATTTCTGATTTCACCAGTTCTGTAATTTGGGTGGCTGGAATCCCTCCACTTATTGTTCCATCCACCTGTTTGAACTTAATTGGGTGTTTTAGGGCTCTAGTTTTTATTCCTAGTTGTTCAATGATTGGACGGCCAATTAAACATCTAGTGCAGCCTGTATCTATCACTGCTGATACTTCTCCTTCCTCCCCAGTCTCAGGCACCGCTAATTTCACTTTAACTGAAAAAGGGGAGGTGGCTGCACTCACCACTGGGTCATCGTCATCATTTGGCTCGCCGGGAGGGGCTGGTGTCTGGTGTCTTTTGTGAAGCCCTTCTGCCTCTGGTGGCTGTGGGAGGACATGGTTGAGGAACTGGAGCAGGAGCTAGACACTCGGAAGCTCGATGCCCCATTTGGCCACAACCAGTGGTGGGTTGCTACCGGTTCTCCCCGGTTTGGGCGAGCCAGTAGCAGAGATGGTGAGGTGAGACCGAACCGGTTCGCTCCGACTGTCAGTTGGGCCCTCCCGCCCGCCCCTGCGCTATACCTACCTATATTTGTTCATTTTTAGCCCAGCTGATAGGTGCGGCAGAGCAGATTGCCGTGCCTCAGCTGTTCTGAAATTCAATGTGCGAAGCGCAAGTTTAGCGTGCGTGCAAGCAAAGCACATGCGTGAAGCGAACTGGTGGTAACACCAGTTGAAACCAACCACTGGCCACAATGGTAGCACTTGATAGCCTCCTTAGTTTGAGAAGGAGGGGCCTCAGCAGGTTTCGAAAGAGGACGTCTAACCAAAGCCCTCCAGGGTGGCTTCTCCGCTGAGGGCTTGTGGTGTGGGTTGATTTCTCTATCCAAAGCTATGGACATGGTATACCAGTCTGGCAAGGGGGCGCAGCAGGAGGGGGGGTAGCCCCCATGCCGGCTGCGGCTGCTGTCTCCCAAATGCTGCTTGGCCCGGCTGTGCCGAGCCACTCCTGTCATGCCCAGCTGGGTAGAAAGGTGCCTGCTGGCCGCTAATTCCTCCACCAGGTCCTGGATCAGGAAGAGTGAAAGTGGGTTGTGTTAAGCTCCATCTCACTTGAGGAGGTTGTGTGTGGGGGGGGGCATAACTTCCCACTTCCATCCGTTCAAACTGCTCCAGGAGTCTGGTTAATGATTGGCTTCAAGACTGAGGCAACAGGTTCCAGTCTCGGAAATCCCCGGATTCCAAAGCTGTCACACCTCTCCACTCTGGCTCATGGGGTGACTTCATTGGGCTGGATGCGGCACGATATCCAGGCAGTCTGTCCTCCTGTCCCCTTTCTGAAGTTGGCTCAGACTGGCAACTTTTCCAGGAATCCGACTCCTTGGGCCGAGCGCCTAGCCTTCATGTCGTCTCTGCAGCTTCAATGGCTCGCACCACTTCTTCAGAAGGAGAATACCGGGTCTCGATAGGTCCTCCAGTATCAGTCCCCATGGCTCCCTCTGCAATCTCCTCTTTCTCCTCCATCTTTGCTGAGTTTTCGCACCACCCGAGTTTTAGGTCGATGCTGGGGCTCAGCACCCCGGACAACCCCCTTTCTTTGTGCTGTTATGATTTTAGGGATTCGGGTTAACGTCAGCATTCCAGAAAACCCCAACTCCAATTAATACCTCCAAGGCAAGCATTTCTCAAAGTTCCATTTATTAGAGTAGGTACTGTATACTGGCACATCTGGGAAAACCCAAATATGAGAGTTCCGGGTTTTCCCTCAGTAAATCAAAACCCCAAATCCAGCCCCTGCACCCGTCAGTCCGTCAGTTGAGTCCGGCGAGATCATCCGTGGTTTGGGGGTGAGATTCCACCAGTATGCTGACGATACTCAGCTGTGCATCTCCACCCCGGACCACCCCAATGATGCCCTTGACGTGATGTCCCAGTGCCTGGAGGCTGTGCGGATCTGGATGGGGAGAAACAAGCTCAAACTCAACCCCTCCAAGACCGAGTGGCTGTGGCTCCCGGCATCCCGGCATAGTCAGCTGGTTCCATCGCTGACTATTGGGGGCGAGACCTTGGCCCCCTCAGAGAGGGCTCGCAACTTGGGTGTTCTCCTGGATGCACGGCTGTCTTTGGAAGATCACATGACGGCCGTGGCCAGGGGAGCTTTTTATCAGGTTCACCTGATGCACCAGTTGCGTCCCTTTCTGGACCGGGATGCCCTGCGCACGGTCACTCATGCCCTCGTCACGTCACATCTGGACTACTGCAACACTCTCTACATGGGGCTCCCCTTGAAGAGCACTTGGAGGCTCCAGCTGGTCCAGAATGCGGCTGCGCGGGTGGTTATGGGTGCGACTCGGCGCACCCACGTAACACCCCTCCTGCGCAAGCTGCACTGGCTCCCAGTGGTCTTCCGGGTGCGATTCAAGGTGTTGGTTACCAGCTTTAAAGCGCTCCATGGCTTAGGACCGGGGTATATACGAGACCGCCTTCTGCCAGCAACAACCTCCCACCGGCCAATACGCTCCCACAGAGAGGGACTCCTCAGGGTGCCGTTGGCCAAACAATGCTGACTGGCGACAACCAGCCTTCTCTGTGGGGGCACCAGCCCTCTGGAATGAGCTACCCCTAGAGCTTCGTCTTATCCCCGACCTGCGTACTTTTCGCCGCGCCCTTAAGACCCTTCTGTTTCAGCAAGCCGGACTGGCCAAATTTTATATTCGATTTTAATTGGTTTTAAATTTTATAAATCTATGTGTTTTAATATGGCTGTACACTGCCCTGAGTCCTTTGGGAGAAGGGCGGTATAGAAATCTAATAAACTCTTTTTCCAATTTCCACATTTGTGCGAAGACGATTCTAGCTGCAGTTAGGATGTGTATTATCAAGTATTGTGTCTCTTTTTTATAGTCCTTTGTCAGTATACCTAATAGGTAAGTTTCCGGTCTGAGGGGTACTTTTTGGGCGGTAATTTCTTCCAGCTGACTTTGAATTGTTTTCCAAAATTTTTTGACTTTTGGGCATGACCACCACATGTGGTAGTAGGTCCCCTTCTGTATTTTACACTTCCAACAGTTCTGATTAGTATTGGGAAACATCCTTGCCAACCGTGCAGGGGGGAGATGCCACCTATAAAACATCTTGTATGTATTTTCTTTGTAGGGCACGGACATTGTCAGCTTAGTATTTACTTTCCATATTTTTTCCCAATTTTCTAGGTTAATATTATATCCAAAGTTTTTAGCCCAAATAATCATATTTTCCTTCACCACTTCTTCTTCCAATTTGTATTTTAGTAGATAATTATATATTTTAGTTATTAATTTGTCGTCTGATTGCATTATAATTTTATCTAATTCATTTCTTTCTTTTTGGATTCCAAATTTTTCCATATCACTTTTATATCTTGATTTTATCTGTAAATACGGCCACCAATCAATATCCGTGCCCTGTTGTCTCAGTTCCTCTCTTGTTTTCATATCTCCCTCTGTGTTCAACAATTCGTCATAGGTTTTCATCTTGTCTGTATCCATTGTGTTCGGGTAGATTTGGGCCTCCATGGTTGACAGCCATCTTGGGATTTTGTCGTAGTGTTTTCTCCTTATTTCAGTCCAAATTTTTGCCAATGCTCCTCTGATATAATGTCTCCTGAAGTGTTCATGTTGTCTGGGCTTTTCCTCCCATAAAAATGCGTGCCAGCCTTTTGACAAGTCAAATCCTTCTAGTGCTAGTGTTCGTTTATCTTTGAGTGTCATCCAATCCTTAATCCAAGTTAAAGCTGTTGCAGTGTAATAAGTTTGCCAATCTGGTAGTCCCAGGCCACCCCTTTCTTTGGTGTCCTGCAGGTGTTTCAGTTTAATCCTGGCTCTTTTTCCTTGCCATATATACTTTAATGTCATTTTATCAAGGTCTTTGAAATATGATTTTCCTGGGTTTATCGGTATTGTTCTAAATAGATATAGTATTTTTGGTAGAATTGTCATTTTAATTGAAGCAATTTTGCCTAGTAGTGATAATTTCAATTTACTCCATGCCTCTAAGTCCTTCTGGATTTGTTTGGCCAATTTAATATAATTGTCTTCTTTGAGGGATGATACCTTATTGGTGAGCCAGATTCCTAAATATTTTATTTTTGTTGTTGTTTGTATTCCTAATGTCTCTTCTAATTCTTTCTCCTGGGTTTTTGTCAATTTTTTGGTTAGTAGTTTTGTTTTTTGTCTATTGATTTTCAATCCTGCCACTTCGCCATATTGATCTATCTTCCTTAGTAAATTCAGTCCTGATTGTTTTGGTCGTTCTAAAATGAATACTACGTCATCCGCGAATGCTTGTAACTTATACTCCTGGTTTTTTGTTCTTAATCCTTTTATTTCATTGTCATTCCTAATTTCATTCAACAGTGGTTCCAATGCTAATATATATAATATAGGAGAGAGAGGACATCCTTGTCTCACTCCCTTGGATATTTTGAATTGGTCTGTTGTCTCTCCGTTTATCCATATTTTTGCAATTTGGTCTGAATATATTGTTTTAATCATATTTAAAAATTTATCGCCGGTTCCCATTTTTTCTAATTGCAGTATTAAGAATCCCCAATTAAGATTGTCGAACGCCTTCTGTGCGTCAAGGAAGAGTAAGGCCATCTTTTCGTTCGATTTTTGCTCATAATATTCCAGTATATTGATTATTGTTCTTGTGTTCTTGTTAATTTGCCTATTTGGAATGAATCCATTTTGATCTGGATGGATATAATTCACGATAATTCTCTTCATTCTCTGGGCCATGATTGATGTAAATAATTTATAATCTGCGTTTAGAAGTGATATAGGTCTGTAGTTTTTGGTTTGGGTGAGATCTGAGTCTTCTTTGGGTATCAGTGTAATGATTGTTTCAATCCATGATTTAGGAATTTTGGCTTCTAAGATTGCTTCATTCAGGACTTGTAATAAAATATCATCTATTGGCTGGTATTCGATTTTGTAAAATTCCGCTGGGATGCCGTCTGGACCTGGTGTTTTATTGTTGTTCAGCTTCTTCTTTGCTTCAATTAATTCTGACATCGATATTGGTCTGTTCAAGAGTTCTCTTTGAGTTTCCTTTATTTCTTGAATGTTGGATTTATTTATATACTCTTTTACTTTTTCCAATTGGATTTCTTCCTGTGCATATAGTTCCTGATAAAAATTTCTTACGATTCGCTTTTTTTCTTCATCCATGTGCTGCAATTGCCCTTGTTCGTCTTGTAGTTGGTGTATTAATTTTTTTTCCTTTTCTTTCTTTAGTTTATAGGCCAACCAACGTCCTGTTTTATTTGCAAATTCAAATTGGTTTTGTTTTGCCATTTTGATTTTCCTAGCTATTTCTGTTGTTGTTATTAGGTTTATTTCATGTTTAATAAGGTTTATTTTTCCCTTGATCTCTTTCTTGTCGGGTCTGTTCTGTAATTCTGCTTCCTGTTTTCTGAGCTCAATCAATAAATTGTTTCTTCTTTGCTGTTTCTCTCTGTTTTTCTTCGCCTTAAATGAGATTGTTAATCCTCTTATGTATGCTTTTGTAGTGTCCCATAGGACTTGCAATGATGTTTGTTCCCTATTGTTTATTTGGAAGAATATCTCCATCTCTTTCTTTATCATCTCTATATATTCTTTATCTTTAATGATCTCTCTATCCATCATCCATCGTCCTCTTTTTGGCTGGCCTTTCCAGACTATTGTTATAGGACTGTGGTCCGCCCATACATTCGGTGTGATTTCAATTTCTTTTATGTTTTCTCTTAATTCTGCAGTCATCCAGGCCATGTCTAGTCTGGACCAGGACTGATGGGGATTTGAGTAATAAGTATACTGTTTTTTAGTTTTATTCAGTTCTCTCCAGGCATCTTTCAGTTCTAACTCTTGAATCATGTCCTTAAAGGTATCAGGTAGTGTCTTTTTCCTAGATTTATTTTTTTTGTTACTTTGGTAGTCATAGTCCATATCAACGATTGCATTGTAGTCCCCTATTATACATATATGTTCGTAGTCTAATTCTTTAATTTTATCATGTATCTTTTTGAAGTATTCTTTTTGGCTCCCGTTCGGGGCATATATTGATATCAATAACATATTTCGGGTCTCCATCTTAATGTCTATCATTAGTATCCTGCCATCTTCATCTGTGTAAATTTGTTTTGCCTGGATATGGCTTTTAATGTATATTGCAATACCTCTTTTTTTTTGATCTGATAGTGAGGTGAATAATGTTCCAAGTTTTCTATTTTCTAGTAACTGTTGATGTTGTTTTTTGATATGTACTTCTTGTAGGTTGATAATATCTATGTCTAATTTTTGAAGTTTTCTGAAAGTGTGTGTTCTTTTGGTTGGTAGATTAAGGCCGTTTATATTGATTGAAATTAATTTCAACTCTCGTCCCATTTCCTTTAGTTTTTCTTTGTTAGTCTAAGTCTATTTGTGTTTCTTGTTACCATTTGTGTTTTCCCCCTAGCCCCTTCTCTCTCCATCTTCTCCCTTTCCCTAGACTCCTTCTCTTCCTTTTCTTTTTTTGTTTCCCCCATGGAATGTTCCTGGTTTGCATTTTCTGAATCACGTCTAGTTTCCTGTTCCTCTTCTATTATAAAGTGAGTATCAAAAAATTCTTGTGCCTTCTCTATCGTATCGATTTTATATTTTTTGTCGTCCCAAGATATTAGGATTCCCTCCGGCACCAGCCAGCGGAACATTATTTTGTGTTGGTTCAGTAGGGTTGTCAAGAAATTATAGTTTTTTCTGTACTCTCTTATTCTTCTTGGAACTTGTTTTAGGGTTATTATTTCTTTCCCTTGGTAGCAGGGTTTTCCCTCTCTCATGGACGTGTAAATCTCTTCTTTTACAGTTTTACGTGCGAATCTGACATGTATTTCTTTAGGTAGTTTGTTCCTACGAGCATAGTTCGTATGAACTCTATATATTTCGTCAATTTCCCTACTAATATCACTTTTTTCCTTCTGGGTAGCCTCTACTAATATATCTGTCATCAGGTCTCTTAGATCTTCTCCTTTTGTTTCTGCAATATTTTGAAATCGTAAAAAGAATGATGCTTTTTCTAATTCTAAATGGGTAATTGACTCTTCGAGTTCTCTATTTAACTCCATTTGATTTTGTTCGATATTGTCAATTTTTTTCTCCGTTAGGACCATTTTAGCTTCCATGTTTTGAATTCGTTCTTCGTTTTTAACTATGTTTTGTTGTATTCTCTCGATCTTATCGTCCATTTTTTTAATATTATCATTTATTTGTCCTACTTCTGATTTCAATTCCTCATGGTTCTTTTTTGTTTCTTCATGATTATTCGCAATTGTTTCTTGGGTTTTGTTCATCCCCTCCTGAATCATAGCTAATATAGACTGTATATTCTGTATGTTGTGTGCAGTGGCAGCTTTTTCTTTGTCTGTGGTTAGCATCGTGTCTATGGTTTTTTGTTGTGCAGGTGAAGATTGTGTAGGTATTGGGTTTGTTGTTAATTTTTTCCCTGATTTAGTTATTGTTAATGAGGATGTTGCCATCGTTGTCTTTTGTGTTATTTTTCCCCAAATTTTCATATACTAATTGGTTGGGGGTGGATGAAATGTTGTTATATAAGGATCAGGTTAATTAATTCGGAGGAGTTAGGGGGAAAATACAGTATTTTAACAATTCATTCTTCTATTCTTATCCCTAAACAATATAATGCAATTAATGTTTAAATACCAAGTTATCACAGTACTTAAATTCACTTTAAAATTAAACAATTTCTATATAACCTTTATATAATAAATCAATGGGATTTAAAATTCTCTATAAATCATCTGAAGTATTCTATTAAGTTATATCACAGTTACCAGTACATGCTACCTATATTAATTATCACAATTATTATTCCTTAATAATATCTATAACAGTCTCTATGCAATGTCTATATTAATATCTAGCTTTCTAGTCAATACGCAGTATAATTCCACTTAATCAATATATTATTGTGCAATCTATATAGTTGTTTCAATAGGGTGGGAAACAATAAAACAATAAAAGAAAAAAAAATAATATTAAATCAATTCCTTAATGTATATTATAATAACTTCAAATTTGATATTAGTGTTCTTTAAGCAAAGTTAAGTAAGTTTTAAACTGGATTTTATAAAGTAGATGAAATTTAGTAATTTAATATTTAACGTTCTCAACTATATCACTCTCAGACCAATTGGGGTTGCTTCCTTCTCCTTTCCTTCTTCCTTCGTTCTTCAGTTCGCCTTCTTTTCACCCAGCTGTCACAGTTCTATTTCAATGACCTCTATTAAATCCGTAAGTAAATCAATTGTTCCAATTTTCCTGTGTAGCAAGTTGTATCTCCTTTGCCGACAGCGTCAATGTATCTAATGTCTCACTACGAGTCTCGTGTCTGTAGCTGAATTTATTGTCGCTGGACACAAAGTGAAAGTTTTCTTCTCCAAATCCTCAGTCCGCCATTCGCTACTGTTCAGTTAGTTTCCTTCCGTTCACAACGATCTTAAATAGTCTCAGTTCTTTAAGTTCACTTTCTACAATCTTTCTCTTAAATAATCCTTTTTTTTCCTCTGTTAAGTCAAATTGTATTATTTTAAAGTTATAATCCACCGCTTACTTATAATCCTCTTTGTCTGTCACTCGTTCCTTTCGCCAGTCAAATCTGCGTTGTCACTGTGTGTATTGAGCTTCGCTCCGATCACTGTCTCTCGCCGCTTGCCTGACGATCTTGCCGCCGCTTTTTGGAGTCCTATTCTCGCCAATGTATTTAGGTCCTTATGATTATACCTTTATATTTCGATCTACTTAGTCCTTACCGATGTTTCTCTTGAATCTTCGCTTCCACACTTATCGGTTGACAGCGCTCCGGCCAGCCAAAATGGCTGGTTTTTTCCCGGCTGGAATTAGGAGGGTTTCCTCTGAACCTTCGGGGTGATTGCTGTCGCACCGAGGTCCTAGAGAATCCTCCTTTTTCTATCGACCTCTCCGTGGTCGATAGTGCCAAAAACGGCTTCCAATCAAGAAATTTGGAACTTCGGGGACGGAGCCTCGTTCCCCTCGTTCCTTACACGCTGACGTCACCGCCGGAAGTCTCGCCACCAGAAGAAAAAATAATACAAAAAACAATGGAATGTGCAGAAATGGATAAACTGACCAAAGAAATACAGGGAAAAGAAGATACAGACTTTTACTTAATTTGGCAAGAATGATACAACTGGTTAGATAAAAAAGACACGAAATAAGGGAATACCACCCAATGATACCAAAATAAGGAAATAAAATGAAATATCGTTATATAAACATTGATACAAGATGAAAGATAATATATATAGATATATTGATATATAATTACCGAAGTAACTCTATTTTCAAAGTTCAAGTTCTATGACTTGATTTCATTGTATAGTTAGTTTATGTTTAGTTTGTTTAAACGTTTATGTCTGTATGTGTATGTTTGTTTACAATAAAAAATTAAAAAAAAAAAAGAAATCTAATAAACTCTTAAACTCTTAAACATGGCCCAATCATCATCCGTCCCAACCTGAGCCATCACTGAAACCACTCCTCCTCCAGATGCAGAAACACCATGACCTTGACCGAAGGGACGACTGCTATTATGTCTAACTACAATCACTCTCCTGAATCCCCCCTCCTACTTTCCCAAGCGCAAGAAGTTTGCAGCGTGGAAGCTTCTGGTGCTAATATGGCTTCCAAAGCTGACACTATGCTGACTTACTATGTTAGTTCTGTCTGTGGTCATTAAGTGAATCACCTTTGTCACAACAAAGGTTGCAATTGACGGTCACATGACTGCAAAATGATGCAACCATAGTAATATAATTACTGAGATTCTGCTGAGATTCAGAATATCTGATGTGAGGATCATAAAATAACCATTCCTTTATGCTTCAACTAAACTAGATCAAGCCATAGAAGATATTTATGGACTGAATTGCCTAGCCTCTTTTCAGCTCTCAGTCCATTTCTTTCAGGATGCTGAAAAACTAAAATCTGTCTGAAAGAATGTTCTTACTGTATAGTGTGCAGCACTCTTAATACTGACTTTGCTTTTTTCATAGGCAAGTCGTCTTTGACAATTCAGTTTGTGGAAGGCCAATTTGTTGATTCATATGATCCTACAATAGAGAACAGTAAGTAATCTTGAACTATTACTTTGCACAAGTCAGAAGAATTCTTCCTCGACCAGTTTCATTCAGTTTCTGAATCTTGGTGTTGGGGATTTTTTGGGGGGCGGGGGCAAGGAGCTTAGAACAGTTTCCATTTAACTTTCTGTTTTTCTTCACTCTCCTTGGTTTTAGATTTGACACATTTGCAAATACAGTGGATATAAGAAGTCTACACACCCCTGTTAAAATGCCAGGTTTTTGAGATATAAAAAAATCAGTACAAGATAAATCACTTCAGAATTTTTCTACCTTTAATATAGCCTATAGCAGGGGTGGGCAATTATGGCCCCTTTACGACTTGTGGACTTCATTTCCCAGAATTCCTGTGCCAGCATGGTGGGCTCAGGAATTTTGGGAGTTAAAGTCCTCAGGTTGTAAAGGGGATGTATTTGCCCACCCCTAGCCTATAGCTGTACAATTCAATTGAAAAACAAACTGAATCCGAAAGCTTGGAAGACTAAATATCTGATGTCGGTGACCAACTCAGGTTGGATCTTGTAACATTTAATTTAATTTAATTTAATTAATTAAATTTATATGCCGCCCCTCTCCGAAGACTCAGGGCGGCTCACAATACATTTTAAAAAATCATTATTAAAAAAATTGTAAAATTAAAAACATTAAAAACTCATTCACACCATTCATGGCCAGATCTCGCCAGATCACAAGAGCGAGATCAACGGCCCCAGGCCTGCTGGAAAAGCCAGGTCTTCACCACTTTTCGGAAGGCCAATAGGGTGGGGATGGTCCGGACCTCAGGAGGTAACTGGTTCCAGAGAGCTGGGGCAGCCACAGAGAAGGCCCTCCCCTGCAGGCCCACCAGCCGGCATTGTTTAGCTGACGGGACCCGGAGGAGACCAACTCTGTGGGATCTTACCGGTCTCTGGGAGCTATGCTGCAGAAGGCGGTCTCGAAGATAACCTGGCCCTGAGCCATGTAGGGCTTTAAAGGTAATAACCAACACCTTGAATTGTGACCAGAGACCAATAGGGAGCCAGTGCAGCTCGCGGAGAATTGGTGTAATGTGGGTGTAACTAGGTGTACCCACGACAGCTCGTGTGGCTGCGTTCTGGACCAACTGTAGTCTCCAAACACTTTTCAAGGGTAGCCCCATGTAGAGCGTGTTGCAATAATCTAACCATGAGGTGACAAGGGCATGAGTGACCGTGAGGAGAGCCTCCCGATCCAAGTAGGGTTGCAATTGGTGCACCAGGCGAACCTGTGCAAAGGTCCCCCTAGCCACAGCTGTCAGATGTTGCTCTAATCTTAGCTGTGAGTCTAGGAGGACACCCAAATTGCGAGTCTGTTCTGAGGGGGACAATTTCTCTCCCCCCAGAACCAAGGATGGACAATCGACATAGTCTTTAGGAGGCAATACCCACAGCCACTCGGTCTTGTCTGGGTTAAGTCTGAGCCTGTTGACTCCCATCCAGACCCTCACAGCCTCCAGGCACCGGCACATCACATCCACTGCATCACTGAATTGACGCAGGGTAGAGATATACAGCTGGGTATCATCTGCGTATTGCTGATACCTCACCCCGTGTCGTCGGATGATCTCACCCAGCGGCTTCATATAGATGTTAAATAGGAGGGGAAAGAGGACCGAGCCCTGAGGCACCCCGCAAACGAGGGGCCTAGGGGTCGACCTCTGTCCTCCTACCAACACCGACTGTGACCGACCAGAGAGATAGGAGGAGAACCACCGTAACACGGTGCCTCCCACTCCCAGCTCCCTTAGTCGTCCCAGAAGGATACCATGGTCAATGGTATCGAAAGCCGCTGAGAGGTCAAGTAGCACCAAGATGGAGGAATGACTCCCATCTCAGGCTCGCCAGAGATCATCCATCAGTGTGACCAAAGCAGTTTCCGTGCTGTAGCCAGGCCTGAAGCCAGACTGAAAAGGGTCTAGGTAATCCGTTTCCTCCAATGACCGCAGGAGCTGAAGTGTCACCACTTTCTCTACAACCTTTCCCACAAAGGGTAGGTTGGAGACTGGGCAAAAGTTCTTTAATTCTGCTGGATCCAGGGAAGGCTTCTTGAGGAGGGGCCTTACAACCGCTTCCTTTAATGGTTGCGGGAAGGCCCCTTCCCTCAAGGACGCATTAACTAAAGCCTGGAGCCAGCCTCGTGTCACCTCCCTGCTGGCCAAAACCACCCAGGAGGGGCACGGGTCCAACAAACAAGTGGAGGAACTCATCGCTCCTACAGCCTTGTCCACTTCCTCAGGAGTCACAGGCTCAAACTCATCCCACACAATGGGACTAAGACCTGCCCCTGTCATCTCGGTCGGAATTGCCTAATCAGAGTCCAGGTCCATCCGAATCTGAGCGACTTTATCCGACAGAAACAGCACAAACTCCTCAGTTCTACCCTGCAAGGGCTCCTCCACTCCCCCTACATTAAGGAGGGAGCGAGTCACCCTAAATAGGGCGGCTGGGCGCGAATCAGCGGATGCAATAAGTTCGGAAAAATGTGAGCGTTTTGCCGCCTGTATCACCACTAAATAAGTCCTAATAAAGGCTCTTAAGAGTGTTCGGTCAGATTCGGAGTTACTGGTCCTCCAGCATTGCTCTAGACGTCTCTTCTGGCGCTTCATTTCCCGGAGCTCCTCGGTAAACCAGGGAGCTTTCCTGGATCCACCGCCATGGAGAGGTCGCAAAGGCGCAATCCGGTCCAGTGCCCCAGATGCCTCCCTATTCCAGGCAGCCACCAGGGACTCAGCCGGACTGTGGACAAGGGAGTCAGGTATCTCCCCAAGCTCCTTCTGGAACCCTTCAGGGTTCATTAGGCGCCTGGGGCGGAACCACTTAATCAGCTCCACCTCCCTGCAATGGAGGAGTAGCGCCCTGAAGTCTAACCTCAGCAGGAAATGATCTGACCACGACAAGGGAGAAACATCTATACCCCTTAATTCCAGATCATATCTCCACTGCCCCGAGAGAAACACCAGGTCAAGTGTGTGTCCCCCCCTATGAGTCGGACCCTGAACTACTTGGGTCAGGTCCATGGTTGTCATGGAAGCCATGAACTCCTGAGCCACATCTGAGGATTCACCAAGTGACGGCAAATTGAAGTCCCCCAGTACCATAAGCCTGGGGAACTCCACCGCCAGCCTGGCTACTGCCTCTAGCAGCACAGGCAGGGCTGTTGTAATGCAGCTGGGAGGCAGGTACGTCAACAACAAGCCCAACTGAGCCCCTGAGTCCAACCTCAAGAGGAGAGACTCACACCCAACAATCTCAGGGGCAGGGATCCTGCGAGGGCAAAGACTCTTCTGGACAATAGCTGCCACTCCTCCACCCCTTCCCTGGAGTCACGGCTGATGCAATATCTGGAACCCATCTGGGCACATCTCTGAGAGGGGCACACCCCCCTCCTGGCCCAGCCAGGGCTCAGTTATGCATGCCAGGTCAGCCCCCTCCTCCAGGATTAAGTCCCGAATGAGGGGGGCCTTGTTAACAACAGACCTTAGCAGCAGCCTGAGGCCAGGGCCCTGACATCCCAAGTCACCAGGTATACGAGGCGAGCCCGGTGAACCAGAACCAGAGGGGCCGGAACAAGTAATCGCTTTGAGACAGCGAGTCCTAGTTCCCCGAGAGCGGCCTACCCCTCGGCTCCCGCCATATCTACCTCTCCTGGTCATAACCGCAATACTCCGGCTCTCCAACACCCCAGAGATCCCCTCCCCCACCTCAGTGGCCCCCCTCCTCCCCAGCAGGCAAGGCACCCCACTCATACCGAGCCGGTATTATCATGAGACACATATATTTGCCTTGATTCTTGGGAAAAATAAAAATTAAAAATATACAACAATGTGGTTGCATAAGTGTGCACACCCCTAAACTAATACTTTGTTGAAGCACCTTTTGATTTTATGACAACATTCAGTCTTTTGGAGTAGGAGCCTATGAGCATGGCCCATCTTGCCTTGGGAATCTTTGCCCACTCTTCCTTGCAAAATCTGTCAGATTGTGAGGGCATCTTCTCCTGTGCATAGCCCTCTTCAGGTCTCCCCCACAGATTTTCAATTGGATTCAGGTCCAGGCTATGGCTAGGCTATTCCAAAACTTTGATCTTCTGGTGAAGTCATTGTTTTGTTGATTTGGAGATATGCTTTGAGTCATTGTCCTGTTGAAGGGTGAAAATCCTCTTCATCTTCAGCATTATACCAGACACCTGAAGGTTTTGTGCCAAAATTGAATGATATTTGGAAATGTTCCTAATTCCCTCCACCTTGACTAAAGCCCCAGTTCCAGCTGAAGACAAGCAGCCCCAAAGCATAATGCTGCCGCCACCACCAAGCTTCACTGTGGGTATGGTGTATTTGGAGTGATACATAGTGTTGTTTTTGCACCAAACATACTTTTTGGAATTATGGCCAAAAATTCAACCTTGGTCTCATCAGACCATAACACATTTTCCCACATGCTTTTGTCAGACTTGAGGTAGGTGTCAGCACTTCAAGCTGCATTTACTCTAGTGCTGACATAAGAAGGAGAGGCGGAGGCGTCTGGAAAGGGACGTTTGACTTTTCACCTACTTATTTTCCCTGGAGATAATATCCCCTAGGAGATGGGATGGGAGGGGGGAAATTCCTTTGAGCTGGAGCAGTAGATTAGGGGTAGAATGACTTGGAAGATGGCCAATGAGTGCAGGGGAGTGGGGAACGGAAAGGGAGGGTTTGGGGTCTGGAAGTCAGTGTTGGCTTCGATGGAGTCGGGTGTAAAATGTCGTGCTTAATAAATAGGAGTTTTTCTTCAAAGACTTTGTTTGAAATGCAATTTATTTGAGACGACCTTGAAACCTGACAGAAGGTTTTTGTAAATGTAGCTGGACTTGGATGTTTTCTTTGTAAGAGGCGGCTTCCATCTTGCCACCCTACCCCACATCCCAGACATATGAAGAATACAGGAGATTGTTGTCCCATGTAGTACAGTACTTGCCAGAAATTCCTGCAGCTCTTTTAATGTTGTTGTAGGCCTCTTGGACCAGTTTTCTTCTTGTTTTTTCATCAATTTTGGAGGGACATCTAGTTCTTGGTAATAGCACTGTTGTGCCATATTTTCTCCACTTGGTTGATGACTGTCTTCACTGTGTTCTATGGTATATCCAATGCCTTGGACATTTTTTGTACCCTTCTCCTGACTGATACCTTCTAACAATGAGATCACTTAGATGCTTTGTAAGCTCTTTGCAGACCATGGCTTTTGCTGCAAGAGGCAACTGAGTAAATGTAAGAAAAACCCTACTAGAACAGCCGAACTTACTGTACTTTTTGGAGTATAAGATGCACTCCCCCCCCCAAAAGAGGGTGGAAATGTTGGTGCGTCTTATACACCAAATACAGTCATTTTTGGCCTCCCAAACACCCCATGCGTCAAGTTTTTGCCCTCCCCAGTCCCCAGGAGCACTCTGCAGGCCTCCCAAACCCTCTGCTCCTGAGTGCTCCTGGGGTCTGGGGAGGGCAAAACCCTTTTTTTTCTTGTTTACTTCTTCGAAATCTTGGTGCGTCTTATACTCCGGTGTGTCTTATAGTCTGAAAAATACGGTACATGGGTTTGATCAGAGTCACTTTAATTGATGGCAAGTATGTAGTGACTACTATTTAACATCAGTTTGAATGTGATTGGTTAATGTTGAACACAGCCACATTCCTACTTATAAGAGGGTGTACTTAGGCAACCATGCAGTGGTGGGTTTCAACCAGTGTTACCACTGGTTCACTTCATGCACGTGCTTCATGGGTGAGTGGGAGGGTCAAGCTAACCGACAGAGAGGGGCGGTTGGGAGGGCCAAGCTAACCGACAGAGAGAACCGGTTTGCTCTCACCTTACCACCTCCGCTACCGGCTCGCCCGAATCGGGGAGAACCGGTAGCAACCCACCACTGCAACCATGTTATTGTATGTTTTTGTTTTTATTTTTCCCTCTAAAAGATTTCAGTTCATTTTTCAATTGAATTGTACAGCTTATATATTATATTAAAGGTGAAAAAAAATCTGAAGTGATTTATCTTGGTCTGACTTTGTTATATCACAAAAACCTGGCATTTTAACAGGGGTGTGTAGTGTCAAATAAAATGTCTAACTCTTGTACAGATCCCCACACCATGGTTCAGCATGGGTTAACTCACTCAAACCCATCATCCCCACAACCCCACCTTACCTTTGACTCCTCCCTCTGGATATAAGAGTCCATCCACCAGGGCACCTCCCTCAGATCCAGTCGAATATCTGTAAAGTATAGATGTAAGGTCAGATACATATATGCTTGGGCCTATATCATACCTTCACTTACGAATAAATAAGCTATACCAGCTATTGTGTTGTACTGAGAGTTATTGGGCTAGATCCTTCGATTTAACATGTAGACTTTTTATATCCACTATATCAGGGGTGTCAAACTTGCGACAACACGTCGTCATGTGACGTATCACAACTTTTTTCCTCTTTGTTAAACCAGGGGTGGGCGTGGCCAGCGTGTGACACATCCTGCCTGCGGGCCACGAGTTTGACACCCCTGCACTATATGAATTATATATGTCCAGAAGTAACCAAAGTGAAATCTCATTGTGCAACAAAGATCCCCTGAGGGTTATAAAACAGGTCTGGAATTTGCAAAATTCTGTAGTTCTTTAGTGCAGCAAATCTACTTTGGCTGTAATTAAAATATATTCTCAAACTTTTGAGACTTCATTCTGTGTGTATATGAAACACACAAGATTCAGTTTGGTAGCTTAAAATTCATCTTTGCAATTACTGCATGCTTCAAAATTTGGAAGGTGAACTTGATTTGAGGTCTGTTGCAAAGTACAGTATTGATAAGCTATTTTATGTGTTGATCTGTCTAATGCATTATGATTCTATCTGCCTGGAAGCTTCTGAAATATCAATAGAAGCAAATGTTTGTAGCTCAGGGTTGAACTGTGGGGTCCTTGGTGCTGTCTTGAGGTTGGTTGTTTTCTTGCAGACATTTCCTAGCATGATGTTACCTAGTTGGTTAATGAAATGTCTGCAAGAAAACAACCAACCTCAAGACAGCACCAAGGACCCCACAGCTTCTGAGATCTTGATAGAAAAATTCTCCAATGCTTCTGCTTTGACTGAAGTTAGCACTTGCAGCAGGACCTTCTCTCTACAAAGTTCTTCAGAACTGTGGCCTTGGTACTGTAGCTAATTCTTCAGCAATGAATGTTTAATGTGGTGTTTACATTTCTCAACTCTTGATTTTTTTATCCAATCTTACTGCTACTAATGGAATACAGTATCTAATGTTTATATTTGGAATTAGTTAGATTGCAATAGAAAAAAATAAGGCATAGAATATATAAATAATTTCAACATATTTTTTTATAAAACAGAGTTTGATTTAGAATAACAAAATGCTGGCTTCATCAAACATTCACTGTCAGACTTTTATTCAAATATTGCAAGCTGTATTTCCTTTCTTCCATTCACTAGAACAATTTCTATCTACATTCATGTTCTAAGCACTTTCACAAGATGATGGCTATGCCAAGCTGCAGGTACTAAATTGGGGCAGGCAGCCTTAATGACAGCAGATACAGTTCATGAATGGAATTTCAAGTCTAGAAACCTGCTGCTACCTAACTTAATTAACTTTAAATATTCTGATTAGTTAAGGAAATTGAATTCATGTGTAATCAAGTATCTAAATGCACATGACTAAAATTGAAAAGCAACAGGCATATTTCCATATGAGAAACAAGAATATTAGTTTCAGGATAATTTTAATTTTGTAAAGATAAAAAGATACATTTTATTCAGTTAAAAATAAAATTACTTGAATCAACCATTTATTAAATATTGTTTATAATTTCTTGGTTAAGAAGGACCATACAGTCTTCAGATCCAAATATTCTTGGAAAGAAGGGCTATAAGTTATTCTAATGCAGCCTGCAAACTCTAAGCATAGTATATGAGCAAATAGCAGAAAAACAGAGTTGGAAGGGACCTTGGAGGTCTTCTAGTCCAACCCACTGCTCAAGCAGGAAACCCTATACCCGTGATGGTGAACCTATGGCACGTGTGCCGGAAGTGGAACAGAGAGCCATCTCTCCGGGCACGCGGAGCCATCGCCTGTTGCTCTTCCGGGTTCCGGCGCGCCAGCCAGCTGGTCTTCACGCACACAGGAGCACCAGAAACTGACAGCAGTCGCCCGGTGCTCATGTGCCCGCCAGGAAGATGATCTTTCGGTTTCCGGTGTGCACATGCGCACACAAAGAACAGTTCGCATGCCCAAAGACACAGAGACGGGATCCCGGCAGTCGCTTCCTAGGGGAGAGACCTGTTGTCCAGGACGGGCGGGCCAGGTCTTCCCTCCCTCCCCGCCCGAGCGGGCTTCTTGTGCGGCCCCAGCCCTCCAGCCTACGGCGATGCGTGTCCACGGTCAGGAGTGCCTGGCCGGCTCGGGCACCCCAGAAGAGCAGCAGCAGCAGCGCTGCTTGTTCTCGGTGGCGGGCGAGATGGGGATGGCAGTTCTCCAGAATCCCAGCCACAAGCAGCAGGGTGAGAACCGCCACCCCTCCCTCGCCAGCCACTGAGAACAAGCAGTGCTGCCCCTGCTACTTTCCTGGGGCTGCACAGCGGTTCTCACCCTGCTGCTTGCGCCCAGGATTCTGGAGGCGAACCGCCACCCCCCCCTCAACCGCCACCGAGAACAAGCAGCACTGCTGCAGGAGCAGAGTTCGTGCCGAAGGAATGTCAGTCCGGCGCCACAGTGAGAACCGCTGCACAGCCCCGCAGCCCCAAGAAAATAGCAGGGACATAGCTGCTTTTTCTTGGTGGCTGGCGAGGGGGGGGGCACGGTTCTCCTCCAGAATCCCCGGCGCAAGCGGCAGGGTGAGAACCACTGCGCAGCCCCAGGAAAGGAGCAGGGGCATCGCTGCTTGTTCTCAGTGGCTGGTGAGGGGGGGGCCGGTTCTCCTCCAGAATCCTGGGTGCAAGTGGCAGGGTGAGAACCGCTGTGCAGCCAGTCCCCTAATCATCTTTGTTGCTTCTCTCTGCACTCTTTCTAGAGCAGGGGTGTCAAACTCAAGGCCCGGGGGCCGGATTCGGCCCGCGGGGTACTTAGATCTGGCCTGTGGGGCCGCCCTGGAAACAGCGAAGGTCTGGCCCGGCCCGCGATGCTTCTGCCAGTGAAAATGGAGCTCGGATCCCTAGGCGAGCAGGGAATACATACAGGTGAAACTCGAAAAATTAGAATATCGTGCAAAAGTTCATTTATTCCAGTAATGCAACTTAAAAGGTGAAACTAATATATGAGATAGACTCATTACATGCAAAGCGAGATAGTTCAAGCCTTGATTTGTCATACTTTTGATGATTATGGCTTACAGCTCATGAAAACCCCAAATTCACAATCTCAGAAAATTAGAATATTACATGAAATCAATAAAACAAGGATTGTACATAGAACAATATCGGACCTCTGAAAAGTATAAGCATGCATATGTACTCAATACTTGGTTTGGCTCCCTTTTGCATCAATTACTGCCTCAATGCGGCGTGGCATGGATGCTATCAGCCTGTGGCACTGCTGAGGTGTTATGGAAGACCAGGATGCTTCAATAACGGCCTTCAGCTCTTCTGCATTGTTCGGTCTCATGTCTCTCATCTTTCTCTTGGCAATGCCCCATAGATTCTCTATGGGGTTCAGGTCAGGCGAGTTTGCTGGCCAATCAAGCACAGTAATCCCATGGTCATTGAACCAGGTTTTGGTACTTTTGGCAGTGTGGGCAGGTGCCAAGTCCTGCTGGAAAATGAAGTCAGCATCCCCATAAAGCTCGTCTGCGGAAGGAAGCATGAAGTGCTCCAAAATCTCCTGGTAGACAGCTGTGTTGACCCTGGACTTAATGAAGCACAGTGGACCAACACCAGCAGATGACATGGCTCCCCAAATCAACACAGACTGTGGAAACTTCACACTGGACTTCAAGCATCTTGCAGTGTGTGCCTTTCCATTCTTCCTCCAGACTCTGGGTCCTTGGTTTCCAAATGAGATGCAAAAGTTGCTCTCATCAGAAAAGAGGACTTTGGACCACTGAGCAACAGACCAGTTCTTTTTGTCTTTAGCCCAGGTAAGACGCTTCTGACGTTGTTTGTTGTTCAGGAGTGGCTTGACAAGAGGAATACGACATTTGAAGCCCATGTCCAGGATCCGTCTGTGTGTGGTGGCTCTTGATGCACTGACTCCAGCCTCTGTCCACTCCTTGTGAAAGTCCCCAACACTTTTGAATGGCCTTTTCCTGACAATCCTCTCCAGGCTGCGGTCATCCCTGCTGCTTGTGCACCTTTTTCTTCCACACTTTTCCCTTCCACATAACTTTCTATTAATGTGCTTTGATACAGCACTTTGGGAACATCCAACTTCTTTTGCAATTACCTTTTGAGGCTTTCCCTCCTTATGGAGGGTGTCAATGATGGTTTTCTGCACAACTGTCAGTTCAGCAGTCTTTCCCATGATTGTGATTCCTACTGAACCAGACTGAGAGACCATTTAAAGGCTCAGAAACCCTTTGCAGGTGTTATGGCTTAATTAGCTGATTAGAGTGGGACACTTTGAGCCTAGAATATTGAACCTTTTCACAATATTCTAATTTTCTGAGATTGTGAATTTGGGGTTTTCATGAGCTGTAAGCCATAATCATCAAAATTATGACAAATCAAGGCTTGAACTATCTCGCTTTGCATGTAATGAGTCTATCTCATATATTAGTTTCACTTTTTAAGTTGCATTACTGGAATAAATGAACTTTTGCACGATATTCTAATTTTTTGAGTTTCACCTGTATATATATATACAGTATATTCATTATAATTCTTGTATTGTTTTTATTTGTCGTTTGGGTAAAAACCCATTTTGGTCCGAATGAATAATTTTGTTTAAAATTTTTTTGAGTCTTTCTGCCATTATTGTCGCCAGGATTTTATAATCGGCATTTAGCAGCGAGATTGGCCTATAGTTTGGGATATGTTGATTATCTGTATTTTCTTTTGGGATTAATGTTATATATGCCTCTGTCCACAAATTTGGCATTTTGGCTCTCTCTAATACCTCATTGTAAATTTCTAACATAATTTCCTCTAAAGGTTCCTTAAATTTTTTATATACTTCCACCGGAATTCCATCTGGCCCTGGTGTTTTATTATTTTTTTGTTTTTTAATTGCCTCTTTCAGCTCTCTTAAGGTAATTTTGTCATTCAACATTTCCCTATCTTCCTCTAATATATTTGGCAGTTTTCTCTCTTGTAAATATTTTGTGATATTTTCTTCTGCAATGTTTTCTTGGCAGTATAGTGTTTGAAAGTAATTTTGAATAATATTTTTTTTCTCATCACTCTTGTAATGCAAGTTCCCTTGTTCATCTTGTAAGTGTTGTATCAACTTTTTAGCTTTTTCTTTTTTCAATTTGTGGGCTAGCCATCTTCTGGGTTTATTTGCTGTTTCAAAGTAATTTTGTTTTGCCAGCTTTATATTCTGTATCATTGCCTCTTGTTGTAATATATTGATTTTATGTTTCATTAAGTCTCTTTCCTCTATAATTTTCTCATTCTGGGGTTCTTTCTGTAGAGCTGTTTCTATTTTTTTGAGTTTCTCCAATATTAATGCTTGTTGTTCCCTTTTCTCTTTATTTCTCCTCGCCACATACGCTATCGTTATTCCCCTCATATACTGTATGCTTTGGTGGTGTCCCATAAGTTCTGTGGTGTTGTATTTTCTTTCCTATTCTCCTTAAAAAAAGATATTTCATTCCCTTTAAATTGTTTGTATATAAGATTTTTCTTTTATAATTCTTTGGTTTAGAGTCCATCTCCTTTTTTTCTCCCTACCTTTCCATTTTAATGTTAAGGGACTATGATCCACCCAGGTGTTTGGCATTATCTCCATCTCTTCTAAATTATTAATCAATTTTGGGTTCATCCAAGCCATATCAATGCGTGACCACGAATTGTGTGGGTGGGAGAAGAAGGTGTATTGTTTTTTCTCTGGGTTCAATTGTCTCCACACGTCTCTTAAATGTAGCTCTTGAACCATCCCAAAAAACCTACTTAGTAATTTTCGTCTTTTATATTTATTTTTCCTTGTAGTTCTATAATCAACTTTATTATCTGCCACTGCGTTGAAATCCCCTATTATGCAAATATTTTCCCCATCTAATTCCGTTATTTTCCTATGTAGTTTGTTGTAGAATTTTTCTTGTTTTGTGTTTGGTGCGTAGATTGTCAATAGAAGGATTTTCTTATAGTTTGTAGTTATTTCCGTTATTAAGATTCTACCATCTTTATCACTAAATATTTTCCTAGAATTTAACCAATCCTTTATATATACAGCAATCCCTCCTTATCTTTTATTCTCAATGTTAATCTGTTCATTTCTGCACATTCTAAAATTTTCTTTATTAACTCACCTTCTGACAGGATTTTATCAGCTTTCCAATTTTTTGCAAATACTATTCTAGCCGCAGTTATTATATCAGTAATCAAATATGTATCTTCTTTACTATACTTCTCTGGTAATATTCCCAATAAAAATGTCTCTGGTTTTAACTCTATATGTTGCTGTAACATTCCCTCTAACCATATCTGTATTTTAACCCAATAATTCTTTGCCTCTTTACATGTCCACCACATATGATAATATGATCCCAGCATTTGATGACATTTCCAACATTTAGCTGATTTATCTTTAAACATTTTAGCTAGTCTTTCTGGTGGCATATGCCATCTATAAAACATCTTATACAAATTTTCTTTATATGCTGTTGCCATTGTTAGTTTATAATTTCTCTCCCATACCTGTTGTCATTTCTCCAATTCAATTGTATAACCAAAATTTTTTGCCCATGCTATCATTGTTTCTTTTACTTCTTCATCTTCTAAGCTAACTCGCAACAAATAATTATATAATTTCTTAATCATTTTTTCATCTGTTCCTGTCAATATCTCATCCAATTCTGATTTCCCCAGATTAAAACCATACAATGTGATCCATTTCAAATCTTGATTGTATTTGTACTCTCGTGTACCAATCTATCTCAATCCCTTGTTTTTCTAAATCTTGCTTTTGTTTCAATTCTCCCTGTTCTGTTAAAATATCTTTATATCTCACAATATTCCCCAAATTCACAATATTTGGATGTTTCAAGGCTTCTATTGTTGAAAGCCACATTGGTATTTCCAAATAGTGTTTTCCTTTCACTCTCTCCCACACTTGTAACAAACCATTTCTTACATACTGTAATGTCTCTGGAAATATCCATGTATCCTTTGTTTCCCATACCATAGGAAAGCATGCCAACCTAGTTGTAAATCATGTCCCTCCAAAATCAATAGCCTTGCATTTCTCAATAAAATCCATTCTTTAATCCATGTTAATGCTGCCGCTTGGTAATATAGTTCCCAATTCGGTAGTCCAAATCCACCTTTAATTCTTGCATCTTGTAGCATTTTTATATTAATTCTTGCTTTTTTCCCCTTGCCATATATATTTCCATATTGTTCTGTTCAGATTTTCAAAGTACTTTTTCTCCAAATTTATTGGTATCGTTTGAAAAAGAAATAACAGTTTTGGTAATATATTCATCTTTATTAATGCTATTCTTTCCATTAATGACAGTTACAGATTTCTCCCTTTCTCCAAATCTATTTCGATTTGTTTTTTCAATTTATAATAATTATCTTCTTTAATAGTTACACAACTTGATGTTAAATGAATGCCCAAAAATTTTACTTTCTTTACTATTTGAATGTCTAGTTTTTCCATTATTTCCTTTTTTTGCTTTTCTCTCATATTTTTTACTAATATTTTTGTCTTATCTTTATTAATTTTCAGTCCTGCTACTTCTCCATGTTCTTCTATTTGCTCAAGCAGTTTTGGCACTGTCTCTATTGGATCTTCCATAATAAACACCAAATCATCCGCAAATGCTTGCAATTTGTACTCCTCTTTTTTTATTTTCATTCCTTTTATATCCTTATCTTGTCTCACTTTTCTATTTAAAATCTCTAATGTCAATATAAATAACAACGGAAATAATGGGCATCCTTGTCTTGTTCCTTTTCTAATATCCACTTTTCCTGTCATTTCACCATTTACCATCACCTTTGCCGATTGTTCTTTATATATAATTTTAATCATATTTATGAATCTATCCCCAAAGTCCATCATTTTTAACTGTGTTACCATAAACTGCCAATTCACATTATCAAACGCTTTCTGTGCATCTAAAAACAACAAAGCTATTTGCTTCTCTGAATGTGCTTCATAATATTCTAATGTATTTAATATAATCCGCATATTGTCTCTAATTTGCCTTTTCGGTAAGAAACCATTTTGATACATGTGTATGAATTCATTTTAAAAAAAAGTCAATCTTTCAGCCATAATTGATGCAAAAATTTTATAATCTGCATTTAATAGGGATATCAGCCTATAATTCTTTACTTGTTGTAGATCTGACTCTTCTTTTGTTATCAAAGTTATATATGCATCCATCCATGAGTTTGGAATCTTAGCTTTTAATAGTAATTCATTAAATATCTGCAGCATCACGTTGCTTAACACATCTTGTAACGTTTTATATAACTCTGCTGGTAATCCGGCAGGCCTGGGGCCATTGATCTCGCTGTTCAATCTTGCGAGATCCGGCCATGGATGGTGTGCATGTGTTTTTAATGTTTTTAAAATGCTTTTATAATGTTTTTTTTTTTAAATTATGTTCATTGTTTGTATTATTATTTTTTTTTATTGAAAAATTTTTCAAATACAAATTTTTCCCCCTTTTTTCCCCCCTCTCCCTCTCCCTCCCCCCTCCCTAACCCCCCCTCCCCCACCCATCCCCCCCTGTGACTTCTTCATAACAAAAAAAAACCTAATTCATAACAGATTACTTACTCCCTCCTCTAAATATTGACCTTTACTTACTAAAAATATTATTAATATTATGACATCCCCCTTTATCCATACATTTCAGAAAAGAGAAAAGAAAGAAAAAAAAAGACATTATACTATAACATTATAGAATAACTTCTCCACTTTAAAACTATACGATAAGTCCTACTTTAACATTTAATCTTCTATATATATTACTATAACATTTCAAAGCGGCCTTCCCCATAAAATCTAGTTTAACATTTATTCCACTCTATCCATTTCCTCCACTCCCCTAAATATATCACTTAAAAATCCCTTTTCTTAGACTAATCAATCTACTAACTAGCTTATTCACCCACTATCATGCAAAATTACCATACACAACATTTCTTAATATCTTTGATTCACTGCCCACACTACTTAAAAATATATGTCTATATTTTCCATTATATCTAAATAAAAAAAAAGAAAAGACAATGACTTTAAATTTATAATCCATATAATATCTTCTTTGAGGTCTTTCCACTGGATTGGTAGAACCAACATCCATAATCGGGTAACATAGCTTGCTGGTGCAACAGTTTATTCGGGATCTTCAATCATATCTGCCCCCATCAGTAGTAAATATCTTCTTATATGTATAAAGGTAAAAACAACCACCCGAGTGACATTATAATTATATTCCATATAGTAATAATTGTGGGTTTCATCAGGATTATTGATTCCCATCATCGTAGTGGGTAACAACCCGATCTTCTGCATGCCCCAGCATAATTCTCTTGCCTTGTGATTCAAGATAATTATAATATGTTTATCAACACAAAAAGAAATTCCAAAGTGGATAATTCAAATCCATCAGTTTAAGGCTCTTTTCACGTCCCCAGATTACGGCCATGCAGAGATCTGCCACAATCCTCAGGATGATATTAACCAATACATCGCCTCTTCTATGTTTACACATAATCATTCATATTTTAAAGTCACTGGCTTCACTGTTGCCTGATTTAGAAATTTCTATTTTTATGCAACCTTTTTCTTTTTTTCTTTTCTTTTTGTGGGTTTGGTTTCCATCCTGGTTTCCTTTCTACAAATTGTGTATCATCTGGTCGGTTTTCATTCTGCTTTGTAGATTGGTCTTGTTGGTTTTGTTTTTGTATCTCATGTTTCTTTTTTATCCCTTGTATATCCCCTAATTGGTTTCCATGCTTATCCTTGCCTTGATAAGTCATCACATTAAGGTTAGATGCCACTTCTCTCGAGTTTGTAGATAGTCCAGCTGGGGTGTCCAATAAATCCAAAGGCAATTCATCTGGTACAGTCTCTGTAATTCGATATTTTACCTTTATTTCCAGCTCCTTCTGCTTATCCTGTATTATACCTGAAGATGTTAAGTTCATTTTCAACCTATTTTGATAAAATTCTTCCGCTCTTTCAACAGTATTTAGCTGATATCTTTCTCCTTGATATCTGAATATAATACCAACTGGGGCGTCCCACCTAAATGGGATATTTCTCTTTTTTAACTCATTCACCAGAAAACCAAATTTCTTCCTTTCCATCAATATCTTAGGTGAGAGTTCCTTGTAAATCCAAATCTTTCTTCCATACAATTGCAAATTAGAATTGAAGGAATTTTGCACGATATTATTCCTAATTTCTTTATCTGTAAAATAAATCACCACATCTCTAGGCAATTGCCTTTGCTTGGCAATCCAGGAGTTTATTCGATAAACTCTGTCAATCCTACAAAACACTTCCTCAGGTTGAACCTTTAGAATCCCAGCTAGAATTTCAGAAGATATTTTCCTTAAATCATCTCTATTATTTTCCTGCAAACCTCTTAATCTTATCGCATATTCTGTGAAATTATATTGTACCATTAAAATCTCTTTTTCAATCTTCTGTTGCAGATTTTCTACATTACCAGACTTTTGATCAGCATCCATTTTAGGTTTTTCTTCTAAGCTATTATCCTGAGTGTTTGTCAAATCATTTTCAATTTTTTGAGTTCTATTGTCCAATTTATCTTGAATTTCTTCCATTTTAGACTCTAGTAAATTAGTATTTGTGTCCAACTGTATCATAAATTCTGAAAAACCATTAGCCACTTTTGAGAATTTTTTCTCCAAAAAATCAAACTTAGATTTCACCAATTCTTTAATTTCCTGCTTAAATTTTTCAAGTTGCTGATTCACAATCTCCTCCCTTCTTTCAATCTCCTCTAAGAAAAATTCTATTATATTAAAATCAGGTTTCTGAGACTGAAGAGTTAAGACTTGTTCCTTTAAATTGTTGGTGGGGGAATCCCCCCCCTACTTGTTTATCTGACTTTGTGAGTCTCAGTGCCATGTTTCCGCCCAGGCAGGCTTTGTTAAAAAAAAAAAACAAGAAAAAAGACTTCTTTCCAATCAACAACAATATCAAGTCTCCAAGGGAAAGAAAGAGAAGAAGACACAGGAGCGAAGTTTTGTCTACAAATGTAGCCAGTGGTATTTATTCCGCTACATTGTAATAATAGAAAACGGAAGGACTTTCCCTTTCAGCCTCTCCTCCAGCCGACGCCATTTTAAAAGACTTTTTTTCCTCTTTCTTTTCCTCCTCTCTCTTAAGTAATTTTTAAAAAAGCAGTAAAATACTTGCGGTTCAGTATTACAGGTCCAGCTCACATTTTCTTTGAGTAATCTGTTAAATTTGCAGGCTTGCTTTTGACGCCTGGCTCTGCATTAGCAGAGGTCTCCCAAAGCCCGGAGCAGCGGCTGGGGATACGGGGCATCTCATCCGCTCCGTCCCAAAAGTAAAGGAAAAACTTTTGGGACTCCGCAGAGAGTTCTACCCACCCCTGCCGGCTCTATCTCCGTTTCCTCATGGAAACGGAGTTTTTTCGAGCCGCCATTCCGTTGTGAAGGCGGCTCTGACAGGCAGTGGAAGCTGACGATCCCAAAGGAACGTCTGGCAGCGACGAACAGCAAACCGGAAGTCCTGTATTATTTTTGTTGTAAGCTGCCCAGAGTCCCTTGGGAGTTGGGCGGCATAGAAATATGATTAATTAAATTAAATTAAATTAAATCCATCCAGACCTGGTGCTTTCCCATTCTTTTGTCTTTTAACTCCCTCCATTAATTCCATCATTGATATTCTTTCTTCTAACATTTTTTTAAATTTTTCTAAATATTGTTCTATCTTTTCCTCTGCAACTTTCTCTTGTTGATATAGTCCATTGTAATATTTCTCAATTATTCTTTTATTTTCCTCATTTTTATAACATACATTTCCATCTTGGTCAACTAATTGACTTATTAACTTCCTTTCTTTCTCTTTTTTCATTCTATATGCTAATCACCGTCTTGGTTTGTTTGCATTTTCAAAAAAAAATTGTCTTGTAGCTTTAATTTTATTTGCCAGCTCTTCATTTTCCATTAAATTCAACTTATGTTTTTTCAAGTCCATCAGATTCTTAATCTTTTTATCCTGTGGATTTTTCTGTAAGTCCATCTAACTTTTTATACTCCTCCTCTAGTTTCTTTTGTATTTGTCTATTTTGTTTATTCCGTTTTCCTTAATATGTCATTGTTAATCCTCTAATATATACTTTGCTAGTATCCCACACGTTTTGTATTGATGTATCTTCTTTCTTATTTTCTTTGAAGAAAAAAGTCAATTCTTTTTCCATATATTGTTGCAAATCCTTTTCATTTAATAGTTTTTGATTTAATGTCCATCTCATTTTTTTCCTCTGTCCCTTCCATGTTGATGTTATTGGATTGTGGTCTGCCCATATAATAGTAATAGTCAGTAATAGTCAATTTTATTGACCAAGTGTGATTGGACACACAAGGAATTTGTCTTGGTGCATATGCTCTCAATGTACATAAAAGAAAAGATACTTGTTTCTCTATCAATCTTTTGTATTTTAGATATTAATTCTGTTGACATCCACATCATATCTATTCTTGACCACAATAAATGTCTATTTGAATAAAATGTATGCTGTGTCAGGTTCCGGCTCACTCCAGTAAAGAAAATTCAAACAGGCTTGCTGTGATGAGTCTTTATATAGCGCTCCGGCACACTCCGACAAACACCCGTGAAGATGAAAACATTGTCAGCTCTGGTTGCTCTGTGCTCCCCACCACCTTTTAAAGGTTCCCGCTTCCCTTCTCAGCTCCACCCCATGGCCCCGCCCTCCAGCCACCCCCTGCTTGCAGCCTCCTCGTGTCAGCCAGCAATGGTGGTTTGCCATCTCCAATTTCCTGTGGCCTCGTCACCAATGTTATTTGCATATTGCACCGAACGTCAGCTGGTCGCCTCCCAACAATGAATCGACAGAAGAAATGTCTGTGTTTCGTTTTGTCATGGGTCTGCGGCACTTCACAGCCTAGCTAGATGGTATTGGGGTTTCAGGGATGATTCCGGTCTCATCTGTGGCTGGAATGCAGCAACTACATTGGCATCAGGCTCTGGGTGGCTTTTCCTGTGGCTGGTTCTCTCCCCCCCTCCCCCCCACCCCAAATGGCAGTGGGACGGAGCTGACATACTGCTTTTCTTTTGGGTATCTTCGTCTCCAAGCATCTTGCAGACTTAATTCATCTATCATTGTAAAAAATGTTTTTGGAAGAGTCTTTCTTAGTTTCTTATTCACTTTTGTAGATTTGTAGTCCAATTCACTATCTACAATTGCATTGAAGTCCCTGTGAATGTGCTCAAGGATCGCGCCCAATAACTCCACAAGCAAGTATTCATCAATCCAGATATAGTTTATTAACAAGGCATCTTATCATTACAGGTACAATGCTGGAACTGCTGCTGGACCGCATGGCTGACCCTTAAGTACCCCTTGGGCGTGGCTAAGGTAAGGAGGGGTTATTGGGTTAGGGTGGACCTTGGGGGTTGGCTTGCCCGGCCCCCCTGCTTCCAGCTCTGGTTCAGAGGCAAGGCATTTATTCTTGACAAAACCCCCTCTAAATGCCTGGCCGAGATGTTCTTGGGCGGTGCATACCTGAGATGTCGTTTCTAAGAGGACACCCAATTTTGATGTTAGATATGTGTGCTGTTTATTTTGTAATGGTTTTGTTAGAATGTCCGCTGTTTGTTCTTCGGTGTCGCAATGTATAACTCTTATGAATCCTATGCTTGCCAACTGTCTAACGTGTTTGTACTTTATGTCGATATGCCTTGACCTTTGGCCGACTGCTTCAGCCTTTGATATTTCCACAGTGGCCTTATTGTCTTCGTGTATGGTGATTGGATAGTTGGGTTCGGCTTATATGTCCGCGAGCAGGTCATCAAACCAGACCAGGTTGTTGGCAGCTTTGGACAAACATATGTATTCGGCCTCTGTTGTGGATGTAGCTACCAGGTCCTGCTTGCCCGTGTACCAATGTACTGGGCTGTTGTTGAGGAAGAATATGTAACCTGATGTGCTCTTCCTGCTTTTCACGTCCCCAGCCCAGTCAGCATCTGCGTAGCATGAGAGTGTGGGTGTTGTGGTCTTCTCGGGTTCTAGTGCTAGGCAGGCATCAGCGCTATGTTTTAGATATCTCAATACCCTTTTGATGGCTTCCCAGTGGTATACGGTGGGTTTGCCTACATGTCGAGATAGCAGATTGACTGGTAGGGCGATGTCGGGCCTTGTCCAGTTCGCAATGTATAATAGAGAGCCTATGGTTGATCTGTACAATGTGTTGTCTTTGAACGCCTCAGACTCATTATACATGTCCTTTATGAAGTCTGGCTGCATTGGCGTTTCACACCCTTTGGCGTTTGTCATATTGCATTTATGTATCAGTTCCAAAATTTTGTCTTTCTGTGATAGTTGGAAACCTTTGTCTGTTTTCGTGATTTGCACCCCCAAGTATTTATCTACCTTACCCAATATTTTCAGTGAAAAGTGTTTTCCAACTCATTGGCAAAGTCATTGCATTTGCTAGCCTGGTCACCGATATACAGTATGTCGTCCACGTATATCAAGACATATTCGAGAGAGTTGCCTGACTTCTTGGTGAAGAAGCAGTTGTCGGCCGAGGTGGCTGAGAACCCCATGGACTTCAGTGTTTTGGATAAACATTCGTACCAGCGTTTCCCTGATTGTTTGAGTCCATACAGGCTTCTGTTCAGGACCCAGGTTTCCCCCTTCCTGGTGCTTTGGCTAGGTGGCGCTCTCACGTATATTTCTTTATCGAGCTCAGCGTGCAGATAAGTGGTTTGCACGTCGAATTGGTGCACTTCTAGTCCAAGTAGTGATGCAATTACCAATGCACATTTTACGCTCTCGGCCCTGACTGTGGGGGAGTAAGTTTCAGTGTAGTCATCAGGGTATTTTTGGGTGAACCCCTGAGCCACCAGCCTAGCCTTGTAGAGGACTTTGTTTCCTTCTAGTGTTTTGACTTTGTAGACCCACCTGGTGCCTATGGGCGTTTTGCCTGCTGGGACTTCAGAGGGAGTGTATACGTTTAGTTCCCTCAGGCTGTTCATCTCCCTTTCCATGGCTTGTTCCCATTTTGCTCTTTCCCCATCTGGTAATTTTAGTACATCCTGATATGTGTTGGGGGTTAATTGGTTAGTGTGGAGGGATAACACGTAGTCCCCTAACCTTTCTGGCGCTTTGCCCCTGTTTGCTCTGATTGGCCTGGCAGGGGGTGTCTCAGTGTCATGCATGTACCTAGCTTCTTTCTCTGTGAGTGAGTCCACTTTGATACATGGGTGGTTCTCCTTCCACTCCTTCACTAGTATTCCCTGTCTCTTGGGTTTGCCCCTTTCCCGCTCTGTGCCCTTTCCTGCGTTGTGCCTCATCTCCCTTTGGCCATCCCCTGGTCCGTCCTTGTTAAGGGATACCTCGTTGAGGTGTATCTTGGACCAGTTGGTATTTTCGTGAAAGACAGCTGTTCGTGATATCACGAACCTGTTGTTGCTGTCTATGAACCTGTATCCCTTCGTCCCTGGTTCATACCCCATGAACCTCAACCTTCTGGATACTCTGTCCCCTTTATGTCTCAATTGCTTGGGGATGTGCACATCTGCTGTGACCCCGAATATGTGTAAGTGCGACACCTGTGGTTTCCTTTGGTACATCAACTCGTATGGAGTCTTATTCAATACGCTGGACCATAGCCTGTTCAAAGTGTAGTTTGAATAAATGAGTGCTTCTGACCAGAAATGCTGCCCTAAACCGGCATCCTCTAGTGCGCACCTCATCATGGTCTGCAGTGTTCCATTTTTTCATTCTGCAACGCGATTTTGAAAGGCGGAGAACGGAGAAGTCGTGTAGTGGACTATCCCGCACGCCTTCAGCCATTGCGAGAAGTCACTTGATAAGAATTCAGACCCCCTGTCTGTCATTATTTGCCTGATCTTGGTGTTATGTTGTGTCTCCACCCTCGCATAGAACTCCTTAAATTTTTGGAATACCTCGTTCTTTTGTTTTAAGGTGTATACGAAGCCATAGCGGCTGAAATCATCCACTATGGTTAGGAAGTACCTCTTCCTGTATTTGATGGAGGGCCTTAGTGGCCCCACTAGGTCCATGTGTATAAGTTGGAAAATTGAATTGGTTGTGCGCACTGACTTTTTGGGCCTGGGTTTGGTTTTTAATTTGGAGCTTTTACAAACAGAACACTCGAGATAGTTCTCACAATTCTTTATTTTTGCACCTTCGGAGCATTCCAGCATTTTCTGCACCACAGGGAAGCTAATGTGTCCTAATCTTCTGTGTAACAGGTGTGCGCAGTTGTCATGCATCAACTTTCCTATCGCTGGTTTTTCTTTCCTGGGTGTCCCTTGCTCATTTGAGTCACCAGCGGTGTGTGTGTGACTAACCCCCTTTATTTCCTCACTTGTGTTGCTGACCCCCTCTATTTCCTCACTTGTGCTGTCTGTTTTTACCTTCTGATGATTGTTTACCTTGGGCTGCATGCCCCTGACTGGGTGGAGGAATGGCAGGTCCCCACTGATCACTATCTTCCCTATGCTTTTGCCCCCTCTAGTCACCTGTGCCTTTCCTTCTTTGAATGTCACCTCTACATTGTTGTCCTTGCTTCGTTTTAGTGTGGCAAGGATGTTATATGGTATATTTGGTACTAATAGCACCCCTCGTATGACTCCTACCCCTGGCACGTATGCGTTACCTTTCCCTGTCACCTCCACATTGTTCTGGTTAGCCACTTTTATTATAAAGCTCTCTTCTGTGAATGAGGTTAGTAGGTTACGGTCATATGTGGTGTGGTTAGTGGCTCCTGAGTCCAGTAGCCATGTGCCTTCCTTCCTGTCCTGGCCTTTGTGTTGTTCTTTGTCTCCTAGCCCATACAGTGAACCAGTCTGACTTTCCCTGGAGCTGTCCCTGTGGTTCCTCCTGTCCCTGGGGCTCGGGGAGTCCCTGCGCCTGTATCTGTCCTCTGGCGAGCGTCTGCTAGTGTACCTTGCCCTTTGTTCTGGTCTGTCCCTTCGGTGTGGCCTGTCCCTGTCCCCCATGTTTCTAGGGCAGTCCCTTTTATAATGGTTTCTTGACCCACATATGTAGCACTCTGTGTTACTGTGGCTCCTACCCTGTGGCTCAGTCTTTCTGCTGGGCCTTTGTTCCCTGCGGCTTAATGAGCAGTCTTTCCTGATGCTGTCTTCAGCTATGAGTTTGCTTGTGAGTAATTCCAGTGAGAGTTTCCCTGACCCTAGGTTGTCTATCTGTGTGATAAAGGTGTCCCAGCTGGGGTCCAGGGAATTTACAATAATGCTTATCATGGTCCTTTCACTTATGACCTCCTCTCTTTGTGTCAGCTGGGCCCTGGTGGCATTTAGGGATAATAGATGCTCGCTCATAGGGGTACCTGCCTTTAGTTTGGTGGCGTAGAACTCCCTGGATAGTCTGGTGGTGCTTGCTACGCTTTGGCAGTAAAATAGTTTGTGCATCCTCTGTATTACCTCTAGAGCAGTCAGGTGGTGGCTAATGCTAGGGTAAATGCTGGGGGTAATACTAGCAATAACAATACAGTAAGCTTTATGGTGTGTGCAATCTAGTTCAAAAGTCCAGGGTTTTTCTGGTGGGTCAGTGACTAGTGATAATAGGTCTTCCTTTAGCAGGGTGACTTGGAGCTGTTGATTCCAGTCCAGGAAATTCTCCCCATCTAGCCTTAGCTTGGGAAAGTCATTTGGCAAAGTCCCTGAATTGTAAGTTAAATTACTTACATTGTGTCGCTGTCCATGGTTCCTTATGTGAGGATACTCGCAATAAGGCAGGGGAACGACTGTGGCAAGTCTGAACTGACTTGCTTCTATGTGCTTGCGTCTGTGTAGCTCTATGTCTCGCTCCGTTTCTTCTGTCGGGAAGCAGTGCGCATGCATGAGGTTCATTCCTGCCCAGCCACCGTGGAGTGAGGAGCTCGTCTCTGCAGCTCCCAGGTGGAGGCCCCAACCTTCCAGATGGGCCTTCGGTTCTTCCTTGGTCGGCCTCGGTTGCTCGAAATCGTCGCGGGTCGCCGCCTGGAGCCTCGGGGAGCGGTGAGGATCGCCGGGAAAGGTCGGAAGTCCCGCTGGGGCCGCGAATGGTCCCGGATGGCCCGGCCTTGCGTGGGTGTCGCCTCCTGGTGTCGGGCCGAGTCCCCTGCCCGCCGATGGACGTCCTCTCCCTGCGGATGGCCCCGTGGGCCATGGATCTGGTCCCGGTCGTCAGTCTGGTGAGTAGTCCCATCGCCTTCGGTGCCCCGTTCCTATGGGAGGGCTCCTTGGGAGTCCTGGGTGGCCCTGGTCCTGCGCGGTGGTGGCCTGTTCCCCTGGGTGGGTACCGGTGCTGGCCCTCTTCGCGTTAGGGTCCCCTTTGCGCTTTGCCCTAGCACCGGGGTGCGTGTCCGGTAACTTCATTTTGTCCCCTAGGGCCGCGGTGATTAGTTTGATGGCTTTGTTGACCTCGGGCTCGGTAGGTGGGCCTGTAGGTTTTGGCTTTGGGCTTTCTTGTTTGTCGCGGTAGTTTTGGGCGGCTACTTTGGAGTAGGCCCCGATTCCCGCCATGAGATTTAAATCTCGGGAATCCATTGGTGGTTGGTCGGCCATCTTTGGTGACGTCACCTCCCAAGATGGCCGCCGCAAAAAGGGCGCGAAGTCTCCTTCGGCCTTTTTGGTGGGTTTTTGGTGGGGGCAGTCCTCTCTTACCGCGTCTTCGTCGGTGTAGTCGGATTCGTCTTCATGTTCCTCACTCGCTGCTTCGCAGCCCTTGATCAGGCTCCGGAGTTCCGCGATGAGGTCGGTGTTGCTCTGAGACGAATCTATCAGTTTCAGAAGTCTTTCTTTCAGGTCGTGCATCTCTCCTTTCGGGCTCTCGTGTTCCTTCCACCCCTCGTCGCATCTGGCCGGGGTGCATGGGTAGTGGAGTAGGCTGTTCGTCTCGGGTGCCTCTCCTTGCGTGGTTTCGGGTTGGGCAGGTCGTTCTGCCATCTTCTTGGTGAATGCCCTGGTATTCACCCTGTCCGTCGTGGTCCTTTGCATGATATGGAGTATTAGGATTGGGCTGTTAAACCATCCTCTGCTACCATATTGTGAATGTGCTCAAGGATCGCGCCCAATAACTCCACAAGCAAGTATTCATCAATCCAGATATAGTTTATTAACAAGGCATCTTATCATTACAGGTACAATGCTGGAACTGCTGCTGGACCGCATGGCTGACCCTTAAGTACCCCTTGGGCGTGGCTAAGGTAAGGAGGGGTTATTGGGTTAGGGTGGACCTTGGGGGTTAGCTTGCCCGGCCCCCCTGCTTCCAGCTCTGGTTCAGAGGCAAGGCATTTATTCTTGACAGTCCCCTATTATACCTATCTCTTCATATTCATATTCTATTATTTTTTTATGCAGTTTCGCATAAAATTCTTCTTGATTATCATTTGGGGCATATATTGCCACTAACAATATTTTTTTTTGATTCATTCTTATTTCAACTATTAATACTCTCCCTTCTTCATCTTCAAAAATTTGTTTAGATTGACTTGTCTTTTTAATATATAATACTACTCCTCTTTTACTTTGACTGGTAAGCATTGAATATAATGTTCCCAATTTTGTCTGCTCCAACAACTGTTTATGTTGTTTCCTAGTGTGAACTTCTTGTAGGCATATAATCTCTAATTTTAGTTTTTCTAATTTGTTAAATATTCTTCTCTTTTTTATTGCTGAGTTTAGTCCATTTATGTTTATTTATATTATTTTTAATTCTTCTTCCATCTTACTTATTTGTTTGTTTAGTTGATCTAGTCACTCTTATTTCTCTTTGCTCTTTTGCCTCCTTCACTCTTGCTCCCTCTCTTATCGCCCTTTCTTCTTGTTCCTTAGCTGTCTCTTTTAGTTGTTCCCTCTTCTCTTCCTGGCCACCTGCCCCTCCTTCTTCTCTCAATCTCTCTTCTTCTTGATATTCTATATATTGTTGATACAATAGTTCTGCCTTTTCTACTGTATCCAATCTGTGTCTTTGTTCTTGCCAGTTCACAAAAATTCCTTCTGGTACCAACCATCTAAAGTTCATTCCTTTTTTAATCAAGTATTTCATCAAGAATTGGTATTCTTTTCTCAAGTCTCTAACTCTTCTTGGAACTTGTTTCAAAGCCTCTATTTCTCTATTTTTATATTTTATTGTCGTGTTCCTCATAAACAGCAAAATCTCTGTTCTCAGCAGTTTTTTTGGTAAATCTGACATGTATTTCTCTTGGTAAATTATTTCTCATTGCGTATCTTGTGTATACTCTAAAAATTTTGTCTATGCCGTTTAATATCTTTTCTGCACTCTCTTCCATTGCTTCTGCTAGTATTCCAGTAATTTTTTGGGGTAAATTCTCTCCTTTTTCTTCTTCTATGTTTTGAAATCTCAGATAATAATCAGCATTATCCATTTCCAATGATATAATTTTCCTTTCCTGATTTTTATCTATTGTTGTGAGTCTATGATCCATCTCCTCCACCTTTTTCTCTGTTGATTCTGCTTTCTCTTTCACTACCTTCAAACGTTCTTCATTTTTCCCCATCATCTCTTTCACCTCTTTTACTTCTTCTTCTATTTTGTTTATTCATTCCTTAAGGTCTTCATGCATTGCCTGTAAAATATTTTTTAATTCCATGGTGGTTTTCTCTTGTTGTAGTGTAGTATCTACTCCCTTTTGCACCGCCGAACTAGATGCTGTTGTTATTGATGGTGATGATAAATGCGATGTTAATTTCTTCATCTTGTTCTTTGTTTTCTAACCACAGCATTTGTAATCCAAATATCGAGTATAGTTATAATCTATGTTTGTTGTTTTAGCATCCACAAATCTTCAAGTTCTTGTTACCCTAATCCATATGGCTTGAAAGCAATGGTAGAAAATACCAAACAAAAATATTCCACACAAAAGATAAAAGAAAAACCACAAGAAAAAAGAAGTGTCTACCAAGAAGAAAAAAGGGAAAGAAAAAAAAAACCTAGGAAAAAATAGATACCAAAAAATAAAAGGTAATGGAAAAGGAAAAAAGGAAAATTATCCACACATTTTATTCCAAAAATTTCAAGTGTTGAGAAAAAAATCCAAAAATCCAGTCTTCAATCCAAAAAGAAAAAAAAGACAATTATGAAGCAGTATGTAAAAAAGAAAAAAGAAAGGAAAAAAATATGTATGGCTAAAACATTAAAGCATTTAATCTATTATGCATCTGGTGGCTTTTTTCTTTTTTTTCTTACTCCCAATAAGTCACAAAGTAATCATCTTCAAAGTCTATTTCACTATTTATAAACATTTTTCTTTTTTTTAAAGAAGTTTTTTATTTTAAACATAGTTAAAAAGACATACATAGACATACAACGTATACAAGAATTTTAGTTTCTTTTTCAGCTACTTAACAGTGATCCATTTCTTACTATATATTATAGTATATTCTTACTATATATTTACAGATATTATAATGTTAACTTATTCAGCCTTTTTCTCCTATTGTATTTCATTTCTACTAACATGTTAATTGATCTATCACATTTTTCTCTTTCCCTTCTTCATTCCTTTAATTTATTTCCTTATTTTTCAGCCATTCATACCAATTATTCCACACTTTATAATATTTGGTTTCCTCTTTCCCCTGAATTTCTTTAGTTAGTTTATCCAGTTCTGTGCATTCCAAAATTTTATAAACATTTTTCAAGGTCATTCTTTGTTCTTTTACTCAGTTGATTTTCCAGTAATTTCTTTTACACCACTAGCAAGTACTAGATGACTCTAATTCGCTCCCATTGATCATAAGTCTGTTTAGTCCAACTTAGATCTTTCCACTATAAGTTTTAAAACTCCAAAGTTTGTCCATTTTTAAACAAAAAATCATTCTATCCAATCTGCTTTTCATTTATTTCCAAATTCATTTTCATATTTCTTAAAAATTGTCTCTTATTTATGGCCACCGCTCTCTCGCTGCTAGCACTGGAAATGGGGAGGTAGCCAGACATCCGCTTCCTCCCCTTTCACTTTTGCCATTCTTCTTCTTCAGTTTTGACTTTTTTTAAAATCAGGGAGTATAAGAAAAATAGGAGTCTTGTTTTCAAGACAGTAAATTCAATCTCACCCAGATGATCTACCTCGTCTTCTTCTTTTTTCTCTCTTTGTGTGTGGCCGCCCCAGCTTTGTGACAGCTCCCAATGGCTGTCTTTCCAGTCGCAGAGTTGAAGGCTCTTCGCCAGCACTACAGGGATTTTGTGATTTCCCTGCTCACACCAGCCCGTGCCTCTGTTCTTCACTGTCCCTTCGAGATGGCCGTGGTCCACTCTGGACCCCCAAATCGACTGGAATGTCGACGGTCCTCCAGAGCCCCAAAGTTCGCATTGTATCGCCATGACACTGGCCATGTCCCCCCACTGTCCAGTCTCTACTTGAAAGCCTCCAGTGATGGAGAACCCACAATTTCTGAAGGCAAGCTGTTCCATTGGTTTATTGTTCTCACTGTCAGAAATTTTTTCCTTATTTCTAGGTTGAATCTCTCCTTGATCAGTTTCCATCCATTGTTCCTTGTCTGGCCTTCAGGTGCTTTGGGAAATAGGTTGATCCCCCCTCCTCTGTGACAGCCCCTCAATTATTGGCATACTGCTATTCACCCCTGGTCCTTCTCTTCACTAGACTAGCCATGCCCAGTTCCTGTAAGCGTTCTTCATATATTTTAGCCTCCAGGCCCCTAATCATCTTTGTTGCTCTCCTCTGCACTCTTTCCAAGGTTTCTACATCTTTTTTATAGTGTGGTGACCAAAACTGGATGCAGTATTCCAGGTGTGGCCTTACTAAGGCTTTATAGAGTGGTACTAGTACCTCACGTGATATTGATTCTATCCCTCTGTTAATGCAACCTAGGATTGCATTGGCTTTTTTGGCTGCTGCCGCATACTGCTGGCTCATATTTAATTGATTGTCCACTAGGACTCCAAGATCCCTTTCACAGTTACTGCTATTAAACCAGGTTTCACCTAACATGTACCTGTACTTTTGGTTTTTCTTGTCTACGTGTAAGACCTTACTTTTCTCTAAGTCGAATTTCATTTTGCTAGATAGGGCCCAGTGTTCAAGTCTGTCGAGATCCACCTGGATCTTAAGCCCATTGTTCTGTCCTCACTACACATTGGTCTGTGTGCAGCTCGACATGCAGCTAAACCCACCTATCCTCTAATAAAACAGACCATTTGTGTGGATCTGGATGCTTTATTGAAAGAACAGGTTATGGTGAAACTGGGGAAAATAGGAATATGTACAATGAGAACCAAATACAAGATAGGCAGTATTGAGTTACTGCTGAACATAACAATTAATAAATACAAGTAATCTAAGTCTCACCAGCAACGCTCTGTGTGTGGGATGTGGGTTTGTCCTTGGACGAACATGTGCCACAGATTAAGATGGATTCTTCCTTGTGCTTCTACCTCTTCCAAATGCTAAAGGAAAATGGAGTCTGGCTTCCCAGCATGCACTTGTTTTGAGAGTGCGGGCTGATGGGTAAAGGGGTTGGGTCAGCTTCAAAACAATATAATTGGTATTTGTCCCTCCTGCCACTAGATGGGTCTAGAGAGCAACAACAGTATATATAAAAAGTTATATGCTGGGGCATGACACTCCCTGCCTGGTATCAACTGGATACTATTATTTGAGTTCTGAGATAGTAGCATTAGGTGAGCTGCCATTGCTTTTTTGCTGATATGGTTGTCAATGAGGTGGTGCCACTGCAGTTTCCGATGAGACTTCTGGGAACTTGACAGTGATCTAAGTCCAGAATATAACATCCCATTGCTAGCTTCTCCCTTAGAATTGCTGAGATCATCTGATGTATATCCAGCACCATTCTGTTGAACAGATACAGTAACTATCTTTTTTGTATATTAATCAATATGAACATGAATATTCCAATTATTTCCATGCAATCCAATTTCTTACAAATCAATTAATTATATTTACCAATAATAATAAACCAAATAATTTCCCCCATATATTCCTCCAAACCACAACTTAACCATTTCTGCTTTCAACACAATATACAATTAATAGTATCTCAATTATTACAATTCCCTAGTTAAACAGAGCTTTTTTTCTTTTGTGTTTTAAAATCTTGAACTCTACTCTTTTGCCCTAAATTTCCCATTGTTTGCACCTACCTTTTTTGGCGAGGAAAAAGAAAAGAAATCTGCCTCTGCCTAATTTTCCAATGTAACAGCCAACACCCTGCTTTACTTTCAATTTCGTTTTCAGCTTGATTTGCATAAGGAGAAAAAAAATCTGCTCCAGCAATTTAGCTCTTTGCAGCAAGCAGCCGAGCCCTGCGCAAAACAGCTGAGAGCAAATCAGCTGAGAGTCGGGAGGCAGATCTAATCAATGGACTAATTAGCCTATGCTGAAGCTGAAAGGAGTTGTTTTTTCTTGCTGTTTGCTTGCAAGGAGGTAACTGCTGTGAGGCACAGGCCAAAGGGTGGGGGCCACCCTCCTTGCCACTTAGCGTCCCCCTGTCGCCCCCTTTTGCCTCTAGCGCCCCCCTGCCACCCCCCTTGCCTCTTACCACCCCCCTAAGGCATGGTACCGTCCACTTTGGGAACCACTGGCTTAACTACTTAACTACTTAACAACCGGTTCTACCGAAGTAGAATCCCACCACTGGGTCTACCCATTTATTTTTGTAGACACCGGTCTACTCATTTGTTTTCTTTTAACACTGATCAGCTGTAGGGCGGCCCTTTGAAGCCCGACATCAAGAGTTTAAACAGGTTTTTTCCCTCTAGCCATCAGCTGGGACTCAGGAGGCAGCAATAGATTGGGAGTGGGGCCAAATAAAAGGTAAGAATAACATGGGTGGGAGGGGGGCGGGAGGGAGGGGGGAGAACCGGTTCGGTGATATCATATCATCACCGCTACTGGCTTGCGGGTACCGGGCCGAACCGGGAGGAACCCACCACTGGTGTCGGCACATGCGTGGGTGACTCCCCGTGCTCTCCCTGCTTTTGGCACGCAATGGCAAAAAGGTTAGCCATCACTGCGCTATGCGGTTCAAATGTGGGTGATGAATCGCTGCCTCTGGTGTAGGGATTTCAGATCTATGGTCAGGGATCTGGCTGCATTCGATAAGAGTTGGTAAAGTCAGGCATGTTTTCCCATCTACCGACTAAACTTGGTAAGCAGATGCTCTTCTCCCCGCCGTCTCCGCAATTCCTGCACAACTTTTTAAGGAATATGGAGTGCTGGAGCCTTTAATGCCAAATGCATCAAAGAAGGCTGAGCTGGCTAAAGACCTGTTACTTTGGTCATCTAGAACGGCATAAAGCTTAATGGCTTTGTCCCTTTGGCCTGCTGGGTAGACTCATTGCTTAATGCATTGTAAGCCGCCCTGAGTCTCCGGAGAAGGGCGGCATATAAATCAAATTAAAAAAAAAAAAACTCTGACTAAACAGATTTTGGAGCAAGACTTGCCATCTGCAATGTCTTTGCAGACTTCTGTGCATTTTGTATTGATTTCTGTTGTGGTTCTAGCAGTGTGTTCTTCCTCCCTGCTGTGCTCACTGGCACTGTAAGTATGTTGTAAAGTCCATGGTGCTGGCCCTGGGTGTAAAGCTGTATTGTGGCCTGTGCTGCCACATTCCATGCATTTTACACTGACCTCACAGTCTTTGGCAAAGTGAGGGGCTGATGAGCAGTCCCACTTGTAGCAAATGTTGTTTGCTTTCAGGAAAGTTCTGCGGTCTTCCATGGACTTCTCCCTGAAGGCTCTGGATTTTAGGTGAGGATGTGGCTTCTGGTTTAGAGGACACTGCTTACCAGGATCTCTGATCTCAGTTTCTATGTGAGAGGAGCTGGCAGACCTGTGAAGGGAATCTGGTGGAGTTACATTCATTTTGTGGACTGCTACTGGAGGCTTACAAGGATTACGTTCTGAAGGAGCAGCACATGACAATGTGAAGTCAAAGCTAGGGTCATTTCTTGTTTTAGCTTGTTGGCACACGAAGTCCACAAAAACAGAGAAGAGGGGAAATGGAACATTATACTCTGTTTTGTATTTGGAGCCATGTTTGATCCATTGCTCTTGTAGGTTATAGCAGGGGTGAAATGCTCCCGGTTTGGACCGAATCGCCCGATCCGGTAGTGATGGAGGCGGGTGGTTCGGAGAACTGGTAGCAAAAATCCCTGCCCCACCCCATACCCAGCTAAGCCGCACAATCATCAGAGGCTTTTTTTTTTACTTTTAAAGGCATTTTTTCTACAACCTCTTTGGCTGAAAAAATGCTTTTAAAAGTAAAAAAAAAAGCCTCTGATGATCGCGCGGCTCAGATGGGATCATCAAAAGCTTTTAAAAGAAAAAAAAAACTTTTTTTCTTTTAAATGCCTCTGACGATCAGGCAACTCAGCTTGGATCGTCAGAGGCATTTAAAAGAAAAAAAGGGTTTTTTTCTTTTAAATGCCTCTAATGATCAGGCAACTCAGCTTGGATCGTCAGAGGCATTTAAAAGAAAAAAAGTCTCTGCCGATCAGGCAACTCAGCTGGGATCGTCAGAGCCTTATGAAAGCATTTTTTACAACCTCTTCGCCGAAGAGGTTGTAGAAAAAATGGTTTTAAAAGTAAAAAAAAAATTGGCCACGCCCACCCAGTCACATTACCCACCCACCCCCACTAAGCCACACCCACAGAACCGGTAGTAACAAATTTTAGATTTCACCACTGGGTTATAGGGTAACCTTATATAATTTGTTAATTTGTAGCCCAAATATGCCGACCCACTTTCTGGAGAGCTTAAATGACCTCTCTGCTAAAGGGTTTCACTTTATGAGCAAGAGTTGGCTGCTGATAGTTATCATTGCATTTTAACTATTTTAATTCCTCAAGGTGCTCTGCCACCCTGCCTGATTTGTAACTCTGGCTTGCAGGTATTTCTAATCTAATGATTGGTATTTAGGGCAGCTTTTTGCAAGCGAAGAAGCTTTTTGTATTTTTGTACAGGTAATCCTTGATTTATAACAGTTCATTTAGTGAACATTCAAAGTTACAATGGCACTGAAAAAAGTGACTTATCACACTTACGACTGTTACAGCATCCCCACGGTCACGAGAGGCTGGGCGAGGAGAAGTGCCCCTCGATGTGAGTGACATTGAGATGGCCACGCCCACCCAGTCACATGACCACCCAGCCATGCCTACCCAGCTGGTCATTAGGGCAGAGAACCGGTTGTTAAATTATTTGAATCCCACCACTGTCTCAAAGGTAATGTGGTCTGATGTAAAGATTTCTGCCTCATACTGTGCTAAGTGTTGCTGCGTAAAAGCTTGAGTTTGCAACTTTAAGAGGATGGGAAACACATCATGGGGAACCTTCAAGACGAGGGGTCGCCCCAAAACTAAATCTTTTGATCGTTTAACAATCTCTACCGTGGCAGCTACAGCTCTTAGGCAGGAGACTGTACCTCTAGCCACTGGGTCTAATTGAACTGAATAATAAGCCACCTGGTAGAGTGAGCAGCCACAATGTTGTGCTAGGACACCTGATCCCACTCCCTGTTTCTCATGGATAAATAGGAAAAAGGGTTTCTTTTTTTTCCTCAAGTTTTTTTATTTTATTTTACATGGACAGTGTGGCACCTGGGTATCATACATTTTGGTGCAAATAAGAATAATAACATTAATCACATTTGTTACGTCCTCAAACTTATATAATTCTAATGTTAATACATATATTTGTATTAAATTATAGTCCTTCATTATTTAATTATTCAATGTTTCAATATATTATTCTAATGCTAATCACAATATTGTTTACACTTACATGATAATTTCATTATTCAATTTCTAATCTTCCCTCTAATTATTGCTTTTATCTGATTATATAAAAATGTGTATATTAATAATCCCCCCTCTCTTATTTCTATCTCCATTCTAATTTTTAATCATGCCACCATATTAAAAAAAAGACATTTCCTTTTTACCCCTCATCTCTTATCCAGATTAATACTTTAATTCTTTTTCGCTTTCATTTTAATAAAAAACAATAATAATATTAATCATATTCATTACATTCATCAAGCTAATATAGTTTTGTCAGAATATTTATGAACTGGATGGAGACATGGTAACAAGGTCAGCCAATGAATAGGCATGGCAACAGATCAGCCAATGGGAGCTGAAACAGTTTGGAGTCTGGGCGTGGCTCAGCTCTGAGTCTGTGCAAAAAGGAAACTGAAACTAGTCTGTGTTAAGCTCTGAGCTCTGAAGCTGCAAACTAGTCTCTGTCTGTCTGCAGAACTGAAACTAAGAACTTACTTACAGTATCTCCTCACTACCATGTTGGAAGAATCAGCTGTTGGTACATGTCTTCATGTATTATATGTATATAAAGAAGTTAATGAATCCTGCTGAATCAGTTTGCCTGTGTGTGCTTTCTGGATTTGATTTTGCAACAAACTCTGACAAGTTCTAATATTAATACACATATTTATGTTAATTTTTGCTTTTCCATTATTTAATTATTCAATGTTTCAGTATATTATTCCAATGCCAATCACAATATTATTTAAACATACATACTAATAACACCATTAAATCTCTAATTTTCCGGCTTTCTTATTGCTTTTATTTTATTATATAAAAGTGTATATAATGTTTCCCCATGTTCTTATTTCTCTCTCTATTCTAGCTTTTAGTCATGCCAGCCTTATATTAAAAGACATTTCCTTTCTAACCATCATCTCTTGCCCGCATTAATATTTTAATTCTTATTCATTTTTTGACTTGCATCCAATATTCTTTTCTTAAATCTTTGTTTCTGTCTGCATCCACATCCTGACTATTCAATCTGAATATTCCTCCCATCTCTACCCTCTTCCACTGTCTAGTTTTCAGAGTAACTACCCATACCCATGTCTCCTTTTCAAAAATATCTTCCTGCATCTCCAAGTCTCTTTTTAAAACTCTTAAAGTATTTTCCCCTTGTTTTGTTTCATCAGTCATTTTTTTAATTGTTATCTCCTTATCTTCTTTTATTTGCAGGTTCGTCTGTTCTGTTTTTTCCTTCATCCTTTCTGTTGGCTCCTCCCTTTCCTGGGCATCTTGATCTTTACTTATTGTCCCTTGTAGTATATTGTCCTGCTTTCCCTCTATGTGATGCATTATTTCCTTAATCTCCTTGTGGTTTCTTATAATGTCTGTCAGAGTGTGCACAGTGTGACTACTATTTTGAGACAACCCAGGAGCAAAATACAGTACTGTTAAGGAATAACCCTTGAGTAGCAAGGGTGTGCACATGAAAGCGGTTGAGAGTAGTTATGAATAAGCACAGTCATCACACAGATACACTGAGTCGTGTTATAGTTTACACAGTCCAATAAACAAAGTCTTCATACCAGTCGTATTAATCATACACAGTAAACAGTTCTTCTAGAGTTGCAAACAGTAAGACAGTAAGTCAGATAGAGATATCAGAGAGCGAGAACAACAAAGAGACAATGTCCTCTTAAGGACATTGGCAACAAAGCTAACCAATCAGGACACAGTATGATGCAATACAGCAGACTTAAAGCTATACAATACAATACAATACAATACACTGCAAACATACATTGATGGTTTATATATTGCCAACCCAACAAGTTAGGTAATAGTCATATTCCCAACTAGTACACAGAGATTTTGTCTTTCAAACAGTGGTTTATCTACAAGTCATATATATATATATATATATATATATATATATATATATATATATATATATATATATATATATGTATACATATACATACACGTGCTAAGCAAAGCCAGGCAATCAATCAATCTTCAACTATAACACAAAGCATACACGGAGAGATTATACACAGAGAACTACAATGGAGATAGAACATGAGGAGAGAGAGACGCTCTCACATGGCCTCCCCTATATAGACAGCTTCTTAAAGTGGCAGTAACCCTGCTGACTCATTCTCATTTCATCATCTCAGTTTACAGCCTTACAGCAGCTGGTCAGCTATTAAATCATCATTAGCTTAACATAACATCCTTTATGCTTTGATACATTAACGCCATATCTTCCAAAGATCCACTCATTTTCCCCTGATGGAGTGTCTCGTCTTATTTTAATAGGTCCCGCTCTTATCCAGTAGTCCAGGAACCATGTCTTCAAACCTAAAATTAATCCTTCAGTCCCCTTTAAGTAGTCCAGGGAGTTGTTCAAAGTCTCTTTAAATCTTCTTTATGAATTAAATCATGTATCACTGGGTGAGGGGAGTTTCCCAGCCACCTTGAAGGAGGCAGTGGTGAGACCCCTCCTCAAGAAACCTGCCTTGGATCCAGCTATTTTGAACAACTTTCGTCCTGTCTCCAACCTTTGCTTTATTGCGAAGGTTGTTGAGAGCATGGTGGCACATCAACTCCCGTTGGCCCTGGATGAAACACTATATCTGGACCCGTGCCAGTTGGGTTTCAGGCCTGGGTACAGCACGGAGATGGCATTGGTCGCACTGGTGGATGATCTCTGGAGGGCTCAGGACAAGGGATATTCCTCTGTCCTGGTCCTATTAGATCTCTCGGTGGCTTTTGATACCATCAACCATGGTATCCTACTGCAACGCCTTGAGGGGTTGGGAGTGGGAGGCACTGTTCTACGGTGGTTCTCCTCTTACCTCTCCGGGTATTCACAAGCGGTGTTGGCAGGGGGACAGAGGTCTGCCCCGAGGCCTCTCACTTGTGGGGTTCCTCAGGGGTCGGTCCTCTCTCCCCTTCTGTTCAACATCTATATGAAGCCGCTGGGCGAGATCATCCGTGGTTTTGGGGTGGGGTATCATCAGTATACTGATGATACCCAACTTTTTATATCCACCCCGAATCAGCCCAGTGATGCCCTCGACGTGATGTCTTGGTGCCTGGAAGCGGTGCGGCTCTGGATGGGGAGGAACAGGCTTCAGATCAACCCTGCCAAGTCAGAGTGGCTGTGGATACCGGCATCTCGGTTCCAAGGGAATATTCCATCGCTGGTTATAGGGGGTGAGGTGTTGCCCCCTGTTGATAGGGTGCGCAACTTGGGCGTCCTCCTGGATTCACGGCTGACTCTGGAAGATCATGTTACGACCGTGACCAGGGGGGCATTTGCCCAGATTCGTCTGGTGCGCCAGTTCCGCCCCTACCTGGACCATGATGCCTTACACACAGTCACTCATGTGCTCATCACCTCCCAGATCGACTACTGCAACACTCTCTACATGGGGCTGCCCCTGAAGACCACTCGGAGGCTTCAGCTGGTGCAGAATGCGGCCGCGCGGGTAGTGATGGGAGTGTCCCAACACTCTCATGTTACACCCCTCCTGCGGGACCTGCATTGGCTACCAGTTGCCCTCCGGGTGAGATTCAAGGTGCTGGTAATCACCTATAAAGCCCTACATGGCTTAAGCCTGGGGTATTTGGCGGACCATCTGTGGCCAGTGACAGCTCCCCATCGCCCGGTGCATTCCCACAGGGAGGGCCTCCTTGGGGTGCCGTCGGCCAGACAACGTTGGCTGGCAACCCCTAGGGAGCGGGCCTTCTCTGTGGGTGCACCTACCCTGTGGAATCAGCTCCCCCTGGGGCTCCGGGTGGCCCCTGACCTTCGCTCTTTCTGCTGTGGCCTTAAAACATGGCTATTTCGCCTGGCCGGCTTGGACTGAAGGGGTTTTAGATGGGATTTTAATGGTTTTTATAGTTTTATAGTTTTATTGGGTACTTTTAAAGGAAGGATTGGACTGTATGTGTTTTATTGTTGTGAGCTGCCCTGAGTCCTTTTGGAGATAGGGCGGCATATAAGTCCAAATAATAAATAAATAACATTCAGGGGTCATTTAATTAGACATTCCTTGTTCTCACATTTAAATCTCCAATAAAGTAGATGCTTATAACTCAGCAAATATCTTCACAATCCTCCAGATAAGTATTGTTTAGTCCATATCCAAAGTCTTGCCAGGCTTGTAAATATACAGTATGTTGTATTTCCTTTCATCAGCAGGTGGCGCTCTCATCTTAAATTTCAATGTTATTGGGAGACTAACCAGTTCCGATCCAATTTAATTTTAATTCAATTTATAAAAGCAGGGTTAACTTTTTAAGTAAATAGTTCCAGCATTTTAAAATGCCTTCCCAAAAACAACGCCTTCCCAATTTCAAAATCCAATTTCCTGTATTTTTAATTTTTTTTTTGTTTTCTTCCCTTGATCTTTTCTTTCCAATTTTGTATTTTTCTCAAAATGCTCAGTCACTGCTTAACAAGTAGCTCTGAGCAAATCGTTCTCCTGGATTTTTCCTTTTGGGGTTAGATTTTGAGTAAAAAGGAATCCTCTCACCCAGTTCCAGACACTGTTCACTAACTCCGCTTCAGCACTGGTCTTAGCTGTTTCTCAGTTGTCCCAACTTCATAGCAGCCATCTTTGGGCTGCCTCTTCTCCTCGTTGTGGCTGAGAGGGAAAAAGAAAGCCCCGGGCCAGGCAGGAGAGATGCATCTCTCTGCGACCTCACAGTGCTCCCCTTTGTTTCACCACCCCTACAGGGCAGATTTGGCTCCTTTTGGAGCCCACCAACGGGAAGAACTCGGCCCAGGAGAGTGGAGACCCACTCACCATGACCGATCCTGCCGCGACATCAGTTGGACGTCCCAGGAAAAAGGGTTTCTGATAGTTAGACAGACCAAGGGCTGGTGCGGAAACTAGTGTTTGTTTGATATTTTCCAAAGTTATAGTTAATGGTCTGGTCCAGGCGACAGAGCCTGGCATTTCCTTAGTGGTCAGCTGGATCAGAGGTTTGACTAATTCCCCAAAGGAGGGAATCCAGGGGCAGCAGAAACCCAGAACACCCATTAGGGCGTGCACTTGCCTCTGTGTGGGGGGGCTTCATTCCTAAAATGGTTTCAGTTCTCCCTGGGGCTAATTTCTATATTTTGGGGAAATGACATAGCCTAGGCAGGTTACTTCTTGTTGCAGATATTGTAATTTTGAAGGAGATGCTTTATGCCCCTTTTGAGCTAAGGATAGGAGCAGGTGATAGGTGTCAACCTTTCAAGTTTGTTCAGTGCTGGATGCCAATAAAAGATCATCCAAATACTGAATCAAAGTTGACCCCCTCAGGGGAGAGATGGAAGAGAGGTCTGCCTGCAAGATCTATGAAAAGAGGGTGGGGGACTCAGTATAACCTTGTGGCAGGTGAGTCCATGTATATTGTTGGTCTTCCCAGGTGAAACGAAATAAGTACTGGAATGACCGGTCTACCGGGATACTAAAGAAAGCAGAGCAGAGATCTATAACCATGAAATATGTGGCTGAGGCTGGGACCTCAGTGATTATTGTGGCTGGGTTTGGCACTACTGGGGCTCAAGGTATCACATGGTTATTTATGAACCTCAAGTTGTGTACGAATCTAAAAATGGGGTTTCCTTCCTGGTCCACCTGTGATTTCTTAACTGGAAAGATAGGGGAAGGACTCCCTGCTCTAAGTATGCCTGTCAGTGTTCCAGAAGAACCCAACTCCAATTAAAAACTCCGTGACAGGCATTTTCTCAAAGTTCCCATTTATTAGAGTAGGTATACTGGCACATCTGGGAAAACCCGAATCTGAGAGTTTCGGGTTTTCCCTCAGTAAATCAAAACCCCAAATCCAGCCCCTGCACCCATCAGTCCATCACATAGTCCAATCACCATCCGTCCCATCTCAACACCACTTCAACCACTCCTTCTCCAGATGCAGGACTGCCATGACCTTGACTGAAAAGAAGAATGCTATTTTGTCCAACTACATTCCCTCTACTAAATCCCCCCTACTAGTTTCCCAAGCACAAGAAGGTGGCAGTGTGGAAGCTTCTGGTGTTAATATGGTTTCCAAAGCTGACAGGCATCCCCCTCCCCCCCCCGAAGGAAAAAAACACACCCTGGAAAATAAAATAGAGAAAACACAAAAAAGGGTTAATGCATTGTTCATCAAACTGCTTAACCCCATCTCCCCCCTCCAAGAGGACCCTTTGGCTTTTCAGGAAATTTATCATGAAACTGTTTTACTAGTCTATCACCTTTCACATCCCAACTTTTTACCCAAGTAACTGTTGTGACCTAGGCCCAAGTAGTTATTATCAGACACAATCAGTCCTAAACAAACATAGTTTATTAGAACAGCTGAGAATTACTTCATTCTCAGCTTAGTCCAAATTAATTCCAAAACAAATTCTTCATAAACAGTCCTTCGGCCTTATCACCAACCTTTGTCTTCTTTGGCAACCTGCCAAAGGCTTTTCTTGGCAAAACCCCACAAAGTTCAGAAGCAAGAGACACTGACAAGAAACAAATGTTGCAACGTTGCTTTCCTACAAAGATCCCAAGAGCCATTGTTGCTCTTTTAAGCCTTCTGGGTGGGGCCAATCATCTCCTGGCCTTACTCCTGAGTCGTCCTTTTTGCTTTAGCTGCTCCTGCCTTCTGGCAGCTCTTCCCATGTGTGCACTAGGAACAGGCTCCTCCTGTTCCTCTGCCTCTCTGCTATCCCCCTCTGGAGGCTCTGGAATCTGTGCATCGCTCCCAGATGGCCCTGGCCCCATCTCTGCCTCCGACACAGAGCCCTCGTCTGAGCCTTCCCCAGACTCCAGGACTGGCCCATTGTCCTCCCCAGCCTCCTCACTGTCCAACTCCACTGCCAGCTCCGCAGGCTGCTGGCGGACCACAAAAGTAGCTTCTGACAAAGGGTACCCTTTCCAGAGTACTAAATACTGTAACCGACCCCAGTGTAATCTAGAGTCAAGAATCTTCTTAACTTCATAATGAGTTTCACCTTGTACTATCATAGGTTTGGGGGGAGCAGCTGGTAAGAGTCTTAAAGTAGATCCTACTGCTGGTTTCAATAAGATGCTGTGAAATACTGCATGTACTTTCCCTAGTATTCGTGGGAGGCTAAGTTGGACAGTTACAGGGTTAATGACTTTCACTATAGGAAAGGGACCAATGAATTTTGGTCCGAATTTCTTGCTAGGTAACCTCAAACTTAGGTATTTAGTTGACAAATACACTTTATCTCCTATTCGAAAAGGCGGCTGGAGGGACCTGTGTTTGTCTGCCTGGGTTTTATATTTCTCAGCTGCTTCTGCTAGAGCTTTCTTAGTATCCTCCCACCCTTTTTGCAATGAGGTTATCCATTCTGTTAGGGACATGGAAGTGAGTGGTTCTCTAGGCAATTCAGGCATAGGCACAAAATCCATGCCAGTAGTTATTCGAAAAGGAGTCAACCCTGTACTACTATATACTGCATTATTATAAGCCACTTCTGCGAATGGTAATAAATCCACCCAGTTTTCTTGTTGATAATTTACATAACATCTAATGTATTGTTCCACCATTGCGTTCAATCATTCCGCCGATCCGTTAGTAGCTGGATGAAAAGCCAAGCTAACCTCCTGGGATGACCCAATGGACCTCAGGAACTCCTTCCAGAACTTAGCAGTAAATTGGACCCCACGATCTGATATTATTTGCCGTGGAATGCCATGTAGCCTGTAAATGTGTTTCATGAAAAGTTTTGCCAGCTTTTTGGCAGAGGGTAGTCCATTGCAGGCAGTGAAGTGTGCTTGTTTGGAGAATAAATCAATGACAGTCCAAATCACCGTATTTCCCCCCACTTTCTGGGAGTTCGACAATAAAGTCCATTGCAATTTCCTCCCAGGGTTTTGTGGGTTCGGCCACTTGCTGGAGAAACCCAGGGGGTTTCCCTGGTCTGGATTTCATGGTGGCACAGATAGTGCAGCTTTTAACATACTCCTCTATGTCGGTTTTCATCCTTGGCCACCAGAATTACCTTCTAACCAAATGGAGGGTTTTAAAAATCCAAAGTGGCCCCCTAGTCGAGAATCATGACTACTGTATGTTTTAGCACCAGTAGTCTCATGCAGCTGGGCACTTTGAAGGGCTCCTTAACCCCCTCTAGGAAATGTCTCCAGGATAAGAGAGCTCATCACACTGCAAAAGCCTCTTTCTCCCATACCGCCCATCTGCGTTCAGTGTCCGTTAATTTTTTTGACACATAAGCACAAGGCATTAATTCGTTTTGAACGTTCCTTTGAAGTAGAACAGCCGCTACCGTCACGTCACTGGCATCAGCTTGGACTATAAAGGGTTTATTTGGATCAGGATGCTGGAGGATCAGCTCCACGGCAAACAAGTGTTTTAAATGTCCCATCTCAACACCACTTCAACCACTCCTTCTCTAGATGTAGGACTGCCATGACCTTGACCGAAAACAAGAATGCTATTTTGTCTAACTACATTCCCTCTACTTAATCCCCCCTACTAGTTTCCCAAGCACAAGAAGGTGGCAGCATGGAAGCTTCCAGTGTTAATATGGCTTCCAAAGCTGACAATGCCTTTATTAATTTTCTGATGGGTTTGACTGCTTCGGCTGGGATCTTGTATTGAGGGATGCAAGGAGGTGGTCCCACTTTTACCTGAATTTTAACCGGGGTTGCCCCTCTTAGTAATCCAAACTCGGTGGCATCCTATCCCCATAGGGAGGAGGACAAATTCGTCAGGTCCTCATGTAGTTGTTCTTTCCCTATCACCAAGAGCTGCACATGTTTAGCAGGAATGTCAAGTGTTAACCCTGTTTTGTTACATTTTATCATGGTTCCTAGTTTGCATAGTAAGTCTCTGCCCATAAGGGACAACGGAGACTGGGGGCAAATGGTGAAGGTGTGATCTAAGGAGAAGGGGTCAATCTCCACCCTCATTTTGTTGATGAATTCAACAGGGATAATTTTTTCCCCAACTCCTATGATGTTGTCCCGAGCCCCGGGTACCACTGAACCCTTGAAGGGAGGTGTGGTGATGAGAGATGAGGTTGCTCTGGTGTCTATTAAGCACTCATACTCTTTCACACCTATCGAAACTGTGATCATGGGTCCCCCTTCCGGGCCTGTCCTCAGGGGAATGGCGAGGCCATTGGCCTGGAACTATGTATTTTCCTTTTCTAGTCATGAGGTTAGGGGGTCACTTTCTCTGTCTGTGTCAGCTTTGGAAGCCATATTAGGACCAGATGCTTCCCCGCTGCCAACTTCTTGTGCTTGGGAAAGTAGGAGGGGGGATTTAGAAGAGTGATTGTAGTTAGACATAATAGCATTCTTCCCTTCAGTCAAGGTCATGGTGTTTATGCATCTAGAGGAGGAGTGGTTGCAGGAATGGCTCAAGTTGGGACGGATGATGATTGGGCCATGTGACAGACTGATGGGTTCAGGGGCTGGATTTGGGGTTTTGATTTACTGAGAGAAAACCCGGAACTCTCAGATTCGGGTTTTCCCAGATGTGCCAGTACACCTACTCTAATAAATGGGACTTTGAGAAATGCTTGTCTTGGAGTTTTAATTGGAGTTGGGGACTTTCTGGAACGCTGAAATTAACCTGAATCCCTAAAATTAATAACAACACCCCAAAAGGGAGCTGTCCGGGGTGCTGAGCCCCAGTATCAACCTGAACCTCGGGTGGTGTGAAGACTCAGCGAAGATGGAGGAGAAAGAGGAGATCGCAGAGGGAGCTGTGGGGACTGATACCAGAGGACTTATCGAGACCCAGTATTCTCCTTCTGAAGAAGTGGTGTGAGCCATTGAAGCTGCAGATACAACGCGAAGGCTAGGCGCTCAGCCCAAGGAGTCAGATTCCTGGAAAAGTTGCCAACTTCAGAAAGTGGACAGGAGGAGAGACTGCCTGAAATTTGTGCCGTGTCCAGCCCAATGAAGTCACCCCACGAGCTGGAATGGAGGGATGTGACAGCTTTGGGATCAGGGGATTCCCGAGACTGGAACCTGCTGCCTCCGTCTTGAAGCCAATCATTGACCAGACTCCCTGAGCGGTTTGAATGGATGGAAGTAGGAAGTTATGCCCCCCCCCCAACCTTCTCAAGTGAGATGGAGCTTAACGCAACCCACTATCCCCCCGTCCCTCCTCCCAAGAGACTGCCAAACTATAAAAGCCAAATGCCAGAAGCTGCAACAGCTGCTTCAGACTGCCCTCCAGGTGAGCCCCAGATTCCCAAGGAATATAAAGACCTGGCCGAGGCATTTAGTGAGGAGGAATGTAATATCTTTCCCCCTCATCGAGCCACTGACTGTGCCATTGAATTAAAACCTGGGGCCAAGTTACCAAAACCCAGAATGTACTCCATGACATGAAGCCATATTAGCACCAGATGCTTCCCCGCTGCCAACTACTTGCGCTTGGGAAAGTAGGAGGGGGGATTTAGAAGAGTGATTGTAGTTAGACATAATAGCATTCTTCCCTTCGGTCAAGGTCATGGTGTTTACGCATCTAGAGGAGGAGTGGTTGCAGGGATGGCTCAAGTTGGGACGGATGATGATTGGGCCATGTGACAGACTGATGGGTGCAGGGGCTGGATTTGGGGTTTTGATTTACTGAGGGAAAACCCGGAACTCTCAGATTTGCAAAACCGTTTTAAATGTCCTTCCTCACCGCACCTATGGCAATGCTGGCACCCATCCTGGGACCAGCCTTCTTTCTCACACTGTCAGCATTTCGACCAACTATCAAAGGCTTGGTGGTTTATTTGTCTGGTGTTATTGTGCATGGCTGCAAAAACTTGCAGCTCCTCTTTTCTTTCTGCCCTCCTTTTCTTATTTCTTTCTTTTTCTTTCTCTGCTTCCTTCCTTCCTTTTTCTTCCTCTTTTAGTTTCTCTCTCTGGTCATAAACAAAGTTTGTGATCCTGCACAACTCTGATATTTCTAAGGTGGACCAAGTTTGATACAATGTGATGGAAGTGTTCCCAAATGTCGCTAGCTGATTGGTTGACAAAAGCAGAGGCAAGAATTCTCTGAACTTTTTGGCAGCTTAGATCTAGCTGGGGATAAGTTACTGCTTCCTTTAAGAGATGGACCCAAAAGGCTGTTGTGACCAAGGCTCAAGTAGTGATTACCAAACACAATTCAGTCCTCAACAAACTTATTTTATTAAAGCAGCTGAGAATTAATTCATTCTCAGCTTAGTCCAAAACAAAATTCTTAATAACCAGTCTGTTGCCCTTATCACCAACCTTTGATGTCTTTGGCAACTGGTCAAAGGCTTTTCTTGGCAAAACCCCCACAAAGTTCAAGAGACGCTGACAAGAAGCACGGGAATCAACGTTGCTTTTCTACAAAGAACCCAACGGCTTGTTGCTGCTCTTTTAAACCTTATGGGAGTGGCCAATCATCTTCTGGCCTTACTCCCGAGTTGTCCTTTTTTCTTCATCTGCTCTTGCCTTCTGGCAGCTCTTCGCATGCGTGCACTAGGAACAGGCTCCTCCTGTTCCTCTGCCTCTCTGCTGTCTGCCTCTGGAGGCTCCGGAGTCCGTGCATCGCTCCCAGATGGCCCTGGCCCCATCTCTGCCTCCGATGCAGAGCCCTCATCCGGGCCTTCCCCTGACTCCAGGACTGGCCCATTGTCCTCCCCAGCCTCCTCACTGTCTGACTCCGTTGCCAGGTCCACAGGCTGCTGGCGGACCACAACAAAGGCATCAGGGTTTTCCTTTTCTCTTTGGGTCATTTTCTGGAATTCAGACCAATTTAAGGGCTTTTTCCCTATCTCCTGCAGGGCTTCTAGTAGGAGTTCTTCTAGTTTTCTTTGGCCCTATTCTATTCATCCCAATGATTGGCATCGTTATAGTGTAGTGGCCAGGCGACTTGTGCAGGGGCTACTTGCCCTGGGGTATTTATGATTGGCTGCTTGGCTATTTCCTCTGTTTTCTCAAATAGTTTCAGTAGTTCATCTTTAGTTAAAAAGACATGCAGCAACTGAGTCATGTTTCCCCAAGATGGATTGTGGCTACCCACTATAGACTTTAAGGTCCAGATCACCATTTGGGGGTCTGATCTGAAAGTTGGGGTGTCCCTTTTCCATATAACAAGATCAGATGCTGAGAAAGGTGTATGTGTTAAAATGTATTCAAGTTGGCCTCTTCCCCTTCTCGGCACGGGTTTGCTTAACAGGGGGGCCATGACCCTTGCTTCACATTTATCTTCTGGGTAAAGGCTTTCCGTTTTGGCTTGTCCCTTCCCTGTATTTGAGTCCCTAAATCTGGATAGCTCAGCCCAGCAGTACCAGTAAAGTGTCTGGCTGGGTTTAATCTTAGACCTAAGTGCTTTCAGAGTTTTTAAATCAAATGTACCACTCTCTGGCCAAATATGTCTCCCAGTGTCATCTCTAAGCAAAGCCCATTGCTTACATATTGTTGTGGTCCGCCAGCAGCCTGCGGACCTGGCAGCGGAGTTGGACAGTGAGGAGGCTGGGGAGGACAATGGGCCAGTCCTGGAGTCAGGGGAAGGCCCAGACAAGGGCTCTGCATCAGAGGCAGAGATGGGGCCAGGGCCATCTGGGAGCAATGTGCGGACTCCGGAGCCTCCAGAGGTGGAGAGCAGAGAGGCAGAGGAACAGGAGGAGCCTGTTCCTAGTGCACACATGCGAAGAGCTGCCAGAAGGCAAGAGCAGATGAAGAAAAAAGGACAACTCAGGAGTAAGGCCAGAAGATGATTGGCCATTCCCATAAGGTTTAAAAGAGCAGCAACGAGCCATTGGGTTCTTTGTAGAAAAGCAACATTGGTTCCCATGCTTCTTGTCAGCGTCTCTTGAACTTTGTGAGGTTTTTGCCAAGAAAAGCCTTTGGCAGGTTGCCAAAGACATCAAAGATTGGTGATAAGGCCGACGGACTGGTTATTAAGAATTTTGTTTTGGACTAAGCTGAGAATGAATTAATTCTCAGCTGTTTTAATAAAATAAGTTTGTTGAGGACTGAATTGTGTTTGGTAATAACTACTTGGGCCTCGGTCAAAACACATATTTCCTTTGCTCCCTTTGTTGTGACCCAGGCCCAAGTAAGTAGTAGGAAAATCAGTCAGTGAAAAAACAAATAAACTTTATTCGAACAGCTGAGAATTACTTCATTCCCAGTGTCGTTCAACTAAATTAAAGCAAATTCCTTCCAACACAAATTCCTCAGTCCTATCGCAAACCTTAGTCCATTTAGGCAAACTGCCAAAGGCCTTTCTTGGCAAACGTTCAGAAGTCACAGATACAAAAATAAATACAAGACGTAGACGAAGAAGAAGAAGAAGCTACCAACATTGTTTTCCGGCAAAGCCCAAACACAGTTGCTGGTCTGTTTTAAGCCTTATGGGTGGGGCCAATCATCTCTTGACCCTACTCCCGAGTTGTCCTCTTTGCTTGAGCTGCTCTTGCCTTCTGGCAGCTCTTCTCATGCGTGCATTAGGAACAGGCTCCTCCTGTTCCTCTGCCTCACTCCTATCAGTCTCTGGAGGCTCTGGAGTCCGCACCTCACTCCCCAATGGCCCTGGCCCCATCTCTGCCTCTGACGCAGAGCCCTCATCCAGGCCTTCCCCAGCCTCCAGGACTGTCCCATGTTCTTCCTCAGCCTCATCGCTGTCTGACTCCGCTGCCAGCTCCGCAGGCTGCTGGCGGACCACAACACTCTTTTTGTTCATACTGGCCAGGACGGGCATCTGCCTCTCGTCCCATGCCTCGAGCAAATCTCCTAGGGTGGTTCCTGTCACAACCCTCGAGCTACAGCTTCCCATGTTCCCCTTCCGATGTGGGGCTCACTTTGGCTTAGCTGGGTCACCGCCCTCAGTGTGTTGCTTATCATGTTCATCCATACTAGAAAGGAATTAAAAATGTTGTGCCTAATATTGGTGATAAAATATACAGTTGACTTAATTCTGAAACAGCTCGATGAAACATAAATCTGCAGGTATGTATAACCTCTACTACTCAACATACTGAAATGATCACCTGTAATAAAGAATCTGAAATGATCACCATGGCCAATAAAATAGAATGGTTTTAAAGAAATGCAATTTTCACACCTTACAGATTTTTCTCCTCAAGGATCAAAATGTTTTGTGACCCTGTAGTTTAAAGACCACTTTTATATATTTCTGGCACAGAGTGTACACAAATAGCCTTCTAGTTGAGATCTAGCAAAAAAATCTAGGATACTTTCTGAAGGCCAATTACTTACTCCATCACCCCAATTAAAAAGGAGATATATGGGGAAAAATCCACTCATGTAAGCTGTTAGGGTACTTCTGTTGCTGTTTCCTAAATGTGTCCTAAAAGCTCACAGGTAAGCAAAATTGGGAATATAATGGGTCAAGAACTGTAAGACTTTTTATGACAATAAATGATAAATATAAAGATCATTTAGTGAATCTAACTTTTGTTTTCAACAGCCATCTCTCTAGATACCTTTGGAAATTTCCCAGAAGTCATGTTTTATAGCAAACTCCTATTACAAAAAGCTCTTGACAATGGTAGGGTGTCCTTTGTTAGTTCTTCTACAGTTGGTATTCAGAGACATTCTACCTAAACATGAAAACACAATTTATATCCTCAGCACATTTATCTATTGTTTTTTAAAAGCATTTCAGTACATCTAGCATTTTCTGATGGTGGCATTTGGCAACATTTGATAGTTCACCATGCATTCGTTTTTATTCTGATTTGAGTTCCAGTTTACAATGCTGCTACTCAAAGGAGCTAGAACATTTTATGAAAATGCAAACAAGCCACCACAAGGTTCTGAAATTATGATTATCCTTCCATTAAAATGAGCCAAGGAAAGGAAAGCAGTGGGGGCATAAAACCACATTTGCCAAGGTCACTTTAACCATTTAGTTCTGTGAGGATAAGAAGTTATGCCAAGGGAAGAAAATGCATGAAACCACGTACAAAATAAAGCTGTACGATGTTAATTTCCTCCAGCTATCCTTCAAAGGTCAATTAAATTATACCTTGATTTATCTACTGTATATTAAAGAGCCTTGAAGTCCCAAAACCTGACAGAGAGGACAAACAAATATTATACAGAGCTGACAGAAACAAACCCTCTTTTTGGAGCTTTTTAAAGCTTCCTGAGAATGATGACTTATATTCAGTATTATTCCTTTAAAGGCAAAATCTATATTTATCTTGAGAATGCCATTGCTTCTTCTGAGAAATCTTGAAGTATGAGATGGCAACTCTGTTATTATTTACCATGTTTCTCTGCTTTTAACCTCCGTATGTTAATTTGTAGCTATGCACGATAAATTACAAGGTTAACCGTAGCACTGGCTAGAACGCTAGATATTGCTATGCTGTGAATATGGCAAGCCAAAGGTCCTGTTTTTCAGTGCCACACTAATCATGAATTCTCAAACTAAAAGGCATCTGAATCTACCAGGGACACAGCTTTATTCATCTGTGCCTGGACCTTTAAATGAGGACCCAGTTTGTGGGGGCAATAAGCTGACTTTGTATAAAATATACAAAAGAATGAAGGCTATTGCTTAACGCATTGTAAGCCGCCCTGAGTCTCCGGAGAAGGGCGGCATATAAATCAAATTAAAAAAAAAAACAAAAACAGCTGTGAGTTGTACCCAAACTAAGCAGATGATTTGACTGGTTCTATGAAGCCCTACAAAACCTTCTAGAATTAACACCAAGAAATGATGTCCTTATCATCATGGGGGATTGGAATGCTAAAGTAGGAAGCCAAAAGATAACTGGAATAACAGGCAAGTTTGGCCTTGGAGTACAAAATGAAGCAGGGCACAGGCTGGTAGAATTTTGTCAAGAGAATACAATGCAGGGGTGAAATGCTACTGGTTCGGGGTGGTTCTCCCGAACTGGTAGTGAAAATGCTACTGGTTCGCCCAAACCGGTAGTTAAAAAATGCTTTAAAAAGTAAAAAAAAAAAAAAAAAAAAAAAAAAAGTTCGGGGGACTTCCGGTTGGCGCCGCGGGGACACAGACGGAGAAATGGCGAGCTCCGCTGAGCCCTGCCAAATCCCCTCTGCTAAGCTGCCGCCGATAGGTCTGCGGACCTCCCCTGTCTTGTAGGGACAGGGGGACAAGAAGGAATGCCTTGGGCGGCCGAGAGGAACGGGCAGGTTCCTCGGGGCCGGAGGCTTCTCCTTCACGTCGGCGGCAGTGGAACAGCAGCCATGGCGGCTGCCCTGAAACCGCGGCAACCAGGAACAAGGATTGTGCTGGAGGAAGACAATGAAGAAAGAGCAAAGATCATGAAGCCGGGTGAGTGACACCAACCCAGGCAATATAACATACCTATTTGGAATTATTGGAAAATAAAACCCCAAAATTAAAAGCGGCTGCTGGACTGCAGGGCTTAAAGATTGAAAAGAAAAAAAAATGGGTAAAAGACCCGAATTGAATTTTGTTGCAGTAAACTTAAATTGGATGATTTGGCATTAATAAATTTCTGAAATTTGACTGTGCCTTTAACTGGAGTGGATAGGAGAAATGGATATTCCTGAGAATTAATGCCTCTAAAAGAAAATGAAGCTAATGAAGCTAATGAAGATAGACGGATGGATGGCTACAAAATAGCCATGGAGTCTGCAGTGACTAAGCAGGGAAGTGGATTGAAGAGATTTCCCTTTCTGGGTGGAAAAGAAACATGTTAATTGGCTTTTTACCTTGGATTACTTGAAATTAATATTGGATATAAGAATTTTGGAGATTCCTACTCTGTCCCAGATTATTTTAAGAAAGAAGAAAGAAGAAAGAAAGAACATTTTGGATTTTAACAATGGAGACTGACAAAACTGTAAACAAAAGCTAGGTGTGGCATAGTCAACAAAGACAGGAAGCTGATGCACTATGCTTGGAACAGACATTTTAAAAGTTTTAAAGGGACATACAGAAATTCTTTATTTTGAACTGATGAACCTTGAAATAGAGCACTTTGGACAGAGAGGAAAAGGAAGAAAAGGAAGAATTAAAGTGGATAAATTTAAATGTGACTAACTGAAATGTAAAGTTTAAAAGCCTATGTATATATGATAAAGTTTAAAAGCCTAGGTATATATGATTTTTGGATAAAAACAGGAAGGGTTGTGAAATAATAAAAATAGAAAATAAGAGGTGGCTATTAAAATAGTGGATGATATCAAGGGGATAAAAATAATAAAGAAGAATATATTTTGAGGCAGGAAAATTTTAAGAAAATGTACTGTTTGATGTAATATGTTTTAATTTTAATTTGCAAACAAATGTTAAACTGATGAATAAGGATTGATTGAACAAAATACAAGATACACAGATGCTAGTGATTAGTCTTGAATTAAGGTAATACAAGTTGGAAATGATGACTATTATGAAATATACGGAGATTTAAACTGAAAGAGTAGGATGGAAAAATGATATAAAACAGATAATTATATTACAGTTAAAATGTGTGGGATGGATACCAACTAGATAAGAGTTTGAGACTCGGTGGAAATACGTTGGAAATTAACTAGAAGTGCTGGAAATCAGCTAAACAAATAGGAGGAGTGCTGGAGGGAATTATGCTGGACACCAGCCAAACAATGGAGGGAGTTAAGGAGGAGACTATGCTTGAAATCAGCCCTTAAAATGCTGGAAACAGCCAAACAAATAGGAGGAGAGTTGGAGGAGACTATGCTGGAAATCAGCCAAACAATGGAGGGAGTTAAGGAGGAGACTATGCTGGAAATCAGCCCTTAAAATGCTGGAAACAGCCAAACAAATAGGAGGAGAGTTGGAGGAGACTATGCTGGAAATCAGCCAAACAATGGAGGGAGTTAAGGAGGAGACTATGCTGGAAATCAGCCCACAAAATGCTGGAAACAGTCAAACAAATAGGAGGAGAGTTGGAGGAGATTGAGGAACTATTCTGAAATTAACTAAATAGTTGGTGTTTTGGAGGGGATCAAGCTGAGAATTAATCAAATAGAATAAACTGGAAGATAGTTAAATATTAGAGGGAGATATAGTGGAAAATATATTAGAAATTGGAGTAAATAAAATATGTCTTTGTTGCAGGAAAAGAAACGGAACCAGGCCAAGCTCTTCAATGCAGGAAAGAGTTTATTGTGCACGGTTCAAACAGTCCAAAGACAAGCAAAAAGTCTGAACCCCGATGGCTTCTTCTGGCCATGTATTTATACAATTAAAGGCAGAATCATTACAAAGAGTGATACATTTCACACGTAGAAGTTGCCCTTTCATCTATCTCTAGGAAAGGAAATAACAATCCTCTTCTCACATACTCAGGTTCTCTGCTCCGGAGCTCAAGACATAACAAACGGAGATAAGAGGCTTGAAGACGCCTCAAGGGCAGTAAAGGAAGCAGCACTTCTTATCTGGGGATATGCATGACATTTGGGATGCAATAAACAGTAAACAACAGGATGTAACTGTTTAGGGTCAGTTTGCCCTTTTACAATTCTGTACCTACGTCAAATACCTTTTGCCAGCTTAGCACCTTGGCACGGAAGAGGCACTTCTGTCTTGTCCAAAGATTTAGAATTATAATATTTGAATTTTGTCCCAATATCGGATTTTAGCCTAGCTCATCTTTGTGAGAAATCTGTGTAATATGTAAACTGGGAGAAAAAAAAAACTAAGGTAAACTGATTTGAGGATAAGGGTCAAAGGATTAAAATTAGACAAAATGTTGTTTTATAAAATATAATAAAAATGGAGTGGTATTGAATTGAAACTAAGAATAAATGGTGATAAAATTGTAAGGTAAACACTTAACAAGAGGTTAGAATATTGTAAAAATTATTTTGATATGACTTGTATAAGATATAAGGTAAAGAAGAATAAAGATATGTTTAGAATTGTTATGCAGATGTAAAAATGAGTGAAAGTGAATTTGAAACTAATTTTGGATAGATATAATGGATTTATATAGATGAAAATGTTAAATTTGAGGTAAAATTGGTTTTTTCTTAAGTTTTGAATTTTTTTATCTTCTTTTCTTTTCTTTTTTTGTTTACTTATTAAAGATGTAATGGAAATTGTGAATTGAGCTTGTGAAAGGAATGTAAGCGTGGTAACCATCTATGACCGGATCAAGATTTTTGCTCTTGAAAGTTATGTTTTTATGTTTAAATTTGGAAAAAATAAATAAAAAATATTTACAAAAAAAAAAAAAGTAAAAAAAAAGTTCTGACAATCACGTGGCACAGCTGATTGATAGTCTTGTCTCCGCACAAGAACTTTTGGATTAGCTGAGGGGCGCAGAGGAAGACCACAGCAGTAAGGAGGAACTGGATATAGCCTCCCAGGAAGAAATCAATGTACAGTTAAGAAAATCCAAAGAAGGAACACCAGAGGAAAAGGAGTTAGAAGAGAAGGAAGTTAAAGAAACCAAAGGAAAGAGACAAAGACCACAAAGAGCCGTAAGGACAAATAAGAACTAGGTAGTTAGTTGGAAAATGGAGGGTTGGAAATTGCTGTCTGTCAACGTCAATGGTCTAAATAATGGAGGGAAGAGGAAACATATATTCTCAAAACTAATAAAATTTAATCCGGAAATAATATGCCTCCAAGAAGTTCATATAAAGAGAGAGGAGAGGAAATATTTGGAATTTGTGAAATTCGGCAAAACCTTTACCTCTCTAGCGGAGAAAAAAAAAGGGGGGCATAGCATTATATGTAAAAAAGGAATTGCCGCTGAACTTAAATATTCAGATGATAAAGGGAGATTACTGGCAATTGAAATCAAGAGGTGCAGTATCCCAATTTTAGTAGTAGCCATTTATGCTCCAAATAGGAATTTAGGAGAATTTTACATGAAATTAGGTCACATAATAGATGAATTGGAGTATAGGAATATTTGCATTATCGGGGATTTTAACGGGGTAGTAAACCCGGAAATGGATTATAAGAGTGGAATAGAGAAAAAGAACAAAAGGGAAAGGCTCCCCAAAACTTTTTTTGACTTAGTCGATGAGCACAATTTAGTAGATCTTTGGTGAGTATTACATCCGAACGATAAGCAATTCACTTGTTATTCAAACCCTCAGAAGTCCTGGTCAAGGATCGACATGGTTTGGGTCAGTAGAAGTTTGGGGTTAGAAATCCACTCAGTAGAAATCACCCCAAATGTATGGGCCGATCACAACCCATTAGAGATAAAGTGGGAGAGCCCAAACAGGATTAAACGAAGGAGATGGAGATTAAATACCCATATCCTCAGAGATGTAGGGTTTACCAAAAAGCTCCAGAGAGATTTAAAATTGTTCTTTGTGGAGAATGAGAACCAGGAAATTTCCTCAACATGTGTTTGGGATACAATGAAGGCTTACTTAAGAGGGTTAGTAATATCACATAATATATATAATAACAAAGAAAAAAGAAAGGCTCAGAAAGATCTGCTAATCCAGCTGGAAGAAGCAGAAAAGAGACTACAACAAGACCCGAGTGATACTGCAAAAAAAGAACAATGGATGACAACAAGGCATAAATTAAATTTATTGGAACAGGAAGAATTGGCAAAAAAAATCAAACAATCTAAACAATACTATTTTGATAATGCAAACAAACCAGGGAGGTGGCTGTCGTATAAATTAAAAAAAGAGAAGGAGAAGGGGGTTATAGATTGCTTGGAGAATTTGGAAGGCAAAATATTAGAGGATGAGGAGGAGAAACTCGAGTTTGTCAGACAATATTACGAGACCTTATACAGAGAGGAGGAAACTTCAATCAATAGTATCAATCAATATCTTGCCAAAGAGAAACTTCCACAGATAAAGGAGGAAGAAAGGGAAATGCTAAATAGAGAAATTACAACAGAGGAATTGAAGGGGGTAATATCTAAATTAAAGAGCAATAAATCCCCTGGCCAGGAGAATTGTACAAAAATCAGGAATTGGAAGAAATACTCATACCGAAACTGTTGGCAATATGCAATGAGGCCCTGAGAGGCTCCAGGATTCCAGAATCATGGAAGGAGGCGTTCATCACATTGGTAGAAAAAGAAGGTACTGACCCCAAACAAATAAAGAACTATAGGCCGATCTCCTTACTTAATACAGGCTATAAAATATTTATGGGAATATTAGCAGGTAGGATGAAGATAATACTGAATAATTGGATCCACCCCGATCAAAACGGGTTCCTCCCTGGAAGGCAGATTAGAACTAATATGAGAGTGGTGATGGATGTGCTGGAATATTACGAAACACACTCTGAGAAACAGCTGGCCTTGGTCTTTCTCGATGCCCAGAAGGCGTTCGACAACCTAAATTGGGGATTTATGATCCAGCAAATTAAAAGAATGAATTTTGGGGAATACTTCGAGAATGCGATAAAAACAATTTATGATAAGCAGAGCGCAAATATTATACTGAATGGAGATATGACCAAAACTTTCCGGATTGGTAAAGGGGTAAGACAAGGCAGTCCACTCTCTCCACTTTTATTCATATTAGCCCTGGAGGTATTGTTAAGGAAAATTAGGCAAAATAACGAGATAAGAGGATTGGAAATTAGGAATGAAACATTCAAAATTCAAGCATTTGCCGATGATGTAGCGTTGATTATGGAGGACCCGTTAACAACTGGAACAAAAGTATTGAAAGAGTTAGACGAGTATGGGAAGTTATCCGGATTTAAATTAAATAAGACAAAAACTAAAATGTTAACAAAAAATATCCCGATAAGAGAACAGGAAACATTAGCAGAAAATTTGGGCATCCAAACAGTTAAAAAGATTAAATATTTAGGGATTTGGATTACGGCTAGATGTTCAACCTTGAAGGAGGATAATTATATACCATTATGACAAAGATCAAGCAAGATTTGGAACGTTGGGGGAAGTTACAAATATCGCTTTTAGGTAGGATAGCCACCATTAAGATGAGTATCCTCCCCAAATTGATATATTTGTTTCAAATCACACCAGTTAGCATTGATAAAAAATATTTTTCGGATCTAAACAAGATAGTAAGGAAATTTATTTGGGGAGGGAAAAAAACGAGAATTGCGTTACAATCACTGCAGGAAAAAAGGAATAGAGGCGGATTTGGGCTCCCAGTTTGGGAGATATACCACAAAGCTGCCAATTTAGTATGGCTACGAGAGTGGGCCTCATTAAGAAACAAAAGAATTTTACAATTGGAAGGGCATGACCTGCTGAGAGGTTGGCATGCCTATCTCTGGGATAAAGGAAAGGGGGCAGGGATATGTTTCCACCGACACAAAATTAGGGATACATTAATGAAGACATGGAAAGAAATTAGGCATAAACATTATTCAAAAATCCCAAAATGGATCTCCACAATGGAGGCAATGATTTACCCAAATACAATAAGTAGAGAGAAAATGTTCACCTATCAAGACATTCTAGATAACAGTGGCAACTTCAAATCAAATGAGATCTTAAGGGAGCAAGGGATTCATATTGATTGGTGGCCCTATTTACAAATTAAATCCCGATATAGGAAAGACAAGCAGGAAGAGGGAATAGAGACGGGGACAAACAACTTTGATAAGGTATGGTTGGGCAGTGAGAATAAACTATTACCTAAATTATACTCCTACCTGCTTGAATATGATAGAGAAGGAGAAATACTCAAAGATCAAATGATTGCTTGGGGGAAAAATATCGACTCAAAGATAAACTTAGATGATTGGGAAGAAATATGGAACAGCAACCTCAAACTGACGAGAGCAACAAGCTATAAGGAGAATCAGTACAAAATACTGTATAGATGGCATCTAGCACCATCTAGAATTGCAAAGATATATCCGAATGCAAGCCCCAAGTGTTGGAAATGTGGCCATTACCAAGGTACCTTCTACCACATGTGGTGGACATGCCCGGAAGCGAGGAAATTCTGGAAAAAAATACAAAAATGGATCCAAGAAATATTAAATGAGGATATTAACTTTTTGCCTGAAATTTATCTCCTGGGAGTGCTAAAACGAACATTTGTTAAGGAAAAGAAATATTTGATTATTCATATTGTCACAGCTGCTAGACTCTCCTATGCCAGATATTGGAAAGAGAAAAGATGTCCAACCGAGGAACAGATAGTCAATAAAATATTGGATTGCTCAGAAATGTGCAGATTAACATATGTGTTAAACGGGAAGGAGGACTCAGAATTCTACACGATTTGGGATCTGTGGTATAGGTGGTTGAAAAATAAATGCAAAAGTTAACTCTTATGAGGGACAATGTATAACTATTAATTAAATCTATATATTATTGTATCTTAATTTCATTGTAATTGATTTTATAAAAACCTATGTATAAATTGTATAATATTTATATAATTCATTAGATACTGCACCTGTAAATATACAATATGACTACAGGTTGCCGAACCATAAAGTTTGAATTGTAATACATTCTTTATTCAATAAAATTTAAAAAAAAAAAAAATATTGGAAAAAATAAAAAATATTTACAAAAAAAAAGTAAAAAAAAGTTCTGACGATCACGTGGCACAGCTGATCCTTGGAACTTTTTTTAAACTTTTTTTTTAGCATTTTTTTTACTACCGGTTCGGGCAATAGGTAGTAAAAAAATGCTTTAAAAAAGTTAAAAAAAAAAAAGGTTCTGACAATCAGCTGTGACAATCAGCTGTGCCGTGCAATCATTGGAACTTTTTTTAAAAAACTTTTTAAAGCATTTTTTTATTACCTATTGCCCAAACCGGTATTTTTGTGTAAAATGTGATTGTTTGTTTTTGAGGTCTCTGTGTCTCTGTGAGGTTCCTGCTTGTTGCAGGGGCCATTTTGTGTGAAGTCCAGCTGCTTTTGCATTGTGTGTGAGTCAGTTGTGTAGCTTTTGTGTTATTTTTGTGTAAAGTGTGATAGTTGGTTTTCCTGGTTACATGACCACCAAGCCACACCCACCCAGTCACATGACCACCAAGCCACGCCCACAGAACCGGTAGGGAAAATTTCTGAATTTCACCACTAATACAATGGTCATAGGAAAAACTCTTTTCCAACAACCCAAGAGACGACTGTACACATGGACATCACCAGACGGTCAACACAGAAATCAGATTGACTATATGCTCTGCAGCCAAAGATGGAGAAGCTCTATACAGTCAGTAAAAACAAGACCAGGAGCTGACTGTGGCTCAGATCATGAGCTTCTCATTGCAAAATTTAGGCTTAAATTGAAGAAAGTAGGGAAAAGCACTAGGCCACTCAGGTATGAGCTAAATCATATCCCTGATGAATACACAGTAGAGGTGACAAATAGATTTAAGGAATTAGATCTGATAGACAAGAGTGCCTGAAGAACTATGGACAGAGGTTCGCAACATTGTACAAGGGGTAGCAACTAAAACCATCCCAAAGAAAAAGAAATGCAAGAAAGCAAAATGGCTGTCTGAGGAAGCTTTACAAATAGCTGAGGAAAGAAGGGAAGCAAAAGGCAAGGGAGAAAGAGAAAGATACACACAATTAAATGCAGAATTCCAGAAAATAGCTAGAAGAGATAAGAATGCCTTCTTAAATGAACAGTGCAAAGAAATAGAAGAAAACAATAGAATAGGGAGAACCAGAGATCTCTTCAAGAAAATTGGAGATATGAAGGGAACATTTCATGCAAAGATGGGCATGATAAAGGACCAAAATGGCAGGGACCTAACAGAGACAGAAGAGATTAAGAAAAGGTGGCAAAATTACACAGAAGAACTATACAAGAAGGAGCTTAAGGTCCCTGATAACCACAATGGGTTGGTCACTGACCTCGAGCCAGACATCCTAGAATGTGAAGTCAAATGGACCTTAGGAAATCTGAACAACAACAAAACTAGTGGAGGTGACAGTATTCCAGCTGAGCTATTCAAAATCTTAAAAGACGATGCAGTAAAAGTGCTACACTCAATTTGCCAGCAAATTTGGAAAAGTCAACAGTGGCCACAGGATTGGAAAAGGTCAGTTTGCATTCCAATGTTGTGGTCCACCAGCAGCCTGCGGAGCTGGCAGCGGAGTCGGACAGTGAGGAGGCTGAGGAAGAACATGGACCAGTCCTGGAGGCTGGGGAAGGCCTGGATGAGGGCTCTGCGTCAGAGGCAGAGATGGGGCCAGGGCCATCGGGGAGTGATGTGCGGACTCCGGAGCCTCCAGAGGCTGACAGCAGAGAGGCAGAGGAACATGAGAAGAGCTGCCAGAAGGCAAGAGCAGCTAAAGCAAAAAGGACAACTTGGGAGTAAGGCCAAGAGATGATTGGCCCCTCCCATAAGGCTTAAAAGACCAGCAATGGCTCTTGGGCTCTTTGTCGGAAAACAATGTTGATAGATCTGTTTCTTGTCTTGCTGCATTTATTTCTTGTTGGCGTCTTCTGCTTCTGAACTTTTGCCAAGAAAAGCCTTTGGCAGGTTGCCTAATTAGACCAAGGTTGGTGATAAGGCTGAAGAATTGTGTTATGAAGAATTTGTTTTAATTTTCGGGGGCGTGGCCAGCATCGTAGCGGGATGACGGACTCTTTGGGGGCTCCCAAAGAGTCATCGATATCCCCACTGTCCAAGGGCCCTCTGTGACCTAAGTCGTCCTGTAGGGATGACCAACAAGAGGAGCATGTACCGGTCAACTCAGGGAGATTGCAAACTCCCTGGAAAGACCGGAAGAAGCTCCTGTTGTGGCCCGTACGCGGCCTGTGTGGCTGGTGGCTGATTCGGACAGCGAGGAGGCTGGTATGGTGCTGCACCAGAAGCCTGTGCAGCTGGCACTCGAGTCGGACAATGAGGCTGGAGAAGATGTGGTGCCAGAGGCAGGGATTCAGCCAGGGCCTTCAGAACCTCCAGAAGCTCCCTTAAGTGAAGAGGACAAAGAGGAGGAGCCTCTTCTCAATGCACGGGCATGCAGAACTGCCAAAAGGCAGGAGTGGCTCCTCAGGAGGAGGTCTCCTCGAGAGTAAGGCTTGGGGCTAATTGACCACTCCATTAGCCTATTTAAGGAGGAAGGCCGACTGAAGCAATTTGCAGGGAACAACTTCGTTCACTCTCCTTCGTGCCTTGATCTTAGTTCTTTGCAAATTGCTTCTGGGCTTTCTGCCAACCATAGTAAGATTAAGATTATTCTTTAGATTCTTGTAGGCTGTTAAGAAAGTTAATTAACAGCCTTTGTTTGGATAAAAAACCTTATTTAATTTAGTAAAACTAAGGTTTGTACAGACTTTGTGTGTGCTGCGTTCTTTGGGGTTTGTAGCTGGGGCAGAACAGCTCCTCAAATCGGACACCAAGGGAAAGCGACCTAGAAGTTGCTAAAAAGCTGGGGTGGCTGCAACAAAAGAGAAAGTGAAGAACCAGCCTGTGACATCGAGGTGAGGTCAATTTAATTTGATTGTTTAGAAAGTTTCTCTTTAATCTACCTGGAAGATCTATAGGGTGGAGAAGATTGGCTAAGAGTGAGGAGTGGGCGCGGGTGTGTACTCGCACTCACATCTGGAAATTTAGGCGGCAAGGAATGTGTGACTGAAAGCCTATTAAATTTTTACTAAATTTTTATTGGAAAAAAAAAAAGAAAAGACGATTTGGGGACTGTAAAAACAATTGGAGATTAAGGTTTTAAATGAACTGAATGGAATATACATTTTTTTGAATGGACTGTTACAATGCTGATTGCTTAAACAATATTTTGTTTAAAGAAGTGAAAGTACTGAAAGTATTGAGCTGAGACAAAAAGTTAACCTGCAGTGCCATCTAGTGGCAGAAGAAAAAGCAAAAGAAAGACATACTGTATATACTTTGAAAAAAACCTAGCAAATAGCTGACCTTGACATTTTGACTAGAAAATAATAAAACAGCTGTGAAGAGTGAAGATTAGACTCTAAACTGGCTTTGAAATTTTTTTTCTCTTGGCCTTGTGGATTGTAACTTTTTATTTTTTTTTCTGGGCTGATTAGTTTTGCTTTGAGAACTTAAAAAAAAGCCTTTAGGCTTGTCTTTTTATTTTTTTCTCTCTCTTTGGTTAGAGATTTTTTATTGAACTTAATGGAATTGGTTCTTTAAGTATTGTTTTCTGTGGATTAAGACTTGAAGAGTCAGAAGAAATTTTCTTAACCTTTTTATCTTTTTTTTTCTTTTTTTGCCAAATTGATTTTCCCATGGACTTTTATTTTTGATTTTGATTTTAAAATTTTGATTTTTTACTTTTTTTTTGAGACAGTTGGATTATAATTTTTCTTTTTCTCCCCTCCCCCATCTTGTTACTTTTTTTTTTTTTTTTTACATTTTTGAAGGGTGGGGATGGTTTGAGACCTTTTTTATTTTATTTTATGCTATCTTATTCTATTTTTGCTAATTCAATCATTGGTTGAATTAGATAATTGAACTATAACCAAACCACAAGTGGATTATAAATTATTTGGAAAAGTGGAAATGAAGAAATTTACAGCTCATTTTCATCCAGCATCAAGTCCCTCAGCGGCAGAAACGCAGAAAACTTCAGAGATGATGGAACTACGAAATTTTATGCAATCGCTTCATGATGATATAAAACAGGAATTAAAAGAAATGAAAGAAATGATGGGGAAGAACGAGGAGAGAATCCAGAAAGTAGAAGAAAAAGCAGAAATGACAGAAAAAAAAGTTGAGTAATTAGAAGAAAAATTGGTTCTAACAGACAAATCACAAGAAAGAACAATTATCCTGTTGGAAATGGAACGTTCTGAATTCTATTTAAGATTCCAAAACATAGAAGAAGAAAAAGGAGAAAATCTATCAGAGGTAATTGCAGAGATTTTGGCTGAAGCCTTGGAACAATCCAAGGAAAAGATTTTAAGTGAGATCGATGAAGCGTTCAGAGTATATACTAGATATGCAATAAGGAATAAATTACCAAGAGAAGTGCATGTAAGATTCACAAAGAGGGCAATGAAAACAGAGATATTACAAGCAGCAAGGATCACAGCACTGAAACTCAAAGATAAAGAACTTGTGGTTTTAAGACAAATACCCAGAAGAGTTAGAGATTTGAGGAGAGAATACCAATTTCTAACAAAATTCTTAATAGGAGTGAGCTTTAGATGGTTAATACCTGAAGGAATTATTGTGACATGGCAAGAACAAAGACACAGACTTGATTCGATTGAGAAAGTGAAATTATTCTATCAACAATTTTGTGGACCATTGGAAGATTTGGGAGCTGTAGGTGTTACAAAAGAGAAAGATGAAGAAAAGGATAAAGAGGAAAAAGCTAAAGAGGAAAGGACCCTAAGAGAAGGGGCGAGAGCTAACAACCCATTGGAACAAAGAGAGACTAGGGCCATGTTGGCGAACCTATGGCACGCGTGCCGGAAGTGGCACGCAGAGCCATTTCACCTGGCACGCGAGGCATCGCCCATTCCTCTTCCAGGTTTCTAGCACAGGCATGCGCATCGGCCAGCTAGTCTTCTGGTTACTGGTGCGCATGCGCGCGTGACAATCAGCTGACCTTCACGTGTGTGGCAGTGCCAGAAACCGGCCAGCTGATTGTTGCGTATGCATGTGTGCCAGTAAACAGAAGACTAGCTGGCCGGTGCACATGCGTGCCCCAGGACATCCACCCCCTTGCCAGCCAGGAGCACTTCCCCAGTCGCTTGCCTGCACCCACTCGCCTGCCTGCCTACCTTGTCATCGACACTGCGAGGAAAGGCCCTGAAGCTGCACTGCCTGGGATCCACATGGGCTGCCGCAGGGAGGAAGGGAAGCCCCGGCCAGCCAGTCCTTGCTGCCGCCACGCCTTTGCCCCTGGCAACGGGGGTTCTCTCACTGCCGCTTCCCCAGCGGCAGCAGGAATAGTGGCCTGGGGCTTCCCTCCCTCCCCGCCAGAGGTTTGGGACCGCTCGGGCGGGGAGACAGGGAAACCCCGGCCTAGCCGTCAGCTCTCCTCCTTTTCTTCTTCTGGGTTCTGGTGTGCCCCCTCACCCCTCGCAGCCAGGAAAAGGAGAAGTAAGCTGCGCCCACGGGGACTGGAGGAGAGTGCGGTAAATGGTAAGAGGCCTGCCGGCTGGGAAGCAGTCATACTCCCTTGGAAGAAGTGGCTGGAGAGTGTTGCACCAACCTTTGCCGGCATGAATGGCCATGCTGGATGCTGTCCGGAGCTCGAGGCTGGCAGGAGGAGGAGGAGCAGCATTGGCAGACTGTTTGTGCCAGCAAAGTTTGGTGCAGGAGCCTTTCCAGGCCCAAAACAGGGCACGGGGGGCATATGTGTGGGTGGTGGCGGCAGCATCTTGACTGGGCCACTTCGGCCTCCAAATGCGCGGACTCCGCCGCCCTGCCTGGGCTCCTCCTGCTGGGAGCCGCTGGACGAGCAGGTGCGGCTGGCGGGGCTTTGGTGGACCAGCAGCCGGTGAGGGTGGGGGGGATGGGCTGCCTGCGCAGGTGACCACATGGCCGCCATCAAAGCAGGGCTGAGAAACCCTCTTGGCTCGCTCCGCCAGTCGCACGTGTCCCCTAGACTGGGCGTCGCAACCTCCCCCTGTGGCAGCCGGAGAGCCTGGCTCGGTGGCGGGAGTCGGGCGGGGGTGCTGTGCCACCTGCGGTTGGACCCGTCACCCGATCTCCACCATGCCCGCTGCTGCGCTGCCAGCCGAGCCAACGCCGGAGAAGGACCAGCGGGCAGGGCAGCCAGCCACCCTTCTGCTCCTTCCCCGGCATTGACTCAAGGACACAACTGTGAAACCCATGCGGAGTCGAGGGGACTTTGAGACAGGGATGCAATCATCACCCCACATCCTCCTCGGCTTGCAACAAATGGCTCGGGTGGGTGCAAGAAGGCGAAGCCGGTAGAAGTGGCTGCTGAGCACAGAGTGTGTGTGTGTGTCCTTGGGACGTGGAGAAGCCAGTTGGGTTTGGATCGCGGGATGGGGGGGTGCTGAAAACTTAACCCTCAACTCTCTGCAGATCCCCCCTACCCACCCACCAGCACCTGGATAGGGTTGCTGAAAGTAGAGGCGCCTGTAAATTAACATGCGGCTGCAGTGCGTGTTCAGTTCATGCCTGAAGGCTACTCAAGAGAGATCGTTGGCTCAGCTGGCGGTGCAGCAGCAGGTGTGACAGGGGTCGGGTGACGGGTCCAACTGCAGGCAGCACAGTGGCGGGGGTCGGGTGGGGGTGCCGCGCCGAGCCAGGGAACGGCGGCTCCCAGCAGAAAGGAGCCCAGGCAAGCCGCACGTTCAGAGCTTCCCTGGCAGCACACTTGGCCCTGCCATCTTGGCAGTGCCATGCGCTGGCTGGGGAACGGCTGTCTCACCATGGAACAGGCCGGTACCTAGTTGTCCTCCGTTAAGAGGAACACCGTCCCTCTTGGAAAAAAGGGGGGGTATGTTCAGGGATGTGCATGTGCAGTGCAGGGCGCATGCGCAGGGGGAGCATGGGGTTGTGTCCTGTGCGCATGCGCAAATGGGGGCGCACATTGCATTATGGGTGCCGGCACGTGGGAGCGCGAGAGCGCTCGCGCGCTCAGACTTTTGGCACACAATGCCAAAAACGTTCGCCATCACTGGACTAGGGCAATGAAATTGAAAACTAGTAACAAGTAAATATGGAAGAAGAAATAAAGCAATATCTTTAAATGTAAATGGACTGAATGCGGCGATAAAAAGAAATAGAATATTGACTAAATTGAACCATTTGAAGATGGACATTATATGTCTACGAGAAGTTCATATTAGAAAACAACATTTAAAATTATTACAATACCCAAAATTAGGAGTTCTATTTACATCACTGATACAACAAAGTAAAAGAGGTGTAGTATTGTATATTAAAGAAAAATTAAAACCTAAATTAATTTTTGAAGACAAGGAAGGCAGGATTTTGATGGTGGAAATAAAAATGAACTCTAAACAAATACTTTTGATAGCATTATATGCACCAAATGAAAAACAGGAAGAATTCTATCAGCGATTACACAGGAAAATTATAGAACTGGATTATGAAAATGTATGTATAATGGGTGATTTTAATGCTGTAACAGATGCAGACTTGGATTACAAAACAGTGAAGATAAATAAAAAATCTAGAAGAACACTGCCAAAATCCTTCTTTACAATGATAGAAGAACTAAGTGTTCAAGACATTTGGAGACAAAAACACTTGAAAGAGAGCCAATATACTTTTCATTAAAATAGACACTTATCGTGGTCAAGGATAGATATGATAAGGATGTCAACTGGACTTATAGAAGTGGTGCAAGAAGTAAATATTGGCTCAAATATCTGGGCAGATCATAGCCCAATGACAATAATATGGAAAGGGCAAAAGAAAAAGACAAGATGGACTTTGAATACAACAATATAAAATGAAAAAGAATTTCAGAAATTTGTGGAAAAAGAATTGGAAATGTTCTTTAAAATAAACAAAAAGGAGGATTCATCACCTGAGAATGTATGGGATACAATGAAAGCATATATCAGAGGTCTGGCAAGAACATACTTGGGAAAAAAGAACAAAAAGAAACGGCAGAAACAAGGAAGATTGGAAGAAGAGTATAAAAGCCTGGAAAAAGAATTCCAGAAAGATGTTCAAAATAAAAAAAATAAGAAATTGATGGAATTGAAGAAGCATGAAATAACTCTAAATGAACAAGAATCATTAGCAAACCAATTGAGAGCATCGAAGCAGAATTTCTTTGAAAATGCAAATAAACCAGGAAGATGGCTAGCATATAAATTAAGAAAAGAGAAGGAGAAAAAAAACTAAAATATTTACAAGATGGAGAAGGGAAATTACAATATAGAACTGAAGGAAAAAAGAAAGTAATTCAAGAATATTATGAAAAACTTTATTCTCAAGAGAAGATCTCTGAGGAGGAGATACAAAGTTACCTGGAAAAATCAGATTTAATTAAAATATCAGAACAATATAAAGGAATGCTACAAGAAAGAATAACAATGATGGAATTAACAGAAGAAATAAAAAGACAAAAAAATGGAAAAGCACCAGGACCAGATGGTTTACCAGCTGAATTGTACAAAACACTACAAGAAGTGATTAGTAATGTAATGTTGGACTTATTTAATAACTTATTATTGAAGGCTAAAATGCCAGATTCACGGAAAGAGGCATATGTGACACTCATACCTAAAGAAGATACAGATCTACAATTGATTAAAAACTATAGACCAATTTCGTTATTAAATGTAGACTATAAGATTTTTGCTTCAATAATGGCAAATAGGTTGAAAAAAACACTAAATGAATATATTCATACTGATCAAAATGGATTCTTACCAAAAAGACAAATTAGAGACAATATGAGGATGAATAGAATAGAATAGAATAGAATAGAATAGAATAGAATAGAATAGAATAGAATAGAATAGAATAGAATAGAATAGAATAGAATAGAATAGAATAGAATAGAATAGAATAACAGAGTTGGAAGGGACCTTGGAGGTCTTCTAGTCCAACCCCCTGCCCAGGCAGGAAACCCTACACCACTTCAGACAAATGTTTATCCAACATCTTCTTAAAAATTTCCAGTGTTGGGGCATTCACAACTTCTGCAGGCAAGTTGTTCCACTTATTAATTGTTCTAACTGTCAAGAAATTTCTCCTTAGTTCTAAATTGCTTCTCTCCTTGATTAGTTTCCACCCATTGCTTCTTGTTCTACCCTCAGGTGCTTTGAAGAATAGTTTGACTCACTCTTCTTTGTGGAAACCCCTTAGATATTGGAACACTGCTATCATGTCTCCCCTAGTCCTTCTCTTCATCAAACTAGACATACCCAGTTCCTGCAACCGTTCTTCATATGTTTTAGCCTCCAGTCCCCTAAACATCTTTGTTGCTCTTCTCTGCACTCTTTCTAGAGTCTCAACATCTTTTTTACATCGTGGCGACCAAAACTGGATGCAATATTCCAAGTGTGGCCTTAACAAAGCATTATAAAGTGGTTTTAACACTTCATGTGATCTTGATTCTATCCCTCTGTTTATGCAGCCCAGAACTGTGTTGGCTTTTTTGGCAGCTGCTACACACTGCTGGCTCATATCTAAATGGACTCCACTAGGACTCCAAGATCCCTCTCAGAGTTACTACTATTGAGCAAGGTACCACATATACGGTACCTGTGCATTTTGTTTTTCTTCCCTAAATGTAGAACCTTGCTTTTTTTCACTGTTGAATTTCATTTTGTTAGATAGCGCCCAATGTTCAAGTCTGTCAAGTTCCTTCTGTATCTTGAGCCTATCTTCTGGAGTGTTGGCTATTCCTGCCAGCTTGGTGTCATCTGCAAATTTGATGAGTTCCCCATCTATCCCCTCGTCCAAGTCATTGATGAAGATGTTGAAGAGCACTGGGCCTAAAACAGAGCCCTGGGGTGCTCCACTGCATACTTCCCTCCATGTAGATGCAGTTCCATTGAGGACTACACGTTGAGTGTGGTTGGTCAGCCAGTTACAAATCCATCTGGTGGTGATGCTGTCTAACCCACATTTTTCTACTTTATCTAGTAGTAGGTTATGGTCTACTTAATCAAATGCTTTACTGAAGTCCAAGTAAATTATATCAACAGCATTCCTCTGGTCCACTAATTTTGTCACTTTGTCAAATAATGCAATAAGATTAGTCTGGCATGATCTGTTTTTGACAAACCCATGTTGGCTTTTGGTTATTACTTGGTTTGCTTCTAGGTGTTCGGTGATTCGTTGCTTGATTATCTTTTCCAGAATCTTCCCTGGTATTGAGGTCAGGCTGATAGGTCTGTAGTTTCCTGGATCTGTTTTTTTTTCCTTTTTTGAAGATGGGAACTACATCAGCTCTTTTCCAGTCCTCTGGCAGTTCTCCTGTGCTCCAGGATCTTTGAACGATATAGTTCAGTGGTTCTGAGATTTCGTCTGCCAGTTTCTTCAGAACCTTGGGGTGTAAGCAATCCGGTCTTGGTGATTTGAACTCGTCTAGGGTAGACAGGTGTTCACTTACCATTTTCTTCCCTATTTTAACTTGTGTTCCTAATCTGTTTTTTGTGGTGCTGGTTTTTTTTTATTGAAAAGTTTTATAGAAAGTACAAACATTTTCACCCCCCCACCCTTCCCCCCTCAACCCCTCCCTCCCCTTTCCCACCCCCCCCTTTCCCTCCTTCCCCCCCACCCCCCTCCCTAGACTTCCCAGAACAAGCACAGGGTATAGCATTCACAAATCAAAAGCTAGAATATGCTAACAAATGTTACATTTCATATTCTCCCTAGATCCTTAACTCCTTATAATTCAAAAAACAAACATAAACTACTCAAAGTTACTTCATTCATATGCTATATGAATCTTCTTATTCGGATACTTCTTCTGTATGTAATCGATCCATCTTCTCCATTCCTATATATATCTTTCATTTGAATGGTCTTTAAGATATGATGAAATTTTCGCCATTTCTGCCAAATGCACAACTTTTAATGTCCATTCCTCAATGGTGGGTGGATCTTCCTTCTTCCAGTACTGTGCCACCAGTAACCTGGCAGCCGTTATTAAGTTCAAAACCAACTTAGTCTCTATTAAAGTACAATCCATGACTATTCCCAACAAAAAGAACTGTGGTGTAAATTTAATTTTTTTCTTTAAAATGTTTTGAATAATCCACCATATTTTTATCCAAAAAGCCTTAATTTTTTTACATGTCCACCATATATGAAAATATGTAGCATCTTTACACTCACATCGCCAACACTTAGGTTGTAGATTTGGATATATACAGGCTAATTTTTTTGGGTCTAAATGCCATCTATAAAACATTTTATAAAAATTCTCCCTTAAATTTTGTGCTTGTGTAAATCTTACATTTCTGACCCATATCTTTTCCCATGTTTCCATCATTATTGGTTCACCTACGTTTTGTGCCCATTTTATCATACAGTCCTTGACTAACTGTTTCTGAATCTATTTCCACTAGTGCATTATACAACCTTTTTATATGCATTTGACCTTTATCTCTTGTTTGCTTTATCAATTTCTCATCCTGCTGCAAAATACCAATTTTTTGATCTTCTCTCCATCTGGCCTGCAGCTGTCCATACTGAAACCAAGTCTTAATAATTCCTTCTTCTCTTAATTGCTCCATTGGTTTTAATTGTAATCTGACTCCTTCCTTATAAAGAAGTTCCTTATATGTAATCTTATCTTGCTTTTGCTCTAAGTTTATATTCTTTATCGCGTGTCTGGGTACTGTCCATATTGGTAACTTATCACTTAATTTATATTTGTACTATTTCCATACCCGCAATAGAGAATTTCTTAATATATGACTTTTAAAAGCCTTATTTACTTTCTTGTCATAGACTAAATAAGCATGCCAGCCGTAGACCAAACCATATCCTTCAATATTCAATATCTTTTCCTCCGTTAAATTTATCCAGTCTGTAATTGCTGAGAGGGCAGCGGCTTCATAGTACAATCTTAAATTGGGCATTTTAAGACCACCTCTTTCTCGGATATCTTGCATTATCTTTTGTTTAACTCGAGGTTTCTTTCCTGCCCACACAAACTTGTTTATGCCCTTCTGCCATTCCTTCAAATTTTCATCTTTTTTAAGTATAGGTATAATTTGAAAAAGAAATAAAAATTTTGGTAAAATATTCATTTTTACAGCGGCTATCCTTCCCAGCAAACACAATTGTAGTTTTTTCCAGTTTTCCATCTCCTTTTGTATTTTGTGCCATAGTGGTTCATAATTGTGCTGATATAATTTCATATTTGCAGTCATAATATAAACCCCTAAGTATTTAACCTTCTTAATTACTTCAAATCCTGTTAACCTTTCTATCTCTTCTTTCTGGCTTCTGACCATATTTTTAGCTATTATTTTCGTTTTGGCTGCATTTATTTTAAAACCAGATACTTGTCCATATAAGCAGGTTATGTCCATCAAGGCTGTAATCGATTGCACCGGTTGGGTTAGGGCAGTGTTTCCCAAACTTGGCTATTTTAAGATGCATGGACTTCAACTCCCAGAATTCCCCAGCCAGTATGCCTGGTTGAGGTATAGTATGCCTGGTTGAGGAATTCTGGGAGTTGAAGTCCATACATCTTAAAATAGCCAAGTTTGGGAAACACTGGGTTAGGGTAACAACCAGGTCATCCGCAAATGCTTGTAACTTATACTCATGCTGTCTAATTTTAATTCCCTTTATTGTGTCCATCTCACGTATTTTACTTAGTAAAACTTCCAGCGTCAACACAAACAATAATGAAGACAAGGGACAACCTTGCCTTGTTCCTTTTTCTATATTAAAGGGATCTGTTAAGCCACCATTAACTATTATTTGCGCTGTTTGTTTTTGATATATTGCCTTAATAGATTGTCCAAATTGTTCTCCAAATTGCATCCTTTCTATTAATTTTAATAAAAATTGCCAATTCAATCTGTCAAAGGCTTTTTCAGCATCCAAAAACACTAGCACTGCGGGGACCTGGTTGTTCCTTCCCAGATACTCTAATAAATTAACAATTTGCCTTACATTACTCTTCATTTGTCTACCATTTATAAATCCAGTTTGATCATGGTTAATCATTTGCTGCATAACTATCATTAGTCTATTTGCTAAAATTTTAGCAAAAATCTTATAGTCTGTGTTCAATAATGAAATCGGCCTATAATTTTTAGGGTCTGTTTCATCTTGCCCTTCTTTTGGGATCAACGAAATAAATGCTGTCTTCCAAGTTCGAGGCACCTCTCCTCCCTGTTGTATATTATTAAATAATTCTTTCAACGGTTCCACCATTTCCTCCTGTAAAGTTTTATAATAAATAGCTGTCAGACCGTCCGTCCCAGGAGCTTTACCCACTTTCAATTGCTTAATTGCTAACACAATTTCCTCGGAAGTTATCATTTGATTTAAACTATCCCTCTGTTCATTTGAGATTGTATAAATATTTTCCTTCTGCAAATATCTATCTATATCTATATCTTTAATTTTATCACCAGTATACAGCCTTGAATAAAACTCTAGGAAAGATTTTTTAATCAATTGTTGCTCATAAACCTCCTTACCCTTATATCTTATTTTCTCTATTGTCCTTGATTTTTGCTTTTTCCTTAAAAGATATGCTAACCACCTGCCTGGTTTATTGGCATTATAAAAAGTATTATGTTTTGCATATCGTAAGTTAGTTGCCACCTGATCTGCTATTAACATGTTAAATTGACCTTTCAATAAATTGATTGCCTCTTTAATTTTCTTATCTGTTGGATTGACTATTAAAGCCTGTTCCTGTTTACTAATCTCATCTTCTAATTCTTTCCTTTTTGCCCCCTGTTTCTTTCATGTTTATTATTCAAATATATCAAAATTCCTCGCATATATGCTTTACTTGCGTCCCATACCATTTCCATAGATGTACCCTTTTGCATATTCATAACAAAAAATTCTTTCATAATTTTTTTACATTCTTTTACATTTTCTTCATACCTAAACAAATTATCATTTAACCTCCAGGACCTCCTAGACCCTTTTCCACACTCCAATTCCAACCAAACTGGACTGTGGTCAGTCAATATTCTTGAACAAATCTTCGTGTTCTTCACCCCAGATAAGAGATCATTAGTAATTAGAATAAAATCAATCCTTGAAAAGGATTGATGTCTGTCTGAGAAAAAAGTAAAATCTTTTTCTTCCGGATTTCTTTCACGCCAAATATCCCTCAGCTCCCAATCATCCATCATCTCCCAAAACGCTTTGGGCAATTTTGCTCTTGTTAAAACATTTTGTTTAGGCCCCTTCTTATCTTTTTTAATATCCAAGACACCATTCCAATCCCCCAACAGGATGCAAGTTTTATATGCCCATTGTGTCAACTTCGAGTGTAGCAAATTGTAAAAATTTTCTTGTTGTTGATTCGGGGCATAGACTCCAATTACAAGTATTTTTTCTCCTTTAACTAAAAGTTCTATCGCTAAGAATCTTCCTTGGTCATCTGCTTCAATTAATTTAGCAACTAAGTCTCTTTTCAAATATATGACTATACCATTTTTCTTTTCTGGTGCTGCTGCTGCGTAGTGTGTACCAAGTCTTGCATTTATCAGGTATTTTTGGTCTTGTACTCTTATATGAGTCTCTTGTAAACAAATCACATCATTTTTAAATTGTTTAAGATAATGAAATATTTTTCTTCTTTTCTGTGGAGAATTCAAACCATTAACATTCCAAGTCAAAAATCTAGTTCCCATCTTTGGGCCCTTGAAGCAACTGGAGCAGATTCTGGTGGTCTTGTCTCATTTGACCTTTAGGTCTTGCTCCTCCCACTGCTCCTGTCTTGGTAGATTCTTGAATTGTTTCTTGAGTTGCCATCTGGAATTGTTGTTGTCTTGATACTTCTTTGAGCTTAGCTGTCACCAATCTGGTCTGTCTTTGATCCTTGGGTTGCGATAAATCAATTAATTCCAACTCTTGAACAGCCATCTGAATTTGTAATGGTTCTTCTCCTTTGCCTGTCAAAACTCCCCCCTGAACTACTGTCAGAAGCTCTTCTTTTTCACCTTCCATCACATCCTTCTTTCTTTTGCCCTCTGGTGATTTGGGTGATTTGGGTGTGCCAGCCTTTAATATGTTAATATAAAAGTCTCTTGCCTTCCATATTGTGTTAAGCCGATACCTCTCTCCTGAATAGGTCACCACCAATCCAGCCGGCACCTCCCATCTATACTGTATCTGGCGTTTTTTCAGTTCATCCACCAGAAATGCATAATCCCTTCTGGCTCTCAAAATCTTAGGGGGGATTTCTTTCATTGTCATCACTTCCTGGCCTTCAACCCGAAGTTTATTGTTAAAAGTGGCCTGTAGAATTTCATTGCGTACTCTCCTTGTATTGAAGTATATCACAATGTCTCTTGGTAAATGTTTCTGTCTGGCAACCCAAGAATTAACGCGATACAGCTTGTCAATATGCCAGCCCAAATCATTTTTTGACTCCCCCACCAACGGTGCCAATGCCTCAGACATCATTTCTCTCAAGTTCTCTTGTTTGTTCTCCTTCACCCCTCTAAATCTTAAAGCAAATTCCATATCTCTGTATTGTATCATAGCTACATCATCTTCTGCCCTTTGAATTCTGTTCTGAGTTTCATCTAATTTATTATCCAAGATTACCATAGATTGTTTAACTTCTTCAACTTTATCATCCACCATTTCAATATTGCCTGCCAAACATTTAAATGTCTTTATAATATCATCCCTAATTTGCTGATTCCGAGTTGCAATATCATCTGACACAGCCTGTATTTTTTCATTGGTTTCATTAATTTTTTCATTAATCAAAATAGCAAGTTTCTCTTGTGTAACTTGGAGGGCTTGTTGTAACATCTCCAACGTTAAAGTCTGTGGATCTGCTGGAGGGGCAGAGGCTTGCAGTCTAGGAATATGAGCTGGGGAGCTACCAGCACTTCCTGTTCCTTTACTAGGAATAGTCTTTACAGATTTTGAGGCCATTTCCACTTTAAAATTCTTTATATTTTAATCAGAAGCCAGAAAGAAAAGTTCCTCAAGAAAAGTCCCAGTCTTAGTTAGCGTTTTTAAATCCTCCTTCTATCAGTTCAAAATTCTTTTCAGACAAAGGGCTGCCAGCAAAACAAAACTTTCTCAGGCTTTCACTTTCTCCCGCCCCTTCAGGCTTCAATCGCCATTTTGTTGCAAAGTACTAATTGTTAGTTCCGAAGGAGGCTACAAACATCGGAGTTAGGTAAAGATACTTGCAGTCTGATTTCTCCTTGCTTGTTCTGCCTGCTGCTGGTTCAGAATGTTAAAATCCCCTCATTTCCATTGGCAGAATTGGTCACGGCTTCTAAATCCGCTAATTAGCGGATTCGTCCCTGGTCCGGAGCGGCTTGACAGGCTTTTAGGGAGCGTGCACCCTTCGCGCCCCAGGATCCTTCCTAGGGCGTTTGGGGGGGCTCAACCTCCACCTATCTGCTCCTCTCTCTCCCCTTTGCCTGGGGAGAGGGTTCCAAGCCTCCAGACAGCTGTTTTTCGGCTGTTCTGGGGCTTTAACGGAACCAGGGAACGGGCGCTTGTAAAGGAGCGTCTTCGAGGCAAGCGGAGCCAAGCGGAAGTCCTGTGGTGCTGTTTTTGATAGGTTGGACTGTTTTTTCCTTTTGTGTAAAGAAAGATGCAAAAAATGAGTTAAGTATTTCTGCTTTCTCCCTGTTGTTTGTCACCTTCTTGCCACTTTCTCCCAGCAATGGGCTATTTGCTGATATTCTGCCTTAGTTATTTGCCCCCCTTTCCACTTTTTATACTTGTCCTTTTTGTCTTTCAATTTGTTGGAGTTATTTATGCAGCCATGCTGGTTTCTTTTGAGATCTATTATTTTTCTTCTTCATTGGTATTGTGCTAGACTGGGCTTTTATAATCTCACTTTTCAAAATTTCCCAAGCTTCTTGAGTTGTTTTCCCCTTGAGGATTCTCATCCATGGAATCCTTCTCAAGCTCTCTCTAAGTTTATTGAAATTAGCTCTCTTAAAGTCCAAGACTTTAGTTTGACTTTGTTCTACTACTTGTGTTTGCATAATGTTGAATTCCAATATTGCATGATCACTTGCCCCCAAGGTTCCTGTAGCTTCGACACCATCTATCATTTCGTCTCTGTTAGTGAGAATTAAGTCCAATATGGCTGATCCCCTTGTTCCCTTCTCTACTTTTTGGGAAACAAAGTTGTCTGCTAGGTTTGTTAGGAACCTGTTGGATCTTCCACTTGGTGCAGAGTTTGTCTCTCAGTTGATGTCAGGGTAGTTAAAATCCCCCATTACTATTGTGATGTGCTTCCTACATACCTTAGTTAGCTGACTAGCAAAAGGTTCATCTACTTCCTCTGTTTGGTTGGGTGGCCTATAGTATAGACCTATGGCAATGTCATTCCCCCCCCCCTTTTAATATTGACCCAAATGCATTCAAGATAATTTTCATCATTGTTGTGCTCTATTTCTGTAGAGATGTAGTTATTTCTTATATATAGTGCAACTCCACCTCCTCTTTTAGTTGGTCTATTTCTTTTAAATAATTTATATCCCTCTAGCTGTATGTTCCATTTGTGGGTTTCATCCCACCAAGTTTCCGTAATGGCAACAATATCATTTCTGCCCTCATTTACTTGAATTTCTAATTCACCCTGTTTATTCCTTATACTCTGTGCATTGGTGTATAGACATTTGAGTCCATTTTGATTGACCCTATGTTTACTGTCTACATAACCTGTGTTGTGCCTGACTGCCCCTGCTTTCTTGCCACCTGTTTGATTAATGCACATGGTATGGCACTCGCTATTAAATGCTTGGTTTTGGTTGACAGCAGGGGTGATAATCTTACTCGCACAGACATCTATGTTACATGCACTGATAGCCCTATTAATTTTGGATTGCTGGGGACAGAAATGTTCTGTATCTATTAATTCTCTGTCCCCACTGTTCAGTTTAAATGTTTATCCAGAAAATCTGTGAATTTATTGCTAAGTAACTCAGTCCCTTTCTTTGATGGATGCAATCCATCTCTTTTGTACAGTTCTTCATTGGACCAGTTGCAGACATCATGACTGATAAAACCAAAGCCTTCCCTTCTACACCACTCCTTTAGCCACACATTAAACTCTGCTACACGCTGGCCTTTCCCTTTTTGTTCCTTATATACCGGTAAAACCTCTGAAAAGATAAGCCTACAACCTATACTACTAAATTCATACCCCAAGCTCTGGAAATCATTCTGCACAGAAAGTACATCCTTTTGGGACAGATCATTTGTGCCAAGATGTATAATAGCATCAACATCACAGTCCTTACTGGCATTCTTGACTATCTTAAGAATATGCCTCTTGTCTCTGCTGGCAGTAGCACCTGGCAGACACCTGACCTCTTTCAAAACCTCCATATCTTTTCCTAAATTTACATCCCTTACAATTGAATCACCAACCAGAAGGTGGCTTCTCTTTTTGGATACCTTGCTCTTCTTGTGTGACCGATGTGTAATACCTGGTTCACACTTTCCCCTTTCCAAAGTAAATTCTTCATCTCGGACCATGATCCCCTGCTTATTTGAGTTATCAGTATCACAACTACCTAGACCTGTCACGTTAGTGTCCTTATTAAGGTCAGCAAGGGCACTGTATCTGTTATGCTGGGACACAGCAAAAGCTTTGTGTTTATGGTTCACAGCTCTCACCCTGCCAGATCCCACGGTTGTCCATACTACCCTTCTCCTGCAGAATCTTTGTGGTAGAGGGGACTAATGGCGCGGCAGCTCAATAGAGTGGAATGGCTGAATTGGGCACCTAATTTCTGCTTGGAGAGCACAGATTAGTGATTCTAGATAGGTAATCTGTCCACGTAGACTACTAATTTGTTTACAAAGAGGACAGTACCCAAATTTGAAAAGAGTACTGTGAAAGACAGCTGCAAAACAAGTATTACACTGAACTAAACTGGTCATTTTGAAATAGAATAAAATTGCAGTCTCAATTGCACGAACCCTGAATATATTATTGCTATTTTTGGTTTAGAGTTATATGATTATAAATAGCTACCTTTCTCCTCTGTACTCACTCAGACCCGACCCCCCCCCCCCCCCCAGGCAGTTGCTCCTCCATCTAGCTCCTGTGAAGTGAAAATGATTTTGAACACTTTGGAATACTATGAGACTCACACAGAAAAACAAATGGCGCTGATGTTTTTAGATGCACAGAAAGCTTTTGATAATGTGAACTGGCAGTTTATGATAAAACAATTACAGAGAATGGATTTTGGGGAGAGATTTATAAATACTATAAAAACAATATATGACAGACAATTTGCCAAGATAATGATGAATGGAGAAATGGCAGAAAAGATTAATATAATGAAAAGTACCAGACAAGGATGTCCTCTATCACCATTGCTGTTTATCCTGACCCTAGAAGTTTTAAATAGAAATATTAAACGAAATGATGAGATAAAAGGGATGAAAATTAAAAAAGAGGAGTACAAACTGCAAGCGTTTGCAGATGATTTGGTATTCATTATAGAGGAACCACAAACAACAGGCCCTAAATTACTAGAACAGATAGAAGGATATGGAAAAGTTTCTGGCTTGAAAATAAATAAAGATAAAACAAAAATCTTGGTGAAAAATACAACAGAAAAACAAAATAGAGAGATAAAAGAAAATTTAGACATACAAGTGGTGAAAAAAGTTAAATACCTGGGAGTATATCTAACTTCAAGATGTGCAACAATAAAAGAAGAAAACTATTACAAATTAAAACAACAAATTGAAAAAGATTTGGAAAAATGGAAGAATCTTCAATTATCACTTATGGGATGGATTGCATTGATAAAGATGAACATATTACCAAGATTGTTATTTCTATTCCAAACTGTGCCAATAAAAATTGAAAAGACTTACTTTCAAAATCTTAATAAGATAAAGAGGAAATTTATATGGCAAGGGAAAAAAGCAAGAATAAGTATAAAAATGCTGCAAGACACTAGAGTATGAGGGGAATTTGGTTTACCAAATTGGGAACTATATTATCAAGCAGCAACATTGACATGGTTGAAGGAATGGATTGAATTAAGAAATACAAGGTTGTTAACATTGGAAGGGCATGATCTACAACTGGGATGGGATGCTTTTTTGTGGTATGGTAGAAATAAGATACATATTTTCATAGACATTATGTAAGAAATGCATTGTTATTGGTATGGGAGAAGGTTAGAGATAAATATTATGTGAAAATACCAACATGGTTATCAACAATGGAAGCTTTAATACACCCAAATGTTTTTAATTTTGGAAATATTGTTAGATATAAGGATTTATTAATGGATAAGGGGGAATTGAAAGAGAAACGAGAACTGGAAGAACAGGGGATTGAGACAGATTGGTATATGTATATGCAGATAAGAACAAGATATGAAAAAGATGCTAAGTTATATGGTTTTTATTTGGAAAAGGCTGAGTTGGATAGGATACTCACAGGAACAGAGGAAAATTTAATAAAAAGTTTTTCCAATTTCTTGCTGTACATTGGATTGGAGGAGGAGCAAGTAAAAGAAACAATGATAGCTTGGGGAAGAAATTTTGGATATTCAATTGATCTTGAAAAATGGCAACAATTATGGGAAAGGAACTATAAATTAACGATGTCCACTGCATATAAGGAAAATCAATATAAAATGTTTTATAGATGGCATATGCCACCGGAGAAGTTAGCAAAAATGTTTAAAGATAAATCAGCTAAATGTTGGAAATGTCACCAATTACCAGGATCTTATTACCATATGTGGTGGACATGCCCTGAAGCAAAAAATTATTGAAATAAAATTAAAACTTGGTTGGAAGAAACAGCTACATATAGAACTTAAACCAGAGTTGTTCCCATTGGGTATCCTTCCTGAAAAAAATAGTAAGGAAAATATTTACCTGATTATACATGTAATAACAGCTGCAAGAATTGTTTATGCTCAAAATTGGAAAGCAGAGAAAATACCTTTGGAAGAAGAAGTAATAAAAAAAATTTTAGATTGTGCAGAAATGAATAGATTAACTTTGATGATTAAGGATAGGGAAGAGTTAGAATATTTTAAGATATGGAATTATTTTTATTGTTGCTTGGAAAAGAGATATAAATGATTAATTTTATAATTATGTATAAAAACTCGATGACTAGAATATTGTTTTAGCAATTTTTAATTAGTTTGGACTGCGCTGAGAATGAGTTAATTCTCAGCTGTTCTAATAAAGTCTTTTTGTTTTCGAACTGATTGTGTCTGATAATACCTACTTGGGCCTGGGTTACAACATCCAATTCCAAAGAAGGGCAATGCCAAAGAATGTTCAAACTACCACACCATTGCACTCATTTCACATGCTAGCAAAGTTATGCTCAAAATCCTACAAGCTAGGCTCCAGCAGTATGTGGATCGAGAACTAACAGAAGTACAGACAGGTTTTTGAAGAGGCAGAGGAATTAAAGATCAAATTGGCAATATACACTGGATCATGGAGAAAGCTAGGGAGTTTCAGAAAAACATCTACTTATGCTTCATTGACTATCCTAAAGCCTTTGATTGTGTGGATCACAACAAATTGTGGCAAGTTCTTAAAGAGATGGGAGTACCAGACCATCTTATTTGTCTCTTGAGAAACCTATATGCGGGTCAAGAAGTAACAGTGAGAACTGGACACGGAACCACTGATTGGTTCAAAATTGGGAAAGGGGTTCAGCAAGCTGTATACTGTCACCCTGCCTATTTAACTTATATGCAGAGCACTTCATGAGAAAGGCAGGGCTAGATGAATCACAAGTTGGAATTAAGATTGCTGGGAGAAATATCAACAACCTCAGATATGCAGATGATACCACTCTAATGGCAGAAAGTGAAGAGCAACTAAAGACCCTTCTGATGCGGGTGAAAGAGGAGAGTGCAAAAGTTGGCCTGAAACTCAACATTAAGAAAACTAAGATCATGGCATCCGGCCCTCTCAATTCCTGGCAAATAGATGGGGAAAAAATGGAGGTAGTGACAGATTTTATTTTCCTGGGCTCCAAGATCACCGCAGATGGGGACTACAGCCAAGAAATTAAAAGACGCTTGCTCCTGGGGAGGAAAGCTATGGCAAAGTTAGATAGCATACTAAAAAACAGAGACATCACCCTGCCAACAAAAGTGTGTATAGTCAAGGCAATTGTTCAAAAAAAAAAAAAACACAAAAAAACCCCATAGTTATTTTCTAAGTAATCCAGGGTAAATAGCCAGTCAAAATAGTTCTTTTTCTTTTTTTTTCCAAAAAACTTTTTATTTTTTAAACAAAAACAGCATAAAAACATAATCCTTCCAAAACAATCACAGACAGTGTTTCAATCGGTTAAAATCATTTCGTGCTCTCAAAGAATTTTCACAATCTCATTATACAACAAATGTTCTTTCCTCTAGCAAAAAACAAATATTTAAACATTTTATCCAAATTTCATTTCATATATAATATTTCATCCCCATGCTTTATTATCTACCCATTGATAAAATAGCTCCCATATCAAATAATATTGTTTATCTTCCTGTTCTCTTATTTCAAGTGTCAATCTACTCATTTCAGCACAATCCAACATTTTCTTAATAATTTCTTCATTAGTAATTTGCTTCTCTCCTTTCCAGTTTTTTGCAAATACAATTCTAGCTGCTGTTAAAGTATTCACAATTAAATATTGCAATTCTTTATTAAATGTCTGTGGTAGAATCCCTAATAAAAATATCTCTGGTTTAAGATCAATATGTCTCTTTGTCATTTTTTGCAACCACGTGTGTATCTTAGTCCAAAATCTCTTTGCGTCTATGCATGTCCATCACATGTGGTGATAAGATCCTGGGGTCTGATGACACTTCCAACACTTCTCCGATTTGTTCCTGAACATTCTGGCTATCCTCGTCAGGGGTAGATGCCACCTGTAAAACATCTTATACAAATTCTCCTTATATGCTGTAGACATTGTCATTTTGTAATTATATAACCACAATTTTTGCCATTTCTCTAAATCAATACCATAACCAAAATTTCCCCCCCATGCTATCATTGATTCTTTAACTTGTTCTTCTTCCAATTTTACCTCTAGCAAATATCCATATAACTTTTTAATCATATGGTCATCAGAACCCATTAGTATCTTATCCAAAACAGTCAAAACATTATAAATACCTTCTTGTTTAAAATCTTCTTGATATCTAGAAAATATTTGCATTTGGGAAAACCAATCCATCTTAAATCCCTGGTCTTCCAGGTCTTGCTTTAATTTAAGTTCACCCTTTTCATCCAATAGTTCACTATATCTAACAATTTGTTCCCCTTTAAATATCACTGAATATGAAAAGGCTTCAATTGTAGATACCCAGACTGGAATCTTCAAATAGTGATATTTTTTAATCCTCTCCCAATTCAAAAACAGTGCTTCACGTATCTGATGTCTTCTAAAATACCCCTGTTTTTTAGTTCCTTCGTACCATAGAAAGGCATGCCACCCCATCAACAAATCATGTCCCTCCAAATTCAATAGTCTAGTGTTTTTCAATGTTATCCATTCTTTAATCCACATTAAACTAGCTGCTTGATAGTATATTTCAAAATTAGGTAGACCAAAACCACCTCTCATTTTAGCATCTTATAATAGCTTAAGTTCTATTCTTGCCTTCTTTCCCTGCCAAATGTATTTCAACACCATTTTGTTCAAATCCACAAAAAAATCCTTACCCAACTTTATCGGAATTGTCTGAAAAAGATACAAAATTCTAGGTAAAATATTCATCTTAATAGTTGCAATCCTGCCAATCAAAGATAACTGCAAATTTCCCCATTTCTCCAGGTCTAGTCCTATCTGTTGCTTAAGCTTATTATAATTATTTTCTTTAAGTGAACTACACCTCGTTGTCAATTGTATCCCCAAATATTTTACCTTATTCGTGACTTGCATATTTGAAATCTCCATCAATTATTTTTTTGCTTTTTCAACATATTTTTAGTCATTATCTTTGTCTTCTCTTTATTAATTTTCAGACCAACTACTTTCCCAAACTCTCCAATGTTTTCTAACAATTTATTTATTGACATTAATGGTTCTTCAATAATAAAAACCAGGTCATCTGCAAAAGCTTGCAGCTTATATTCTTCTTTCCGAATTTTCATACCTTTTATCTCTTTTTTTTCTCTAATATTTCTATTTAAGACTTCCAGTGTCAATATAAACAATAATGGGGAGAGTGGACATCCTTGTCTAGTGCCTTTTTCTATTTCAATAAAGTCAGACAGTTCTCCATTTATCATAACCTTGGCCTTTTGTTTGGAGTATATAGCTTCAATTGCCTGAAGAAATTTCTTTCCAAAGCCCATCTCCTCCATTTGTAACATCATAAATCACCAATTCACATTATCAAAGGCTTTTTGTGCATCTAGAAATATCAAAGCCATCTGCTTTTCAGGATGAGCTTTATAATATTCTAAGGTATTCAAAATTATTCTTATATTGTCTCTAATCTGTCTTTTTGGCAGGAATCCATTTTGGTCAGGGTGTATAAAGTTATTCAAATATCTCTTAAGCCTTTCTGCCAGTATCGTAGCAAAGATTTTATAGTCCGCATTTAGCAGGGATATAGGTCTATAGTTTTTGATTAGTTGTGGGTCTGTCTCTTCTTTGTGTATCAATGTAATATAAGCCTCAGTCCATGTTTTGGGTATTTCTCTTTTTATCATTACTTCATTCATAATCTCCAGCATTGAGATCGATAAAGATTCTTGTAACGTCCTGTAATATTCAGCTGGCAGTCCATCTGGTCCTGGTGCCTTTCCATTCTTCTGTTTCTTAATTGCCTCAATTCCATCATCGTTATGTTTCCATCCAACAGCTCCACAACATCTTTGGGAATTTGTGGTAATTTGGCTTTTTGTAGGTACCTTGCCACTTTATCCTCCTCTATTATATCTTTCTTGTACAATTGTGTATAATTTTCCTGTATTATTTCCCCCATCTCTTTATTTCCAAATCTGCTCTGTCCTTGATGATCAATTAGTTGTATTAGTTTTCTTGATTCTCTTTCTCTTTTCAATTTATATGTTAACCATCTGCCTGGTTTGTTTGCATTTTCAAAATAATTCTGTTTGGCAGCTCTTATTTTTTGAGCTAATTCTTCCTTCTCCAGTAGATCCATTTTATGCTTTATAATATCCATTTTAATTTTAACATCTTTCTTATATGGATCTTTCTGGAATTCCTTTTCAAGTCTTTTATGGTCATCTATCAATATCTTAAGGATCTGTCTTTTCTTCGCATTTCTTTTCCTTGTATAATCAATAATTAATCCTCTAGCAAAGGCCTTCATTGTATCCCAACAGTTTTGTGTCGATGTTTCTCTCCTCTTTTCCTTAAAGAAAAAATCCAGTTCTCGATTCATTTTCTGTATGAAATCTTTCTCTTTTAGTATTGTGTTGTTTAATGTCCATCTAGATCTAGCTTTTCGCCCTTTCCAAGTAGCAATCACCAGATTATGGTCCGCCCATAGGTTAGTGTCTATTTTCACTTGTTCAATACTTAAAGTCAATTCCATTGTTGTCCATATCATATCTAATCTGGACCAAGATAAATGTCTATCAGAGTAGAAAGTATATTGTCTATTTTTTCCATTTCTCTCCCTCCATATGTCTTTCAAGTTTATTTCCTCTATCATTTTAAAGAAAGTTCTCGGCAATACCTTTCTACTATGTTTTGTTGTTTTGTGTGTTTTATAATCCAATTTTTCGTCCACAATTCCACTGAAATTTCCCATCATATAGACATTTTCATACTCCATTTCAATTATTTTATTATGTAGTTTTCTATAAAAGTCACTTTGGTTATTGTTAGGAGCATAAATTGCTGCTAAAAGTAATTTTGTATTGTTATCAATTATTTCAACCATCAAAATTCTACCTTCTGGATCGGCATATTTCTGCTCTGCAGTTAGTATGTTTCTAATATACAAAGCAACTCCTCTTTTTTTACTTTGTGACAATGATAGAAAAGTTTTTCCAAGTTTTGGTTGAATCAGTAGTTGTTCATGTTGTTTTTTAATATGCACTTCCTGTAAGCAAATTATATCAAATTTTAATTTTTCTAGTTTATGAAATACTATTCTTCTTTTACTGGCCAAGTTAAGTCCATTTACATTTATTGAAATTAATTTCCTTTCTTCCATATTCATACTTTATAAAAAGGTTTTGTTGCTCTAGTCGATCTGGCTTCACGTTGTTCCTTGTATTCCATAACTCCGCCAACCGCTCCTTCTGTTGCTTCCAGCATTATCAATTCCTCTTTGGCGGATTTTATTGGGGCTGATATTGCTTGAGTTTCAGTTTCCATATCTACCTCTTTCTCTTTGAGAACTTCCTCACAGAAAGCTCTTGCCTTGTCAATTGTATTCAGCCTGTATCTTTGGAATTGCCATGTTAGGCCTACTCCTTCTGGAAACAGTCATCTGTAATTAATCCCTTTTTGCAACAAAACTTTGGTCAGGAATTGGTATCTTCTTCTTAACTCTCTCACTTTCCTTGGAATTTGTCTCAGAACTTGTTCTGCCCCAGCTCCGGATTTCCGAGGATATTGACACACACCAACGGTCCTTATCAAATTTATTAAGTAGCAAGAATAAACAAGACCGGCAAAGGTTGGCAACCAGCCCAGAAAACAAGATATGATAAACCAAAATACTCTGATAATAAATACGAGTTGTTTCTAGCAAGAAACTTACTAACGGCGTGTGACTTAAATAGGCTAAGGGAGTGGCCAATTATCCTCAAGCCTTACTCTTGAGGAGACCTCCTCCTCCTGAGTAGCCACTCCTGCCTTTTGGCAGCCCTGCATGCTCGAGCATTGAGGAGAGGCTCCTCCACTTCACTCTCTCCACTTGAAGGAGCCTCTGGAGGTTCTGAAGGCCCTCACTGAGTCTCTGCCTCTGGCACTGCATCCTCTTCAGCCTCCTTGCTGTCCGACATGAGCGCTGGCTGCGCAGGCTGCTGGCGCGACACCACACCAGCCTCCTCTTCATCGGGATCAGCCACGATCCGCGCAGGCTGCTGGTGGGCCACAACAGAACTGTCACTTCTTTCTCTTTGTATTTCAAAGCCTTGTCACAAACAGCCTGAAGGATTTGTGCCTTGATTGATTTCTTAGTAAATCTTATATGTACTTCTCTTGGAAGCTTATTACGCATCGCATATCCAGTATAAACTCAATAAATTTCATCAATTCCTTCCATCATCTTCTCTTTAGTTACTTCTAAAGCCTCAGCTCAAATCGTATTCATGATCTCGGCTAGATCCTCCCCTTTTTCTTCTTCGACATTTTGGAATCTTAAGAAAAATTCTGCTTTATCCATTTCCCATCCAATTAAGCCAGATGTTCCTTGTTCTACCTCTCCCAATCTATTCTCAATTTCCTTCATTTTTTCTTCTTTTTGGCCTTCTTTTTCCTCCAGCTTAACCAATCTCTCTTCAGCAGCGCGGGTAGTGACGGGAGCAGCGTGGCGCTCCCATGTAACACCGCTCCTGCGTGAGCTGCACTGGCTCCCGGTGGTCTTCCGGGTGCGCTTCAAGGTGTTGGTTATCACCTTTAAAGCGCTCCATGGCATAGGGCCTAGCTATCTTCGAGACCGCCTACTGCCACCGACGACCTCCCACCGACCCGTGCGCTCCCACAGAGAGGGCCTCCTCGGGGTGCCATCAGCCAAACAATGCAGGCTGGTGACCCCCAGGGGGAGGGCCTTCTCTGTGGGGGCACCTACCCTCTGGAATCAGTTGCCCCCTGAGATAAGGAGAATCCATGACCTCAGTGCCTTCCGCCGTGCCCTTAAAACTTTCTTTTTTCAACAAGCCGGGCTGGCTTAATTTCTTTTTAAGGGTTTTTTAATTGTTCTGTTTTGCTTATCGTTTTAATTAATGGGGCCAAATCTATATATATTTTTAAATGTGTTTTAATATTTGTATTTGATGTTTTTATCTGGCTGTTCACCGCCCTGAGTCCTCAGGGAGAAGGGCGGTATACAAATTAAAAAATAAATAAATAAATAAATAAATAAATAAATAAATAAATAAATAAATATTTCATCATTGTTTGTTGTATGTTGACCACCTTTTCGTCTGTTTGCAATAATTGCTGTTCCATCCTTTGTTGTTGCTGCTCCATCCTTTTTTGTTGCTGTTCCATTCTTTGAAGTGTTTGTAAGATCGTTTGTGTCACTGATTCTTTGTCTTTCTCTTGTTGTAACATTGTCTGCATGTAACGTTGGCCTCCAGATGGTGATGAAGATGGTGTAGTCACTGCAGCTCCCACCGTTGCTACTTTTTTACTCATTTTGTTCAATAGTTAGCCAAGTTCACTTCAAACGATCCAACTAAACAATAGAGGGAGGGGAAGGGGAAAAGAAGAGAAAAAGAAAAAGAAAAAGCAATACTTCCTCAAATTCTTCAGGTTTTTCTGAAACCCTAATCCAAAGGGAGAAAAACACAAAAGAAAAAAGAAAAATAGGAAAAGACAAAAATTTAAAATCCTCTTCCAAGTGAAAGGCCAATATTAAAATTAAAAAATATCAATAAATCTTCAGGCTCTTGGGTGCCTTAATCCAATATGAATAGATGGGAGTCCCGGATCCAAAATGAAAAAAAAAAAAGAAAAAGAAAAAACAACAGGAGTGAGAAGATTGAAAAAAGATAAAAAGGAGAAATAGCAAAGAAAAAATTTAATAGTCCTTCAAATTCTTTTATATCCAGAGAGCCTACAGGGAGTAGTTTTTCCTTTTGCCTCTTTCCAAGCCACACATCTCACTGGGAGTAGGATAGTTACTCAGAGAGAGAGAGAGGAAAAAAAAGAATCAAAGCCTTCTAGTGTGTTCCCAGGCTTTATCAATTTAAATAAAGAGCATCTGTGTAAACAACATTCAGTAGCTCTTCAATCTCTGTTTTGGCTACAATATTTCTTTTCTTCTGCTACTTAAATAAACATAGAAACAAAGTTTCTCTTCCAGTGGGTGGCAGCACTGTACTCTCCCCTAGCTCTCCTATTCTTTTAAGGGAAAGAAAAAAAAAGAAAAAAAAAGGGAAAGGAAAATCTTTCTTTTAAATAATCCAAAAAAGAAAAAAAAAAGCACCAGTTCAGATGTTCCAACTCAGCAATCCAAACAATCTGATATCAGCAAGTTTCAAAATTTCAAATATGTCCCAATACTATTTTTCCTACTTTCAGTCCAGTCCGGTAATCCAAAAAGGAAGTAGATCAATTAAGCAATTTTAAGTCCTTTAAAATCTATATTGGGTAAAAGAAAATTAGTCCAAAATAGGTTTGCCGCTCCTCTTCATTCACTCTCCATCACCATCTCAATTATCAATAAGGGTGTTCTTAATATTATTTTAAAAAAGTGAAAGTTTCTCACCGATCTGTTCACTGTCATTCCGCTCTGCCTTCTTGGAGTTGTCACAGCCTCCGCAGCCTTATGGCTGCTGCTCTGCCACTGGAAAAAGGGCTTTCCTGGCTCGTCCAGGGACTTGGCGATGTCCCTGGGATCCTCAGGACGTGCCCTCCACTACCACAGTCAAAACGAGACTGTGGGGTCCGATTCGGACCGTCCAGTGGCAGAGTTTTCGGCGGGGTTTCAGGAGCGTCCAAAAACCCCGCGCGTCTCGCCGCGATGCCAACAATAGTTCTTTTTCAAGCGGAATACACTTTCACTTAGTCACAGCAATCTCCATTTTGTAGCAATTATGTAACCATCTGTTTGCCTTGCTTCATCTAACTTTTAAAGGTGTTAAGTCCTTATTTGTCGCTTTTCTCTTTTTCCAAAGATCGAATCTGTTCCAATTTGAAGGAAAACTCAGTTTTCTAATTTTTTAATAGCCAATTCGTCCAAAACAATCAGTACTAAAGTAAATTCCTTACTGGGTCATTATCCCCTATTGTTACTTTACAAAATCTTCAAGCCGTGCAAATCTACAGCCGCTGTTTAAGGCTGGGGGTCTTATTAGTAAAAGTCCATAGTCTAACGTTGTTTCTCGCCTGGGTTGGTGTCACTCACCTGGCTTCAAAGCACATCATTCTTTCTTTCTTCTTTCCTCCTGCACAATTCTTTCCCGGTTTGTCCCAGCTTCGTGGCAGCCGCCATGGCTGCCTCCCCCTGCTGCCGACTCAGGGGGTTCCCTCCGGCCTCCGAGGAACTTGCCTGTTCCTCTCGGCCGTCCGAGGCGCCCCTCTCCTTCCCCTGTCCCTACAAGACAGGTTCGGTCCAAGGACCCATCGGCGGCAGCTCGTCAGTCAGGGTTTTCACGGGGCTCATCAGAGCCCGCTATTTCCCTGACTGCATCGCTGGGACGCCAAACCGGAAGCTCCGTCAAGGCTATTGTTGTGGCCCATCAGCGGCCTGTGCAGTTAGTAGCTGATTCCGACAGCGAGGATGCTGGTGTGGTGCTGCGCCAGCAGCCTGTGCAGCTGGCGCTTGAGTCAGACAATGAGGAGGCTGGAGAAGATGTGGTGCCAGAGGCGGGGATTCAGCCAGGGCCTTCAGAACCTCCAGAATCTCCCATAAGTGAAGAGGAAGAAGAGGAGGAGCCTCTTCTCGATGCACGAGTGAGCAGACCTATTAAAAGGCAAGAGTGGCTCCTCAGGAGGAGGTATCCTCAAGAGTAAGGCTTGGGGCTAATTGGCCACTCCCCTAGCCTATTTAAGGAAGGACAACAACTGATGCAATTTGCAGGAAACAACTTCGTTCATATTCCTTCGTGTCTTGATTCCAGAAACGTTTGATTCGGCTCATGTTTGTCTCTTGCCAGTTTTCCTGCAAATTACTTCTGGGCGTTCTGCCAACCACAGTAAGATTACGGTTACCTGAAATACTGTGCCTCAGAATTGAGTTATTATTCTTTGGATTCTTGTCGGCTGTTAATGAAGTTAAATTAACAGCCCTTGTTCAGAAAAGACTGATTTAAACTGTACTTGTGTTCGAACAACTACTAAGAAAGCTCATTAGTAGTCCTTAATTAGTAAACTAAGGTTTGTATGGATTTTGTGTGTGCTGCGTTCTTTGGGGTCCGTAGCTGGGGGAGAACAGCTATGGTTTTCCCAGTTGCAATGTATGGCTGTGAAAGTTGGACCATAAGGAAGGCTGAGCACCAAAGAATTGAGGCCTTTGAACTATGGTGCTGGAGAAGACTCCTGCAAGTTCCTTGGACTGCAAGGTGATCAAACCGGTCAGTCCTAGAGGAGATCAACCCTGACTGCTCTTTAGAAGGCCAGATCCTGAAGATGAAACTCAAATACTTTGGCCACCTAATGAGAAGGAAGGACTCACTGGAGAAGAGCCTAATGCTGGGAATGATTGAGGGCAAAAGAAGAAGGGGACGACATAGAATGAGGTGGCTGGATGGGTCACTGAAGCAGTCGGTGTGAGCTTAAATGGTCTCCGGGGGATGGTAGAGGACAGGAAGGCCTGGAAGAATGTTGTCTATGGGGTTGCGATGGGTCGGACACGACTTTGCGACTAACAACAACAAGCAGATGAAGATTTTCCCATCACTTTATTCCTGTATCAAGAACACAAAAGTAGGAAAAATAGGTTTTATTTTAGGAGCAGTGCATTTTGGAAGATAAGGTATAAGGATATCTACCCTATAATAAAAAAATCTACTTTGGCAGATCTTATATATCTTTCACCATAAGGAGAGGTTTGATTAGTGGTAGTGGTAGTATCCAGCTTATAGAACACTATTCCTGACCTCATCTTTGTTTAAACTTAGGTCTAAAGAACTTTTTCTATTTTGGTTCCAAGTAGTTTTTAAAGGGTATTTCATCTTCCTTATGTTTTAATTACAAAAAAAAATGTTTTAAATTGCACAGGTGCTTTGAAGAGGCAAAATGGCAAGCAAAATATTGTTTTACAAATTAATAGCATTAATTGGCTTATTTGCACTGTCTGTTTGCTCTGTTGTCCATACAGAGCAGGAATGGATAGCATTGCTCTAAACTTACCTCCTTCCCCTCCAGGAACATTTTCCTGCTATGGTTTTAAAATACCATTTTCCCCTTTTATTGCTCTGAGCTGGCACATTTTACTTCTAACCCCAACAGTTCAACACCTATTTTCTTAACTGCTTTTTAAAGAGTTTCTCCAACAAAGCTTTTTGCTCTCTCTGTTATAAGAGCACAAAGTCCAGAAGCGGCTTCCACATAGAAACAAAAGTAGTTGTATTATTGTCTTTAATCAAAGCAGTCAGTTTAGCCATCTCTGCTAACTCCATCAACTTTTGCAGCCATTCGTCCATTGTGGGAATCAAAGTGTCCTTCCATTTTTGTGCATAAAGTAGTCTTGCTGCCGTCAACATATATGGGATCAAAGTTCCAGATTTTTTCCCCAAGTCTTTTTCCATTAAACACAAAAGAAAAGTTTCTGGCTTTTCTGAAGATTCACTTTGAGAATCTTCTGTATTAAGATATGAATCCTACTCCAATATTTCTTTGCTGTGTAACATGTCCACCATAAGTGATAAAAAGTCCCTTCTTTACTTTTACTTTTCCAATATTCATTTGAAATACCTTTATACATTCTTGACAACTTATTTGGTGTTAAATATCAACGATACATCATCTTATAACATTTTTCTTTTAAGTTATAATTTAATGTAAATTTTAAACCTTTCGTCCACATATTCTCCCATTGTTCAAGCATGACATGATATCCAAAATTCCTTGCCCATTGAATCATGCAGTGCTTTACATATTCATTCTCCAAATTCAAATTCAATAACAATTTATAAACTTTAGCAATATGTTCATGACTACCACACAGTAGGATTTCCAATTCGTTTTTCACAAAATCAACCCCATAACTCTTTTTGTCTGTGTTATGTATGTATTTTGTGTGGGAAATTCAAATGTACAGTGAATCCTGATTGGTTCTTGGTTGCCCCTGAAAAGTATATAAAGAGGGCTGTTGCCTGTGTTCCTTAGCTGAAGTCTCACCCTGAATTAAAGAGCTGTTGTTACTAGCCTGCTTGTGCCTCTCGTTATTCCCGCGCTACAACATTGGTGATGAAGGTGGGATTGAGGCCACAAGAGGCAAATCAAAAGAGCTGGAGCTTCAGCCAGGATGATTAGCGAACACGGAGACGCGGCATGTCTGCCTACGTTCCGCCAAAACCCTTCGACCCGACCCGAGAAAAGTGGGGATCGTATCTGACCAGGTTCGAGTGCTCCCTGGAAGCGAGCGAAATGCAAGGGCTCTCAGCGAACAGAAAAAGGGCTCTGTTCTTAAGCCATTGCGGGCCAGACGTTTTCGAGATGGCTGAGTCCCTCTGCGAGCCAACCCCAGTCCAGACGGTTCCCTGGGATGTCCTTCAGGCCAACTTGAAAGCCCACTACGCTCCAGTTCCGTCTAAATTCGTTCAGCGCTACGAACTCCGGCAGCGAGTTCAAAAAGAAGGAGAACTGGTCAGTGCTTATGTGGCCGCGCTTCGAAAAGCCGCAACGCATTGTGATTACAGAGACTTAGACGACGTGTTGCTTGAACAACTGATTTGCGGGGTTCGAGATACCCAGTTACAAAGGCGTCTTCTAGCCAAGCCAGACCTAACGCTAGCCGGCGCGCTAGACGAAGCCCGAGCACACGAGGCATCAACGAAAGCTTCAGAAGCGCTGCAGCGACCCAGTCCAAGCAAAGATGGGCCGAAAACAGCCCCCGTCCACAGAGAAGAGGTGCAAACCAGCACAGAGGAAGAGTCGGATGAGGACGTCTTCCATACAGAAAAGAAATCGAGCGAACAAAACTGCTGCCACGAGAACTGCCCTAGCTGTGGTGGGGATCACGAGAGACACTCGTGTAAATACAGAGAAGCCATTTGCAGGCGTTGCGATAGAAAAGGCCACCTAGCACGAGTTTGCAGAGCACAATTTCCGCGTAGTCGAAAGCCACGTGACTACCGCGACCAACCAGAAGCGGCTCATTCAAAACAGCCAATCAAAGATGACGGTGCGAGAAAACGGCGCGAACCTCAAAAGCGGGAGACCTACAGCATGAGAATCGGCCAAGCCAGCACAACCGACGAGGAAAAAGTCTACACGAAAGTAGAAATCGATGGCAAATCGTGTGAAATGGAAATCAACACCAGGTCTACGTTATCGATCATGTCCTGATCAACACTCAAGGCACTCCTCCCCAAGTTTCAGAAGAACCAGCTGTCCTGTCAGAAAATCCGCCTACCCGACTACCAGGGAAACCGAGTTCCCGTTGAAGGCGTGGGCACGTTCCGGGTCACCTACGGCGAGTTCCAGAAAGAGCTGCCTCTGACCGTCGTTAGCAAGCCCCTGCCAAGTCTACTGGGCATGAAATGGTTCCGGGCCCTTGGCATGGGCTTCACAGGCGTTCACAGCATCAGCGGATCATCACTTAAAGAAACCCTGCTCCACGAGTTTTGGGACGTTTTCGAAGAGACTCTAGGCAAGTACGTGGGGACCCCTATATCCTTTAATTTAGACCCCAACGTAGCACCAATCAGACTGAAAGCAAGACGAGTTCCATTTGCTTTAAAGCCCAAAATCGATGCGGAGCTCGACAAGCTCATTAAGCAAGGGGTGCTCGTTCCCGTAGATCACGCTAAATGGGAAACCCCTATAGTCACGCCAGTCAAGTCGGATGGCTCTATTAGAATTTGCGCTGACTATAAATGTTCGTTAAACAAGGCGTTGCAGCAGAGTGCCTATCCGGTTCCAATAGTCCACCATCTACTACATTCCCTGGGGCCTGGCAAGCTATTCGCAAAACTAGACCTTGTGCAGGCGTACCAGCAACTGCCAGTAGATGACGCTACGGCAGAATCACAGACTATAGTAACTCACAGAGGTGCTTTTAAATGCACTAGGCTTCAGTTTGGGGTCAGTATCGCCCCAGGACTCTTTCAAAGCACAATGGAGCGCCTCCTACAAGGCCTCCCAGGTGTCATCCCGTATTTCGACGACGTTTTGATTAGTGGCCAAAACGAGACTCAGTTAGGCCAGAGAGTTAGACAAGTCCTGACGAGGTTCAGAGAAGCGGGACTTAAACTCAAGCGAACAAAATGCAAGATAGCGGTTCCATCAGTGGAATTCTTGGGCTACAGAATCGACGGCACGGGCATTCACCCCACAGAAAGCAAAGTTAGGGCCATCCAAAGCGCGCCCACCCCCAAGTCAAAATCCGAACTGCAGGCTTTCCTGGGCCTTCTAAATTTCTATACGATGTTTCTGAAACACAAAGCCACCGTTGCGGAGCCTCTGCACAGGCTCCTTGGAAAAAATGTCCCGTGGGTTTGGGGCAAGCGAGAAGCGGCCGCATTCAACGCAGTAAAGAGACTTTTGTCGGAGGACAGTTTCCTCATCCAATACAATTCTGAACTACCTCTTGTATTGGTCTGTGACGCTTCCCCCTTTGGCGTAGGCGCGGTTTTAAGCCATAGACTGCCAAACGGGTTAGAGGCGCCCATAGCCTATTACTCTCGCACTTTGTCTAGTGCTGAAAGAAACTATAGCCAACTAGATAGGAAGGCACTAGCGGCTGTAGCTGGGGTCAAAAAGTTTCACGAATACTTGTTTGGCCACACTTTTGAACTTGTTACGGACCACCAGCCTCTTTTGGGACTTTTGGCTGGAGATAAACCAACCCCGGCTGCACTTTCCCCCTGGATGACCAGATGGTCCATTTTCTTAGCTGCGTACTCGTACAGACTGCTACACCGGCCGGGCAAAACTTTAGGACATGCTGACGCCCTCAGCCGATGCCCTTTGCCCGATTTGTTGGACAACCCGACCCCGGAAGCCCCGGTTCTACTGCTTGACATTGTTTCCCCGGGCCCCATTTCTTCAAACGAGGTGGCGAGGGCTTCTGCTAGAGACTCTGTTTTGCGCACTGTGTTGGGCTGGGTAACGAGGGGTTGGCCCACAAAGGTGGACAGTGGTGACTTTCAATTGTACTTTAACAAAAAAAATGAACTGTCAATGTTGGGGGGTTGCTTATTGTGGGGTGACAGGGTGGTCATTCCTTCGCGGTTACGGCACAGAGTTTTGGAAATGTTGCATGAGGGACACCCTGGTATTGTTCACATGAAAGGCCTAGCTTGTAGTTATGTTTGGTGGCCGCATCTCGACCAAGATGTCACTGAGTGGGTAGGGAAGTGTAGGCCCTGCCAGGAGTCCCGCCCAGATCCACCCATAGTTCCCGTACGTGAATGGGAAAAACCAAAAGGGCCATGGGAGAGGATTCACATTGATTTCGCTGGCCCGTTCCACAGCCAGAACTTTCTTATTATTGTAGATGCATATTCTAAGTGGCTCGAAATTGCCTTAATGCCATCTACCACTTCTGAGGCCGTAATCAAAGTACTCAGAAAATTATTCGCAACACACGGGTTGCCGGACACCCTGGTATCCGACAATGGGCCCCAATTCACGGCGACCCAATTTGAAGGCTACTTAGCAGAATTAGGCATAAGACATGCATTATCCACTCCTTTTCATCCAGCTTCTAATGGCCTTGCAGAGAGATTTGTAAGAACAGCCAAAGAGGCCCTGTCCCGGCTTGATGCAGGGGACTGGCAGGCTAGAATAGATGAGTTCTTAGTGGTACAGCACGCCACCCCCGTGCCCCACCTCGGGCCGCAGCCCAGCCGAGCTCTTAATGGGCTGAAAACTAAGATGCATTCTCGACAGACTGCATCCCAATTACTCCCCTGATAGCTTCAAGGGGGAAGGGGGAGGACTAAGACAATTCCGAGAAGGAACTCCAGTTTTTGCTAGAAGTTACACCAACGGGCCATTATGGGTGGAAGGAACCATCGTAGGAATCACCGGCCCAAAGTCTTATACAGTCGATATAGGGCATGGTAAAATCTGGAGGAGGCATATCGATCAATTGCGTAAACGTTTACAAAACAAAAACTCATGTCCTAACTTTCAAAGTCTTCCTGACACAGCTACCTCAAGCCCGAGTAAGCCGGAATACTTATCTGGCAACCCTGAGTTCCAGCGCCGCCCCAGCGAGCCGACACTCCCAGCCGGAGATAGCCACTCCTCCGGAGAAATCCAGGAGGTTCCATTGGCAGAGCTGGGAGAGACGGGAGGTCCCTCTGACCGGCTCGACGCCTCACCAACAACTGAACTGCGCAGGTCAACCAGGATTAAGACACGCCCTGGTCACCTGCGTGATTTTGTATGTAAATATGTAAATAGATAGAATAAGTGCCTTCTGGGAGTGGAGGGGTGTTATGTATGTATCTATTTTGTGCGGGAAATTCAAATGTACAGTGAATCCTGATTGGTTCTTGGTTGTCCCTGAAAAGTATATAAAGAGGGCTGTTGCCTGTGTTCCTTTGCTGAAGTCTCACCCTGAATTAAAGAGCTGTTGTTACTAGCCTGCTTGTGCCTCTCGTTATTCCCGTGCTACAACAGTCTGCTTTCAATCTTTCTTTCAATTGTACAGTAAATATGCAAACCAATGGCAGATACGTCCTTCTGATTCTAACTTTTCCTTAGACTTAAGGATAGGATCACCAGAGTTAAAATATATTATTTGACCATAGGTCCACCAGTCTGGCTTCACCACCATTTCTTTTCTAAAAAAGGCTTCCTGGGGTGACACCCAAAGGGGCAACTTTACAGAGAGCCTTGTTTTATATCTATTCCAAACTCTTAGGATGGCTCGCCTAACAAAGTGGTTATTAAAATCAACATTTACTTTAACTTTGTCATACCATAGGTAACCATGCCATCCAAATCTTTATTCATGTCCTTCTAAATCAAGTAGCCTCGTATTTTGGAGGTTCATCCACTCTTTTAGCCAGACCAGACAACAAACATCAAAATACAATTTCAAATCTAGTAGACCCAAACCTCCTCTCTCCTTAGCATCCTGCAAAAGTTTATATCTAATTCTTGGTTTTTTCCCTTGCCATATAAACTTGGAAATATCCTTCTGCCATTGTTTAAAAGGAGTATCAGTTGCAAATAGTGGTAACGTCTAAAACAAAAAAAAGCATCTTTGGTAAAACATTCATCTTAATTAAAGCAATTCTACTCAATAGTGATAAATGTAATTTATTCCATCTTAATAAATCCCTTTTATGGATGTTCTATCCAAAACTGGGAAAATCACCCCACTCCAATCTCCCAGAAAAAAACAATTTTCATACGAAAAAGGTAATAATTGTTCCATAAGATATTCAAAAAATTTACTTTTATCATTGTTTGGTACATAAAGTCCAACTACTATTGATTTTATTCCATTAAACTCAATTTCCACTGCTGCAAATCTGCTATATTCATCTGATAAAAGTAGCTTGGGTTTAAATTGGGGTTTTATATATAAAGCAACTCCATTAATCTTTTTTACACCAGCAGATATAAATTCCTCCCCTTGTTCTGACCGGGCCTTCGCAGAAGCAAGAAACAGACTCCCTGCAAAGAAAACCCCCTCTTTATTTACACATTGGGAATTAACTGCATTCACCAACAGAAAATCTAGGCAAGAGTCCTGCAAGGAGTTAACTGAAGCAATAGTCCTTTTTTTTAAATTTTTAATATTTTATTATAACACAATATAACAAACACATAACATACAACATATAGATATATCCTCTTTTTAAAACAATGTTTCTTGGTGGTCTTCTTTCCATTTTGTATCTTTCCCCCCGTATCTCTCTTATTCTTTTTCTTCATTGTCCCTTTTTCTTTGGTTACATTGTATTTTCTAACACTAATAGCCTTATTTTTATACATTTCTATATATTTATTATATACATGTTTTACATTTTTAGATGTTCCCCTGTATTTATTATTCTCTATTTCTAGTCCCAAGCCATTCATACCATTTATTCCAAATTATATAATAGTCTGTATCTTCCTTTTCTTTAATTTCTTTTGTTAATTTGTCTATCTCGGCACATTCTAAAAAATTTTCTATCACTTCTTCATCTGTTGGAGTGTTTTCCTGTTTCCAATTTTGTGCATATGTTATTCGAGCAGCTGTTATGATGTTTAGAATCAGATATTTTACTTCTTTGGTGTACGTTCTCGTGAATATTCCTAATAAAAATGTTTCCGGCTTTCTTTCGATTGGTTGGTCTACTATTTTCTCTAGCCATTTCTTTATATTTGTCCAAATTTTTTTAGCTGCCGGGCACGTCCACCATAGATGGTAGTATGTCCCATGAGTTTCCTTGCACTTCCAACAGGTTGGAGTATTATTTGGGAACATCTTTGCGAGTCTTGTTGGTGGAAGATGCCATCTATAAAACATCTTCAGCTGGTTTTCCTTGTATGCCGCGGATAATGCTAATTTTGAATTTACTTGCCACATTGTTTCCCATTTCTCCAAATCTATTGTATAATTAAAGTTCTGTGCCCATTTAATCATTGTGTGTTCCAGGGGTGGGTTCTAAAATTTTTTACTTGTGGGCGTGACTTATTTTGTGGGTGTGGCTTGATGGTCATGTGACTGGGTGGGCGTGGCCAACTCAATGTCACTCACGTCAAAGGGTGCCTTGCCTGGCCCCTCCCTTCCCAGCCATCCCATAAAGAAAATACTCCTGTTTCTACTTTCCCCTTTTAACCACTAATTGATGAGAGCCAGAGAAATATGTTTCCATAAGCAGAGATATACAGGTGAAACTCGAAAAATTAGAATATCATGCAAAAGTTCATTTATTTCAGTAATGCAACTTAAAAGGTGAAACTAATATATGAGATAGACTCATTACATGCAAAGCGAAATAGTTCAAGCCTTGATTTGTCATAATTTTGATGATTATAGCTTACAGCTCATGAAAACCCCAAATTCACAATCTCAGAAAATTAGAATATTACATGAAATCAATAAAACAAGGATTGTACATAGAACAATATCGGACCTCTGAAAAATATAAGCATGCATATGTACTCAGTACTTGGTCTGGGCCCCTTTTGCATCAATTACTGCCTCAATGCGGCGTGGCATGGATGCTATCAGCCTGTGGCAGTGCTGAGGTGTTATGGAAGACCAGGATGCTTCAATAGCGGCCTTCAGCTCTTCTGCATTGTTTGGTCTCATGTCTCTCATCTTTCTCTTGGCAATGCCCCATAGATTCTCTATGGGGTTCAGGTCAGGTGAGTTTGCTGGCCAATCAAGCACAGTAATCCCATGGTCATTGAACCAGGTTTTGGTACTTTTGGCAGTGTGGGCAGGTGCCAAGTCCTGCTGGAAAATGAAGTCAGCATCCCCATAAAGCTCGTCTGCGGAAGGAAGCATGAAGTGCTCCAAAATCTCCTGGTAGATGGCTGCGTTGACCCTGGACTTAATGAAGCACAGTCGACCAACACCAGCAGATGACATGGCTCCCCAAATCAACACAGACTGTGGAAACTTCACACTGGACTTCAAGCATCTTGCAGTGTGTGCTTCTCCATTCTTCCTCCAGACTCTGGGTCCTTGATTTCCAAATGAGATGCAAATGTTGCTCTCATCAGAAAAGAGGACTTTGGACCACTGAGCAACAGACCAGTTCTTTTTGTCTTTAGCTCAGGTAAGACGCTTCTGACGTTTTTTGTTGTTCAGGAGCGGCTTGACAAGAGGAATACGACATTTGAAGCCCATTTCCAGGATCTGTCTGTGTGTGGTGGCTCTTGATGCACTGACTCCAGCCTCAGTCCACTCCTTGTGAAAGTCCCCAACACTTTTGAATGGCCTTTTCCTGACAATCCTCTCCAGGCTGTGGTCATCCCTGCTGCTTGTGCACCTTTTTCTTCCACACTTTTCCCTTCCACATAACTTTCTATTAATGTGCTTTGATAAAGCACTTTGGGAACATACATTCGTTGCATTACTGAAATAAATGAACTTTTGCACGATATTCTAATTTTTTGAGTTTCACCTGTACACTGTTGCCAGATAAACTGGAGAAAGTAATTTGGAGCACTACAAGGCAGCAATACAAAGAGTGCAGACAGGCAGGAATCTATCGCTGGAGCCAATCCACATTTAAAAGGCATGGGAATTTAACACCTGTGCCCATGTTTCTGACACCCATAAAGGACGATGACAAAAGCCATATGCCTAACCAGGAAGATTTTTTCTGATAAAGGAGATAACAAGCAAAATTCCTCTAAGTTTCCTCTAAGTTCCTCCAGTCATAAAATCATACATCACACTCACATTTCCCTCACAAAGGACTCAAATTCCTATAAAAATCTTGCTGATGTGTCAGTCAGTTGCCAGCTGCCCCAAAACTGACTCTGTATTGGTTTGGTTTGTTTTTTTTGAATTTTTTAAAATTATTTTTAACAACAAAAACATAAAATACATCTTTTAAGAACGGAGCTTTGATCTGGTCATAAATAGGTACAATCGCTTATCCCTCTTTATCAAGCTCTTTCCCAAATCTCCACCTTTACATCTTTTAAAGCAAAAACCAAAACAATTTTTTTCCCCACAATTATGATATCTTAGTCTAAACATTTACCTTACTATTGTATCACCACAAATTTTAATTTCCAAATAACACAACTCAATATTTAATTACAAATATTATCTTTAAATTCTATCTATATACCCATAATCTAGGACCCATTACAATAATCTTAAAATCCTAATCTCTTTTAATTTACATCTATATATCTTAAACTTATCACACATTACACTCTTCGTTTTACACAGAGTCATTTCACTATTACAATCTTATCATCTTCATTTTATTATTCATATCAACATATTCACCTTTATTTTTTATACTAATCCCAACATAGTCATTTTATTATTACTATCAATTCCAATTTAGATCATATTTATTTTAACTATTTGTCTCTTGATCATCTTCTTTTGGCTGTTTTCCAGCATATTCATTTATTATTTGGCTGTTTCCCAGCATAATCATGTATTGTTTTGGCTGTTTCCCAGCATAATCATGTTATTTGGCTGTTTCCCAGCATATTGATATTATTTGGCTGTTTCCCAGCATATTCATATTTGTTGGCTGTTTCCCAGCATATTCATCTTTATTTTACTATCACACCCAGGGAAAAAAAGAACATCTCCATCTATTGTTTTGGCTGTTTTCCAGCATATTCATTAAGCATATTAATTACTTAATTTTACTGTCTATCTCTGTGTAATCCCCTATTTTGTTTAACCTTCCATCTATACTTTAGTTATTCATTTTTAATCATATTGTCATTCTTAGTTTTGTCTACAATTTAACATTGAGACTTAGTTCTTCCATCAAACACATCCCCATAAAAATCAATAAAATTTCTTGGATTCTTCTCATATTCATATTCATTCTTATTTTTGAATACTATCCATCTTTACTTTATTTTTCTATTTTAATCACATTGTTTTATTATTCACCCTTATGCATCTACAGTATAAACATCTCCTTTTTATAATTAATATTCATCTAGACATTACATTTTCATTTTTAATCAAACTATTTTTATATTCTTTTTCCCCAACCGTGTATATTTTATTTCTTCAGTTTCTTATCTAACAATATATATTCCATTTCAAGTTCAGTGTTCCCAAATTTAATTCTCCGTGTGTCATTTTAGTTCTTTTTGTTAATTCTGTTCCATACAAAGTACATCGACTTTCCTTCTTTTGTTCCTACACCATTTTCTTTTGTTCCTGTGCCAATTAGTAACAGTTGTAAAAGTTCCATTGTATTTCCTCTTTCTTTCCACTGAAGGAGCTGTCTGAAGACGAAGAAAAGACCTCCAGCACCAAAATCCCACGGCTATTATTTGTAATTTCAAAGTGTTCCAAAACAAACAGCAAGTTACGGTGTTTCTTTTTACAGGAGAAAGTGTATCTCTGCAATCCACACTTTCCCTTAGTCACTCCAGTATCCATTTTGTTGCAATTATTTAACAGTCCAATTTAACAGTCCAATTTAAGTCTCTTCTTCTCTTAAGTTTTAAAAGTATTGAATCCCCAACTTTTTCTTTTTTCAAAATCCAATTTGACTTTAAGAATTTTTTCCAGTCTTTTCAGCATGTCTCAATGTTTAATTGTTCCGAATAAATCTGTACCAACATAAATCTCCTAGTGGGTCTTTCCCTCCTGAAGTTACTTTTCAAAATCTTCTATGCCCCTCAAATCCACAGCCGCTGTTTTAAGGCTAGGGGTCTTACAAGTAAAAATCATTGCTCTAGCGTTGTTTCCAGCCTGGATTGGTGTCACTCACCCGGCTTCAAAGAGCTTCGTTTGTCAGCCTTGGAAGCCATATTAAGCTGGAAGCTTCAATGCTGCCATCTCCTCATGTGTGGGAAAATAGGAGGGGGGATTTAGGAGAGGGGAGTTAGTAGACATAATAACAGTTTTTCATATCGGTCAAGGTCAGGGCGGTCCAGCATCTGGAGGAGGAGTGGTCAAGGGCTGGGCCGAGGCGAAACCGACGGTGATTGGAGCATGTGACCGAAAGGGGAGAAAGGGGTTGGTTTTGGGAGCTTTGTATTAGTGAAGGAAAGCCCGGGTTTTTCAGATTCGGGATTTCCCAGATGTGCCAGTTTACCTATTGCTAGTAAAGAGAACTTTGGAAAATGCCTGCTTCCGCGTCTTTACTGGGAGTCGGGGGTTTTCTGGAATGCTGACATTATCCCGAATCTCATTAAAAACCCAAACAGCACCCTGCAAGGGGGCTGTCGGGGCTGCTGAGCCCCAGCATCTACCTAAACCCTGGGTGGTGCGAAGACTCAGCAAAGATGGAAGAGAAGGAGGGAGCTGTCGGGGGCCTGGGGGCTAAAGGAAGTACCGACCCCTTGCTTTCTTCCCCTGAAGAATTGGAACGGGCCATGAAGGATGCAGAGGAAGCCCTTTGGCTCGGGGCTTGACCCAAGGCATCAGAATCCTGGAAGAGTTGCCAGTCCAACCCAACTTCAGGAGGAGATCTGAAGTCGCCAAGTGAAAGTGACTGGAGGATGGGGGCTGCTGTGTGCTCCGGTGACTCCCACGACTGGGACAGGCCCCACCTCACACGGAGCCAGTCCTTGTCTGGACTTCCTGAATGCTTTGAACAGATGGAAGTGGGGAATTATGCACCCTCTTCAAAACCCTTTGAGGTGAGATGGCGGCTAGCGCAACCTACTTTCACTTTCCCTGGCCCGGGACAAGGATGGGGGGTTAGTGGAGCACAGGCCCCACCCACCCAGCCAGGAGCGAATTGGAAAGATCGACGCCCCATGGCCAGCCTGCAACATTGGGATTCCAAAAACCCCCTTTTTGGGTCCCATGTCAGCCTGTATTAGCATTACCTCCTGCAGAGAGCATTCCGCCCGGTTGGGCTTTTTACCCAGGCCAGGGATGGATCCAGTGCCAGTGGTATCCTGCACCGCCTGTCCTAAACTCCCAGGGATCCCCCTGGCCACCCTCCTATGCCACAACAGTCCTGGCACCACAGGGGGGCCTAATCCATCAGCCGGCTGCCATGGCCCCCCCTCCAGCGCAGCAAGCGGCTCAAGAGCCTGCCCCCCCTCCAGCCCAGCTACCTTCACACCAACCTGTTGGAATGCAACAACCAGGGGCACCACAGGGGGGGACTAATCCAACAGCCGCCTGCGATGCTGCTCCCTCCAGCGCAGCAAGCGGCTCAACAGCCAGCCCCACCCCCCCTACCACCCACAGCTGAGCCCCCCCCCCCCCGAGAGGCCAACACCACCCCACTTCAGAGCACCAGAGCACCAGAAGGAGCTCTGGTGGCTCAGCAGACTAATTAACATCCACTTACATCTGCTGCCTGCAATTACTGCAAGTTCAAATCTCACCAGGCTCAAGGTTGACTCAGCCTTCCATCCTTTCTAAAGTAGGTAAAATGAAGACCCATATTATGGGGGCAATAAGCTGACTTTGTATAAATATACAAAAGTATGAAGGCTATTGCTTAACGCATTGTAAGCCGCCCTGAGTCTCCGGAGAAGGGCAGCATATAAATCAAATTAAAAAAAACCAAAACTTTTGATGGAATGCCAGCCAAGATAGCTTACTTCCTCAGCAGGGTCTGGGTTCACGTTGATCAGTATGGTGACCAATACGAAGCAGAACGGGACTTGGTGTCAGCAATCTCAGATGGGATGAATGAGGGGGAGGCCTCTGAATGGATAGCCCAACTGCACGATGAGGATGCTGCTGAACTTTATGATATCGAAGGCTTCCCTTCGATATCATCACACTGCTACGGTCCCGCTTTGACGACCCAGACCGCATAAACGAAAACGAAGCCATGCTAAAACTCATGAAGCAAGGTAATTGACCAATGAAAGACTTTGCATGGGACTTTAGGAGAGTTGCAGGCACTCTGAGCCATTGGCCTGATCGTATACTCCTGCACTACTTCAAAGAAGCCATCGACCCAGAAGTCAGAAAAGCCTGTGGGATCCGGGGAGTACCTGAACATCTCCACGACTATTATACCATGTCCATTGCTCTGGACAGAGAAGTACACCCCCCCCCAGCCAAACACCATCTCAGCAGCCACCTCGTAAGCCATTAGTAAAAAAGCCCATTTCAAAACCTGCATACCGCACCCCTCCTCCACAAGGGGGGGGTGATTAAATGCTATTGCTGTGGACAGACAGGACATCGAGCTTCTGAGTGCTTGGCCCCTGCTCCAGTTCCACAACAACGACCCGCCACAGCTGCACGAGGGAGGAGGGCTCCAAAGAAAACCCCAGACACCAGCTGATTCGCCAAACAAGCCGTGGAAATTCCCCTCCCCACTGAAGAGAGGGGCCACCCTCCGGCCACAGAAGCACCTCCCGAGGAGCCCAGCGGGGATGAAGACCCGATGGTGAGTGCCCCCATCACCCCTTTCTCAATTAAAGTAAAACTAGTCCTGCCAAAAACAGGGAAAGAAACAGAACTCCCAGCGGTAATAGACACAGGCTGTACCAGGTGTCTAATCGGCCTTAAAATTGTAGAACATTTGGGGATCAAAACAACAATCTTAAAACAACCAATTAAATTTTACCATGTGGATGGCACGTTAATTGGGGGAGTCCCTTCCACTCACATTACTGAACTTCTTAAATTAAAAATGGGGAAACATCATGAACTTATACAATTTATAGTAACCCCAAAGATGTCGGAATCCATCATGCTAGGCCTGGCTTGGCTAGATAAATGGGGCCCCACCATTACTTGGGAAGATGGATACCGGAAAATCAGGATACCGGTTGGCCCAACACCCCCTGCCCCTCCCCCCAAACATCAACCTACCCAAAATGACCAGCAGCCAGAAACAGCAGCGGCTTGTTCAGACGGGCCTCCAGGGGAACACCAAATCCCTAAGGTTTATTCAGACTTAGCTGATGCTTTCAGCGAGGAAGAATGTAACCTCCTCCCCCCCCCCACCGGCCCACAGACTGCGCCATTGAATTACAACCGGGGGCTAAATTGCCAAAGCCTAGAATGTACTCCATGACACCTGCTGAAATGACTGAATTGAGGAAGTACATTGACACCAACCTAGCCAAAGGGTTCATCGAGCCTGCGAAATCCAGCATGGCCGCCCAAGTACTATTTAAGGAAAAAACAGACGGTACCTTAAGATTATGTATTGACTTTAGAGCTATTAACTGCATTTGCATACAAAATGCCTACCCCCTCCCACTGATGAAAGACTTACTAAACCACCTATTGAAAGGAAAAATCTTCACCAAGCTAGATCTAAGAGAAGCCTACTACCGAGTTCTCATAAAGGAGGGAGACTAGTGGAAGACCGCTTTTAACTGCCCTTTGGGTAGCTTCCAGTTCCGGGTCATGCCTTTTGGACTCTAGGGGGCCCCAGGGGTCTTCATGCAGCTGATTAACGAAGTTTTGCATGAGCATTTATATCAGGGGGTTCTTGTTTATCTCGATGACATTCTTATATTCAGCGAAAATATGGAAGACCACGTCAAATTGGTCAGGCAAGTGCTGAAAAAACTTCTAGCAGCCACCTTTATGCGAAATTGTCCAAATGCGAGTTCCATAAGGAAGTCCTTGACTACTTGGGATACAGGGTGTCGAATAAGGGGATCGAAATGGACCCAGAGAAGGTGAGGGCAGTACTGGACTGGCAGCCCCCATGCACCCGTAAGCAACTCCAGAGTTTCCTAGGGTTTGCAAACTTTTACAGACAATTCATCCCTTCCTTTGCTGAGGTTGCACTCCCTTTGACAGAACTGCTAAAGACCGGCCCATCTCCCACCAAGCCAAAACCTAGCCAGCCTTTGGCTTGGACAATGGACTGCCAAAAATCTTTTGAACAATTAAAACGCCTATTTGCGGTGGAGCCAATCCTACAGCATCCTTGTCACGAGTGTTTCCAGGATTGCTGTGGCTATCTGCCTACTCACAAACAGTATGGTTTTAATCAAGCCATCTACTGTTGCCAATTACCTGCAAGCCTTCCCCACCCTAGTTAATTGCAGGTTAACTCCCTATATAAGCAAGGACCTTTTGCTTGCTACTCGGGCCTAGTCTTCTAGGCCTAAATGCACAGCTCCTGCAGGAAGTTTGGTGCAACGCCGCAGATGGGAGAAGAATGCAGATAAGGACTCCAGACGTCGTTACAGAGAGACTCCCACGGATGCTTGCCTTTTGCTGTTTTGTAGCACGCAAGCTATCATCGGGACTGCTGTTGCTGGACCTTCTTCCTCCCACAAGCTTCAAGCAATGTTTGCTGTTTGAACTGTTTTTACTTCAGGTGACTTTCAGCTGTGAAGCTCGTGCTGCTCCCATTATGATGGCCTTGATGATGTATCGACGCCGAAGCTGCTTACCTTCATGCTAGCTTTATTCTTTTGTGAACTGTTTCGGTATTGTGGAGAGGGATCTAGGGAGATAGCCTTGCTTCACATACCCAGATAAGACTTTGTTTTTAATGTGTTTTCTTAAAGACATAGTGCTTTTTAAATGTTTTAAAGTAAATTATATTTTTACACAAGACGCCTCTGTCAGAATTATTTCAGTCTCAGTGTGTTTACTCATGAGCTGGTTCACGGTCCGGGGTACCCCTCAACCCCATTTCGTCACAGTTGGTAGCAGAGGATGGTTTAACGAACTTACGCTCATGTGGTAACACGCTAGACTGGAATGTCTGCAGTTGAATAGATGTTGACTAGGGCAGCAGCAGCAGCAAAAAGTATGAAGTCACAAACTGGACTGTCTGGGGCTCAGGCCAAAAATGTTTTGGCTGAAAAACCCCAAACTCTAATTGATTTAGAATAGTGGAGCTGTAAGTTTTGGAGCAGAGGCCTCAACTTCTGAAGGGCCTAAGATAGTGAATAAACCATCATCACCTAAAGAAGTAGAGACTGGAAGAACGCCACTTCAGGTCTTGAAAACAAATACAGAGGTGGATGATGAGTTTAGGAAGGCAATCCTTCAGTTTTTAGGTTTGCCCACAGTAAGTCAGACCCCGACTGCTGATTCTAGCGGATTATTAAAGAATCCAGCCGTGAAAGGAAAGAAGATCGAAGTCCTAGAAAACACCGGATCGGTAAGAGACTTTCTTTTTTTTTTTTTTATTGCAAAAGTTTTACAATTACATTTTCACCCCTTTTCTCCCCCCCCCCTCAGCCCACCCCAAACTTCCCTACCTCCCTAGCCCTCCCTAACCCTCCCCTCCCCCCGGACTTCCACACAATATACTCATATCAGGTAAAAGACCCCCCTTAGTATAAAACTTATATAAAACTTGAACCCCTCCCTCCCCCTCATAATTTTTTTTCATCTTCATTACATTGAAATATTTCTATCTTAAAATATCATTTTCAAATAAAAGCTATTTGATACTTCCTAGTTTGATATTTGTTCTGAACATAATCTATCCACTTTTTCCATTCCCATTCATAAGTCTCTTGTGAACAGTCTTTTAAAAATGCTGAAATCTTCACCATCTCTGCAAAACTGGCCATCTTCAGAATCCATTCCTTGATCGTGGGCAAAACTTCATTCTTCCAATATTTACCTATCAATAGTCTCGCAGCTGTTATCATGTACAATATCAACTTTGTTTCACCCAAAGTAAAACCCTTAACTATACCCAATAAGAACAATTGTGGAGAAAATTGAATTTTTTTCCTCAAAACATTCTGCATAACCCACCAAATTTTTATCCAAAAAGCCTTAACTTTCCTACAAGTCCACCAAACATGATAATATGTAGCATCTAAACAATCACATCTCCAACATTTTGGCTGAACATTAGGGTACATACACGACAATTTTTTGGGGTCTAAATGCCATCTATAAAACATTTTATAAAAATTTTCCCTCAAATTTTGCGACTGTGTGAATTTAACATTCTGAACCCAAATTTTTTCCCATGTTTCCAACATCACTGGTTCCTCAAAGTTTTGTGCCCACTTAATCATACAATCTTTAACCAATTCAGTTTCTGAATCCCTTTCTAACAAAACATTATAAAGCCTTTTAATATGCATTGGACCTTTCTCTTTTATGTGTCTAACCAATTCTTCCTCATGCAACATAATACCAGTTTTTTGGTCCTCTTTCCATCTCAATTGTAATTGATTATATTGTAACCAAGTTAAATTAATCCCTTCGTCCAACAGTGTCTGCAATGTCTTCAGCTGCCATCTGCCCGCATCTGTAAAAAGAACCTCTTTGTATAAAAACCCCCCGAGTGACATTATATTTGTATTCCACATAATATGACCAAGATCCAGCCATAGCGGTATTTTATAATCCCATTTGAATCGGTGCTTCTTCCAAACTCTCATCAAAGAGTCTCTAAGTATATGGCTTTTAAATACTTTATCCACTTTGTTTTCATAAAATAAGTAAGCATGCCATCCAAATTCAAGATCAAAACTTTCTATATTGAGTATTCCAGTCTTTTTCCTTCCAAACCAGTCACTTGCTAAAGTCAAAGCTGCTGCTTCATAATATAACTGTAGGTTTGGAAGTTTAAGACCTCCCCTTTCTGGAACATCTTGCATAATTTTCAATTTAACTCTCGGTTTTTTCTCATTCCAGACAAACTTATTCACTCCAGTTTGCCAGACTTTCAGTTGTTTATCACTTTTAAGCACCGGAATCATTTGAAACAGAAAAAGAAATCTTGGCAAAATGTTCATCTTAACTGCTGCTATTCTTCCAAGTAGAGACAGCTGCAGTTTTTTCCAAGTCTCCATATCTTTCTGCAACTCTCGCCACAAAACCTCATAGTTATTTTGAAACAATTTCATGTTTGATTCTGCAACCTGAACTCCTAGATATTTTACCTTTGGTACAATCTCAAAACCTGCCCTCCTTTCAAGCTCGTGTTTACGATCTTGTGTCATATTTTTAACTATCATCTTAGTTTTTTTCTGGTTCAGTCTAAAACCTGAAACTTTACCATAGTCTTGTATAATGTCCTTCATCTGGATTATTGATTCCATTGGCTGTATTAGGGTAACGACCAGATCATCTGCAAATGCCTTTATTCTGTAATCCTCTTGCCTTATCATTATACCTTTCAAGATATTAGAGTCCCGTATTGTATTTAACAAGACTTCTAGTGTTAGAATAAATAGCAATGGGGATAACGGACATCCCTGTCTTGTTCCTTTTTCAATTTTAAACTCTGTTGTCAAACTTCCATTAATAATAATCTGTGCCTTTTGCTCTTGGTAAATTGCTGAAACCGCCTGTATAAATTGGTCCCCAAAGTCCATCTTTTTTAAAGTCTTTAATAGAAAATTCCAATCCACTCTGTCAAAGGCCTTTTCCGCATCCAGAAAAACCAGCACTGCAGGGATCTGTTTATTCTTATCAAGATATTCCAATAAGTCTATTACTTGCCTTACATTATCCTTCATATATCTACCCTCGATAAATCCCGCTTGGTCATCATGAATCACCTTTTGGATTACTGGCATCAGCCTGTTGGCTAGTACTTTTGCATAAATTTTATAATCAGTATTAAGAAGAGATATTGGTCTATAATTCTCCGGTTTTTTAGGACCTGCATGTTCTTTTGGTATCAAAGAAATATAAGCTGTTGTCCATGATGGGGGTATTTTACCCCCTTGTTGAATATTACAAAACAAATCTCTAAGTTGTTCCACCATTTCTGCTTGCAGAGTTTTATAATACACTGCAGTCAAGCCATCCGTTCCAGGAGCTTTAGCTATTTTTAATTGTTTAATTGCTACCATTATCTCCTCCTCTGTTATAGGATAATTCATTCTTTCCTTTTGTTGGTCTGTGATTTTTGTAACTCTTTTATTATCTAAATATTTTTCTATAAGTCCATTCTGCACATCATCTTTAGCATATAATTTAGTATAATAGTCCACAAAAGCTTCTTTAATTAATTTTTGTTGAAAGATTTCTTTCCCTCCAATATCAATATTATCAATAGTCCGTATACTCTGCTTTTTTCTTAATGTGTAAGCCAACCATCTGCCCGGTTTATTGGCATTACAAAATGTATTATGCTTCGCATATTGTAAGTTTGTTGCAACTTGTTCCGCCATAAGCATTTGAAATTGGTCTTTCAGAAGTTTTATAACACCACGTATTCTTTCATCTGTTGGATTTTTAATAAGTAGCTGTTCTTTGTTCTTTATTTCTACTTCCAATTCAGATCTTTTCTTTTGTCGAATCAATCTATGTTTAGAGTTCATATAAATAAGCACCCCTCTCATATAAGCTTTGCTCGCATCCCACACAATTTCAATTGGGGTACCTTTATTCAAATTTATTTCAAAAAATTCTTTCAAGTGCTTTTTAAGTTCTATTATGTTTTTTTCATATCTGAACAAGTTTTCATTCACTCTCCAAGAGCGTCGCTCAGTCTTACCCATCTCGATTTCTATCCATACTGGGCTATGGGGACTTCCGGTTTGCTAGCCTCGGCGACGACGGTGCCTTTTTAAGCACCGCCAGCCCCGCCGCCTGTAGAGCCGCCTCGTGATCGAGAAGCGGCTCGAAAACTCCGAAATCCTGAGGATTGAAGGAGGAGAGATAGCAGGGTACAGGTTGAGCCCCTGTAAGCCCCCAGGGAATTGCTTCTGGGGAGGAAACAGGCGCGGCTCCCTCCCAACCTGCTGAGACTCCGGGCGGCGTGGGATGATTCTGCCTTCAGCAGAACAAGCCGGCTGCAGCAAACGTTTAAATTGAATGGAACCAACCTCAACAAGCAGCGGAAATATTAACTTGAACCCTGAAATTTGGAAATCGCAAGTATTAGTGCTTTGTTGACTTTTTAATTCAAGAAAAAATACGAGCGAGTGAAAGTGATTTGAAAAAATATGGCGCCCAGCACTAGAGTTAACGAGCTAGTGAGAGTGGATTTGTGAAGTCATCTTGCTTTGTTACAAAGTTATAAAGTTGCTACAAAGTTGCTCTGCCTGTAATAAAGAGAAATAAGACAAGAGGGGGAAAAGAAAAACTCTTTTCTTAAAAATCTGACTCTGCTTTACTCCAGTTTCTATTTGATTAAACCTGGGGGACTTTTTTAGAAGTCTCTGTGGAGGTGGAAAAGGAAAAGGGACTTCCTTCTTCAGAAAATCTAGCTTACGTGGCAGGATGGCCTCAAAGAAGCAGGAAGGAAAGGCAGCAGGGGGGGGATCCCCCACACATAAACATGAAACGCAGCTTCCCCCTGCTCAACAGATACAGACTCAGAAAAAAGACTTTGATATTGAAAATTTAAAAGAATTTATTTCCAAAGCTTTGGATGATAAATTTCAAAAATCCCAACAGGAAATAGATGATAAACTTCAAAAATCTCAACAGGAAATTATGCAGGAAATTAATGAAATCAAAGATATGGTGAAACAGGATTATGGCAAGGTGACTAAAAAAATATCAGAGGTGGCGTCTGGCCTTGGAGAATTTATCATTAAAGTTGACTCTAAAGTGGAAGAATTTAAATCAGAAGTCAATGTTAAGATGAAAGACAATGACTATAAAATTTCTGATGTTGATGATAAAATGCAGAGAGTTGAAAACGAAATTGTTATGATGCAATTCAGGGCAATGGAATTTGCCATAAGGCTTCGAGGAATTAGAGAGGATGACAGACAGGATTTGAGACAGATTTGTGCTGATGCTCTGGCAGTGATCTTAAAAATTAATCCTGATGTGGTTTTCTACAAAATAGACAAAATTTACAGAGTGAATTCTTGGGTGGCCAGACAAAGACAATTGCCTAGAGATGTGGTCATATATTTTACGGACAGAGCAATAAGAAATGATATCCTGCAAAAATCCTTTCTTACTTCTGTGCAAGTGGGGGGTGCACAAATTGGAGTTTACAAGGAACTACCACCTAAAATGCTGAAAGCCAGAAAAGATTTTGGCTTTCTTGTAAAAGAACTGCAAAAACAAGAGATACCATTTCGGTGGGATGCCCCAACTGGCATAATTTTGAAATATAAGGGAGAAAGACATCGTTTGAATACTGTGGAGAAGGCGGAGCATTTCTACACTACTATTTTAGAAAGAACACCATCTCCACGTACATCTACAGTCCTGGAGATTAAGGAGAGTGATAAGAAGCAACTTCAACAAGAACCGCAAGAACAGTCAAAGCAGGTGGAGTTAGAGAAAACGCAGGGTGCTGAAGGAGGTTTTTCGGATGAGCCTCTGTTGGAATCTTCTCCAATCTTGGACCCGGTTCGGATGGTTGAGGTTAAGGATCAGCGTATAACTCGTGCAAAATCTAGGCAACTTAAAGAAAAGCAACAACAACAGGAAAGACAAGATAAAAAGGGAGCTAAGAGTACCACACAAGAGACTGGAGCCATGGGGGGAGCAAGACCGAAGATTCCGGAAGATATTCGGTTATTCTGCTCGTTGCTTCACAAAGATAAAAATGACGATTAAGTGTTTATCTTGGAATGTGAATGGGTTGAATTCAGTACAGAAAAGGAAGAAGTTATTTACATATTTGAGACAATTTAATAATGATATAATTTGTTTACAAGAAACTCATATCACAACTCAAGATCAAAAATACTTGATAAATTCTAAATTAGGAACACATTTTATATCTTCAACTTTGCAAAAAAAGAATGGTGTGGTTATTTATGTAAACAAAAGACTAACAGCTAAAATTATAGAAGCAGATGAAGATGGTAGGTTTATAGCAATCGAATTGCTTACAGTAAATGGCCAAATTCTTTTGATTGGAATTTACGCTCCCAACCAACAACAGGATCATTTTTATAAAATGTTACATACTAGAATATTGCAATGGGACTATAGATCTATTTTAATAATGGGAGACTGGAATGGAGTAATCGATTCTAAACTAGATAAAAAGAGTTTGGCAAAATCCAGGATTAGACTACCACAGACTTTTTTTGATATGAAAGAAGACTTGGAATTAAAAGATATTTGGAGAATACACAATCCAAAAGAATTGGATTATACTTTTTTTTCCAACAGACATAGATCCTTCTCTAGGATTGACTTTATTTTGTTGTCAGATGATTTACTTGTTAAGACAAAAAGAGCAAAGATTTTCCCAAGAATTTTGTCCGACCATAGCCCAGTATGGAGACTTTCAATCTTTTCCTAAAACCCCCACCTCAGACCATAAGTGGAGAATGGGGGATAACAGACTGCCTGATTCGAATGTTCCTGCTTCTTTGTTAAACCAGCATGGCCAAGTTGATATTGCGCCACCTGCTGTTGAAGCCATCATAGATCAGGCCATAAAGACTTTAGCTCCCTTGATGACATCAGTGACTTCTGCTAAAAGTTTAAGAGACTCTCATGTTGAGCGTAAGGTTGCAAGTGTGATAGAAACGTTGGCAACCATTTTAGGCGATGGTTTGCAGGCACCATCAGCTCAACAAATAGTAGCTGCACATACCAAAGCACCCCTGATGTTTGCGACTAATTCAGCGCACGCCACGAGTGGGATATATCCATCCGTGATGACATCGGCATCCAGGACGGTTCCGGAGGCTGCCTCAACTGAAGATAGGAATTTGGGAGCGCGTCCAAAAATTCCTAGAGATGTGCACCAGAGAGGACCCTCAAGTTTTTGTGATCAAGCCAGGATGAGCTTTGCATCCGCACAACGTGAAGTTTTAATCCCTCCCATTGGGGAGGAACGATCGTCAGAATGCCAGATGGAAGACACTGTGTTGTGTGCTTCCATTCCGATGCCTTATTGCCCATTCCAGGATGGACCACATTTTGAACATCAATTAATGTCTGTTTCCATGTTTAATAATGTACAGGTCCTTCCTCCTAATTTTAAAAGTTTAAGTGTGGGTGGAGGAAATTTCAAGGAATGGGTTAAAAGTATTCAAGTAATTTTAATGAAAGAAAATGTTTTATCGTTGCTGTTAAAACCCCCACCTAGACCATGGTCCTTAGAAGTTGATCTTTTACATCATAAGGCCTTTTGTATTTTATTGATGTCCATTAACCCTGCACTATATCCCAGTATACCTAGTAACCTGACCGTAACAGAAGTTTGGGTGAAACTGCATAAGCTATTTTGTTCAAAAAGCTCCCATGTTACAAACAGAGTTTATAGGGAGTTCTATTCCGCAAGGTTGAAGGCAGGAGTAGATATTAATGAACACTTATGTGAGTTAAACAGGTTAAGGCAGGAATTGATGTTGAGGGGGAAACAGTGTCTGAACAAACCCTCATTACTGTTATACTCAATTCCCTTGATCCTAGCTGGGATAATTTTATATCGCAACTGGATAATGTTAGTTGTAATAACTTATCTTTAGAAGTGTTATCTGGCAGACTGATTGCTGAAGATAACTTGCGAAAATGCAGGGCGGCTTTTCACAAAAAGGAAAAACTTTTGAGAAGGCCCGATAGTTCAGATAGAGCATATGCTATCGGAGAATGCTTCAATTGTGGTTCAAAAGAACATTATAGAAGGGATTGCCCACAAAATGTAAATGCTAGGGCAAGTGTAAAGACACCTTCTGATAATAAATGTAAAAGGAGATCACTTCCTCCAGGCAGAAAGCCAAGTGGAGACGTTCCTAACCACAGAAGGGGTAAAAAGCCAAATGGAGGCAACAAAGGCAACAATCCCAGGTTTAATGTTAGCTCTGTAGGTATAGTGGAAACTACTGAGTCAGAGCTTACAAGGGAACAGCGAGAGCAACTATGGTTAATGGACAGTGGAGCCAGTAACCATGTTGTCAGTGACCGAAGGTTGTTTGTTAATATGAGGAGGCATCAATCCATGGTCAAAGTTGCAAACGGTAAAAAGGTGAATGTTGTTGGCATTGGAGATGTTTATATCCCTGGGATAGGGGAGATTTATGGAGCATTGTATGTACCAGAGATAGATCATAATCTGCTAAGCCTAATGAGGATATGTGAGAACCCTAGAATGGAGATTCTGTTCTCAGGAGGAACAGCTGTGATCAAAAACAACAAATGTGTGATTGGGGAGGTTTTGAAGATAGGTGGCTTGCCTTATTATTCCCCCAATACGAATGCTGAGTCCTGCAGTGATAGCAATTACACTATCTCATTTGGTAGTAACAATGAATCACAGTTAGAACTAGGTGATGAGGATCAAGACTTTCACCAGAGGAAGCCTTGTAAAGACAAATGTAAAGTTAATAAAAAGTTTTTAAATTTTAACTTAGAGTCAGATAGTAGGGAACCTGAAAATGCTAATGCAATTGCTACAGGTGAGCCGCTGCATAATGAATGTGCTCACTTGATGCATCGCAGATTAGGTCATGTGAGTTTTCCTATAGTGAAAAAGGTAACTGAACACTCAAGGGGAACCAAGATCAATGACTGTAACACATTCCTAGACTGTTCAATTTGTAGGAGTGCAAAGTTGAAGGTGAAATCTGCGCCCAAGAAGTCTCAGAGGTACTCTGAACACCCGTTTCAGCTCGTCCACATGGATTTGGTGGGTCCATTCGCACCTTCCGTGGGTAAGAGACGGTACTTTCTTACCATAGTAGACGACCATAGCAGATTTGGATTCGTTTTTCCCCTAATGTCCAAGAGTGAAACGTTGACTAAGTTTAAGGAATTTTGTAACTTAGTCCAGAACCAGCACAAGATCAGAGTTAAGAAGATCTTGACTGACAGAGGAACTGAATTTAATTCGAATCAGTTCTCCAGCTGGTTGAGGAGTAAGGGCATAGTCCACTTACGCACCGCGCCTTACTCTGCATTTCAAAATGGCGTCATAGAACGACGCAATGGCGTGTTACAAACTATGATGCGGTGCGCCCTAGAGGATTCCGGATTAAACTTCGCGTATTGGGTAGAAGCAGTTAGATACGTGAATTACACCCTGAACCGTGTGTGGTCTAGCGTGGTGCAGAAGACCCCATATGAGGTGCTATACGGCCATAAGCCTAGCTTGGCACACCTCCACGTTTTCGGAGCGATGGCCGATGTTCATGTCCCGAAGGAGCTCAGGAGAAAGGGAGCCCCAATCTCTGTTAAACTGAGATTTGTTGGTTATGAGCAGGGCTCCAAGGCATTTAGGTTTGCCTACCCTAACGGGAAACTAATGATATCAAGGTCTGCCACCTTTCACGAAGGGGCCAATTGGAGTAAGATCCATGCCAATGAGATCCTTACTCAGAACCCTTCCCGTAGTTGTCATAGGCAAGCGGAGGATGTATTGGAGAACCTACCCGAGGATAGGGATACATCTGGTTCTGGGAAGCGTGCATCCCAGGCACCCTTGAAAGGGATATTGAAGCGTAAGATGGGGGTAGCCAGGAAAGATAGGCACCCAGCTTCTGAGACGCATAGTGATAGTCACGAGGTAGATGACTCATCGGACAACTCTGATGCCAGTGACATTCCTAAAGGCAGACCAGTTAGGGCTACTAGAGGCAATAAGCCTAAGAGGTACAATGACTTTGTTACCTCAGTCGACCAGGTTTTGGCCACCCCTCAGAGATATGAGGATGTGTTGGCCTTACCTGACCATGAACGACAGAAGTGGCTGGCCGCCATGGATACAGAATTAGACAGCCTGAGAAGGCTCAATGTATTCACGCCAACAAGATTGCCCAAGGACAAGAGGGTGATCGGCACCAGGTGGCTTTTCAAGCAAAAGCCCATTGAAGGTGGGGGCTTTATCTATAAGGCGAGACTAGTGGCGCAGGGATTTTCGCAGAGATTCCCTGACGATTATGAGGACACCTTCTCGCCCACGGTGCGCCCTGAGAGCGTGAGAACAGCTCTCACCATCGCTACTCTCGGCTCCCCTAGGACTGTGTCCACGCTCAAAGAACACGCTTAAAGCCAAGCTGGTGTATCTTCATTTAATCGTGGCAATCAGCGCTTACAGAAACCGGAATGCAAAGCATAGCAAAACAAAGACGCAGCTGTCACGCCCTTGCAAGTGAGTCCTTATATAGTTCCTTCCAGATTACATTCAGCTGGAAGGTCTCGTACTTCCTCATTTCCTTCGGACGTACTGGAATGCCGTCACTTTTCTAGAGTGTTCTCAGAGTGGTAAGCTAATCCCACGCGACCCCATAAGGCACCCGTGCACATAAACGTCTACTCGGAAGCCTATTCCACCACCATCACCCATGTGGCTCAACCCCCCCCCCCCTTCCAGCCGGGTATCCATGTTCTGCCGGTGCATGGACACGATGTCGAGTGCTTCTTGACACTCGACAGGCGGCTCCCCCTACCAGGTGTCCGTCTAAGAGGAGGAGACAAAAAGAGATGATATTAATGGTCAGGTAAGGGATGTGGTTTCTGGGGGTTTGCTTTGTGGAACTTTCTCAGTAATCTTGGGGCGTTTATGTCTTTTACAGGTACCCAGGATGCTTCACTATCAGGATACCCTGTCCAGCGAACTAAATAGTATAACTGGCCTCTACGTAGTTTGGAATCGATGATGTCTTGTATTTCATAGTGGGCACCGGTTACCGGGCCAGGAGGTGGTTTTGGTGTTGTAGTGGGTGTAGTGGCCGGTTTTAACAAACTAGAGTGGAATACCGGATGGGTCTTTCCCAATAAGGGGGGTAGTTTTAGCATGAATGTTACGGGGTTAATTACTCTAATGATAGGAAATGGGCCTATATATTTGGGTCCTAGCTTTTTACTTGGTAATCGTAGCTTTAAGTATTTTGTTGACAAATAAACCAGGTCCCCGATCCGAAAAGGTGGACATGTAGCCCTCCTTTTGTCTGCCTGGAGCTTGTATTCATCGGCTGCCCGTGTCAAAGCGGTTTTCACGTGAGGCCACACAGCATTCACGTTAGTAGCCCAGTCGTTGGGAGTCATAGGTTTTTGGAGGGAAAGGTCTAACTCCGGGATAGCAGGGAAGTCCCTCCCCATGACTACCCGGAACGGTGTAAATCCGGTACTCCGATGTACTGCGTTATTGTATGCCGTTTCAGCAAATAGAAGGTAATCAACCCAATCGTTTTGTTGGTAGGTAATGTAGGAGCGTAAGTATCGTTCTACCATGGCATTCGTGTGTCCAAATAACGGTATAACCTCTGCTACTGGGAAGGTCTACAATGAAATCCATGGCTATTTCCTCCCATGGTCTGTTTGGTTCGGCTACGGTTTGTAATAAGCCCAGTGGCTTCCCTGGTTGTGGCTTGGATACCGCGCATGTGTGGCATCCCCGGACGTATTGGTCAATGTCTTTCCTCATTTTAGGCCACCAGAATTGTCTGCGCGTCAGATGTAGGGTTTTAAGGAACCCGAAGTGTCCGGCGGTTTTCCTATCATGGCACTGGAGTAACACTCGTTGTCTCAATGTTGCTGGAATATAGAGTTTATCTCCCCACCACGCTAGGCCATCATGGTGGGTTAGGGATGCTGCATTGTTTTGTGCCCATGCGTCCGTCCGAATGGCTTTCCGTAAAAGCGTCAGCCAATCCTCGGTCTGCGGGGCTGTCAATACATACGCTTTTAGGGGTGAGATTACTGCTTGTAAACCCTCATCTCGTTTACTGTGATATTGCGGCATCCGTGACAACGCATCCGCTAAAAACATTCCTCTAGCTGGCTTATACACGAGGGCAAAACGGAACCGCTGAAAATATTGTGCCCATCTCACCTGTTTTGGGGACAGTTTCCGAGGCGTTTGGAGGGCCTGTAGATTCTTGTGATCCGTCCAGACCTCGACCGTGGCAATCAGCGCTTACAGAAACCGGAATGCAAAGCATAGCAAAACAAAGACGCAGCTGTCACGCCCTTGCAAGCGAGTCCTTATATAGTTCCTTCCAGATTACATTCAGCTGGAAGGTCTCGTACTTCCTCATTTCCTTCGGACGTACTGGGATGCCGTCACTTTTCTAGAGTGTTCTCAGAGTGGTAAGCTAATCCCACGTGACCCCATAAGGCACCCGTGCACATAAACGCCTACTCGGAAGCCTATTCCACCACCATCACCCATGTGGCTCAACCCCCCCCCCCCTTCCAGCCGGGTATCCATGTTCTGCCGGTGCATGGACACGATGTCGAGTGCTTCTTGACGCTCGACAGCTACCATGCGAGGCGAACATGTACACCAGTTCGATATTCAGACCGCGTACCTGCACGCCCAGTTAGACAAAGAGCTGTACGTGAGGATTCCTCAGGGAGTAAGCCATCGGGAAGACGATGTGTGGTTGTTGAACAAGAGCCTATATGGCTTAAAACAATCTGGTAAACGATGGTACGAGTGTCTCACTAAAAGCCTGAGAGAGATGGGCTTTTTACCATCGTCGGCTGACGAGTGTGTTTTTGTCAAGGAAGATCAGGGCATTAGGGAAACAGTACTGTTGTACGTTGATGACATACTATATATTTGCAGATCAGAGAACAGGCATAAGAAGTTCTCTGAGGACCTAAGTAAGAGTTTCGCCTTAAAACCATTAGGTCACATTAGCAAATTTTTAGGGGTGCAATTCGTAAAAACCGAGAAGGGGTTTCGGCTCTCTCAGGAAGATAAGATTCAGGAATTGCTTAAAAAGTGTAGCATGGTAGAGGCGAAGCCATGCGATACCCCTATGGCAACAGACTTCCTTAAGAACATGTACACTGAGAGCACGGAGTTTGAAGATAAGACCCTTTACAAGTCCGTGATTGGGTCGTTGTTGTACATTGCAAATTGGACTAGACCGGACATCAGTCTAAGTGTAAATGTGTTATCTAGACATTCTGAACATTCCACACAGTACCATTGGAGCGGAATTAAACGACTCCTGAGATACTTAAAGGGTACTGTGAACTATTCATTGTTATTGGAACCAGAAGCAACTAGAGAATTAAGATTGAGTTGTTTTTCGGATGCCGATTGGGCAGGGGATGTTAGATCTAGAAAAAGTACTTCGGGGTACGTTGTATACCTAAATAGTAGCCCCGTGTATTGGTACTCTGGGAAGCAGAAGTTAATTGCAACCTGCACAGTGGAAGCTGAGTATGTGAGTTTGTCCAAAGCTTCCAATAACCTAGTTTGGTTTGACGATCTTCTGGTAAGCTTGTGGAGGCAGCCCATGCAACCTATAAAAGTCTGAGGATAACATGGCTGCCATTAACATATCGGAAGCTGATGCTGTAGGCCAGAGATCACGCCATATTGATATACAAAACAAACATGTGAGGCAATTGGTGAAAACAGGTTTCATTAAGACTGTGTATTGTGAAACCAAGGAACAGGTAGAGGACGTGTTTACCAAACCGCTGCCCCGTGACCAACACCTCTATCTTCTGGGTAAAATGTTGATGGCTATGTGAATGTACTTACCATTGATGTATATATGTACCCAATGTAGAATGTATGTTTGTTAACCAGTCAAATAGCCGCAGAGAAGGGGATTGTCACGAGTGTTTCCAGGATTGCTGTGGCTATCTGCCTACTCACAAACAGTATGGTTTTAATCAAGCCATCTACTGTTGCCAATTACCTGCAAGCCTTCCCCGCCCTAGTTAATTGCAGGTTAACTCCCTATATAAGCAAGGACCTTTTGCTTGCTACTCGGGCCTAGTCTTCTAGGCCTAAATGCACAGCTCCTGCAGGAAGCTTGGTGCAACGCCGCAGATGGGAGAAGAATGCAGATAAGGACTCCAGATGTCATTACAGAGAGACTCCCATGGATGCTTGCCTTTTGCTGTTTTGTAGCACGCAAGCTATCATCGGGACTGCTGTTGCTGGACCTTCTTCCTCCCACAAGCTTCAAGCAATGTTTGCTGTTTGAACTGTTTTTACTTCAGGTGACTTTCAGCTGTGAAGCTCGTGCTGCTCCCATTATGATGGCCTTGATGATGTATCGACGCCGAAGCTGCTTACCTTCATGCTAGCTTTATTCTTTTGTGAACTGTTTCGGTATTGTGGAGAGGGATCTAGGGAGATAGCCTTGCTTCACATACCCAGATAAGACTTTGTTTTTAATGTGTTTTCTTAAAGACATAGTGCTTTTTAAATGTTTTAAAGTAAATTATATTTTTACACAAGACGCCTCTGTCAGAATTATTTCAGTCTCAGTGTGTTTACTCATGAGCTGGTTCACGGTCCGGGGTACCCCTCAACCCCATTTCGTCACAATCCTGACCCGAATAAGCCCTTCGTGGTTCAGGCTGACACCAGTGATGTGGCAGTGGCTGCTGTTCTACTACAAAGGGACCCCTGTAACAATCTAATGCCGTGTGCTTATGTATCACGGAAGTTAACTGACACGGAGCGCAGATGGGTGGTATGGGAAAAAGAGGCGTTTGCGGTGCGATGGGCTCTCCTGTCCTGGAGACATTTCCTGGAGGGGATGGAGGAGCCTTTTGAGGTTTGGACTGACCACAAAAACCTCGAGGCACTGAAGACCCCGAGGAAGCTTTCTCCAAAGCAGGTTCGTTGGGCTCAATATTTCAAATGCTTTAACTTTAACCTGAAATATATCCCGGGGGGGGGGGGGGGTAAGAACCTTCTGGCTGATGCTCTCTCTCGAAAACCCCAATTTGACAGCCAATGGGAAGAGATAGTTCACACCATGATTTCAGAGTCTCAGCCAGCCGCCCAAGTCCCACCAGAGCGCAAATGCGCCAGGGTTCCAACCTCCCTGAAAACAAGTTGCTAGTGGAGCTAAAAGCGGCGCTCTCTAATGATTCCTGGTTCAAAGAGCACCAGGCGGACCTCACCCTAAGGGACGGGTTGGCGTGGAAGGGGAATAAACTTTACGTACCCCGCAGCCTACGGCTCTTGGTACTGAAGAGAAGTCATGATTCTCACCTGGGGGGCCACTTTGGGTATTTAAAACCCCTCCATTTGACTAGGAGGCAATTCTGGTGGCCAAAAATGAAAACTGAAGTGGAAGACTATGTGAGGAGCTGTGCCACCTGCACCACCATGAAATACCGACCAGGGAAGCCCCCTGGCCTTCTCCAGACTGTGGCTGAACCCACCAAGCCCTGGGAGGAGATTGCAATGGACTTCATAGTTGAGCTCCCTGACAGTGGGGGCAAGCGAGTCATTTGGACGGTCATCGATTTATTCTCCAAGCAAGCCCACTTCATTGCCTGCAGCGGACTATCCTCGGCTAAAAAACTGGCAAAGCTATTTGTGAAACACATCTACAGGCTACATGGAGTCCCAAAAAGAATAATATCAGACCGCAGGGTCCAGTTTACCGCTAAGTTCTGGAGGGAATTTCTACGATCCATTGGGGCTTAGCTTGGCTTTTCACCCATCGACTAATGGATCGGCTGAAAAATTGAACTCAATGGTGGAGCAGTACATTAGATGTTATGTGAATTATCAACAGGAGAACTGGGCGGACTTACTACCGTTCGCAGAAGTTGCATATAATAATTCAGTACACAGCAGTACTGGGCTGACCCCTTTTCAAATAACTACAGGCATGGATTTTGTGCCCATGCCTGAATTGCCTACAGAGCCGCCTACTTCCATGTCCTTAACAGACTGGATGACCTCATTAAAAAGGGGTTGGGAGAATACAAAAAAAGCTTTAGCAGAGTCAGCGGAAAAATATAAGGCTCAAGCCGACAAACATCGGGGTCTCCAACCATCTTTCCGAATAGGGGATAAGGTGTACTTGTCAACCAAGTACCTAAGATTGAGGGTACCCAGCAAGACGTTTGGACCCAAATTCATAGGTCCCTTTCCTATAGTGAAAGTGATTAACCCAGTGACTGTACAACTTAGGCTCCCACGCATATTAGGGAAAATACACCCCGTTTTCCACAGCAGCTTATTGAAACCGGTCAGAGAATCCACCCTCAGACCTTTGCCAGCTGCTCCGCCCCCTCCTTTAGTAACACAAGGGGAGACTCATTATGAGGTGAAAAAAATCTTGGACTCTAGACTCTACAGGGGCTGATTACAATATTTGGTGCACTGGAAAGGCTACCCTTTGACTGAAGCTACTTGGGTTAAGAGTTGGGACGTGAAGGCTGATGCGCTTGTGAAACAGTTTCATGACAAATTTCCTGACAAACCGAAAGGTCCTCCTGGGGGAGAAAGGGGGGGGTTAAAGGGATTGGTGCTGAGTGTTAACCCCTTCTTTTGTGTTTTGTCTGTGTTTTTTCCCCCCCCAGGATGTGGTTCTTTCTGCAGGGGGGGACGCCTGTCAGCCTTGGAAGCCATATTAAGCCGGAAGCTTCAATGCTGCCATCTCCTCATGTGTGGGAAAATAGGAGGGGGGATTTAGGAGAGGGGAGTTAGTAGACATAATAACAGTTTTTCATATCGGTCAAGGTCAGGGCGGTCCAGCATCTGGAGGAGGAGTGATCAAGGGCTGGGCCGAGGCGAAACCGACGGTGATTGGAGCATGTGACCGAAAGGGGAGAAAGGGGTTGGTTTTGGGAGCTTTGTATTAGTGAAGGAAAGCCCGGGTTTTTCAGATTCGGGATTTCCCAGATGTGCCAGTTTACCTATTGCTAGTAAAGAGAACTTTGGAAAATGCCTTTACTGGGAGTCGGGGGGTTTCTGGAACGCTGACATCGTTCTTTTCCTCTTTCCTCCAACTCATCTCTTAGTTCGGTTTGTCCCAGCTTTGTGGCAGCTGCCATGGCTGCCGCCCCCCACCGCCGACTCACAGAGTTCCCTCCGACCTCCGAGGAACTTGCCCTTTCCTCTTGGTCGTCCGAGGTGCCTCTCTTCCTACCCCATCCCTGCAGGACAGTTCTGGTCCAAAGACCCATTGGTGGCGGTTTGGCAGTCGGGTTTTTCGTGGGACTCCTCAGAGCCTGCTATTTTCCCGGCTGTCTCGCCACGACCTCAAACCGGAAGTTCGACTCTGTATTGTTTTTGAAATAAAGAGAGAGACCTCCTTTCTAGCAGCTCACCTTGCATTTTGATTGCTTGTGCTCTTTTCCCAGCTCGGAAGAAAAGAGACCCAGGGAAATTCTCACAACAGCATATTTACAAAGAAGAGGGATTATGTAGAAATGCTGGTTGGTCCAATTTGGATCTATACATACAACTCAAGAAAAGTGCCCGATCAAGTCCAAAGTGATCCAACGCCCATGCAAAAGAAAAAACTAATATTAGAAAAGTATGGTTGCAAGAATTCACTTACCGGTAGGTTAGAGTTTGCAGCAATCCAACCAGCACACAATTAAAGAATTCAGCAGGATTCATTTATAAAAGAAACTTCTTTATATACAATACCATACAGCAGAAGCCAGAACCAGAACTCCGAATCCATAAGTACAGAATCAATCATCACAGAGGCTATAGAATCACAGAAGCACTCATATATATACAGATCAGTGAACCTAAGCCACACCCAGGCTCCGAACCATCTGGGTCACCAAACAGTCCCCATTGGCTGACCTGTTAGCATGTCTATTCCAATTCATGAACCCTTATATACTGACAACTTAGCACTTTTTAAAAAATGTAGTAAGAGCCTTGGTGGCGCAGCAGACTAAAGCACTGTTAAGTAACACCAGCTGCCTGCAATTACTGCAAGTTCAAATCTCACCAGGCTCAAGGTTGACTCAGCCTTCCATCCTTTCGAGGTAGGTAAAATGAGGACCTGGTTTGTGGGGGAAATAAGCTGACTTTGTATAAAAAAGAACACCACTTAGGGGCCCCCCGAAAGCCCTACTAAGCAGGTATATACAAAAGTATGAAGGCTATTGCCTAACGCATTGTAAGCCACCCTGAGTCTCCGGAAAAGGGCGGCATATAAATTGAACCAATAAATAAATAAATAAATAGTAGGTATTTAACAAAATAAAAAAATAAAAGGAGAGGAAGAATTTACCAGATATGTCCGTGATGGCAAACCTATGGCACGCATGCCACAGCTGGCATGCAGTCACCTAGCTCAGCTGCACCGAGCATGCATGCATGCCTCCCGCCAACCTGTGCAGGGGGCAGGGGGTATGCGGGAGATGTGCACACATGCACAGAGGGTCATGCATGCATGCACGGGGGGTGGGGGCAGTGCGGGGGTGTGGTGCGCCCCCCACAGCCTGTTTTTGGTCCCAGGAGGCTGCAGGGAGGCCTACTAGGCCAAAATGGGGCACGGGGGGGTTTGTGTGTGCATGCGCAGGGGGGTGGGGGAGCACGGGGGGCGCATGCACATGCACAGGTGGGTGGGGCGTATGGGGGGGTGTCGCACGTGCATTGCATTATGGGTGCCGGCATGTGCCCGCACTGTCACGTGCGGGCACGCTTTCGGCACATGACGACAAAAAGGTTAACCATCACTGAGGTATGGTATACCAACATCCCCACCATTCCATCTCTGGACTCCTGTGCAGAGGCTGTTGACTCATTTATCATGACTCCTTAATCCATCATGAACATCAATACAGCTTTAGCACCTCCTCAATAATCTATGCTAGGACATAATGAAGGAACTCGGCCAACAATTACAGTTGGAGTAAGAGCCTTGACTTTAAACTCTGTAGTTGAGATTCATGGCAAAGTCATTCAACCTGTGGATTGGAATTATAAGAATCAACTAAGCAAAGATGGACTGACTTCCCATTAGGTCAGAATAACAGAATAACAGAGTTGGAAGGGACCTTGGAGGTCTTCTAGTCCAATCCCCTCCTCAAGTAGGAGACCCTATATACCATTTCAGACAAATGGTTTTTCAATCTCTTCTTTAAAACTTCCAGTGTTGGAGCATTCACAACTTCTGGAGGCAAGTCGTTCCACTGATTAATTGGTCAGTTTCTTATTCTTGACCCACAACCAAATGTTTGATGATTGCTGCAACAAGGTAATGAGCAGGGGATGGGATAGTAAACCTTGGAAGTATGAATGAAAGAAATTGAATATGTTTAGCTTTAGGGGCAGATGACTAAGACTTTCAAAGTCTTGAAATATCTCACACAGGAGAAAGTCAATAACTATTCCTGATCATCCTAGAGTGCAGGAATGGTGCAATAGTTCTAAGGTAGGACAGAAGAGGGCAGAATCTTATTCAATATTAGGAAATCTTCCTGTGGATAAGAACAATTTGAGAGTGAAGCATTATTTATGGAGGCAGTGGTCTCCCTTTCAGCAGATATCTTTAAGCAGAACATGGGGAGGCCTTTGGGTTGCATTAGATTCTGTTCCAAAGAGGGAGTTGGATTCAAAACACCTATACAGCTTCTTATAACTCTGTTATTCTGTACATGAGGGAGGGGTTAGGTTCCAAAGGCCCTCTTCTTTGTGGCAGCCCCTCAAATACTGGACTACTGCTATCATATCACCCCTAGTCCTTCTTTTCTCTAGACTAGTCAATAGCCATACCCAATTCCTGCAACCATTCTTCATATGTTTTAGTCTCCAGGCCTTTAATCATCTTAGTTGCTCTTCTTTGCACTTTTTCCAAACTCTCGACATCTTTTTTATATTGTGGTGACCAAAACTGGATGCAGTATTCCAGGTGTGGTCTTAATAAGGCTTTATAAAGCGGTTGTCAGCCTCCGCTTTTTCCTGCTTTGGCTGCCATGGTAACAGGGGAGGGGGGAGTTATAAGCATGCTGGACAGAGAAATGATGGTAAATCCTAAGATATAGTGTTGCATTTTTGAAGCTGCTATCGGGTCAACGGCCACAGCATTCCTGATTGATGACACCGCCAGACGTGTGCTTCCACCTGACCCCTGTGAGACCTTTAGATTGGATGATTTACATTGGACAGTGGGAGGGGATGCTTTCTATCTGTAATTTTCGCGCTCTTGTCTCAGATTCTGCTTTTCTTTGGTTGGGATCACTTCATTTTCCAGTAAAAGTACCTGCTTCTATAAACAATGGAGTCTGGGTCATTCTTTCTTGGACTTTGAAGGAAGCATACCTGACGTTAATCTCATTTCTCCAGCCATCCCGGATAACTACCGAGGGGGCTGAACCCAAACTATGTCTGATCAAGAGAGTGACGGAGTTCAGATGGGAGCTTCTGGCTCTACGATAACTTCACTTCAAGCAGAAAAGGAAGCTGCGGAGTGGATGGAAAAAATTCGGCTGAGAGAGGAGCCAGAGGAAGCCAGATGGTCAAGGGGAGTAGGAAGGCTGCCAGACCTGGCGAGGACTCCCCGAGGAGTAACCAGCTCCAGACCTCGTAAGGGAGAGGCAGTGTGGCTGCAAGAGCAAAAGGAGAGCCTCATGATTGCTCAGGCTATGCAACTCATCCACGATGCTGAGGAAAGCCGAAAAAACCACGAGTCTTATGTATTCCCTGGTGGGAAGGGAGGAGACTACCCCAGAGTGGATCCAGAAGAGACTGCTTGTGGGGGAGAGGAAGAGGAAGCTCGGGAAGGAGCATCTCAGGCTTCTGGGACCCAAGCGAGGGATGCAGCAGCCCAGGGACCCCCAGCATTGCAGGCCCCACCCCGGAGACGCAAAAAGCCAAAAATCCCCCCCCCCAACCAAAAAGTATGGAGGGAATCTGAAGACCTTGGGGCTTTTCCTGACCCAAGTGTGGAACCACATGCAGGACTGGGGGGAGGACTACTTGTCAGATGCAGCATGAGTGAGATGCGTCACGAATGCCCTAGAGGGAGTAGCAGCTGAATGGATGGTGGTCCTCCACAATAACAACTCTCCCTTGCTGAGAAACTACAACCTGTTCATGGGGGCCCTTAGGAGGCGGTTTGAAGACCACCAATCTGAGTAGAAAGCGAGACTCCGAATGAAGGGTATCCAGCAGGGCCGGAGATCGGTGGCATAATACACCCAAGAGTTCCACGAGCTGGCACCTTTTATGACAGGGTGGTCCGAAGCGGCCCTACTGGAGAGTTTTAAGGATGGGTTGAATGAAGACGTCTACAAAGACTGTAGAGCACGGGGGGTCCCCAAAGATTTACACAGTTGGTACGTAGTAGCTGAGGATGTGGAGATCGATCTGGCCTGAAACTGACTCCGAGGGGGCCGTACAGGGGACCCGTCATCCTCCTACTACCGCAAAGGAGCGCCCAAGATGGCCGGGGGGAGAGCGGAATTCAAACCCAAGTCAAAGCCCTTCACATGCTTCAAGTGTGGCAAGGCTTCGTTCTGGCTGTGCACCGCCCTGAGTCCACTAGGAGAAGGGCGGTATACAAATTGAATAAAATAAATAAATAAATAAATAAAGGAAGGTCATCGGGCCCTGAGTGTTTCTCCAAGCCAGTGCCAAAATCTACCGGCTCGGGGCCAAAGAAGGATGACAAAGCACGCGCAAAAGCCCGCGAAACCGCCCTGAAACTCTCATTGAGTTCGCTCCCCGAAACCAGGGTGAGTTGGGAACTCCGACCACCGCGGACAACAGAGAGACGGACTCCGACTCCGACTCCAATGATCTGGTGAGTCACACTGAGGGCCCCATGCTCGTTCCCGTAGAAATAAGGGTGCCGTCCACAGAGGCACACACGCAGCTGCTAGCCCTATTAGACTCTGGGTGCACCAGGTGCATAATCAGCCCGAAAGTGGTGGAGAAAATGGGCCTGAGACTAAAAACATTAAAAAGGCCCATTGTGTTCTGTCAGATGGACGGATCAATAGCAGGAGGGGGCCCAGCCAGTTTTGTGACTGAACCCATTGAAATGCAATTGGGGGATCACGTAGAGACTCTCAGTTTTATTGTGGCCCCTAGCATGGAATGACCCCTCATACTTGGGCTGCCCTGGCTCCATAGATGGAACCCGCGTGTTAACTGGAAAACAGGGGTTTTGCGCATCCACACCAGAAACCCTAGACTAGAAAGGGAAGAACCCCCCCTTGAGGACGGAGTAGAACACGAAGGGGCGGAGGTGGCAATAGGTCATATTGAAGGGGAGGAGAAGATTCCAAAGGAGTATTGGGATCTCTGAGAAGTTTTTAGTGAAAGAGCTTCGGACGTGCTGCCCCCCCACAGAACTACGGACTGTACCATTGAAATATTCCCTGGGGTAAAGCTTCCTAAGCCAAAGATCTACCCTATGACCCCTCGAGAACTGGGGGAGTTACGAAAGTTCATTGACAAAAACCTAGAACGGGGTTTTATCCAACCAGCCAGACCAAGGGTGGCGGTGCCGGTACTGTTCCGGGAAAAGAAAGATGGCTCCTTTCGTCTGGTAGTTGATTATAGGAACCTGAATGCCATTTGCATGGAAAATGTCTACCCCCTGCCACTCATGAAGGACATGCTAGCCCACCTAGGAAAGGGGAAGATTTTCACCAAACTCGACTTACGAGAGGCATACTACAGAGTGCGAATTAAGGAAGGGGATGAATGGAAAACAACATTTAACTGCCCACTGGGATGCTTCCAGTTTCGAGTGCTCCCTTTTGGACTACAAGGAGCCCCTGCTGTGTTCATGCAATTGATCAACGAAGTACTGCATGAGCACCTGTATAAGGGGGTGCTGGTCTATTTGGATGACATTCTTATCTACTCTGAGAACATGGACGACCATGTGAAATTGGTGCAGACTGTCCTGAAAAAACTCAGGGCTGCTGAACTGTATGCCAAGCTCTCCAAGTGCGAATTCCACCAAGGTAAAATTGACTATCTGGGATATCGCATATCGCATGAAGGAATAGAGATGGATCCTGGAAAAGTCCGGGCTGTATTGGAATGGGCCGCACCACGCACCCGCAAACAACTACAGAGTTTCTTGGGATTTGCTAACTTCTATAGACAGTTCATCCCCTTGTTTGCAAAAATCATGCTACCAATAACAAATCTCCTGAAAACAAAAGGTGAAGTAAAACCAAAGCCCTCCCGGGCCCTTGAGTGGACTATGGACTGTCAGGCGGCATTCGAAAAGCTAAAACGGCTGTTTGCTGCTGAACCAGTCCTTAAACATCCAGACATGGAAGAGCCTTTTGTAGTACAGGCTGACACGAGTGACGTGGCAGTAGGAGCAGTACTTCTGCAAAAGAATGCAGAAGGGAAATTACAACCCTGTGCCTATACATCCTGTAAATTGTCGGAGACTGAAAGGAGATGGGCCATATGGGAGAAGGAAGCTTTTGCAGTACACTGGGCATGTCACTGCGTTTTTGTATTTACCAGCAGAGCTCATTATTTCTGGACTGTCAGACTTTCCGTAGCTTGCCAACTTTTGTTATCAGTAACTGATATTACGTGTATCCGCATTCCTTTCTTCGACTTCACATCTTTCCTTTTGTTCTCTTGCCAAGAAAGGTCCGGCTGCTGAGAAGCAGCTGGCACGAACTTTATTTCAAAATGTAACTAATTAGATCAGTAAGATGTTTTATTTTCTTCTTTACAATAAATATGAGTTTAATTAGAAGATGCATTCCGGTTTTATTTTTTAAAAGTATACACAAGGAAAATGCCACGATCCAGGCAATTACCCCAGGAAGGTAACGGGGCTGATTGCCTCTGACAATGGTAGCAGAGGATGGTTGAAATTATGGCTTTTTTCCTTGCTCGTTACTTTGATAAGACCTCTAGGCTAATTAGACAGATATTTATTTTGCGACTGAGGAATGCTAACTAATTATCTGCTAAGATGCCAAAAAAGAAGAAAAAAGGAAAAATGAAACTCAGAGCATTCCCTATTAATGATTTCAACCTCTCCTACGAAGAAGAGGCAGAAAGGAGGATTTCAAACTTCCAGCCCCTTGCTACAGCCACACGCCTGGAACTAGAAGCCGTGGGAGCCGTGGGAGAAGAAACAGACCAAATGCTCTTAAAAAGGCATCAGGAGAGAGATAAGAGAGAAACTGCTTTTGAAGATAACGTGCTACAACTGAGGTCAGTAGCGTCTCCTTCTGAATATGCATGCTCTCAAACAGTCCTCCCAGAGCCTTCTGATTTTGTAACGCTTGGTGCAAGGCCAAAGCATTCACAAACGGCCGAGCATTTTCACCCCCACGCAGAGAGAGAAATAATTCATTATTCTCCTCGAAGCTCTCAGCTTGCCCTGGATGAGCAAACTATAAAAGCCTATCATAAACATATAAAGTTTTATGAACATGAGCTATCCCAGGCAAAAATGGCTTTATTTATGCTTGAGCAAGATAAGGGAGAATCTCGTGACTTCAAAATCTCTAAAAGCACCATTTTGTCTCCTTCTTTGGAGCCAAAGACACTCCCCCTGGTGGATTTTGTGTCAGGCCAATCAGAACAGACAGCAGTGCACACGTCACATGTCTTACATAATCACTCCTACTCTAAAGTTCCAAGTGCCACGTATGCAGAGAGATTATCTGAGCTGCCCGAAACAAAAGGTACAGCACCATCTGCTGGCAAAAGTAATTTACTAGAGAAAGCTGAAAGGCATCACAGCCTACATGAACATTTTGAATTATTACAGCAGACTCTGGCAAACCTGTCTCTAACTCACTCAGAGATTCAGGCTGCAATGCCACAAGTGTCTCCACAGGCTCAATCTCCAGCACCCCCTGGTGGTGCCGGTGTCCTTTTAGATGGAACACAACAAAGCTTAATGCAGCAAAGGCAAATGACTGCATCTCCAGCAGGTCATGCTAATATTGCAGCTCAAGCACAGATGGCAGCTGGAACACAGCAGATTCCAGTGCAACAGCCTCAACCACAAATGCATGCATACGTGCCTCCAGCTGTACAACCAGGGCCAGCTCCTGGTCCACCTCCAGCGCAACAAGTGCCTTTACTTCCACAGCCAGCACCTCAAATGCACATTCCTCAACAGGCACCTTCTGTTGCTCCACTGGCTGGTGAGTCAAAATTAAAGATGTCAGGACAGAATTATAAGGCCTGGGTCAGTGAGATTGGATTGCTACTTCGTAGAGAAGGCACTCACTGTATGATTTTTAATCAGCCTGCTCAGCCATGGTCCCCTGCAATAAGAGACTTAGAAATTAAAGCTTGCACAACATTATTGATGTCCATGGATACTGAACTGCAGGTTACATTTTTGCCTGATGCAACAGCCCAACAAATTTGGGCCCAATTGGAAAATTGCTACAGGCCTGTTTCAATTGAATCTTCATGTTTGCTCATGTCTCAATTCCATGGTTCAAGATTGAAACCTGGTGAACAAATTGGAGGACATTTGACCAAACTGAAAGGACTGAGAAAAGAATTAAGAGAAAGAGGCTATAATATTGAAGATATTCAAATGATCAGCATTATTATTAACTCATTGAATTATGAATGGAAAGATGCCATTACAAAGATTAACCAAGTCCCTATTGCTCAATGCACAGTGGACAATGTATGCAGACTTTTAACTGAAGAAGAAGCACTCATGTTAGCCATGCCACACTTGAGAGGACCACCCGCATCAAGAGCTCCAGCTAGGCGCCCCTTTCGAGGAAGGACCTATGCTCCAAGGGTGCCAAGATGCTACATCTGTGATCGTGTGGGACATGCCACCCGGGATTGTCCCCAACGAGTTCCAGCTCCCGTCACGTACCAGCCCAGAGGAACAGACTCCAGAGATAGAGGCAGAGGCAGAGGCGGAAGACAAGGTCGTTGTGGTCCCCGGCGTGATCCACAAGCTCCACTCGCCACATTGGCCTTAACCAATGATCCACAACCTCAACCAGAGTACGACAGACGACTCCTGTGGACTTTGGACAGTGGTGCAGCTTTGCATGTTACCTACAGAAAGGAACTTTTCACAGAGATGCATGAGCCTGAACCTGAACTACGTGAACTTTATTCTTTTTCCAATCATCCTTGTCAGGTCAAAGGAAAAGGAACTGTTTATGTTGAAGAGCTCGATGCATTCATTCCTGATGTTTATTACATACCAACAGCAACCAGTAATTTGCTTAGTCAGTGTCACTTGTCTAGAGCATTAAAATTCCAGGTTCACCACCTTGAAAAAGCAAGTTACATAGTTAAAGATGGAGATATTGTTGCTGAAACCATATTAATTGGTGGTGTTTATTACTTAAAGCCAAAGCCTAAACCGCAAGCACAGGCAAGTATACAAACTCCAAAAGGGGAGAGCACAGGCCCAGAGAGAGATGTTCCAGTGAGAGATCCTGTTGCTGCTCCGAAGGCTCCTAAAGCCAACAAAAAGAGAATTGGGAAACAGGTTGCTCAGAGCAAGCCTGAGGTTCCTCATAAAACTGTTAATGTTGAGAATTCACTAACTGGTAAACCTTTGCATTCTAGGTGTATCCATAAATGGCATAGAAGATTGGGGCATGCCAGTTTCCGTGTTCTTAGGAAGATGCCGGAGTTCGCAAAAGGTTTGGATCTAAAGGGGTGTAAGGTGTTTTTGGATTGTGCTGTCTGCAAAAAGGCCAAATCCAAAGCAGCAGCCATTCCCAAACATGCTACACGCCTGTCAACACGCATTTTTGATTTGGTTCACACTGACATAGTTGGTCCTTTTCCGCCATCATTTGGTGGTAGAAAATATTTTCTAACAATTGTTGATAATTACTCTAGATATGGATATGTATATCCTATGAAAGAAAAATCTGAGACCTTTCAGATCTTTAAAGACTTTGCAGCCCTTGTTTCTACCCAACACCAAGTTCGCATCGCCAGAATCCAGAGTGATCGTGGTGCTGAATTCATGTCTCAGCGTTTCCAGGACTGGATGCGTAAGAACGGAATTCTTCATCAGACTTCGGCCCCTTACACACCGGCTCATAATGGGGTCGTAGAACGAAGACAAGGGGTACTGCAAACCATGATGCGTTGTCTCCTAGAAGACGCCAACCTTGATATGATATACTGGGGTGAAGCTATAAAATATGCAAATTACATTGTCAACCGTACTTGGAGCAGTGTAATAAATGAGACTCTTTTCTTCATGTTGTATGGCTACAAGCCCGATCTTAAAAACATCCATATTTTTGGTTCACATGCTATGGTGAACATTCCCTTAGCTCAAAGAAGAAAAGGAGGTCCAGCAGCAAAGAGACTTATGGGTATCGATGATAATTCAAAATGGAGCAAATTTATTGACTCTAAACATGTAATTGTGATTTCCCAATCTGCTAATTTTGAGGAAGATGTTGACTGGTCCAGGATTCATTCCAATGATCCTGGAGTTTATTTTCCTAGAGATGATACTGCTGATGCCACGCAGATTGATGATCAAGATTCCACTGGTTCTTCTCAACCCGATGTTCCGTCTTCGCAAGCCGCGGATGCTGACACTAGCGACGAATGTGAGGACGAGGACGAAGCAGAAGACGACCGGACAGTTGTTCCGAGATGTTCCAAGAGGGCCACAAAAGGAATCCCTCCACAACGATATTCTTGGCAACTGACAAAAGCACCCTTGCCTTTGATTTGCAATGTTACACTTCCACCTGATAATTTCACACAAATCAAGCAGCTTCCTGATTCAGAGCAAGACAAATGGTATGATGCAATGCAGGTTGAAATGGACAGTCTAAAGAAACTTAAAGTGTTTACACCTGCAAAACCTCCAGCAAACAAAAAGGTCATTGGCACTCAATGGGTCTACAGAATCAAAAAGAAGCCAAATGGTGAGTCATTGTACAAGGCCAGACTTGTATCTCAGGGTTTCGCTCAATGTTATCCTGAGGACTACACAAATACCTATTCACCGACAGTCAGAACTGAGAGTGTAAAAATTGCTTTAGCAACTGCAACTATCCTTGGTTTAGAAGCTTTCCAGTTCGATGTTGACACAGCTTATCTACATGCTGACCTAGATGAAGAGATCTACGTGAGAAGCCCTCCAGGATTCCGACAGCAAGAAGGGGATACCTGTTTTCTAAACAAAAGTCTTTATGGTCTGAAACAGTCTGGTTTAATGTGGTACTTATGTCTTACTGACAAACTAAATTCAATGGGCTTTATTAAGTCCGAAACTGATGAGTGCGTGTTCACATAAAAAGATCTAACAATGCATATGAGATAGTTCTTGTTTATGTTGATGATATTGTTTATATTGGTCCAGATAAGCAAATGAGTGAAATTTTTGCCAAAGCTTTGCAGAGATACTTCACATTGAAATCATTGGGTCACATTAGCACTTATTTAGGTGTTCAGATTGAAAAAACACAGAAGGGGTTTAGTCTTTCACAAGAAGATAAAATTGAACAAATTTTGCATCATTGCAACATGAAAGATGCTAACACAACAAAGACACCCATGCAAACAGATTTTCATAACTTGACACAAGAAGCAAGTCCTGAGTTCGAGGATCAAACACTTTATTGTTCAGTTATTGGGTCACTGTTGTACATTAGTAGTTGGACCAGACCCGACATTGCACTTAGTGTTAATCTATTGTCTCGACACGTAGGTAAGGCAAAACAGTTTCATTGGACATGCGTTAAGAAATTATTGCGATACCTAAAATACACTAAACACATGAAGCTATTGTTAGAACCAACACATACTGATTATGCAGAATTATATTGTTATGCAGATTCTGATTGGGCAAGTGATAAGAAATCACGCAAAAGTACTTCAGGTTATATGATGTTCTTAAATGGATGTCCTGTTTATTGGCAAGTACGTAAACAGAATTTTGTTTCTTGTTCATCTACTGAAGTTGAATATGCTTGTGTTTCAGATGCATGTAATTCACTAACTTGGTTTGATGCTTTGGTCACAGATATCTGGACACACCCGATCCGACCGATCACAATGATGGAAGACAATGAATCGGTGGTTTATATTTCTGAATCACATTTCACAGGTTCTAGGTCCAGACACATTGACATCCATTATCAAAACATAAAACATTTAGTGAAAAAAGGTTTTGTTAAAATGCAGTATGTATCTACACATGATCAGATTGCAGATATGCTCAACAAACCACTTCCAGCAGCTCAACACGAGTATCTGCGTAAGAAGATGTGCCTTATTTGATGATGTACTGATATTCGCTCAACTGGCAAAAGAAGGGAATGTCACTGCGTTTTTGTATTTACCAGCAGATCTCATTATTTCTGGACTGTCAGACTTTCCATAGCTTGCCAACTTTTGTTATCAGTAACTGATATTATGTGTATCCGCATTCCTTTCTTCGACTTCACATCTTTCCTTTTGTTCTCTTGCCAAGAAAGGTCCGGCTGCTGAGAAGCAGCTGGCACGAACTTTATTTCAAAATGTAACTAATTAGATCAGTAAGATGTTTTATTTTCTTCTTTACAATAAATATGAGTTTAATTAGAAGATGTATTCCGGTTTTATTTTTCAAAAGTATACACAAGGAAAATGCTACGATCCAGGCAATTACCCCAGGAAGGTAACGGGGCTGATTGCCTCTGACAGGGCATTGTTAATGTGGAGACAATTTCTTGAAGGAGCTAAGCATCCTTTTGAAGTTTGGACTGACCATAAAAACCTGGAGGCGTTGAAAACACCGCGTAAGCTGTCACCAAAGCAAGTTCGCTGGGCTCAGCACTTCAACCATTTTAATTTCACTCTACGCTACCTTCCTGGTGGAAAGAACTTCATGGCGGATGCACTTTCCAGATTGCCTCAATACAACAGTACCAAGGAGGAAGTGGTTCGCCCGATTATCCCTTCGACCCAACTGGCGGCACCAGTGACTACCAGAGCGCAAGTGAGGGGCGATCCAGCCCTCTCGGGCAATTTGCGTCAGAAACTACAAGAAGCTCTGAAAACTGACGAGTGGTTTCAAACCCACTCGAATGAATGTACACTTCGTGATGGACTAGCTTGGGTTGGAGCCAAATTGTATGTTCCTGCCAGTTTGAGAGTAACAGTATTGCAGCACGCTCATGACGCTAAGGTGGCGGGACACTTTGGATTTGTTAAAACTCTCCATCTCATTAAAAGACAATTCTGGTGGCCCGCACTCAAAAAGGACATAGAGGCATATGTAGCTAGCTGCCCAGTGTGTGCCTTAGCTAAGAGACTTCCGGGGAAGCCACCTGGTCTACTTCAGAGTGTGGCGAGGCCAAATGCCCCGTGGAAGGAGATATCAATGGATTTTATTGTAGACCTGCCGCATAGTGGGGGGTGCACAGTCATATGGGCAGTAACTGATTTGTTTTCCAAACAAGTGCATTTCATCCCATGTCCTAAGATCCCTTCAGCTAAAACCCTGGCAAAAATGTTTATTCAACATGTTTATAGGTTACATGGTGCTCCGAAACGTATAATCTCCGACAGGGGTGTGCAATTTACCTCCAACTTTTGCAAGGAGTTTCTAATGTTGATAGGCTCCGCCCAGGGGTTAAGTTCCGCCCACCACCCCCAGACAAATGGGGCTTGTGAGAGAACCAATTCCATGTTAAAACAGTATCTGAGATGTTACATAAATTATCAGCAAGATAATTGGGTGGATTTATTGCCATTTGTGGAGGTGGCGTATAATAACTCCATACATAGCAGCACAGGGTTCACTCCGTTCAAGGTGCACACTGGAGCGCCAGAACCTGGAAGAGCAGCTGGCAACGGCGCGCGTGCTCACAGAGAGGGCTCTGTGTACCACCTCTGGCACGTGTGCCATAGTTTCGCCATCACAGTTCTAGGGTGTTGACTATTCCTGCCAGCTTAGTGTCATCTGCAAATTTGACGAGTTCCCCTTCTGATGCTGTCTATCCTACATTTTTCTAGATTACCAAGAAGTAGGTTGTGGTCTACTTTTTCAAATGCCTTGCTGAAGTCTAGGTATAGTATGTCCACAGCATTTTGCTGGTCTACTAATTTAGTCACTTTGTCAAAGAATGAAATAAGATTGGTTTGGCATGATCTGTTTTTAACAAACCCGTGCTGGCTACTAGTTGTAACTTTATTTGTTTCTAGATGTTCACAGATCTGTTTTTTGATTATTCTTTCCAGTACATTTCCAGGTATTGATGTTAGGCTGATTGGTTTGTAGTTTCCTGGGTCTGATTTTTTTTCCTGTTTTGAAGATGGGAACCACATCAGCTCTTTTCCAATCCTCTGGTAGTTTCCCTGTGCTCCAGGATTTTTGAAAGATATAATAAAATGGTTCTGAGATAACATCTGCCAGCTCCTTCAGAACTCTGGGGAGTAATCCGTCAGGTCCTGGTGATTTATATTTATCAAGATCAGACATGTGTTCTCTTAACATTTTCTTGCTTATTTTAATTTTTATTTCTAGTCTGTCTTTTACAGTTATGTTTTTGGTATGTTGGACTATAGTTTCTTTTTGCATGAAGACTGATGCAAAGAATGAGTTAAGCAGCTCTGCTTTCTCTCTGCTGTCTGTTACTTCCTTGCCATCTTCTCTCCTTAGTGGACCATCTGTTTCCTTGACTTTTTTCTTGTTATTTATATGTTGAAAGATATATGTTGAACTTTCAACATATATCTTCTAAACACTCTTTGTAGAATGCCAGTCTTTGTATTAAAAGTTCGAGTATAAGCATCACTGCTTCCAGTAAACACTGTTGAGAAAAATAAAGCTGGGAGACATATTCAGATTATCTTATGTTATGCATTCCTTAGAAAAATAAAGTAGAATATTTGTAGCTTAAGGTTGATATGAGGGGTCCTTGGTGCTCTCTGAGCTTGCTTGCTTTCTTGCAGACATTTCATTACCCAAACTAGGTAACATCATCATTGCTAGTAAGGAGTGCTTTTTGCTGTCAGTTTATATTCTAGTGGCTTGCTGTCTATGGAGATTCTCAGTCATCCAGGTCATGGTTGTCCCAAAGGTGCTTTTTCAGGAGAAACTGGAATTCCTTGTTTTTCTTTTGAAGACGTTTTGCTTCTCATCCAAGAAGCTTCTTCAGCTCTGATTGGATGGTGGGGAATGGAAGGATTTATATTCCTTGCAGACAGCTGGTCATTTGCATTCTTTTAGAGCAGACATGTCAAACTCAAGGCCCACGGGCCAGATTTGGCCCGCGAGGTGCTTAGATCTGGCCTGCGGAGCTGCCATGAAGACAGCAAGAGACCGGCCCCCGCTGCCTTGACCCACCCCAGCCAGCAGCCAAAGGAAAAACCCAAATGCAGTAGGACAGAAGGCAGCTCAGCCACCATGCCCCTCCCATTCCTTCTCGGCCCCTGGGCCCAGACACAGTTGCTGCTCCTTGCCATAGCTGGGACTGGACTTGCAATTATGTCCTCCCACTTCGTCCTGCAAAGCAGAGCTTACCCGGCACCCTCACCCGGCGCCATGCCGGGAGCCCCAACTAAAGGCCGAGTACTCCAGCCTCGCCCTGCCAAGGAAGGGGGCAGCATCCAAGGCTACACCATGTCTGTCTGGCTGAGGTTCATTGGGTGACCTCCTCCCCCAGTGAGCCTGAGTTACTTGCCTCTTGTTGAGGATTTTGTTAGGGTGCTCAAAGGCCACTCCAACCTTATTCTGGAATTCCAGGGTTGGAAAGTGGAGAGGCAGAGCTGCGTTTGTACCACCAGCCATGCCTGCTAGAAAGCCTCCTGCTTCTCCCCCCACCCCACCCCCGCAGGTACCTCCTTCAGAGCCTGCCTGACCACAATGGCAGCCCCATCAGAGAAGAGGGGGGAAGTGCCACATTTGTAGCACCAACTGAGCCTGGTGGAAAGCCTCCTGCTTCCCCCCTCCCCCGCAGCTACCTCCTACGGAGCTTTCCTGACCACAACAGCAGCCCCAGATGGCAGCTTTCCAACCCTGAAATTCCAGAATAAAGTTGGGGCGGCCTTTGAACGCCCTGCCTCAACAAGAGGCAAGTAACCCGGGCTCACTGGGGGAGGGGTCACCCAATGAACTTCAGCTGGACAGACATGGTGTAGCCTTGGCTGCTGCCCCCTTCCTTGGCAGGACCAGGCTGGAGCGCTCGGCCTTTAGTCAGGACTCCCGGCATGGCAGTGGGCAAGGGCGCTGGGTGAGCTCTGTTTTGCAGGACAAAGCAGACAGACGTAATTGCAAGTCCAGCCCTGGCTATGGCGAGGAGCAGTGACTGCATCTGTGTTCTGACCTAGGCTTCCTTAGAAAGTATAAAGCACAATCTTAGTCCTGGAAAAACCTCTTTTATTTACACGGCTGTGAATTGTTGTCATTCAGTCTGCAAGGCTTCACAAACAGTCTTTCAGGGGAATGTTTATAAACACCCACCTTATCTCCCTTGGAATGCTGCCAGAGAACTAATTGCCAAACACAGGGCAAGGCCAAACTTGGCACAGAGTCAAACATAACTTTTCAAAGCTTGAACTGACCAGATGAACTAATTGCTTCCTGCAAAAGCTCACATCCCGTTTGCTCCTCTTTTATGTCTTTTGGGAGGGGCCAATCATCTCCAAGCCTTACTCCCAAGTCGACCCTGTTTTCTTAATTGTTCTTGTCTTCTGGCAGCTCTGTGCATGTGCACACTGGGAACAGGCTCCTGCTGTTCTTCTGCCTCGCTGATGTCATGCTCTGGAGGCTCCGGTGGCTCCAGAGACTCCGGAGGCAGCACATAACTATCAGATGGCCTTGGCCCCCTCTCTGCCTCCGATGCAGAGCCCTCGTCCAAGCTTTCCCCAGCCCCCAGGACTGGCCCAAGTTCCTCCCCAACCTCCTCACTGTCCGACTCTGCTGCCAGCTCCGCTGGCTGCCAGTGGGCCACAACAGTCTGGGCCCAGGGACCAAGAAGGAACGGGAGGGGCATGTTGGCTGGGCTGTCTTCTGGCCTGGTGCATTTGGGTTTTTCCTTTAGTTACAGGCATATGGCCTGAATGTCACTGAAATGCAAGAGGGATTCTCTGTCAGCAGGGATCAGAAGGCTGAAGGCTGATCTTTGTGGCCATGCAGTTCTAAAATTGATGGGCTGCTGCTGGGAAGGAGAATCAACATAGGACAAAACAAGTGTAGTCCACCATGGTTTATTGATTGCCAAGTTTTCCTCGGGTTTTCCTATCCCTTCCTGGGCTATTAAAATCACATTGGCAAGGTCTGTACCGAACACCTGGCTGCAAACTAGTCAGTCCTGTTAAGAGTTCTTTAATAAGGTTTGTTCTTCCTTCCTAACCTAAACCTCGGGTGGTGCAAAGACTCAGTGAAGATGGAGGAGAAAGGAGAAATCGGAGTTGGGGTTTTCTGGAACGTTGACACTAAGATGTTTTTTCCAGAAAATATGTGAAGAGCTGTAATTAGTGATTTAACTATGTTTTCTTTTTGGTATGTTTAATTGGGGGGCGGGGCTTGGAGAGGTAGAAGTGGCCAATATGGCAGCTGCACCTTGCCCTCCAGTGTAGAAAATCAGAGGCCAGGCATTTGCTCTGATCAAAGATGTCTCTTCCTCTCTCACAGAGAGCTTTATTTTTTATACAGTTTTACACAGGCAGATAAAAGGCAGGACAGCAACAGCGTTCTAATTGGAAAATCCTCCTCCCTGTTCCCCCACTCAGAAGGAAGGTCAGATAACACAGACCAGAGCCAGAATGAGATCATACAAGCAAGCAAGATCCACAGCGCATGAGCCAAGGCAGTGTGTTGCTCTCAGCCTGGCACTATGACCTTTTACCTACCTCTACATCCCACTCTGTTTTGTTTTGTTTGTGAAGCCATCCTCATACGAGGGGCCAGAAAAAGGGGTTATTATCAGGAGAGGAATATCCTTGCAGTTGCTTATACAAGGCATAAAACTGACTTTGAGACAGTGTAGGAAGGGATTTAAAGCAAAATGCAGTTATACATATATTACAAAAGAAAGAAATACACTGAACAAAACAGCATCCTCCAATTAAATTAACACAAATGATAGGCCAAATTATACAAAATTTTAAGTTGATGCTGAATGTTTCTTGACTCATCTAAAATGTTAAAGCAAAAAAGTTACATTTTCAGGAACTGATACAAATCAATTGCATTAGGGGGTGAATAATATACAGCTTACCCCCAACGAGCTATAGTCTTATAGTCAAAATTCCCTTTGAACAAATACTCACTCAAATCAGTCAAGTTTTGAATTACTACAGCAGGGGTACATACAGATATTAAACATGTAGAAAGCAAATTTTCCATATCATAAACTTCAAACAAACAAAAGGCATCCGTTTTTGTGATGTTTGCAAGCTGCACCCATAAGTTTTGTTTCATCCGTTGTTCGAGAGAATGTTTAGGTGGGATGACAGCTGCTGATGCCATAGTACAGTTATTAACAATCAAACACAAACAAATTATGACTAAGGAATTGGCAGTTAAAACCACAAAAATGGCAGCGCACAAATTCTCGGGTGTTTGTTCTACTTGCTGCTGCAGTACTGCTTGCGCTTTGGTGGTCAAATTCTTCACATCTCCCCATGTCACTGGATGACTGGCACGACGGGATTGGATTGGTCACTGCGCCATCTGTAGAGTCACCTTTGCCATCTCTGGGATAGGGTTCAGGGGTTGGTGCCACGACATCCTTGACTGGGTGTACACAACATGCTGGAACCCACAAAGGTCCTGTAGGTGTAAACACAGCAGCATAGCCACACCCCCAAGTAATTAAAGGGACTGGTCCTAACCATGTTTTATCTGGTAATGCTCTATAATATACCAGAGGAGGTGGCAAACTTGTTTTTTGTTGAAAATGCCTCTGATAAGCAGTCGAATTAGAAATTGAAAAATTCAATTGATTCAAGGTAAATAAATCTTTTGTAACCTGTTGTGTTACCCATGACAAATTAGGTACCCGAAAGCCCTCTTTTTTTATTTGTTTGTGAAGGCAGTCCTTAAAGGACCTATTAGCACATTCCACAACGGCTTGACCTGTGGAATTATAGGGAAGACCATGAGTACAGTAACAACAATATTCTAGGTTGTACAAAATTGCAAAAAAGCCTGTGAAGAATAGGCAGGCCCATTATCTGTTTTTAAAGAAGAGGGCTTACCCAAAGCCGTAATGGCCGAAAAAAGATGAGAAATAACATGATTAACTGTTTCCCCTCATTGAGGCATAGCCCAAATCGCTCCAGAATAGATATCAATAGATAAATGAATATATTTCCAAGGAGCCAAAGAAGGAACATGGGTAACATCCATTTGCCATAATTGATTAGAGGTGAGACCATGGGGATTAACTCCCATGTCCCCTGAGGGGGATGCCCCAGAACATTGGGGACAGGATGAAACTATTTGCTTAGCTTGCTCTAGTGGAATATGGCAAGCTTGTGCCAGCCCCCTGGCATTTTGATGGAAAAAAGAATGACTAAAAAATGGATCTGTGAACAAAGTGGGTAAAACATGAACAGCAGCATCAGTGTGACTGTTGCCTTCAGAAAGAGGCCCAGGAAGGGATGAATGACTGTGTATGTGAGAGACAAAATATAAATGCTTCCGGTCTTGTAGTAATTGCTGTAAAGTGAGAAATAGGGCCATAAGATTGGAGTCAATCCTGGGCGTGATATAAGCACCTGGAAGATTAAAAATCAGTTGACACACATATTGAGAGTCAAAGATCAGATTGAAAGGTTGTTGAGAAAAAGTATGGAAAGCTAAGATAACAGCAGACAATTCTGAACGTTGAGATGAAAATTGCACTGCAGTGTAGGATACTTTCCAAATATCATCATGAGGATCCTTGTAAGCAATCACTCCTCTCGTTTGTCCTCCATCAGAAAAAACAGTAAGAGCTTGCGATAGTGGAGAAGGAGAAAGCAATGGGTGAACAGGAAAGGAGGAAGTCATTAAACTAGTAAACCTAGGATCTTTAGGCAGATGATATGAAATACAACCAACATAGTCAGTTAGTGCACACTGAAGAGATAAATTAGTCTGAAAATAAAAGTGAAAGTCAGATTTTGAGATAGAAAGAACAATATTTATTAAATCAGTTCCATTTCTTCGACAAGCTCAAGTACGCCCCAAAGTTATAATTTCAGCAATGGCTTGAATAAAGGGTAAAACATTTTTAGATGGTATATGAGTCAAATAAAGCCATTCAATACAATATACTTTTTGCTGTTCTAAAACAGCCAATACTCCTGTGGGCAGCTTACTAGTAGGAAATATTAAAAGAGATAACTGACAATCTCTATGAGGAATTCGATCCACAAACTGAGTACTCAAGATGTTATTAATTTTCTCAACTGTAGCAAATACTACAGATGGAACTATAATTAAATCTCCTGGCTTTTTTCCTTTAGTCAATAACTCAAATAATGGACTAAGTAAATGCGTAGGTAAAGAAAAATATGGGCGGACCCAATTAATAGTACCCAGTAATTGTTGCAAATTTACTAAGGAAATAACTTTGGGTAACTTTAAATGAGGAAAAGCCGGAGCAGAAAAAGATTGCAATAGTTTATGCCCTAAATACAGATAAGGAGCGTGCAGCTGTATTTTTTCTGGGGCAATTTGCAATCCATAGACACATAAATCATTTTGTATTTCAGAAAGCCAGTTAGATTGCATTTTTGGCGCTCCAATTAAAATGTCATCCATACAATGATATACCAGGGTTTTGATCCCTGATGAAAGAGAGGGTGAGATGTTACAGACATGCCCCTCCTTGGATTTCTACACTCTCTTTTAAAATGACCAGGATACAGTTCAATTAAAGATGGTTTTAGGGTGACAATTTTAACTTTATCATAATCAGGTGGAGGGCTTATAGTTAATTGTTGCCCTTCCAAAGCATCAGAGCCATATTTTTCTATTGCTTGATAGCATTGATACCATCAATGTAATATTTGCACTGAAGCCCTAGGTTCAAGATGTAAAGCATGCCCTATCTTTGTTCTATCTCATAAACAAGGCGTCCCCTGTTTCGGATAAAAGGGACAACGTTTCCCTATCTCAGCTACCAGTTTCCTTATGTCAGTCTTGCACATCGTCACACCAGACTTGTGCAATAGGAGTCTAAGTTCCCGCACATGAGCTTTCTGATATTGAGACAGATTGCAACCCATACTCACCACTAGGGATCCACGTAGGATGAAGATATCAGGGGTCTATATCCAGACGATGATGAGTATGTTTGGCTGTAGCTTCCCACGAAGGGCCATCCCTGCTTCGGGCACCAGATGTAGAAAATCAGAGGCCAGGCATTTCCTCTGATCGAAGATGTCTCTTCCTCTCTCGCAGAGAACTTTATTTTTTATACAGTTTTACACAGGCAGATAAAAGGCAGGACAGCAACAGTGTTCTAATTGGAAAATCCTCCTCCCTGTTCCCCCACTCAGAAGGAAGGTCAGATAACACAGATCAGAGCCAGAATGAGATCATACAAGCAGGCAAGATCCACAGCGCATGAGCCAAGGCAGTGTGCTGCTCTCAGCCTGTGTTGTGGCTCCGACCCCCAAGCCCATTTTATCGGAGGAAGAAGGCTCCGAACATGAAGGAGAGGAGCCGGCCAGGCCTCCCTCTCCAGGCCCCTCCTCTCTGGCTATGCCTCAGGTGTCTGCCGAGGGAGAGGAGATTGGCCAGGAGCCAGGTGTCTCCGATGACAGCGATGACGGTGATACGTCGTTCCTGGATCCATGCCAACGAAGGTGAGATAAACGTTTGCAACAGATGAGGAGGCGTGCCAGGGATTAATCTGAGTCACTGGACCACACCCCACAGGCTATATAAGAGAGTGTGGTGGCCATTTAGACTCTGTGACGGACAAAGCTAACTTCTGGCTAGTCACTTTGTACAACGCCTGAATCTGCTGAAGGTTTCTGTTTGAGCTGGACTGTTTTTGAAAACTGTGTGTATTTGTTGGTGATTATCTGGTGGAGGAAAACTCCCTCTTCTTGAAGTAAAGCACTTGGCAGATGGTTATTGTATTGCTGCCAAGTTCCTGATAACGAACCTTGTGTGTGCCAAGTAATTCTTTAACCCCCGGCTGGCTGTTTGTGTGTGTGTGGGGACGGGGACAGAACAGCCTGGCTGTCAGCGTTCCAAATTAGGCTCTCTTCCAGCGCTGACATAACAAGATGAACTTTTACCTAGTTTTGTATGTACAGATAGTGTTTCCTGGGAGACGAGGGTGGGGGCTACATTCCTGTGAAAAGAACATGCCGGGAGGTAGAGATGGATCTGCATGATGGCCAATGGGACATTGGGGTTGGAGAGCGGAAGAGGAGGGGGTTGGAAGGAGGGGCCAGTTTGGCTGCAAAATGAAATCAGGAATGTCGGCTTTTTATGTTCTTAAATAAAAATGATTCATTAGAGAGATTGCGCTTGAAAATGAAACTTATTTAAGATAGCACCAAAACCTGACAGACAGCCAAACTCTCCTCCAAATCCAGGCTGGCTGAGTTTAAATCATCCCGTTCCCTCCCAGACATCTGGTCGGACGGACTATGGCTGAAGCCAAGCTCTCGGAGGAAAGCCTGCTTCAAGAAACGGGAGGAGCAGAAGCGGTCGTGATTCCAGCCAACTTGGAAAATACAAAGGTAAAAGATAAAGAAAAACCCCTAAGTGAATTGGGAAGGGCGAGCTGGGGATGGGAATGGCAGCGAAGCCCAGACAAGGCAGCACCTCCCCACCCCAGGATGAGAGACGAGGCAGAGGACTACCAACACCAAGGCTGGCCCTCCAGAGCTCAGCACAGAGAGGAGAGGGCAGAGAGGGAGGAACCACCCCAGTTCAGAGGGAAGTTCGATGGTGACCCAGACAACCTCGCCCAATTCCTCGATTCAGCTGAGATATACATAGAGCGGTTCGGACACCTCTACCCTTTCCCCAGAGCCCTAGTGAATGCTATCTCGGAAGAGCTGGAGGGAGAAGCAAAGAGGTGGTCAGCATCACTCTACAAATACAGGGCCCCCCAGCTACAAAATGCGGATGGGTTCTTGCAACTATTGAGAGCCCGTTATGAGGAGGAGGAGGAGGACCCCTATGTGGAAGACGAGCTCAGAAACCTAATGCAGAGGGGGAAGCCTATCAGAGAGCATATCCGTGAATTCAGGAGAGTCATTGGGACACTGCCTCCCCTACCAGAGCGATTGCTGGTGTATTTTTTTAGAACAAGCCTAGATAAAAGAATTTCCCAAGTGACTGCCTATCGTGACATCCCAAACCGACTCGCTGAATGGTTCCGGGTAGCGATAAAAGTCGACAGAGGGCTGCGGGCGAGTGACACGTCAAAACCACCAGAGGAAAAGGAGAGAGGCCGACCAGACCAGGGGCCACTCAACAGACAAGAAACCCCAACATCACAGCCCTCCTACAGACCAACTGCCCCACGGAGCCCACTGAAATGCTACAGATGTGGAGGAAGCGGCCACATAGCAGCAAGATGTGGAACGCCTAGACCGGGACCAGCTCCACCGTCCAAAGCACGACCGGAACGAGGGCCCAAGCGCGTCACCCACGTACCACGGGAAGCTCCCCAAATCCCTGAGTTTTTCGCTCATCTGACCGAAACCAGAGGAATCCCAGATGAGGGAGATCAGTCCCCCGAACCCTATGACACGGAAGACGAAGGCGAGGATGACCCGATGGTGAGTGGACCCGTCCATCCTTTTCTTTTCCCCATACGCCTAACAGCCCCCAAAACAGGGGCCCAAGAGACTTGGGTAGCACACGGTGCCTAATCAACCTACCCACAGTTCTAAAATTGGGAATCCGAGCTAAACAGCTCAAACAACCAATTCGCTTCGAGCAAGTTGATGGGTCCCTAGTGGGAGGAACGTACGCCACACACTTGACTGAACCCGTGAAACTAGAACTCGCAGATCACTGGGAGACGATCCGCTTCATAATAGCCCCCAAGATGACAGAACCAGTCATATTGGGACTCTCATGGCTCGACAAATGGGGCCCAATCATTTGGTGGCAAGAGGGAACCCGCAGGCTGAGAATAGCAAAGGGGCCCCAACCCTTGCCGCCCCGACCAGAAGAATTCCCTCCCACGCTGAAACCCCAAAGCAGCCCTCCACTACAGAAGAAAACACCACCAACACAAGGGTCCCTCCCAGAAGGTGCAGCAAAGCAATTGGCAGCTGCACCCACCACCGCTTGTAACGCAAACCAGATCCCAAGGGAGTACCAAGACCTTGCGGGGGTATTCAGCGAGGCCGAGTGTGACATTCTGCCCCCCCACCGCGAGACCGATTGTGCCATCGAGATTATCCCAGGAGCAAAACTACCCAAACCTAAAATGTATGCCATGACGCCCCGAGAAATGCAGGAAATGCGGGACTACATAGACAAAAACTTACAAAGGGGATTTATTGAGCCAGTGAAACCAAGGGTAGCGGCGCCGGTCATGTTTAAAGAGAAAAAGGACGGCTCCATGAGACTGGTAGTTGACTTTCGAAGTATCAACGCTGTTTGCGTACACAACTTGTACCCCCTCCCCCTCATGAAAGACATGTTAGCCCACCTAGCTAAAGGGAAGGTTTTCACCAAACTAGACCTTCGAGAAGCTTATTACCGAGTACGCATAAGGGCAGGAGATGAATGGAAAACAGCATTCAACTGCCCCCTGGGTAGTTTCCAGTTTAAAGTAATGCCTTTTGGATTGCAAGGAGCCCCGGCAGTATTCATGCAGTTAATAAACGAAGTCTTACATGAACACCTTTACAAAGGGGTCCTCGTCTACCTGGATGATATTCTTATCTACACGGAGACCATAGACGAACACATACCCCTCGTCCGCCAAGTACTGAAAAAACTGCTACGGGCAAACCTATATGTCAAACTGCCAAAATGCGATTTCCACCAATCACGGCTAGACTACCTGGGCTACCGAGTATCAAATGAGGGGATAGAGATGGACCCAGCCAAGGTCCAATCAGTTCTACAATGGCAGCCCCCTCGCACCCGCAGACAACTGCAAAGTTTTCTAGGCTTTGCGAACTTCTACAGACAATTCATCCCCTCGTTCGCGAAGATTGCCAAACCTTTGACGGACCTCCTAATGACAGGAAGCCCAGCGATGAAACCTCGCCCGGGACAACCCCTACAGTGCGACCTGACCTGCCAACAGGCATTTGAGATGCTAAAAGGACTGTTCGCGAAAGAACCTGTCTTAAAACACCCGGATCCAGAACAGCCTTTTGTCATCCAAGCAGACGCAAGTGATGTGGCAGTAGGAGCCATGTTACTCCAAAAGAACAACCAAGGTGATCTACAATTGCGCGCCCCGGCCCCCAAGGCTCCCCTCGGATACTAGGTGGCTTAGATACTCAGGACTTGGGCCTGCGATTGATGCTGTGCAATGCTAGGTCTGTGGTAAATAAGGCCCCCCTCATTCACGATCTTATCCAGGAGGGGGGAGCAGACCTGGCAGGTATTACGGAGACCTGGTTGGGACCGGAGGGAGGTGTCCCTCTGGTCGAGATGTGCCCACCAGGTTTCAGAGCATACCATCAACCGAGAGCCCAGGGGAGGGGCGGGGGGGGTGGCGGTTATTATTAAAGAAGGTCTTGGTTCGAGGGAGACCACTGTGCCTCAGATTGTCGGGTGTGAGTCCCTCTTCGTGAGATGGGGTCATGGGGTTCAGATGGGCTTGCTGCTTGCGTACCTGGCTCCCTGCCGCGTGGCAGCAGCCCTGCCTGAGCTACTCGACGTGATAGCCGCGGTGGCAGTTGATACACCCAGGCTTATGGTCATGGGTGATTTCAACTTGCCATCCGTTGGTGAAACGTCTGGGATGGCTCGGGAGTTCATGGCTTCCATGACGGCCATGGACCTGACCCAGTTAGTTCATGGCCCCACTCACGGGGGGGGGACACACCCTAGACTTGATTTTTGTCTCTGGCCAGTGGTTGAGTGATCTTGTTATAGGGGATATAGATATGGAACCCTTGTCATGGTCAGATCACTCACTCCTTCGTCTGGACCTTCGTACCGCTACACCCCGCCGCAGGGAGGCGGACCCAATTAGATGGGTCCGCCCCAGGCGCCTGAAGGATCCTGATAGGTTCCAGACGGAGCTTGGGCCAATTCCTGATGATCTGGCACACGACTCAGCCGAGGACCTAGTAGCTGCCTGGGACAGGGCGGCTGGTGGGGCCTTGGATCGAGTTGTGCCTTTGCGGCCTCTGACCCGGTGTCGATCCCTCGCGGCTCCTTGGTTCACCGAGGAACTGAGGGAGATGAAACGCTGGAAAAGACGCCTAGAGAGCAGTTGGAGGGCCAGTCGCGCTGAATCTGACCGAACACTGGTAAGGTCGCATATTAAGACCTACCTAGTGGCGATAAAGACGGCAAAGTTCAATTACTTTTCCGCCTCTATTGCGTCATCAGGGAATCGTCCGGCCGCCCTGTTCAGGGTAACCCGCTCCCTGCTCCACCTGGGAGCGCGGGAGGATCCCTTGGAAGGCAGGGCGGAGGATTTCGGACAATACCTGCATGACAAAATCGCTCAGATCCGGGGGGACTTGGACTCTGACTGGGTAGATCAGGGCAGGGTGACGAGGAATAGTCTTGAGAATGTTATCTGGGAGGAGTTTGATGCTGTGACTCCCGATGATGTGGACAGGATTTTGGGGAGACTTAGTGCGGCCACATGTTTACTGGACCCGTGTCCCTCCTGGTTGGTACTGGCCTCCCGGGAGGTTACACGAGGCTGGCTCCAGGGTGTTATCAACGCTTCGTTGAGTGAGGGTTACTTCCCCGCGGCCTTGAAGGAGGCGGTGGTGAGGCCTCTCCTCAAGAAGCCGTCCCTGCATCCAGCAATATTGGCCAACTACCGTCCTGTCTCCAACCTTCGCTTCCTGGCGAAGGTTGTTGAGAGTGTGGTCGCACGACAGTTCCCGCAATTCCTGGAGGAAACATCCTATCTGGATCCGTTCCAGTCTGGTTTCAGGCCTGGGCACAGCACGGAAACGGCATTGGTCGCGTTGGTTGATGATCTCTGGAGGGCTCGGGACAGGGGTTGCTCCTCTGTTCTGGTCCTGTTAGACCTCTCAGCGGCTTTTGATACCATCAACCATGGTATCATGCTGCACCGGTTGGAAGAGTTGGGGATGGGGGGCACCGTGTTACGGTGGTTCTCCTCCTTTCTCTCCGACCGGTCGCAGTTCGTGTTGGCAGGGGGGCAGAGGTCGACCTCGAGACCTCTTATATGTGGAGTGCCTCAGGGGTCGGTCCTCTCGCCCCTCCTGTTCAACATTTATGTGAAGCCGCTGGGCGAGATCATCCGTGGCTTTGGGGTGAGATACCATCAGTACGCTGATGATACTCAGCTGTACATCTCCACCCCAGGCCACCCCAACGATGCCCTTGAAGTGATGTCCCAGTGCCTGGAGGCTGTACGGATCTGGATGGGGAGGAACAGGCTCAGGCTCAACCCTTCCAAGACTGAGTGGCTGTGGTTCCCGGCATCCCGATATGGTCAGTTGACTCCATCACTGACCATTGGGGGCGAGTCTTTGGCCCCCACAGAGAGGGCTCGCAATCTGGGAGTCCTCCTGGATACGCAGCTGTCCTTGGAGGAACATCTGACGGCTGTAACCAGGGGGACCTTTTATCAGGTTCGCCTGATTCGCCAGTTGCGGCCCTTTCTTGATCGGGATTCCTTGTGCACAGTCACTCATGCCCTCGTAACCTCTCGCCTTGATTACTGCAATGCTCTCTACATGGGGCTCCCCTTGAGGAGCACCCGGAGGCTCCAACTGGTCCAGAACGCAGCAGCGCGGGTAGTGATGGGAGCAGCGTGGCGCTCCCATGTAACACCGCTCCTGCGTGAACTGCACTGGCTCCCGGTGGTCTTCCGGGTGCGCTTCAAGGTGTTGGTTATCACCTTTAAAGCGCTCCATGGCATAGGGCCTAGCTATCTTCGAGACCGCCTACTGCCACCGACGACCTCCCACCGACCCGTGCGCTCCCACAGAGAGGGCCTCCTCGGGGTGCCATCAGCCAAACAATGCAGGCTGGTGACCCCCAGGGGGAGGGCCTTCTCTGTGGGGGCACCTACCCTCTGGAATCAGTTGCCCCCTGAGATAAGGAGAATCCATGACCTCAGTGCCTTCCGCCGTGCCCTTAAAACTTTCTTTTTTCAACAAGCCGGGCTGGCTTAATTTCTTTTTAAGGGTTTTTTAATTGTTCTGTTTTGCTTATCGTTTTAATTAATGGGGCCAAATCTATATATATTTTTAAATGTGTTTTAATATTTGTATCTGATGTTTTTATCTGGCTGTTCACCGCCCTGAGTCCTCAGGGAGAAGGGCGGTATACAAATTCAAAATAAAATAAAAAAAATAAAAAATAAACCCTGCGCCTACACCTCCCGCAAACTCACCGATACGGAGAGGCGATGGGTGGCGTGGGAGAAGGAAGCGTTTGCAGTAAGGTGGGCCTTGTTGACCTGGCGGCACCTTCTAGAGGGAGGCCAGAAACCATTTGAAGTCTGGACTGATCATAAAAACCTAGAGGCTCTAAAAACCCCACGAAAACTGTCGCCCAGGCAAGTGCGGTGGGCACAATACTTCAATCGTTTCAATTTCGAGCTTAAGCACATCCCAGGAGGGAGAAATTTCCTGGCTGATGCCCTCTCCCGGATGCCCCAATACAACAGTGAGCGGGAGCAGGTAGTGAATGCCATCATCCCCTCCACCCAAGCTGCGGCCCAAGTGATCACCAGACGGCAACGACGTGACCAGCAAGGCCAACTTGCAAGTGACTTAACTGCAAAATTAAAAAATGAAACGCTGACCGACCCCTGGTATCGGGACAATCAACATCTCTTGACAAAAAGAGATGAACTAGCATGGAGGGGGACAAAACTCTATGTCCCACAGAGTTTACACATCCTGATTCTCAAGAGGAGCCACAACGTTAAACCAGCAGGACACTTCGGGTTCCTAAAGACTCTGCACCTAGTACGAAGGCAGTTCTGGTGGCCACACATGAGAAAGGACGTAGACAGTTATGTAAAAAGCTGCACCATTTGTGCCACGATGAAGACAAGGCCAGGGTGCCCGCCTGGATTGTTGCAACCAGTAGCTGAGCCAACAAGACCATGGGAGGAGATTGCAATGGACTTTATAGTAGACCTACCGAGGAGCAGTGGAAATACAGTGATCTGGACTGTAATAGACTTATTCTCCAAACAGGCACACTTCATACCTTGTAGTGGACTGCCTTCAGCCCGTCAGTTATCCAAACTGTTCCTGAAACACATTTACCGCCTACATGGAGTCCCCAGGAGAATCATTTCCGACAGAGGGGTCCAGTTCACAGCAAAGTTCTGGAGGGAGTTTCTACGATCCATAGGTTCATCCCAAGGGCTCAGCTCAGCATTTCACCCGAGCACCAATGGGGGGGTAGAAAGACTGAACGCTATGATAGAACAGTATTTAAGATGCTACGTCGACTACCAGCAGTCCAATTGGGCAGACCTCCTATCTTTTGCGGAGGTTGCATATAATAATGCTGTCCACAGCAGCACGGGGCTAACCCCGTTCAAAATAGTGAGTGGCATGGATTTTGTTCCCATGCCAGAATACCCGAGGGAGCCCCCTTCCTCAGTCAGTTTGACCGACTGGATGGCAATGTTGAGACAAACTTGGGAAAATGTTAAGAGGGCGCTGGCAAAGGCGGCTCAATCTTATAAGGACCAAGCAGACAAGCACCGAACTCCCCAAAGACCATTTCAGCTGGGAGAGAAAGTTTACCTCTCCACCAAGTACTTGAGACTTAGACTCCCGAGCAAGAAATTGGGCCCAAAATTTATAGGACCATTTCCTATAATAAAAATAATCAACCCCGTTACAGTGCAATTGCAGTTGCCATGGCTTTTGGGGAAAATTCACCCCGTTTTTCACAGTAGCCTTCTAAAACCTGTAGTGGGGTCTACTTTAAGGCCAACTCCACGTGAACCCCCTGGGCCCCTGGTTGTTGGGGGCCAAACGCACTACGAGGTGCAGCGGATTCTTGATTCAAGATGGCACAGGGGGCGCCTCCAGTACTTAATTAAATGGAAGGGTTACCCATTGTCAGAGGCTTCTTGGGTGAAGAGCGCAAACATCCAAGCTGATCGCCTTATAGCAAAATTCCATGCAGACCACCCGGGAAAGCCGGGAGGGGGGGGTGCACAGCCGGGGAGGGGCTGATGAGACTAATCTTGTTGTGTTTTCCCTATGGGATAGGTGATGTCGCAGAAGTGAAGGGAGAGGGGCCGGATGTCAGCATTCCAAATTAGGCTCTCTTCCAGCGCTGACATAACAAGATGAACTTTTACCTAGTTTTGTATGTACAGATAGTGTTTCCTGGGAGACGAGGGTGGGGGCTACATTCCTGTGAAAAGAACGTGCCGGGAGGCAGAGATGGATCTGCATGATGGCCAATGGGACATTGGGGTTGGAGAGCGGAAGAGGAGGGGGTTGGAAGGAGGGGCCAGTTTGGCTGCAAAATGAAATCAGGAATGTCGGCTTTTTATGTTCTTAAATAAAAATGATTCATTAGAGAGATTGCGCTTGAAAATGAAACTTATTTAAGATAGCACCGAAACCTGACACTGGCACTATGACCTTTTACCTACCTCTTCCTGCAAAGCTGTTACTGTTGCCGTAATTCGAGGATCAGACTCAATAATGAATTCAGACTTTTTATATTCAAATAAAAGATTGTTTATTTACAGAAGGCGTTCTATATTCACAGAGTGATTGCAGATAGAAGCAAGGAGAATGAGTGTGCATCATCTTTTATACCAGGGAGGCGGGATTAGAAGTGGGGAGTGGTTAGTGAGGAATACATTAGGAAGGGGAGAATAAGTTAACTCTTGACACTCCATGGATATATATTTCTTTCATTCAAGAATGAGGCATTTACACATGACAAATCCCCCTCTAAATGCCGATTTGACATACAACAATAATTACATTCAGAATTAGAATAATATTGAACATACAATTTTGAGGTTAAATATTTATGTTGTTTGGATTGTAAAGGTTTAGTCACTATATCAGCTATTTGCTCTGTAGTGTCACAATGAATAGCTTTGATGAATCCATTTTGAGATAATTGTCTTACATGTTTGTATTTGATATCTATATGCCTAGATCTTTGGCCAATAGCGTCTGCTCTTGAAATTTCTATTGCAGCTTTGTTATCTTCATATATAGTGAAGGGCTATGATGGACTCTTCCAAACATTAGTCAATAAATCATTGAACCAGATGAGATTGTTAGATGCTTTTGACAGACAAATATACTCTGCTTCAGTGGTTGAAGTAGCTACTAAATCCTGTTTCCCAGTATACCAGTAGACTGGGCAGTTGTTAAGGAAGAATACATAACCGGAAGTGCTCTTCCTACTCTTAGTGTCGCCTGCCCAGTCAGCGTCAGCGTAACAAGTAAGGATAGGCTCTTTAACATTGTTTGGTTCTAACAATAGACAGAAATCTAAGCTGTGTTTCAAATATCTCAACACTCTCTTAATTGCTTCCCAATGGTAAATTAGGGGTTTACTGACATATCTGGACAACAAATTAAGGGGTAGAGCAATATCAGGTCTGGTCCAATTAGCAATATACAAAAGAGAACCGATAACTGACCTATAAAGCATATTGTCATTAAACTCAGGAGATGATTCATTCATATTTTTTATGAAATCAGTCTGCATTGGGGTGTCACAAGGCTTTGCATTATTCATATTACATTTGTTCAAGAACTCAATTATTTTATCCTTTTGAGATAATCTAAATCCTTTCTCGGTCTTACTAATGTGTACTCCAAGATATTTGTTTACTTTCCCCAATGACTTTAATGAGAAATGTTCTCCTAGTTTTGTTACAAAAATATCTCTCTTGTCTTTATGTTTGCCAATATACAAAATGTCATCCACATAAATTAATACAAATTCTAAAGATTCACCTTCTCTTCTAACAAAAAAACAATTGTCTGCCGTTGTGGCATTGAAGTTCATGGTCTTGAGTATGTTGACCAAGCATTCATACCAACGTTTGCCGGATTGCTTTAATCCATACAAACTTTTGTTTAGTAACCATGTTTCATTTCTATTTGTGTTTTTGCTATGTGGAGCTCTTACATATATTTCTTTATCAAGTTTCGCATGTAGATATGCAGTTTGTATATCATATTGAAAAACTTCAAGATTAAGAGCTGAGGCTATCACTAAAGCTGTCTTAACACTTTCAGTTCTCACTGTGGGAGAATATGTGTCGGTATAATCCTCAGGGTATCTTTGAGCAAAACCCTGTGCTACCAATCTTGCTTTATATAATGTGTTACCTCCTTCTAGATTTTTAATCTTAAATATCCACCTAGTGCCTATAATTGTTTTATCCTTTGGGACTGGTGCTGGAGTGAATACGTTAAGTTCTCGTAAACTGTCCATTTCTTTGGCCATGGCTAGTTCCCATTTGTTTCTTTCTTCCAAAGGGAGTTTTAATACATCTTCATATGTGTTTGGTGTTGGTGTTTCATTATGTATGTGCATTATGTAATCTTTAAATCGTTCAGGTACTTGATTTCTGTTACATCTAATTGTTCTTTCTGGTCTATCATTGTTATCATGTAAATATCTTGCCTCCTTTTGTGTTAATGAATCTATTTTGATTTTGGGACAATTTCCTATCCACGTTTTGGTGTTGTCTTTTTGTGTGTTACAGGTTTGCCCTTCTTGTTTTGTTCTACCTTGTGTTTTAATATTAGGCCTTGTTATTGGGAGTATTTCATTGAGATGTATTTTAGACCAATTGGCCTGTTCGTGAAATACAGCGGTCCTAGAGACTATGAATTTGTTGTTATTGTCAATAAATCTATATCCTTTTGTACCTGTTTCATAACCCATGAATCTAAGCCTTCTGGATACATTATCCCCTTTACGCCTTAATTGTTTCGGTATATGTACATCTGCTGTAACTCCAAACACATGCATGTGGGCTATCTTAGGTTTTTTATTATACATCAGTTCGTATGGTGTTTTGTTTATGACGCTAGACCAAAGTCGGTTGAGTGTATAATTGGAATATAATAGGGCTTCTGACCAGAAATGCTTACCTAACCCAGCATCCTCTAATGTACACCTAATCATAGTTTGTAGTGTCGAGTTTCGTCGTTCTACTACTCCATTTTGAAAAGCAGAGAAAGGACTAGAGGTGAAATGCAACATTCCTTTTGATTTTAGCCATTGAGAGAATTCTCTTGACATGAATTCAGACCCTCTGTCTGTCATGATTTGTTTGATTTGTGTGTGATGTTGTGTCTCTACACGTTTATGAAATTCTTTAAATTTTTGAAAAGTTTCATCTTTATGTCTTAAGGTGTAGACAAAGCCATAACGACTGAAGTCGTCTACAATAGTGAGAAAATATCGTTTTTTGTAAGTAATTGATGGGGTTAATGGACCAACTAGATCCATATGCACTAGATTAAAAATATGATTTGATGACCTTGTTGCCTTTTTGGGTCTGGGCTTAATTTTCAGTTTTGAAGACTTACATACTGAACATTCTAGGTAATTTTTACAGTCTTTTAATTTAACACCTTCAGCATGTTCAATCATTTTTTGTATTACAGGAAAACTGGCGTGTCCTAATTTTCTATGTAATATGTGTGCACATTCATCATGAATTGGCTTTCCAATCATGGGTTTTTTGTTAGTGTATGTATTGTTATCAGATGTAGTTTCATCATTATGTTCTGATTCATGTTCTTCATTGTCACTATCTATATCATTTTCTGTTTCTGTGCTAGTGTTAGTTTCTACGTTTGAATTAATGTTGTGTAACCATTTTTCTTCTGTAATTAAATATGGTAAGTCTCCTTTGGTAATTATATTACCTATGTTTATTTTGTTTTTCTCTAGAGTTACTTTTCCCTTTGAGAATATTATATTTATGTTAGAGTCCCTGCTTAGCTTTATTGCGCTGAGAATGTTGTGAGGTATTTTGGGTATTAATAGTACCCCCTCTATTTTCCCTAGACCGGGTAATTCTACATTTCCTCTTCCAATAACTTGGACTTCCTCTTGGTTTGCTACTTTAATTACAAATTTATCTTCGACGAAGGAAGATAAAATTTTCTTATCGTGTGTTGTGTGATTTGTTGCTCCGGAATCAATTTAATTTAATTTAATTTAATTTCCAATTTATATACCGCCCTTCTCCCTGAGGACTCAGGGCGGTGTACAGCCAAGATAAAAAACATAGAATACAAATATTAAAACATTTAAAAATATATATAAATTTTGGCCCGAAGTTAAGAATCACAAACTAATTAAAAGAATTTAAAAATTTGTTCTAAGCCAACCCGGCTTGCTGAAAAAGATAGGTTTTCAGGGAACGACGGAAGGCATTGAGGTCATGGATTCTTCTTATCTCCGGGGGCAACTGATTCCAGAGGGTGGGAGCCCCCACAGAGAAGGCCCTCCCCCTGGGGGCCACCAGCCTACATTGTTTGGCTGATGGCACCCTGAGGAGGCCCTCTCTGTGGGAGCACACGGGTCGATGGGAGGTCGTCGGTAGCAGCAGGCGGTCTCGGAGATAGCTAGGCCCTATGCCATGGAGCGCTTTAAAGGTGATAACCAACACCTTGAAGCGCACCCGGAAGACCACCGGGAGCCAGTGCAGCTCGCGCAGGAGCGGTGTTACATGGGAGCGCCATGTTGCTCCCATCACTACCCGCGCTGCTGCATTCTGGACCAGCTGGAGCCTCTGGGTGCTCTTCAAGGGGAGCCCCATGTAGAGAGCGTTGCAGTAGTCAAGGCGAGAGGTGACGAGGGCATGAGTGACTGTGCACAAGGAATCCCGATCAAGAAAGGGCCGCAACTGGCGAATCAGGCGAACCTGATAAAAGGTCCCCCTGGTAACAGCCGTTAGATGTTCCTCCAAAGACAGCTGCCTATCCAGGAGGACCCCCAGATTGCGAGCCCTTTCAGTGGGGGCCAAAGACTCGCCCCCAATAGTCAGCGATGGAGTCAACTGACTATATCGGGATGCCGGGAGCCACAGCCACTCAGTCTTGGAAGGGTTGAGCCTGAGCCTGTTCCTCCCCATCCAGATCCGCACAGCCTCCAGGCACTGGGACATCACTTCAAGGGCATCGTTGGGGTGGCCTGGGGTGGAGATGTACAGCTGGGTGTCATCAGCGTACTGGTGGTATCTCACCCCAAAGCCACGGATGATCTCGCCCAGCGGCTTCACATAAATGTTGAACAGAAGGGGCGAGAGGACCGATCCCTGCGGCACTCCACAGATGAGAGGCCTCGAGGTCGACCTCTGCCCCCCTGCCAACACAAACTGCGACTGGTCGGAGAGAAAGGAGGAGAACCACCGCAACACAGTGCCTCCCACCCCCAACTCTTCCAACCGGTGCAGCATGATACCATGGTCGATGGTATCAAAAGCCGCTGAGAGATCTAATAGGACCAGAACAGAGGAATAACCCCTGTCCCGAGCCCTCCAGAGATCATCCACCAACGCGACCAATGCCGTTTCCATGCTGTGCCCAGACCTGAAACCCAACTGGAACGGATCTAGATAGGATGTTTCCTCCAGGAATTGCGGAAACTGTTGCGCGACCACACTCTCAACAACCTTCGCAATGAAGCGAAGGTTGGAAACAGGACGATAGTTGGCCAATATTGCTGGATCCAGGGACGGCTTCTTGAGGAGAGGCCTCACCACCGCCTCTTTCAGGGCAGCGGGGAAGTGACCCTCGCTCAACGAAGCATTAATGACGCCCTGGAGCCAGCCTCGTGTAACCTCCCGGGAAGCCAGTACCAACCAGGAGGGACACGGGTCCAGTAAACATGTGGCCGCACTAAGTCTCCCCAAAATCCTGTCCACATCATCGGGAGTCACAGCATCAAACTCTTCCCAGATAACATTCTCAAGACTGTTCCTCGTCACCCTGCCCCGATCTACCCAGTCAGAGTCCAGATCCCCCCGGATCTGAGCGATTTTGTCATACAGGTATTGTCCGAAATCCTCCGCCCTGCCTTCTAAGGGATCCTCCCGCACTCCCTGATGGAGCAGGGCGCGGGTCACCCTAAACAGGGCGGCCGGACGATTCCCTGATGACGCAATAGAGGCGGAAAAATAGTTAGACTTTGCCGTCTTTATCGCCACTAGGTAGGCCTTAATATGCAACCTTACCAGTGTTCGATCAGATTCAGCGAGACTGGCCCTCCAACTGCTCTCCAGGCGTCTTTTCCGGCGCTTCATTTCCCTCAGCTCCTCAGTAAACCAAGGAGCCGCACGGGATCGGCATCGGGTCAGAGGCCGCAAAGGCACAACTCGGTCCAAGGCCCCACCAGCCGCCCGATCCCAGGCGGCTACCAGGTCCTCGGCCGAGTCATGTGCTAGATCCTCAGGAAATGGCCCAAGCTCCGTCTGGAACCTATCAGGATCCATCAGGCGCCTGGGGCGGATCCATCTAATTGGGTCCGCCTCCCTGCGGCGAGGGGTCGCGGTTCGAAGATCTAGGCGAAGGAGTGAGTGGTCAGTCCATGACAAGGGTTCCATGTCTATATCCCCTATAACAAGGCCACTCAACCACTGGCCAGAGACAAAAATCAAATCCAGAGTGTGACAAAAAGCCTGGGTGTATCTACTGCCACCGTGGCTATCACGTCAAGTAGCTCAGGTAGGGCTGTTGCCACGCGGCAGGGAGCCAGGTACGTAAGCAACAAGCCCATCTGAACCCCACGGCCCCACCTCACAAGGAGGGACTCACATCCGGCTATCTGAGGCACAGTGGTCTCCCTCGGACCCAGATCCTCGTTAATAATAACCGCCACCCCCCCCCGCCCCTCCCCTGGGCCCTCGGCTGATGGAATGCTCTGAAGCCTGGTGGGCACATTTCAACCAGAGGGACGCCACCCTCCGGGCCCAACCAGGTCTCCGTAATACCCGCCAGGTCTGCTCCTCCCTCTTGTATAAGATCATGAATGAGGGAGGCCTTATTGACCACGGACCTGGCATTGCACAGCATCAGCTGAAGGCCCAGCTCCTGAGTATCTAAGCCACCTAGTATCCGAGCAGAGCCTTGGGGACCGGGGCAAGCAATTGCTCTCAGACAGCAAGTGCGAGCCCCCAACACCTGATGTGGTCCCCTGCTCCCGCCATATCTGCCCCTCCCATTCACCGTGCCGATGGTACAGCCCTCATAGATATCGTCCCCCATCCCTTTCCCAATCCCTCGTCCAGTGCCCCCCGGATCGTTACCCTGTGCCGGGCACGGCTCTGACCCTGGTGGATTTCCCCCCCATCCGCCATAGTCGTCTTCCCAGCCAAGCATTGTCCTTTGAGTCTTGATTTTTGATTATTGTGTGTTTATCTAATCCGTACAATGATCCGGACTTCCTGTCCCTTGAGTTGTCTCTGCCCCCTCTATGTTCTCTAAAGTTTGGTGAATTTCTGTGTCTATATCTGTCAATGGATGATTGTCTATCGTGATATCTGTTTCTTGTGTCATGTCTTTGTCTCTCTCTAGGAGGTTTTGGACAGTCTCTCCTATAATGTTCTTTAGACCCACAGTTATAACACTCTATTGTGTCCTGATGCCTGTCTTGGAATACTACCCTTTTGATCTGTCTATGCTCTTTGTGTGTACTGTAGCGGCTTCTTCTCAAATTATCTTCAGCAATTAATCTATTTGATAAACTCTCTATAGATAGATAGCCTAAGTTAATTGTATCTAAATGTGATATGAAGTTGTCCCATGATGGGTCTAATGAATTAATAATAACACTTTTCATTGTCTGGTCAGATATTATTTCTCCCCTTAAATGAAGTTCTGCTCTAGTTTTGTTCAGTAATAGTAAATGTTCACTTATAGTAGTCTCAGGTTTTATCCTGGCTGAGAAAAAGTTTTTAGACATTCTAGTTGTGGTTGCCACACTTTCACTATGAAACAGTTTAAACATACAATGAATTATTTCTGAGACAGGTTATGCTTAATACTATGATAAATAGCAGGTGATATACTAGAGATTAGTAAATAAAATGCTCTGTGATGTAGATAGTCCAATTTTAGTGTCCATGGTTTTTTAGGACGGTTAGTTATGAAAAACAATAAATTTTCTTTTAAGAAAACAACCTGGAGTTGCTGACTCCATTCCTGTAAGTTAACACCGTCTATTCTCAATTTTGGAAAATCATTAGGCAAATTTCCAATGTTATTTGTTGCATTACTTACAGCTGGAGGCTGTCCATGGTCCTGTATATGCTGATAATTGCAGAATGGTGTAGGGATACTCGCGACTAGTCTGAATGGTTCCCTCTGTTCATTATTATCTCTATGTTCGTCTGGGCGTATTTACGCATGCGCGTAGATCATTTCGTTCCTGAAGCTGTCGGGGGAGGTTCTCGCCGCTGCAGCTCCCTCGTAGTGCTCTTCCTCTGAAGATTCGCTCTCTGGCTCGACTTTAGGTGTCCAGGTGTGGATCGGGGCTTGCTTCTTCTCATCGTAGTCATCTCGGTTGAGGTTTCTGGCTCCCGGAAGCGTCTGCGGTGTGGGCGAGTACTTGCAAGGCTCTCTGGGTTCGGGCGTTAGCGTTCTCGTCGGTCGAGTCGGAGTGGATAGATGCTGAGACGCTTGCTCGTTTGCTTCTGTATCTTTGCTTTTGGATTGTGCAGTTTGTCTTTTCTTTGTTATTTGGTCGACTGTCTTTGGTACTTTCGTTGATTTCTTTGAGATTTTTAGATTCGGGCCGAAGGCTGCGAAGAGTGTTTTCATAGCTGTTTCGATTTGTAGTTCAGTTGATGTTTCTTCGGTGTCTGTATCAGATTCTTCTGATGAGTAGAATTTTTCTTTTTTATTTCTTATGCTGTGTAAAGCTTTTCGCGCCAGCCATTTTGAACTCTGCTTTCTGATTGGTTCTGGGTCAGCCATTTTGGCGGGCTGACAAAACCAAGATGGCTGCCATTCAAAATTTTGTGCGGGACCGTTAGTCTTTCTTTTAGTTATATTTTCATCTATGGGTAATTCGTTTACCATTTTGTGGTCTTTTGGTTCTGGTGTGTTGATGTGGTTTTCTCTCGCTGCTCCACTATCTTTTATGATGTCTTGGAGGTTCGTGATGAGATTTCTGTCGTCTTTTTGGCTTTTCAGCAGTCTTAGTATTTCTAATCTGAGTGTGTTGTTTTCTGTCTCGCTCGCTTCTTGGTCGCTGGGTTCATCGATTACCTCTTCGTCGTCTGTAGTGAAGTTTTCAGATTCTTTTGTCATTTTTATTGTAGATTCATCGATCATTTCTTGATCTGTTTCCATTTCTTTGTTGTGTGCCCTGGTGTTGGGTCTTTCTCTTTTGTTTCTGGAGTTTTCTTTCTTTGGCATGTCTGTTTCTTATTGAGTCAGCCAACCATCCTCTGCTACCAGATTGTTGCCGTAATTCGAGGATCAGACTCAATAATGAATTCAGACTTTTTATATTCAAATAAAAGATTGTTTATTTACAGAAGGCGTTCTATATTCACAGAGTGATTGCAGATAGAAGCAAGGAGAATGAGTGTGCATCATCTTTTATACCAGGGAGGCGGGATTAGAAGTGGGGAGTGGTTAGTGAGGAATACATTAGGAAGGGGAGAATAAGTTAACTCTTGACACTCCATGGATATATATTTCTTTCATTCAAGAATGAGGCATTTACACATGACAGTTACAGTATGTATTTAGGATCGTCAGCATGTGTACCATGGGACCCTTCATTAACCCTGGCAAGTCATTGATATATAAACTAAATAATAATGGGGCCAGGATACACCCTTGCCTTACTCCTTTATTTGTGTGAATCCTGTTAGTCAGAGCCCCATTAACCCCATACCACACCCTCAAACAGGTACTTGTGTAAAGGGCTTTAATCAAAGCCAGCAGTCTAGGTTCTATTTTAAGATATGTCAGTTTACTCCATAGTACTTCTCTGTTTACCATATCAAATGCTGCTGTGTGGTCTATAAAAACAGCAAACAGGGGTCTCCTCTTATAGGCATATTTCACAATTAGATGGTTCAAGACAAAGCAGTTATCAATAGTGGATTGTTTTGTCTAAAACCTGCTTGTTCTTCTGCAAGGATATGTTTTTCCTCTACCCAGATTTCAATTCTATTTAAAAGGAACCTAGCATATATTTTTGCTGCAATGTCAATCAGACTGATGGGCCTATAATTACTAGGATCCTTTTTATTTCCTTTTTTATATATAGGGACAACTATTGCCATTTTCCACCCATCTGGCATATGGCAGGTTTTATTTATATGTGTAAAAAGACCTGCCAATACTGGGCCCCACCAATTGGGAAATTTCTTAAATAATTCTGCTGGTAAAAAATCCTCACCTGGGGCTTTATTGCTCTTTAAGCTTTTAATGATGGATTGTATCTCTTTTATCGAGACTGGTGGCCATGGGGGAGGAGTTCCAGGGATTGCTAAATCACTGCTTAAAGACAGTTTCTCTACAGGTTCCATGGAAGCAAACAAACATTGATAGTAGTTCTCCCAGTCCTCAGCAGAGATTGATATATCAAATGCAAAACTCTGTTCCTTTAGGACACCTGCTACAGAGTGCCAAAATATTACTGAGTTATGACTTTTGGCAGCCAACTCAAGTTCTGACCAGATTGAAATGGCAAAACATTTTTTCTTTAATTTTATAAATTTTTTATATTCCCTTCTTGTGTGCAACATCTCAGCTTGTATATGAGCAGTAGGATTCCTCTGGGCAAGCCTCATGGCTGACTTCAATTTCTTTTTCAGGATCAAAGTAATGGGGTCTACCCGCTCAGGCTCTTTTTGTAGCAGGTTTAGTTGTTAGGTGTTTCTTCAGAATATTACAGAGATTAGAGAATGTGTTGAAGGCTGACAGCCAGTCAGTATTAAATGACTGGATTGTTCTAGCCCAGTTGGTAGCATTCTCTGCTTTAAGGCAGTCTGATATTGCCTTAGTATCAACTTTGGCCCAAATTAGCCTTTTATTTTGGGTCACCTCTACTTTTTTGGTGAGCCATCTGTCAGCCATGTTATATGGTCTTAAATCTGAGTGGCCTCGCAATGTCACGCTTACAGGCTGATGATCGCTATCATCGCTAAAGTGTACCGTGACCTCCCAGAAGAGGTCGACTTTATCTCTAGACACACAAAATAGATCCAGTACACTACTTGAATGGGCCGAGTGGTATGTGTAAGGATACGTGTAATTCTTATCCTTACCTCCCAGAATTTGGAGATTACCCTTAAATATTAAGGAGACTAGGAGCAGGCCAGCAGCATTACTTTTGTGGTCTCTCAAGAGCCACTGAGGATGATTATCAAAAAACTCCCCTGGCACTCCCTTCTTCTGGGCAAACTCATACAAAGAGGGACCCAACCTAACGTTAAAATCTCCTACTAATACCACTATGGACTGAGGGTACAATACAGATATATCGTCTAGGACAGTGATGGCTAACCTTTTCCGGACCGAGTGCCCAAAGCGTGTGAACGTGGGTGCGAATGCGTGCACGTGTGCCCAAACCCCCAAAATGCAATGCACGTGCACCTTCTGCGCATGTGCGTTGTGCATGCATGCACCCCACATGTGCCCCACCCTCCATGCATGTGTGTGCCCTCCACATGCCCCCGCCTTTTGCGCATGCACGTGTGCCCCTCAGCATGCACTCTGAACCCCGCGCAAGCGCACCAGAGACCCAAAGACCAGCTGGTTGTGCGCTCATGCACAGCAAAGCTGAACTGGGGTGACAGCTCACGTGCCCATAGAGAGGGCGCTGCGTGCCACCTCTGGCACTTGTGCCATAGGTTCGCCATCACGGGTCTAGGATAACTTGCAAACCCATCCAGTATTCTGAGTTATAATACCAGGATGTGTTTGGAGGGATATACACATTTGCCAGTATTAACTCAAACTCTTTATATCCAAATTTAACAGCTAGGAAATACGAATACTTGTCTTTGTTGTATAGTTTCTCCCCCTGCCATTGCAATTCTTGCTTTATAAGAATGCATAACCCACCAGAGGGTCTCCCTTTGTTTTTTGTTTTTTGGGCTGGGGAAGCCCATCCCTGAAAGCCTGGCAGTTGTACTGGTTCGCCCACTTCAGTTAACCAGGTTTCCTGAATGGCTATTACATCAAATCTAGAGAGAAAGTTCATTAGTCCAATATCAACCATCCCTTTCCAGCCAGCCACGTTCCAGGTCAGCATCTGTATGGGATTCCCAGGGGCAAGGTGGTCTGGCTTAGTTGGTTGGCTAGGTGGTAAGAATGCCGGATGTCAACTTGACGTTGGAGCTGGGTCAATATTAACTATGCTTCCCATATAAACACAGTTATTGTGAGGTTCGATATTTCTCCTCGTGAGTTGCAGAACTTGTTACTCCTCTTTATCTTGCTTGCCAGTGTGCCTCTGCTTTTGCTCTAAGATTGACATTTCTTCAGGTGGGCGGGTATTCTGGCTTTCCTTCTCCTTGTCTAGTTGTCCTACTGGATGGTTAATTTGGACTTGTACTATTAAGTTCTGTTGGATGTTCCTTTCCTCCTCTTTTTGTTTTGGACTGGTAGGCCTTCTCTTTTTATTTATTGGGGCTTGAGTGCTTTCAGAAGCCGGACTTGATAGCAATTCCATGGAGGAGCTGCCAGAAGGAAGCAAAACATTCAAACTTTCTGTTGCACCAGCTGCCAACCTCAACGTTTGATCAATTATTTCACTCTTCTCCAGTATCATCTCTTGTTCTCTTGGGCAAAGGGTAGCAAACTGGTGGACTAGCTCTTCCTTGTCATCCATGAACTGAAGCTTTCCATTGTGTAGGTTTAAATATTCTTTCTTATTGTCCTTATCTTTTCCTAACCTTGTTAATTGAGGGCTTGTTTGTCTGGCTGTTGGTATTTTGGAGTTCCCAAGATTAATGTCGACCTCCCTCACTGTCTTGGCTTTCTGCCCAGACTTTAACAGGGACTGAATTTGGGTGGTATGAAATACCCGTCTTGGCTAAATACAGAGTTTCTTTAGTGAGGTCTCAAGCCTGAATAACATTGATGGCAGAACAATCTGCCCAAAGGTTAGCAATATTCTTTTGCAGCCTTGTCAGTTGGGGAGCCAAGAAATCTCTATTAGCTCATTAGAGTATACCCTACAGCGTAAGAGTTGGGATAGAGAGATGAAAACCACTCTCCTGTTATGCCACCTGCCCCTGTTCAGAGGGGTGTTAGCAACTTGGAGTAAGATCCTGTGTCTCTGCAAGACCAGCCTCTCCACCGCATACTCTTCGCCCTGAGACCCCCAGTTCACACAGGCTGGCCGAACATCATGGGTAAGCTTTGGAATGTGAGCTTTGCTGTTTACTTCTTCAGCTATCTTATTGATGTGTTTTCTCATTAGAGACTTTAATTCTTTAATCCTTCCATTTGCTTCCAGGAGCTGGTCAAATATGGCAGAGACTGTTTGTGCTGTTAGTAGGCAATTCTTAGCAACCAAATCCAAGTCTCCTTTAAAATTGTTCCTAATATCATTCTTGTCCTCCCCTCCAACTCCTACACATATGAGGGGCCTCGGGGTCGGCCTCTGCCCCCTGCCAACACAGACTGCAACCGGCCGGAGAGAAAGGAGGAGAACCACCGTAGTACAGTGCCTCCCACCCCTAACTCTTCCAACCGGTGCAGCATGATACCATGGTCGATGGTAAAAGAAATGAAAGAGATGATGGGGAAAAATGAAGAGAGAATCCAAAAAGTAGAAGAAAAAGCAGAAATTACAGAGAAGAAAGTTGAGGAATTAGAAGGGAAATTAGTGTTAACAGACAAAATGCAAGAAAAAACAATTATTTCACTTGAAATGGAACGTTCTGAATTTTATTTAAGATTTCAAAATATTGAGGAAGAAAAAGGAGAAAATTTACCCAAGGTGATTGCCGAGATTTTGTCAGAAGCTTTGGATCAACCCAAGGAAAAAATTTTAAATGAGATTGATGAAGCATTTAGAGTATATACAAGATATGCAATGAGAAATAAATTACCAAGAGAAGTACATGTGAGATTTACAAAGAAGGCGGTGAAAGGAGAAATCCTACAAGCAGCAAGAATTACACCATTGAAACACAAAGATAAAGAACTGGTGGTCCTACGACAAATACCCATAAGAGTTAGGGATCTGAGAAGAGAAGGGATTATGGTGACATGGCAAGAACAAAAACACAGACTCGATTCTATTGAAAAAGAAAAACTGTTTTTTCAACAATTCTGTGGACCGTTAGAGGAAGATCAAGGAGCAATAGGCGAGACAAAACAGAGAGAAGAAGAGAAAGACAAAGATGAAAAAACAAAGGAGGAAAGAGCACTAAGGGAAGGGGCAAGATCTAAAGATCCAATGGAACAAAGAGAGACAAGGGTGATGAAATTAAAAACCAGTAATAAGTAAACCATGGAAGAAGAAATCAAAGTAGTATCATTAAATGTAAATGGATTAAATGCGGCGATAAAAAGAAACAGAACTTTAAGCAAATTAAACAGTTTGAAAATGGACATCATATGCTTACAAGAAGTACATATTAGAAAACAACATGTAAAATTATTACAATATCCAAAGCTAGGAGTTTTATTTACATCACTGATACAACAGAGTAAAAGAGGTATGGCATTGTACATTAAAGAAAAATTAGAACCTAAATTATGTTTTGAAGATGATGAAGGTAGGATTTTGATGGTGGAAATAAAGATGAACTTAAAACAAATATTATTGATTGCAGTGTATGCACCAAATGAAAAGCAAGAAGAATTTTATCAAAAACTACACAAATTTTTTTTAGAATTGGATTATGAATATGCATGTATAATGGGTGATGTGGAGTTGGATTATAAATCAACGAAGATAAATAAAAAGTCTAGGAGAGCATTGCCGAGATCCTTTTTTACAATGATGGAAAAATTGAAAGAAAAGCAATATACTTTTTATTCAAATAGACACATATCATGGTCAAGGATAGATATGATATGGATGTCAATAGAACTTATGGACAATATACAAGAAGTAAATATTGACTCAAATATTTGGTCGGATCACAACCCAATGATCATGACATGGAAAGGCCAAAAGAAAAGGACAAGATGGACTTTAATAATAATAATAATAATAATAATAATAATAATAATAATAATAATAATAATAATAATAATAATAATAATAATAATTTTATTTCTATACCGCCCTTCTCCCGAAGGACTCAGGGCAGTGTACAGCCAATTTAAAAACACAGGACACAACAATAATTAAAAATTAAAATAATTAAATAGATTTGGCCAATTTAAAACCCCAAAAATTTAAAATACCCCAATTTAAAATTATTATGTTGATAGCCCTGCCTGGCGGAACAACAGGGTCTTCAGTGCGCAGCGAAACACCCGGAGGTCGGAGATCTTACGTATTTCCGGGGGCAGTTCATTCCACAGGGCTGGGGCTCCCACAGAGAAGGCCCTCCCCCTGGGTGTCGCCAGCCGACATAACTTGGCTGATGGCACCCTGAGGAGACCCTCTCTGTGGGAACAGACTGGTCGGTGGGAGGCTATTGGTGGCAGAAGTCGGTCTCGAAGGTACCCGGGTCCTATGCCATGGAGCGCTTTGAAGATGGTAACCAACACCTTGAATCGCACCCGGAAGACCACTGGGAGCCAGTGCAGCTCGCGCAGGAGGGGTGTCACACGGGCGTAACGAGTTGCGCCCATAACCACCCGCGTGGCTGCATTCTGGACCAGTTGGAGCCTCCGAGTGCTCTTCAAGGGAAGCCCCATGTAGAGAGCATTACAATAGTCCAGCCGGGAGGTGACAAGGGCATGAGTGACCGTGCGCAAGGAGTCCCAGTCCAGAAAGGGCTGCAACTGGCGGATCAGGCGAACCTGATAAAAGGCCCCCCTGGCCACGGCCGTCATATGCTCTTCTAAAGACAGCCGTGCATCCAGGAGGACACCCAGATTGCGAGCCCTCTCTGTGGGGGGCGAAGATTCACCCCCAATAGTCAGCGATGGCACCTGCTGACTATATCGGGACGCCAGCAGCCACAGCCACTCGGTCTTGGACGGGTTGAGTCTGAGCCTGTTCCTCCCCATCCAGACCCGCACGGCCTCCAGGCAGCGAGACATCACATCAAGGGCATCGTTGAGGTGGTCTGGGGTGGAGATGTACAGCTGAGTATCATCAGCGTACAGATGACACTTCACCCCAAAACCATGGATGATCTCACCCAGCGGCTTCACATAAATGTTGAACAGAAGAGGCGAGAGGACCGACCCTTGCGGCACTCCCCATGCGAGACGCCTCGAGGTCGACCTCGTGCCACCACACTCTCAACAACCTTCACCACAAAACGAAGGTTGGAGACCGGACGGTAGTTAGCTAATTCAGCCGGGTCCAGGGAAGGCTTCTTGAGGAGGGGCCTCACCACCGCCTCTTTCAAGGTGGCGGGAAAGGCACCCTCACTCAGAGAAGCAGTTATAATCCCCTGGAGCCAGCCTCGTGTAACCTCCCGGGAGGCCAGTACCAACCAGGAGGGACACGGGTCCAATAAACATGTGGCAGCACTAATCCTACCCAGAACCCTGTCCACATCCTCGGGAGCCACAGGATCAAACTCCTCCCAGGTAATATTCTCAAGACCTACCCTCGTCTCCTCCCCCGGACTCACCCAGTCGGAGTCCAAGCCTTCCCAAATCCGAGTGACTTTATCGTGCAGGAATTGCACAAAATCCTCAGCTCGACCCTGCAAGGGATCTTCCCGCACTCCCCCCCATGCGAGACGCCTTGAGGTCGACCTCTGTCCCCCTGCCAACACGAACTGCGAGCGGTCGGAGAGGAAGGAGGAGAACCACCGCAAGACGGTGCCCCCTATTCCTAACGCCCTCAACCGCTGCCTCATGATACCATGGTCGATGGTATCAAAAGCTGCTGAGAGATCTAATAGGACTAGGACAGAGGAGCAACCCCTGTCCCGAGCCCTCCAGAGATCATCCACCAACGCGACCAATGCCGTTTCTGTGCTGTACCCCTGCCTGAAGCCCGACTGGTACGGGTCTAGATAGATAGCTTCATCCAGGTGCTGGGGAAGTTGTCGTGCCACCACACTCTCAACAACCTTTGCCACAAAACGAAGGTTGGAGACTGGACGATAGTTGGCTAATTCAGCCGGGTCCAGGGAAGGCTTCTTGAGGAGGGGCCTCACTACCGCCTCTTTCAAGGCGGCAGGAAAGGCACCCTCGCTCAGAGAAGCACCTATAATCCCCTGGAGCCGGACTTCCGGTTTCCTTGTCTTCGGCGACGGCGGCGCTCTTTGAAGCTCCGCCAGCCCCGCCGCCTGTAGAGCCGCTTCGAGACGAAGAAGCGGCTCGAAAACTTCTAAATCCACAGGATTGAAGAAGGAGAGATCGCAGGGCACAGGTTGAGCCCCTGTAACCCCCCAGGGAAGTTTCTGGGGAGAGAACAGGCGTGGCTCCCTCCCAACCTGCTGAAACTCCGGGCGACGTGGGACGATTCTGCTTTTGCAGAACAAGCCGGCTGCAGGAAACTTAATGCGAAAGAACCAGCTTTAATAAACAGCGAAACTATTGAATCCCGAAATTTGGAAACGCAAGTATTAGCACTTTGTTGACTTTTTAATCTGAGAAAATGCGAGTGAGTGAAAGTGCTTTGAAAAAACATGGCGCCTAGCTTCAGAGTTAACGAGCCAGCGAGTGTGGATTGGTGAAGTTACTTTGCTTTGTTACAAAGTTTCCAAGTTGCTACAAAGTTGCCTTGCTTGTTATAAGAGAAACAACTGGGAAATTTTTCCCTTTTCAATATTGGACTTTGCTTTATTTTAACCCTTATTTGATCAAATCTGGGGGACTTTTTTAGAAGTCTTTGTGCAGGAGGGAAAGGAAAAGGAACTTCCCTCTTTAGAAAAACTAGATCACGAGCCAGGATGGCTTCAAAGAAGCAGGAAGGGAAGGCATTAGGGGGGGGATCCCCCACACACAAACATGAAATGCAACTTCCCCCTGCTCAACAGCTACAAACTCAGAAAAAAGAATTTGATGTGGGAGATTTAAAAGAATTTATTTCTAAAACTTTGGATGATAAATTTCAAAAATCTCAACAGGAGATAGATGATAAACTTCAAAAATCACATCAGGAATTTATGCAGGAAATTAATGAAGTTAAAGACATGGTGAAACAGAATCAAAATAAGGTGACCAAAAAAATTTCAGAAGTGGCGTCTGGCCTGGCAGAATTTATTGGGACAGTTGATTTTAAAGTTGAAGAATTTAAATCAGAAGTTAATGTTAAGATGAAAGACAATGATTATAAAATTGATGAAGTTGACAATAAAATGCAGAGAATCGAAGATGAGATTGTTATGATACAATTCCGGGCGATGGAATTCGCCATACGGCTTCGGGGAATTCGAGAGGAGGAGAGACAGGATTTGAGACAAGTTTGCTCTGAAGCCTTGGCTAAGATTTTACAAGCTAATCCTGATTTGGTATTTCATAAAATAGATAAAATTTACAGAGTGAACTCTTGGGTGGCCACACAAAGACAACTGCCCAGAGATGTGGTCATATACTTTACTGATAGAGAAATTAGAAATGATATCCTGCAAAAATCTTTTCACACTTCTGTACAAGTGGGGGGTTCACGACTTGAAATTTTTAAAGAATTACCTCCTAAAATGCTGAAAGCTAGAAAAGAATTTGGTTTTCTTGTTAAGGAATTGAAAAATTTACAGATACCCTTCCGGTGGGACGCACCAGCTGGGATAATTTTTAGATATAAGGGAGAAGGATATCGGTTGAATACCGTGGAGAAGGCACAACACTTTTACAGTACTATTCTTAAGGAAAGAACACCATCTCCACGTACATCTACAGTTTTGGAGATTAAGGAGAGTGAAGAGAGGCAATTGAAAGAACAGTCTAAGCAGGAATTAGAAATAGTGCAAGGTGCAGAAGGAGGTTTTCTGAGTGAGCCCTTGTTGGATTCTTCTCCAATTCTGGATTTGATTCCGTTGACTGAAGTTAAAGATCAACGTATAACTAGAGCTCAATCCAAGCTACTTAAACAAAAGCAACAACAACAACAGGAAAGACAAGACAAGAAGGCAGTTAAGAGTACCATACAAGAGAGTGGCACTATGGGAGGAGCGAGATCGAAGCTCTCGGATGAACTTCAAATATTTTGCTCTGCGCTCCAGAAAGAGGCTGATGACCTTTAAGTGTCTATCTTGGAATGTCAATGGGTTGAATTCAGCACAGAAAAGGAAGAAATTATTTACATATTTGAAACAATTTAATAATGATATAATATGTTTACAAGAAACGCATATTACAACTCAAGATCAAAAATATTTGATAAACTCAAAACTAGGAGCACATTATATATCTTCAACTTCGCAGAAAAAGAATGGTGTGGTTATTTATGTAAATAAAAAATTAACAGCGAAAGTTATAGAAGCAGATCAAGATGGTAGGTTTGTAGCAATTGAATTGCTCACAGCAAATGGTCAAATTCTTTTGATTGGAATTTATGCTCCCAACCAACAACAGGACTATTTTTATAAGATGTTACATACTAAAATATTGCAATGGGACTATAGATCTATTTTAATTATGGGAGACTGGAATGGAGTAATTGATTCTAAACTAGATAAAAAGAGCTTGGCAAAGTCTAGAATTAGACTACCACAGACTTTTTTTGATATGAAAGAAGATATGGAACTAAAAGATGTTTGGAGAATACATAATCCAAATGAATTGGATTACACTTTCTTTTCTGATAGACACAGATCTTTTTCTAGGATTGATTTTATCCTGTTGTCAAATGATCTACTTGTTAAAACAAAAAGAACAAAGATTTTTCCAAGAACTTTGACTGACCATAGCCCTGTATGGATAGAAATTGAGATGGATAAGGTTGAGAGACGTTCTTGGAGATTAAATGAGAACTTGTTTAGATATGAAAAAAATACAATAGAACTTAAAAAGCATTTGAAAGAATTTTTTGAAATAAATTTGAATAAAGGTACCCCAATTGAAATTGTTTGGGATGCAAGTAAAGCTTATATGAGAGGGGTACTTATCTACATGAATTCTAAACATAGACTGTTCCGACAAAAGAAAAGATCTGAGTTGGAAATGGAAATAAAGAATAAAGAACAGTTACTTATTAAAAACCCAACAGATGAAAGAATACGAAGTGCTATAAAACTTTTGAAAGACCAATTTCAAATGCTTATGGCGGAACAAGTTGCAACAAGCCTACAATACGCGAAGCATAATACATTTTGCAACGCTAACAAACCGGGCAGATGGTTGGCTTATACATTGAGGAAAAAACAAAGTACACGGACTATTGATAGTATTGATATTGGAGGGAAAGAAATTTTTCAACAAAAATTAATTAAAGAAGCTTTTGTGGACTATTATACTAAACTATATGCCAAAGAAGAGGTGCAGAATGGACTTATAGAAAAATATTTAAATGATAAGAGAGTTACAAAAATTACTGATCAACAAAAGGAAAGAATGAATTATCCTATAACAGAGGAGGAGATAACAGCAGCAATTAAACAGTTAAAAACAGCCAAAGCTCCTGGCACGGATGGTTTGACTGCAGTGTATTACAAAACTTTACAAGCTGAAATGGTGGGACAACTTAGAGATTTATTTTGCAATATTCAACAAGGGGGTAAAATACCCCCATCTTGGACAACTGCTTATATATCTTTGATACCAAAAGAACAAGTTGGTCCTAAAAAACCAGAGAATTACAGACCAATATCTCTTTTGAACACAGACTATAAAATTTATGCGAAGGTATTAGCCAACAGGTTGATGCCAGTAATTCAAAAGGTGATTCATGAGGACCAAGCGGGATTTATTGAGGGCAGATATATGAAGGACAATGTAAGGCAAGTAATAGACTTATTGGAATATCTTGATAAGAATAAACAGATCCCTGCAGTGCTGGTTTTTCTGGATGCAGAGAAGGCCTTTGATAGAGTGGATTGGAATTTTCTACTAAAGACTTTAAAAAAGATGGGCTTTGGGGACCAATTTATACAGGCGATCTCAGCAATTTATCAAGAGCAAAAAGCACAGATTATTATTAATGGAAGTCTGACGACAGAGTTTAAAATTGAAAAAGGAACAAGACAGGGATGTCCGTTGTCCCCACTTTTATTTATTTTAACATTGGAAGTCTTGCTAAATACAATACGGGACTCTAAAATTTTGAAAGGTATAATGATAAGGCAAGAGGATTATAGAATAAAGGCATTTGCAGATGATCTGGTTGTTACCCTATCACAACCAATGGAATCAATAATCTTGATGAACGACATTATACAAGACTATGGTAGAGTTTCAGGTTTTAGACTGAATTCAAAAAAGACTAAAATGATAGTTAAAAATATGACACAAGATCGTAAACATGAGCTTGAAAGGAGGGCAGGTTTTGAAATTGTACCTAAGGTAAAATATCTTGGAGTTCAGGTTGCAGAATCAAACATGAAATTGTTCCAAAATAATTATGAGGTGTTGTGGCGAGAGGTCCAGAAAGACATGGAGACTTGGAAAAAGCTGCAACTGTCTTTACTTGGAAGAATAGCAGCAGTTAAGATGAACATTTTGCCAAGATTTTTGTTTTTGTTTCAAATGATTCCGGTGCTTAAAAGTGACAAACAACTGAAAGTTTGGCAGTCTGGTGTGAATAAGTTTGTCTGGAACGAGAAGAAGCCGAGAGTGAAATTGAAAATTATGCAAGATGTTCCAGAAAGAGGAGGCCTTAAACTCCCAAACCTACAGTTATATTATGATGCAGCAGCTTTAACTTTAACAAGTGATTGGTTTGGAAGTAAAAAGACTGGAATACTGAATGCAGAAAGTTTTGATCTTGAATTTGGATGGCATGCTTATTTATTTTATGACGACAAAGTAGATAAAGTATTTAAAAGTCATATACTTAGAGAATCTTTGATGAGAGTTTGGAAGAAGCACCGACTCAAATGGGATTACAAAATACCGTTATGGCTGGATCTTGGTCATACTATGTGGAATACAAATATAATGTCACTCGGGGGGTTTTTATATAAAGAGGTTCTTTTCACAGATGCGGGCAGATGGCAGTTGAAGACATTACAGACACTGTTGGATGAAGGAATTAATTTAACTTGGTTACAATATAATCAACTACAATTGAGATGGAAAGAGGACCAAAAAACTGGTATTATGTTGCATGAGGAAGAATTGGTTAGACATATAAGAGAGAAAGGTCCAATGCATATTAAAAGGCTTTATAATGTTTTGCTAGAAAGGGATTCAGAAACTGAATTAGTTAAAGATTGTATGATTAAGTGGGCACAAAATTTCGAAGAACCAGTGATGTTGGAAACATGGGAAAAAATTTGGGTTCAGAATGTTAAATTTACACAGTCGCAGAACCTGAGGGAAAATTTTTATAAAATGTTTTATAGATGGCATTTAGATCCTAAAAAGTTGTCATGTATGTACCCTAATGTTCAGCCAAAATGTTGGAGATGCGAATGTTTGGATGCTACGTATTATCATGTTTGGTGGACCTGTAGGAAAGTTAAGGCTTTTTGGATAAAAATATGGTGGGTTATGCAGAATGTTTTGAAGAAAAAAATTCAATTCTCTCCACAATTGTTTTTATTGGGTATAGTTAAGGGTTTTACACGGGGTGAAATAAAACTAATATTGTATATGATAACAGCAGCAAGATTGTTGATAGGTAAATATTGGAAGAATGAAGCTTTGCCTACTATCGAGGAATGGACTTTGAAGATGGCTAGTTTTGCAGAGATGGCGAAGATTTCAGCATATTTAAAGGATTGTTCACAAGAGACTTATGAATGGGAATGGAAAAGGTGGATAGAATATGTTCAGAACAAATACCAAACTAGAAAGTATCAAATAGCTTTTATTTGAAAATAATGTATTAGAAATATCTTAATGTAAAGAGAAAAAGAGGAAAAATTATATAGGGGGAGGGATGGGTTCAGGTTTATATATCAGTGTTATTAGTTATGAGTACATAATAGGGAAGTCTGGGGGGGGAGGATTAGGGAGGGTTAGGGAGGACGGGAAGTTTGGGGAGGGAGGTGGGGGGGTGAAAAAAAAAAGGGGTGAAAATGTAATTGTAAAACTTTTGCAATAAAAAAAAAAAAAATCCCCTGGAGCCAGCCTCATGTAAACTCCCTGGAGGCCAGTACCAACCAGGAGGGACACGGGTCCAATAAACACGTGGCGGCACTAATCTTACCCAGAACCCTGTCCACATCCTCGGGAGTCACAGGATCAAACTCCTCCCAGATAACATTCTCAAGACCTGCCCTGGTCTCCTCCCGTGGACTCATCCAATCGGAGTCCAAGCCATCCCGAATCCGAGCGACTTTATCGTGCAGGAATTGCACAAAATCCTCAGTACGACCCTGCAAGGGATCTTCCCGCACTCCCCCCCGAAGAAGGGAGTGGGTCACCCTAAACAGGGCGGCTGGGCTGAGCCAGGCTAAGATTCGATATTGGGATAAAACTCAAATATTAGAAATCCAAATCTTTGGTCAAGACAGAAGTGCCTCTCCCGTGCCAAGGTGCTGAGATGACAAACGGTATTTGACGTAGGTACAGAATTGTAAAAGGGCAAACTGACCCTAAACAGATACATTCTGTTGTTTAATGTTTATTGCATCCCAAATGTCATGCATATCCCTGGATAAGGGGTGCTGCTTCCTTATTGCCCTTGAGGCGTCTCCTAGCCTCTTATCTCCTTTTGTTATGTCTTGAGCTCCGGAGCTGAGAACCTGAGCCTGTGGGAACAGGGCTGTTATGTCTTTCCTAGAGATAGATTAAAGGGTAGCTTCTACGTGTGAAATGCATCACTCTCTGTAATAATTTTGCCTTTAAACTGTATAAATACATGGCCAGAAGAAGCCATCGGCGTTCAGACCCTTTTCTTGTCTTTGGACTGTTTGAACCTTGCGCAAATAAATTCTTTCCTGCATTGAAGAGCTTGCTCTAGTCCGTTATTTTGTCTACAACAGGGTGGTTCTCTGCAGATGTGATAAGAGCGGAAAAATGGTTAGATTTCGCCGCTTTTATCGCCACTAGGTAGGTCTTGATATAAGACCTCACCTGTGTCCGGTCGGAATCAGAATGACTAGTCCTCCAAATGCTCTCTAGGCGTCTTTTCCGACGCTTCATCTCTCTCAGCTCCTCAGAGAACCAAGGAGCCAATTGAGATCGGCATTGGGTCAGAGGCCGCAGAGGCACGACACGATCCAAAGCTCTGGCGGCCGCACTCTCCCAGGCGGCCACCAGCTCTTCAGTCGAGTCGTGTGTCAGAGTCTCAGGAAACGGCCCAAGCTCCATCAGGAATCTTTCGGGATCCATCAGGCGCCTGGGATGGAACCATTTGGTCGGTTCCGTCTCCCTGCGTCAGGGGGAAGCGGTAGGAAAGTCCAAGTGAAGGAGCGAATGATCTGTCCATGACAAGGGTTTAATATCTAAGTCCCCTCTACCAAGATCATTCAACCACTGACCAGAGATGAAAATCAAGTCCAGAGTGTGTCCCCCTATGTGAGTGGGGACTTGAACTAACTGGGTCAGGTCCATGGCCGTCATGGAAGCCATGAACTCCCGAGCCACCTCTGACACCTCACCCGCGGATGGAAGGTTGAAATCCCCCATGACAATAAGTCTGGGAGTATCAACCACCATCCCGGCAATGACGTCGAGTAGCTTGGGCAGGGTCGCTGCTACGTGGCAGGGAGCCAGGTACGTAGTCAGCAAACCCATCTGCACCCCACGGCCCCACTTCACAAAAAGGGACTCACATCCGGCAGTGGTCTCCCTTGGACAAAGACTTTCCCTAATAATCACCGCCACTCCCCCACCCCTCCCCTGGGCCCTTGGCTGATGAAATGCATGGAAACCTGGTGGGCACATTTCGACGAGGGGGACCCCCCCTCTTGGCCCAACCAGGTCTCCGTAATACCTGCCAGGTCCGCACCCCCCTCCAAAATAAGATCACAAATGAGGGGGGCTTTATTAACAACCGACCTGGCATTACACAACATCAGCCGCGGACCCTGGGCCTGAAACTCTGCACAACCCAGGCCACGAGTCGCACATTGGGGGCCGGAGTGCGCAATTGCTCGTAAACAGCGTGTGCGCACCCCCGACACATGATATGGCCCCCTGCGTCCGTCATACCTGCCCCTCCCACTCATTATTTCAATTTCATTGCCCTTCCTGTTGCCCCCCTGTTCCCCGGATAAATTTCCTTTCCCGACCCCTCTGCAGCAACCAATCAACCTATCGCCCCGCTCAGTAGCTATCTGGACCCCCCCAGGTCCACTTTTACAACCCCCTCCCTTCCTCCCGGGTCCCCTTAAAATTTTCATTAAAAATTTAAATAAAAACCCCCTCAACCCCCTCTTCGCTGCATGCCATCTCTCGGGATTCCAAAATCCGTCATCAAGATAGGCCCTCGATAACATGGAGGGCCAGGCCTGCGAGAGGGGGGAGTCTCGCAGCGCGAAGAGCTCAGCCGGTGAATACATCCTATAGTCTGTCTGGGGAAGATGAACGAGTCCAAGGATTCAATGGTGCTGATTAAAAAAGGTCCAGGAGAGAAAGTTCACCATTCCGGCACGGGTCAACCGGACTCCACTGTCCTCTCACTACAGTGGAGAGGAGTCTCAGGCCGCTGCCCCGGGAAAGCAGTGACCAAGCCACCCTCTCACGGCAGCTGGTAATAGCAGATCTTCGGTGACAGCTGCAACAAAGTGACTCCCTCAGTGCCCATGCCCAGGTTTAAACATCTCCTGACAGCAAGGTAGTACAGATGACAATAGTACTGATGGTATAGCCGGAGGCGGGGGTCAGCTGTAGTTATTTTAAGGGGCAATGAGTCCAAATGGGGAAAGGATCCAGTCTGGATGATAATGATCCCAACCAACGTCCACAACCGGGCCGCGGTGGGAAAAGGGGGAAGGGGGGGAGGGGGAGATGGACCGGGGCGATAGGCCAATCCTAGCCTAGCTCTTCCCAACCCCTCCAATATTTAAATGCAACAATATTAAATGAGAAAGAATTCCAACAGTCTATGAAAAAAGAATTAGAGTACTTCTTTATAATAAATAAAAAAGAGGATATATCACTTCAGATTGCATGGGACATTATGAAAGCTTATATTAGAGGTTTGGCAATAATTTATTTGGGGAAAAAGAATAAAAAGAAAAGACAAAAACAGACAAGATTGGAAGAAGAGTATAAGAAATTAGAAAAAGAATTCCAAAAAGATAGTCAAAACAAAAAAATTAAGAAATTGATGGAAATGAAAAAAACACGAAATAAATTTAAATGAACAGGAACAACTAGCAAATAAATTAAGAATAACTAAACAAAGTTTTTTTCAAAAATGCAAATAAACCAGGAAGTTGGCTGGCATATAAATTGAAAAAAGAGAAAGAGAAGAAGACAATAAAATATCTACAAGATGAAGAGGGGAAATTATATTATAGAAATGAGGAAAAGAAGAGGATAATTCAAAAATATTATAAAAAACTTTACTCTCAAGAGAAAATCCCAGAGGAAGAGATATTAAAATATCTGGAAAATTCAGATTTACCTAAAATAGCAGATCAATACAAGGGAATGCTAGAAGAAAGAATAACAATGATGGAAATAACAGAAGCAAAAAAATGGGAAAGCACCTGGGCCAGACGGTCTACCAGCAGAATTATATAAAACATTACAAGAAGCGATGAGCAATGTAATGCTAGAATTATTCAATGAACTTTTAATGAAGGCCAGAATGCCAGACTCATGGAGGGAGGCCTATGTAACACTTATTCCTAAAGAAGATACAGATTTGCCACTAATAAAACCTATTTCACTATTAAATGTGGATTATAAAATTTTTGCTTCAATAATGGCAAATAGACTAAAAAGACCATTAAATTAATTTATTCATATGGATCAAAATGGATTTTTACCCAAAAGACAAATCACAGACAATATGAGGGTAATTTTGGATACTTTGGAGTACTATGAGACCCACTCAGAAAAACAAATGGCGATGATGTTTTTAGATGCTCAAAAAGCCTTTGATAATGTGAACTGGCAGTTTATGATAGAACAATTGCAGAGAATGGACTTTGGGGAAAGATTTATAAACACAGTAAAAACGATTTATGATAACCAATCTGCCAAGATAATGATGAATGGAGAAATGACAGAAAGAGTTGGCATCATGAAGGGTACAAGACAAGGATGCCCCCATCACCATTACTGTTTATTCTGACCCTAGAAGTGTTAAATAGAAATATTAGGTGAGATAAAGAGATAAAGGGAATGAAAATTAAAAAAGAGGAATACAAATTGCAAGCATTTGCTGATGATTTAGTATTTATTTTGGAGGAACCACAAGTTGCAGGACCAATAATTTTAACCCAAATAGAGAACTATGGAAAAGTATCTGGATTGAAAATAAACAAAGAAAAAACAAAAATTTCAGTGAAAAATATTACAGAAAAACAAAGAGAAATAGAAGAGAAATTAGACATACAAGTGGTGAGAAAAATTAAATACTTAGGAATATATTTGACTTCAAGGTGCGCAACGATTAAAGAACATAATTATTATAAACTTAAAAGAACAAATTGAGAGAGACTTGGAGAAATGGAAGAACCTTCAATTGTCACTTATGGAAAGAATAGCAATAATAAAGATGAATATATTACCAAGATTACTATTTCTATTTCAGACAATATCGATAAAAATTGAAAAGACTTTTTTTCAATATTTAGATAAGATAATAAGGAAATTTATATGGCAAGCCAAAAAAGCAAGAATAAGTTTAAAAATGCTCCAGGATACGAGACTACGAGGAGGATTTGGACTTCCGAATTGGGAATTATATTATCAAGCAGCAGCATTGACATGGCTGAAAGAATGGGTCGAACTAAGAAATACAAGACTATTAACATTAGAAGGACATGATTTACAATTGGGGTGTCATGCCTTTTTATGGTATGGGAGAAATAAGATACATACGTACTTTTATAGACAATATATAAGAAATGCATTGTTATTGGTATGGGAAAAAGTCAGAGATAAATACTATGTGAAAATACCAACATGGCTATCAACAACGGAAGCCTTAATTCACCCAAATGTTTTTAATTTTGGAAATATTGTTAGATACAAGGATTTGTTAATGGATAAGGAGGAATTGAAAGGGAAACAAGAACTGGAAGAACAGGGAATTGCAATGGATTGGTATATGTATATGCAAATATAAACTAGATATGAAAAAGATGTTAAATTACATGGTTTTTACTTAGAGAAGACTGAGCTGGATAAGATACTCATGGGAACAGAGGATAAACTAATTACAAAATGTTATAACTTTTTATTGAATATAGAATTAGAGGAAGAACAAGTAAAAGCCTTGGTGGCGCAGCGGACTAAAGTGCTGTTAAGTAGCACTTAGCTGCCAGCTGCCTGCAATTACTGCTAGTTCAAATCTCACCAGGCTCAAAGTTGACTCAGCCTTCCATCCTTCCGAGGTAGGTAAAATGAGGACCCGAATTGTGGGGGCAATAAACTGACTTTGTATAAAAAAGAACACCGCTTAGGGGGGGCCGAAAGCCCTACTAAGCAGGTATATACAAAAATATGAAGGCTATTGCTTAACACATTGTAAGCCGCCCTGAGTCTCCGGAGAAGGGCGGCATATAAATTGAACCAATAAAATAAATAAAAGAAATAAATAAAAGAAACGATAGCTTGGTCAAAAAATTTTGGATATTCAATTGATTTAGATAAATGGCAACAATTATGGGAAAGAAATTACAAATTAACAATGTCCATGGCATACAAGGAAAATCAATATAAAATGTTCTACAGATGGCATATGCCCCCTGAGAAACTGGCAAAAATGTTTAAAGATAAATCAGCCAAATGTTGGAAGTGTCACCAGTTACCAGGCTCATATTACCATATGTGGTGGACATGCCCTGAAGCAAAGAATTATTGGAATAAAATTAAGGTATGGTTGGAGGAAATGACACAACAACGTATGGATTTTAAACCAGAACTGTTCCTATTGGGTATCTTACCAGAGAAAATTAGTAAAGAAAATATATACTTGATTGTACATGTAATAACAGCAGCAAGGATTGCCTATGCACAAAATTGGAAACCAGAGAATATACCATCAGAGGGAGAAGTAATTAAAAAAAAATACTGTAGATTGTGCAGAAATGAATAGATTAACTATGATGATAAAAGAAAGAGAAGTCTCAGAATATTTTAAGACTGGAATCAATTTTATTACTGGTTAGAAAAGAGATATAAATAAGTTTTAAAAGAGTTTGAAAAAAAATGTTGTAACTAGAATATTATATTAGCTAAAATTTCTGTAATGGATTTGGTTAGTACAAAGATAGAGGAGATAAGAGTAGAGAAGAAGTTTTTTGGAGATAACACTGAAATGTCACATGGAAGAAATGAATGATGTGTGAAATGTTTGTTTGTCTTAAAAATAAAAAAAACTTAAAAAAAACATACACCAAAAGAGGGGTTCAGAAGGGCTGGACTCTGCTTATGTGGTTTGTATTGGGTCCTGAGCAGAATGGCAATCATGGTTATGCTGTCAACCTTCAGAGGACTATATGAGAACTGACTTAAGGACTTAGGAGAACTGACTCTTTGATCAAGAGGTGCCAACCCCTTGATCAAAAGTCAGTTGATGTGTTTGTGTGAACCTATTTGGTGGGGATTCCCTAAGACGAAAATGAAATTTTTGGTGCATACATCTTTAACCAGGTTATTCTTTGGAGCAGTGGTGGGTTGCCCCCGGTTCGGACCGGTTCGTAAGAACCAGTAGTAAAACCAGCGGGAGGCTCCGCCCACTGACCTGGACGTCATCATAGGTGATCTGTGCATGCGCAGAAGCTTCTGCAATGCGAACCGGTAGTAAAGGTAAGTAGAACCCACCCCTGCTTTGGAGGCTGGAAAACATGTAATGCCTTCAGCTCCTCCACTTTCTTTAGTTAAGAAGCCTCTCTGTAGCTCCTGTACACCCTCTGCCATGGTGAGTTCATCACTGCTGGGTGTTTAGAAAGAAGGGGAAAGAGGGGAAGGGAACAAGGAGGACTGTTAATAATGTCTCCTTCTCTCCCTACCTCTGGCATCAGAGGCTTGAGCCAGGAAATAGGTACACTATCTTGGCTCCCCTTAAAGGACAGAGATTTGAACTGGGACACCAGTCTAATTGGGCTGTGTTAGCTTTGATGAATGGGTGTTTTTTTTGACACCCACACCCAAAGGAATGTTTTTGCCCCAGAAGAGAAGGGAAAGTTATGTGGAATGCAGGGGGAGGAGGTGGCAGCCCAGCACCCCCATGGCTGCTCAGCTCTCCATTGAGCTTGTACTAATTTACTATCAATGGGCTGGAGTGTTGGATGGAAATGGCAAACATTTGGAAGAGAAAGTTAAGGTGTCTCTGCTTGTGGTAGTACTGTAATAGGAAGGAATTGAAAATGCTCCCTTGTTGGAGCAACAGAACTATGAGAATGAGAATGGAGTGCTGGGTTAGGATTTGTTATGGTTGTTATGTATTGTAAATAGTTGTCAGTTGAAGTTCTCAGTCTGGTCCTCTGTTGGAGTGGGAAAATACTCTCTCCTGATTGGTTGTGGGATGATCAGCTTCCCTATAAAAGGAGCTGTGTCAGCCAGGGAGCAACAGTTGCCTCACAGACAGTATTGAATAAAGAGCTGTTAGAAATCACTCTGGCCTCACCTCCTGTTCTGTCCCCCCACCTCACATAGGCAGACACACGAGCAAAAGATGTCTACCAATAATTTATTTTTACAAGCCGACCTGAATCCCTTTGGCAGATAAAAGTTCTGGCAGCTACTTTCCGAATGCCTGCCAAGTTTCTTATCACCTCTAGAAACAGGAGTCAGTGTATCTGCAGTCCGTTGCTGGGGCAACCAAGAGTTCACAAGACATAAAAGAGTAGTCAGAAGTCATTCACAAAGTCCAAGCCTTAATTCCGAAAAATATCCCATCCGAAGCTCACGATATGCAGTTTTTGTCCGTCACAGAGCCTGCAGAGCAACCCCACCCACTTTTATCCCCTGTGGGGCATGGCTCAGTGACTCAGCAATCTCTGGCCCTTCCACACCTCTTCCTTTGCTGTGCATGCCTCTCCCTCCGACGCTGCCTGGGATCAATCCAAGATTGATCTTCATCACTCCCTATTAATAATAATAATAATAATAATAATAATTTTATTTCTATACCGCCCTTCTCCCGAAGGACTCAGGGCGGTGTACAGCCTATTTAAAAACACAAACAAAACAATGATATAAAATTTAAAATAATTAAATAAATGGCTCAAATTTAAAACCCCAATAAATTTAAATACCCCAATTTAAAACTATTGTATTGATAGTCCGGCCTGGCGGAACAACAGGGTCTTCAATGCGCAGCGAAACACCCGGAGGTCAGATATCTTACGAATTTCCGGGGGCAGTTCATTCCACAGGGCTGGGGCTCCCACAGAGAAGGCCCTCCCCCTGGGCGTCGCCAGCCGACATAACTTGGCTGATGGCACCCTGAGGAGACCCTCTCTGTGGGAACGAACTGGTCGGTGGGAGGCTATTGGTGGCAGAAGACGGTCTCGGAGGTACCCGGGTCCTATGCCATGGAGCGCTTTAAAGGTGGTAACCAACACCTTGAATCGCACCCAGAAGACCACCGGGAGCCAGTGCAGCTCGCGCAGGAGGGGTGTCACATGGGCATAACGGGTTGCGCCCATAACCACCCGCGCGGCCGCATTCTGGACCAGTTGGAGCCTCCGAGTGCTCTTCAAGGGGAGCCCCATGTAGAGAGCATTACAATAGTCCAACCCGGAAGTAACAAGGACATGAGTGACCGTGCGCAGGGCGTCCCGATCCAGAAAGGGCTGCAACTGGCGAATCAGGCGAACCTGATAAAAGGCCCCCCTGGCCACGGCCGTCATATGCTCTTCTAAAGACAGCCGCGCATCCAGGAGGACACCCAGATTGCGAGCCCTCTCTGTGGGGGGCAAAGATTCACCCCCAATAGTCAGCGATGGCACCTGCTGACTATATCGGGGCGTCGGAAGCCACAGCCACTCGGTCTTGGAGGGGTTGAGTCTGAGCCTGTTCCTCCCCATCCAGGCCCGCACGGCCTCCAGGCAGCGGGACATCACATCAAGGGCATCGTTGGGGTGGTCTGGGGTGGAGATGTACAGCTGGGTATCGTCAGCGTACAGATGACACTTCACTCCAAAACCACGGATGATCTCACCCAGCGGCTTCACATAAATGTTGAACAGGAGGGGCGAGAGGACCGACCCTTGCGGCACTCCCCATGCGAGACGCCTCGAGGTCGACCTCTGCCCCCCTGCCAACACGAACTGCGAGCGGTCGGAGAGGAAGGAGGAGAACCACCGCAAAACGGTGCCCCCTATTCCTAACCCCCTCAACCGCTGCAGCATGATACCATGGTCGATGGTATCAAAAGCCGCTGAGAGATCTAATAGGACTAGGACAGAGGAACAACCCCTGTCCCGAGCCCTCCAGAGATCATCCACCAACGCGACCAATGCCGTTTCTGTGCTGTACCCCTGCCTGAAGCCCGACTGGTACGGGTCTAGATAGATAGCTTCATCCAGGTGCCGGGGAAGTTGTCGTGCCACCACGCTCTCAACAACCTTCGCCACAAAACGAAGGTTGGAGACTGGACGATAGTTGGCTAATTCAGCCGGGTCCAGGGAAGGCTTCTTGAGGAGGGGCCTCACTACCGCCTCTTTCAAGGCAGCAGGAAAGGCACCCTCACCCAAAGAAGCACCTATAATCCCCTGGAGCCAGCCTCGTGTAACCTCCCAGGAGGCCAGTACCAACCAGGAGGGACACGGGTCCAATAAACACATGGCGGCACTAATCTTACCCAGAACCCTGTCCACATCCTCGGGAGTCACAGGATCAAACTCCTCCCAGATAACATTCTCAAGACCTGCCCCGGTCTCCTCCCGTGGACTCATCCAATCGGAGTCCAAGCCATCCCGAATCCGAGCGACTTTATCGTGCAGGAATTGCACAAAATCCTCAGCACGACCCTGCAAGGGATCTTCCCGCACTCCCCCCCGAAGAAGGGAGTGGGTCACCCTAAACAGGGCGGCTGGGCGGTTCTCTGCAGATGCGATAAGAGCGGAAAAATGGTTAGATTTTGCCGCTTTTATCGCCACTAGGTAGGTCTTGATATAAGACCTCACCTGTGTCCGGTCGGAATCAGATTGACTAGTCCTCCAAATGCTCTCTAGGCGTCTTTTCCGACGCTTCATCTCTCTCAGCTCCTCAGAGAACCAAGGAGCTAATTGAGATCGGCATCGGGTCAGAGGCCGCAAAGGCACGACGCGATCCAAAGCTCCGGCGGCCGCCCTTTCCCAGGCGGCCACCAGCTCTTCAGTCGAGTCATGTGTTAGAGTCTCAGGAAACGGCCCAAGCTCCGTCAGGAACCTTTCGGGATCCATCAGGCGCCTGGGACGGAACCATCTGGTCGGTTCCGTCTCCCTGCGGTGGGGGCAAGCGGTAGGAAAGTCTAGTTGAAGGAGTGAATGATCTGTCCATGACAAGGGTTTAATATCTAGGTCCCCTCTACCAAGATCATTCAACCACTGACCTGAGATAAAAATCAGGTCCAGAGTGTGTCCCCCTATGTGAGTGGGGCCTTGAACTAACTGGGTCAGGTCCAAGGCCGTCATGGAAGCCATGAACTCCCGAGCCACCTCTGACGCCTCACCTGCGGATGGGAGGTTGAAATCCCCCATGACAATAAGTCTGGGGGTATCAACCGCCACCCCGGCAATGACGTCGAGTAGCTCGGGCAGGGTCGCTGCCACGTGGCAGGGAGCCAGGTACGTAGTCAGCAAACCCATCTGCACCGCACGGCCCCACTTCACACAAAGGGACTCACATCCGGCTATCTGAGGAACAGTGGTCTCCCTCGGACAAAGACTCTCCCTAATGATCACCGCCACTCCCCCACCCCTCCCCTGGGCCCTTGGCTGATGAAATGCACGGAAACCTGGCAGGCACATCTCTACGAGGGGGACCCCCCCCTCTTGGCCCAACCAGGTCTCCATAATACCTGCCAGGTCTGCACCCCCCTCCGAAATAAGATCACAGATGAGGGGGGCCTTATTAACCACCGACCTGGCATTACATAACATCAGCCGCGGACCCTGGGCCTGAGGCTCTACACAACCCAGGACACGAGTCACGCATTGGGGGCCGGAGTGCGCAATCGCTCGGAGACAGCGCGTGCGCACCCCCGACACTTGATATGACCCCCTGCGCCCGTCGTACCTGCCCCTCCCACTCATGATTTCAATTACACAGCCCTTTCTATCGTCCCCCTGCCCCCCAGTTAAATTTCCTGTCACGACCCCTCTGCTGCAGCTAACCAACCCCTCATCCCGCACAGTTGCTATCTGGACCCCCCCAGGTCCACTTTTACAACTCCCACCCGTCCTCCCGGGTCCCCTTAAAATTTTCCTTAAAGATTTAGCTAAAAAACCCCTCAGCCCCCTCTTTGCTGCATGCCATCTCTCGGGGTCCCAAAGCCCGTCATCAAGATAGGCCCTCGATAACGTGGAGGGCCAGGCCTGTGAGAGGGGGGAGTCTCGCAGCGCAAGAAGGTCGGTTTTTTGGAGCATCAACCGAGCCAAAGATGGGAAAAGAAAAGCCAGTCCGGGAATCTATCATAGTCCAAGGGATAACTGAGCATAAAGGTCACAAAATATTAGTGGGTGCTCTGACATGCCTTCCTCCTGGCCTTCAGCTGGAACCTGAGGCGTTGCCAGAAAGGAGGGTCCTGGAGAGGGAGGCCTTGTCAGTTCCTCCCCATCACTTTCAGAGTCATCTTCCTCCGTGAGGACAGGCTCAGGAGCTGGAGTCACAACACCTCCATTCTTCACTCAAAACATAACACTGGCGACAAAGATGGGATCGAATGGAAACTGAGGCTGCAAAGAGCTGATCACTGCAAGCTGACTCACTCAGAGCTGAATCACCAGAGCTGATTAATGCCTTTGTTTTGGATTTATTAATGTTGAGTCCTGCTACTCTACCATATCCTTCTATTTGTTGTATTAGTTTGGGTCCTGTCTATCAGTTGCTCTAAAATAAATACTAAATCGTCCGCAAACGCTTGGACTTTATACTCTTCTTTTTTTATTTTCAGGCCTTTTATTTCATGTTCACCTCTAATTTTTGTTAACAGTACCTCTAATGTTAGGATAAATAATAAGGGTGATAGCAGGCACCCTTGTCTCACTCCCTTTGCATCCATTTATTATTATTTTTGCCGTTTGTATTGAATATATTTTTTCTACCATCCTTACAAATTTCTCTCCAAATTTCATGTTTTCCAATTGTAAAATAATAAATCTCCAATTTAAATTGTCAAAGGCTTTTTGGGCATCCAAATATATTAATGCGACTTGTTTGTCAGGATGGGCTTCCTAATATTCTAATATCTTTATTATACAGGTGAAACTCCAAAAAGTAGAATATCGTGCAAAAGTTCATTTATTTCAGTAATGCAACTTAAAAGGTGAAACTAATATATGAGATAGACTCATTGCATGCAAAGCGAGATAGTTCAAGCCTTGATTTGTCATACTTTTGATGATTATGGCTTACAGCTCATGAAAACCCCAAATTCACAATCTCAGAAAATTAGAATATTGTGAAAAGGTTCCATATTCTAGGCTCAAAGTGTCCCACTCTAATCAGCTAATTAAGCCGTAACACCTGCAAAGGGTTCCTGAGCCTTTAAATGGTCTCTCAGTCTGGTTCAGTAGGAATCACAATCATGGGAAAGACTGCTGACCTGACAGTTGTGCAGAAAACCATCATTGACACCCTCCATAAGGAGGGAAAGCCTCAAAAGGTCATTGCAAAAGAAGTTGGATGTTCTCAAAGTGCTGTATCAAAGCACATTAATAGAAAGTTATGTGGAAGGGAAAAGCGTGGAAGAAAAAGGTGCACAAGCAGCAGGGATGACCGCAGCCTGGAGAGGAGTGCCAGGAAAAGGCCATTCAAAAGTGTTGGGGACTTTCACAAGGAGTGGACTAAGGCTGGAGTTAGTGCATCAAGAGCCACCACACACAGACGGATCCTGGAAATGGGCTTCAAATGTCGTATTCCTCTTGTCAAGCCGCTCCTGAACAACAAACAACGTCAGAAGCGTCTTACCTGGGCTAAAGACAAAAAGAACTGGTCTGTTGCTCAGTGGTCCAAAGTCCTCTTTTCTGATGAGAGCAACTTTTGCATCTCATTTGGAAACCAAGGACCCAGAGTCTGGAGGAAGAATGGAGAGGCACACACTGCAAGATGCTTGAAGTCCAGTGTGAAGTTTCCACAGTCTGTGTTGATTTGGGGAGCCATGTCATCTGCTGGTGTTGGTCCACAGTGCTTCATTAAGTCCAGGGTCAACGCAGCCATCTACCAGGAGATTTTGGAGCACTTCATGCTTCCTTCCGCAGACGAGCTTTATGGGGATGCTGACTTCATTTTCCAGCAGGACTTGGCACCTGCCCACACTGCCAAAAGTACCAAAACCTGGTTCAATGACCATGGGATTACTGTGCTTGATTGGCCAGCAAACTCGCCTGACCTGAACCCCATAGAGAATCTATGGGGCATTGCCAAGAGAAAGATGAGAGACATGAGACCGAACAATGCAGAAGAGCTGAAGGCCGCTATTGAAGCATCCTGGTCTTCCATAACACCTCAGCAGTGCCACAGGCTGATAGCATCCATGCCACACCGCATTGAGGCAGTAATTGATGCAAAAGGGGCCCAAACCAAGTACTGAGTACATATGCATGCTTATACTTTTCAGAGGTCCGATATTGTTCTATGTACAATCCTTGTTTTATTGATTTCATGTAATATTCTAATTTTCTGAGATTGTGAATTTGGGGTTTTCATGAGCTGTAAGCCATAATCATCAAAATTATGACAAATCAAGGCTTGAACTATCTCGCTTTGCATGTAATGAGTCTATCTCATATATTAGTTTCACCTTTTAAGTTGCATTACTGAAATAAATGAACTTTTGCACGATATTCTAATTTTTCGAGTTTCACCTGTAGTTCTCATATTGTTTTTTATTTGCCTTTTTGGTAAAAATCCATTTTGGTCTGGGTGAATGTACTATTTATCACTTTTTTGAATCTATCCGAAATTATTGATGCAAATATTTTATAATCTCAATAGTGAGATGGGTCTGTAATTTTTAATTTGTTGTTGGTCTGAATCTTCTTTTGGAATGAGGGTGATAAGAGCTTCTGTCCAGGAGTTGGTTATTCTAGCTTCCATAAGTGCTTCATTGAAAATTTCCAACAATACTTCGTCTAATGGTTCCTGAATTGTCTTGTATAACTCCACTGGAAGTCCATCTGGGCCTGGTGTTTTATTATTTTTCTGCTTCTTTCTCACCTCCATTAATTCCATCGTAGTAATTGTCCCATTTAGTATCTCTCTTTGTATCTCCTCTAATTTGGTTAGGTTCATCCTATTTAGATATTGTTTAATGTCATCTTCCGGTATATTTTCTTGGGAATATAAATTTTGAAAGAATTTTTGTGTTATATTTTTTTTTCTTCTCTTCTATGATGTATCGCTCCCTCCTCATCCTGTAACTGGTGTATTATTCTTTTCTCACTTTCTTTTTTTAATTTGTATGCTAACCATCGCCCCGGTTCATTTGCATGCTCAAAGAAATTTTGCTTTGCCAATTTGATTTTTCATGCCATTTCATCTTGTGTAGCCTGTTAGATTCAATGATGGAAGAGACGGACACAGCTTCTTCAGTGACAACAGCTCTTTATTAGTGTCAGCATTCCAGAAAAACCCCAACTCCAAGTAAAGACGCGGAAGCAAACATTTTCCAAAGTTCTCTTTACTAGAATAGGCAAACTGGCACATCTGGGAAAACCCAAACCTGAAAAGCCCGGGTTTTCCTTCAGTAAGTCAAAGCTCCCAAAACCATCCCCTTTTTCCCCCAGTCGGTCACATGCTCCAATCAACGTCCGCTCCATCTCGATCCAGCCCCCTGACCACTCCTTCTCCAGATGCTGGATTGCCCTGACCTTGACTGACAGGAAGAATGCTATTATGTCTACTAACAACCCCTCTCCTTAATCCCCCCTCCTACTTTCCCACACATAAGAAGGTGGCAGCATTGGAGCTTCCGACTTAATATGGCTTCCAAGGCTGACAATTAGTAGACCAGTGCAACCCAACAACCTGCTTGTCTGGCAGCGTCCTCTTTTATAGAGGGCTGCTAGACAGCTTAACCAATGAGCTTCAAGTATTTTCCTGCCGTTTTGGAGGACCTGAGTGAAGCCTATGACTCACTCCTTATTAAAATAGTTTTTATTGAATATAAATATTAAAAAAGACATACGTAACATATACACAACTAACATTTATACAACATATACACAAAAAGAATATAATTTCTTCTTAAGCATTTTTTCAGAGTGACGTTCTACACTTCTACTTATAATATATTCCTTCACCTTTCTGTAATCTAATAATATTTTTATTACATATATATGTATCAATCAGTAATATATCCCCTATATTTTTTGTATATTTCTAATTTTTAACCAATTATACCAATTATTCCATATTTTATAATAGTCTGATTCTTCTTTTTCTTGTAATTCTTTGGTTAACCTATCCATTTCAGCGCATTCTAAAATTTTCCCTATTACTTCTGTTTCACTTGGTATTTTTTCTTGTTTCCAATTTCTTGCGTAGGTTATTCTTGCAGCAGTTAATATATGAATTGTAAGATATTTGATATCCTTAGGGTATGATTTGTTAAATATTCCTAATAAAAATGTTTCTGGTTCTTTTTCAATCTGTGTTTTTGTTATTTGTTCCAACCATTTTTTGATGTTAGACCAAAATTTCTTTGCTGCCGGGCACGTCCACCATAAATGATAGAAAGTCCCTTGTGCCTTTTTGCACTTCCAACAAATTGGGCTATTTTTAGGTTGTATTTTTGCCAATCTGGTTGGAGACATATGCCACCGATAAAACATTTTCAGTTGATTTTCCTTGTACGCCGTTGCTTTCGTTAACTTTAGGTTTACCTGCCAGAACTTTTCCCATTTTTCCAAAGGTATTGTGTGTTTGATATTTTGAGCCCACTTAATCATCGTTTCTTTGACTGTCTCTTCTTCCAATTTATAGCGTAGGAGAAATTTATAAATTCTACTAATTAATTTATTTTCTGAATCTGATATAATTTTATCTATTTCTTGTTTTTGATTATAAATTTCATATGTTTTTATATGCTCTCTATATTTGGATTGTATTTGAGTGTAAGTCCACCAGTCTATTCCTCTGTGTAAATCTCTCTCCAATTGTTGTTTTGTCTTTAGTTTGCCTTGATAGTCAATTATATCTTTATATCTAATTATTTTTGTCTTATCTGTTAAATTTGGGTGTCTAATTGATTCAGCCGGTGCTAGCCAATTTGGTATCTTCATATAATGTTGTTTTTTAATTTTAAGCCAAATTTGTAATAATGAGTTCCTTATTGTATGTGTTTTAAAATATGAATGTGTTTTGTATTTCTCATCCCACATAAAGGAGTGCCAGCCAGTTTGAAGTTCGTGTCCCTCAATTGTTAAAGTTCTAGAGTCCTTTAATTCTATCCAATCTTTGACCCACGATAGTACTGCTGCTTGGTAGTATATCTCCCAGTCAGGGAGTGCAGCTCCTCCTCTATCTTTTGTATCCTGAAGCAGTTTAAATTTTATTCGTGGCCTTTTCCCTTGCCAAATAAATTTAGATGTTATTTTATTCAGCTTTTCAAAAAACGGTTTATCTATTTTAATTGGGGTGACCTGAAACAAATATAAAAATTTAGGTAATATAATCATTTTGATGGCCGAAATTCTTCCTAGGAATGAAATGTGTAAATTTTCCCATTTTTCTAAGTCTTTCTTTGTTTGTTCTAGTAATTTATCATAGTTGTTTTCTTTAATTGCTGATGTTCTTGTAGATAAGCAGATTCCTAGATATTTTATTTTTTTTGTTGTTTGGATTTGTATATTATCTGTCAAATCTTTTGTTTGGATTTCCGTAAGGTTTTTAACAATCAGCTTCGATTTACTTTTATTAATTTTTAGTCCAGCCACTTCTCCAAATTCTTCTATTTTTTGGAACAAATTAGGTATAGATTCCATAGGATTTTCTGTCAAAAACACTAAGTCATCAGCAAAGGCTTGAACTTTGTATTCTTCTCTATTAATCCTTAAACCTTCAATTCCTTGATCTTCTCTAATTTTTTTCAACAGGGTTTCCAATGATAGAATATATAGTAAGGGGGAAAGTGGACAGCCTTGTCTGACTCCTTTTGTTATATTAAATTTGTCTGTTATGTCATCATTCATAATTATCCTTGCTGATTGCTTGGTATAGATTTCTGCTATAATTTTCCCAAATTTTTCCCCAATTTGCATATTTTGTAGTTGTTCAATCATAAATTTCCAATTTTGGTTATCGAAGGCCTTTTGGGCGTCAAGAAAAACCAACACTGCCTGCTTCTCCGGGTGTGATTCATAGTATTCTAAAGCATTAAGTATTATTCTCATGTTGTTCTTTATTTGGCGTCCCGGCAGAAATCCATTTTGGTCTGGGTGTATATATGTATTTAATACTAATTTAATTCTTTCTGCCAAGATTGCTGCAAATATTTTGTAATCGGCATTCAATAATGAAATAGGTCTATAGTTTTGTATTAACTGGAGATCTGTGTCTTCTGTTGGAATGAGTGTTATTATGGCTTCTGTCCATGAATTTGGTATCTTGGCTTTCTCCATAGCTTCATTATATAATCCCAACATATTCTCTCCCAATACTTCTTGCATTGTTTTATATATTTCTACCGGTAGCCCGTCGGGACCCGGTGTTTTATTGTTTTTTTGCTTTTTCAGTACTTCATCTAGTTCTAATTTGGTTATTGGCCTATTGAGAGTAATTCTTTGTTCTTCTGTGATTTTTGGCATTCCTGATTTCTCTATGTACTGTTTTATTTTATCTTCCTCTATTTTCCCCTGATTATATAGATTCGCATAAAATTTCTTAATAATATCTTTTTTGGCCTCTTTACTATGTTGAATTTCTCCTTTATCATCCTTCAATTGGTATATCATTCTTTTTTTCTGTTCTTTTTTCAGTTTATAGGCTAGCCATCTGCCCGTTTTATTTGCGTGCTCGAAATAGTTTTGTTTCGCCATTTTTATTTTTTGGGCTAGTTCTATTTGGTTTATCAAATTCAATTTATGCTTAATCATTTCCCATTCTTCTCTTATTGTTTTGTTCTGGAGCTTTTCCTGGAGTTTTTGTTCTATTTGTTTTAGGTCTTTCTCTAATTTATCTAATTGTTTTTTCTTCTCTTTATTCTTTTTCCTCGTATATGCTATTACTAGGCCCCTTATATATGCTTTTAAAGTATCCCATGTGTTTTGTAAAGAGGTTTCCTCTATTTTATTTATCTGAAAGAATATTTTTACTTCCTTTTCTAACATCAAATTAAATTCTTTTTCTTTACATAATCTTTGGTTCATTGTCCATCTCTTACGTCTTCTTTCCCCTTTCCAGTTTATGAATAGTGGATTGTGGTCTGCCCATTGGTTTGTGCCTATCTCAATTTTTTCTACTTCTGTTTTGATACTTGGGGTCATCCATGCCATGTCCAGTCTTGACCAGGAGTTATGCGGATGGGAGTAAAAGGTGTATTGGGCCTCTTCTTCATGTGTTTCCCTCCATACGTCTGCCAAGTTTAGTTCTTCAGCCATAGTAAAGAATTCTTTTGGAAGTATTTCTTTTTTCTTTTGTTTTTTTTTCCCAGTTTTGTAGTCTTTCTTTGCATCTACTATTGCATTATAATCCCCTATTACACAAATATCATCATATTCTAATTCTGCTAATTTTATATGTAGGTCTTTAAAAAAAACCTGTAGTTTTTGGTTAGGTGCATAAATCCCTACAATTAACATTTTCCTTTTTCCTATTTCTAATTCAACCATCACCACTCTACCTTGCTCATCGGTATAAACTAGTTTAGATTGTATTTTTTCTTTTACGTAAATCACTACTCCTTTTTTCTTTTTTGGGGCCAGAGATAAATATAATTTTCCTAATTTGGGGTTTTCTAGGATTTTTTGATAATCTTTTTGAATGTGTACTTCTTGCAGACATATCACATCTGCTTCTAATTTTCGTAATTTTGTGAAAATTTGATTCCTTTTCTTTGGGGCATTTAAGCCATTAATGTTTACCGAAAAGAGTTTGATCTGTTCATCCATTGCCTATTGTATCTGTTTTTTGGTGTTTCTTGTTTCCATCCGTTCTCTAGGTTTTGCACCTTCTCTCTGTTCTCTCTCTTTTTCTTGCCTCTGTCTTATTTCTTTTTCTTCCTTTGTTTCTATTGGTTCTTCTTCTTGACTTTTACTATCTGTTTCCTCCTTACTTTCCTGTTCTACTTCTAGTCTAAAATGTGTGTTATGAAATTCTCTTGCCTTTTCTAGAGTGTCTATTTTATATCTTTTGTCTTCCCACGTAATTAAGATCCCCTCTATTGGCAGCCATCTATACATTATCTTGTATTTGATCAATAGTTGTGTTAAAAACTGATATTGTTGTCGTAGATTTCTTACTCTTTGGGGTATCTGTTTTAAAATTATAATTTCTTTTCCATTATAGATCACCGTTTCTTCTCTAGATTTCTTATAGACTTCATCTCGGATTGATTTTTTTAAAAATTTAACATGGACTTCTCTCGCCAATCTGTGTCTTTTTATATAATTTGTTTGTACACGATAAGTTTCTTCCAATTGTCCTTTTATTTCTTCTGGCTCTTTTTGTATCATTCCTGCAATAATCTCCACCATCTTTCCTTCTAAATCCTCATTTTTTTTCTTCTGGAACGTTTTGAAAACGCAGGAAGTATGAGGCCTTTTCCATTTCGAGCATGGCCAAGGAGTCTGACATTTCTTTGTTTAGTTGTAGGGTTTTTTGTTCCATTGCTTCTACTTTTAATTCCACGTGATCTATTTTTGTTTCCGTTTTCCTAATTCTCTGTTCATTTTCTGCTATAAAATTTTGAATGCCCCCAATTTTATCTTTCATGGTCTTAATATCTTCCTTAACTTCTCCTAATTCATTTCTGATCTCTGCATGGAACGTTCTCATTTCTTCCTGATTTTCAGCTATTTTTTCTTGTGTTTGAAGCAGTGTTTCCTGGATCTTTTGAAACATATCTTGTATTACATTAGGTGCCATTTCCAGTTTTTCTTTTTCTTTTTCTTTCCCCATCATGCTATCTATTGTTTTTTGTTGTGAGGGGGAGGGAGTCATTACTAACGTACTAGTTGTAGGTTTTTTCCCTGTCTTTGTTATGGTGGATGTTGTATACATTTTTAATATTCGTGTAAAGCTTTCCAACCTTAGCATCAATTATTAAGTTATTCCTTAATATCTCTTTTCCCCTCCAAATACTACTTATACACCACACAACTTATATATAGTTATATTATATTATATTGCCAGTTATCCCGATTAAGCAATTAATTCTTGTTCACAGTATAAATCTATTTACTTATCAATCAAGATTTTAATTTAATTTTCTTATTTTCCTAATTAGCAATCTTTTCAATTACCCCCTTTTTCAATCAGTCTATCTCAGAGATACAGTCAACTCATCTCTTATTTTATATAAAAATCAGTCTTTCGCTTTAACAATAATTCCTTGTCTAACTACAATTCCACAATACAATTTATAGCTATAAAAATATTGTCAACTTATATATTTCTTTCAAATATTAAACTTATTAACTAATTAAACAGTTCAAAATTAATAATTCACTTAATTTTTATTTTCTTTAGTCCTTATTGTCTTCTTGTTTTACCTCTCTCAGTCTGTTCTTTCACAATCATGAAAAACGCAATCTGTGTTGTCTCAGTCTTTTTTTTTTTTTTTTAATTTCTTCTCCCAGTAATCGGATCTCTGCATTCAATTTTCAAATCTTTTTTTTTTTTAAACTTAAGTTCTTATTATCCAAAGTTATTTGTAAATCCAGAGTTCGAAATCCCGACAGATCTTCTGTATCCGTGAAATTCACCACTTAGTCCGGTATTTCAGTCTCTGTATTCGGTTTCCGATGTTTGGGGTTTGAATCAGTTATAATTCCCAAGATGAAACAGCTTGTCTCTATATCCACAAAGTCCACAGGCTGCTCCCTTTGATCAGCTGTAAAGGTCCGCAGTCAGACCGCTTCGAGTGCTATTTCTCCTTTTCTGATGTTTTGCTTAGTCATTCTATGGGATTCTCTCTTCCGCGCTGTAGTTATTTCCCCTTTTTTCCTTCTCCTCTTGTATCGCCGCTGTTGTAACTCACTTGTCTTTCTCTGATTCGATCGCGCGTCCCGTTTGCCGTCTCTATTGTAGGTGATCTATCTGACAGTCACTCGGAATTGCTTCCACTTTTTGCTTCGATCTAGGCGGGCGCCATCACTCCTGTCCGCCGATAAGGCCGACTTCTTCTCCACCAATTTAAGAGGTTGATAGCTCGACCTCCCTGATGACAGCGCAACACCAGGGGGCTTCGCGAATTCCTCTTTCGTTTCCCGATCCCTCCAAGTTCGGGAATGCCCCTAAAGAGCAATTAATGAGGAAATTTGGGTTTCAGAGACGGAGCCTCCATTTCCTCACCCGTTCGTGATGACGTCACCGCCGGAAGTCCCGACTCACTCCTTATATGGTCATAACACTTCCTATGATACATAACATAGCCAAATTTAACTTATGTCTTATTAAATCTCTTTTTTCTTTAATTCTATTATTTTGGGGCTCCTTCTGTAGATCTGATTCTAATCTTTTAAGTTATTCTTGCAAATTATCTTGTTTTGGGGGTATTTTTTCTATTTTTTTTGGCATGTATGCTATTGTGAGCCCTCATATGTACGCTTTTGTGGTGTCCCATAAATTTCAGAGCAATGTTTCTTCCTTTGTATTTATCCTAAAAAATATTTTCAATTCCTTTTCAATCATTTGTATATATTCTTTCTCTTTCAATATTTCTTTATTCATCATCCATCTCTTTTTTTTCTTCTGCCCTTTCCATGTCACCCTTAATGGATTGTGGTCTGCCCAGGTGTTTGTCATTATTTCTATCTCTTCCGTTTCTTTTCTGAGTCCTGGTGTCATCCATGCCATATCAATCCTTGACCACAATTGATGTGGATTTGAGTACAATGTGTATTGTTTCTTTTCCTTTTTTTTAATTGGTTTTTTTATTGTGATATATAGTAGTACAATTCAAACATTTTTCGGTTCCGTGGTGTTGACAAATATATATACATTATTTACATATTATTTACATAATATTGCATCTTTGCATTGGTTATAGTTTAAAAGATAGTACAAATGATAATGCTCAATTCTATTTAGTCATTATTGATTATTCCTTGTGCCCCTCATGCTATGCATTTTGTTTCTTTTCTCCATCCACTTATACCACATTTCCCACACAGTGTAGTATTCTGTATTCTCTCTTTCGTTAATCTCAAGTGTTATCTTATTCATTTCGGCGCACTCTAATATCTTACTAATTACATGTTCTTCCGGTGGTAATTTTTCCTCTTTCCAGAACTGAGCGTACGTTATTCTTGCCGCTGTTGTTATGTGTATGATTAGATACCTCTTTTTCTTCTCATATTCTTTTTTCAGGATTCCCAGGAGAAAAATTTCTGGTTCAAAATTTATGTTTTCTTCTATCGTTTCTGAGATCCATTTCCAAATTCTTCTCCAAATTTTTTTCGCTTTGGGGCATGTCCACCAACAGTGGTAGAAGGTGCCTTGATGGTGGCCACATTTCCAGCACTTTGGGCTCATATTAGGGTAGATTTTGGCAATCCTGGCGGGGTCTAGATGCCACCTATGTAGCATCTTATATTGATTTTCCTTGTAGGCTACCGCCCTGGTCATTTTGAGATTACTGTTCCAAATTGTATCCCATTCGTTTAAATTTATGTTGTGCCCAATGTTTTTAGCCCATGCTATCATTGAATTTTTGACCACCTCCTCTACCATATCATATTCCATCAGATAATTGTATAATTTGGCTATTAATTTATTGTTGGTTCCCATCCAAATCTTATCAAATCCGTTAATGCCTATTTCTATGCCAAACTCCTCCTTGTCCTTTTTATATCTGGATTTTATTTGTGCGTAGGGCCACCAATCAATAAGAATACCCTGTTCTTTCAATTCTTCATTTGTTTTGAGATTCCCTCCCCCATCTAATATTTCTTTATACTTGACCATTTTCCCCATTTCCAGCATATTAGGGTAAATCATGGCCTCCATTGTGGAGAGCCATCTTGGGACTTTCATGTATTGTTTTCGTCTTATTTCTCCCCATGTCTGCATTAGCGTGTCCCTTATTTTGTGCCTATGGAAGTAAGTTCTTGTTCTATTTCCTGTATCCCAGAGATAGGCGTGCCAGCCCTTCTGGAGATCATAACCTTCCAAAGCCAGGAGCCTTTTATCTTCCAGGGTTGCCCATTCTTTCAACCATACCAGATTTGCTGCTTTATAGTAGGTTTCCCATATTGGGAGCCCAAACCCACCCCTATTCTTTTTATCTTGCAAGGTTCTAATCACTATCCTAGGTTTCTTCCCACCCCAAATAAATTTTCTGATAATGGCATTGAATTCTAGGAAAAAATTTTTATCTAGTTTGACTGGGATGGTTTGGAACAGATACAGCAGCTTGGGCAAAACACTCATCTTTATTGCTGCAATCCTACCTAGAAATGATATCTGAAGTTTCCCCCATTTTTCTAGATCCTGTTTGATGTTTTTAATCAGGGGCATATAACCAACAAAGACGGGAAGCAAGAAATTTCAGCGAAGCTGGTGTCAGAAGAACGCTTATATCCACTTTCCCTTGGGCACTTTGCGATAGAAATTGGCAGACGATGGGTCGGACGGAAGGATCCACAGAAAGGAACAAGCGGTGATTGCAAGTGAAGGCACAGATCGTATTGACGTGGGATCGCAGGCAAGCCGGCAAGGAATAAGTGAGAAGGAGATGGTTGAAGCAGAGCAGCGGCGCTATTAAAGGTTGGGAGGTACTATATATTTATGCAAAAATTGAGGAGTCTTGGGTGGCCGAAATTGAAGATCGGGCTGATAGAGGAGAAGCGGGAGACCGGAAGTGCGGCCATTGCCCAGAATAGCAACAAGAACACTGAGCGTGCTGAGACGGAGGAAGGAGCATCAGCCACTCGGTCTTGGAAGGGTTGAGTCTGAGCCTATTTCTCCCCAACCAGACCCGCACGGCCTCCAGGCAGCAAGACATCACATCAAGGGCATCGTTGGGGTGGTCTGGGGTGGAGATGTACAGCTATGCAGTCGTTGTTGACTGCGATTCAGGAGACTATGCTCATGATGCAAGAGAAGATGTCGAGTAACCATATAGAGCTGAAGACGGACATCAGAGCCATTGATCAAAAAATGAATGACATACAAGAGGCAATACATATCAATGAACAAAAGATAAAAAAGATGGAAACTAAAATTGAGCAAAATTAAAGAAACCTAGATACAGTTGACCAGAAGTTAATGGCACAGAACAGGGAGCTTGAGGATTCAATCACTCAATTAGAGATGGACAGAGCCTCCTTCTATCTACGCTTTCAGAACATTGCTGAAGATAAGAAGATCTGGGCCAGGGTGATTTGCAGCGACAGGGTGTTGAGTGAGTGCTCGCTGCTCCTCAACACCTCTTAGCACCGCGTTTTGGGGATCCCCTTGGGGGACGCGGGACCTGGAGAGTCCTGCGGACAAAAGAGGAAGCCGGGCGAGCGGGAAAGTGGGGTGCGACCACCTCTCGCTGGACCAGGTGGCTCTGTCTATCCAACGCAGTGAGCCGGCCATTGATGGCGGGCGCGAAGCAGCAATAGCCAACAAAGACGGGAAGCTAAGAAGAAGATCGGAGGTGCTGTGGCAGATTTAAAGCCTTTTTTTCCGATACCTGAGATTGTGCGGTAGAGAGGGGATCGGTGGAGTCGGGAGAGGAGTGCTCGGAGCGGCGAGAGGCTGTGACGGAGAGGGTAGAGCAGTTTGTATTCCCGGCGACCCGTCAAGCCGAAGAGCGGACGAGAAAAACGGAGGGAGTGGATTGTGTTTGCAAAGACCCTCGGTGGGTGTGATGTGGTGAGAGAGTAAAGGAGAAAGGAAAGACCATCGGTGTGGCTGGCTTGTTGTTTTGCGAATGAGTGGAAGAAAGCTGGAGGAATACAGTGATTAGCTGTTTGAGGCTTCCAGCAAACAGGAAGTGCGCCCATTGATCGAGAAGAGAGGAACAGCAGAGGACGAATAAGAAGACGCTCTGGCAGAGATTACTACCATTGAGCTGTGTTGGAGCCCAGCAAAGTGAAAAACTGAAAACTTTTTACTTTTACTCTATAACCCCATAAATACTATAAAACAATATATCTATATTCACATATATATTTTCCCTTATCCTCCTTTTGAGTATCTTTATATTTATCATTAATTAGATTTGTTGATTGTTGATTGTTAAGAATATAGAACATAGACATCTTATAGATATATATTAAAAAAAATTAGGTTTGATTATATACAAGAACTTAGATTTCTATAATTATCATTAATTAGACTTCTTGATTGTTAAGAATATAGAACATAGATATCTTATAGATACAAAAAAAAAAGGGTTTGATTATATATAAGAACTTGGATTTGTATTTTACCAATTAATTTATTATATAGTATTTTATATTTATAGTAATCTATTTATATCCAACTTTTATTAAGATCTGAATCTAGAATTTATTAACTCATTAATTTATCATTGTTAACTCATATAATTTAGAATATTTATTTGTACTGGTAGCATTTAGCAATTTATCTATATCAATACTTTTTATCAAGATTTGAACTTAGAATTTATTAATTTAGAATAATTATTTGTACTGGTAGCTTTTAACAATTTATTTATATCAATACTCTTTATCTAGATTTGAACTTAGATTTTATTAAGTGATTAACTGACTAGTATTGATATTATTGCCTAATCTATTTAGAGGAGAATTATATAATTATATAATTAGTGATTGTTAACCGTGGGAAATATCAATCATCCTACTATAGTAACTTAGAAATTTAGAAACCTAGTATTAATTGGAATTTATTGAGAGTGTAGAGAGGACCAATAAAGGAGCGAAATAAGGACCTAAGAAAGCTCCTCAGAGAAAACGTGGCAAGTGCCACTGGATGAGAATTTGGAGAAAGATAGAGGAGATAATAAGAGATCAAAAATCGGTTTTGAAAGAAATGGCAAGTTTGACTTCTACAATTGCAAAAACCGGTAAAAAAGCGCCATCTATACCCACCTTAGCGATGTCTTCCCCAGCCACCCAGAAATCAGTGGAAGGTCTTCAGAAATCAGACAGACCCCCTGTAACTCCTACATTGCAAACGGTACAAGCATCTCTTCAGTCAATTCAAGAAACAATGCTTGCGATGCAAGAAAAACTCTTGAATAGTCACTCTGAATTAAAATCAGACATCCACGCTCTCAATTTCAAAATGAATGAGATCCAAACTGCTATTGCCAGTAACGAAAATAGAATCCAAAAAGCAGAACAAAGAATTGAAAAAAACGAGAAAAAACTGGATACAGTGGACCAAACTTTGTTGGCACAAAACAAAGAAACAGAAGACGCCCTGATCCAACTTGAGATGGACAAGGCCTCGTTTTACTTGCGATTCCAAAACATTTTGGAAGATAAAGATGAGGATCTAGGAGATAAGATGGCTGAGTTGATTGCAGAGACTCTGCAGCAAGATAAGCAGGAAACAATCCGTGAGATTGACGAGGTGTACAGAGTTCAGACGAACTACGTAAGAAGAAATAGACTTCCCAGAGAGGTCCATGTGCGCTTCGCTAGAAAAAAAGTTAGGGATATCATGTACAACATAGCCCGGGAGGAAAAAATTACGTATGGGGGAAAAGAAATTAATATTTTGAAACAAATTCCGAGAAGAGTGAGGGAAAGGAGAAAAAACTATAGATTCTTGACAAATCAGTTAAACAGGAGAAGTATAATCTTTAGGTGGCTTCTGCCAGAAGGAATGCTAATTTCCTGGCAAGGGAGGAAAATTAGAATTGACTGTTTAAGTGATGCTCAAGACTTCCTAGATCAACTAAGGGGAGGAGAAGAGGAACAAACCAGTAAGGAGGAAAACGAGATAGCAAACACGGAAGAAGAGACATCGCAAGAACAAATTACTAGGGAGGATATAGAAGAGGAGAAGAAAAAGGAGGACACAGAGGAAAAAGGGAAAAAATCTAGACCAGTGAGAGCAGTAACTTTAAAAGGTAAATAAGAACAAGAGACTAGAAACCAACTACAGGAATGTACGATACTAAGATCATATCGGTGAATGTGAACGGCTTAAATGATTACAAAAAAAGAAGGATAATATTGTCGAAATTGGTGAAACAAAATCCCGATATTATCTGCATTCAAGAGGTCCATATAAAAAAAGACGAAGCTGACCATTTAAATTATTGTAAATTTGGTAAAGTATTTTCTTCACTAGCCGAGAAAAGAAAAAGGGGGGTCGCTATCTATGTTAAGAAAGGAATAGAGGCAGAATGTAAATATAAAGATAGAAAAGGGAGAATACTTATAGTTGAAATAACAAGAGGTAACTCTAGGGTGCTATTAGTAGGGGTTTATGCCCCGAATAAAAAACAAGGGAATTTTTACAGGAAACTGCATGAACAGCTGGCAAATTGGGCACATCTTGAAATATGTATGCTAGGGGATTTTAATGGAATTGTGGATCCAAAGTATGATTATAAGTGTGATATAACTAAAAAGAATAAAAGATCTCCCTTACCAAAGACCTTTTTTGACCTGGTGGATGAGATAAATTTAATCGACATGTGGCGTACTTTACACCCCCAGGATAGTCAATTTACATTTTATTCAATCCCACAGAACTCCTGGTCCAGAATTGATATGGTTTGGGTTACCAGAAAATTGGCTATAGAAATTAAAAAAGTTAACATGAGCACCAATACTTGGGCAGATCATAAGCTCCTCGAAATTAGCTGGTTCCATGACATTAAGAAAACACAACAGAGATGGAGCTTAAGAACCAATCTCCTAAATGAAAAAGAGTTCACACTTAAATTGAATGAAGAAGTCAAACGCTTCTTCCTAGAAAACGGGAATCGAGAGACAGCCAAAGAAATTGTGTGGGATACTATGAAGGCCTATGTGAGAGGAGTAGCCATCTCATATACTGCCTTTAAAAATAAGGAAAAAAGAAAGATCAGAGAAGAACTCACCCAAAAACTATTACAAACTGAAGATGAACTCCAGCAACGACCGGGAGATGAGGCGACGAAACAACAATGGTTGATGATGAGACATAGAATAAATCTACTGGACCAGGAGGAGATGGCTCAAAAAATAAAAAGATTCAAGCACTATTGTTTTGAGAATGCTAACAAGTCGGGGAGATGGTTGGCGTACAAATTAAAAAAAGAGAAGGAAAAAAACCAAATATTAGTTTTAGAAGACCCACAGGGCATCTTGTTGACGAAGGAAGAAGACAAATTAGAAAGCATAAGAAAATTTTATGAATGTCTATACAAAAACGAAGGAATTGAGTTAAACAAGGTAGAACAGTATTTGTTGGAAGCCAATTTACCTCAAATCTCCGAAGAAGAAAAGGAAATGTTAAATGAAAAGATCACCAGAGGAGCTAAGAACTGCCCTATCCAAAATAAAGAAGAATAAAACCCCAGGCCCTGATGGTCTCCCCGGGGAACTATATCAAAAATTTGATGATGTCCTGAAATTAGAACTGTTAGAAATTCTAAATGATGCTATTGCTGGCACAAAAATTCCAGACTCTTGGAGGGAAGCGTATTTGACGCTCATTCTGAAAGAAGGTGCCGACCGGAAGCAGATATCCAACTACAGACCCATCTCATTGCTGAATGCAGATTACAAATTATTTATGAATATAATGGCGGAGAGGCTCAAGAAAATTCTAAATCGATGGATACATAAGGATCAAAATGGTTTTCTCCCAGGGAGACAGATTAGAGATAATTTGAGAACAGTCCTAAATACTATAGAATACTACGAACAACACCCTGAAAAACAGCTGGCCTTAATGTTTGTCGATGCCCAAAAGGCATTCGACAATTTAAATTGGACTTTCATGATAAACCAAATAGATCTAATGGGATTCGGGACCAACTTTAGGAGGATGATAGAGAATATTTACCAAAATCAGAGGGCAAAAATACTAGTGAATGGAGACAGAACTCAGGCATTTCAGATTCAAAGAGGAGTCAGGCAGGGATGTCCCCTATCTCCCTTACTTTATATCCTGGCACTAGAGGTCCTACTTAGAAAGATTAGAGCCAATAAAGATATTAAAGGCTTAAAGATTAGGAACGAAACATTTAAAACCCAAGCTTTTGCGGACGACGTTGCCCTCATAATAGAAGACCCATTAGAAACTGGTTTAAAATTAATGCAGGAAGTACAGGACTATGGAGAAGTTGCGGGCCTTAAACTTAATAAGAATAAAACTAAAATAATTGTGAAAAACATGACAAACCTACAAATGAAAGAATTAGAAGATCTATTAGGCCTCCAGGCAGTAAAGAAAACAAAATATCTGGGAATATGGATTACCGCGAGACTCTCTTCATTAAAAGATGACAACTATATCCCCTTATTACAGAAAATTTATCAAGACCTTGATAGGTGGAGGAGGCTCAAATTGTCCCTGATTGGTAAAATTGCAGCAATCAAAATGAACATCTTACCTAAAATTCTATTTCTATTCCAAAATATACCGATATCACTAGACAAAAAATTCTTTCTGGATTTAAATAAACATATCAGGAACTTTCTATGGGAGGGCAAGAAATTGAGGATCTCTCTTAAGACACTTCAAGGGAAAAGAAATTTGGGAGGGTTCGGGCTCCCTGACTGGGAATTATATCAAAAGGCGGCAAAAATAATTTGGATAAAGGAGTGGATTAAGCTACAAGATGGGAGAATTCTGACACTAGAAGGACACGATCTCCGTGAAGGATGGCATGCTTACCTCTGGGATACAAAGGATAGGAGGAAAACTTATTTTCATAAACATAAAATTAGGGAGACACTGATTCGTACGTGGGTGGAAATCAGACAGAGGATTTATACCAAGGTTCCTAGCTGGTTGTCGATTATGGAAGCTTTAGCGGCCCCAAATAGGAAAGGAAATTATAAATTGGGCACATATAAGGACATCTTGGATGAAGAAGGGAAGCTCAAACCTTTGGAAGTATTGAGGGACCAGGGGTTCAACCTGGATTGGTGGAACTATCTCCAGATAAATTCTAGATTTCAAAAAGATAGAGATAAATGTGGTATTGAAATGAAATATGGATATTTTGATAAAATTATTTGGGGAACAGATAAGAAAATGCTGTCGAAAATCTACAATTTTTTATTAGATGAGGATAGAGCAGAGACCATAGCTAAAAATCAGTTACGCATTTGGGAAAAAAACTTAGGATACAGTCTTAATTTCAATGATTGGGAGATAGCTTGGAACAGGAATTATAAAATAACGAAATCGGCAACATTCAGAGAAAATCACTACAAAATGTTGCATAGGTGGTACCTAGCCCCGGACAGGCTGGCGAAAATATTCCCAAACCTCTCTGCTACATGTTGGAAATGTGGAAAAACGGTCGGCACCTTTTATCATCTTTGGTGGACTTGTCCTGAGACCAAAAAGTTTTGGTTAAAGATTCGACTCTGGCTCTCTGAAATAATGGGACAGGAGATAGTCCTGGCCCCGGAATCCTTTCTCTTAGGTATGACCGAAGATGGTCTCAACAATAACAAAACCCAACTTGTAATTCAAATCACAACCGCGGCTAGACTAGCTTTTGCGAAACTCTGGAAAAATAAATCTACGCCCTCAGAGGAAATATTAATAAATAAAATTCTAGAGTGCGCAGAAATGGCTAAATTGACGAGCGAGTTAAAAAATGAGGAGAATTCTAAATTTCATGAAGTATGGGGAAATTGGTATAACTGGTTGAAGAACAAGATAAAAGTATGATAATAGGTTATGATTTGTTAGGCACTAGAATTGGATTTAATTGTATAGAACTGTATAGAATTGTATAGTATATTGTATAGTTATGGATGGAATCCATCCAACGTTTGATTCACCAATTGTGTAAACACTGTACCTCGGATCAAGATAGAGATTGTATATTTTCTTTTTAATTTTGGAAAATTCAATAAAGTATTTTAAAAAAAAAAAAAAGAAGATCTGGGCCAAGTGATGGCTGAATTAATAGCCGAGGTTCTGCAACAAGACAAACACGATATAATAAAAGAATTGGACGAGGTATATAGCGTGCAGACTAATTACGCCAGAAGAAACAAATTGCCCAGAGAAGTACACATTAGATTTGCACGGAAAAAAGTTAAAGACATCTTTTATAGCATGGTGAGAGAAGAACCGGTGATGTATAAAGGAAAGGAGGTGATAGTATTAAAGCAAGTCCCAAGGAGAGTGAGGGAATCAAGAAGAGACTATAGATTTCTGGCCATTCAGTTGAATAAGAGGAATATCCTCTTTAGATGGATATTGCTGGAAGGCAAGCTGATTACATGGCAGGGAAAGAAAATCAAAATAGACAGCCTCGTAATAGCTCAAGACTTTTTAGATCAGCTGAGAGGGACAGAGGAAGATCAAAGCAGCAAGGAGGATATGGAAGCAATAACACGGGAAGAGGAAACTATCCAACAGAGGAGATCCAAAGAAGGAACCCAGAGGAGAAGGAGACAGAGGACAAGGAAAGCAAGGAGACAAAGAAGAAGCAAAGACCGCAAAGAACTACACGCGCAAACAAAAACTAAGACAACACAAAGGCTATAAGATATGGAAGATTGGGCTTCCAGTGGCTCCGCGAAACGCTGACGGAGCTCCTTTTAGGAGTTCCAGCCCCATGACTCCGTATAGCCGCTAGAACAGCGAAAATCAGCTGTCTAGTGGCTTTAAAACTCTCCCCCAGGGAAAAGGGGGAGAGAAGAGCAGAAGGGTCTGGGTAGAGCTCCCCTAGACCCCCAGGCTTTTTTTCTTTTAAGCCTGGGGTTTGCAGGGTGAGAGCTCCCTGAAAGCCCTTCAAAGCTCTGGAGCCGGGACGAGTCTGCTTAAAAATAAGCAGACCGAAGCGTCGCAACCACACCAGCAAAGCAACTAGAAAGATTATAAAGAATTTGAATTTTGGATTTTGAATGCTGGCAGAGTTAATCCAGGAGACTACAAATGCAAGTATTGTATGTTAACTCCGTTTAAAAAGGGAAAGATGGCACCTTCACTTATAAGTGAAAGTCCTTGTTAACAACAGTAACATTGTTAAAGCTATCGGGTTACTTAAGAAAAAGATTTAAAGTGGAAGTGGAATGGAAAAGACTGTGGTAACTTACATCCCTAACTTGCTTGGAAATAATTTGAGTTAATGACCTGATAGCCGAATTAATACAAATATATAGAGACAATTGAAAAATGGCTGAAATTAAAGATGGATTATATGAGTCAGAAACTTACAAGTAGTGACTGCGAAGGACTTAAAAGACTTTTTAAAATCTTTTACTGCTGAGATAAGACAGATAATTAAAAGAACTATTCAAGATTTTAAATTGGGGAATAATAATGACTTGCTGGCTGGAAAAGAGGAAGAAATTAATCAGGACAATGTGCCTTTGGAGGACAAAAGAGACATTGTTGGGGCTAAAATGGAGGTTATTATACCGAAATCACAGGTTCTGGAGGAGGCTTCCATTCAATTAACTGAGAAACAGCAAGAAGACTCTTTACTGCAGGTTGATAAATATTTTGATAAGTTTTGGCTCTACAGACAGAATCAATATATAAGGAACGAACTGATGGATTACAAATGCAGGAAGAGTCGAAATGGGGGCTTCAAACTAAAGGAAACAACCCCAAGAAGAGAACAAATTCCTAAGACATACCAACTACAATTTCAAACCCAAAATTTTTTGAAAATAAAAGCAGGGGGAGGAGTAATGCTGAAGAAGAAAGTATTATTGAAGAAGGACTGGAAAAAATATAGAAAGAAAGAAAGACTGGTTATATTTTGGAGACTGTCTCATGATGTTAAAAGATTTAATTAAAGTTGGAGCAGGGGGAGGAGTAATGCTGAAGAAGAAAGTATTATTGAAGAAGGACTGGGGAAAAATATAGAAAGAAAGAAAGACTGGTCATATTTTGGAGATTGTCTCATGATGTTAAAAGATTTAATTAAAGTTGGATAACTTCTGAATTTTATGGTAGCTTTAAAGTATTGAAGTCTAAAGGTGGATAACTTAAAATTTCATGGATAACTTTTTGAAAGTTTTGAAACTTATATTTTGGAGAATGTTCTGTATTAAGAGATTTTAAAATGTTTAAAATAAGATCATGTTTTTTTTTTTTTTTACAAATGTGAAATGTGATAAGAGAATTTATAAAAGGAAGGTTGAAGTATAATTTTTAAAAGGGGAGTTAACAAGTGTGAGAGAGTTTTGAATTCTGTAATAGTTAGCATATATTATCTTATGTTTGTTAAATGCTATATCCTGTTTTTGCTCTGGGAAGTCGGGGGGGAATTGGGGAGGGGGGTTGGGTGGGGATAAAATGATGCATGATAATTGATTGTGTAATGTTTGGTTGTTTGAATATAAAAAATAAAAAACTTTTTGTTTTAAAAAAAAAGATATGGAAGATTGGAAATTAACTTCGATTAATGTCAATGGTCTGAATGACAATAAAAAGAGGAAACAATTCTTTATAAAATTAGCCAAACAAAATGCTGATATAATATGCCTCCAGGAGGTGCATATAAAAAAAGAAGACGAAAAGTACCTAGAGTACAAGAAACTTGGAAAAATTTTTACTTCCTTAGCTGGAAAAAAAAAGAGGGGCGTGGCATTGTATATCAAGAAGGAAATTGTAGCAGAACTAAAATACACTGATTCCAAGGGCAGGATACTAGCAGTGGAAATAAAGAGAGGAAATCTTCCAGTATTATTAATAGCCATCTATGCCCCGAATAAAAATCTGGGGGAATTTTACAAAAAGTTAGATGAAAAAATAAGTAATATGGACTATAGTAATATCTGCATAATTTGAGATTTTAATGGGGTAATGGACTCGGATAAAGACCACAAAAGTACCAATGACCAAATGAAAAAAAGAAAAAAATTACCAAAACCCTTTTTTGATTTAGTAGTCGAATTAAATCTTGTAGATATTTGGCGAACCTTACATCCAAATAAGAAACAATACACCTACTATTCTAGCCCTAAAAAATCGTGGTCAAGAATAGATATGATGTGGGTAAGCAGGAATATGGGGATGGAAATCATGTCCGCAGAAATCACACCCAATGTATGGGCTGACCACAACCCGCTAGAAATTAGATGGAAAAGCCTATATAGGAGAAGAAATAAGAGATGGAGGTTAAATATACAATTCCTGAGGGATAAGCAAAACATTGGGAAAATAAAGGGAGAATTAAAATCATTTTTTGAAGAAAATGAAAAGGAGCCAACAGCGCGAGGAATAATATGGGATACAATGAAGGCGTTTTTGAGAGGTCTAGCAATATCATATGGTTCATACAAAAACAAAGAAAAAAGAAAAATACAGAAGGAATTGTTGGAAGAATTAGGGAATGCTGAGAAGAATGTACAGCAAAACCCAGGAGATGAGGCAGCTAAAGAAAATTGGATGATTATATGACACAGACTAAATATTCTAGACCAGGAAGAATTGATATATAAGATAAAACGAACCAAACAATACTATTTCGAAAATGCAAATAAACTGGGCAGGTGGTTGTCCTATAGGCTAAAAAAAGAAAACGAGAAAGGGACCATCTACCAGCTGGAAGATTCAGAGGGACGTATTGTGAATAAAGAAGAAGATAAACTTGAGATCGCCCGAGAGTATTATGCCACCTTATATAAAGAGGAAGAAATCCCAAAGGAAAAAGTGGACCAATACTTGTCGGAAGAAAAACTTCCATTGGTTGGAGAGGACGAAAGAGAAATGCTTAACAAGGAAATTACAATGACGGAACTGAAGATGGCAATATCCAAACTTAAAAACAATAAGTCACCAGGCCCAGATGGATTCCCAGGAGAATTATACAAAAACCCAGACTTAGAGGAAATACTCCTACCAAAGTTGTTGGAAATTTGCAATGAGGCCTTGATAAGATCAAAAATTCCAGAATCGTGGAGGGAGGCATACATTACACTCATACAGAAAGAAGGTGCGGATTCAAAATTGATAAAAAATTACAGACCTATCTCCCTCTTAAATACAGACTACAAAATTTATATGAGTGTTATGGCAGGAAGATTAAAGACAATTTTAAATAATTCGATACACAGTGACCAAAATGGATTCCTCCCTGGAAGGCAGATAAGGAATAACACGAGGGTGGTAATAGATATACTTGATTATTATGAGGAGCACCCGAACAAAGAAATAGCATTGGCCTTCTTGGATGCCCAGAAGGCGTTTGATAACCTGAATTGGGAGTTTATAATTCAGCAAATTAAAAAGATGAAATTCGGACCAAACTTTGAAAATATGATAACTACAATTTACGAAAAACAAAGAGCTAATATCCTATTAAATGGAGAACTAACAAAAACTTTCCAAATTAGAAAGGGTGTAAGACAAGGATGCCCTCTATCACCTCTTTTGTTTATACTAGCCCTAGAAGTTTTATTAAAAAGGATTAGAAATAATAACGAAATTAAGGGACTGAACATTAGAAAGGAGACATACAAGACTCAGGCATTTGCTGATGGCGTAACCCTAATCATGGAGGAACCATTGGAAACAGGTGTAAAAATATTGGAAGAATTAGGCAAGTACGGAGATGTATCTGGATTTAAATTGAACAAAAGAAAGACTAAATTGCTAACCAAAAATATGGCTGAGGATCAAAAGAAAGCACTTGAAGAATTGCTAGGGCTTCAGATAGTTAAGAAAGTAAAATATTTGGGAGTGTGGATATCGGCATAATTATATTGTTTCTTTTCCATATTTATTTCTCTTCATACATCCTGTAAACATAGTTCTTGCATCATTTCATGGAATGTATCTCGTAGAGTTCTTTTCTTTGTCTTATTTTTCTTATTGCTTTTATAATCTTTTTTGATATCCATAATTGCATTAAAATCTCCAATTAAACTTCCGGTTGCCGATTCGTGGCGATACGGTGGAAAGAGGGCGATCTCTACTTTCCAACCCCAGATTTCTTCATGTTTTGGGGGACCCTAAGGGGCGCAAAAGCTTGAAGAGCGTTGCGAACAAGAGAGGGAGTCAGGCGAGCGGAAAAGTGCGGGGCGAGTGCTCCCTACTCGACCAGACGCCTCTGTTGATCCCAGCACGATTGTGTTTGTCATCTTAATGACGGACCCGAGGCTGCGATAAGCCGACAAAGAGCCGGGGAGCGAAGAAGATCAGTGGAGGCTGTGCCAGGAGTGGAGATTTTTTCCCTGATCACCATAGAAATATAGAATATCATAGTAGTGAGATCAGTCCTGTCGGGAGAGAGAACTCACGGAAGGAAATTGAGCAGCAACTGGATGGAAGGAGAACAATTTGACAAGCTGAACTGACAGGTTGGCACGGGAGAATAATAAAATTGCTTTGCTACAGTGGAAGCACGAAGAGAAAAACCGGTGGTGTGCTGTGAGCAAAAATAAAGTGGAAGAAGCGCAGCTGTGTCGGAGAGACTGATGGAGACCCAGGTCGGGACGGAAAAGGAAGGAAGCAGGAAACACAGCCATTACAAAGAGTAATTCAGAGGAAGAGGAGCGACTAACTGATCTGAGAAAGGCACACCAAGCATATATTCGAACAAACGGGACCAATTGGAGCAATTGTTGAATCAGGGTGGAGAAGCAGAGCGAGGTGAGAAGGACCTTTGAGAGTATCCAAACTTAAAAGGATTGGAACTAAATTTGGATCAATAAACGGAAATTGTGTTAAAAAGTCACTAAAGAACATTGGAAAATAAAATAACAACAACAAACTTTAACTCAATAAAGTGAAAGAACTCTGGATCTGCTCCCTGGAACATAACTATTAAGATAAAGTATTCTTCTATCTTACTACCATATTGTGATCCCCCTCCCCCCCTTTTTTTCTTTTTTCTTTTACTTTTTTTTAACTTGTTGAATGAGTAAGTAATTAAGTTGGACGTATTTGTGACATAAGTTAATGATTAATTATTATTTAACTAGCAATAAGTAGATAATGACTATATATTTTAATAGATGAATAACTGAATAGTAATTGAAATTTAGATTTAATAATTGATTAATTTATTTTTCACATATTTATATATATATATATATATATATATATATATATATATATATATATATATATATATATATATATATATATATATATATATATATATATATATATTTCATTGTATAAGAAATCCAAGATTTTTGGCAAGACCATTTGAACCAACTAATTAATTATAAGTTAAGCAGATCAATTGAATATCTAGACCCAGACATTGATTAATATATACTAATTAATTCACTGTTCATATATTTGAATATAGATATTATTGTATAGAAATTGGAGATTCTTTGATAAGACTATAAGCCAGTCTTTGAATGTGAGCTCATCTCTCCGTAGGGAAAACAAAGCATAAGAAACACAAGAAATACAAGTGAAAAATAAGGCATAGAATTATAGACATAGGTTCCCTCTGGGCACAACCAAGGTCTCTCTTAAGATTATAAGGCAACAGATAAGGAGAATAAGGAAAAGTAAAATAGACAACACTAGTGGATGACAGTTTGGAGAAACATAAATAGAATTGTGAGAGACCAAAAGAGGATCCTGAAAGAAATGACAAGCCTTTCCACACAGTTTTAAAAACAGGAAAAAAAACCACCTCAAACCCCACAATTACCATGGCCTCACCTGCAACCCAAAGATCGACAGAAGGACTATCGAAGACTGAAAAATCTGTGGTAATCCCAACAATGCAGGCCATGCAATCTACATTAACGTTAATACAAGAAACAACGATGAAAATGCAGGAGAAAATGTCCAGCAATCATGATGAACTTAAAACAGACATTCAATCTCTGGACTGTAAAATGAATGACATACAAGAGTCTATACAAAAAAATGAACAAAAAAATAAAGAATGTAGAAACCAAGGTGGAACAAAATGAAAAAAAGCTTAAATTGGTAGATCAAAAATTGATGGCCCAAAACAGAGAACTTGAGGACTCAATCATTCAGCTGGAGATGGACTTTCTTTTCTTTTTTTAATTTTTTTAAATTTTATCTTATACATCCAACAAACAGTAAATCTATAGCGGTCTACATCACAACGCGAGAAGGAAATAAACTTGTCCCATTACATATATAGGATAATGTACAAAAGTCTATTACATATACCAATTGACATGCTTATCCAATATCTCTATTTATAGCTCGATTTGACATCCAATTATACCATTGACTCCAAGATATATAGTAATCTGTGTCCCCCCCGTCCTTTCAGTAACATAGTAAGTCGATCTGATTCCGCACAATTCATTATTTTCTGAATTACTACTTGTTCAGGTGGGCTAACATCCATCTTCCAGTATTGGGCCCATGCCAATCTTGCAGCTGTTGTTATATGCAGCAGCAGGTACCATGCCGTGCTATTAATATTTTCGGGTCTTATCCCTAATAAAAATACCTCAGGACGCAATTGTATATGTTGCCCCAACATTTCATTGAGCCACTTCAGAATATTCTTCCAAAATTTCATTGCCTCTCGGCAGGTCCACCATTGGTGGAAATATGTGCCTTCTTTAACGCCACATTTCCAACAGACTGAGGGTGTTCCAGGGAACATTTTTGCGAGTCTGGCCGGTGGTAAATGCCATCGATATGCCATTTTATATATATTTTCTTTATATCCTATTGACCGGGTTAATTTCATATTCTTAGTCCAAATTTCGCTCCACCTCTCAGGCTCTATTGAATAACCTAAATTCTTCTCCCAGGCATGAACCGAATTCTTCGCACCTTCCTCACCTACCTCCATAGCCATAAAGAATTTATAACATTTAGATAACACCTTTTCATCCACCTCCAATAATATTCTATCCAAAATCTGCACCTCTCGGCTAATCCCAAATCTCTGTCTATCTCTCATATACTTACTGCTAATTTGCATGTACATCCACCAATCTAGGTTCACTCCTTGTTCCTGAAGTAACAATTTAGTTTTTAACTTCCCATTCATATCTAATATTTCTTTGTAAATCAATTTTTTCTCTGGATTATACAGACTCGGATAGATCACAGCTTCCACAGGTGAAACCCAGAGTGGTACCTTATTATAATATGTTTTCCTAATTTCCATCCAACTCTCAATCAGGACTCCTCGCACGTGATGTTTTGTAAAATATGCTGAAGGTTTGCCTCTCTCCCACCATAGGTGGGCATGCCACCCCTGTTGGAGATCATGACCTTCGATTGCTAACAGGCGTCTCCTTTGTAGTGTAATCCAGTCACGGATCCAAACCAAAACCGCCGAATTATAGTAATACTTCCAATTTGGGACCCCCAACCTGCCTTGTTCTTTCGGTTTCTGCATTGTTTTCAACTTAATTCGAGGCTTCTTGCCCTGCCAAATAAATCTATTTGTAGCCCTGTCCAGGTTCCTAAAAAAGGTTTTATCTAGTCTAACTGGGGCTGTTTGAAAGAGAAATACCATTCTGGGCACTACGTGGGTCTTAATTAAGGCTATCCATCCCATTAATGACAATTGTATCTTGCCCTATTTCTCCAAATCTTTATCTAGTTGCTCAGTTAATTTTAGATAGTTATCCGCCTTTATTGAGGAGCATCTATCAGACAGCCAAATCCCTAAATATTTGACTTTACAAACTACCTGGAGGCCCAAAGTGTTTTGTAATTCTAATTTTTGTATTTCCGTCATGTTTTTAACTATAATATTTGTTTTTTTCCTATTTATTTGTAATCCAGCCACCTCACCAAATTTCTGTATTATGTCAATAAGTCGCCCTCCAGAGGTTAATGGCTCTTCCAGAACAAAGACCGGGCGGCTTTCTAGCTGCGATTTCAGAATGTAATGGAAGGCAAAGAGGAAGATTTGGGACAAGTAATGGCGGAGATGATTGCTGAGGCCCTACAAAGGGATAAGCAAAAGATAATAAAAGAGCTAGACGAGGTGTACCGGGTACAGACAAACTACGCCAGAAGACATAAGCTGCCAAGGGAGGTCCACATTAGGTTCGCTAGGAAAAAAGTACGAGATATATTGTACAATATAACAAGGGAAGAACCGATGATCTATAAGGGGAAGGAGGTGATAACATTGAAGCAAGTCCCTAGGAGAGTGAGGGAATTGCAAAGAGACTATCGTTTTCTAGCCATGCAATTAAATAAAAGAAACATCTTGTTTAGATGGATTTTGCCAGAAGGCATGCTAATCACGTGGCTAGGGGAAAAAATCAAGATTGACAGTCTAGTAACTGCACAAGACTTCCTAGATCAATTAGAACAGAACAGAGCAGCAAGGAAGAAACTGAAATGGCAGCCCAAGAAGAGGAAACCCCCCACCAATGAGACTCTAAGGAAGGATCTCTGGATAAGAAGGAAATAGAAGAAAAAGAGAGCAAGGACACAAAAGGAAGAAACCAAGAACCCAAAGAGCCACAAGAGCAAACAAAAACTAACTCCGTCTAGGGAAATCAGAAATGGAAGATTGGAAATTAATATCGATAAAAGTTAATGGACTGAATGAGAGTAGAAAGAGGAGACAGATATTCACAAAACTAGCCAAACAAAATGTCGACATTATATGCCTCCAGGAAGTTCACATACAAAAACAGGATGAACAATATCTAGAATATAACAAGTTAGGGAAAACCTTCACAGCATTAGCGGAAAAAAAGAAGAGGGGGTAGCAATATATATTAAAGGAGGGATTGTCGCGGAACAAAAGTATGCTGACTCCAAGGGAAGAACATTAATGATAGAAATAAAAAGGGGAAATTCACAAATATTATTGGTAGCCATCTATGCTCCAAACAAAAATCAGGGAGAATATTACAAAAAATTGCATGAACGAATATGTAAAATGGAATACAACAATATCTGCATAGTAGGTGACTTCAATGGGATAATAGATATAGATAAAGATTATAAGGAGCCTGGTGGCGCAGCAGACTAATAGCCTGTTATTATCATTCAGCTGCCTGCAATTACTGCTAGTTCGAATCTCCCCAGGCTCAAGGTTGACTCAGCCTTCCATCCTTTCTAAGGTAGGTAAATTGAGGACCCAGTTTGTGGAGGCAATAAGCTGACTTTGTATAAATATACAAAAGTATGAAGGCTATTGCTTAACGCATTGTAAGCCGCCCTGAGTCTCCGGAGAAGGGCGGCATATAAATCAAATTAAAAAAAAAAAAAAAAAGAGCGGCAAAGACAATAAAAAAAAAAAAAAAGAGACAAGCTACCCAAAACTTTTTTTGACTTGATAGAGGAATTAAATTTAATAGATATATGGAGGACCCTACATCCAAATGAGAGAAAATACACCTTCTATTCAAATCCCCAAATATCATGGTCTAGAATAGATATGGTGTGGGTTAGCAAAAAATTAGGATTGGAAATCGAGTCAGCAGAAATTACCCCCAACATATGGGCGGATCACAACCCCCTAGAAGTAAAATGGAAGACCCCACGAAGAAAAAAGTGTAGGAGATGGAGACTAAATACACAAATCTTAAGAGAAAAGGAATACATAGAAAGAATAACGAGAGAACTGAAATTGTTCTTTAAAGAAAATGAAAATCAAGAAACATCCCGAACAAACCTGGAGCCCTGGTGGCGCAGCAGACTAAAGCACTGTTATTAACACCAGCTGCCTGCAATTACTGCAAGTTCAAATCTCACCAGGCTCAAGGTTGACTCAGCCTTCCATCCTTTCTAAGGTAGGTAAAATGAGGACCCGGATTGTGGGGGCAATAAGCTGACTTTGTATAAATATACAAAAGTATGAAGGCTATTGCTTAACGCATTGTAAGCCGCCCTGAGTCTCCGGAGAAGGGCGGCATATAAATCAAATTTAAAAAAAAAACCTATGGGACACAATGAAAGCATATTTAAGAAGGTTAACAATAACATATAATGCACATAAGAATAAAGAAAAATGGAAGGCACAAAAAACCCTCCAGAAAGAAATTGGCGATATGGAAAAGAAATTACAGCAAAACCCAGGAGATAAGGCGACGAAAGAAAACTGGACAGTGTTGAAGCATAAAATGAATATATTAGACCAGGAAGAATTGGCAAATAAAATTAGACAATCTAAGCAATACTATTTTGAAAACGCAAATAAGATGGGCAGGTGGCTGGCCTACAAGTTAAAGAAAGAAAACAAAAAAAGGATTATCCAACAATTGGAGGATACGAAGGGGATTTTACAAAATAAAGAAGATAAGCTTGAAATTGCCCAAAAATATTACACAGAACTCTACAAAGAGGAAGAGGTCGCAAGAGAAAAGATTGAACAATACTTAATGGAGGAAGAACCTCCATTGGTAGGAGAGGAGGAGAGGGAAGGGCTGAACAAAGAAGTCACGATGGAAGAATTAAGGGCGGCAATCTCAAAATTAAAAAACAATAAATCACCAGGCCCGGATGGTCTCCCAGGAGAAATATATAAAAAATTAGATGAAATATTAATACCCAAATTACTGGAGATATGCAATGAGGCTTTATTAGAAGCCAAAATACCTGATTCGTGGAGGGAAGCATATAGTATATTACATTACTATCAAAAGAAGGTACTGACCCAAAACAAATAAAAAATTATAGACCCATTTCCCTTCTAAATACAGACTATAAAATCTTCATGAATATAATGGCTGAAAGAATGAAAAGAATATTAAATGCTATGATACACACAAACCAGAATGGCTTTTTACCTGGCAGACAAAGTAAGAATAATATAAGAATAGTCCTAGATGTTTTAGAATACTATGAAGCCCACTCAGAAAAGCAAATGGCCTTAGTATTTTTGGATGCCCAAAAAGCATTCAATAACCTTAATTGGGAGTTTATGATCAAACAAATTAAAATAATGAAATTTGGAATGAACTTTGAGAGAATGATAGAGACAATTTACAATCAACAAAGGGCAAGAATAATAATAAACGGGGATATGACCAAAATGTTCCAAATCAAGAAAGGAGTAAGACAAGGGTGCCCATTATCACCATTATTATTCATTTTGACATTAGAAACCTTGCTAAACAGGATTAGGAACAATAGCGAAATAAAAGGCCTAAAGATCAGGAGAGAGGAATATAAGACACAGGCCTTTGCAGATGATGTAGTACTGATTATTGAGGAACCGCTAGAAATGGGCCAAAGGACCCTTGAGGAATTAGGAAGATATGGCGAGGTGTCTGGGTTTAAATTAAACAAAGGGAAAACTAAAATGCTGGTCAAAAATCTGACTGAATGGCAAAAGGAAGAATTAGAGAAGAAATTGGACTTACAAATTGTTAAAAAAAATTAAATACCTAGGAATTTGGATAACAGCAAGATGCTCAGCCCTGAAAGAAGACAATTATACACCCTTGATTAAGAAAATTAAACAAGATCTGGAAAAATGAGGGAAATTGCAACTATCAGTTCTGGGCAGGATAGCATCGATAAAGATGAATATCCTGCCCAAATTATTATTCTTATTTCAAAACATTCCAGTCACTTTAGATAAAAGATTCTTCATAGAGCTTAATAAAACTACCAGGAAATTCATCTGGGGTGACAAAAAACCAAGAGCCTTGGTAGCACAGTGGTCTAAGGCACCCTGTTATTAAACTGGTTATTAAGACCAGCTGCCTGCAATTACTGCAGGTTAAAATCTCGCCAAGGCTCAAGGTTGACTCAGCCTTCCATCCTTTCTAAGGTAGGTAAATTGAGGACCCAGTTGTGGGGGCAATAAGCTGACTTTGTATAAATATACAAAAGGATGAAGGCTATGGCTGAGCACATTGTAAGCCGCCCTGAGTCTCCGGAGAAGGGCGGCATATAAATCAAATTTAAAAAAAAAAACCAAACCCCCCCCCCCCCCAAGAATCTCACTTCGCTTACTACAGGATAATAGAGGTAGGGGAGGCTTTGGACTCCCAGTGTGGGAGATATATTACAAAGCGGCAAATTTAGTCTGGATAAGGGAATGGATCACTTTAACAAATAAAAGAATCTTAATTTTGGAAGGGCATGACCTACAAAGAGGATGGCATGCCTACTTATGGGACAAGAAAAGGAAAAAAAAAACATACTTTCACAGACATAAGATAAGAGACACGTTAATACAAACCTGGGAAGAAATAAGATACAAACAATATATGAAGGTTCCGAACTGGCTTTCAACAATGGAAGCTATGATATACCCTAACACACTAGAAATAGATAAAATGTTTAGATATAAAGAGCTCTTAGATAACCGAGGAAACCTCAAGACCAATCAGGAATTAGGAAAACAGGGCATCCATATTGACTGGTGGCCTTATTTGCAGATCAAATCCAGGCACCAAAAAGATAAGGAGGAATTTGGAATAGAGGTGGAAACAAATAGATTCGATAAGTTATTGATAGGCCCAGAAAAAAGAATACTAGCTAGATTATATAATTATTTATTAGAATACGATAGGGTAGAAGAGGTGGTAAAAGAACCGATGATTGCGTGGGCAAAAAACATCGGACACAATATAAATTTGGACGAGTGGGAGACAATCTGGAACAAAAATTATAAACTGACAAAAGCAGCTTCATTCAAGGAAAATCAATACAAAATGCTATATAGATGGCATTTAGCTCCCGCAAGACTAGCTAAAATATACCCAAACATAAGTCCCAAATGTTGGAAATGTGATCACCACCAGGGTACCTTCTTTCATATGTGGTGGTCATGCCCCGAAGCGATGAAGTATTGGAAAATAATCCAAAATTGGATACAGGAAGTAACTGAAGAAGAAATTGAATTGGCACCCGAAACATTTCTCCTGGGAGTACTAAAGAAGAAGTATGAGAAAAGGAAGAGATATCTAATTGTACATATTACTACAGCAGCAAGAATAACATACGCACAACATTGGAAAGGAAAGGGAACGCCACTGGAAGAACATACAATTCAGAAAATTTTAGAGTGTGCCGAGATGAGCAAACTGACGTTTGAGTTAAATGAGAAAGAGGAGTCGGAATACTATACGGTGTGGGAACTTTGGTATAAATGGATGGATAATCGAATAAAGAAGGGATAAGATATAGTGTAAATATTAGGATGAATAGGTAAATTAGGATGCACTATAGCAAAAGAATGAACTTGATCTGTATAGAAAATACCACTGTCTAACCGATTTTACTTGCAATGTACTGTAATGTAATTCAATAAAAATCATTTAAAAAATTATAATAAAATCTCCAATTAAACATATATTTTCATATTCTAATTCCCTTATTTTATTGTGTATCTTTCTGTAAAATTCACTTTGGTTGTCATTTGGTGCATATATTGAAGCCAATAATATTTGTTTTTGTTCTGTTTCTATCTCAATCATTAGAATTCTTCCCTCCTCGTCTGTGTATACTTGTTTCGATTTTAATCTTTCTTTGATATATAGTGCAATTCCTCTTTTTTTGTGCTAATGATACATAGAGTTTACCTATCCTTGGGTATTCTAGTAATTTACTGTACTGTTTCTTAATATGTACTTCCTGTAAATTTATAATATCCATATCCAATCTTTGTAATTTTGTAAGTATCTGAGTTCTTTTAGCTGGTGAATTTAGTTCGTTTATGTTTATTGAGACCATTTTACTTTCCTCCTCCATTTCCTTACTTATTTATTCATCGTTCTTAATCTCCTTGTATTTCTTGTTTCTCTTTGTATTTTTCCTCTTGCACCTTCTCTCTCTATTCCTTCTTTGTCCTGTTTTCTCTTTTCTTCTTGTTCCCCCTCGTTCTCCTCCGTTTGGTATTCCTCCTGGCTCCTGCTCTCAGCTTCTTCTCTGCTCATTTGCTCTTCTTCTATTGCAAAGTGGTGTTCAAAAAACTCTTGTGCTTTGTCCAATATATCTATTTTGAATTTTTTCTCCTGCTAGGAAACCAGGATACCTTCTGGTACCAGCCATCGGAACTTCACATTGTATCTATTTAATTGTGAAGTTAGGAACTGATAATTTCTTCTTTGATTTCTCACTCATCTCGGAATTTGTTTTAGTGTTATTATTTCCTTTCCTTTATATGATATAGATTCCTCCTTCATTCTTTTATATATTTCCTCCCTTATCACCTTTTTTGTAAATCTCACGTGAACTTCTTTCGGCAATTTGTGTCTATGTGCATAATTTGTATGAACTCTGTATACCTCATCAATATCCCTCCGTATATCCTGTTTGCCTTTCTGTAGTGCCTCCGCTAGTATTTCTGACATGGTCTCCCCTAAGTCTTCCTCTTTATTTTCCATAATATTTTGAAATCTTAGAAAGAAGGTCGCTTTCTCTATCTCCAAAAACACTATCGATTCTTCTAAGTCTCTATTGGCAAGCACACATTTCTGTTCCATTGTCTCCATTTTTTTTTGTCTACTTGTTCCATTTTTGTCTCTACTGTTTTAATTCTCTGTTCATTTTTAAGGATATTTTGCTGGATATTTTCTATTTTATCATCCATTATTTTAATATCTCCTTTCATTTCTCCCATGTCACATTTGAGTTCTTCATGATTTTTTTTTGTCTCTTCGTGGTTATTTGCTATTGCTTCCTGTGTTTTAGTCATTGCCTCTTGTATCATCAATAAAGTGGCTTGGATACTCTGAATGTTTGATGTTGAGCCTGCTTTCTCTGTTCTGAACATACTTTCTATTGAACATTGGTGTGCTGGCGAAGATGTTGTAGATGTGGGGTTTGGAGCTGTTTTCTTACTTATCTTGGTCATCGTTGTTGTGCTCATCATTTTTCCTATCCGAAGTAGATTTTTCCAGAATAGCATACGATATTTTAGCTTTAGAAATGTCTCTTTTAGATCTCCACAGTTATATATTTCTTAAACTCAATTTGTACAATATTAATGGTAAAGTATTCAATACACCTTTAATTTTGTAAATATAAGTGTGAGTATATAAATATAGCTATAAATATATAGATATAGGAGCATATATATTTTACTATAGCTATAAAATCCTTAATTTCTAGACTCTGTTTTTTTTCCTTTAAATCTATGTATATCTTTATCTGCAAAAATATAGGAATTTTATACACTTATTGGTTAGAATTTAATATATAAGATGTCATAAGTATGACTATGGATATAAGTATAGCTATAAACATATTAATATGTGGGTGTATATATTTTACTATGAATATAAACTCCTTAATTTCTAGAATTCGTTCACATAAAAATAAGTAAATATATATACATATGCAAATTTATAAAATTTATATACTCTTATTTATTAGAGCTGATATATATAATATCCAAGTTAATGTGATTAATCTAATTTAATAGCCCAGGATTTGCCACTTTAAGCCCAATTTATATTGATTTACAAGTAAGGATAGCTAAATATATCTCTATAAATACGTAAATACATATATTCAGTATGTACAGACTATATAAACTTATTATCTTAAGTATCCAGCAATCCTATCTTAAATACTTTAAATTAAACAGTTATTTCATCTTTCACAACCAAGTCTATTTCTTAAATTTCTTATAATATTATTTATATTTATATTTATTTATATTTATCTTTTATTTTTCCTTTTGTGTTCTATTGTCCTCCAATCTCCTCCAATGTCCTTCAGCAAGTTTCCATTTCTTATGTTGCTTAAGTGAATCTGTACAATCTTCCCTCAGTCTTGCATCTTTCTTTATATGTCCTGCTTATTTAGTTCTATCAGTTCTTTGGCCTCCAGATGGCGCTTTTTTCCTCCTTGCTTGGCACCAATGTTCTTTTTTTTTTACTGTTCCAATTTATAAACTTATAACAGTCCTTCAATTCTATCAAATTATAAAGATTATGCCTTTATCCAATTTATCCAATTGTGGCAACTTAATCACCAATCCTGTTATTTTCTGCTTCTACTCCGTCCAGACAGCCTGTAAATCCACCATGCCACCAAGTCACCATTCAATCTACACAGTTATCTATTCCAACTCTTTCAGTCCTTGAAGTCCTCAGAAAACTTTAGAGCAGGGGTCTGCAACCTTAAACAGTCAAAGAGCCATTTGGACCCGTTTTCCACAGAAAAGAAAACACCGGGAGCCACAAAACCCTTCCCATGCCTGACTATTTCTTGAGTGGCACAAAACTAGCATATGTAATTGAATTAAATGTTCTGTTTTCTTCTAAAACTTTTCTTTTCTTGGATTTATCCATGGTTGGCCTACCGGGGTTGAAAAGCTCAATAAATCGCGTGCCGGCGGGTGTCACACATTGGTGATTGTGACACACATTTTGAGTGACAGGGAGCCACAGCGAGGGGTGAAAGAGCCACATGCGGCTCCAGAGCTGCAGGTTGCTGACCCCTGCTTTAGAGTCTTATCAATAAATGAAATTTATAATCAGCAATCCACACAGTCTCAGGGTATATCCACATGGAGTTTCCTTCCTCTTCTCATCTACTACTTTCACCTCTTTGTGCTGTTACTGCTTAACAGTTAATTTCCTTTGCTCCTCTCCATCCTCCTGATTGCCGCTGCTTTCGGGCAGTATTCCTGCCTCAGATTTTAAAGTCTCAATATTTCAGCTCCACCATTCGACAATCTAATTGTACCTCCTTTTTGGGATCTCTTCTCATGACAATGCCGTTATGTTGCTTTCTCAAACTTTGCTTCCTGCTCTGTGGCTGTCAGCGCTTTGAACCAGCCAAGATGGCTAGTTTCTTCCCTGCCAGAATCAAGAGGGTTCTCCTGAACCTTTGGGGGGGATTGCCTTTCGCCCCGAGGTCCTCGAACTTTCCCTTTTTTCTATCAATCTCTCCGGGATTGATAGTACCTTTTTAAGGCTTCCTGGCTGGAAAATTTGGACTTCAGGAACGGAGCCCTGTTCCTTTGCTCCGGTTCACGATGACGTCACCGCCAGAAGTCACCTTTACAGCAGGAGCCCCCAAACTTTTGGACCCCAGGGACCACCAAGTTTGTAATTTTAAACCCCGTGGACCACTAATACGAATCCAGTGCGCCGCTTGCTGAAGCACCTGGACTCCCAGTGACAGGATGGGGTCCTTCAGGCACTCTCCCTCCTCTTTCTTTCTCTCTCTCTCTCTCCTTCTCTCTCTCTCTCATTTTCTCTCTCTCTCTCTCTCTCCCTCTCTCTCCCACTCATTCTCTCTCTGATTCCCTCTCTGTCTCTTTTTCTCTCTCTTTCATTCTGTCTCTTTTTCTCTCTCATTCTCTTTCTGTCTTTCTCTTTCATTCTCTGTCTCTCTCTCATTCTTTCTCTGATTCTCTCTCTCTCTTTCTCTTTCATTCTGTCTCTCTCATTCTCTCTGATTCTCTCTGTCTCTGTCTCTCTCTCTTTCATTCTCTCATTCTGTCTCTTTCTTTCTCTCTCGCTCTCATTCTCTTTTTCACTCTGTCTCTCTTCTCTTTCATTCTCTGTCTCTCTCTGTGTGTCTCATTCTGATTCTCTCTCATTCTCTCTGATTCTCTCTTTCATTCTGTCTCTCTCTCTCATTCTCTCTCTGATTCTCTGATTCTGTCTCTCTCTCTCTCTCTCTCTCATTCTCTTTCTTTCATTCTGTCTCTTTTTCTCTCCCCCTCTTTCTCTCTCTCTCTTTCATTCTCTTTCTCATTCTCTCTCCCCCTCTCTCTTTCTCTCTCTCATTCTCTCTTTCTCTCCCCCTCTCATTCTCTCTCTCTTTCTCTGTCCCCCTCTCCCCTCTTTCTCATTCTCTCTCTCTTTCATTCTCTCTCTCATCCTCTCTCTCCCCCTCTCTCTTTCTCTCTCTCTCATTCTCTCTTTCTCTCTCCCCCTTTCTCATTCTCTCTCTCTTTTTCATTCTCTCTCTCATTCTCTCTGTGTCTCTTTTTTTTCTCTCTCTCTCTCTCATTCTCTCTCTCTCATTCTGATTCTATCTCTGATTCTCTGATTCTCTTTCCCTCTCCCATCTCATGGGCCATCTCATGTGTCTTGGGGTTGAGAGGAAGTCAAGCATCTCCCCGAGAGACCGAGGTGCGTGGAGCACCAACAAGGGCCGGAAGAAATGGCTGTGAGATCCAGCAAGAAACAAAGCTTTGCTCCCGCTCTGGAATATGGAGTGAATCTCCATCCCCCCTCCCTTTCCCTTGCTAGGCATGGAGTGACTGGGAAGGGAGGGTGAGGGGCAGGGACAGCCACTGGTGGGTTCAGCCGAGAGGAAGCTACAGCAGGGGGCAGAAACAGCCTGGGGTTGCTGCCACCCATTGCTTTGGCCCGCCTGCACCGCCATCCCCCCTTGCACCATTAGCTCATTCCGGCCGGCGAGGGCTGCACTGCAAAGTTGCAAATTGCACAAACCTCCCTCTACAGCAGAGATTTTCAGCCACACCATGAGCTGCCTGGCCAGTCCCATATTCCAGAGCTCTAGTCACAGGACTGGCCATTGCTCATCCTGGAGCAGCTCCTCCACCCTGGTGCGCCACGGACCACCAAAATTTTCTCGTGGACCACCAATGGTCTGTGGATCACTGGTTGGTGACCACTGCTTTAGAGTATCTTTCAAGGACTTCTCGGGCTCACTGCAACTGCTCATAGTGGATGGCTCCCTACCGAGTCTCCTAGGACTGGACTGGTTCTCCTCCCTAGGTCTGGGAATCACTGGTATCAACTCCATCAGTGACTCTAATATCGAGGCCTTAATCTCTGATTTTGCAGATGTTTTTAATGGGAACCTGGACAGGTATACGGGCACACCCATCTCATTCAACCTTGACCCACAGGTTGCTCCGATCCAAATGAAGGTGCGAAGAGTACTGTTCGCCTTGCACTCAAAGGTTGATGAACTCAACAAGCTCATCAGCCAAGGAATCCTGGAATCTGTCGACATCCAAAATGGGAGACTCCAATTGTTACCCCTGTAAAGCCAGACGGTTCTGTCCACATCTGTGCAGACTATAAATGTACATTAAATAAAGCACTACAGCAAAATGCATACCCGGTGCTCGTGGTCCAACATCTACTGCACTCTCTGGGTGATGGTAAGGTCTTTGCTAAACTGGACCTTGCCTGTTCTGTCCCCGTCTCACACACACACACAAACAGACAGCCGGGGGTTAAATAAACTGGCAGACAACCAATTCTTCTGATAAGACGCTTGGCAGCAACCCAGTAGCTGCTTGCCAAGAACTTTTACTCAATAAACAAAATACACACAGTCAAGAATTGTCCATTTCAGGCTTCTCGTCGCTGCCAGACGGTCCCTTGGGACCGCCAGCCCCATCGCCTGTAAAGAGCCGCCTTTACAACAGAAAGGTGGCTCGAAAAACTCCATTTCCATGAGGAAATGTGAGATAGAGCCGGTGAGGGCAGGTAGAGCTCTCTGCGAAGCCCCAAAAGTTTTTTTTTTACTTTTGGGGACGAAGCAGATGAGGCTCCCTATTTCCCCTGCCGCCGCTCCGGGCTTTGGGAGACCTCTGCCTTTTTGCAGAGCCAGGCGACGAGAACAAGCCTATTAAAGAAAACTAACAGATGACTTAAAGAGGATGAGATCTGGACCTGTGACCCTGAATTGCAAGTATTTTCATTTATTTTAAAAAAATGTTACTGAAGAAGGAAAAAAGAATTTTTAAAATGGTGACTGCCGAGGCTTGAGAAGGGGCTGAAAGGGAAAGTCCTTCCATTTCTTAATAAGCTACAAAGTAGCGGAATAAATACTGCTGGCTACAACTGAAGAAAAAGTTCTACTTTTATGTCTTTTTTTTCCTGGAGATCTGATATTGATCTTGTTTGGAAAGAAGCTTTTTTTCTCTTTCTTTGTTTTTCTTTTCTCTTTTAAGAGAGTTTGTGTGGAAATATGGCGTTTAGACTTACAAAGCCAGACAAACAAGCAGCGGGGGGGGGGATTCCCCCATTTATAAACTACATGAACAAGTTCTAAACCTACAGACTCAGAAAACTGATTTTAATATAATTGAATTTCTCTTGGAGGAGATTGTAAGAAGGGATGAGATTGTGAATCAGAACTTTGAAAAATTTAAGCAGGAAATTAAAGAAATGGTGCAATTAAAGTTTGATACTTTGCAACGAAAGATTGCAAAAGTGACTAATGGTTTTTCAGAAATTGTTATGAAGTTGGGTACAAATATTGATTTATTAGAGTCTAAAATGGAGGAAATTGAGGATAATTTGGACAATAAAATACAAAGAACTGAAAATGATTTGATAAACATTCAAGATAATAGCTTAGAAGAAAAACTTAAAATGGAAGCTGATCATAAGACTTGTAATGCAGAAAATATAAAACAACGGATTGAAAAAGAAGTTTTAATGATGCAATATAATCTCACAGAATATGCAATTAGACTGAGAGGATTACAGGAAAACAACAGAGATGATTTAAGGAAAATATCTTCTGAAATTCTGGCTGGGATCTTAAAGGTTCATCCTGAGGAAGTATTTTGTAGAATTGACAGAGTCTATAGAATAAATTCCTGGATTGCAAAGCAAAGGCAACTGCCTAGAGATGTGGTGATTTATTTTACAGATAAAGAAATAAGAAATAATATTGTGCAAAAATCTTTTAATTCTACTTTGCAATTGTTTGGAAGAAAGATTTGGATATATAAAGAGTTACCGCCTAAGATGTTATTGGAGAGAAAGAAATTTGGTTCTCTGGTGACTGAGCTTAAAAAATGAAATATTTTATTTAGGTGGGATGCGCCAGTTGGTATAATATTGAGATATCAAGGAGAAAGATACCAATTAAATACTGTTGAAAAAGTGGAAGAATTTTACCAAAAATTTTTGAAAATGAGTACAACATTTTTATGCACAACGCAAGATAAGCAGAAGGAGTTGGAAATAAGGGGAAAATACCAAGTTACAGAGGCTTCTGTAGATGAATTGCCTTTGGATTCTCTAGATACCTCAGCTGGATTATCTATAAATAAGAGAGATGTGGTATCGGACTCTAACGTGATGATTCATCAAATTACAGACAAGCATGGAAATCAATTAGTTGATACACAATTTATAGAAAAGAAACATGAGTCACAAAAGCAAAACCAACAAGATCAAGTTATAAATCAGAACGAAAACCGACCAGTCGACATACAACTCGTAGAAAGGAAATTAGGATGGAGATCAAACCCACAAAAAGTCAAGAAAAAAAGAAATAGATCTCACAAAAATAAAGATTTTTAAATTAGGCAACAGTGAAGCCAGTTATTTAAAAGAAGACTGAATACATGAAAAGATAGTTGAGGCGAAGTATTGGTTAATATTATCCTGAGGAGAGTGACAGACCTCTGCAATGCTGTAATTTTGGGATGTGAAAATGGCTTTAAATTGTTGGATTGGAATTATCCATTTTGGATTTTTTTTTTTTTTTGATAAATATATTATGTTTATGCTGAGCTATATGACAAGAGAGCTATGCTGGGGCATGCAGAAGATCTGGTTGTTACCCCATTATGACGGTGGGAATTAATAATCCTGAAGAAAACCACTATTACAGATATTATATGGAATACAATTATAATGTCACTCGGGTGGTTGTTTTCTTTTTTTATATACATGAAGATATTTATTATTGATGGGGGCAGATGATAACTGAGGATTTTGAACATTCTGTTGCAATTAGGATGTTATGTTACCCTAATATGGGTGATGGAGTTAACAATCCAGTGGAAAGACATCAAAAGTCATCGACTTTATCTATATAAGGGAATATTTTTTAGTAGGGTGGGCAGAAGAATAAAGATCTTAAGAATTGTTATGTATGGTAATTTTGTAGGAAAGTGGGTGGAGATAGGCTAGTTTGTTGATTGTTTAGTTTAAGAAAAGGGATGTTTAAGAGATAAATTTATGGGAGTGGAGGAAATGGATAGAGTTGAATAAATGTTAAATTAGGATTTATTATATAGCTTTATAGGGGAAGGCTGTTGGTTATCACCTTTAAAGCGCTCCATGGCATAGGGCCTAGCTATCTCCGAGACCGCCTGCTGCTACCGATGACCTCCCATCGACCCGTGCGCTCCCACAGAGAGGGCCTCCTCAGGGTGCCATCAGCCAAACAATGTAGGCTGGTGGCCCCCAGGGGGAGGGCTTTCTCTGTGGGGGCTCCCACCCTCTGGAATCAGTTGCCCCCGGAGATAAGAAGAATCCAGGACCTCAATGCCTTCCGTCGTTCCCTGAAAACCTATCTTTTTCAGCAAGCCGGGTTGGCTTAAGAAGAAACTTTTAAAATTTTTTAAATTCTTTTAATTAGTCTGTGATTTTTAAATTTTTGGGCCAAATTTTATATATATTTTTAAATGTTTTAATATTTGTATTCTATGTTTTTTATTTTGGCTGTACACCGCCCTGAGTCCTCAGGGAGAAGGGCGGTATATAAATTCGAAATTAAATTAAATTAAATTAAAATTAAGGCTGCTTCGAAATGTTATATTAATATACATAAAAGATTAAATGTTAAATTAGGATTTATTATATAGTCTTAAAGTGGAAGGTTGTTTTGAAATGTTATATTAATATACAGATATATGTATGGGGGAGGAGAAAAAGGGCAGATTATTGCTAAATTGGGAGTCATAATAATATTACTATGTTAAATCAGAAGTTATTATACAATGTTACAGTAGAATGTTATTTTGAAATGTATGGTAAAAGGGGGATGTAATAATATTATTAGAAAGAAAGGGTCAGTATTTGAGGGATGGAGTAAGGGGATGGTAAAATATTATACAATCTGTTACGAAGTTGGATTTTATTTTGAAGAAGTCACAGGGGGACGGGTGGTGAGGGGGGGGTTAGGGAGGAGGGGGGAGAAAAAAGGGGGGAAATTTGTATTTGAAAAACTTTTTCAATAAAAAAAAAAAAAGAATTGTCCATTTCGTAAAATAAATCCAAGGCCGATAATGTTGTTTCCACAGATGCAATGTGACTCGATAGTAGTTAGTTTTGTCCGTTACAGAGTCTGAATGGCCACCTCACCCCCTTTTATACCCTGTGGGGTGTGGTCCAGTGACTCAGCCTAATCTCTGGCATGCCTTTTCTTCTGTTGCACGCGCTTATCTCTGCGACGCTGCCGAGGATCCAGCCAAGACTCATTACCCTCATCACTGTCCACCTGTGGCTGCGTGGACGTGCTTGGCCCCAGCCCTATCTCTTGCCCTTCGGCGGACACCGAAGGCATTGCCAGAGAGGAGGGTCCTGGAGAGGGAGGCCTTGCCAACTCCTCTCCTTCACTCTTGGAGTCCTCTCCTGCCGATGACACAGGCTCAGGTAACGGAGCCACAACACTGCCCAAGCCTATCAACAGCTACCAATTGACAATGCCACAGCTGAGGGTCAGACGATCATAACACATCGAGGAGCTTTTAGATGTCTCCGGTTGCAATTTGGGGTGAGCGTGGCACTGGGACTCTTCCAGAGCCTTATGGAGCATCTCCTGCAAGACATCCCAGGTCCAACATCTACTGCACTCTCTGGGTGATGGTAAGGTCTTTGCTAAACTGGACCTTGCCCAAGCCTATCAACAGCTACCAGTTGACAATGCCACAGCTGAGGGTCAGACGATCATAACACATCGAGGAGCTTTTAGATGTCTCCGGTTGCAATTTGGGGTGAGCGTGGCACTGGGACTCTTCCAGAGCCTTATGGAGCATCTCCTGCAAGACATCCCAGGTCCAACATCTACTGCACTCTCTGGGTGATGGTAAGGTCTTTGCTAAACTGGACCTTGCCCAAGCCTATCAACAGCTACCAGTTGACAATGCCACAGCTGAGGGTCAGATGATCATAACACATCGAGGAGCTTTTAGATGTCTCCGGCTGCAATTTGGGGTGAGCGTGGCACTGGGACTCTTCCAGAGCCTTATGGAGCATCTCCTGCAAGGCATCCCAGGTGTTGTCCCCTAATTCAATGACGTCTTAGTGTCAGCGGCCAACAACGCCAAACTCCTTGACCGTCTGCGAGCGGTACTCACCCATTTCCAGGAAGTTGGCCTCAAAGTTAAAAAAGAGAAGTGCAAGATCGCTGTTCCACAGGTAGAGTTCCTCGGCTACTTTATCAATGCCTCTGGGTTACACCCTACACAGGCAAAGGTCCAAGCCATCCAGGAAGTTCCCACACCCAAGAACAAGACCGAACTCCAGGCGTTCATGGGACTCCTAAACTTCTACAGCGTCTTCTTGCCACACAAAGCTTCTGTAACTGAACCTCTCCATCACTTGCTCAACAAGAAGATGTCTTGGACTTGGGGCTGAAAAGAAGCTGCTGCCTTCTCCACTGTCAAGGTGCTACTATCTTCAAACAGCATCCTGGTGCAGTACAACGAGAATCTTCCCTTGGTTCTCACCTGCGATGTCAGAATATTCATGAACTAGAATAGGGCATAGCAACAAGGTCAGCCGATGGGAGCTGAGACAGGAAGGAGGCTAGGCGTGGCTCTGTAGCTCTGTGCTCAGCTCTAAAACTGAAACTAGACTGCTGAACTGAAACTGAAACTCTTCTCTCCTCTGCCTGTGTTTGCTTGTACTTGCTACCACGTTGGAAAACCTGTTTTGGTATTGTATATTTACTTTATGTGTTATATTATATATAAAAAGAAGTTAATGAATCCTGCTGAATCAGTTACCTGTGTGTGCTTTCTGGATGTGATTGCTGCAACAAACTCTGACATGCGACGCCTCTCCATTTGGCGTCGGCGCCATTTTAAGCCACCGATTCCCGGATGGAAGAGAGGCCCCAATCGCTTTCTTCTCACAGACCTTGTCATTGTCTGAACAAAACTACAGCCAGCTGGAAAAGGAAGCTTTGGCTGCAGTCGCAGGAGTCAAACGCTTCCATGAATACCTCTACAGCAAACTATTTGACCTTCTGACCAATCACAAGCTGCTACTGGGCCTGCTCACCAGGGACCGCAAAACGCCACAAGTTTTGTCCCCTCGCATGCTGCACTGGACTGTGTTCCTAGGTGCATACAGCTACCACCTCCTGCATCGGCCGGGTAAGACACTTAGCCACGCCAACGCCCTCAACCGATGCCCACTCCCGACTGTTGTGGAGGATCTGACTGCAGCATTTATTTTATTTATTTATTTATTTGTTTAAATTTCTATACCACCCTTCTCCAATATAGGACTCAGGGCGGTGAACAGCCAAAGTAAAAACAAGACATACATACAAAACATACAAAATCTAAAAAACTGATTAAAATAATTAAATATCTTGGCCATAATTAAAACTGTTCCAATTTAAAATCAATTTAAAATTTGACTCAAGCCAGCCCAGCTAGTTGAAATAAATGGGTTTTCAGGGCCCGACGAAAAATCCGGAGGTCTGTTATTGTACGTAACTCTGGGGGGAGGTTGTTCCAGAGGGTGGGCGCCACCACAGAGAAGGCTCTCCCCCTGGGGGTCGCCAGCCGACATTGTCTGGCGGACGGCACCCTGAGGAGGCCTACTCTGTGTGAGCATACTGGCCGGTGGGAGGCTAACTGGCCGGTGGGAGCATCATCTGTCTTATTAATTGAAGACCTGCCATCCAGTCCCACTACGGTGTTGGAGATTACTGAACACTCTGCCAAGGATCAAGTCATCGCCCAAGTGCTCAACTGGGTGTGGAGGGGGTGGCTGAAGGGGCCAGTCAGCACAGAGTTCTTTCCCTTCCACACCCGGCAACATGAGCTGTCCGCTCAACAGGGCTGCCTACTCTGGGGGAGTCATGTGGTGGTACCCCAGAGGTTGCAGTGGCCAGTTTTGGCAGGTCTTCATGTAGGCCACCCAGGCATCGTGCGGATGAAGGCACTTGCCCGCTGTTATGTCTGGTGGCCTAAATTAGACAAGGCCATCGCTGATTGGGTCGTATCTTGTCAGCCTTGCCAAGAGACAAAGCCAGCCCCCCCATCCACTCCAGCACGTGAGTGTGAAGCACCCAAGACACCTTGGTTGAGGGTGCATATTGACTTTGCAGGGCCTTTCTTTTCTTTTTTATAGACAAGTTTTATTGAAAAAAAATTCTTTTCATCATACATATTTTATGAACAGAGTGCTAACCAGGTCACATCTTGTAACCAGGTCACATCAGGTAACTCTATATAATCAAAATCTTCATTATAATATATTTTAATCTTCCCGGTTTTTCCAATATTTATCTCTTTTATGCATCCTTTATCACAAATTTATAATTTTTCTCCATCTCTTCTTATTTCAACTTCTGCCATATTATTTTCTTTCCATCATTTTTATCCTTTTCAATTTTATTTTTAAATAGCATCACTTTACGCCTTATGCTTCTTCTCTATTACAATCACTCCAATTGTTTACTTTCTTCCTTCATTTCCAGAAGTATCTCTCTAATTCGCTACCCAATCATAAACAATAAAATATTCATCTTAATTTCCATTATTATCAAAATTAATGATATTCTTATATTATTATTATTTTAAAACAATTTTTATTTTAAAATAAAAAATAAAAAATAAAAAACATCTTCATTCCAAATAATCACAGACAGTGTATCGATCGGTTAACATCCTTTTATGCTCAATCCCATCTTCAAAATATCAATATATGAGCAAAGCTTATTTTCATAAAAAATATTTCACTTATTTTATTTCAACTTCCACTTCATATTTCATATTTATCTCCATATTTTATTATCTATCCATTGATAAAATAAATCCCATATCAAATAGAATTGTTTATCTTCCTGTTCTCTTATTTCAAATGTCAATTTACTCATTTCAGCACAGTCCATCATTTTCTTAATAATTTCTTCATCAGTAGGTATCTTTTCTCCTTTCCAGTTTTTAGCAAATACAATTCTAGCTGCTGTTAAAATATTCACAATTAAATATTGCAATTCTTTATTATATGTCTCTGGTAAGATCCCTAATAAAAATATCTCTGGTTTAAAGTCAATATGTCTCTTTGTCATTTTTTCCAACCACGTGTGTATCTTAGTCCAATATCTCCTTGCTTCTATGCATGTCCACCACATATGATAATATGATCCTGGAGTCTGATGACACTTCCAACACTTCTCTGATTTATTCTTGAACATTCTGGCCATCCTCCTCAGGGGTAAATGCCACCTGTAAAACATCTTATACAAATTCTCCTTATATGCTGTAGACATTGTCATTTTATAATTATGTGACCACAATTTTTGCCATTTCTCTAAATCAATACCATGACCAATTTTTTTCCCCCACGCTATCATTGATTCTTTAACTTGTTCTTCTTCCAGTTTTACCTCTAACAAATATCCATATAACTTTTTAATTACATGGTCATCAGAACCCATTAAAATCTTATCTAAATTAGTCAAAGCATTATAAAAACCTTCTTGTTTGAGATCTTCTCGATATCTAGAAAATATTTGCATATATGAAAACCAGTCCATCTTACATCCCTGATCTTCTAATTCCTGCTTTAATTTGAGTTCACCCTTTTCATCCAATAATTCACTATATCTGATAATTTGTTCCCTTTTAAATATTACTGGATATGAAAAAGCTTCAATTGTAGATACCCAGACTGGAATCTTCAAATAATGATGTTTTTCAACCTTCTCCCAATTCAACAATAAAGCTTCACGTATCTGATGCCTTCTAAAATACCCTTGTATTTTTGTTCCTTTATACCAGCGGTTCTCAACCTGGGGGTCGCGACCCCTTTGGGGGTCGAACGGCCATTTCACAGGGGTCGCCAAAGCCCTCTCTCGCCCTCCCCATGTGTTGTGGCCCCGCCCTCTGAGCCTGTCCCATCGGAGGAAGAAAGCTCCGAGCATGAGGAAGAGGAGTCAGCCAGGCCTCCCTCTCCAGGCCCCTCCCCTCTGGCATTGTCTCAAGTGCCGGCCGAGGGAGAGGAGACAGCTGATTCGAGTCAAAGTGATAATGACACATCATTCCTGGACGCACGCCTCCGAAGGCGTGATAAACGTTTGCAGCAGCTTGGGAGGCATGCTAGGGATTAGAACTGAGTCACTGGACCACACCCCAGAGACCACACCCCAGAGACTATATAATAGAGAGTGGTGGTCAAGGATCTTTTGTGACGAACAAAGCAAAACCTTGGAGTCACTAAAGCCTCGTCCGGAACTGCTGGGAGGAATATTATTTCTGTTTGGACTTTCTTGAACGTTCGTATCTTATCTGTCTATTTGTGAAAATAAAGTAACTTGGCAGACGGTGTGTCTATCGCTGCCAAGTTGGAGATAAGAACTGGGTGCATTCCAAAGTGTTTCCTTAACCCTCGACTGGCTGTGTGTGTGTGTGTGGGGACGGGGACAGATCACCATGCCTTCACTCACCCTCACTCTCTGCTCTGTTGGATCGCTGGCCGTTCGCTTACCCCGTCCACTCCCAATCTATTGCTGCCTCCTGAGTCCCAGCTGATGGCTAGAGGAAAAAAACTGTTTAAATTCTTGCCACGGGGCTTCAAAGGGCCGCCCTATAGCCAGTGGTGGGATTCTGCCGGTTCTAGGGGGTTCGGCCGAACTGTTTGTTAAATTGCTGGCTTGCCCTGCCCCTCCGCACCACTATTTATTGCCAATAAATAGTGGTGGGCGAGGGGCGGGCGAGCCAGCAATTTAACAAACGGTTCGGTGTTTTTTTTTTATTTTATTGGCCCACGGAGCTTCAGCATAGGTTAATTAGCCCTTGATTAGATCGGCTCCCGACTCTCAGCTGATTTGCTCTCAGCTGTTTTGCTCAGGGCTCTGCTGCTTGCTGGAGCAGATTTTTTTTCCCCTAGCTATGCTGAAAAACGAAACTGAAAGTAAAGCAGGCTGTTGGCTGTTATGTTGGAAAATTAGGCAGGCAGATTTCTTTTCTTTTTCCTCACCTAAAAAGGTAGGTGCAAACAATGGGAAATTTAGGGCAAAAGAGGAGAGTTCAAGATTTTAAAACACAAAAGAAAAAAAGCTCTATTTAACTAGGGAATTGTAATAATTGAGATACTATTAATTGTATATTGTGTTGAAAGCAGAAATGGTTAAGTTGTGGTTTGGAGGAATATATGGGGGAAATTATTTGGTTTATTATTATTGGTAAATATAATTAATTGATTTGTAAGAAATTGGATTGCATGGAAATAATTGGAATATTCATGTTCATATTGATTAATATACAAAAAAGGTAGTTATATAACTGATTTATATTAAAATGTTGAATTTATATTAAACAACTGTAATATTACATAATTAACCAATGTGAGGATGGATATAAAAATAGATGACAATGGGAAGGGGTATAATATAGAATAGAAGGGAAAAATTGAAATTGATTAAGATTAGAGATGAGGATGAAGGGTAATATTGGTTTTTTACAAAAATAGATGAGGAATAAATATGGCAAAAAGGAAATATAGAAATTGTAAATTTAATTGAAATGACTAAACACTGTTTAAATTTGTGAACCGGCCAAATACTCTGTTCAAAGAAAATACATTGTATGTTAGTATGTGTGTTTCTAATTATTGTTATTTATTCATATTTGTTCTCTTTTATTCTTTAAAGTTTAACAATTCATTCTTTATCTTAATATCTTTATATTTGTTTGGGGTTGGCTTTCTTCCCTTTCATTTTTTATTGTACAGCAATCTTTGTCCTCAAACCTACCACCTCTCTCTTTTCTTTCCTTCTTACTTTCTCTTCCTCCCCCTCTTCTTCTCCTCCCTACTTCCTCTTCCTTTCTCCTTCTCCTCCTCTCTTCCTCCCTCTCTTACCCTCACTCCTACTCTAATTTCCCTTCCCTTCCTTCATCCCTCTCTATTGCTGTATCCTTTTATGCATATGGACTACTCAGAGGGCTGAAAAAGTTATTTCTGACTGGTCCTCGCACTTTTGACCAGTCCTCGAACTTACGACTGTCCTCACATTTTACGTTTTTGCCCTATCTTGTCACCATGGTGAAGAGAAGCAGTTGTGAAATGAGTGACACGGTTGTTAAGAATGCTACAATGGGCATAAATGATGACCAGTCATAAGTGCGAAGACCGGTCAAAAGTGCGAGGACCTGTCAGAAATCACTTTTTTCAGCCCTCTGGGTAGTCCTTTTGTGCACATGGACTACTCAGAGGGCTGAAAAAGTTATTTTTGACTGGTCCTCGCACTTTTGACCAGATCTCAAATTTACGACTATCCGCACATTTTACGTTTTTTGCCCTATCTTATCACCATGGTGAAAAGAAGCAGTTGTGAAATGAGTGACATGGTTGTTAAGAATGCTGCACGGGCATAAATGTGAGGATGGTCATAAGTGTGAGGACCAGTCAAAAGTGCGAGGACCTGTCAGAAATGACTTTTTTCAGCCCTCTGAGTAGTCCCTATACACATAGCCATGGCCACCCAGTCACATGACCAGCTAGCCATGCCCACCCAGTCACATGACCTCCAAGCCATGCCCACAAAATAAGCCACGCCCACAGAACTGGTAGTAAAAAAATTTAGAACCCACCCCTGGTTGGGGGTCACCACAACATGAGGAACTGTATTAAAGGGTCGCGGCATTAGGAAGGTTGAGAACCACTGCTTTATACCATAAAAAGGCATGCCATCCCATCAACAAATCATGTCCCTCCAAATTCAATAATCTGGTGTTTCTCAAAGTTATCCATTCTTTAATACACATTAAACTTGTTGCTTGGTAATACAATTCAAAATTAGGCAGGCCAAAACCACCCCTAATTTTAGCATCTTGTAACAACTTTAATTTTATTCTCGCCTTTTTTCCCTGCCAAATATATTTCAATATAATTTTATTTGAATCTACAAAAAATTCCTTACCCAACTTGATTGGAATTGTCTGGAATAGGTATAAAATTCTAGGCAAAATATTCATCTTGATAGTTGAGATCCTACCAATCAAAGATAGCTGCAAATTTCCCCATTTCACCAAATCTGTCCCTATCTGTTGTTTAAGCTTATTATAATTATTTTCTTTAAGTGCGCTACATCTTGCTGTTAAATATATCCCCAAATATTTTACTTTATTTGTAACATGCATTCTTGAAATCTCCATCAATTCCTCTTTTTGCTTTTTCAACATATTTTTAGTCATTATCTTCGTTTTATCTTTATTGATTTTCAATCCAGCTACTTTCCCAAACTCTCCAATGGTTTCTATCAATTTATTTATTGTTATTAATGGTTCTTCAATGATAAAGACCAGCTCATCTGCAAGGACTTGTAATTTATATTCTTTTCGGATTTTCATACCTTTTATCTCTTTTTCTTCTCTAATATTTCTATTTAAAACTGTTGCAATATTTTCAGGATCAGACTCAATAAAATTAGTGAGAGTTAAAGGTTTAAATATACTTCCTTTTATTTACAATAGGCATTCTATATTCACTGAATATTCACAGATAGAAGCAAGGAAAAGGGTGTAGGTGGCTCCTTATATATACAATGGGTGGAGCTATAAGTGGGAGTGGTGAATTATGAATACATTAAGAAGTGAAGAATAAGTTAACCCCTGATACCCCATTCATATACTATTTACACATTAGAGAATAAGGCATTTACATCTGACAAATCCCCCTCTAAATGCCGATTCGTTATACAACACCAATTACATTCTGATTCAGGACAATACAAGACATACAATTTAGATGTTAAATATTTGTGTTGCTTAGAAGGTAAAGGCTTTGTCAATATGTCAGCTAATTGTTCTGAAGTATCACAATGCACTGCTTTAATAAATCCATCCTGAGATAATTGCCTCACATGTTTAAATTTTATATCTATATGCCTGGACCTTTGTCCAATGGCATCAGATCTAGATATTTCAATGGCCGCTTTATTGTCTTCATGCATAACAAAAGGCAAAGCAGGTTTTTTCCAAACATCTGAAATTAAATCATTAAACCATACAAGGTTATTTGCAGCTTTGGATAAACAAACATATTCCGCTTCTGTCGTTGAAGTGGCTACTAGTTCTTGTTTACCAGTATACCAGTAAACTGGACAGTCATTTAAGAGAAAAATATAACCAGATGTACTTTTTCTGCATGATGTGTCTCCAGCCCAGTCCGCATCTGCATAACATGCAAGCTTTGGTTCTTTATTATCACTAGGTTCTAATACTAAGCAAAAATCTAGTGTACTTTTCAGATATCTTAAAATTCTTTTAACAGCCTCCCAGTGATACATTGTTGGTTTGCTGACGTGTCTGGATAATAAATTGAGTGGTAAGGCGATATCTGGTCTAGTCCAATTAGATATATAAAGAAGTGAACCTATGATTGATCTATAAAACGTGTTATCCTTGAATTCAGGGGAAGATTCATCAGTATTTCTAAGAAAATCAGTTTGCATAGGAGTATCACAGGGTTTGGCATTGTTTAAATTGCATTTATTTAAAAGTTCTATAATCTTATCTCTCTGAGTAAGTTTGAATCCCCTTCTAGTCTTATTAATTTGAACACCAAGATATTTGTTCACTTTACCTAGAGATTTCAACGAGAAATGTTCATTTAACTTATTTACAAAAGTTTCTCTTCTCTCTTTGTGTTTTCCTATATATAAAATGTCATCTACATAAATCAACACAAATTCAATGTAATCATCACCCTTTTTGACAAAGAAACAGTTATCAGCAGTGGTAGCGTTGAAATCCATGGTCTTAAGTACTTTTACTAAACAATCATACCATCTTTTACCAGATTGTTTTAATCCGTATAAACTCTTGTTCAACAGCCAAATTTCATTTTTGTTGGTGTATTGACTGTGAGGTGCTCTTACGTATATTTCCTTATCTAGTTTTGCGTGTAGATACGCAGTCTGTATGTCATATTGAAATACATCAAGATTGAGTGCTGATGCTACCACTAGAGCTGTTTTGACACTCTCTGTTCTTACAGTGGGGGAATACGTGTCAGTATAGTCCTCCGGATATTTCTGTGCATAACCTTGTGCAACTAATCTAGCTTTATATAGAGTATTGCCTCCTTCTAAGTTCTTAATTTTATATATCCACCTGGTACCAATAATTGTTTTATCTTTAGGTGCAATTGCAGGTGTAAATACATTTAATCCTTGTAAACTTTCCATCTCTTTTTTCATAGCTAATTCCCATTTTTCTTTTTCTTCACGAGGGAGTTTTAACACTTCCTCATAAGTATTAGGTGTTATTGGCTCACCATCCATATGCATTATGTAATCTCTGTATTTATTTGGCATTTGATTTCTGTTGTTTCTAATGACTCTTTCAGGTTTGCTATTGTTATCATGCAAATATCTTGCTTCTTTTTTTGTTAGTGTGTCTGTCTTTATTTTGTGTTGGCTATTTGTCCAAGTTTTGGTTTTGCTTTTATATTTGTTGATATCCTGTTTTTCTATGGTCCCTTTCTCATGAGATTTTGTATCTTTACATTTATTTGGAAATATTTCATTAAGATGTAATTTAGACCAGTTGGCCTGTTCATGGAACACAGCTGTTCTGGAAACTATAAATTTGTTATTATTATCAATGAATCTGTACCCTTTGGTGCCAGTTTCATATCCCATAAATCTGAGTCTTCTGGATACGTTTTCTCCCTTTCTTCTCAACTGCTTAGGTATGTGTACGTCTGCAGTGACTCCAAATATGTGCATGTGTGCTAATTTTGGTTTCCTATTATACATTACTTCATATGGTGTCTTATTTACAATACTGGACCAGGTTCTATTTTGTGTGTAATTTGAATAATGTAAGGCTTCTGACCAAAATTGTTTGCTTAAGCCAGCATCCTCCAATGTGCATCTAATCATGGTTTGTAATGTGGAATTCTTTCTCTCTGCAATCCCGTTCTGAAACGCAGAAAATGGACTAGACGTGTAATGTAGCATTCCTCTATCCTTTAACCATTGGGAGAATTCTTTAGACATGAATTCACATCCCCTATCTGTCATAATTTGTTTTATTCTGATATTGTGTTGTGTTTCTATGCGTTTGTAAAATTCCTTAAATTTTTGAAAGGTTTCATCTTTGTGTTTTAATGTATAAACAAACCCATAACGGCTATAATCGTCTACTATTGTCAGGAAGTAACGTTTTCTATAGGTGATTGATGGAGTTAATGGGCCAACTAAGTCCATGTGTACTAAGTCAAAAATTTTGTTAGTTGATCTAGTAGATTTTCTTGGCCTGGGACTAGTTTTTAGTTTTGTAGATTTACATACTGAGCATTCCAAATAGTTTTCACAATTTTTTATTTTGACACCTTCTGCGTGTTCAGTCATTTTTTGTACTACAGGAAAACTGGCATGTCCTAACTTCCTATGTAAGATGTGAGCACACTCATCATGAATTGGTTTACCTATTTTTGGTTTTTTTTCATTGTGTGCATCTGCGTGATCATGAGATATTTTACATTCATCATTGTCACTGTTACTAATATTTTCATCATCTGCTTCAATACAATCTTCCATATTTGAATCAATGTTATGCAACCATTTTTCCTTCGTTATCAGATAAGGTAGGCCTCCTTTAATCATCACAGTGCCTATATTTATTTTATTCTTCTCCAAAGTCGCTTTTCCCTTTGAGAAAACTATATTAATGTCAGAATCTCTACTTAGTTTTATGGCACTTAGTATGTTATGAGGTATTTCAGGTATTAACAATACCCCCTCTATTTTTCCTAGACCAGGCAAGGTTACATTTCCTCTGCCTAATACTTGAACCTTTTCTTGGTTAGCTACCTTTATTACAAATTTATCTTCTGTAAATGAAGACAATATATTTTTGTTATTAGTGGTGTGATTAGTTGCTCCAGAATCAATAAGCCAATTATTGTTCTCATTTTGCTGTATTTTAGTGTTGTCTTGTTTATTTAATCCATTCAGTGAACCAGATTTTCTATCCTTTGAATTATCTCTGCCCCCTCTATTCTCTTTGTAATTTGGTGGGCTTCTATATCTATGTCTATCTATGGAAGACTGTCTATAATTGTATTTGTTCCTATATTCTGACCTATGTCTTTCCTTTGAAATTTTGGGACAATCTCTTCTATTGTGTTCCCTGGATCCACAATTGTGACATTTGAATGTTTCATTATATTTTTCTTGGAAAGCTACTTTCCTATAAGGTTTGTGTTCTGTGTGATTGCTAGAACGATTTCTTCTTGAATTGTCTTCTGCTATCAATTTATTGGATAGACTTTCTATGGATAAATATCCTAGATTGATAGTGTCTAAATGTGACATAAAACTGTCCCATGACGAATCAAGTGAGTTGATAATAACACTTTTCATTGTTTGGTCTGAAATCACCTCCCCCCTCAAATGCAGCTCAGCTCTTATTTTGTTTAAAGATATTAAATGCTCACTTATGGAAACCCCTGGTTTCACTCTAGATGAAAAGAAATCCTTAGACATTCTTGTGCTGGTAGCCACACTATCGCTGTGAAACAAATTAAACATGCATTGAATAATTTCTGAAACAGTCAGATTAGGTTTGATGCTATGATACATTGCAGGAGACACACTAGATATTATTAAGAAAAATGCTCTATGGTGTAAACAATCTATTTTTAAAGTCCAAGGTCTTTTTGGGGGACTAGTGATAAAAAATAGTAAATTTTCCTTCATAAAGACAACCTGGAGCTGTTGATACCATTCTTGCAAATTAATGCCATCAACCCTTAGTTTTGGGAAGTCACTGGGTAAATTTCCGACATTATTTTGTCCATTACTTACGACCTGAGGTAGTCCGTGGTCTCGCAAGTGTAGAAAATTGCAAAACGGCATGGGGATGCTCGCAACGAGTCTGCGTGGTTCTCTCGCCAGTTCATGTCTTCCCGGACCGTCTGCGTAGTTTCGCGCATGCGCGTTGTCCATTTCTTCTTTGGAGTCGTCGTGGAAGGTTCTCTCCATTGCGGCTCGCTCGCTCTGCTCTGCTTCAGACGAGTCGGTCTCTGGTTCGACCTTGGGAGTTCTGACGACGGCGGCTGCTCTTCTCTTTCTTCTGGGGGCGCTGGCACCTGCCTCGGTCTGTGGTGTAGGGCGGAATCGACAAGGCTCTCTGGGTTCGGGCGTCGTCGCTCTCGAAGTCAGGATGGGAGCGGGCAGGTCCTGAGGCATCGGCTTGCTCGCTCGCTTCTTCGGTGGCTCTTTGGTAATTTTTAGTTTTGGCCCAAATGCAGCAAAAAGTGTTTTCATTGCTGATTTTATTTGAGATTTTGTTGAGTCATCTTCACTTTCTGATTCTGATTCTTCTGAGGAGTTCGAATCTTCTTTTTCATTTTCGTTGTCTGATAACGTTTTTCGCGCCAGAAATTTTGAATTGAGCATTTTGATTGGCTCTGCTTCGCTCACCTTGGAGGCCTGTTGAAACCAAGATGGCTGCCATTCAAAATTTCGCGCGGGATCACTGTTTTTCTTCTTCGTAATGACTTTCTCTGCAGTCATATCACTCACTATTTTTGGGTCTTTAGACTTCTCATTAGTGATGTTTTTCTCTCTCGCTGCTCCGCTGTTCTTCAGCATTTCTTGGAGGTTCGCGATGAGGCTTTCATCATTCTTCTGGCTTTTTAATAGTTTTAATATCTCTGACCTGAGTTCGTTATTCTCTATTTCGATTTCCTCCTGGTCATCATTTTCGTCTATTATTTCTTCGTCTTCAGTGGTGTATTCTTCGGATTCTCTCGAAATTGCGTTTGTGTATTCGTTGATTATTTCTTGTTCTGTTTCCATTTCTTTGCTGTAGGCCCTGGTGTTGGGCCTATCTTTCTTAGACATTTTTTAAGTTTTTTATTGAGTCAATTAACCATCCTCTGCTACCAGCTTGTTGCAATATTTTCAGGATCAGACTCAATAAAATTAGTGAGAGTTAAAGGTTTAAATATACTTCCTTTTATTTACAATAGGCATTCTATATTCACTGAATATTCACAGATAGAAGCAAGGAAAAGGGTGTAGGTGGCTCCTTATATATACAATGGGTGGAGCTATAAGTGGGAGTGGTGAATTATGAATACATTAAGAAGTGAAGAATAAGTTAACCCCTGATACCCCATTCATATACTATTTACACATTAGAGAATAAGGCATTTACATCTGACAAAAACTTCTAAAGTCAATATAAACAACAGTGGGGACAAAGGACATCCTTGTCTAGTACCTTTTTCTATCTCAATAGGATCAGTCAATTCTCCATTTATTATTACTTTTGCTGTCTGTTTAAAATATATAGCTTCAATTGCCTGGATGAATTTTCTACCAAAGCCCATCTCTTCCATTTGGAGTATCATGAATCGCCAGTTTACATTGTCAAAAGCTTTTTGTGCATCTAAAAATATCAAAGCCATCTGCTTTTCAGGATGTGCTTCATAATATTCTAAAGCCGTGTTGGTGAACCTATGGCACGCGTGCCAGAAGTGGCACGCAGAGCCATTTCACCTGGCACGCGAGGCGTCGCCCATTCATCTTCTGGGTTTCTGGCACAGGCATGCGCATCGGCCAGCTAGTCTTCTGGTTACTGGTGCGCATGCGCGCGCGACAATCAGCTGACCTTCACGTGTGTGGCAGTGCCAGAAACCGAAAGCTCAGCCGGCCAGCTGATTGTTGCGTATGCATGCGTGCCAGTAAACAGAAGACTAGCTGGCTGGTGCACATGCGTGCCCCAGGACATCCACCCCCTTGCCAGCCAGGAGCACTTCCCCAGTCGCTTGCCTGCACCCATTCGCCTGCCTGCCTACCTTGTCATCGACACTGCGAGGAAAGGCCCTGAAGCTGCACTGCCTGGAATCCACATGGGCTGCCGCAGGGAGGAAGGGAAGCCCCGGCCAGCCAGTCCTTGCCGCCGCCACCCCTTTGCCCCTGGCAACGGGGGTTCCCTCACTGCCGCTTCCCCAGCGGCAGCAGGAATAGTGGCCTGGGGCTTCCCTCCCTCCCCGCCGGAGGTTTGGGACTGCTCGGGCGGGGAGACAGGGAAACCCCAGCCTAGCCGTCAGCTCTCCTCCTTTTCTTCTTCTGGGTTCTGGCGTGCCCCCTCACCCCTCGCAGCCAGGAGAAGGAGAAGCAAGCTGCGCCCACAAGGACTGGAGGAGAGTGCGGTAAATGGTAAGAGGCCCGCTGGCTGGGAAGCGGTCATGCTCCCTTGGAAGAAGTGGCTGGAGAGTGTTGCACCAACCTTTGCCTGCATGAATGGCCATGCTGGATGCTGCCCGGAGCTCGAGGCTGGCAGGAGGAGGAGGAGCAGCATTGGCAGACTGTTTGTGCCAGCAAAGTTTGGTGCAGGAGCCTTTCCAGGCCCAAAACAGGGCACGGGGGGCATATGTGTGGGTGGTGGCGGCAGCTTCTTGACTGGGCTACTTCGGCCTCCAAATGCACGGACTCCGCCGAACTGCCTGGGCTCCTCCTGCTGGGAGCCGCTGGACGAGCAGGTGTGGCTGGCGGGGCTTTGGTGGACCAGCAGCCGGTGAGGGTGGGGGGGATGGGCTGCCTGCGCAGGTGACCACATGGCTGCCATCAAAGCAGGGCTGAGAAACCCTCTTGGCTTGCTCCGCCAGTCGCACGTGTCCCCTAGACTGTGGGCGTCGCCACCTCCCCCTGTGGCAGCCAGAGAGCCTGGCTCGGTGGTGGGAGTCGGGCAGGGGTGCTGTGCCGCCTGTGGTTGGACCCGTCATCCGATCTCCACCATGCCCGCTGCTGCGCTGCCAGCCGAGCCAACGCCGGAGAAGGACCAGTGGGCGGGGCAGCCGGCCACCCTTCTGCTCCTTCCCCGGCATTGACTCAAGGACACAACTGTGAAACCCATGCGGAGTCGAGGGGACTTTGAGACAGGGATGCAATCATCACCCCACATCCTCCTCGGCTTGCAACAGATGGCTCGGGTGGGTGCAAGAAGGCGAAGCCGGTAGAAGTGGCTGCTGAGCACAGAGTGTGTGTGTGTGTGTCCTTGGGACGTGGAGAAGCCAGTTGGGTTTGGATCGCGGGATGGGGGTGCTGAAAAATTAACCCTCAACTCTCTGCAGATCCCCCCTACCCACCCACCAGCACCTGGATAGGGTTGCTGAAAGTAGAGGCGCCTGTAAATTAACATGCGGCTGCAGTGCGTGTTCAGTTCATGCCTGAAGGCTACTCAAGAGAGATCGTTGATTCAGCTGGCAGCGCAGCGGCAGACATGGTGGAGGTCAGGCAAAGGGCCCAACCGCAGGTATTAGTTTAGTCTCAAAAGATTTCAGGATTTCATGCCTCCGTCTGCCTGTCTCTCGGCGAGGAAACTTCCTGGAGAGGTGGCTGAAAGCTCCATGTGGAGGCTGACAATCACAAGCCCCGGGGGTGCCTGCTTCCAAGGGAATGGCTCGGCTATTTCAAAGCGAGTGGCCGGGAAGTTGAGAGACAGGCAGATGGACGCTGTGCTCACTCTTGCCTTACTCGCTGATTGAAAACAGCGCTGAGCTGCGGAGAGCGGCAAACTCCAGAGCTGAAAGAGGCTGAGGAGAGGCAGGGCCGGGATCAGAGTCAGACAGGGGGAAAGGGAGGTGTGTGGTGCCACTCCCCCCTACAAGCGCAGCATCCGTCTGCCCCTCTCTCAGCGAGGAAGCTTCCCAGCCGCTCACTTATGGGGAGGATGGGGGGGAACAGGCTCAGACTCAACCCGTCCAAGACCGAGTGGCTGTGGCTGCCGGCGTCCCGATATAGTCAGCAGGTGCCATCGCTGACTATTGGGGGTGAATCTTTGCCCCCCACAGAGAGGGCTCGCAATCTGGGTGTCCTCCTGGATACACGGCTGTCTTTAGAAGAGCATATGACGGCCGTGGCCAGGGGGGCCTTTTATCAGGTTCGCCTGATCCGCCAGTTGCGGCCCTTTCTGAACCGGGACGCCTTGCGCACGGTCACTCATGCCCTTGTCACCTCCCGGCTGGACTATTGTAATGCTCTCTACATGGGGCTCCCCTTGAAGAGCACTCGGAGGCTCCAACTGGTCCAGAATGCGGCCGCGCGGGTGGTTATGGGCGCAACTCATTGTGCCCGCGTGACACCCCTCCTGCGCGAGCTGCACTGGCTCCCAGTGGTCTTCCGGGTGCGATTCAAGGTGTTGGTTACCACCTTTAAAGCGCTCCATGGCATAGGACCCGGGTACCTTCGAGACCGTCTTCTGCCACCAATAGCCTCCCACCGACCAGTCCGCTCCCACAGAGAGGGTCTCCTCAGGGTGCCATCAGCCAAGTTATGTCGGCTGGCGACGCCCAGGGGGAGGGCCTTTTCTGTGGGAGCCCCAGCCCTGTGGAATGAACTGCCCCCGGAAATACGCAAGATCTCCGACCTCCGAGTGTTTCGTTGCGCACTGAAGACCCTGTTATTCCGCCAGGCAGGGCTATCAACTTAATAATTTTAATTGGGGTATTTTAAATGTTTGGGGTTTTAAATCGGCCAAATCTATGTAATTATTTTAATTTTTAATTATTGTTGTGTGTTGTGTTTTTAAATTGGCTGTACACCGCCCTGAGTCCTTCGGGAGAAGGGCGGTATAGAAATAAAATTATTTATTTATTTATTTATTTTACTTCAAAGTAGCTGAGCCGTTCCCTTGGAAGCAGGCACCCCTGGGGCTCGTGATTGACGGCCTCCGCATGGAGCTTTTGGCCACCTTTCCCTGGAGCCCCAAGGCATAGCAGCTGCCTGCTCCTCCCTCTCTGCCTCTCGCCCACCCTCAGCCCCGCACTGAAGTTTGGGAAGCATCGGGAAAAGTTTGTGCACTGCGCTCGGGGCACGAAAGCAAGCCGCTGCTGTCACCAGCATCATGACAAGCAGGCCAGATGGGTCGGAGGAGGCCACCCGACCAGCTCCCTGCTCCTCCAGCAGCTCGCTTCTTCCCTGGAGAAGGGACAGCAGCATACAGTAGAAGTGCTCTTGGCCCCAACAGGGAAGCTTTGAATGCACAGTGGCTTGCTTGGGCTCCTCCCTGCTGGGATCCACAGGCTGCAGGGGGAAGGGCAAGAGCGACAGGCAGGCTCAGGTGCACGGGGCAGCATTTGCTGGCTGAGCGGCTGGCTGCCCTGCCCGCTGCTCCTTCCCCAGCGTTGGCTCGGCTGGCGGTGCAGCAGCAGGTGTGACAGGGGTCGGGTGACGGGCCCAACTGCAGGCAGCACAGTGGTGGGGGTCGGGTGGGGGTGCTGCGCCGAGCCAGGGAACGGCGGCTCCCAGCAGAAAGGAGCCCAGGCAAGCCGCACGTTCAGAGCTTCCCTGGCAGCACACTTGGCCCCGCCATCTTGGCAGCGCCATGCGCTGGCTGGGGAACGGCTGTCTCACCATGGAACAGGCCGGTACCTAGTTGTCCTCTGTTAAGAGGAACACCGGCCCTCTTGGAAAAAAGGGGGGGTATGTTCGGGGATGTGCATGCGCAGTGCGGGGCGCATGCGCAGGGGGAGCATGGGGGTGTGTCCTGTGCGCATGCACAAATGGGGGCGCACATTGCATTATGGGTGCCGGCACGCGGGAGCGCGAAAGCGCTCGCACGCTCAGACTTTTGGCACACAATGCCAAAAACGTTCGCCATCACTGTTCTAAAGTATCCAGTATTATTCTTATATTATCTTTAATTTGTCTTTTTGGGAGGAATCCATTCTGATCTGTATGTATAAAATTATTTAGATATCTCTTGAGTCTTTCTGCCAATATTGAAGCAAAGATTTTATAGTCTGAATTTAGCAGGGATATAGGCCTATAGTTTTTGATTTGTTGTGGGTCTGTGCCTTCCTTATGAATTAATGTAATATACGCCTCAGTCCATGATTTGGGTATTTTCTTCTTTGTCTTTGCTTCATTCATAACGTTCAATAATGGGAGACTTAGAGATTCTTGTAATGTCCTATAGTATTCAGCAGGTAAGCCATCTGGCCCTGGTGCCTTTCCATTCTTCTGTTTCTTAATTGCTTCTGTTAATTCCATCATTGTAATGCTCCCCTCCAACATCTCTTCAATATCTTTGGGAATCCGAGGTAATTTTGCATCTTGTAAATACCTTGCCACTTTTCCCTTCTCTCTCTTGTAGAGTTGTCTATAATATTCTTGTATTATTTTTCCCATCTCTTTATTTCCAAATTTACTTTGTCCTTGATCGTCAATTAGTTGTGTTAGTTTTCTTGATTCTCTTTCTTTTTTCAATTTGTATGCTAACCATCTTCCTGGTTTGTTCGCATTTTCAAAATAATTCTGTTTAGCACTTCTTATTTTTTGGGCTAATTCTTCCTTCTCCAGTAGATCCATTTTGTGCTTTATTATATCCATTTTCATTTTAACATCTTTCTTACATGGATCTTTCTGGAGTTCCTTTTCAAATCTCTTGTATTCATCAATTAATATTTTGGAAGTTTGTCTTTTCTTCACATTTCTTTTCCTTGTATAGTCTATTATTAGACCTCTAGTATAGGCCTTCATTGTATCCCAAAGATTTTGTGCCGATGTGTCTTCTTTCTTATCCTCCTTGAAGAAAAAAGCCAGCTTTCTCTCCATTTTCTGCCTAAAATCTTTCTCTTTTAAAATTGTATTGTTTAGAGTCCATCTGGATTTTCTTTCTCAACCTTTCCAGGTAACTATCACAGGATTGTGGTCAGCCCATAAATTTGTTTCTATTTCCACGTGTTCTATTTTCAAAGTCAAGTCCATTGTTGTCCATATCATATCAAGTCTAGACCAAGATGAATGTCTATCGGAGTAAAAGGTATATTGTCTATTTTTCACATTTCTATCTCTCCATACATCTTTCAAATTTATTTCCTCTATCATATTAAAAAAAGATTTCGGTAGTGTCTTTCTGTTATGTCTTACTGTTTTAAGTGTTTTATAGTTCAAATTGTCATCCACTATTCCATTAAAATCACCCATCATACATATATTGTCATACTCCATTTCAATTATTTTCAGGGGGGGATATTCTTATATTATTTTCACCTTTCCATCTGCTGTGGTTTGTCACAAACATGTTCTATTCCTTCTTTTTTGCATAAATAGTCATTTTCATAATTTTGGCCTTATTTTTCTCTTTACAATTAACATTTTTTACATTGATATCAAAATTAATATTATCAAATTACTTATTTTCACGTTTCTATCTATTAAAATTTAATGTAGACAAACTCTATTCATTTATCTTTATCATATATTCACTTATAATCATTATCCACCATATCTTATTTTTTCACTTCTGCCATATTATTCTTACATATTTCTTTATCATTTCATTTTCAATGCTTTCATCTAGCTAATATCACAGTATATCTTAAAATTCTTCTCTCTTACCACTACTATAACAATTAAAATTCCATTCTAATTTAAAAAACTACCAAAAATACTATTGTTATTATATTGTCTACTTTCCCCTTCATTCTTCATCTTTAATCATTCTTTAATCTTTAATGACCTTCGTGCCCTGCGAGATTCCCCCCTCTCGCAGGTTTGGCCCTCTTCGTTATCGAGGGCCTATCTTGATGACGGGCGTTGGAGCCCCGAGAGATGGCATGCAGCAAAGAAGAGTTTGAGGGGTTTTTTAAGTGGGTTTTTTAGTGGGTTTTTAACAAAAATTTTAAGGGGTTCGGGGGGGATTAGGGTGGGTTCTGGGGGAAATTCACCGGGTTCAAGACCAGCCTTAGCGAAGGGCTGCGACATTAGGGACATAGAACCGGAGGTCGGGGAGGGGGTTGGAGTTCGATTTGAAGAGGGCTGTTCCATCAGCATAGTGAGTGGGAGGGGCAGATATGGCGGAAGCAGGGGACCACATCATGTTCGGGGAATGCGCACTCGCTATCTTAGAGCGATTGCACACTTCGGTCCCCAATGCTTTTCTCGTTCCCCAGGCTGTCCAGATTCTCAGGGCCAGAGCCTCCGGCTGATGTTATGCAATGCCAGGTCCGTTGTTAATAAAGCCCCCCTCATTCACGATCTTATTCAGGAGGGGGAGGCAGACCTAGCGGGCATTACGGAGACCTGGTTGGGCCAGGAGGGGGGAGTTCCCCTCGTGGATATATGCCCACCAGGCTTCCGTGCATTTCATCAGCCGAGGGCTCAGGGCAGGGGCGGGGGGGGTGGCGGTTATTATAAAGGAAGGTCTGGATCCAAGGGAGACCACTGTTCCACAGATAGCCGGATGTGAGTCCCTCTTTGTGAAGTGGGGTCGTGGAGTACAGATGGGCTTGTTGGTCACGTACCTGGCTCCCTGCCACGTGGCAACGGCCCTGCCCGAGCTGCTTAACGTTATAGCCGAGGTGGCGGTGGACACCCCCAGACTTGTTATTATGGGGGATTTCAACCTGCCATCTATCGGTGAAACGTCTGAGGTGGCTCGAGAGTTCATGGCTTCCATGACGGCCATGGACCTTACTCAGTTAATTCATGACCCCACTCACACAGGGGGACACACTCTGGTCAGTGGTTGAGTGGTCTTGATATAGGGGATATAGCCATCGAACCCTTGTCATGGTCTGACCACTCACTCCTTCGACTGGACTTTCTAACCACTGCACCCTGCCGCAGGGAGGCAGGACCGACCAGGTGGTTCCGCCCCAGGCGCCTGATGGACCCTGATAGGTTCCAGATGGAGCTTGGGCCATTTCCTGAGACTCTGGCTCATGACTTGGCTGAAGACCTGGTGGCCGCCTGGGATAGTGCGGCTGCCGGGGCCTTGGACCGTGTCGTGCCTTTGCGGCCTCTGACCCGGCACCGAACTCACCTAGCTCCTTGGTTCTCCGAGGAGCTTAGGGAGATGAAGCGCCGGAAAAGACGCCTGGAGAGTAGTTGGAGGACCAGCCACTCCGAATCTGACCGAACACTGGTGAGGTCTCATATTAAGACCTACCTAGTGGCGATAAAAGCAGCGAAATCTAGCTATTTTGCCGCTCTTATCGCGTCATCAGATGTGAGAAAAATAAGAATTATTCCTGTAAAAGCATAACCTGAGTTACGCCATTTTAAAATCATGTTAAGGTTTTGTTTTACCTTGTATAACCTGATTATATAATTTAGCTGACATTTAAGAACATGAGAAAGGAAGTGTGTAATTCCTGTGTTTTTTAGAGGATGTTTGTCTTACAGGAAATATGTTCTTGGGTTAACTTGCCCTCATTAATTAAAGGAAGTACGCAATTGATGTTTTTGAGGGGTATTTCTGTTGGGAATTGGGGAATTTCCAGGGTGGATTATGTACTGCATATGTTATATAAGATGTTATGTAAGATATGAAACTGATTCCCAAGGTACTTTATTGACGTGTATTCTGAATGTCCTGAAGACTATAAAAACTTGTGTAAATTGTTTTATTTTCGTCTTTCTCTACTTGAGAGAGAAAGGCCCTTTGCAAAGAATAAACTCTGTTCCAGGATTATTTTGGTCTTTGTCTCTTTTTAAAACGATAATGGGATTTACCTGTCGACCACAATTGGCGCCCGAACAGGGACTGAAAACATTCTGTCTGGAATGGAATTCCCTGATACGTGCGCACAAACACTGATTTCAGTGCGATGGGGTTATTTCCTTTCCAGCAGGAATTGCTTTTCTATGAACCTTGAGGCAGAGACCTGAATGCCTGGACAGAGAGGAACGTTCCTGAAAACTTCGGTGCACCAGGAGTGAGTATATGTTTTCTTTTTGGTGGTTTGGATTTGTGTATGTTTGTGTGTGTGTGGCCTGTATGATTTGTGTGTATAATTAGTGTAATACAGGTTGGGGAAAGTATGGGGCCTTTACTAGGGAAAAGTGCTGCTGAGACTGAAATATCCTCCATCCCCCATATCTCCATTAGGGAAATTGTTAGTACAGTGGTCAGAGGATTGGTTGAAAGCTTGTACAAAGGTATTAGATAAGGTGACTATGATTAATTATTGTAAGGAGGTTTGGCTGACGTTTGTGTTGATACAGCCTAATTATAGGTGGAGTAAGTTTGGGGAGTTAGACCCATATTGGATCAATGTTTTGAAGAACGTTTTGGTGAACAAAGAAGTTGAAAGCTCAATTGTTATATGTTGAACCTCAGTTCCATGTTAACTCCTCTTCCCCGAGAAGTTCTAGAGTTTTGTATGGGAAGGAAGAAGAAGAGGAAGGTTGGAATCCTTTAGCTTATGCTACATGCCCACCTCCCCCTCCTTCGTATAATCGAAGTTGTGGGTGAAATTGATGTTGCTGCTGGGAGCAGAAAGGAAGAGACTTCAGCAGGGCAGTAATATAGGCAGCTGGAGAAGGAGTTGGGTGAATTGTCAGTAATTGTGAAACAGAATCCATCCACTTCTCCTCGTGTTAAATGTTCACAAACTAAAGGAATGTTTCCTTTAAGACAGGAATCACCCGGCCGCCCTGTTTAGGGTGACCCGCTCCCTCCTCCATCTGGAAGTGCGGGATGACCCCTTGCAGGGCCGAGCTGAGGACTTTGTGCAGTATCTGTATGACAAAATCGCTCAGATTCGGGAAGGGCTGGCCTCTGACTGGGTATGTCCGGACGGGATGACTGAGGCAGGTCTTGAGAGTGTTATCTGGGGGGAGTTCGATCCTGTGGCTCCCAAGGACATGGACAGGGTCCTGGGACGGCTGAACGCAACCACATGTTTATTGGACCCGTGCCCCTCCTGGTTGGTACTGGCTTCCCGGGAGGTGACACGAGGCTGGCTCCAGAAGATTGTTAACGCTTCTTTGAGTGAGGGGGTCCTGCCGGCTGCTTTGAAAGAAGCGGTTGTGAGGCCCCTCCTCAAGAAGCCCTCTCTGGATCCGGCTATTTTGGCTAACTATCATCCAGTCTCCAACCTTCGCTTTGTTGCGAAGGTTGTTGAGAGTGTGGTGGCACAACAGCTTCCCCGGTACCTGGATGAAGCTGTCTATCTAGACCCGCTCCAGTCCGGCTTCCGGCCTGGGCACAGCACGGAAACGGCATTGGTCGCGTTGGTGGATGATCTCTGGAGGGCACGGGATAGGGGTTGCTCCTCTATCCTGGTCCTGTTAGACCTCTCAGCGGCTTTTGATACCATCGACCATGGTATCATGTTGCACCGGTTGGCGGGGTTGGGGGTGGGGGGCACCGTTTTGCGGTGGTTCTCCTCCTACCTCCCTGACCGGTCGCAATCTGTGTTGACAGGGGGGCAGCGGTCGACCCCGAGGCACCTTGCTTGTGGGGTGCCACAAGGGTCGGTCCTCTCGCCCCTTCTGTTCAACATTTATGTAAAGCCTCTGGGTGAGATCATCCGTGGCTTCGGGGTGGAGTTCCATCAGTACGCTGATGACACCCAGCTGTACATCTCCACCCCAGGCCACCCCAACGATGCCCTTGAAGTGATGTCCCAGTGCCTGGAGGCCGTGTGGGCCTGGATGGGGAGAAACAGGCTCCGACTCAACCCCTCCAAGACCGAGTGGCTGTGGCTTCCGGCGTCCCGATATAGCCAGCTGACGCCATCGCTGGCTATTGGGGGCGAATCACTCGCCCCCATGGAGAGGGCTCGTAACTTGGGCGTCCTCCTGGACACACGGCTGTCTTTAGAAGATCATTTGACGGCCGTGGCCAGGGGGGCTTTTTATCAGGTCCGCCTGATACGCCAGCTGCGCCCCTTTCTAGATCGGGACTCCCTACGCACAGTCACTCAGGCACTCGTCACTTCCCGCCTGGACTACTGCCACGCTCTCTACATGGGGCTCCCCCTGGGGTGCACCCGGAGGCTCCAGATGGTCCAGAACGCGGCCGCGCGGGGGATTATGGGGGCGACGAGGCGCTCCCATGTAACACCTCTCCTGCGCGAGCTGCACTGGCTCCCGGTGGTCTTCCGGGTGCGCTTCAAGGTGTTGGTGACCACCTTTAAAGCGCTCCATGGCTTAGGGCCGGGGTACTTATGAGACCGCCTTCTGCCACCAATAGCCTCCCACCGGCCAGTACGCTCGCACAGAGTGGGCCTCCTCAGGGTGCCGTCGGCCAGACAATGCCGGCTGACGACTCCCAGGGGGAGAGCCTTCTCTGTGGCGGCGCCCACCCTCTGGAACAACCTCCCCCCAGAGATACGTACAATAACAGACCTCCGGATTTTTCGTCGGGCCCTGAAAACCCATTTATTTCAACTAGCTGGGCTGGCTTGAGTTAAATTTTAAATTGATTTTAAATTGGGTTGTTTTAATTTACGGCCAAAATATTTAATTATTTTAAACTGCTTTTAAATTTTGTATGTATTGTCTTTTACTTTGGCTGTTCACTGCCCTGAGTCCTATTTGGAGAAGGGCGGTATAGAAATAAGAACAAATAAACAAATAAACCATCATCTCTAAATCTTTTTAGCATCCTCTTTTCTAATATTTTTTTGCATGACACTTTATCTCGTTCTAACTTCTCAATTCTCTTTTTTATTTTTTTATATATGTTACATTTCATCTTCTGGCTTCCATTTATCATTTTTTGTTGTGTTGTTTGAACCTCACTCCCCGAAGCTTTCCCTTATCTCTTCCAGATTTCCCCATTCTTTCCTTTTGCCTGTTTCTTTTTTAGGAGGAGTTTTCCCCTTTTCCTTTCTACTCTTCATTCCCAATCATTTCTATAATGCTTTCTGTCTGATTTCTATTTTTTAATATGTTCTCTTCACCATTATTATTGGTTTCTTGTTTCTCATTCAAATTTCCCTCTTCCAGCTTCTCTTCATTTTCTTTTTCTATATACACTGCTCAAAAAAATAAAGGGAACACAAGCAGAAGACATCCGAGATCTGAATGAATGAAATAGCCTTATTAAATACTTTGTTCATTACATACAGTAGTTTTGTGTTCCCTTTAGTTGTTTGAGCAGTGTATAAACTACTGTATGTAAAGAACAAAGTATTTAATAAGGCTATTTCATTCATTCAGATCTCGGATGTCTTCTGCTTGTGTTCCCTTTATTTTTTTGAGCAGTATATTTAAATGAATTTTCTGTTTCTTTTTTGCCTGTTAAAGATTCACGCACGCTTTTGAGCATCAAAAGTAACTCTCCATACATCTGCAACTCCATTTTGTGATGGTTTAAAAGGTTACCAATATCTCCCCCCAATTATGTCTCTATACACTTAGTCAAAATTTTAGGTCTGTATGATTTTCTTAGTTCTCCTCTTCTTTTCTTCTGTTCTGCTTCAATTATTCCTTTATTCGTTAAAGTTAGAATGTTCTTCTCAATTATTAATTATTATCCCAATTCAGCAACAGTCAAATCCAAGCGTAAAACTAACTTCCAGAAGAGAAGGAAAGTAAAACAACCACCCAGATGTAAAACACAGTCACTCCTTAATTTTTCACACGGTATTCAATTCTTCTATACGCCCAAGGTCGAAATTTCCAGCTACTATTTCTTCTGTTTTGTCTATTTGAATAGAATATTACAAAGCTTTTTTCTTTCCTCCAGCAGATGGCACTCTCCGTTTCTACTCCATTACAAAGCAGACTCTTTTATCCATTTGTTTGTCAAAATATCCAATAATTTTTTTCAAAGTTCTCTTATGAATTGTTATTTTCCTCCAAAAAACATTTTCTTTCCTTTTAACAATCTTTGCTTTTCCCAATTTTCCAAATCCAAAACTTTCTCTTAGATTCTTTATATCACAATCCACGCCTTCTCTGTGTTCCACGTGTGTGGGTTCCCCCCCAAAAAAGCCCAATAGCCGCTAGTCCAATCTCAGGAATGCTTTTAAAACTTCAATTTCCACTTTTTTTAGCATAAATTGACATTTATCTCACCCAGTTCTGGCACTCCGTCTAATCGCCACTCCTGCACAATTCTTCGGTCCAGTTGTCCCAGCTTCAAGACGGTCACCATAAGATGGCCGCTGCCCCCGCTGCCACTTCAAGAGAGCTGTTTCTGTTCCAGCGAGGAAATTGCCAATTCCTCGCTGTCCATGAAACACCTCTCCTTTCTTCACCGTCCCTGCAAGACAGCTATGGCTCAAAAGCCTCCCGGCAGTGGTTCATCCGGCTGGATTTCATGCGGCTCATCAGAACCTGCTATTTTCCAGTTTGTTCCTGCTGTGACGTCAACTGGAAGCTTCTGCTTTGCAGGGCCTTTCCATGGACAGACTTTTATGGTGGTTGTGGATGCCTACTCAAAATGGCTTGAGGTGGTACTCATGACATCAACAACCTCGGACGCTGTGATCAAGGCCCTTATAAAGCTGTTTGCAACCCACAGACTGCCAGACGTCCTCCTTTCAGACAACGGGCCACAGCTCACATCAAGCCAGTTTGAGCTGTTCCTGGCAGGTCACGGCATTCGTCATGCCCTGATTGCACCATTCCATCCTGCTAGCAACGGGCAGACTGAGTGGATGGTCTGATCAGCAAAGGAAGCACTGGCAAGGATGGGCCTGGGGGACTGGCAAACATGGATAGCTGAGTACCTCCTGGTCCAGCACATCACACCAAGCTCCACCACCAACAAGAGTCTGACCGAACTACTAATGGGTCGCCGCCTTCAGGCCAACTTGGACTGGCTGCACCCAGACTACTCCTCGGAGGTCCCCGCAGACTCGACCAGCCAGGTCTGGTCATTCTCACCAGGTGACCTTGTCTATGCCCACAACTATGCCGGGGGCCCTTCCAGGATTCCTGCCTGGATAGTGGACATCACAGGGCCACATTCCTACAGGGTGGCGCTCGAAGATGGCAGTGTTGTGGTCCGCCAGCATCCTGCGGAGCTGGCAGCAGTGTCAGACAGTGAGGAGTCTGGGGAGGACCATGGGCCAGTCCTGGAGTCTGGGGAAGGCTTGGAGGAGGGCTCTGCGTCGGAGGCAGAAAATGGGCCATCTGGGAGGTACATGCTGCCTCCAGAGTTGGACCTCAGCGAGGCAGAGGAACAGGGGGATCCTGTTCCCAGTGTGCAGATGCGCAGAGCTGCCAGAAGGCAAGAACAGCTAAAACAAAAGGGATGACTCGGGAGTAGGGCTGGGAGATGATTGGCCCCTCCCATAAGACTTAAAAGAGGAGCAAAGGCACATGGGCCTTTGCAGGAAGCAACGTTTGTTCATTTGGTTCAGCTTAAAGCCTGAAGCTCTGTTTGATTCTAGACTCTGTGTGGCTTTGCCAATTAGGTCTTTGGCAGTGTGTCAAGGGAGATAAAAGTGGGTGATTATACTGAAGGACTTCTCCCAAAGGACACTTTATAACTAATTGGGACTCATCTGTGAATGAACAGAATTCACAGCTGTTGCAATAAAAGAGGTTTTTGGGACTACGTGTGTGTTTTAATGACTCAGGAAGCCTAGGTCAGAACAGGCAGGTTGTGGTGCCGCCACATCGACCAACTGCGTGGCCGTCTCAGAACTTCCGTTTGCTGTCAGCCAGAATGGACTCCGCCAGAGACAATCCTGGCTAAGGACATGCCAGCTCAGCCACCACAAACAAAGGTACCGACAAGGGACTGTGGTGATTCACAGATGCTTGCTGACTCGGTTCCTCTGGTGATAGAAGCACCAGTGACCAACCCCTTGCTGCTGCCGCAAGCTGCACCTGAAATAGCATCCGCCACTCCGCCTAGTCAAGGCCCTGGACATTCTGGTCTTGAGACGGAACCTCATAGGTCAGGATGGACACGTCGCCGCCCTGCCTACCTAAAAGACTACATATGTTAAATTGTTATTTTGATTACCATAATGCTCTGTCTTGGTGGGAAGGGGTGTTATGTATTGTATATAGTTGTCAATTGAAGTTCTCAGTCTGGTCCTCTGTTGGAGCGGGAAAATACTCTCTCCTGATTGGTTGTGGGCTGATCAGCTTCACTATAAAAGGAGCTGTGTCAGCCAGGGAGCAACAGTTGCCTCACAGGCAGTATTGAAAGAGAGCTGTTAGAAGTCACTCTGGCCTCACCTCCATTCTTCACCCAGAACATAACAATGGTGCTGCTGCAGAGCAAGGATGAGGTTCCAGAAAGTTGAATTAAAAGATTGAATCAGCCCATGTGGAGAGAGGGGCAAAAACCGCACCCTCTAAGCAGCACCCTCTTGGACAAGAAGCAAAAATGATTGCAATCACTGGGTAAATGTTAACATTATGGACTGCTGGAAAAATACCACCTTAACAGCTGTTAATGAGGTGGCTGTAGATATCTCTCTTCTTATCTGTTCTCCACCTCCTGCTGGGTTGTACAGGAGGTTTTGTTTTGCATTTCCCATTTTGTTTGTTGATGAGTGAATCCTGGAGGTGCTTTGGCTGCAGACTTGATAAGGAGTGGTGATTCAATGTGTTGATGAGTTGTGGCTGTGTGCTGATGACACCCAGGCATGTTATGTTTAAAGTTCACCATTTCTTGGGACAAGCTGCAATGTAGATTTGAATAAATCTGAGTAAAGATTTTAAAATTTTCAAGCTCACAAAATCCCCTCCTCATCTCCTTCCAACAACAGATGACAGGCAGGCATGGTGAGCAGTGCTGGGTTCCTCCCGGTTCGGCCCGGTTCTCCTGAGCCGGTAGCGGTGATGATATGACATCACCGAACCAGTTCTGCCCCCCCCCCCAGTTTCATCACAGAGGGGGGAATTAATGTAGATAAATCACATAATGTTAAATGTTTATGATCTTGTAAGGCTGCATTATTAGCTGTCCAGGGCTGCATGCAGTCTGTGGGCCGCAAGTTGGACATGTGTTCATCCTGATCCATGGTCAAGTTACTTACTGCTATGCAATCTTTCAAGAGGAGCAGCACTAGACCCAAGCATGTGTCAGACTGTATTAGGAGCAGAATGGGCTACCTGACACAGCATACTGTATGAACAGCTGCAAGCAGGAGATTGGGTGTATCAGCAAAGTGCATCAGAGAAAAAACTGTCTCCAAGATGGAAAGGCCCATACCTTGTGTTATTAATTACTCATAGCAGTGCCAAGCTTGAAGATCTGACCTCATGGGTCAGTTAAGTCATCCAAGACATGCTCCAGCTCCAAAAACCCCAGAAGCAAAGACCACCAAAGACATTGTTCCAGGCTCCCAGGAAGAGAGTACAAGAATAAGGGTGAAGGTTTGACTACAAAATTCCAAAGGGCTCTGAAGAGAGGTTTTAATGGACTTTTTTTTAACAGTAACAGAGTTGGAAGGGACCTTAGAGGTCATCTAGTCCAACCCCCTGCTCACGCAGGTCCTCATTACAGTTTAATTTTGATGTTTAGGCTCCTGTATTATATTTGGTTTGTTTTGCTGTATTTTTATTCCTTCTGTGTTCCAGCAAAGCAATGGCTCTGCTAAAAGTTGTGTCTATGTTGGTCTGTGTGGTCTATATGGAATTAGCAAGGTGTAGGATGCAACAGCCATTGGACTGTCTGCCTACCAATATCTCTTATTTCACCTTAATTCATTCCATAATTCATCCTGGGGAACCTTTTGGTGCTATCAAGGTAACTAATTGGGATTCTGTGTTCAAAATATGCTTTAGAGTGGTGCCTGAGCAGTTTTTGAAGATACTTTGTAATGTTTCTCAGCTGCCTCAACATATAAACCACCCTGCTCAATTCTCTAGGGCAAACCCTTTTCTATGTTGAGTCCACTCCCACAAAAGCACCAGTGGACCAACCAAGCAGTACAGTGTGGGGTAGCAACTGTGTGCAAATGCTTGGTTGTCATGACAATAACACATCTTTTCCTACCACTTGAAAACTGCACACAGGTAATAGGAATTGGCTCTGTATAAACAACTCTGTACTTAGCAAAGGAATGGTATTTGTTGTGTGGAAACTATGCCTGTCTCTGTCACTCAAGACTATACTCATCACAAAACCAGGTGAGCACACAGAAGCAGATACCTCATTAAGGGCTCCCCACTTGAAAATAGCTGTGATGACCATAGAACAGAGAACAGAGAATAATAGAGTTGGAAGGGACCTCGGAGGTATTTAGAATAAGAATAATAACAGAGTTGTAAGGGACCTTGTAGGTCATCTAGTCCAAACCCCTGCTTAAGCAGGAGACCCTATACCATTTCTGACAAGAGGCTGTCAAGCCTCCAGTGATTAAGCACCCACAACTTCTGAAGACAAGCTGTTCCATTGGTTGATTGTTCTCATTCTCAGAAAATTTCTCCTTATTTCTAGGTTAAATCTCTCCTTGATCAGTTTCCATCCATTGTTCCTTGTCTGGCTTTCCGGTGCTTTGGAAAATAGGTTGTCCCCCTCTTCTCTGTGACAGCCCCTCAAATATTGGAACACTGCTATTATGTCATCTCTTCACTAGACTAGCCATGCCCAGTTCTTGTAACCATTCTTCATGCGCGGACATGCGCACATGCGCAGCAGAGACCCAAAGACCAGCTGGCCGGTGAGAGGTGGGGTATCCCAACACCGGCAGTGCAGCAAGAGGTAAGAACATTTTCTTTCATGAGCTTCTGTTTGATCGTTTGCAGGGAAACAGAAGCTCACGAAAGAAACGCCACGGAGATCTGACCTGGGGCGACGGTGTGCGTGCCAGCAGAGAGGGCTCTGCGTGCCACCTCTGGCACGCGTGCTATACAGGTGAAAGTCGAAAAATTAGAATATTGTGCAAAAGTTCATTTATTTCAGTAATGCAACTTAAAAGGTGAAACTAATATATGAGATAGACTCATTACATGCAAAGCGAGATAGTTCAAGCCTTGATTTGTCATACTTTTGATGATTATGGCTTACAGCTCATGAAAACCCCAAATTCACAATCTCAGAAAATTAGAATATTACATGAAATCAATAAAACAAGGATTGTACATAGAACAATATCGGACCTCTGAAAAGTATAAGCATGCATATGTACTCAGTACTTGGTTTGGGCCCCTTTTGCATCAATTACTGCCTCAATGCGGCGTGGCTCTGGTCCGTTCAGCTCTTTATTAGAATGGTGAAAAACAGACTGCTGGCAGTGGCTCCTGAGCCTCCTTATATTCTGCTCGGGCCAGCCAGCCAGCCAATGACAGCTGTTCAAACTTCCCACTGGTGGAAGTGACCAATCCCCCGGCGGATGTCCTTATAAGGACATAACACCCCTCCCCTCTTAGTCCTCAGTCAGTCATTCCGTGGCGTAAGTGAGTCACGTAGTCGCGCAGGTAGGCGGGACGGACAATGGTCCTACCTGACCTGCGCGGTACAGTTCGTTCTCCGGTGCTGCTCCCAACGGGTCTGGCTCCTGCTGGTACTCGTCCCCCCAGTGGGCAGTCCCGGAAATCGGCCGTTGAGTGTGCGGGGCCTCGCCTAGCGCCTCCAGCTGGAGTGGCCGGCTCGCCCTGCGGCTGGTGGATTACCTCGTCGCTGCCAGGATGATGTTGGGTCGGTTCCTGTCGTTCGTCGCGGAGTCGGACTGGACAGCTGAATCCCGGTAGGACCCTTGGTTGTTTCTTTTGGTCTCTGGCTTGCTTCTGTGGTCTTCCATGGTCGATGGTGGCAGGGTCCCCCCCTGGCTGGGGACCCCTGCTGGGGTGTTGTAGTCCTCCCCTGCAGGGCTGGCGTTGGGTTCTCTCGGTGTGGTGGCGCCAGTCGACATTGCTGGGGTGGTGGTGGTCGACTCTGCCGGGTTGGTGTGGACGCGGAGGGGTGGATGGTTGATGTCCTACCTCACTGTGCTGGTGTAGGTCTCCCTCGTCTGGCTGGCTGATGTCAACTCGGTCGGGTTGGTGTTGGTTTTCCGGGTCAGGTTGTCCCTGGTCTACCTCGTCCTGATACTGGTGATGCCATGTTTCGGAGGGTCGCTGGCCATCGTCGCCGTTGGCTTGGTGCCTCGTCCCGCTGGGTCGGCCCCGGTCTACTGAGCTCTGGCTGCGCTGCTGGCGGTCGTCCCCTTCGCCGTGAGGTTGCAGACCTACCCTGTGGGGGTGGGGTAGGCCTACCTCTCAGGGGTGTTGTAGGCCGACCTCGTCTGGGTATGGCAGGCCTACCTCACTGGGGGGGTGGTAGGTCTACCTCGACGGGGTGTTGTAGGTCTACCTCGTCTGGGTGTGGCAGTCCTACCTCGTCGGGGTGGTTTCCTTCGACTCCCCTCACCCTTTTGTGGAGTTGGTCGATGTGCCTTCTGCATGACCGGCCGTCATCCAGCTCCACCTCGTATGATCTTGGGCCTGTCACTCTCCCGATCCGACCCTTGATCCACTTCGGCTGGCCCTGAAAGTTGAGCGCGAACACCAAGTCTCCGCTAGCGAAGCTTCACGTCGGTGGTGAGTTAATCGGCTTGTCTTTCGGGTTGTACTGTGGATGGAGTCTATCTAGCGGTGAGCGGAGCCTTCTCCCCATCAGAAGCTCGGCTGGGCTTTTCTTCGTTGTGGCGTGCGGTGTGATGTGTTGTGCCAGCAGGAACTTGTCGATTTGTTCCTGCCAGTCTCCTGGGTCCATCCTGGTGAGCGTGTCCTTCGTGAGCCGTACCATTTTTTCTGCTTGTCCATTTCCAGCTGGCCTGTACGGGGCGATGAGGGCATGCCGGATGCCTTGGCTTGCCAGGAAATCATCCATGGTCTTGGCTGTGAGTTGCAGGCCGTTGTCGGAGACCAGGATGTCCGGCAGCCTGTGTGTGGCGAATAGGTGGCGGAGTGCCCTGATGGTGACCTCTGTCGTGGTGGATGGCATCGCGATGACCTCCAGCCATTTTGAGAACGCGTCCACGACGATGAGGAGGGACTTTCCGTTCATTGGCCCCGCGAAGTCGATATGTATTCTTGACCACGGGCCGCTGGGCTGCTCCCACTCAGTCGGCTGGGCTTGAGGGGGTGCTGGTCTCGTCGCTTGGCACGGGTCACACCTAGCGATCCACACCTCTATGTCTTTGTCCAAGGTGGGCCACCAAACGTAGCTCCGTGCCAGCGCCTTCATGCGAACTATGCCCGGATGGCCGCTATGGAGGGTTTCTAAGGTGCTATTCTGTAGTGTGGGAGGAATCACGACCCGGTCACCCCAGAGGAAGCAGCCGTTCATGGTGGCCAGTTCATGCTGCCTCCGTATGAATGGGGTGAATTCTTCGCCCACTCTTCCGGTCGGCCAACCCCTCAACGTCCATGAGAGTACCTGTTTGAGGGTCTTGTCCCTCAGTGTGTGGGTCGCCACTGTTGCAGATGACACCGGGCACGTCTGATCATTGTCTATGTGGTGAAGTCCGAGGGTAGGTGCCGGGTCAATGACTGGTTCTCGCAGGGGGCATCTGCTGAGGCCGTCAGCATTGCAGATGTTCTTGCCGGGGCGATGGATGAGTCTGTAGGTGTAGCCGGAGAGGAAGATGGCCCAGCGTGTCATCCTGGGCGACATGTAGGGTGGCGTTGGCTTGTCCCCGGTGAGCAGTCCAAGTAGAGGCTTGTGATCGGTGACAACTGTAAACGACCTTCCATACAGGTATTCATGGAAGCGTTTAATGCCGGCTACGATGGCGAGGGCTTCCTTATCGAGCTGGCTGTAGTTCCGCTCTGCTGATGACATGGTTTTGGAGAAGTAAGCAATGGGGGCTTCGGTGCCACTGGGCAGCTGGTGGCTGAGGACAGCTCCGACTCCATACGGTGAGGCATCACAGGTCAGGATCAGTGGGAGCGACTCATGGTATTGGATGAGGACGCTGTCGGAGGAGAGAAGACTTTTGATTTTCCGGAATGCTGCCTCTTCTTCCTCTTCCCACTTCCAGGGTACTGCCTTCCCTAGCAGGCGGTGGAGCGGTTCAGCAACGGTGGCTTTCTGGTTCAGAAAAACACTATAAAAATTCAGCAGACCCAGAAAGGCCTGAAGCTCCGTTTTTGATTTGGGGGCTGGAACCTCGTGTATAGCCCTGACCTTGCTTTTGGTGGGGTGGATGCCCTTGCTATGGATTAGATAGCCCAGGAACTCGACCTCCTGGACCCCAACAATGCATTTGTCCCTTCTAACTCTTAGGCCCTTCGCCTGGAACCGCTGTAGGGCAAGCCTGAGCCGTTCCATCAGTTGGGCTTCCGAGTTTCCAGAGATTAATACGTCATCGAAGTAAGGTACCACCCCAGGAATGCCTTGGAGAAGGTGTTCCATCATTGATTGAAAAATTCCCGGGGCGGCGCTGACTCCAAATTGGAGACAGTTGCACTTAAAAGCCCCCCTGTGTGTGACGATTGTTTGTGCCTCCGCAGTCCTTTCGTCTACTGGCAATTGCTGGTAAGCCTGGGCCAGGTCCAGTTTCGCGAAAATGGTCCCGCTGCCAAGCGAATGCAACAGATGTTGCACCACTGGCACGGGATATGCGCTCTGCGGCAGTGCCCGGTTGATGGTACACTTATAGTTGGCGCAGATGCACACAGATCCATCATGCTTCATGGGAGTCACAATGGGGGTCTCCCATGCCGCATGATCAATCGGTTCCAGAATGCCCTGGGCAATTAGTTTATCTAGCTGGGCATCCACCTTAGGCCTGAGGGCAAACAGAACTCTGCGGGGCTTGAGCCGAATGGGTACAATTTTGGGGTCTAAATTGAAAGGAATGGGTTTCCCCAGAAATTTACCTAGGCTCCCATCGAAGACGTCCTTGAAGTCCTCTAAGAGCTGGTCGAGTGCACTAGCCTGAATTTTGTTGATTCCGCCAATCGTGAGCCCTAGGGGCTTGAACCACTCCACGCCTAGTAGGGTTGGACGGGCTTCCTTGACGACAGCGATGGGGAGGCGTCCTTCGAAGTCCTTGAACTTCACCCAGATTTGGTCCGTCCCAGGATGCCGATGGAGTCCCCTCTGAAATCCACCAACCTCGCTTGGAATGGCTCTAGCTGTTTCCTGGATAGCCACGGTTGAAGTCTTTTTAGCTGGTCCCAGGCTATGATGGAGTACGGTGAGCCTGAGTCTATTTCCATGGGGCATGGGGCCCCTTCCACGTAGATGGTCATGTGGAACTTGTCGGACCCCTCTGCTGCAGTGTGTGCAATTGTTGTCTGGTGGATCCCTCTGCTCTTGGGGTGGCCGTCGCCGTCTCGCCGCGGGTACTGGGACCGTTTGGATGTCCTCTGGTATTCGCGGTCCGTGGGTCTGGGAGGCTCAAAACTTGGCTCTGCCCTGCAGGCTTCCGCAATGTGGCCCTTCCTCTGGCAGCGTCTGCAAGTTTCATCCCGCCAGCGACATCTGGCGCGAGGATGGTCCCCTTTGCAGCTGGCACAACGTTCCTCCCGTCCACCATCTTGGGGTTTTTCCCGCCGTTGGGGTCTTGTGACCTTATGGATGGCCATCTCAGAGTCAGAGTCTGACCCCGTGGAGGTCTCGTCTGATGATGGCTGTGGGTTCCTGCGGACCTTGTGGATCCCCTTGGATCTTCTCATTGCGGCTGCTGCCCTATCAGAGGACTCAGCAGCTGTGGCTTCCTCGATGACTTCTTTTAGGGACACTTTCTTTTGGCTGAGGAGCTTTTTCTGTACTGTGCTGTCCCTCATGCCGAAGATGATGCGGTCCCGCAGCTGAACGTCCACGTTTTCAAATTCGCAGCTGGCCGCGATCTTCCGGAGCGCCGAAACGAATTCCTTGACCGATTCTCCTTCTGCTTGATTTCTCTGGTGGAAGTCGAATCGGTTGGCCAGAGGCGTGCTTACTGGGGCCTAATGGTCCTGGAGCACTTCCTGTAGCTCGGACCACGGCATCTGCTCAATATCCAGCGATGCTACGAGGTCCATGGCCATTTCCAGGACCTCCGACCCGCAGTGCGCCAGGAAGAGAGCCCTCTTTCTGCTGTCATCTAGGTCTGTGAAGCCGCTTCCCGCCAGGAACTGCCTGAAGCGAACCATGAAGGACTTCCATTTCTCAGTGCTCGGATTTAATGGAGCCATTGAGATTTGTGGTCCAGACATGGTAGTGACTTAGCTTGTGCTTCAGCTCTTTGCTTAAGGTGGCAGTTGGCTTGCAGCTCTTCGTCGGTTCTTCTCTAGTCCTTCGTCGCCAGTGTTAGATTGGCGCTGGAAAGAAACATGACTCAGCTCTGGTCCGTTCAGCTCTTTATTAGAATGGTGAAAAACAGACTGCTGGCAGTGGCTCCCGAGCCTCCTTATATTCTGCTCGGGCCAGCCAGCCAGCCAATGACAGCTGTTCAAACTTCCCACCGGTGGAAGTGACCAATCCCCCGGCAGATGTCCTTATAAGGACATAACAATTAGAATATTGTGAAAAGGTTCCATATTCTATCCATATTTTTGTTGCTCTTCCTGAAACCCTGCTCTGACAGCTGAAAATGTCTCCTGTAAAGGAGGAACCGATAAGGGAGCTGTCGGGGAACTAATTTCTTCTGGCTGTGTAGCCGGCAAAGTTAGCTGAAAATAAGGGGGAGCAGACCCCTGATCAGAAGACAGAGAGAGAGATGGCGACGGTGCCTTGAGTTTATGAGTCCCCATAACCTCTACTGCTCCCTTACATTTTTGCCACAGCAATAAATACTTTATTTCTGCTTGTGGCGGTGAGTGTAAGTGAGTTCCAATTTTAATCCAATCCTGCAAGTCCAAGGTTCCATCTTCTGGATACCATGGGCATTGGCAACCTATTTCATGTACTAACTGTTCTAACTCTCTTAACTTAATTCCTGCCATTCCATTACTTTTAAGTATTTTCCTCAGTTCTTGTGCATGAAGCTTCTGCGGAACTGAAATTTCCCCCCCCCCTACTCACGAAATATTGGGAGCGAAGTTCGCTGAAGTGCACCTGGGTTCGTCCGGCCAAGTAAGCATAGGAGGAATCACGTCGGGGTCACCAGATGTTGTTTCGATGAAGAAAGACACGTAGGCAGGATGATGATTCACGGGAAGGCCCCTCAGTGTGAAGGTACCTTGGGGAAGGCACACTCACCCCATCCAAAAGGCTTCCTTTTATTGTCATTTTACAACTATCATGGCAAAACATCAATCAATGTTTACTTGTCCTGATTGGCTAAAGAAAGCTCATGAATTCCATATGGATCCCTCGTGTTTCCCTCATGTTATTTCCTGTGACAAACAATTGTCTACATGTTGGGCCCCCATGCCTTGTATATCTGAGATAAGGTCTCTGCCAGACATCCTGTCTTTACATTCCTGAGGAAATTAGGATTTTGTGGTAATGTTGTTTACTCAGCACGGTTTGCCGATCACTGGGATAACACCATCTCCACAGGTGGATGGTCCCACTTACCATTGGGTCGTCTTCACTGCTGCTACTGCTGGCCGTCCCAGGCGGCAAGTCTTTGGTCGAGGTCTCTTCGCTCTCTCCAGGGAGAGGGGAAGTCTCGACTGCCTGCCGGGCAATTCTGCTGGCATCTGGGGGCTTTTGTGGGCCCTTTCTGCCTCGGGCTGACGTGGCGGGGCGCGGTTGTGGAACCGGTGCAGGTGCCAGACACTCCACAGCTCAGTGACCCACTTGTCTGCAATGGTAGCATTTGATTACCCCTGTAGATTGATCAGGAGGGGTTTCAGTGGGGTTTGTCAGAGGATGTCTAGCCAAAGTTCTCCCTGGGGGCCTCTCAGCTGAGGGGTTGTGGCGTGGGTGATGAGATTTGACCGGAAGCATCGCGGCGAGACAGTCGGGGAATTTGCGGGCTCTGATGAGTTCTGCAAAAACCCGGACTGATGAACCATTGCCAAGGGGTCTTCGGACCGGAACCGTCCTGTAGGGACGTGGGTGAAGGAGAGGCACCTCAGAAGACCAAGAGGAACAGGCAAGTTCCTCGATGGTCAGAGGTAGCTCTCTACAACTTGGCAGCGGGGGTGACAGCCATTGTGGCTGTCACGAAGCTGGGGCAACCAGACTAAGCATGGAGCAGGAGCGGTGAATCGAACGGAGTTTTTAGAGCCGGGTGAGTGTTAGCCAACTCATAATAAGGAAAAAAAAATTTTTAAACCTGAAGACCCCTAGTGAGAAAACGGCGGCTAATAAGCATGGGGGGAAGAAAAGAGGACATTGGAGCGTATCTTTAAAGAGACAAAAAAAACAAAACAAAAAAAAACCCAAATAGAAAATTGACCTTTGAACAAAACAATCTGGAAAATAATGTGGAAAATCTTAAAAATGAAAGAAATTACCCCAAGTTTGATTAAGGGACCGGAAAGGAATAATTAGATCCTTTTTCTCTCCTCTTTCTCATGAACTTTAAGAAAAACAAAAAGAGAATGGATAATAAGCCTTGTAACAGAAGTGCTGTATAAACAAAAGTAAAAAGGGAAAAAGAAATGAAAAGAGCTGTTTAAATTTGGACTGGACTACAAAATTGACTTGGTATTCTTAAAACTAAAAAGAAAAAGAGAAACTGGTTAAGATTGTTAATATACTGAAAAAAAATGGATACTTGTTAGATAACCAGAAATTGTGGATTGCAGAGAGACACCATCAGGAGCAAAAAGGTACACTGTAACTTGGTTTGCGTTTTGGAAAATTGTGAACTTTACAGATGTCAGCCGTGAGAACTTTTGGGGAGGACTCCTTTGTTTGCAAGCGGCTTGACTTTGGGGGGGGGGGAAGGAATACTACTGAACTTTTAAAACTGGAACAATATCAACTTAAAAAGAATAAAATGGCACAGGAAATTAGAGAAATGATTAAAGTGATGTACTTGTCATGGAAAATGGAAATAAGAGAAATAACTACAATGATACATGGGGAATCAAAATCTGAGGACATAAAAAATGAGAAAGAACATATGCAAGCTGACAAGGAAACAAAGAGGGAAAAGCGAGACACAGAGGCTGAAGATAAAGAAGATAAAGAAAATGAGACCAAATGTGAAAATGTATTTGAATATGTGGATAGTAATAATAAAAAAGAGGTTTTTAAAGATTAGATTGGAATTAACAATGAAAGAAATAGGGAGGATCGAAAGAGACAAACATACAGTAGAAAGAAGAGTGGAAGAGTGGAAAGAAGGCGAGGATAAAACTAAAGTTGCTGCAAGATGCTAGAATGAGAGGGGTTTTCGGTCTACCGAATTGGGAACTTTACTATCAGGCGACAAGTTTGATGTGGATCAAAGAATGGGTAACATTAAGGAATACTAGACTATTGAATTTAGAAGGTCATGATTTGTTGATAGGGTGGCATGCTTATCTATGGTATAAGGGAATAAAAATACAGGGGCATTTTAGAAGACATTATATACGTGAGGCTTTATTGTTGAATTGGGAGAAGATTAAAAAACAGCATTATTTGAAAATTCCAGTCTGGGTCTCAACGATTGAAGCCTTTTCATATTCTGTAATATTTAGAAGAGAACAAATTGTTAGATATAGTGAATTAATGGATGAAAAAGGTGAACTTAAGTTGAAACAGGAAATGGAAGAACAAGGTTTTCAGATGGATTGGTTTTCTTATTGGCAAATACGTTCTAGATATGAAGAAGATGTTAAACAAGAAGGTTTTTATAATGTTATGACTAATTTAGATAAGATTTTAATGGGTTCTGATGATTATGTGATTAAAAAATTATACGGATATTTGCTAGAGGTAAAATTGGAAGAAGAACAAGTTAAAGAGTCAATGTTAGCATGGGGGAAAAATTTTGGGCATGGGATTGATCTAGAAAAATGGCAAAAATTATGGTTACAAAACTATAAAATGACAATGTCTACAGCATATAAGGAAAATTTGTATAAGATGTTTTACAGGTGGCATCTACCCCCGACGAGAATAGCCAGAATGTTCAAGAATAAATCGGAGAAATGTTGGAAATGTCATCAGACCCCAGGATCATATTACCATATGTGGTGGACATGTGTAGAAGCTAAAAGATATTGGACTAAAATCCACACATGGTTGGAAAAAATGATAAAGAAACACATTGACTTTAAACCAGAGATATTTTTATTAGGGATTTTACCAGAAATATATAATAAAGAGTTAAGATATCTAATTGTGAATGTTTTAACAGCGGCTAGAATTGTTTTTGCTAAAAATTGGAAAGGTGAGAAGATACCTACTGAAGATGAAATTATTAAGAAAATTATGGACTGTGTTGAAATGAGTAAATTGACACTTGAAATTAGGGAACATGAAGATAAACAATATTACTTAATTTGGGATCTGTTTTATCAATGGCTACATAATAAAGCATGGAGATAAAAAATGAAATAGGAATTAATGTAAAGATAAAAATATATGAAGTGATATGAAGTGATTGTTGCTATTCACTTTTCTTTCTGTTCAATAATGGCTAAGTGAACATAAATTTAAAAAAAAATCTGTTAAACGAGAGAAATTAAATAACTGGAAATTTGGGATAAGGGACTGAGCACAAAAGAATTTTAACCGATCGGCATACTGTTTGTAATTGTATTTGAATGATGGAGATTTTATGTTTTGTTTTGTGTTTTGTGCTTGTTATAAATAAAAAAATTCTTAAAAAAAGAAGAAGAGTGGAACAGAAAGGATATAAAGAATTTAAATGATTACACTGGGATTTACAGTAAAAAAATACAAAAGAGAGAAAGAGGGTGGAAAACAATAGGAAATATAGGGCAGAAGAGAAGAATCCAGAACTTTGATATACAGAATGACAATATTGGGTTAAACAGCGGGCTAAACAGTGGTGAAATAAAAAAAAAGAGAAAAGAGAGAGGGAACAATGGGAAACATAGGGCAAAATAGGAGAGATCAGGATTTTAAAGTGCAGGAAAGAAGGGGAAAGAAAAAGGTAAAAATAAAATTGAAAAGGGAGAAAAGGAGAAAGAAATGAAAGAGGAATTTGAGGTATACATTTAGAACTGAAATGTGAATTGTAGCAAGAAATAATGGTAAAGTATATGATGGTGAAAATGAATTGTACAATAATTGGAATATCATTTATATTTTTGAAATCTAGATAATGAGTTTTTTTTTTCTTCTTTTTTTGAGAAATATGAATAAGTTTAAAATGTAATAATTGAAGTACTGTTAATGGTTTATGGTGGTGTGTATAAAAATGATTAAGTGAGGATTTGAAACAATATATAGGGGAAGCAAGTAGAGGAAAACAGTCAGAATATTTTTAAATTTAATTAAGGAAATTGTAATAGATGAAATATTTTTAATGGTATATTGTGATGAAAGTAGAAATGATTAAGATGTGGTTCGGAGGAACATATGGGGAAATTATTTGATGTATGAAAATGGAACTAATTGGAATAGCCATGTATATATTCTTTTTTTTTCTTTTTCTTTAAGTGTTTGAATATATAAATAGAAAAGATACTTACAGGTGAAACTCGAAAAATTAGAATATCGTGCAAAAGTTCATTTATTTCAGTAATGCAACTTAAAAGGTGAAACTAATATATGAGATAGACTCATTACATGCAAAGCGAGATAGTTCAAGCCTTGATTTGTCATACTTTTGATGATTATGGCTTACAGCTCATGAAAACCCCAAATTCACAATCTCAGAAAATTAGAATATTGTGAAAAGGTTCCGTATTCTAGGCTCAAAGTGTCCCACTCTAATCAGCTAATTAAGCCATAACACCTGCAAAGGGTTCCTGAGCCTTTAAATGGTCTCTCAGTCTGGTTCAGTAGGAATCACAATCATGGGAAAGACTGCTGACCTGACAGTTGTGCAGAAAACCATCATTGACACCCTCCATAAGGAGGGAAAGCCTCAAAAGGTCATTGCAAAAGAAGTTGGATGTTCTCAAAGTGCTGTATCAAAGCACATTAATAGAAAGTTATGTGGAAGGGAAAAGCGTGGAAGAAAAAGGTGCATAAGCAGCAGGGATGACCGCAGCCTGGAGAGGAGTGTCAGGAAAAGGCCATTCAAAAGTGTTGGGGACTTTCACAAGGAGTGGACTAAGGCTGGAGTTAGTGCATCAAGAGCCACCACATACATGACAACTTTTTGGGATCTAAATGCCATCTATAAAACATTTTATAAAAATTTTCTCTCAGGTTTTGCGACTGTGTAAATTTAACATTCTGAACCCAAATTTTTTCCCATGTTTCCAGCATCACTGGTTCCTCAAAATTCTCAAAAGATTGTTGATAGGTAAATATTGGAAGAATGAAGCTTTACCCACTATCGAGGAATGGACTTTGAAGATGGCTAGTTTTGCTGAGATGGCGAAGATTTCAGCATATTTAAAAGACTGTTCACAAGAGACTTATGAATGGGAATGGAAAAGGTGGATAGAATATGTTCAGAATAAATACCAAACTAGAAAGTATCAAATAGCTTTTATTTGAAAATAATGTATTAGAAATATTTTAATGTATTAGAAATATTTTAATGCAAAGAGATAAAGAGGAAAAATTATACAGGGGGAGGGATGGGTTTAAGCTTGTTTACTAGTGTTACTAGTTATGAGTATATAATAGGGAAGTCTGGGGGGGGAGGGTTAGGGAGGGTTAGGGAGGGTTTGGGGAGGGAGGTGGAGGGGTGAAAAAAAGGGGTGAAAATCCAATTGTAAAACTTTTGCAATAAAAAAAAAAAAAAAAAAAAAGAGCCACCACACACAGACGGATCCTGGAAATGGGCTTCAAATGTCGTATTCCTCTTGTCAAGCCACTCCTGAACAACAAACAACGTCAGAAGCGTCTTACCTGGGCTAAAGACAAAAAGAACTGGTCTGTTGCTCAGTGGTCCAAAGTCCTCTTTTCTGATGAGAGCAACTTTTGCATCTCATTTGGAAACCAAGGACCCAGAGTCTGGAGGAAGAATGGAGAGGCACACACTGCAAGATGCTTGAAGTCCAGTGTGAAGTTTCCACAGTCTGTGTTGATTTGGGGAGCCATGTCATCTGCTGGTGTTGGTCCACAGTGCTTCATTAAGTCCAGGGTCAACGCAGCCATCTACCAGGAGATTTTGGAGCACTTCATGCTTCCTTCCGCAGACGAGCTTTATGGGGATGCTGACTTCATTTTCCAGCAGGACTTGGCACCTGCCCACACTGCCAAAAGTACCAAAACCTGGTTCAATGACCATGGGATTACTGTGCTTGATTGGCCAGCAAACTCGCCTGACCTGAACCCCATAGAGAATCTATGGGGCATTGCCAAGAGAAAGATGAGAGACATGAGACCGAACAATGCAGAAGAGCTGAAGGCCGCTATTGAAGCATCCTGGTCTTCCATAACACCTCAGCAGTGCCACAGGCTGATAGCATCCATGCCACGCCGCATTGAGGCAGTAATTGATGCAAAAGGGCCCAAACCAAGTACTGAGTACATATGCATGCTTATACTTTTCAGAGGTCCGATATTGTTCTATGTACAATCCTTGTTTTATTGATTTCATGTAATATTCTAATTTTCTGAGATTGTGAATTTGGGGTTTTCATGAGCTGTAAGCCATAATCATCAAAATTATGACAAATCAAGGCTTGAACTATCTCGCTTTGCAGGTAATGAGTCTATCTCATATATTAGTTTCACCTTTTAAGTTGCATTACTGAAATAAATGAACTTTTGCACGATATTCTAATTTTTCGAGTTTCACCTGTAAGTAACTGATTACATTAAAATGTTGGACTGTGTTACTTAAGAAAATGTAAGTTATAAAACAAGTGGGCTCACTATTCCTATAAGAATTGAACAATTGTAACATCATAAAATTAATTATTTTGATGATGGATATAAAAACAGATGACAATAAGATGGGGTTTAATATAGAATAGAAGGGAAAATTGGAATTTGGTTAAAATTAGAGATGAAAGTGAAGGGTAAAATTGGTAAAAAAAATAGATGAAAATGAACACTGGCAAAAAGGAGGTATAGAAACGGTAATTTTAGTTGTAAAGATTAAAAATTGCTTAAATTTGTTAACCGGCCAAATACTCTGATCAGCAAAAATACATTGTATGTTTGTGTGTGTGTATGTGTAAAAAATAAAGAAAAACTTTTTACAAAAAAAAAGAGCTACAGTATTAACATGGTATACCAGTCTTGCAGTCGCTCTGGCACCCCCTGGATTCCACAGGCGGTTCTGACTTCTTGATCAATGGCTTCTTTAAAATAATGCAGAAGTATTCTGTCCGGCCAATGTCCAAGGTTCCCTGCGACCCATCTAAAGTCCCATACCAAGTCCTTTATGGGTCAATTTCCTTGACTCATCACCTTTATCTCAGCTTCACTCTCGTTGATTCGGTCTCGGTCTTCGAATCTGGCCCGGAGCAGCTCAACAAAACCTTCCACATCATTTAAATCAGCAACCCCCTCATTATGCAGCTGGGCTATCCAGTCAGCAGCATCTCCCTCATTCATCCCCTCCGAGATTGCATATACCAAGTCGCGATCTGTTTCGTATTGCTTTCCATACTGATCTATATGAGCCCATACTCGGCTGAGGAAATAGGCCAGTTTGGTAGGCTTACCGTCAAACGTCGCTCTAAACCGTGGTGGCGGGGCCCTTGCTGGTGGAATCGCCACGGCGACTGGAGGCGGGGTGAATGCCGGCGGCTGCGCTGCTGGCTGCTGGCTCAGACCCCACAGCAGTGCTGGGATCGTTGGGGCAAATTGGGCACATGGTGATCCCGTAAGAGGGGGAGCAGCAGGTGCTGGCATCCACTGGCACTGGACCCACCCCTGGCCAGGATAGAATCCCCAGCCTGGGGGAATATATTCCGCAAGGGGTAGCATGAAGGCAGGTTGACAAGGGCTGGATACAGGATGACATCCAGGCGATTGTTCTTTCGGTCCCATCTCTGGAGTTGGATCTGTTACTGATTTCTAGGATCTTACCCAATAACTCCAAACACAGGATGCAGTGAACCAATGCTCTTTATTGATCAATGTTTCTATTACAGGTATTTAGCTGAAAGTGGCTCCTGGACTCCTGGACCATGTCTTAAGTACCTGGGAGGCGGAGCTAAGGTAAGGAGGGGTCAGGGGAGGATCTAGGTGGATGTAGAGTTAACCCTTATCATACCTGGGATGGTGAATGGTGGGCATTTGTACATAACAAATCCCCCTCTAAATGCCCAACAGTTGGACCTGCTTGCGTGTTCTGTACCCGTACCCCTAATTTAGTCGTAAGGTAGGCATGTTGTTTGCTGGGTAGAGGTTTGGTCAGGATGTCTGCGGCTTGCTCGGCAGTCTCACAATGTACAGCCTTAATAAAACCAATGTTCATTAATTCTCTGACATGCTTGTGTTTAATGTCTATATGTCTGGACCTTTGGCCTACTGCTTCTGCCATGGATATGTCTATGGCTGCTTTGTTGTCCTCATGTATTACTATCGGGTAGGCCGGTTCGGTCCATATGCTGGTAAGCAGATCGTCAAACCATGTCAGATTATTGGCTGCTTTGGAGAGGCAGATGTACTCTGCCTCAGCTGTGGAGGTGGCTACCAGGTTTTGTTTTCCGGTGTACCAGTGTACTGGGCAGCCGTTAATGAGGAATACGTAGCCGGATGTGCTCTTTCTACTTTTTGTGTCGCCTGCCCAGTCAGCGTCTGATTAGGAGGTTAGGATGGGTTCTTTGGACACCTCTGGTTCTAGGTTCAGGCATGCGTCCATGCTGTGTTTTAGATATCTGAGTACACGTTTTACCCCCTCCCAGTGATACATCTTTGGATCGCTGACATGTCTGGATAGCAGGTTGACAGCCAGGAGGATGTCTGGTCTAGTCCAATTAGCTATATACAGTAGTGACCCAACAACAGACCTATAGAGGGTATTGTCCTTGAAGGTCTCGCTTTCCTCATTCATGTGTTTCAGGAAGTCAATATGTATTGGCGTGTCACATGGCTTGGCTTCCTTCATGTTGCATTTAATTAACAGATCCAGTATTTTCTCCTTTTGAGAGATCTTGAATCCCTTCTGAGTTCTATCAATCTGGACACCCAGGTATTTGTTCACCTTTCCCAGAGTCTTTAGTGCGAAATGTTTCCCCAACTGGTTGGCAAACTCATCACAATTTTGTTTGTGCTGGCCACAATATAAAATGTCATCCACGTAGATGAGTACATACTCTATGGATGTGCCCTCTCTCTTGGTGAAAAAGCATAGGTTGGCGGAGGTGGCTGTGAACCCCATGTCCTTAAGGATCTTCGCTAGGCACTCGTACCACCTCTTACCGGACTGTTTCAACCCATACAGACTTTTGTTCAGCAACCACGTGTCCTCCCCTTGTGTGTTTCTCCCTGGGGGTGCCCTGACAAAGATCTCCTTGTCTAGCTTCGCGTGGAGGTAGGCTGTCTGCACGTCGAATTGGTAGACTTCTAACCCTAGGATTGTGGCTATTACTAGAGCGCTTTTTACGCTCTCTGCCCTGACCGTGGGTGAGTACGTGTCAGTGTAGTCCTCCGGGTATTTCTGGGCAAACCCTTGTGCTACTAGCCTAGCTTTGTACAGTTTCTTATTGTCCTCTAGCTCTTTGACTTTGAAAACCCATTTAGTCCCAATGGCTACTTTGTTCTCTGGCACTCTGGATGGGGTATACACGTTCAACTCCCTCAGGCTGTTCATCTCCTTATCTATGGCCTCCTCCCATCTGTCCCTTTCCTCTCGTGGTAACTTAAGGATGTCCTCGTAGGAGTTGGGTGTTGTGGTGCCTGTGTGTATTGAGAGTATGTAATCGTCGAATCTCTTAGGTAGTTTGTTTCTGTTGTGTCTTATGGGCCTGCTGGGTATCGTTTCTGAGTCGTGCACGTGTTGGGCCTCCCTCTCAGTGAGTGCATCTACTTTTACCTTTAGGATGGGGTGGTTCTCTTTCCATTCTTTGGTGTTTACCCTTTTGTGTTTGGGTTTTTGTTTCTCGTGTGTCTCGCTCTCGGTTGTGTCTGGTTTGTTATTGGTCCTAGCATTGTCATCAGTTTCTTGCCCGGGCAGTACCTCATTGAGGTGTATTCTTGACCAGTTTGTGTTCTCATGGAACACAGCTGATCTGGACACGACAAATCTGTTGTCTTTGTCGATGAACCTGTAACCTTTGGTTCCGGACTCATACCCCATGAATCTTAGTCTCCTTGACACTTTGTCCCCTTTTCTCCTTAACTGTTTGGGTATGTGTACATCTGCAGTTACCCCAAATATGTGCAGGTGTGCTATCTGAGGCTTCCTATTGTACATGACCTCGTAGGGAGTTTTGTTCACTACGCTTGACCATATTCTGTTCAGTGTGTAGTTTGAATATGTGAGTGCCTCTGCCCAGAAGTGTTGCCCTAGTCCGGCGTCTTCTAAGACGCACCTTACCATTGTTTGGAGCACGCCGTTTTTGCGTTCTGATACTCCATTTTGGAATGGCGAAAACGGAGAAGAGGAGAAGTGTAGTATCCCGTGCTTCTTTGTCCAATTAGAGAAGTCCCTAGATAGGAACTCTGAGCCCCTATCTGTCATGATTTGTTTTATTTTTACATTATGTTGAGTTTCTACCCTTTTGTAGAACTCTTTAAATTTTTGGAACACCTCACTTTTGTGGTTGAGGGTGTATACAAATCCGTAACGGCTATAGTCATCGACTATGGTTAGGAAGAACCTCTTCTTGTATTTAATAGAGGGTCTCATGGGTCCCACCACGTCCATGTGAACTAATTGGAATATTGAGTTGGTGATGCGGGAGGCCTTCTTGGGCCTTGGTTTGGTTTTGATTTTCGAACATTTACACACAGAACACTCCAAATAATTTTTACAGTTCTTTAATGGCAAGCCATTTGAGCATTCATTCATCTTTTGTACCGTTGGAAAACTAGCGTGGCCTAATTTTCTGTGTAGTAAGTGGGCGCACCCATCATGAATGGGTTTGCCAATATGTGGTTTCCCTTTGTGTGTTGTGTTTGTGGTGGGTTTGCCTCCTGCAGTGTGTCCTCCTTCACCCCCTCTATTTTCTGTGGGCGTGCTTGTCCCTTTCTCGTTACTTTCTGAGTTAGTGTTTGAGTGCTCTTGGGGCACTAAGTAGGTGAGTCCCCCTTCTATGATGATCTTTCCTATGCTTCTCTTTCCTTTGGTCATATATGCTTTCCCTTCCCTGAAGGTTGTCTCAATGCCCAAGTCTTTACTTAGTTTGAGTGTTGCTAATATATTGTGGGGTATTTCTGGGATGAATAGTACCCCCTCTATCTTCCCTATTCCATCTATGTGTGCGCTCCCTTCTCCTTTCACCAATACCTTGTTCTGGTTGGCTACATTGATGTGGTATTCCTTAGGTGTGAATGCCTCCAGTATGTTCCTATTGTTGGTGGTGCGGTTGGTGGCTCCTGAGTCAATGAGCCATGTTTTCCTTCCTTTTGCCTGGGTGTTTGGGTGTTGGTGGTCTCTAAGTTCATATAGTGACCCAGTCTGACTATCCCTGGAGCTATCCTTATATCCTCTCCTGTCCCTGGGGTTGGGTGAGTCCCTGCGCCTGAACCTGCTTTCTGGGGAGCGCCTGTCTGAGTAACCTGGTTTGCGGCCTTGCCTTTCCCTATGGTAGCTGTGGTCCCTGTCCCTCTGGTTTCTGGGGCAATCTCTCCTATAGTGATTCCTAGACCCACAGTTAAAACATTCTGGCTTATCTTGGTCCCTGGTCTGGAAGTCTACCCTTTTTGTTGGTCTGCTCTCCCTGAGGCTTGATGAGCGTTCCCTTCTCAGGCTGTCCTCCGCAATCAGCCTGTTGGATAATGTCTCTAAAGAGAGGTGCTCTATGTTGAGACTATCTAGTTGCATGATAAAGTTCTCCCAACTGGGGTTTAGGGAATTTATGATGATGCTTTTCATGATATTATCAGAAATGGTTTCCCCCCTTTGTATGAGTTCTGCCCTGGTGGTGTTTAGCTTGAGTATATGCTCCCCCATGGGTGTCCCTGCCTTATGCCTGGCTGAGTAAAATTCCCTGGATATTTTGGTTGTAGTGGCTGCACTCTTACTGTAAAATAAATTAAGTATTTTTTGTAGTATCTCTGCCATGGTTAAGTGGCGGCCAAGACTGGGGTAAATGCTGGGTGACAAGCTAGACATTAACAGATAGTAAGCCCTGTGGTGCAAACAGTCAATCTCAAAAGTCCATGGCTTCTTGGGTGGGTCATCAAATAGGTACAACATATTTTCTTTCAGAAAAGCAATCTGTAGTTGGTGGTACCACTCCAAAAGATTGGCCCCATCTAATTTCAATTTGTAATTGTCAGCAGTAAAAGTTATGTTACTTACAGTCTGGTGCTGTCCATGGTTCTTTATGTGAGTGAACTCGCAATATGCTGGGGGAATGCTTGTTGCCAGTCTGAACTGACTTATCTCTATGTTCCTTGTACTTATCTCTATGTTCCTTGTACTTATCTCTATGTTCCTCTCTCTTCCTGTAGGTGGCGACTGGGCATGTGCGAGGCTCATTTCGCGCCGGAGGTCGTCTGGTGAGGAGCTCCTTGTTGCTGCTCTCAGGCCTAGGCCTAGGCCTGCTGGTGGGGGGCTGGGCTCGCTCCTGGCGGGCCCGTAGCCCTCCCTGGGCGTTGGATGCCATGGCTGGGCCCCTGCATCTTGGGCAAAGGCTGGAAGAAGGCGAGGAGGCGAGGCGGTCGCAGGTCGAGGGTCCCTGGAGATGGCGGCAGCAGCGGCGGTCGTAAGTCGAGGATCTCCCGGATTTGGCGGCGCGGCAGCGGCGGTGGATCCTGGGCGATGCTGGAGGACCTCCGGATGGGCCAGGAAGCCTGGTGGAGGCCACATGGTTGGTGAGTCGATTCTTCTCCTCATTCCGCGGCCTAGGGAAGTTGGTGCAGCGGGTGGCGAGTGCGAATCCTGAGGGTATTCAGTCCTGCAGGCGGCCGGGTCTTGGGTGTAGTTTTTGGGGTGCGTTGTCCCGCGTGGTGTCTGCTGGTGCGCTGCAAGGGTTCCGGTGGCTACCCTGCTGCTCTTTTGGGGGTGCTGAGCGTCGGTTTGTTTCTTCCTGGCTCCTGGGGGCTTGAGTGCTGAGCCGAGTGCTGCAGCCAGGTTTTCAATCGTTTCGTCTGCTTCGGGCTCGATGGGTGAGCCCCCGCAGGCTTGTGATCTTGCTTGGGTGCTGTTTTGGGGGTCTTCCCTAGCGAAGTTGGGGTTCTCGCTGTTTCCCACCATTCGATTTAAATCTTGGCTTCCCATTGGCTGTCGGCCATTCCAAGATGGCCACCGAGAGCATGGCGCGGAAATGAAATCCTCTATGTCCGGAGCTTCAGCTTGGGGATACCTTCCTCTTGCCGGGCTGAGGATTTCTTCTCTCTGTTGCTGGGTGCTCATCGCTGCTCCATTGCTTTTGAGTAGGCTTTGGAGTTTCGCGATGAGCTCCTCTTTGCTGGCAGTCGCTTCCATCATCCCCAGGATGGTGGATCGGAATTCTTCATTGCTTGGTGGCTCTGCCCTTTCGCAGTAGTGGATTCCTTCTCTTGGCCCTTCGTCCCTGGGTTGTGGACTCGGGTTGTAGTCTCCATCACCTTCAGTTGTGGTGGTCCTTGCTGTGGCACCTTCGAGAGCCTGCAGTTCTTTCATCTGTTTGATGTAGGCTCTGGTGGCCATTCTTTTCTCTGCTTCTGTCTGGGTTCTTGATTCTGCCATCTCTGTGAGTTGTGGGTAAACCGTCCTCTGCTACCAACCTGTTACTGATTTCTAGGATCTTACCCAATAACTCCAAACACAGGATGCAGTGAATCAATTCTCTTTATTGATCAATGTTTCTATTACAGGTATTGGGCTGGAAGTGACCTCTGGATGCCTGGACCATGTCTTAAGTACCTGGGAGGCAGAGCTGAGGTAAGGAGGGGTCAGGGGAGGATCTAGGTGGATGTAGAGTTAACCCTTATCATACCTGGGATGGTGAATGGTGGGCATTTATACATAACAGGATCAGGCTGGCAACTTTTCTCAGAATCCATCTCCCTGGACCGAGCTCCTAGGCTTTGCATCACCTCTGCAGCTTCAAGGGCTAGTACCACACCTTCAGAAGGAGAATACCGGGTCTCGATAAACCTTCCGGTATGTGCTCCCATGGCTCCCTCTGCAATCTTCTCTCTCCCTTCCATCTTCACTGAGTCTTAGCACTACCCAAGCTTTAGGTTGGTGCTGGGGCTCAGCACCCCATTCAGCCCCCTTTTGAGGTGCTGCTTAGTTATTTAGGGGATTCAGGTTAATGTCAGGGTTCCAAGGAACACCCCCAACAAAATAAAGCTCTGAGGCCTGAGGTTCCTCAAAGTTCCAATTTATTAGAGATGTCATGTTGGCACATCTGGGAAAACCTGAATCTGAAGCTTCCAGGTTTCCCCCAGCCAGCTAAGAGTTCACAGCCCTGCCCCATGCCCACAAGTTCATCACATTGTCCAATCAACTCTTCCCACTCCACCGGATACAATCTTCAGGCAGTCTCCATCAGACGCAGGCAAAAGTCTTTGAATACGGAATGTTGTTATGACTAACTTTCTACCGCTCCAACAACAACCCCCTCCCAACTTCCCCAGCTAAAATATGTGGCAGTTTAGAAGCAAAAAGAAAATTGTCTTCCAAAACTGACACCCTCTATCGGAAATTATTCGTTCCGGAACACAGTGTAACCTATAGACATGTTTTTTTTATTTAAAAAGTTTTACAAATACATTTTCTCCCCAGTTTCCCCCCCCCCAAGCCCTCCCTAACCCTCCCCTACTCCCAGGACTTCCTCAGGATGAAATCCAAATCAAAATCACATTTTATGAAACTTAAACCCCTCCACCCCCTGTGTACTGTTTGTATCTTCATAGAATTTAATTAATCTATCCCTGCATAATACATTCAGCTAAAAGCTATCTGATATTTCCTAATTTGATATTTTTTCTGCACATAATCTATCCACTTCTTCCACTCCCATACATAAGCTCTTGAGTCCGATCTTTTAGGTATGCTGAGATCTTCGCCATCTCTGCAAAACTGGCCATCTTCAAAGTCCATTCATCAATAGTAGGCATAACATCATTTTTCCAATATTGACCTATCAATAATCTCGCTGCTGTCACCATATACAATATCAGCTTTGTTTCACCCAATGTAAAACCCTTAACTATACCCAATAAAAACAATTGTGGAGAAAACTGAAGTTTTTTCTTCAAAACATTTTGCATAACCCACCAAATTTTTATCCAAAAAGCCTTCACTTTCTTGCAGGTCCACCATATATGATAATATGTGGCATCTAAGCAATCACATCTCCAACATTTTGGTTGAACATTAGGATACATACACGACAGTTTCTTAGGATCTAAATGCCACCTATAAAACATTTTATAAAAAATTTCCCTCAAATTCTGCGACTGTGTAAATTTAACATTCTGGACCCATATTTTTTCCCATGTTTCCAACATCACTGGTTCTGCAAAATTTTGCGCCCACTTTATCATACAATCTTTAACCAATTCATTTTCCGAGTCTCTTTCTAACAAAACATTATAAACCCTCTTAATATGCATTGGACCTTTCTCTTTTATATGTCTAACCAATTCTTCTTCATGCATCATTATACCAAGTTTTTGATCTTCTTTCCATCTCAGTTGAAGTTGATTATACTGTAGCCAAGTTAAATTAATCCCTTCTTCCAACAGCGTTTCTAAGGTCTTTAGTTGCCATCTGCCCCCATCCATAAAAAGAACTTCTTTGTATAAACCCCCCCCGAGTGACATTATATTTGTATTCCACATAATATGACCAAGATCCAGCCATAACAGTATTTTGTAATCCCATTTGAGTCGGTGCTTCTTCCAGACTCTCATCAAAGAGTTCCTAAGTATGTGGCTTTTGAATACTTTATCCACTTTGTTCTCATAGAATAAATATGCATGCCAACCAAATTCAAGATCATGACTTTCTACAGTATATTCAATATTCCAGTCTTTATCCTTCCAAACCAATCACTTGCTTGCGTCAAAGCTGCTGCTTCATAATATAATTGTAGGTTTGGAAGTTTAAGGCCTCCCCTTTCTGGAACATCTTGCATAATTTTCAATTTAACTCTTGGTTTTTTCTCATTCCAGACAAACTTATTCACTCCTCTTTGCCATTCTCTCAATTGTTTATCACTTTTAAGCACCGGAATCATTTGAAACAAAAAGAGAAATCTAGGCAAAACGTTCATCTTAACTGCTGCTATTCTTCCAAGTAACGACAGCTGCAGTTTTTTCCAAGTCTCCATATCCTTTTGTACCTCTCGCCACAACACCTCATAATTATTTTGAAATAATTTTATATTTGAATCTGCAACTTGAACTCCTAAATATTTAACCTTTGATACTATTTCAAAGCCTGCCTTGCTTTCAAGTTCCTGCTTTCGATCTTGTGTCATATTTTTAACTATCATCTTAGTTTTTTTCTGGTTCAGTCTAAATCCTGATACCATACCATATTCTTCTATAATGTCTTTCATCTGGATTATTGATTCCATCGGCTGTGTTAGGGTAACAACCAGATCATCTGCAAATGCCCTAGTTCTATAATCTTCTTGCCTGATAACTATGCCATGTAAAGAATTTGAATCCCGTATTGTATTCAACAAGACTTCTAGTGTTAAAATAAATAACAATGGGGATACCTATAGACATGTTGAATGAACAGTTTAGCCAAAGTCTTTGCTGAGGGAATCTTGGAACAGGGTACAAAGTGCACTTTTTTTTTTTATTTGATTTATATGCCGCCCTTCTCCGGAGACTCAGGGCGGCTTACAATGCGTTAAGCAATAGCCTTCATACTTTTGTATATTTTTACAAAGTCAGCTTATTGCCCCCACAAACTCAATTTACCCACCTTAGAAAGGATGGAAGGCTGAGTCAACCTTGAGCCTGGTAAGAACTTGTTTGGAGAACAGGTCCGTAATCACCCAAATGACTGTATTTCCTTTACTTTCGGGCAGTCCGACAATAAAATCCATGGATATCCGTGGAGGAGCCCCAGGTCTGGCCACATTCTGGAGTAACCCGGATGGCTTCCCAGGTGGCTTCTTTGCCGAAACACATACCGGGCAGCTAGCGACATATGCCTCTATGTCCTTCTTTAGGGAGGGCCACCAGAATTGTCATTTAACTAAATGTAATGTCTTCACAAACCCAAAATGTCCAGCCACTTTTGCATTGTGGGATTGTTGTAACACTGCTCCCCTCAGAGTGGCAGGAACATACAACTTGGCCCCCACCCATGCGAGACCATCACGAACAGTATACTTGTTGTCGTGGGAGGTGAACCAATCATCAGTTTTTAGCGCTTCCCTTAACTGCTCACTTAGACCGGTGGGTAGGTCCAGTTCTCCTCTCGCCTGGGCTCTGGTGACAACAGGAGCCGCCAACTGTTTCGAAGGGATAAATGGGCAGATCACCTCCAGCTATGCGCTATTGTATTGAGGCAGTCTCAAGAGGGCATCTGCCATAAAGTTCTTTCCTCCTGGTAGGTAGCGCAGAGAGAAATTGAAGCGATTAAAGTGTTGTGCCCACCTGACTTGTTTGGGTGACAATTCTAAGTTCTTATGGTCTGTCCACACCTCAAAGGGGTGTTTTGTCCCTTTGAGGAAGTGCCTCCAGGTTAACAAGGCCCAACGGACAGCAAAAGCCTCCTTCTCCCAAATCGCCCATCTCTGTTCGGTCTCAGACAGTTTGCGGGAGGTGTAGGTGCAGGGTCGTAAGGATCCATCAGCATTGGCTTGAAGTAGCACCGCTCCGACGGCCACATCACTTGCATCAATCTGGATGACAAAAAGGGGCTTCCATGTCGGGGTGTTTTAGGACAGGCTCGGCGGCAAACAGTCGCTTCAGTTTCTAAAAAGCGGCGTGACATTCCATGGTCCACTTGAGCGGCCTACTAGGTTTTGGCTTGGCTTCCCCCTTTGTTTTCAGGAGGTTGGTAGTGGGTAATGCAATTTGCACAAACGTGAGATAAACTGTCGATAAAAGTTAGCAAAGCCAAAGAAACTTTGTAGCTGCTTGCGGGTGTGTGGGGGTGCCCACTCCAGGACCGCCCAGACTTTCTCCGGATCCATTTCTATCCCCTCATGTGATATGTGGTAGCCCAAATAGTCAATCTTACTCTGATGGAATTCACATTTTGACAATTTAGCATACAATTCTAAATAAGGATAAGTAAGTGTAAATAAGAAGGTCATCTAGGTAGACCAGGACCCCCTTGTAAAGATGCTCATGTAACACCTCATTAATCAATTGCATGAACACTGCTGGGGTCCTTTGTAGTCCAAAGGGGAGCACCCTAAATTGGAAGCAACCCAGGGGGCAATTGAAGGCAGTTTTCCATTCGTCCCCTTCCTTAATTCAAACTCTGTAGTAAGCCTCTCTCAAATCCAGTTAGTGAAAATCTTCCCCTTAGCCAGGTGAGCTAACATGTCTTTCATAAGGGGCAATGGGTAAACATTTTCTACACAAATGGCGTTGAGATTTTTGTAATCCACACATAAGTGAAGAGAGCCATCTTTTTGCTCCTGAAACAAAACCGGGGCGGCCACTCATGGCCTTGCTGGTTGGATGAAGCCCCATTTTAAGTTTCTATCAATAAAGTTCCACAGCTCCTCCAGCTCGTGGGGGTCATGGAGTAGATCTTTGGTTTCACCCCTGGGAGGATCTCTATGCCACAGTCAGTGGGTTGATGGGGTGGGAGCACATCTGACGCCTTCTCGCTGAACGCCTCCCTGAGGTCCCAATATTCCTTAGGGATTTTTTCCTCCCCAGCAATGCGTTCGCTCGCCACTGCTGCCAACACCTTCGCAGCTTTGGCCATGCAAAAAGGTTTGCCCCTTCTTTCCCTGGCTGGGTGGAATGGATGCATAACCATCCCTTCCTCCAATTCACCTGGGGGTTCCATTTCCGTAGCCAAGGCAGTCCAAGCAAGAGGGGTTGTTCCATACCAGGGGCTACGATAAAACTCAAGATCTCTCAGTGGTCCCCCATCCACATCTCAACAGGTTCAGTCACAAAGTGGGCTGCCCCCCCCAGCTACTGACCCATCCAAATGGCAGAATGCGATGGGCACTTTCATTGTTTTTAGTCTCAGTCCCATTTTTTCCACCACCTCTGGGCTGATGACACACCTAGTACATCCAGAGTCTAAGAGGGCTAGCATCTTCCCCTGGGCACCGGACGATGGCACCCTTAGTTCTACTGGGATGGTCATGGGGGCCCCACGCTGACTTACCAGGGGGTCATTGTTAGTGTTGGTTTCAGTTTCGCTGTCTTCTGCGGTGGTCGGAGCTCCCAACTCCCCCAGGCCTGGGGAAGTGAACTCAACAACTTCCACCCCCTTCAGGGCTGTCTTGTGACTCTTTGCTGGAGGCTTGTCAGCTTTCTTCCCACCAGCAGGGGTCGGTTTGGAGCCACGTTTGGAGAAACAATCAGCAGCCCGGTGCCCCTCCTTCCCACATCGGAAGCACGCTGTGGACTTAGGCTTCGAGGCTGACCCCCCTTTGGACACTCTGGGGTCTTCTTTCTGTGGAGCAAGGGAAGGCTTGTTCAAAACTCGGCCCCCATGGTAGCGATTCCTGGCCAGGTCAATTTCCACATCAGCTGCCATCACATACCAGCGTTGCAGGTCTCGAGGGGCCCCCAGGAGCAGCAAGCCTTGTAGATGTCCTCATTAAGGCCATCCTTATTACATTCCATCAGGGCCTCCTGGGACCACCCCCTCATTTTGCGCACCAGCTCGCTAAACTCCTGGGTGTATTCAGCCACCAATCTCTGCCCGATTGATAGACTTCATCCTGATTCTGGCCTTCCGCTCAGCTAGGGGGTCCTCAAAACGCACTCAGAGTGCCACCATAAACTGGTCATAATTCCTCAGCAGGGGAGAATTCTCATCATGGAGGCCCACCCACCAGTCAGCAGCCATTCCCTCCAGGGCCATAGTGATGCATCTCACACGGGCAGCTTCCGATGGGAAATTGTCTCCATACTCCTCCATGTGATTCCACACTTGGGTTAGGAAGAATCCCAAAACCTTGGGGTCCCCTCTGTATTTTACCGTAAGCGAAGGAACCTTTGGGATTCGACGCCTCCAGGTCCATGCCCCCCTCACAGGAGCTTGCTCTCTCTGGCTGCTCTAGGAATCTCTTCTGCACTCGCTGAAGCCTCTGCTTCCCCCCCGGGTGTTCAGTCTCCCCCCAGGCCGGCAATGCATACCTTTTGCGGGCTTTATGACTTTCAAAGGCTTCTTTCAAGAGTTGCATAGCTTGAGTGAGCAGGAAGTCTTCTCTGTCCCCTTCCTGCCAAGCCGCCTCTACACGCCGGCGTCTGGTAACTGTCACCCCAAGGGGATTTCCTTTGGAGGATCTATCCTTCCCACGCCTAGTGACCACTTAGCTCTGACTGGCTTTTCTTCAATCTGTAATTCTGACATCCACTCCGAAACCTCCCCACCATGCCTGCACTGGGGAGGGGTGGACCCAGCAGCTCCCATTACATTCTCAGCTTTCGCTGTGAATCTGGGTATGTACGAAAGGATAACGCTACAGCCAGGCCTTTGTTTGCTGCATGTAGGTTTAATCGGTCTCCAGATCCGCTGTCGACAAAGCTGACGCTGATGCTAAAACACACAAAGTCGGCGTTGAGAGCGGCTGCCTCCCAATGCCGTTTAAATAATCGCGCCGGCAAGCCCAGCAATTAATCCGCCCTTCCGGGTTCTGCCTCTTCTGCTCCTGCGTGTAACGAAGCGTCAGTCCGTAGCATTGCCGGTATCCATTCAGCATGGCGGTAGGAGGTCAGGGATAAGGTGCCTCACCCGGCCACAACGTGACTGACCGCCTACCACGCCGCAAACACCCCCACCACCAGTGTGCACTTCACCCACCCAACCATCCTCTTATCCCCTCCACTGAAGCTCATGTACTCCGCCAAGCTCTGCTGTGAGAGAGCAGTGGAATTTATTGACTTGGAATTGATTGAATATCCCTCCCCAGACTTTGGACTATCTTGATTACCCCCAGGCCGTGGACTTCCCCCTGATTAATTAATTAATTGATTGATTAGATGTATTCGCCAACAGAACTTCTTATTCTGCGAGACTCCCCCCTCTCGCAGGTGTGGCCCTCCACTTTATCAAGGGCCTACCTTTATGACGGGCTTTGGCACCCCGAGAGGTGGCAGGTCGCAAAAAGGGGATTGAGGGGTTTTTTAGGGAAACTTTTTGATAGATTTTTAAGGGATTTTAAGGGGCGGGAGGGTTGTGTGGGTTTGGGGGTTAACCCACGGGGGGAGGGGTCCGGCCCAGCTGTCAGTGGGGCCACGGAGGGTGCGGATTCTGGGAGTAAGGGGGACATCAGAGTCCATTCTGTCGAGGGCTTCTCTATCATTGTGTTGAGTGGGAGGGGCAGATATGGCGGGAGCAGGGGGCCGCATCATGTGGTGGGGGCGCACACTCGCTATCTTTGAGCGGTGGCACGCCCCGGTCCCCATAGCCCTTCTCGCACCCCAGGCTGTTCAGACTCTCAGGGCCCGAGCCTTCGGCTGCTGTTGTGCAATGCCAGGTCCATGGTAAATAAAGCCCCCCTCATTTGCAATCTTATTCAGGAGGGGGGAGAGGACCTGGCAGGTATCACGGAGACCTGGTTGGGCCATGAGGGGGGGTTCCCCTCGTGGATATCTGCCCACCAGGCTTCCGAGCATTCCATCAACCGAGAGCTCAGGGCAGGGGCGGGGGGGGGAGGGTTGGCAGTTATTATAAAGGAAAGTCTTGATCCGAGGGAGACCACTGTTCCACAGATAGCCGGATGTGAGTCCCTTTTTGTGAAGTGGGGTCGTGGAGTACAGATGGGCTTGTTGATCACGTACCTGGCTCCCTGCTGCGTGGCAACGGCCCTGCCCGAGCTGCTCAACGTCATAGCTGAGGTGGCGGTTGGTACCCCCAGACTTCTAGTCATGGGGGATTTCAACCTGCCATCTATCGGCGAAACGTCTGAGGTGGCTCGAGAGTTCATGGCTTCCATGACGGCCATGAACCTGACTCAGTTAATTCATGACCCTACTCACATGGGTGGACACACTCTGGACTTAATTTTTGTCTCTGGTCAGTGGTCGAGAGGCCTTGATACAGGGGATATAGTCATCGAACCCTCGTCATGGTCTGACCACTTGCTCCTATGACTGGACTTCCTAACCGCTACACCCCGCTGCAGGGAGGCGGAGCCGACCAGGTGGTTCCGCCCCAGGCGCCTGATGGATCCGGATAGGTTCCAGATGGAGCTTGGACCATTTCCTGAGACACTGGCTCATGACTCGGCTGAAGATCTGGTGGCCACCTGGGATAGTGCGGCCGCCGGGGCTTTGGACCACGTCGTGACTTTGCGGCCTCTGACCCGGCACCGAACTCACCTAGCTCCTTGGTTCTCCGAGGAGCTGAGGGAGTTGAAGCACCAGAAAAGATGCCTGGAGAGTAGTTGGAGGACCAGCCGCTCTGAATCCGACCGAACACTGGTGAGGTCTCATATTAAGACCTACCTAGTGGCGATAAAAGCGGCGAAATGTAGCTATTTTGCCGCTCTTATCCCATCATCAGATAATCGCCCAGCCGCCCTGTTTAGTGTGACCCGCTCCCTCCTCCATCTGGAAGCGCGGGATGATCCCTTGCAGGGTCGAGCTGAGGATTTTGTGCAGTATCTGTATGACAAGATCACTCAGATTTGGGAAGGCCTGGCGTCTGACTGGGTAAGTCCGGACAGGATGACTGAGGCAGGTCTTGAGAGTGTTATTTGGGAGGAGTTCGATCCTGTGGCTCCTGAGGACGTGGACAGGATCCTGGGACGGCTGAACGTGACCACATGTTTATTGGACCCGTGTCCCTCCTGGTTGGTACTGGCTTCCCGGGAGGTTACACGAGGCTGGCTCCAGAGGATTGTTAACGCTTCTTTGAGTGAGGGTGTCCTGCCGGCCACTTTGAAAGAAGCGGTGGTGAGGCCCCTCCTCAAGAAGCCCTCTCTGGATCCGGCTGTATTGGCTAACTATCGTCCAGTCTCCAACCTTCGCTTTGTTGCGAAGGTTGTTGAGAGTGTGGTGGCACGGCAGCTTCCCCAGTACCTGGATGAAGCTGTCTATCTAGACCCGCTCCAGTCTGGCTTCCGGCCTGGGCACAGCACGGAAACGGCATTGGTCGCATTGGTGGATGATCTCTGGAGGGCTCGGGATAGGGGTTGTTCCTCTATCCTGGTCCTGTTAGATCTCTCAGCGGCTTTTGATACCATCGACCATGGTATCATGTTGCGCCGGTTGAAGGGGCTGGGGGTGGGGGGCACCGTTCTGCGGTGGTTCTCCTCCTACCTCTCTGACTGGTCGCAATCTGTGTTGGCAGGGGGGCAGCAGTCAACCCCGAGGCGCCTTGCGTGTGGGGTGCCACAAGGGTTGGTCCTCTCGCCCCTTCTGTTCAATATTTATGTAAAGCCGCTGGGTGAGATCATCCGTGGCTTTGGGGTGGAGTTCCATCAATACGCTGACGATACTCAGCTGTACATCTCCACCCCAGGCCACCCCAACGATGCCCTTGAAGTGATGTCCCAGTGCCTGGAGGCCGTGCGGGCCTGGATGGGGAGAAACAGGCTCCGACTCAACCCTTCCAAGACCGAGTGGCTGTGGCTTCCGGCGTCCCGATATAGCCAGCTGGTGCCATCGCTGGCTATTGGGGGCGAATCACTGGCCCCCACGGAGAGGGCTCACAACTTAGGCGTCCTCCTGGATGCACGGCTGTCTTTAGAAGAGCACATGACGGCTGTGGCCAGGGGGGCTTTTTATCAGGTTCGCCTGATATGCCAGTTGCGCCCCTTTCTGGATCGGGACTCCCTATGCACGGTCACTCAAGCACTCGTCACTTCCCGCCTGGACTACTGCAATGCTCTCTACATGGGGCTCCCCTTGGGGTGCACCCGGAGGCTACAGTTAGTCCAGAATGTGGCCGCGTGGGGGATTATGGGAGCGACGGGGCACTCACATATGACACCTCTCCTGCGCGAGCTCCACTGGCTTCCTGTGGTCTTCCGGGTGCGCTTCAAGGTGTTGGTGACCACCTTTAAAGCGCTCCATGGCTTAGGGCCGGGGTGTCTGCGAGACCGCCTTCTGCCGCCAATAGCCTCCCACCGACCGGTTTGCTCGCACAGAGAGGGCCTCCTCAGGGTGCCGTCGGCCAGACAGTGCCGGCTGGCAACCCCCAGGGGGAGAGCCTTCTCTGTGGCAGCACCTACCCTCTGGAATGACCTACCCCCTGAGATACGCACGATATCAGACCTCCGGACTTTTCGTCGGGCCCTGAAAACACACCTATTCCATCTAGCCAGGCTGGCTTGATCCCATCCTCTCAGTTTTAATTGAATTCGGTTTTAATTGGGTTGTTTTTAAATCTTGGGCCGAAATTATTTGTTTTTTAAATTGTTTTTAAATTTTATATGCAATGTTTTATCTTGGCTGTACACCGCCCTGAGTCCCGCAGGAGAAGGGCGGTATAGAAATAAAATAAAATAAAATAAATAAATTAAATAAATAAATAAATAAATAAATAAATAAATAAATAAATAAATCTGGGAGCCACGTAAGCTGTCCCTATCGTCTGATGTGTCAACTGGACCTCGACAGGCGGCTCCCCCTACCAGGGATCCTCCTGTAAAACATAAGTGCACATGTTAAGACCACATTATGGTTCTATGTAAGTCCCTAGGGGCCGGGTTTGTGTGGATATCGCCTATGGAATAGCTTAAGCAGCCTTTTGGCTTTTACGGCTGTGACAGAAACCCAGGATGCTTCCTCAAATGGGTAACCTTTCCACCACACTAGATATTTCAGTTTACCCCTACTGGTCTTCGAGTCTAGAATTTCATCAATTTCATATCGATCCCCCTCTACCGGCCTAGGTTTGTCCATGTGCTCCTGAATACTGTCCACCGGTTTCAACAAACTACTATGGAACACGGGGTGTACTTTACCCAGTAACGGTGGTAGTTTTAGCTCCACTGTAACTGGGTTAATCACCTTAACAATTGGGAAAGGGTCGAGGTATTTGGGTCCCAATTTACGACTAGGAGCTCTCAATTTTAAGTATTTAGTCGACAAATAAACCCGCTCCCCAACCGTAAATGGCTTGTGGTCTGCTCTCTTCTTGTCTGCTTGATGTTTATATGCTTCAGCTGCCTTGTCTAACGCTTCTTTTACTTGTGGCCATAATTTCCCAATGCGGACACCGCATTCCCCAACTGTCAGGGGATACCTGCTCATGGTTCTGTATATTGAGCTCAGGGATTGCAGGGAAGTCTCTACCGGATACAACCTGGAACGGCGTGACCCCTGTGCTATGATGTATAGCATTGTTATAAGCTATTTCGGCAAAAGGGAGCAGTTCCGACCAGTCAGATTGTTGATACAATACATAACAATGCAGATATCGTTACACCATAGCGTTTGCTCTCTCTGCCGACCCGTTGGTGCTAGGGTGGAAGGCTGAACTCAAGCCTTGTGATGACCCTATCATGGTAATAAAATCACGCCAGAATTTCGCCGTAAACTGAATGCCCCTATCCGAAATGATGCGTCGAGGGGCTCCATGCAGTCTATATATATGTTGTATGAACATTTTTGAGAGTTTGAGGGCAGAAGGTAGGCCATTGCAAGGGATGAAATGGGCTTGCTTGGAGAAAAGATCTATTACAGTCCATATCACGGTATTACCGCTACTTTCCAGAAGGTCCACGACAAAATCCATAGCTATCTCCTCCCATGGCCTGTTCGGTTCTGCAACCGATTGTAATAGACCAAGAGGCTTACCTGGTCGGGGCTTGGTGACTGCACACACTTTACAACTCTTTACATACAGTTCGATGTCCTTACGTATGCGTGGCCACCAGAATTGGCATCTTGCGAGATGTAAAGTCTTGAGGAAACCGAAATGACCAGCTGCTTTTGCATCGTGGCATCTATATAACACTGAAAGTCGCAGTGGCTCTGGTATGTACATCTTGGCTCCCATCCAGGCAAGACCATCTCGGTGAGTTAATAAAGTCTTGTGTTCAGACAGCCACGTATCTGTGGTCAGTTCTCAATGTAAATCTTCGTACCATGAGGAGGTGGGTTCCGTGTGAGAGGTTCGGGCCACCTGTTGACTCCCCGGTATCATTGCCTGTACTACTTCCTCTCTTCTACTGTTATATTGGGGCATTGGCGAGAGGGCATTGGCTAAAAAATTCTTCCCCCCAGGGATGTATTTTAACTCGAAGTTGAACCTCTGGAAGTATTGCGCCCAGCGTACCTGTTTAGGAGACAATCTCCTGGGGGTTTGGAGTGCTTCTAAATTTTTATGGTCTGTCCATACTTCAAATTTATCCCCAATACCTTCCAACAAGTGTCGCCACGTGAGTAGTGCCCACCTCACCGTGAATGTTTCCTTTTCCCAAATGGCCCAGCCTCTCTCTGTGGGTGTTAATTTGCGAGAAGTGTAAGCACAGGGGTACAGCTTCCCCTCTTTAGTTTTTTGCAGTAATACAGCCCCCACAGCGACGTCACTGGTGTCTGCTTGCACAACGAACTGTAAGTCAGGGTCTGGATGTCTAAGTATTGGCTCTTGTGAAAACAGGGCTTTTAAACGCTTAAAAGCTTTTTGGCAGTCCAGAGTCCTGGTCTCGCTTTCAGACCAGTGGATTTAGTGCGTAGAAGGTCAGTTAAAGGGAGAGCCACCTGGGCAAATGCCGGAATAAACTGTTGATAAAAGTTCGCAAAGCCCAGGAAACTCTGTAATTGTTTTCTTGTCACAGGTGCCTGCCATTCCAGCACCGTGCTCACCTTCTTTGGATCCATCTCCACCCCATCCCCCAAAACGCGATACCCCAGGTAATCCAATTTCGTACAGTGGAATTCGCATTTCGACAGCTTTACGAAAAGCTTCACTTGCAGTAGTTTCGTTAACACCTGTCTCACCAATTGTGTATGTTCCTCCATCGTTCTGGTGTATATTAAAATGTCGTCCAGGTAGACGAGGATGCCCTGATATAAATGTTCATGCAACACCTCGTTTATTACTTGCATGAACACGGCCGGAGCGCCCTGCAGTCCAAACGGCATCACCTGAAATTTATAACTACCTAACGGACAGTTGAAGGTGGTTTTCCACTCATCACCTGGCTTTATGCATACCCTGTAATAGCCCTCTCTTAGATCAAGTTTCGTGAACACCCTCCCGGTGGACAACATGGCCAAGAGGTCTTTAATTAAGGGGAGAGGATATAGATGTTCAACACATACGGCGTTCAATCTACGAAAATCCACACAAAGATGCAAGCCACCATCCTTCTTCTCCCAGAATAACACAGGAGCAGCCATATGTGCTCTGCTTGGCTGAATAAAACCTCTAGCTAAGTTCTTATCGATATACCTCCTGAGTTCGTCCAATTCCAGCTTCATCATGGCATACATGCGTGGCTTCGGCAACTTAGTGCCTGGTTTCAGCTCTATAGCACAGTCGGTTGCTCTATGAGGGGGTAGCACCTTGCACTCCTCTTTGTTAAAGACAGCTGCTAGATCCCTATAGATCTCAGGATACACTGGCTGTTGCAACTCCTTTGAACAACCAATTCGACCCCCGAGCCACCCGTCTAGCTGTTGGCCCTCAGGCTCTGGCTCTGGTCCCAAACTCAAACGGAGTTTCTGGAACCCTCCCTCCCACCAAATGGTGGGCCTCCATTTATCTAACCACGCTAAACCCAGGATAATGGCCTCAACCATACAACTACAAAGCGTATATCCTGTCTGTGCTCCCCTATTTCCAAGCGAACAAGCTCAGTCACCCACGTCGTTGGTTTCCCACCCAAAATGGAACCATCGATCTGCTCGAACCAAATCGGGGTCTGCAACTTCTCTGTGCGAAGGCCTAACTTATCAACCACTGCCTTATGAATGAGACAACGAGTACATCCTGAATCGATCAGGGCTCCTTGTTGGACCGTACCCGATGTGTGTATATTCCTCAACGTAATCGGTATAACGAACCGATGTATTGGGTCACTTACCATGGGGTCGACTGGTGCACTATCATCACTGTCGTCCGATGCCACTGGAACGCTTCCCCCCCCCGAGGGGACTCCTCGTATCCAACGTTGCTGATCAAGAGCCACTCGTCGGAGTTGGTGTGGCTGTCCTAGACAGTTCTGAAGCGGAACGAGCCCGCTCATGGCTCTTACCACCTGACGTCAGAACTCGGGACGTAGTGGGCTGAACGGGGGGCATGGGGCATTCAGCTGCTCGGTGGCCAAGCTGATTGCAACAAAAACAGCAGATCGTCCCTCTCCCCACCAGCACAAGGGATCGAGTGGGGAAAGAACCCACTCATCAGCTGATGCTGATGCTAAAACACACAAAGTCGGCGTTGAGAGCGGCTGCCTCCCAATGCCGTTTAAATAATTGTGCCAGCAAGACCAGCAATTAATCCGCCCTTCCGGGTTCCGCCGCTTCTGCTCCTGCGCATAACAAGGCGTCAGTCCGTAGCATCGCCGGTATCCATTCAGCATGGCAGTAGGAGGTCAGGGATAAGGTGCCTCACCCGGCCGCAATGTGACCGACCGCCTACCACGCTGCAAACACCACCACCACCAGTGTGCACTTCACCCACCCAACCACCCTCTTATCTCCTCCGCTGAAGTTCGTGTCGAGTGGACCTCGACATACATATTGAAAACATCCCCAAATCCCTCCCCCCAAGGACCCAAGTTGACTGTCCAATCCACATCTCCCCAAGGTGTCATGTGGGGTACTTCTTCAGATGGCCCCACCTATGTGATATGCCGGAGCTGTTGACCTTGACAGCTATCAGCTCTCTCTGCAGCTGCTATGAAGACAGTGAGAATTTTCCTCCCTTTTTTGAGACATCTCCACCAGCTCACTTCCCCCCCACCAAATACCAGCAATGCCTCCCCCCTCCCATTACAATGGCAGCTGAAAGCAAGCAAGCATCATAGAGGCTGACAAGGTTGCTTCGCTCCTTGATTAGTTTCCATCGTATCTTGTCTTGCCTTCTGGTGTTTTGGAAAATAGGTTGACCCCCCTCTTCTTTGTGGCAGCCCCTCAAATATTTGAACACTGCTATCATGTCACCCCTAGTCCTTCGTTTCACTATACTAGACAAACCCAATTCTTGCAACCATTCTTCATGTGTTTTAGCCTCCAGGCCCCTAATCATCTTTGTTGCTCTCTTCTGCACTCTTTCCAGAGTCTCTACATCTTTTTTATAATATGACCAAAACTGGATGCAGTATTCTAAGTGTGGTCTTTCTAAGGCTTTATAAAGCGGTACTAATACTTCACTTGATCTTGATTCTATCCCCGTTAATGCAACCTAGGATTGCATTGGCTTTTTTGGCCGCTGCTGCACATTGCTGGCTCATATTTAAGTGATTGTCCACTAGGACTCCAAGATCCCTCTCACAGTTACTGCTAATGAGCCAGGTTTCACCCAATGTATACCTGTACATTTAGTTTTTCTTACGTAACTGTAAAACCTTACTTTTCTCTACATTGGATTTCATTTTGTTAGATAGGGCCCAGTGTTCAAATCTGATGAGATCTATCTGGATCTTGAGCCTATCTTCTGGGGTATTGGCTATTGTTGCCAGTTTAGTGTCGTCTGCAAATTTGATGAGTTCCCCTTCTATTTCCTCATCTAAATTGTTTATGAAGAAGTTGAAGAGTACTGGGTCTAAAACGGAACCTTGGAGTACCCTGCTGCTTACTTCCCTTCATGTAAATGTAGTTCCATTGAGGACTACATATTGAGTGTGATTTGTCAGCCAGTTACAAATCCATCTGGTGGTGATGCTGTCTATCCCACTTTTTTTTTTAGCTTACCAAGAAGTAGGTTGTGGTCTACTTTGTCAAAGTAAGATTTGTTTGGCATGATCTGTTTTTGACAAACCCATGTTGGCTTCTGGTTATAACTTTGCTTGCATCTAGATGTTCGCAGATCTGTTGCTTATCTTTTTCAGGATTTTCCCAGGTATTAATGTCAGGCTGATTAGTTTGTAGTTTCCTGGATCTGTGATTTTTTCCTTTTCTGAAGATGGGAACCACACAAAATAACCATTTTCTTGCTTATTTTAATTTGTACCCCTAGTCTGTCTTTTATGGTTATGTTTTTGGTAGGTTGAGCTGCATTATCTTTTTCTGTGACGACAGATGCAAATAATGAATTAAGTAGCTCTGCTGTCTCTCTATTGCCCATTACTTCCTTGCCATCTTCTCTCATTAGTGGACGGATTGTTTCCTTTGCTTTTTTCTTGTTTTTTACATGTTGAAAGAAACTTCTATTATTTTTGACATTTGTTGCAAGTTTTATTTCATTCTGAGCCTTTGCTTTCCTGACTTCATCTTTGCAAGTTTGTGCTATTTGTTGGTATTGTGCCTTAGTTATGGGTCCCTCTTTTCCTTTTTTGTACTTACCCTGTTTGTCTCTCAATTTATCAGAGAGTTCTTTGTTTAACCATGCTGGTTTCTTCTTGGATTTGTTTTTCTTTTTCAGTGGTATTGAGCTAGACTGGGTTTTTATAAACATATTATAAAATATTATTATAAATATACTGTATGTTCTACTATTTTGCTTGTGCATTTGGGAGCTATGATGAAAGCATTCTGGAAAAAGTGAGAAATGTGGGTACAAATCAAACAATTTTAAAAATTCTGAATATCTAGGGTAATGTGGTAATTGAGAAAGATTTTCTAATTTTAAAGACTTATTAAATTTATATAGCTGTCCATCTCACAAATAAGTGATTCTGGGTGGCAAACAACAAGATATACACTTCCCTCTAGTCTAGGAACTGACAGTATATGGAAGATACAGCTCTACCTCTGGCCTTTTATAGTCTAAGGATATTGTAGATAGACAACTCTGATGCAGATACCACCCTTCAATCCTGGTTTCTCGTACCTTTCTCACTAGTTGAATATTTCAGTTTCCCTCCTAGGCCACTGCCCACAGCCTGCTGCAAGGCATTCTATGAAGACAGGAGATAGAGACAGTTATCAACTACTGTGAAACATCAAATGTGGCAATTGCCAAAAGATCAGCTAAATATGACCAACAGATTTTTACAGCGAATACTGAACATCTCTACACAGGAAAAATTGTGTGGGAACCAAGTGCTGAAAGGGACACAAACCTCGTACGCAACCATCTCACAAAATAAGTACTGTAAAAGCCATAATATTGGTTTTGAATCTCATTTTCCTTACTAATCTCCTTGTTACACAATTATAAAACATCAGCTATTATATTGCAAGAAACTACCAGAGGTTTACATAGGTATTATAAGGAATGGTACATCATTTTAAAAAAAGATGCTACCAGCAGTTATCAAAAGGAATCTAATGAAGTTAAATCCTTCTTATTAAAGCCAGACTTGCAAATTAACATTCATTTGGTTACTACAGGTAATAGGAACTTTGCTCAGGCAACTAAGGCTAATCCAAAATTTCCTTTTTTTTAGTTTATCTTTGGTTGAACCTGGGTGTTTAAAAACTGAACAGCAGTCTATTCTCTATGTTCTGTTCAGCGCAAAAGTGAATTCTGGTAGCCATGACACTTGCAGTAGAAATCTTCTGCCTGAATACTACTGACTTAACTTTGAATTGGGCCTTGTGCCTAATCAAGACACAAAACTGTCTGAGTCTGCTTGATCTATTCTACTGCTTCAAGACTGCAGGGCTTGTTCCTTTCCTTATTTTTTCCTGTAAGTTCCCATTTGCAAAAGTAGTCAGTTTTCTTTGGAAGGCAAAGTGAAAGCTGCTTTGGGGACAAATTTCATTCATTACATGTTCATCAAACATTTTAGTTGGAAGTTAATTTTTAAAATGGGGTTTATTTCCAAGAAACATAACCTTGTGGACATATATCTCTTTGGAAGCAAGTCTTTCAAAGCTGCATTCCCTCCACATCATGACTTTATTATAACACACTTGAACCCTTTCTGCTACCAAGCTTTCCAAGATGGCGGCGGCCGTGGCCACAACACCGCTGCGGAAAACACCACCAGGAATTCTTCAGCTCCTGCCCGAAAAAACGTATTAAAACTTCCTTACCTATTGAGATGAGGAGTGCTGGAGGAGTAAAACCTCCCCCCCAAAAAAACCTTGGTCCAACTGGCCCGGCTGGTAGCACCTCGTAAGGGCCCCTTTCCAGGGTTCCAGGAGAAGGTGGTCAATGGTTTTTGATGGCGGAAGAGGGCTTTATGCCCCAATGGCAGATAAAATGGCAGAACCATCTTCTATGAGAAGGGAAACTCTGATTACAAACCTCCACTGCCTTGTGGCTATATCTACTAATGGAAAAGGCTTCAGGAGTCAACCTCGAGGCAAAATCATGGAGCCAGAGTCCCGGAAGCAGTTTGTGATTGTATACAATCACGTTCTGATAACTCCTGCGACATAGCTGGAACTAATAGTATCAGCTCTGCCATTCCATTGGACTACTCCAGCAATGTGGAGAGGGGGGATCTGCTGCTTGGGTAACAGTCAATCCTCCATATTAATATACCCAGGCTTCGTGCACTGGAGAGGACACTCCAGCTTTGCATACAGCATTGAAACAACACGGGAAGTGGCAGTTACCGGTTATAAGTCTTTGCTCGATTGGCGTAGAGCGTGACGCCAGGGGCCACTTTCAACGATGGGAGAGGTCATCATACCTCATTGGGCAACTACTGCCCATCTTAAACTGGGCAGCCTCTATCCAGTAAGGTGCTGCCCCGCCATGGTCTGCTAACCTCACAGGGTGCATGGGGTTTAGGGTAAAAGCCGACAAGCAGATCGATAACTTTGCACCATGCAACAAATATAAGAAAACTTTAGCCCTAAAGTTGGGCACTTGGAACATTCAGACAATGATGTATGTAAGACAGCTGTCATAGACATGGAGCTGAGCTGACTGCAGATGGATATCGTTGCCCTTCAAGAGACAAGGTTGTCAGACTCGGGATCTGTTAAGGAGAGAAACTTTTTGTTCTTCTGACAGGGAAAACCATCAAACGAGTCTAGGGAATATGGGGTTGGCTTTGCGGTCAGAAACACCCTACTAGAACTTATTGTTTCACCTGCTGCAGGGAGTGAAAGAATTATGTCCATGCAGTTCCAGACCCTTTACACACGGCAGGAGAGAAAGTTGAACACCTTTCATATGCGCTGTCTCCAACGTATTCTTGACATTACCTGACATGACAAAGTTCCAAATAGCGCAGTCCTGGAACGTGCTGGAATTTCTAGCATGTATACACTATTGAAACAGCGACGCCTACGCTGGCTTGGGTATGTCGTGAGAATGGCTGATGGTTGGATCCCGAAAGATCTCCTGTATGGAGAATTAGTGCAGGGAAAGCGTCTTAGAGGGAGACCACAGCTGCGATATAAGGATATTTGCAAGAGGGATCTAAAGGCCTTGGGAATGGACATTAATGACTGGCAAACCTTGACCTCTGATCATTCAGCTTGGAGGCTAAAGATGCAGCATGGCCTTCTCCAATTCAAAGCGACACTTGTTCAGCAGGCCGAGGCAGAGGGGGAGTCCCGGAACCAGCAAAATCTGGGGGCTGGGCAGGGGACAGAATGTATCTGCTCTCAGTGTGGAAGGGATTGCCACTCTCGAATTGGCCTTTTTAGTCACACCAGAAGCTGTTTTAGGACCTCTTTCCAGAGCACGATACCATAGTCTTTTGAGAATGAAGGTTGCCAATGCATGAACCCAGGTGCCCATTTCTGGTTCTAATAAACTTTGATCTTTAAAAAAAATGTAACTGAAAACTAATCCACATTAACTTTGATAGAATTCTTTAAAAAGGGGGAGGAAATGAGAGCAAGACAGACCGACCATCATTTAACACAGTGTACAATGTGAGATTTTGTTCCAAAGCTTCTTTTCTTGCATAAAAGGCGGTTGCTATATATTTTTTAAAAAATAGAAAAATACACTCTTGAGCTAGGGTAAAGGAAAAAAATAAGGAAAATATGCATAGTTTCTAAGTAGTGGTAAATCATTATAGTATGGAAAAAATGTTACACTTGATTTGCAAATGAAACTGGCTGATGTCTTAATAATTAAAAGGGATATACAAATAACAAACTAGAAGAGTGACTTGGATAATTTTATTTTTCATTTACAAAAAAGACAGGTTAAAGTATTAAAGGAGTTTCTGAGAAGTGACAAAGAGAAAATGAAAGGAAATCAAGTTCTGGGATGCTATTTAAAGGGATTAAAGATCAAGATTGCTAAAAACAAAGGGAAGGAATATAAAGTTGGTATATTTGATCAAGGTTAACGTATATACAGTATGTTGTTATTACTCATAACTCATAACAAATTTAAGAATTTGTTTATAGATAAGAGATGAGACATTAAATTCACAGATTTTCTGGATAAACATTTAAACTAAACAGCGGGGACAGAGAATTGATATAGAACATTTCTGTCCCCAATAATCTAAAATTCATAGGGTTATCAGTGCATGTAACATAGATGTTTGTGCGGGTAAGAATATCAACCTTGCTGTCAAGCAAAATCAAGTGTTTAATAGTAAGTGCCACACCATGTGCACTAATCAAACAGGTGCTAAGAAAGTAGGGGAAGTTAGGCACAACACAGGTTATGTAGAAAGTAAACACAGGGTCAGTAAAAATGGACTCAAATGTCTATACACCAAAGCACAGAGTATGGGGAATAAACAGGGTGAATTAGATATTCAAGTAAATGAGGGCAGATATGATATTGTTGCCATTATGGAAACTTGGTGGGATGAAACCCACAAATGGAACATACAACTAGAGGGATTTAAATTATTTAAAAGAAATAGACCAAATAAAAGAGCAGGTGGATTAGCACTACACCGTGTGCACAATTATTAGGCAAGTATTTTGACCATATCATCATTTTTATGCATATTTTCCACCTCCAAGCTGTATAAACCTAAATGCTTAGTGGATATAAGCAGATCAGGTGATGTGTATTTGTGTAATGAGGGAGGGTGTGGCCTAAGGAGATCAACACCCTACAGGTGAAACTCGAAAAATTAGAATATCGTGCAAAAGTTCATTTATTTCAGTAATGCAACTTAAAAGGTGAAACTAATATATGAGATAGACTCATTACATGCAAAGCGAGATAGTTCAAGCCTTGATTTGTCATACTTTTGATGATTATGGCTTACAGCTCATGAAAACCCCAAATTCACAATCTCAGAAAATTAGAATATTGTGAAAAGGTTCCATATTCTAGGCTCAAAGTGTCCCACTCTAATCAGCTAATTAAGCCATAACACCTGCAAAGGGTTCCTGAGCCTTTAAATGGTCTCTCAGTCTGGTTCAGTAGGAATCACAATCATGGGAAAGACTGCTGACCTGACAGTTGTACAGAAAACCATCATTGACACCCTCCATAAGGAGGGAAAGCCTCAAAAGGTCATTGCAAAAGAAGTTGGATGTTCTCAAAGTGCTGTATCAAAGCACATTAATAGAAAGTTATGTGGAAGGGAAAAGCGTGGAAGAAAAAGGTGCACAAGCAGCAGGGATGACCGCAGCCTGGAGAGGAGTGTCAGGAAAAGGCCATTCAAAAGTGTTGGGGACTTTCACAAGGAGTGGACTAAGGCTGGAGTTAGTGCATCAAGAGCCACCACACACAGACAGATCCTGGAAATGGGCTTCAAATGTCGTATTCCTCTTGTCAAGCCGCTCCTGAACAACAAACAACATCAGAAGCGTCTTACCTGGCCTAAAGACAAAAAGAACTGGTCTGTTGCTCAGTGGTCCAAAGTCCTCTTTTCTGATGAGAGCAACTTTTGCATCTCATTTGGAAACCAAGGACCCAGAGTCTGGAGGAAGAATGGAGAGGCACACACTGCAAGATGCTTGAAGTCCAGTGTGAAGTTTCCACAGTCTGTGTTGATTTGGGGAGCCATGTCATCTGCTGGTGTTGGTCCACAGTGCTTCATTAAGTCCAGGGTCAACGCAGCCATCTACCAGGAGATTTTGGAGCACTTCATGCTTCCTTCCGCAGACGAGCTTTATGGGGATGCTGACTTCATTTTCCAGCAGGACTTGGCACCTGCCCACACTGCCAAAAGTACCAAAACCTGGTTCAATGACCATGGGATTACTGTGCTTGATTGGCCAGCAAACTCGCCTGACCTGAACCCCATAGAGAATCTATGGGGCATTGCCAAGAGAAAGATGAGAGACATGAGACCGAACAATGCAGAAGAGCTGAAGGCCGCTATTGAAGCATCCTGGTCTTCCATAACACCTCAGCAGTGCCACAGGCTGATAGCATCCATGCCACACCGCATTGAGGCAGTAATTGATGCAAAAGGGGCCCAAACCAAGTACTGAGTACATATGTCAGATTTCGGTGCTATCTTAAATAAGTTTCATTTTCAAGCGCAGTCTCTCTAATGAATCATTTTTATTTAAGAACATAAAAAGCCGACATTCCTGATTTCATTTTGCAGCCAAACTGGCCCCTCCTTCCAACCCCCTCCTCTTCCGCTCTCCAACCCCAATGTCCCATTGGCCATCATGCAGATCCATCTCTACCTCCCGGCACGTTCTTTTCACAGGAATGTAGCCCCCACCCTCGTCTCCCAGGAAACACTATCTGTACATACAAAACTAGGTAAAAGTTCATCTTGTTATGTCAGCGCTGGAAGAGAGCCTAATTTGGAACGCTGACATCCGGCCCCTCTCCCTTCACTTCTGCGACATCACCTATCCCATAGGGAAAACACAACAAGATTAGTCTCATCAGCCCCTCCCCGGCTGTGCACCCCCCCCTCCCGGTTTTCCCGGGTGGTCTGCATGGAATTTTGCTGTAAGGCGATCAGCTTGGATGTTTGCGCTCTTCACCCAGGAAGCCTCTGACAATGGGTAACCCTTCCATTTAATTAAGTACGGGAGGCGCCCCCTGTGCCATCTTGAATCAAGAATGCGTTTGGCCCCCAACAACCAGGGGCCCAGGGGGTTCACGTGGAGTTGGCCTTAAAGTAGACCCCACTACAGGTTTTAGAAGGCTACTGTGAAAAACGGGGTGAATTTTCCCCAAAAGCCGTGGCAACTGCAATTGCACTGTAACGGGGTTGATTATTTTTATTATAGGAAATGGTCCTATAAATTTTGGGCCCAATTTCCTGCTCGGGAGTCTAAGTCTCAAGTACTTGGTGGAGAGGTAAACTTTCTCTCCCAGCTGAAATGGTCTTTGGGGAGTTCGGTGCTTGTCTGCTTGGTCCTTATAAGATTGAGCCGCCTTTGCCAGCGCCCTCTTAACATTTTCCCAAGTTTGTCTCAACATTGCCATCCAGTCGGTCAAACTGACTGAGGAAGGGGGCTCCCTCGGGTATTCTGGCATGGGAACAAAATCCATGCCACTCACTATTTTGAACGGGGTTAGCCCCGTGCTGCTGTGGACAGCATTATTATATGCAACCTCCGCAAAAGATAGGAGGTCTGCCCAATTGGACTGCTGGTAGTCGACGTAGCATTTTAAATACTGTTCTATCATAGCGTTCAGTCTTTCTGCCCCCCCATTGGTGCTCGGGTGAAATGCTGAGCTGAGCCCTTGGGATGAACCTATGGATCGTAGAAACTCCCTCCAGAACTTTGCTGTGAACTGGACCCCTCTGTCGGAAATGATTCTCCTGGGGACTCCATGTAGGCGGTAAATGTGTTTCAGGAACAGTTTGGATAACTGACGGGCTGAAGGCAGTCCACTACAAGGTATGAAGTGTGCCTGTTTGGAGAATAAGTCTATTACAGTCCAGATCACTGTATTTCCACTGCTCCTCGGTAGGTCTACTATAAAGTCCATTGCAATCTCCTCCCATGGTCTTGTTGGCTCAGCTACTGGTTGCAACAATCCAGGCGGGCACCCTGGCCTTGTCTTCATCGTGGCACAAATGGTGCAGCTTTTTACATAACTGTCTACGTCCTTTCTCATGTGTGGCCACCAGAACTGCCTTCGTACTAGGTGCAGAGTCTTTAGGAACCCGAAGTGTCCTGCTGGTTTAACGTCGTGGCTCCTCTTGAGAATCAGGATGCGTAAATTCTGTGGGACATAGAGTTTTGTCCCCCTCCATGCTAGTTCATCTCTTTTTGTCAAGAGATGTTGATTGTCCCGATACCAGGGGTCGGTCAGCGTTTCATTTTTTAATTTTGCAGTTAAGTCACTTGCAAGTTGGCCTTGCTGGTCACGTCGTTGCCGTCTGGTGATCACTTGGGCCGCAGCTTGGGTGGAGGGGATGATGGCATTCACTACCTGCTCCCGCTCACTGTTGTATTGGGGCATCCGGGAGAGGGCATCAGCCAGGAAATTTCTCCCTCCTGGGATGTGCTTAAGCTCGAAATTGAAACGATTGAAGTATTGTGCCCACCGCACTTGCCTGGGCGACAGTTTTCGTGGGGTTTTTAGAGCCTCTAGGTTTTTATGATCAGTCCAGACTTCAAATGGTTTCTGGCCTCCCTCTAGAAGGTGCCGCCAGGTCAACAAGGCCCACCTTACTGCAAACGCTTCCTTCTCCCACGCCGCCCATCGCCTCTCCGTATTGGTGAGTTTGCGGGAGGTGTAGGCGCAGGGTTGTAGATCACCTTGGTTGTTCTTTTGGAGTAACACGGCTCCTACTGCCACATCACTTGCGTCTGCTTGGATGACAAAAGGCTGTTCCGGATCCGGGTGTTTTAAGACAGGTTCTTTCGCGAACAGTCCTTTTAGCATCTCAAATGCCTGTTGGCAGGTCAGGTCCCACTGTAGGGGTTGTCCCGGGCGAGGTTTCATCGCTGGGCTTCCTGTCTTTAGGAGGTCCGTCAAAGGTTTGGCAATCTTCGCGAACGAGGGGATGAATTGTCTGTAGAAATTCGCAAAGCCTAGAAAACTTTGCAGTTGTCTGCGGGTGCGAGGGGGCTGCCATTGTAGAACTGATTGGACCTTGGCTGGGTCCATCTCTATCCCCTCATTTGATACTCGGTAGCCCAGGTAGTCTAGCCGTGATTGGTGGAAATCGCATTTTGGCAGTTTGACATATAGGTTTGCCCGTAGCAGTTTTTTCAGTACTTGGCGGACGAGGGGTATGTGTTCGTCTATGGTCTCCGTGTAGATAAGAATATCATCCAGGTAGACGAGGACCCCTTTGTAAAGGTGTTCATGTAAGACTTCGTTTATTAACTGCATGAATACTGCCGGGGCTCCTTGCAATCCAAAAGGCATTACTTTAAACTGGAAACTACCCAGGGGGCAGTTGAATGCTGTTTTCCATTCATCTCCTGCCTTTATGCGTACTCGGTAATAAGTTTCTCGAAGGTCTAGTTTGGTGAAAACCTTCCCTTTAGCTAGGTGGGCTAACATGTCTTTCATGAGGGGGAGGGGGTACAAGTTCTGTACGCAAACAGCGTTGATACTCCGAAAGTCGACTACCAGTCTCATGGAGCCGTCCTTTTTCTCTTTAAACATGACCGGCGCCGCTACCCTTGGTTTCACTGGCTCAATAAATCCCCTTTGTAAGTTTTTGTCTATGTAGTCCCGCATTTTCTGCATTTCTCGGGGCGTCATGGCATACATTTTAGGTTTGGGTAGTTTTGCTCCTGGGATAATCTCGATGGCACAATCGGTCTCGCGGTGGGGGGGCAGAATGTCACACTCGGCCTCGCTGAATACCCCCGCAAGGTCTTGGTACTCCCTTGGGATCTGGTTTGCGTTACAAGCGGTGGTGGGTGCGGCTGCCAATTGCTTTGCTGCACCTTCTGGGAGGGACCCTTGTGTTGGTGGTGTTTTCTTCTGTAGTGGAGGGCTGCTTTGGGGTTTCAGCGTGGGAGGGAATTCTTCTGGTCGGGGCGGCAGGGGTTGGGGCCCCTTTGCTATTCTCAGCCTGCGGGTTCCCTCTTGCCACCAAATGATTGGGCCCCATTTGTCGAGCCATGAGAGTCCCAATATGACTGGTTCTGTCATCTTGGGGGCTATTATGAAGCGGATCGTCTCCCAGTGATCTGCGAGTTCTAGTCTCACGGGTTCAGTCAAGTGTGTGGCGTATGTTCCTCCCACTAGGGACCCATCAACTTGCTCGAAGCGAATTGGTTGTTTGAGCTGTTTAGCTCGGATTCCCAATTTTAGAACTGTGGGTAGGTTGATTAGGCACCGTGTGCTACCCGAGTCTATTAGGGCTTGGAAAGTCTCTTGGGCCCCTGTTTTGGGGGCTGTTAGGCGTATGGGGAAAAGAAAAGGATGGACGGGTCCACTCACCATCGGGTCATCCTCGCCTTCATCTTCCGTGTCATAGGGTTCGGGGGACTGATCTCCCTCCACTGGGATTCCTCTGGTTTCGGTCAGATGAGCGAAAAACTCAGGGATTTGGGGAGCTTCCCGCGGTACGTGGGTGACGCGCTTGGGCCCTCGTTCCGGTCGTGCTTTGGGCGGTGGAGCTGGTCCCGGTCTAGGCGTTCCACATCTTGCTGCTATGTGGCCGCTTTCTCCACATCTGTAGCATTTCAGTGGGCTCCGTGGGGCAGTTGGTCTGTAGGAGGGCTGTGATGTTGGGGTTTCTCGTCTGTTGAGTGGCCCCTGGTCTGGTCGGCCTCTCTCCTTTTCCTCTGGTGGTTTTGACGTGTCACTCGCCCGCAGCCCTCTGTCGACTTTTATCGCTACCCGGAACCATTCAGCGAGTCGGTTTGGGATGTCACGATAGGCAGTCACTTGGGAAATTCTTTTATCTAGGCTTGTTCTAAAAAAATACACCAGCAATCGCTCTGGTAGGGGAGGCAGTGTCCCAATGACTCTCCTGAATTCACGGATATGCTCTCTGATAGGCTTCCCCCTCTGCATTAGGTTTCTGAGCTCGTCTTCCACATAGGGGTCCTCCTCCTCCTCCTCATAACGGGCTCTCAATAGTTGCAAGAACCCATCCGCATTTTGTAGCTGGGGGGGCCTGTATTTGTAGAGTGATGCTGGCCACCTCTTTGCTTCTCCCTCCAGCCCTTCCGAGATAGCATTCACTAGGGCTCTGGGGAAAGGGTAGAGGTGTCCGAACCGCTCTATGTATATCTCAGCTGAATCGAGGAATTGGGCAAGGTTGTCTGGGTCACCATCGAACTTCCCTCTGAACTGGGGTGGTTCCTCCCTCTCTGCCCTCTCCTCTCTGTGCTGAGCTCTGGAGGGCCAGCCTTGGTGTTGGTAGTCCTCTGCCTCGTCTCTCATCCTGGGGTGGGGAGGTGCTGCCTTGTCTGGGCTTCGCTGCCATTCCCATCCCCAGCTCGCCCTTCCCAATTCACTTAGGGGTTTTTCTTTATCTTTTACCTTTGTATTTTCCAAGTTGGCTGGAATCACGACCGCTTCTGCTCCTCCCGTTTCTTGAAGCAGGCTTTCCTCCGAGAGCTTGGCTTCAGCCATAGTCCGTCCGACCAGATGTCTGGGAGGGAACGGGATGATTTAAACTCAGCCAGCCTGGATTTGGAGGAGAGTTTGGCTGTCTGTCAGGTTTCGGTGCTATCTTAAATAAGTTTCATTTTCAAGCGCAGTCTCTCTAATGAATCATTTTTATTTAAGAACATAAAAAGCCGACATTCCTGATTTCATTTTGCAGCCAAACTGGCCCCTCCTTCCAACCCCCTCCTCTTCCGCTCTCCAACCCCAATGTCCCATTGGCCATCATGCAGATCCATCTCTACCTCCCGGCACGTTCTTTTCACAGGAATGTAGCCCCCACCCTCGTCTCCCAGGAAACACTATCTGTACATACAAAACTAGGTAAAAGTTCATCTTGTTATGTCAGCGCTGGAAGAGAGCCTAATTTGGAACGCTGACAACATATGCATGATTATACTTTTCAGAGGTCCGATATTGTTCTATGTACAATCCTTGTTTTATTGATTTCATGTAATATTCTAATTTTCTGAGATTGTGAATTTGGGGTTTTCATGAGCTGTAAGCCATAATCATCAAAATTATGACAAATCAAGGCTTGAACTCTCTCGCTTTACATGTAATGAGTCTATCTCATATATTAGTTTCACCTTTTAAGTTGCATTACTGAAATAAATAAACTTTTGCACGATATTCTAATTTTTCGAGTTTCACCTGTATATCAAGGTGTGCATAATTATTGGGCAGCTTCTTTTCCTCAGGCAAAATAGGCCAAAGAGATTTAACTGACTCTGAAAAGTCAAAAATTGTAAAAAGTCTTTCAGAGGGATGCAGCACTCTTGAAATTGCTAGGATATTGGGGCGTGATCACAGAACCATCAAACGTTTTGTTGCAAATAGTCAACAGGGTCGCAAGAAACGTGTTGAGAAAAAGCAACACACCTTAACTGCCAAAGTTTTGAGAAGAATCAAACACGAAGCTACCAGGAACCCATTATCCTCCAGTGCCATCATATTCCAGAACTGCAACCTACCTGGAGTGCCCAGAAGTACAATGTGTTCAGTGCTCAGAGACATGGCCAAGGTACGGAAGGCTGAAACCCGACCACCACTGAACAAGACACATAAGTTGAAATGGCAAGCCTGGAGACTTCCGGCGGTGACGTAGGGTCGTGGCGGCACGGGAAAAGAAGCGCTCTATTCCCAGTGCTGAATCTCTAAGTTTTTGGTGCCCTTCTGGGCGAAGATCGGTCCTGGAGGGATCGGCAGTAAGGAGGGGAATCTTCGGAGGAGGTGAGGAGAGGTGCGATCTCCTGCCACACCAAGAAGGACCCTCATTCCAAGCTTAGAAGAAGCCGGCCAGTGCGGCTGACTCAGAGGCCCGACGCCCCGAGCGAGACCAACGGGAAGCAGAAGAGTGAGTACAGTGCAAAGATCGGTGGTGTGAGCAGATTGCAAACAATTTAAACTATCTTTATTTCGGTGTAAAACCGAAGGGGAGAAGGTGATTTTCGGAGGGGCAGCGGGCAAGAGAAAAACTCAGAGCTTAAATGGGTGGTAAATGACAAGGAGAGTAAAACGGAAGAGGACAAATTTTAGATCAGACAAAAAAAATTAAAGAACTGAAACACTAATATACTAAAATATAGAACATGGAGAGAGGTTGATTTGAATAGCTGGATTGAGAAGCGAATTGGACACTATATTTATCCGCTTTTTAGCTGCCCCAACGGAAAGAAAGAGGTGGTTTGGCAAAGTAAGAAACGCTTACGTGTGACTGTGCAGATTACAGATCGCCATATTGAATTACTCTATTATGGAACGGAAACCAGAAACGGAAAAAAAGACTACAGTGGAGATATACCGGATATTTTTAAAAAATATATAATAACTTGGACATATAGAACTCTTGATAATATATCATTATTATTTTTCCCCTCTTCCTTTGGACATAATTATATATTTATTGGAACTTGTTAGTCTTTTATATTTATATCCATTTATTTTGTAGTAAATTATTATTTAAAACGTTATAGAAACATCAATAGCTCATATTCTATATAGAACCTATAAATAACCTATAAATATCCTTTAGAATATTTATAATTGCTTAAATTTCATATATATAATTAATTACTGCAATTATTATTAATTGTTTTATAATTAAGTATTGAGTGCTTATTTCACCATTTTACGTTTAGTATTTATATAGTAATAATTAAAAATTCAAAGTAAATGGACTATTTAATTGATTGACTGAATAATAGATAGATTGATTAATTGACTGATTAATAGGCAAGAGCGTTGATTTTGGAGAAATTTTAAAGGTACTAATGAATTGAATTTGTTAAAGGAAAAATTAGAAATTAAGTTAGGAGTCTAATATAGTTGGAGGATAAAGAAGGAAGGAAGGTAGGGAAAGAAAGAAGCTACATAGAATTTGGATGGTGATTTGGGAGAAGGTAGATAACATATTGGTGGAACAATACAGAATACTTAAGGAGATGACTAGTACCACCACAACAACGCTGAAATCAGGGAAGAAAACTGCATCAATACTAGCTGGACCATCGGCCTCCACAGTGACACAGAGGACCTTAGAGGGAATGTTTTCATCAGAGAAGCAGCTGACCGCATTAAGTATGCCAACAATGCAGGCCACACTCATGACGATACAAGAAACCATGGTTAAAATGCAGGAGTGCATGACCAGGAACCATGAAGAAACCAGGAAGGACATGGACGAGGTCAAGAGAGAGGTAAAAAGCGATATCCAGAAGATAGACGAAAAGATGGATTCGATACAGGAAATTATTAAAAAAAATGACCAAAGGATAATAGCTATAGAAAAGAAAACAGAACTGACTGAAGAAAAATTGGAATCTCTAGATTTAAAAATGATGGGATTAAATAAAGAATTAGAAAACACCGTGGCGCACTTAGAGATGGAAAGAGCTGCATTTTATTTACGTTTCCAAAACGTGGTTGAAGACAGAGAGGAGGATCTAACGTTAGTAATGGCGGAGATGATAGCAGATGCCCTCCAAAGAGAGAAGGACAAAATAATAAACAAATTGGACGAAGTATACAGAGTCCATACAAATTATGCTCGACAAAACAAATTACCCCAGGAGGTACATGTAAGATTTGTGAGAAGGAAAGTCAGAGACATTGTATAACAATGTCAAAGGATGATCCCATGTTTTATAGGAATAAAGAAATAATTACCCTGAAGCAAATTCCCAAAAGAATAAGAGAGTTACGGAAAGATTACTGGTTCTTGGCCACGTTACTAAACAAGAGATATATACCTTTTAGATGGATAACACCAGAAGGGATGCTGGTAACGTGGCAGGGAAAGAAAATAAGGGTGGACACACAAAGTAAAGCAAGGGACTTACATGGTCAAGTGATGGGTATTGAAACAACAAGTAGTAGCAAAGAGGAGTTGGGACGGAACACCAGAGGAAAACAGAGACGAGAGCGTGAAAGAGTGCCAAAGGAAGGAGAAAAAGAGGAGGAAGGAGAGATTCAGGAGGAAGAAGGAATACAAACAAGAGGCAAAAAAAAGGAACAGGAAGAAACAAAAAAGAAACAACAGGAAAACCACTAAGAAATGGAACAAAACCTAAAAATTCTATCTTTGAATGTAAACGGTCTCAATTCACCATCCAAATGACACCAAATCTTAAGAAAAGTTGTGAAACAAAAAATAGATATTTTGTGCCTCCAGGAGGTACACATAAGAAAACAAGACGAAAAATCTGTACAATATAAGAAGCTAGGTAAAGCATATGCAGCATTGGCTGAGGAGAAAAAAAGAGGGGTTGTGGTATATGTTAAAGAAGGAATAGATAGCAATTTAAAATATGTAGACACGATAGGGAGAACAGTGATGATAGAGCTGAAAGTCAACTGTAAAAACACTCTATTGGTGGTTATATATGCTCCAAACAGCCGACAATCAGAATTTTATAAAAATGTGCATGAGAAAATAATAGAACAGAAAATGGAAAATGTATGTTTGAGCGGTGACTTTAATGCGATTATGGATGTAAGAAAAGATTATAAAAGTGGCCAGAGAAATAAAAATAAGAAAAATGTATTGCTTAGAACCTTTATAGATTTGGTAGAAGAGTTAAATATGGTAGACAGCTGGAGATATCATAATCCGGAAGTTAACAATTTTACATACTATTCGAACCCACATAGGTCCTGGTCCAGGTTAGACATGGCATGGGTAACTAATACGTTGATGTCAGAAATAGAAACAGTAGAAATATTGTCTAATAAGTGGACTGATCACAACCCAATAATGTTGACATGGAAGGGACGGTGGAGAAAAAAAAGCAGATGGACAATGAATATACAGCTATTGAAAGAAAAGGAATATAAGGAGTACATGGAGAAGGAATTAGAATTGTTCTATAAGGAAAATACAAAACAGCACACCTCCCTACAAAACTTATGGGACACAACTAAGGCGTATGTAAGAGGTCTAACGATAGTCTATAATGCAAAACGGAAAAAAGAGAGGGAAAAAGAATACAATAAAGTGCTAGAAGAAATCCAAAAATGGGAAAGAAAATTACAAGAAAACCCGGGAGATGAACAAATTAGGGTTAATTGGACAGCTGCGAAACATAATCTGAACATATTAGAACAGGGGAAATACGCAATGGCATTGAAATACATAAAGCAGAATTACTTTGAGCAAGCAAATAAGCCGGGGAGGTGGCTGGCGTATAGGTTGAGGAAAGAAAGGGAAAAAAGAATAATTCAGAAATTACAGGATAAAAAGGGTATAATCCAACAGAGTTTAGAGAAGAAAAAGGAGATAATAATTCAATATTACCAAGAGCTTTATGAGAAAGATAAAGTAACAGTGGAGGAAATAGAACAATACTTAAGTGGGGAAGGGATGCCAATACTAACAGAGGAAGAAAAAGAGTTACTAGATATGGAAATTACTATAGGGGAGTTAAAAGAAGCATTGAAGAGACAGAAAAATAATAAAACGCTGGGGACCGATGGCCTACCAATGGAGTTTTATAAAAGTTTAAGGGACTCACTAAATGGGACATTATTAGAAACATACAATGAGGCATTGATGGAGGCAAAGTTACCAAATACATGGAGGGAAGCATATATTTCCCTGATACCGAAAGAAGGAGCAGATACAACATTAATAAAAAATTACAGACCAATCTCCTTATTAAATACCGATTATAAAATTTTCATGAGCATAATTGCAAATAGGATGAAAAAGATACTAAATAATAGAATACATCAGGATCAAAACGGTTTCTTGCCCACAAGACAAATAAAAAATAATATAAGAATGGTAATAAATGTTTTAGAATACTATGAGATACATCCAGAAAGACAGGTAGCACTGATATTTCTGGATGCACAAAAAGCATTCGACCAAGTTAATTGGCAGTTCATGATACATCAAATTAAAAATATGAAATTCGGAGAGAAATTTACAAGAATGATATCGTCAATATATATGACTCAAAAGGCAAGCATATTAGTAAATGGAGACCCAACAAAATTCTTTGGAATAAATAAAGGAGTAAGGCAGGGCTGTCCATTGTCGCCCTTACTTTTTATTTTGACTCTGGAAAACTTGCTAATTAGAATTAGGTCAAATAAAGAAATAAAAGGATTAAAGGTAAAAAAAGAAGAATACAAGGTCCAAGCCTTTGCGGACTGTCAGGGTGGCAATTAATCTCATTCTGCTTTTGGGTAATTGCACCTTGATTAGAGAATGGATCGTGGCCTTTCCTTCGAGTATACTTTTAAAGCAAATAAAACCCAAGATATATTCTAATAAACACATTTTATTATAAAGAAGTAAAAAAACAGTCTTACTAGCTAATGATTACATCTTGGCAGCGTTCCTGCCTTGCCTGTTGGCAGGCGAACAAAGAAAGTTAGAAGAAAGTGAAAGAATGTGGACATGCGCAGTGGCTTCTGAGATAAGAGTCAAATCAGTCTATCGTATGTCTCAGAATGGGAGCCCAGCTGACAAATACAAAAAAACGCAGTGACAATCCCCTTCTTTGTCAGTTGAGCGGACATCAGTACATCATCAAATAAGACACATCTTGTTACGCAGATACTCGTGTTGAGCCGCTGGAAGTGGTTTGTTGAGCATATCAGCAATTTGATCATGTGTAGATACATACTGCAATTTAACAAAACCTTGTTTCACTAATTGTTTTATGTTTTGATAACGGATGTCAATGTGTCTGGACCTAGAACCTGTGAAATGTGATTCAGAAATATAAACCACCGATTCATTGTCTTCCATCATGGTGATCGGTCAAATCGGACGTGTCCAGATATCTGTGACCAAAGCATCAAACCATGTTAGAGAATTACATGCATCTGAAACACAAGCATATTCAGCTTCAGTAGATGAACAAGAAACAAAATTCTGTTTACGCACTTGCCAGTAAACAGGACATCCATTTAAGAACATCATACAGTATAACCTGAAGTACTTTTACGTGATTTCTTATCACTCGCCCAATCAGAATCTGCATAACAATATAATTCTGCATAATCAGTATGTGTTGGTTCTAACAATAACTTCATATGTTTAGTGTGTTTTAGGTATTTCAATAATTTCTTAACACATGTCCAATGAAACTGTTTTGCCTTACCTATGTGTCAAGACAAAAGATTAACACTAAGTGCAATGTCGGGTCTGGTCCAACTACTAATATACAACAGTGACCCAATAACTGAACGATAAAGTGTTTGATCCTCGAACTCAGGACTTGGTTCATGTGTCAAGTTGTGAAAATCTGTTTGCATGGGTGTCTTTGTTGTGTTAGCATCCTTCATGTTGCAATGATGCAAAATTTGTTCAATTTTATCCTCTTGTGAAAGACTAAACCCCTTCTGTGTTTTGTCAATCTGAACACCTAAATAAGTGCTAATATGACCTAAAGATTTCAATGTGAAATATCTCTGCAAAGCTTTGGCAAAAATTTCACTCATTTGCTTCTTTGGACCAATATAAACAATATCATCAACATAAACAAGAACTATCTCATATGCATTGTTAGATCTTTTTGTGAACACGCACTCATCAGTTTCGGACTTAATAAAGCCCATTGAATTTAGTTTGTCAGTAAGACATAAGTACCACATTAAACCAGACTGTTTCAGACCATACAGACTTTTGTTTAGAAACCAGGTATCCCCTTCTTGCTGTCGGAACCCTGGAGGACCTCTCATGTAGATCTCTTCATCTAGGTCAGCATGTAGATAAGCTGTGTCAACATCGAACTGGAAAGCTTCTAAACCAAGGATAGTTGCAGTTGCTAAAGCAATTTTTACACTCTCAGTTCGGACTGTCGGTGAATAGGTATTTGTGTAGTCCTCAGGATAACATTGAGCAAAACTCTGAGCTACAAGTCTGGCCTTGTACAATGACTCACCATTTGGCTTCTTTTTGATTCTGTAGACCCATCGAGTGCCAATGACCCTTTTGTTTGCTGGAGGTTTTGCAGGTGTAAACACCTTAAGTTTCTTTAGACTGTCCATTTCAACCTGCATTGCCTCATACCATTTGTCTTGCTCTGAATCAGGAAGATGTTTGATTTGTGTGAACGTATCAGGTGGAAGTGTAACATTGCAAATCAATTGCAAGGGTGTTTTTGTCAGTTGCCACGAATATCGTTGTGGAGGGATTCCCTTTGTGACCCTCTTAAAACGTCTCAGAACAACAGTCCATTCTTCTTCTGCTTCGTCCTCGTCCTCACATTCGTCACTAGCGTCAGCATCGGCGGCTTGCGAAGACGGAACATCAGGTTGAGAAGAACTAGTGGAATCTTGATCATCAGGCTGTGTGTCATTAGTAGCATCATCTCTAGGAAAATAAACTCCAGGATCATTGGAATGAATCCTGGACCAGTCAACATCTTCCTCAAAATTAGCAGATTGGGAAATCACAATTACATGTCTGGAGTCAATAAATTTGCTCCACTTTGAATTATCATCAATGCCCATAAATCTCAGTCTCTTTGCTGCTGGACCTCCTTTTCTTCTTTGAGCTAAGGGAATGTTCACCATAGCATATGAACCAAAAATATGGATGTTTTTGAGATCGGGCTTGTAGCCATACAACATGAAGAAAGGAGTCTGATTTATTACACTGCTCTAAGTACAGTTGACAATGTAATTTGCATATATGTTTTTTTTTATTTTTTTATTATTAAATATAAACACAGATATAAAGACAATACAATACAATACAATACAATGACAAACAAAAAACCCACCACCTACAAACCCACCTAATATTTTACATTTACGCTTTTGTCATCAACAGAATATATGTTATTGAGCTTATATAGTTTAATAAAGAGTAATTATTAAATGTCTAATTCCAATGTTATAACTTTTCACTACAAATTTACATTTCTTATGGGTTTATCTCCTTGTGAAAGTCTTTACCCTAATTTCTGTCCTCTACATTTTTGCTGATTTTCCTTTCCAGCCATTGATACCATTGGTGCCATACAAGATAGTATTCGCTTTCTTCCTTTTCCTGGAGTTCCAGCGTCAATCTGTCCATTTCAGCACACTCTGTTATCTTTGCAACGATTTTGTCTTTGGATGGGAGTTGGTCTGATTTCCAGTTTTGCGCAAACAGTAGTCTTGCTGCTGTCAAGATATGTATGATGAGATATTTCGTTTCCTTAAGATGTTGTGCCGTTATCATGCCAAATAGAAAAAATTCTGGACTGTTTTCTATTTGAATGTTCGTTATTTCTTCAATAATATTTTTTATATCTTGCCAATAGTGTTGGGCTTTCCTACATTTCCACCAAGTGTGATAATATGTCCCCTTTTTTGATTTACATTTCCAACACAACACCGAAGTGTTTGGGTGTATTTTGGCAAGTCGGGCTGGTGGTAAGTGCCATCTATAAAACATTTTAATGAGGTTCTCCTTGTAAGATGTGGTTCTTGTCATTTTAATGTTCTGCTTCCATAATTTCTCCCAATCAGCCAATTGAATATTATGTCCTATGTCCCTGGCCCACATTGTCATATTATGTTTAACTGTTTCTTCTATTAATTTGTCTCTCAAAAGGTAGTTATATGTTTTAGTAATCATTTTCTGGTCTGCTCCTAATAAAATTCTGTCCAGTTCGTTCAGATCTTTTGCAATTCCATATTTGATTTTATCCGCCTTGTATCTTGAGTATATTTGAGTATAGTGCCACCAATCAATATTTATATCGCCATTTTGGAGTTGATGTCTTGGAGTAAGTTCTCCTTCATGATTCAGTAAATCTTGGTATCTCATAATCTTTCCGATTTCAAGGGTATTTGGAAATATCAATGCCTCCATCGGGGACCACCATTTTGGTATTTTAGTATAATAGGTTTTCTTAATTCCCTGCCAAATCTTGAAGAGTGAGGCCCGAATTATGTGTCTTTGGAAGTACATGTGTTGTTTGTCTGGTCCATCCCATAGGAACGCGTGCCATCCTCGTATGAGATCAAAGCCTTCTAGATATAACATTCTTTTGTCATCTAATCTCATCCATTCTTTGATCCAGGTCAATCCGGCTGCTTTATAATATAGCTCCCAGTCTGGTACTGCGAGGCCTCCTCTGTCTCGTGTGTCTTGTAGCGCTTTAATCTTAATTCTAGCCTTCTTTCCCTGCCATATGTAGGTCATTGTAATTTTGTTGAGATTTTTGAAGAAGTCCCTTCCTGGATGTAATGGTACTACCTGGTATAGATATAGTACCCTCGGTAATATATTCATTTTAATTGAATTGATTCTGCCCATCAATGACAATTGTAGCCTGTTCCAGATTTCCAGGTCTTTTTTAATTTCTTTTAGTAATTTCGTGTAATTGTCTTCTTTGATCGTGGTTGCTTTCGCCGTCAGCCAAATACCTAAATATTTTATCTTCTTTACTAATTGGATTCCTAATTCTTCTTCTAATTCCGATCTCTGAGTCTGGGTCATATTTTTCGTCATTATTTTTGTTTTTTGTTTGTTTATTTTGAGGCCCGCGACTTCCCCGTATTGTTCTATCATCGACATCAGTCTGGGTCCAGATCGTCTTGGGTTTTCCAAGTTGAAAATTACGTCGTCTGCAAAGGCGAGCAATTTGTACTCCTCTCCCCGGATCTTGAGTCCTTTGATTTCTTCCTTGTTCCTTATTTCGTTTAATAATACCTCCAATGCTATTATAAATATTAGCGGTGACATGGGACATCCTTGTCGTACTCCTTTCTGAATATCAAAAATTTGTGTCATGTCACCGTTTATTGAGATTTTTGCTGTTTGTTGGGAATAAATTTTTTTAATCAATTTTTTTAAAAAAAAAATTTAAATTTTTTTTTAATTTTTTTATGAAATTTCTCTCCACAGTTCATTAGTTCAAGTTGTTTTATGAAAAAGGACCAATTCAAATTGTCGAAGGCCTTCTGGGCATCAAGGGAGATTATGGCCATTTCTCTGTCTATCTTCTGATCATAATATTCCAGAATATATATAATCATTCTCAAATTATTCTTTATTTGTCTTTTAGGTATGAAACCGTTTTGGTCTGGATGTATATAGTTATGTATTATTGCTTTGAGTCTCTGAGCTAGTATTGACATGAATAGCTTATAGTCCACGTTGAGTAATGAAATTGGTCTGTAATTTTTAATTTGCGTCGGATCTGAGTCTTCTTTGTGTATTAATGTAATAATAGTTTCTGTCCTAGAGTTTGGAATTTCTGCTATCAGTAGTGCTTCGTTAAAAACTTGTAACAGTATTTGGTCTATCGATTGTTGACAAAGTTTATAGAATTCAGTAGGAATTCCATCCAGTCCTGGAGTCTTATTGTTCTTTTGTTTTTTGCGGGCTTCCATTAGTTCCAGCATTGTTATGGGCCGGTTTAACATCTCTCTGTGATCTTCTGTGAAGTGCATGAGATTGTTTTTTTGGAGGTATTTTTTGATTTGGTCTTCCGGGACCTCTTCCTGGCGATAAAGTTTTTGGAAAAAATTTTTGGCTATGTTTTTCTTCTCCAGATGTGTGTGGTAAAGAGTTCCTGATTCGTCTTGGAGTTGGTGTATAATTCTTTTTTTTTTGGTGGTTAATAGATTGTATTTTATTTAATTTTTTTATTCATTTTATATTTTAAATTACTAACATTACAAACAACATATACAATATTTCACCCTGTGCTATACATAAGAAAGGAAGATTTGGTTCTTCGGATATATCCTCATGATCGCCAAAATCCACGTTCTCGGGGTACAGGTACCGAAGCATCCAATTTTCCCAGCGCATAGTCCACAAATGGTTTCCAAATTTTCCAGAAAATATCTTCTTTATAGTCACCATTTCTAATTTTAATATCACATGTCATTTTATCATTTAAAGCTAATTTCCACATTTCACAATACCATTCTTCTATTCTAAAATTCACATCTAATTTCCAATATCTGGCTATTATAATTCTACCCATTATAATCATAATTCTAATCAATTCTTTCTCATATTTTGTTGGTTCTATTTCCTTAATTATCAACAGTAATATAGTTTCTGGTCTCAATATTATTGCTTTCCCCATCATTTCAAATATCATTTCCTCCAATTGTTGCCAAAACTTTTTAACTTTATCACATTTGTACCACATATGTTCATAAGTCCCTAATTCCATGTCACATCTCCAACATTGTTTACTAATTTTTTTATCCATCAATGACAATCTTAATGGAGTCAAATACCATTTCCAAACAACCTTATAATTATGCTCTTTAATCCTTACAGATAAAGTCTTCATAATTCTACTCTTCCAATTCACGTTCCAATCTAAATCTGATATTTTAATATTAAGTTCTTTTTCCCAATTCATCTTCATCACCCTTTGTGGTTTTCCATCAAAATTTATAATCTTATATATTTTACTAACGAGTCCCTTTAGCCCAATTTCATCTTTCATAATTTGGAATACTAAATATTCAAATTCAGTTTTACTTCTACTTATCGAACAATTGTCCCTTACCTTCTTAGTCCATTTTTCTATCTGTATTTTTTCAAACCAGCCTAAACCCAATTTTTCAATGATTTCTTTTTTCCTCCTTTCATTTTCTGAAGTTTTTAACCAATCTATTATAGTTTGTATATTTTCATCTTCCATTACCCTATCACGACTTATATTAGTTTTAATCGGCCAATTTTCAATTGTCTTCCCTAAGAAAATTATATCTGGAATTAAAATTTTAACAAATTTGTTCCTAATTTTACTCAGTCCCTTTAACCAATAGCTATTAATTACACATTTTGATTTTGCTTTATCTAAAAACCATGTTGAGCTAAATCTCTTGATGTCCTTTAATTCTAAATCTCTCCAATGACTATCTTCACCTTTAAATATTTTTACCACAGTCCGAATAGCATAAGCCCAATAATAATTGAGTAGTTTGGGGATTCCTAATCCACCTTCCTTTTGATTTTGATAACACATTTTCTTCACTAATCTAGGTCTTTTCCCACCATTGCAAAATTTATCCAATTTCTTCTGATATCCTTCAATATCTTTCTCTGTCAAGTTTAACGGTAACATCTCAAATAAAAAATTAAACTTTGGCAACAACATCATCTTACACATTGCAATTCTACCAAACCAAGACAACTTTATCATTTTATATTTATCTATCTTTTTCTCAATTTCATTCATCACCACATCATAATTTAATTTTTTCATTTCTTTAACTTTGAGTGAAAGTGTTATGCCCAAATATTTCAATGTTTTTTTAATCCTTATCCCAAGTTGTTCTTGCATATTCTCCCACTCCTTACCATTATTAAGGACCTTCTTTCCTTCCGTCGCGAGCTGAAGACGTGGCTCTTCCGCCAATTAAACTGATCCGTTTGGGGGTACACTGGTATAATTTTAAATCGTTTTTAATTGGGTTACTGATTTTAATTTGGTATTGTATTGTGATTTGTATTGAAGCTGTCATTTTGTAAGCCGCCTTGAGTCCCTAGGGAGAAAGGCGGCATATAAATCGCAATAAATAAATAAATAAATAAATTATTATTCATTAATAATTCAGATTTTGACCAATTTATTTTCAAACCTGTCATTTCCTCAAATTCTTCCAAATGCTTATGTATCTTTTTCAAATCTTTCTCTATATCTTTCAAAATAATCAAAGTATCATCCGCATACAGATTTATCTTATATCCCTTATACCCTTCCAATTCTTCATCTTTTTCTATCATTTTAGTCAAAATTTCCATAACCAATAAAAATAATGTTGGAGACAGGGGACATCCTTGTCTTGTACCCGCTTCCAATCTTATCTCTTCTGTCAGCCTTCCATTCACCTTCACTCTTGCACTACTTTTTTGATACAGTTTTGAAATAACGTGTATAAACTTATTACCAAAACCTAGTACCTCAACAATTGTTTTAATAGTTTCCCATTGTACAGAGTCAAAAGCTTTAAAAATATCTAATGATATTATACCTATTTTATCAGCATTATATTCAGCAACATCTATAATATTTAATACTCTTCTGACAATATCACTCATGTATCTACCCTTCACAAAACCTACTTGGTTATAATTTATATATCTATCTATAAATCTACTTAATCTATTACTTATAATGGCAGTAAATATCTTTGCATCTTGATTAATTAAAGAGATGGGCCGATAGGACTCAATCCTTTCTAAGTCTTTATCTGGTTTAGGGATTATAGATATCACCGTTCTGTTCCATGACAACGGAACTTCTCCACCATGTAAAATTCCGTTAAATAGTTTTTGCAATTTTGGTATTATTATTTCCTTAAATTCTTTATAAAACTCAGCAGGTAATCCATCTTCACCTGGAGCTTTCCCTAATTTTATTTTTTGTATTACTCCATTAATCTCGTCTTGTGTTATATCTTCTTCCATTAAATCTTTATATGTTTGGTCAATTTTCACAACATGTTTTTCTAAATAGCTTCTCAGTTTTCCCCGATCAATTAATTTTTTCGAATATAAATTTTGAAAAAAGTTCCTGACCACTTCACATTTTTCTAATTTTTTATAGCGTCTTATACCCTTATCATCTATCAAGGCTCCAATTTCTTTCTTCTCTCTTTTATTTTTCGCCATCCTTGCCAATAACTTAGAGTTTTTATTGCTAAATTCAAAAAAATTCCTATTTAAATATCTCATATTCTTTTTTACCAATTCTATATCTTCTTCTATCAATTTATTTTTTAGCAAATTTAATTCCTCCAAAAAAAAATTTTCTTTAGTAAGCAAAAAATGATTTTCCAATTCCTTAATCTGGCTTTTATCTTTTTCAATTTTATTTTTATAATTTTTATATTTTCTGCTTGATAACTTGATACTTTCCCCTCTAAACACTGCTTTCATCGCATCCCAAACAATTTCAAATTTAACCTCTCCATTATCATTCAATCTCCAACATTCTTCCCATTTTTTAAATATCCATTTTTTATCCTCCTCATTTTTATACAGTTTTTCATCATATCTCCAACAACTTCCTTTTTTCTCAAAATTAAAATCTATTTCCATCGTAACTTCTGCATGATCAGAATCCTTAAAAATTCCCACATCTATCTTATCCACATTATTCAACAAATCTTTAGAAACTAAGATATAGTCAATTCTTGAATATGTATTATGTATCTTAGAGTAAAAAGTGTACACTCTTTCAGTTCCTTTCACTTCTCTCCAGACATCCACCACACCGTTTTGAAACATCCATTTATTTAAGGTCCCCATTTTATTTGCTCCTCCACAACGAGTGGGGTTAGTACTATCTATTTTATCTCTAATTAAATTAAAATCCCCAGCCACAATTACTTTCCCTACACTTTCGATTTCCAAAATTTTAGTTATTTTTTCAAGAAATTCTTTTTGCTTCTCATTTGGTAAATATAAATTAACCAGTGTCACTTTTTCCTCGTTAATATTTCCCACAATTATTACATATCTTCCTTCTTCATCCACAATTACTTGTTCTTTTTCAAAATATACCCTATCTGATATCAATGTAGCAACTCCTCTAGCTTTTGAAGTTCCAAAAGATTTTTCATAAATTTGCATACCCTTTATATACATTTTATTTGAGTCTTCAGATTTCTGATGGGTTTCGTGCAAAAATAATATATCTGGTAGATCTCTTTTAATTTTTTTTTTTTTAATTTGATTTATATGCCGCCCTTCTCCGGAGACTCAGGGCGGCTTACAATGCGTTAAGCAATAGCCTTCATTCTTTTGTATATTTTATACAAAGTCAGCTTATTGCCCCCACAACTGGGTCCTCATTTCACCTACCTTAGAAAGGATGGAAGGCTGAGTCAACCTTGAGCCTTGGAGAGATTCGAACCAGCAGAAATTGCAGGCAGCTGTGTTAATAACAGGGTGCACTAAACCCCTGTACTATCAAGGCTCTTTTTTTAAGTTCCAATCGTCTTCTCTTGATCTGATTCCCTGTACCCTTCACATTCCATGTCATTATTTTTATTAAACCCATTTAAACTGTAACTTTTTTAATCCTTTCCCCTCCTCTTCCTTTCTGTGCCCAGATCCCAACACCAATCTCCCACATTCCAAACAACATTCAACATAGAAGAAAAAAAACAATAAAAAAAAACAAAAAAGGACAAAAAACACATCAAACATTGAATAACAAACAATCTTCGTCCCCCACATCCTCAATTGGTTTCCGCCTCTATAAAGAGAGTGGGGGAGAGGGGACGTGCCAATGGTCGGGTCACTTCTTTCGGGTAGTCTACTTAAATTCATCTCTCAGAGAAAAGGGTGGTAACTTCTCCCCGCACACAGCTTCCTGCAATTCTTTTTCAAGATCCTTGAATTTCTTATCCGCTCCATCTCCCATTATATCATCACGACTTTTCTTTTGTTCAACCATCGCAGGTGAGATTTCCTTCCGTTTTAGTCCTTTAGGATCTTGTCCTCCAGCAGCCCCTTTTTCTTCTGGTGTTGATGTTTTTGCATATGTTCCACCCATCTTGAGCATTTGATCTTTTATCTCTGTTACGTCCTCATACTTTACAATCAATCCAAGTTCATGTAAGTATAACACTGCATCTGTTTCCAAAGTAATTATTTGCATTCTTCCTTTATAAAAAAATTTTAGTTGCTGTGGCGGTCTCCAGTTATATTTAATTCCATTGTCTCTCAGAACCTTTGTGATTGGTTTCAAAAAAAATCTCCACGCCCTTTCTTCTCTTGATATATCCGGAAAGACTTGAATAATTTTCTCCTCAAATTTCAAAGCTTCACCCATCTCTCTCACTTTCACCATCACTTCCAATTTGTCACTAAAATTTGCAAATCTGACAAGTACATTTCTATTTAAGCCGTTTTGTCTTTTAAACCCAATTCTAAAAACACTTGCCAGATTTGTTGCTGTAAATGTGATTTGTGTATCCAAGTCATTGAGCCATTTTAAAACTCGTTGTTTCAAATTGTCCACTTTTTCTTCTTGAATTCCACGAATAACCAGATTATATTTCCTCGCTTCTTCTTCCAAAAGACAAATTTTTTTATCTTGTTGTTCATTTTTAAAAAAGATTTCTCCAATTTGCCGATCTATCTTTGCATCATGTGTATGAATCTGCTCAATTTCATCTTTAATTATTGTCATTTCTACTGTTTGCTTTGCAAAATTTTCATTCATTTCTTGCTTCATTCTTTTAATTTCCAATGTCATATTATCCATACTATCTGACAGTCCTGATATCTTTTCACTAATTTTGGTTAAGGCCACAGCAACTTGTTGCATTTCTAAAGATTGTTGGGTCGCCATTTTTTAATAAGTTTTAATTATCCACTTTTGCCAAGAGGGCCTGTAATGAAGATTAAGGGACAGCAATCCAATATTGAAGCTGAGACAGCTTATTATTGCACTCAAAAGGACCAGCAATAAAAGTTTATAGTTCTCAATTCAGCTTATGTAATTTCCCTAAAAAAAAAAGCTAACATCCGTTGGAAGGCACTGCCCAGAAATGCGTTTTGCTGCTTCAACTCAGGCACTTTCACAAACAAAGGATCAACTTAAAGTTCACATATTCTTCCAAGAGAAAAAAAAAACAAAAAACCTTCCACCAGTCTTTTGATGTTCCGTGCCTTTATCCCACAGCAAAAACAAACACAGATCGTGGTAATAATGAGAACAAAGGCAGCTATTTACTCCAAATATGCAATCGCGACTGCCTATCTGGTCACCCCTCACTCCTTCCACTTTCCCACGCTATGAAAAGCTTCAAAATTTGAGTCGTTCAGGGTGACCTACCGATTCCAAAGTCAATCTGCTGGGCCAGTAGCTCTTCCGATACAATTTATAAAATTTTGGTCCTTATCGGTGCATTTCAAACACTTTAATCCACATTTATCTTCCGTAAAATGCCCTGCGAAGTGGAGAAAACGTCCTCACACCACCACGGCCATAACCACGCCCCCCGTGTATAATTCTTTTTTCTGTTTGCTTTTTTAGCTTATATGCTAACCAGCGTCCAGTTTTGTTAGCATGTTCAAAATTATTTTGTTTTACCATTCTTATTTTCTGTGCCAATTCGGTTTTTGTGGTTAGATTCAGTTTATGTTTGGCCAAATTTAGCTTTTGTAGCACACTCGTGTTGTTGGGCTGTTGTTGTAATTTAAGTTCCTCTGTCTTAATTTCTTCCAATAATTCATTTCTAATTCTTTGTTTCTCCTTTTTCTTTCTTGCCATATATGCAATAGTTAGGCCTCTAATATAGGCTTTCGTGGTATCCCATAGGTTTTGTAACGATGTTGTGTCTTTTGTATTTATTTGTAGAAATATCTTGATTTCCTTTTCTATCATTTGCTGATATTCTTTTTCTTTTATTATACTTGTGTCCATTTTCCATCTCTTCTGTTTTCGGAAACCTTTCCAGACTATTTTAATAGGATTGTGATCGGCCCATATACTAGACATAATTTCTACTTCGTGTGTTTCTTTACTTAGTTGAGGTGTCATCCAAGCCATATCCAGCCTGGACCACGATTGATGTGGGCCCGAGAAATATGTATATTGTTTTGTTTTGGTATTTAGTTCTCGCCAGGTGTCGTGTAGGCTCATTTCTTGTACTAAATCTTTGAATGTTTGTGGCAATGTCTTCCTTTTAATTTTATTCTTCCTAGTGCTGTGGTAATCTTCTCGTAAGTTTACTATCGCGTTAAAGTCGCCGACAATGCATACATTTTCGTAGTCCAACTCCTTTAGTTTGTCATGTAATTTTTTGTAAAAATCTAATTGGTTTCCATTTGGAGCATAAATAGCTACTAACAATATTGTTTTTAATTCCAATTTTAGTTCTACCATTAAGACTCGGCCTTCTTTATCAGTGTAAATCAGTTTAGATCTTATATGGTCTCTAATATATGTTACCACTCCCCTTTTTTTGCAATCTCCTAAAGATGTATATATTACTCCTAATTTTTTATTTTCAAGTAGTTTTTTCTGTTGTTTTCTTATGTGTACTTCTTGTAATGTAATTATGTCTGCCTCTAATTTTTGCAACCTTGTAAACATTTGATGTCTTTTGCTTGGTGAGTTTAAACCATTTATATTTATGGAAATGAGCTTTATTTCTTCTTCCATTTCCGCTAGTGTTTATTTGTCTGTTATTCTGAGCTTTGTTGTGTTTCTTGTAACTCTTTGTGATTTGCATATTTGATAGCTTCACCCCAGTATGGGATACTAAGGTTGGCATCTTCTAGGAGACAATGCATCATGGTTTGCAGTACCCTCTGTTGTCTTTCTACGACTCCGTTGTGAGCCGGTGTGTAAGGAGCCGACGTCTGATGAAGAATTCCATTCTTACGCATCCAGACCTGGAAACGCTCAGACATGAATTCAGCACCACAATCACTCTGGATTCTGGCCATGCGAACTTGGTATTGGGTAGAAACAAGAGCTGCAAAGTCTTTAAAGATCTGAAAAGTCTCAGATTTTTCTTTCATAGGATATACATATCCATATCTAGAGTAATTATCAACAATTGTTAGAAAATATTTTCTACCACCAAGTGTTGGTGGGAAAGGACCAACTATGTCAGTGTGAACCAAATCAAAAATGTGTGTTGACAGGCGTGTAGCGCATTTGGGAATGGCTGCTGCTTTGGATTTGGCTTTCTTGCAGACAGCACAATCCAAAAATACCTTACACCCCTTTAGATCCAATCCTTTTGCAAACTCCGGCATCTTCCTAAGAACACGGAAACTGGCATGCCCCAATCTTCTATGCCATTTATGGATACACCTGGAATGCAAAGGTTTACCAGTTAGTGAATTTTCAACATTAACAGTTTTATGAGGAACCTCAGGCTTGCTCTGAGCAACCTGTTTCCTAATTTTCTTTTTGTTGGCTTTAGGAGCCTTTGGAGTAGCAACAGGATCTCTCTCTGGAACATCTCTCTCTGGGCCTGTGCTCTCCTCTTTTGGTATACTTGCCTGTGTTTGCAGTTTAGGCTTTGGCTTTAAGTAATAAACACCACCAATTAACATGGTTTCAGCAACAATATCTCCATTTTTAACTATGTAACTTGCTTTTTCAAGGTGGTGAACCTGGAAGTTTAATGCCCTAGACAAGTGACTCTGACTAAGCAAATTACTATTTGCTGTTGGTATATAATAAACATCAGGAATGAATGCATCAAGCTCTTCAACATAAACAGTTCCTTTTCCTTTGACCTGACAAGGATGATTGGAAAAAGAATAAAGTTCACGTAGTTCAGGTTCAGGCTCATGCATCTCTGTGAAAAGTTCCTTTCTGTAGGTAACATGCAACGCTGCACCACTGTCCAAAGTCCACAGGAGTCGTCTGTCGTACTCTGGTTGAGGTTGTGGATCGTTGGTTAACGCCAATGTGGCGAGTGGAGCTTGTGGATCACGCCTGGGACCACAACGACCTTGTCTTCCGCCTCTGCCTCTGCCTCCTCTGGAATCTGTTCCTCTGGGCTGGTACCAGACGGGAGCTGGAACTCGTTGGGGACAATCCCGGGTGGCATGTCCCACACGATTACAGATGTAGCATCTTGGCATCCTTGGAACGTAGGCTCTTCCTCAGAAGGGATGCCTTGCTGGAGCTCTTGATGTGGGTGGTCCTCTCAAATGTGGCGTGGCTAACATGAGTGCTTCTTCTTCAATTAAAAGTCTGCACACATGGTCCACTGTGCGTTGAGCAATAGGCACTAGATTAATCTTTGTAATGGCATCTTTCCATTCATAATTCAATGAGTTAATAATAATGCTGATCATTTGAATATCATCAATAAGATAGCCTCTTTCTCTCAATTCTCTTCTGATTCATTTCAGTTTGGTTAAATGGCCTCCAATTTGTTCACCAGGTTTCAATCTTGAACCATGGAACTCAGACATGAGCAAACATGAAGATTCATGTGTCTTAGGCTTCAAAGAAGAAGCTAAGATGGCAGTTTCAGGAATTTTAAAAGCACGAGACTCTCTCTTATCTTGCTCAAGCAGTAAAGCCATTTTTGCCTGGGATAGCTCATGTTCAAAAAATTCTATTTGATCATGATAGCTTTTCATAGCTTGCTGATCTAGGGTGAGCTTGGAGCTGCGAGGAGAATAATAGATTATTTCTCTCTCTGCGTGGGGGGGAAAAATGCTCGGCAGTTTGTGAAAACTTTGGCCTTGCACCAAGCGTTTCAAATTCAAAAGGTTCTGGGAGGACTGTTTGAGAGCATGCATATTCAGAAGGAGACGTCACTGACCTTAATTGCAGCACGTTGCCTTCAAAAGCAGCTTTTCTGTTATCTTCCTCCTGAAGCCTCTGTAAGAGCATTTTGTCCGATTCTCCTCCCACGGCTCCTTCTAGCCGGGTGGCTGAAGCAAGGGGTTGGAAACTTGAAAACCTTCTTTCTGCCTCCTCTTCGTTGGAGAGGTTTAAATCATTAATAGAGAATGCTCTGAGTTTCATTTTCCCTTTCTTCTTTTTCTTTGGCATTGTTGCAGTAACTAAATTAGCGTTCCGCAGTCACTAAAATAATCATCTGTCTAATTAGCCTATTCACTTATCATCAAAGTAACAAGCAAGGAAAAAAACATAAATCAATCCAAACCGTCCTTCTGCTGCCACGTGTCAGAGTGGCAATTAATCTCATTCTGCTTTTGGGTAATTGCACCTTGATTAGAGAATGGATCGTGGCCTTTCCTTTGAGTATACTTTTAAAGCAAATAAAACCCGAGATATATTCTAATAAACACATTTTATTATAAAGAAGTAAAAAACAGTCTTACTAGCTAATGATTACATCTTGGCAGCATTCCTGCCTTGCCTCTTGGCAGGCGAACAAAGAAAGTTAGAAGAAAGTGAAAGAATGTGGAAGAAAGAATGTGGACATGCGCAGTGGCTTCTGAGATAAGAGTCAAATCAGTCTACCGTATGTCTCAGAATGGGAGCCCAGCTTACAAATACAAAAAAACGCAGTGACACAGACGACCTTGTCTTCTTCATAGAAGATCCAATAAAAACAACACCCAAATTAATAAAAGAAATTGAGGAATTTGGAAATGTAGCAGGTCTAAAAATTAATAAGGAAAAGACCAAAATGATAACGAAAAATATAATAGCAAAACGAGTAGAGAAATTAGCAAAAGACTCAGGATTACAGGTAGTCAAAAAAGTGAAATACCTAGGGATAAACTTGACAGCCAGAAGTACAATGATATAAGAGAATAACTATGGACCTTTGGTCCAAAAAATAAAAGAAGATTTGGAAAAATGGGGGAAATTAAAATTGTCATTGTTGGGGAGAATCGCAGCGATAAAATCAAATATACTGCCAAGACTCCTTTACTACTCCTTGGTAGTACAGTGGTTTAATGCACCCTGTAATTAACACAGCTGCCTGCAATTTCTGCAGGTTCGAATCTTACCAGGCTCAAGGTTGACTCAGCCTTCCATCCTTTCTAAGGTAGGTTAAATGAGGACCCAGTTTGTGGGGGCAATAAGCTGACTTTGTATAAATATACAAAAGTATGAAGGCTATTGCTTAACGCATTGTAAGCCGCCCTGAGTCTCCGGAGAAGGGCGGCATATAAATCAAATTAAAAAAAAAAATATTCCAAACAATCCCAATAAAGTTAGATAAGAAATTCTTTAGCAATTTGGACAAAATAACTACAAAATTTGTGTGGGAGGGGAAAAAATCAAGAATTAAATTAAGTATCCTACAAGATGATAAAACTAGAGGCAGATCTGGACTCCCGGCATGGAAAAAATATTATAAAGCCTCAAGCTTAACATGGATTAGAGAATGGGTAACCCTGGGAAATCAAAGATTATTAAATTTAGAAGGTCACGATTTAATGAAGGGATGGCATGCCTTTTTATGGAGCCCTAGAAATAAAATATACAAACATTTTAATAACCATATTATTAGGAAATCATTAATTGGCACATGGCAAGAGATAAAAAGCAAACACTACATGAAAGTTCCTGGCTGGTTATCAACGATAGAAGCAATAACATACCCCAACATATTAGCAAAACAAAAACCGTTAAGATACAGAGAAATATTAGATTCACAAGGAGTATTGAAAACAAGGGAAGAACTCAATGAACAAGGAATATCAATAGACTGGTGGCCCTATTCACAAATAAAAATAAGATACAGAAAAGATCAAGAGGAGGGAGGAATAGATCCAAAACCAAACAGATTAGACAAATTATTAGACTCCAAAGAAGGAAAACTAATTTCAAAAATTTATAAATACTTACTAGAATTTGATTTGTCAGAAGAACTGGTTAAAGGACAGATGATAGCATGGGCAAAGAACATCGGGCACAGCATACAGTTAGAAGAATGGGAAAGGGCATGGGAAAACAATTACAGCATGACAAAATCAGTAGCATATAAGGAGAATTATTATAAGATGTGGTATAGATGGTATCTGGCTCTTTCGAGGCTAGCGAAAATGTATCCGAATGTAAATCCTGTTTGTTGGAAATGTAAACAAGCTCAGGGTACTTTCTTCCATGCTTGGTGGCTTTGCCCAGAAATAAAGAAATATTGGAAAAAAATAAAAACATGGATAGTAGAAATAATAGACCAAGAAATTGAATTAGAACCAGAAGTTTTCTTATTAGGCATGATTAAAGGGAATATTAGAAAAGACATAAAATATTTAACACTACATATAATTACGGCGGCTAGACTGGCACTAGCACAATTGTGGAAAACAGATCGTTTGCCAACAGATCAGGAAGTAATTCAAAAAATTTATACATGTGCAGAAATGGATAAATTAACTTTAGAATTAAAAGACAAGGAAGACTCAAAATATTTTATAGTATGGAATAGATGGTACAAGTGGATAAATCAAAGGAAAAAAGGGTAAAGACAAAAATTAGGGGAAATTAACGTAACAAAGAAGCACTGTCAGATAGATAGAATAGGTAATAAGTCACTGTCTGTATATAGGTGTATATATAATTACATGTATTTAGTTTGTGGTGTTGTGTATTGATTATGTAATTTTATGATTGAGAAAATTTGTATATATATATTTTTAATATTTTTAAATTTAATAACATTTGTTTTTAAAAAAATTTAAAAAAATGAAATGGCAAACCTGGGCCAAGAAATATCTGAAGACAGATTTTTCAAAGGTTTTATGGACTGATGAGATTAGACTGACTCTTGACAGACCAGATGGATGGGCCCGTGGCTGGATCAGTAACGGGCACAGAGCTCCACTTCGACTCAGATGCCAGCAAGGTGGAGGTGGGGTACTGGTATGGGCTGGTATTATGAAAGATGAGCTAGTTGGACCTTTTTGGGTTGAAGATGAACTCAAAGTCAACTCCCAAACCTACTGCCAATTTTTAGAAGATCCTTTCTTCAAGCAGCGGTACAGGAAAAAGTCTGCATCTTTCAAGACAACCATAATTTTTATGCAGGACAATACTCCATCGCATGCATCGAAGTACTCCACTGTGTGGCTAGCCAGTAAAGGCCTTAAGGATGAAAGAATAATGACATGCCCCCAGGGCCGGATTTTCCTATAGGCTAACTAGGCTTCAGCCTAGGGCCTCAAGATCAAGAGGGGCCTACATTCAAATTGTTAGCAAAATTAAAATTACACTTTCACTATAGGTGAAAGGGCCTCATAAGTGGAATAGCCTAGGGCCTCTTTTCATCTAAATCCGGCCCTGCATGCCCCCATTCCTCACCTGACCTAAACCGTATTGAGAACTTGTGGGTCCTTCTTAAGTGAGAGATTTATGGTGAAGGAAAACAGTACACCTCTCTGAACAGTGTCTGGGAGGCTGTGGTTGCTGCTGCACAAAAAGTTGATCATCAACAGATCAAGAAACTGACAGACTCCATGAATGGAAGGCTTATGACTGTTATTGAAAAGAAGGGTGGCTACAGGTGAAACTCGAAAAATTAGAATATCGTGCAAAAGTTCATTTATTTCAGTAATGCAACTTAAAAGGTGAAACTAATATATGAGATAGACTCATTACATGCAAAGCGAGATAGTTCAAGCCTTGATTTGTCATAATTTTGATGATTATGGCTTACATAATGTGGTTTACATGCCGCATTGAGGCAGTAATTGATGCAAAAGGGCCCAAACCAAGTACTGAGTACATATGCATGCTTATACTTTTCAGAGGTCCAATATTGTTCTATGTACAATCCTTGTTTTATTGATTTCATGTAATATTCTAATTTTCTGAGATTGTGAATTTGGGGTTTTCATGAGCTGTGAGCCATAATCATCAAAATTATGACAAATCAAGGCTTGAACTATCTCGCTTTGCATGTAATGAGTCTATCTCATATATTAGTTTCACCTTTTAAGTTGCATTACTGAAATAAATGAACTTTTGCACGATATTCTAATTTTTCGAGTTTCACCTGTATATTGATCACGGATTTTTTTTTTTGAACTGCCAGAAATGTTTATTTGTAAATTTTGAGTTGCTTATTATTCTCACTTTAACAGATGAAAATAAATGAAATTCAAAAATTTTCATTTTTCATTTACTTGCATAATAATTCTGCACACTAATAGTTGCCTAATAATTGTGCACATATATTCATCTAAGAAAGCCATAACCTCACTTTTACTTTATTACATATTCAGGTTTGAGGTTTATTAACATTTTGGATTGACTGAGAGTGCTGTAGTTGTTCAATAGTAAACTTAATCCTCCAAAATACAGTTTGCCCAATAATTGTGCACAGAGTGTATATCAAAGAAATAACTACGTCTCTACAGAAATAGAGTAGAACAATGATGAAAACTGCCTTGAATGCATTTGGGTCAATATAAAATGGGGAAAAATGACATTGCTATAGGTGTATACTATAGGCCACCCAACCAAACAGAGGAACTAGATGAACTTTTTGCTAGTCAGTTAACTAAGGTATGTAGGAAGCACATCACAATACTAATGAGGGACTTTAACTATCCTGACATCAACTGGGAGACAAACTCTGCACCAAGTGGAAGATCAAACAGGTTCCTGAAAAACCTAGTGGACAACTTTGTCTCCCGAAAAGTAGAGAAGGGAACTAGGGGATCAGCCATATTGGACTTAATTCTCACTAACAGAGATGAAATAATAGAAGGTGTTGAAGCTACAGGAACCTTGGGGGGGGGGGGGAGTGATCATGCAATATTGGAATTCAGCATTATGCAAGCACAAGCAATAGAACAAAGTCAAACTAGAGTCTTGGACTTTAAGAGAGCTAATTTCAATAATATTAGAGAAAGCTTGGAAAGGATTCCATGGATGAGAATCCTCAAGGGGAAAACAACTCTAGAAGCTTGGGAAATTTTGAAAAGTGAGATTACAAAAGCCCAGTCTAGCACAATACCAATGAAGAAGAAAAATAACAGCTCTCAAAATAAATCAACATGGCTGGACAAAGAACTCTCTGATAAATTGAAAGACAAAAAGGACAAGTATAAAACGTGGAAAGAGGGGCACATAACTAAGGCAGAATATCAGCAAATAGCCCAAGCCTGCAAAGATGAAGTCAGGAAAGCTAAGGCTCAAAATAAACTAAGGCTTGTGACAATAACAAACAAAAATAACACAAAAAAACCCCAGTCCAACCTATCAAAAACAGCACCACAAAAAACAGATCAGGAACACAAGTTAAAATAGGGAAGAAAATGGTAAGTGAGCACGTGTCCACCCTAGACGAGTTCAAATCACCAGGACCAGATGGATTACACCCCATGTCATCTCAGAACCACTGAAAAATATCTTTCAAAGATCCTGGAGCACTGGGGAACTACCAGAGAACTGGAAAAGGGCTGATGTAGTTCCCATCTTCAAAAAAGGAAAAAAAAAATAGATCCAGGAAACTACAGACCTATCAGCCTGACCTCAATACCACAGAAGATTCTGGAAAAGATAATCAAGCAACGAATCTGTGAACACCTAGAGGCAAATAAAGTCATAACCAAAAGCCAACATGGGTTTATAAAAAACAGATGACAGACTAATCTTATTGCATTCTTTGACAAAGTGACAAAATTAGTGGACCGGAGGAATGCTGTCGATATAATTTACTTGGACTTCAGTAAGGCATTTGATAAAGTAGACAACAACCTACTACTTGATAAAATAGAAAAATGTGGGTTAGACAGCATCACCACTAGATGGATTCCTAACTGGCTGACCAACCACACTCAACATGTAGTCCTCAATGGAACTGCATCTGCATGGAGGGAAGTATGCAGTGGGGTACCCCAAGGCTCTGTTTTAGGCCCAGTACTCTTCAACATCTTCATCAATGATTTGGACAAGGGGATAGATGGGGAACTAATCAAATTTGCAGATGACACCAAGCTAGCAACACTCCAGAAGATAGGCTTAAGATACAGAAGGATCTTGACAAACATGAACATTGGGCGCTACCTAACAAAATGAAATTCAATGGTGAAAAAAGGTGCTACATTTAGGCAAGAAAAACCAAATGCACAGGTATAGTATATGTGATACCTCGCTCAATAGTAGTAACTGTGAGAGGGATCTTAGAGTCCTAGTGGACAACCATTTAAATATGAGCCAGCAATGTGCTGCAGCTGCCAAAAAAGCCAACACAGTTCTAGGCTGCATTAACAGGGATAGAATCAAGATCATAGGAAGTGTTAATACCAGGGATGAAATGCTCCCGGTTCGGACTGGATCACGCGATCCGGTAGCGATGGAGGCGGATGGTTCGGAGAACCGGGAGCAAAAATCCCTGCCCCCCCATGCCCAGCTGAGCCACACAATCATCAGAGGCTTTTTTTTTTTTTACTTTTAAAAGCATTTTTTCTACAACCTCTTTGGCCAAAAAATGCTTTTAAAAGTAAAAAAAAAGCCTCTGATGATCGCGCGGCTCAGCTGGGATGTCAAAGGCTTTTAAAAGAAAAAAACCCTTTTATTCTTTTAAATGCCTCTGACGATCCAAGCTGAGTTGCCTGATCTGCAGAGGTTTTTTAAAAAGCCTCTGCCGATCAGGCAACTCAGCTTGGATCGTCAGAGCCTTTTGAAAGCATTTTTTTACAACCTCTTCGCCGAAGAGGTTGTAGAAAAAAATGGTTTTAAAAGTAAAGAAAAAAATTGGCCACGCCCACCCAGTCACATTACCCCCCCCACCAAGCCACGCCCACAGAACTGGTAGTAACAAATTTTAGATTTCACCACTGGTTAATACTGCTTTATAATGCCTTGGTAAGGCCACACTTGGAATACTGCATCCAGTATTGGTCGCCACAATGTAAAAAAGATGTTCAGACTCTAGAAAGAGTGCAGAGAAGAGCAACAAAGATGATTAGGGGACTGGAGGCTAAAACATATAATTAATGGTTGCTGGAATTGGGTATGTCTAGTATAATGAAAAGAAGGACTAGGGGTGACATGATAGCAGTGTTCCGATATCTCAGGGGCTGCCACAAAGAAGAGGGAGTAAAGCTGTTCTTCAAAGTACCTGAGGGCAGGACAAGATGCAATGGATGGAAACTAATCAAGGAGAGAAGCAACCTAGATCTAAGAAGAAATTTCCTGACAGAACAATTAACCAGTGGAACAACTTGCTCCAGAAGTTGTGAATTCTCCAACACTGGAAGTTTTTAAGAAGAGATTGGACAACCATTTGTCTGAAATGGTTATAGGACCATGATGGTGAACCTATGGCATGCGTGCCAGAGGTGGCACGCAGCGCCCTCTCTGATGGCACGTGAGCCGTTGCCCCAGTTCAGCTGTGCTGCGCATGTGAACGTGCGCCTCCCGCCGGCCAGATGGTCTTCAGGTCTCTACCGTGCAGGTGCGGGGGTGCACGCGCATTGCATTTGGGGGGTTTGGGCACACGTGTGCATTTGCGCACTTTGGACACTCAGTCTGGAAAAGGTTACCCATCACTGGTATAGGGTTTCCTGCCTGAGCAGGGGGTTGAATTATAAGACCTCCAAGGTCTGATCCATTCTATTCCTATTCCTATTTCTATTCTTTCCTATTCCTTTTCCTATTCTATTCTGGAAGAATAGTTCTTTTGTTGTAGTATCAGAAAAGGTAATAAGTTGCTGAAATTGTTTGTACTTGCCATGTCATTTTTATACTGGATATCTCTTCTTTTTACTCTTTTATATTTGTTTTAACTTGTCTTAGTTTTTTAGCTTTGTATCTGTAAACTTTAATAAAATTAGTATTAAAAAGTAAATCATTATTTATCATATCAGAAAGGCCTATTCTATGCTGCTGTCAGTGCTTCGATGCTGGCATAGAGAGCAGAAGGGAGAGAGAGATAAGCTCTGAACTTTTGCCTGCTAAATCCCTTTGAAGTCGGGTTGTCGTGGAAATGAAAGGGGGGAGACATTCCTGGGAAATGACGAGACAAGAAGTCTGAAGAATGACTTGGAAGATAGCCAATGAGAAGCAGAGATTTGGGGATCGGAAAGGGAGGGATTGGGGGGCAAAAGGTCAGTCTTGTCCGCATCGAGTCATGATCCGGTGGCTGTGCTCAATTAAAGAAAAGATTTCCTTAAAGATTGGCAGTTTGGAAATTCATTTATTTTGAGATAGCATCGAAGTCTGACAGATGGACAAGACTCAACTTTCCAAGCCAAACTGGCAAACCTCCAGCTCCCTACCAGATGTTTGGATGAATTGGAGGCAAGGTTCTGAAGCCATGGCAGCAAGCCAGCTCTCTACTGAAAGTCTACTCCAAACGGCTGTGAACCAGCCACCCCTCCCTACTCCAGCCAGCTTGGAGGCAACGGGGCCACCCCCTCCCCCAGCAAAGCTGCAACCCCCCTTCCGCCCCCCCCCCACTGCCACAGAATTACCAAGGACAGACGATCGTGCTCCAGCCCAAGAGAAGAAAAAATGATGAACCTTGGTGGACTTTGCCAAAATCTGCAGAAGCTGAATTCCCCTTTCCAGACGCTAAAGGTAAGGGGAAGCCCCTGAGTGAATTGGGAAGGGTGGATTGGTTATGGGATTGGCAGAAGGCCAGACAGAAAGAAATTTCAACCCTGCCACTCGAAAGCCCCATGGAGGAGTTAAAGCAAAATTTTGAACGTGCCGTCAGCCTGGAAGACGGTCCATCCTGCAGGCCCAAAGATAGAAGGAGGCCAGCTGACCCTGTTGAACTAAGTCACCATAGAAGGGGGCCCAGCCCTTCCCCCTCCCACACCAGAAGGAAGGAAAGTCCCAGTTTGCATCCATGGGTTCCTCCTCTGCCCAGCAAACATACCAGCCTACGCAAGGCATCACCCCCCCCGCCCCCGAATGAGAGATGAGGAAGAAGCCCAACAATACCCCAGACAGGCATACAGAGCCCGGCCATGGGAGGACGGGCCACCGAGGGCAGAGCCACCCCGGTTCAGAGGGAAATTTGATGGGGATCCAGACCAGGTGGCGCAGTTCCTCGACGCAGCTGAGGTCTATATCGAGAGCTATGGGCACCTTTACCCATTCCCCAGAGCCCTGGTCAATGCCATTTCAGAAGGGCTGGAGGGAGAAGCAAAGACTTGGTCATCAGCCCTCTACAAAAATAGAGCCCCCCAACTGCAAGACGCAGATGATTTCTTGCAACTACTGCGGGCGAGGTACGAGGAAGTAGGGGAGGACTCATATGTGGAAGACAAACTCAGAAGCCTAATCTAGAGAGGGAAGCCCATCAAGGAACACATTCGTGAATTCTGAAGAGTTGTGGGCACCTTGCCTCCCCTACCTGAGCGACTACTAGTGTATTTTTTCAGAACGAGCCTAGATAAGCGGATCGCTCAAGTGACCGCTTATTGGGACATCCCGAACCGACTCTCTGAATGGTTCCGCGTGGCGATGCAAGTTGAAAGGGGACTGCGCACCAACGACATGCTAAAGCAACCAGAGGCCAGAGAGAGATACCAATCGGACCCGAGGCCACAAACCAGACGAGGAACCATGGCACCACGGCCTACCCAAAGGCCTTTCATTCCGCGGAGCCCAATGAGATGCTACAGATGTGGAGGAATGGGCCATCTAGCAGCAGCCTGTGGAACCCCGGGCCCGAGGCCAAACCCTCAGCCAAAGGCACAGCGAGAACGGGGTCCCAAGCGAGCCACTGATGCGCCACAAGGTCTCCTCCCCGGCACAGAGGTCTTCGCCCACCTGACCGAGACAAAGGGAGTCCTGGATGATGGAGACCAATTCCCCGACTCGTATGACAGCGAGGACGAGGGTGAAGACGACCCAATGGTGAGTGGACCCATCCACCCTTTCCTTTTCCCCATACACCTAACAGCCCCAAAGACAGGTACCCAAGAGACTTTCCAAGCCCTGATAGACTCGGGCTGCACTAGGTGCCTGATTAATCTACCCACAGTCCTAAAATTGGGGATCCGAGCTAAGAAGCTCAACCACCCAATTCGATTTGAGCAAGTTGATGGGACCGTAGTAGGCGGAACTTGCGCCACACACCTGACCGAACCAGTGACGCTAGAACTAGGGGATCACTGGGAGACGATACGATTCATAATAGCCCCCAAGATGGCCGATCCAGTCATACTGGGACTTTCCTGGCTAGACAAGTGGGGTCCAATTATCTGGTGGCAAGAGGGGACCCGCAGATTGAGGATAGACAAAGGGCCCCAACCTCTGCCGTTCCAACCAGAACAAACACCCCCCACACTCGGGCCCCAATGTCTCCCGGCTGAACAAAAGAAAATGGAACCGACGCAAGGGCCCCTCCCGAAGGGCACCGTGAAGCAGCTGGGGCCCACATCCAACAGCACCCATGAAACAGAGCAGATCCCAAAAGACTACCAAGACCTAGCACAGGTATTTAGCGAGACCGAGTGCGACGTCCTACCTTCCCACCACGATTCCGACTGTGCCATCGAAATCATCCCTGGGGCAAAACTACCTAAACCTAAATTGTATGCCATGACGCCCCGTGAAATGCAAGAAATGCGGAACTACATAGACAAAAACCTACAAAGGGGTTTCATTGAGCCAGTCAAACCGCGGGTCGCGGCACCGGTCCTCTTCAAAGAGAAGAAAGATGGCTCTATGCGTCTGGTAGTTGACTTTCGGGGATCAATGAGGTCTGCGTACACAACTTATACCCCCTCCCCCTCATGAAGGACATGCTAGCCCACCTGGCCAAGGGGAAGATTTTCACCAAACTAGACCTCCGCGAAGCCTACTACCGAGTGCGCATCAGGGAAGGAGACGAGTGGAAGACAGCATTCAACTGCCCCCTGGGAAGTTACCAATTCAAGGTGATGCCATTTGGGCTACAGGGAGCCCCAGCCGTGTTCATGCAATTGATAAACCAAGTTCTGCATGACCACCTGTACAAAGGGGTCCTCGTCTACCTAGATGACATTCTCATTTATACGGAGACCATAGACGAACACATACCCCTCGTACGCAAAGTGCTGGAAAAACTGCTGAAAGCGAACCTACCCTTTGTCAGAAGCTTCCTGGGTGAAGAGCACAAACATCCAAGCTGACCGCCTCATAACTAAATTCCATGCGGACAAGCCGGGAGGGGGTGGGGTACCCCCTTGGAGGGGGTGAGGTACTAAACTTGTTGTTTATCTCATGCAGGCCCCGCTGGGAGAGTGAAGGGAGAGGGGCCGGATGTCAGTGCTTCGACGCTGGCATAGAGAGCAGAAGGGAGAGAGAGATAAGCTCTGAACTTTTGCCTGCTAAATCCCTTTGAAGTCGGGTTGTCGTGGAAATGAAAGGGGGGAGACATTCCTGGGAAATGACGAGACAAGAAGTCTGAAGAATGACTTGGAAGATAGCCAATGAGAAGCAGAGATTTGAGGATCGGAAAGGGAGGGATTGGGGGGCAAAAGGTCAGTCTTGTCCGCATCGAGTCATAATCCGGTGGCTGTGCTCAATTAAAGAAAAGATTTCCTTAAAGATTGGCAGTTTGGAAATTCATTTATTTTGAGATAGCATCGAAGTCTGACAGCTGCTTCAAAATATCCTGTTTAATATTCATTAACAAATGCATTTGATGCAATACTATTCAGCAACAAAGTCTCATCTTGTTCCAATTCTTTGAAAATCTTAGGTTCAAAAAAATCTTAAGCTTTGAGATACTCAAGATATATAAGATTCTTATATTTCTTGAGTATCTCAAAGCTTAAGATTTCTTGTCAATGTTGGAGATCTATAATGATGTGTTGTTAAGGGCCAATCTTCCCAAAACATGGGCAGATGCAAATATTACCTTAATATCAAAAGAAGATTCAGATTTACAGCAGATAAAAATCTATAGACCAATATCACTATTAAATGTAGACTAGAAAACATATGCCTCAATAGTAGCAGAGAGACTAAAAAGGTTCCTGAATGAATTTATACACCCGGACCAGAATGGTTTCTTACCCAAAAGACAAAAATAATATGAGAATCATCTTGAACACATTGGAATATTATGAAGTACACTCTGAAAAACAGCTAGCGCTGATTGTCTTAGATGCACAAAAAGCCTTTGATAATCTGAATTGGCAATTCATGATACTACAACTAAAATGTATGGACTTTGGCGAAAAAATTATAAATATGATTAAGGCAATGTATTCTAAACAAATGGCGAAAGGGATAGTAAATGGGGATATGACAGAGAATTTCAACATAAGTAAGGATGCAAGACAAGGATGTCCTCTGTCCCCCCTACTATTTATACTAACTTTGGAAGTCTTGATGAGAGAGGAAGAAAGAGAGGGAGGGAGAGAGATGAGAGAGAGAGGGAGGGAGAAAGAGAGGGAGAAAGATAAGAGAGGGGAGAGAGAGAGAGAGAGACCTGTTTAAAAGAAAATACCTGGGGCCACAAAACCTGGGTAGGCGTGGCTGGGGGGGTGTCATGTGACTGGGTGGAAGTGATATCGAGTTGGCCACGCCCACCCAGGCTTTGTTGCTCCCGGTGTTTTGCTTTCTGTGGGAAACAGGCCCAAGTGGCTCTTTGAGTGTTTAAGGTTGCAGACCCCTGGTCTAGGGCAGGTGTCAGCAACCTGCAGCTCCAGAACCGCATGCGGCTCTTTGGGCCCTCTGCTGTGGCTCCCTGTTGGGTGAGCCCACCACTGGCTGGCCGCACCCCTTGCCCTCCCCTCCCAGCCACTGCTCGCCTGGCCTAAGAAGGTAAGGGCGATGGCAGGGGATGGAGAAGCGGCCAGGGCAGAGACAGAGAGATACAGAGAGGGGGGGAGAGAGAGCGACATAGAGAGATACAGAGAGAGAGGGGGAGTGTTGTGGCTCCGTTACCTGAGCCTGTGTCATCGGCAGGAGAGGACTGAGGAGTGAAGGAGAGGAGTTGGCAAGGCCTCCCTCTCCAGGACCCTCCTCTCTGGCAATGCCTTCGGTGTCCGCCGAAGAGCAAGAGATAGGGCCGGGGCCAAGCACGTCCATGCAGCCACAGATGGACAGTGATGAGGGTAATAAGTCTTGGCTGGACCCACGCCAGCGTCGCAGAGATAAGCGCGCGCAACAGAAGAAAGGGCGTGCCCGAGATTAGTCTGAGTCACTGGACCACACCCCACAGGATATAAAAGGGAGCGTGGTGGCCAGTCAAACCTTGTGACGAACAAAGCTGAAAGCTTCCACGCCATTCTGCATTGCCGGACTTTTGCTTTAAGACTTTGCTGGAAGTATCTCTGGACTTGATTTAATTCCATAATTATTGAACTGCTTTCCTTTGATGTATTAGAAGTGGGGAGAAGTTATCTCTCCCCTTTGTAAATAATAAACTTTTGGCAGGCAGCCACTAGGTTGTTGCCAAGTTCCGTTATCATAAGGAAAAGGATTTTGCCGGCTGGTTTGGTCTTTAACTCCTGAACGTCTGTTGGTGTGTGTGCGTGGGGTTGGGGACAGAACAGGGAGAGAGGGAGGGAGGAAGGGGGAGAGAGAGAGATGTCAAAAGGATTTTGTGGTTCCCGGTGTTTTTTAACAACCGGTTCTCTGCCCTAATGACCAGCTGGGTAGGCATGGCTGGGGGGGTCATGTGACTGGTGGAAGTGAGTAACATCAAGTTGGCCATGCCCACCCAGGTTTTGTGGCTCCCGGTGTTTTCTGTGGGAAACGGGTCCAAATGGATCTTTGAGTGTTTAAGGTTGCAGACCCCTGGTCTAGGGCAACTCACTGCGGCCAAGTAGCCACAGCCAAGTAGCCATGGCCAACTTGCCATGGGACAATTCACCACAGGATAATTCAATGCTGTATTAATCATTTCATTCAGTTACTTTTATTATCGGTGACCATGTTTTTGTCGAAATTATTGTAAGTCTTGTATTTCTGGATTGACTTTATTTTATTATTATTGGCCATGGTTCTGTTGAAATTAACTTTTGTTTGTTGAACTGTCCTGCAGCGAGTTGGCCGTGGCAAGTTGTCCCATTCTGCCTTTAAAGTATGGCTCTCACCGCTCCATGCAAAATTTGGGTGGTCCTTAAGACAACAGAAGTTGTGTACCCTTACCATAATGAGTAAAGAAAGTACTGTCATTGCCTCATTTATACGTGGAGTGCAGGTGTCGGCAACGTGCGGCTCCTGTCCCCCTGCTGTGGCTCCCTGCTGGCTGGCTGGCCCCGCCCCTCGCCCTCCCAGTCACTCCTCACGTGGCCTGAGAAGGTAAGGGCGATGGCGGGGATGGAGATTCGCTCCATGTTCCAGAGCAGGAGGGAAGCGCCCCTGTACTAGCCTCTCAACTTGTGGGTGCTTCTTCCGGCGCCTCGGTTGCTTGGGGAGTTTTCTCTCTGCCCCGAGACACTGGCCCGGGGAGAAATTGCTCTCGCCGCACATTTAAATTTTGCACGCTTCACAATGGGGGAGACGGTGTCCCCTCCTCCTCCTGGAGCCCATTATGGAGCATCGGCCTCAGCCAGGCTGGGCCAGTGTCTCAGGATGGAGAGAAAGTTGTGCGTCTCCCCAAGCGACCGAGGTGCACGCAGCACCAAGAAGCGCTGGAAGAAGCACCCACAAGATGAGAGGCAAGTACAGGGGTGCTTCCCTCCCGCTCTGGAATATGGAGCGAGTCTTCATCCCCGCCATCGCCCTTACCTTCTCAGGCCACGCGAGGAGTGACTGGGAGGGGAGGGCGAGGGGTGGGGCCAGCCAGCTGGCAGGGAACCACAGCAGGGGGACAAAAGAGCTTCATTTATCTGGGAACCTGAAATGACTCTTGATTTAAATCATATGGTAAAAAGCACCCAAAGAAGAAAGAACAGGAAAAAACAAACAAACCCAACCCTCGCCTGTTTTTGGAAATGGTTCAAGAGGGAACACACACACACACACACACACACACACACGAGAGAGAGAGAGAGAGAGAGAGAGAGAGAGAGAGAGAGAGAGAGAGAGAGAGAGAAAGAGAGGGGGGAAGAGAGAGAGGGAGGGAAAGAGAGAGAGATGAGAGAGAGAAAATGGGGGAAAAAGAAATGAGAAAATGATGGGCGAGAATGAAAGAGAGGAAAAAGAGAAACAAATGAGAGAGAGAAGGGAGAGGGAGAGAGGGAGAGGGACACAGAAATGAGAGAGCTGGAGGGAAAGAATGAGAGGGAAACGAGGGAATTTATTTATTTATTTAGCGTATGGCTGGTCACACACAATATTAAAACACTTCATTTTTACAGGTTAAAACAATTAAAACAATAAAAAAAGCAGTAAGAAAACCTAAGAGGAAAACAGAAATAACATTTCAGAGTTTAATGTTGAGTTTGGAGATCCAGTCAGTAGCTGATGTTACGCAGAGGAAGTCCCTAAAATCTCCTGGATACCTTCTGTTAGAGCATTCCCTCACTTTATGTTGGATAGTCTGTCGAGGGCCACCGCAATCACATTGTGCTGAAGGTGTCTTTCCCCATTTATACAAGGAGTCGGCACACACCCCATGAGTCGTTCTAATTCTATTGTATGTCATCCATATGTGTCGGGGTAGATTAAATCCTGGAGGTATACTATTAGGATTAATATGCTCAGAGATATCTTGGGGGGAATAGCTACTCCACGCTTCCATCCACTTTTGTGTGGTGTTCTGATGATCAGCCAGCAGCTTAAGCGCTGTCAAGAGTGGTGGGTTTCTTGACTTTAATCGGCATCTTAAGAGATCAGGAATGTAGTCATGAATGGGTAGAGAGGAATTTAGCAGGATCTTACTATACTCCCGAATGAGAGCTTCTTGTCGTCGTAAGTGCAGGGGAAGTATGTGACTAAGAACTGGTAGCCAGTAACTAGGTATAGATTTTATGCACCCAGTAATTAGCCTCATCGTATGGTTAAGTTGAACATCAATAAGCCCTGTATGTGGGCTGTTTATCCATACAGGTGCACAATATTCCGCTGCAGAGTAGCAAAGCCCGAGGGCTGCACATCGAAGAGTTGGGGCTGAAGCTCCCCAAGTTGCTCCCAAAGTTACTCGTGTCCGTGGCAATCCTTAAGCCACACGTGCCTCCTGGGTGGTGCTAAATGAGTAACAGACGGACTGGTAGCCAGACATCCATGAGGATCTCCTGGCGTCACACACAATCCCACAGTCCTTTTAAGGACCTTTTAAGTACCAAAAAAATAGCAGAAACACCAGAAATAACAGAAATAACAAAGCATCAATTAAAAAACTGATAGAAACTATTGGAGAATTTGGGGAAGTTGCTGGTTTGAAAATTAATAAAGATAAGACAAATATAATGACTAAAAATATGTTAAAAAAACAAAATGAAGAATTGATGGAGATTTCCAAGATGCAGGTCACAAACAAGGTAAAATATTTGGGGATACATTTGACAATGAGGTGTAGTTCACTTAAAGAAAACAACTACAATAAGCTTAAGCAACAGATAGGTTTAGACTTGGTGAAATGGGGAAATCTGCAGTTATCTATGATTGGTAGGATTGCAACTATTAAGATTTTACCTAGAATTTTGTACCTTTTTCAGACTATTCCAATAAAATTGGGTAAGGGAAAAAATAAAGAATAAAGAATAAAATTTAAGCTGTTACAAGATGCTAAATTGAGGGGTGGTTTTGGACTACCAAATTTTGAATTATATTATCAAGCAGCTAATCTAATGTGGATTAAAGAATGGATAACATTGAAAAATACTAGACTATTGAATCTGGAGGGACATGATTTGTTGATGGGTTGGCATGAGAATTGTTTTCCAAGGACCTTGCCCAATAACCACAACTACAACTTGTATTTAATTCAAAGGTATTTATTTACACCATTTCCTTTTCTTTCAGGTGCACATCTGGAACTGGACTGGTGAGTCCCTGTGCATGGACTTATGTACTACGAAGGCGGAGTCAAGGTAAGGAGGGGTCAGGGGAAGGGCTAGGTGAGGAAGGAGGGGTTAACCCATGCACTGCCATACACAAAGTTAGGCATTTACTCATAACATGGCATGCCTTTTTATGGTACAAAGGAACTAAAATACAGGGGTATTTTAGAAGACACCAGATACGTGAAGCTTTATTTTTGAACTGAGAGAGGATTAAAAAATATCATTATTTGAAGATTCCAGTCTGGGTATCGACAATTGAAGCCTTCTCATATCCAGTGATATTTAAAAGAGAACAAATTGTTAGATACAGTGAGTTATTGGATGAAAAGGGTGATCTTAAGTTAAAACAAGATTTAGAAGATCAGGGATTTAAGATGGACTGGTTTTCATATATGCAAATACTTTCTAGATATTGAGAAGATCTCAAACAAGAAGGTATTTATAATGTTTTGACTATTTTAGATAAGATATTAATGGGTTCTGATGACCATGTAATTAAAAAGTTATATGGATATTTGTTAGAGGTAAAATTGGAAGAAGAACAAGTTAAAGAATCAATGATAGCGTGGGGGAAAAAATTTGGTTATGGTATTGATTTGGAGAAATGGCAAAAATTGTGGTCACATAACTATAAAATGACAATGTCTACAGCATATAAGGAGAATTTGTATAAGATGTTTTACAGGTGGCATTTACCCCCGACGAGGATAGCCAGAATGTTCAAGAATAAATCGGAGAAGTGTTGGAAGTGTCATCAGACCCCAGGATTACCATATGTGGTGGACATGCATAGAAGCAAGGAGATTTTGGACTAAGATACACACGTGGTTGGAAAAAATGACAAAGAGACATATTGACTTAAAACCAGAGATATTTTTATTAGGGATCTTACCAGAGACATTTAATAAAGAATTGCAATATTTAATGGTGAATATTTTAACAGCGGCTAGAATTGTATTTGCAAAAAACTGGAAAGGAGAGAAGATAATTGCTGATGAAGAAATTATTAGAAAAATATTGGACTGTGCTGAAATGAGTAGATTGACATTTGAAATAAGAGAACAGGAAGCTAAACAATATTATTTGATATGGGAGCTATTTTATCAATGGGTAGATAATAAAGAATGGAGATGAAATATTACATATGAAATGAAATTTGGATAAAATGTGTAAACATTTGTTTTTAGTTAGATGAAAGAACATTTGTCACAATTGAAATTTTGAAAATGTTGAGAGCACGAAATGATTTTAACCGATCGAATCACTGTCTGTAAGTATATGGAAAGATGATGTTTTTTATGTTGTTTTTGTTCAAAAATAAAAAACTTTTATAAAAAAAAATTCAATGCTCATGGTCCCTTAAGTGATTAATTTTTCACATCCTAACATCTATGCCTGAAGCTACTAAATCCTTTCCTACTGTAACTATCCATACATGGATTATTTTCCTCTGCTGAACCACTCTTTATAAAAAAACTGTTTTTCTCTATTTTTTTTATAAATCCACCAATTGCCCTTATCTTCCCATCATCTTCCCATCTCTCTCCCTTTTCTCTTCTCTCTTCTTTTCTCAAGGCTTGGTCCACTGCCTTTAAAAAAATTCTTCTAGAAAAAAATGAATAAGAGCCAAGGGCATATCCAGAAAGACCTCTGAAAGTAAAGGGAATGAAGCCCAAGAAGCGACATTATTTAGTTGTAGAGGACAGACTTCAAAATTTAAAGTTAAGAGAGCAAAAGGTTCTTCTGGAATCTCTGAATTATGAAGATATTTAAGACCTGACTTTCTCACCTTTAATGAGGTGAGAATATACTAGATCTAAATAGGTTTGTTATTTCTCAATTCTTTATTTTTACTAAACCAATTACTTGGCAGATGTGTACAGACATTTGCTAGACTTTCATCCTATGTGAGAGGACCTACAGGTGAAACTCGAAAAATTAGAATATCGTGCAAAAGTTCATTTATTTCAGTAATACAACTTAAAAGGTGAAACTAATATATGAGATAGACTTATTACATGCAAAGCGAGATAGTTCAAGCCTTGATTTGTCATAATTTTGATGATTATGGCTCACAGCTCATGAAAACCCCAAATTCACAATCTCAGAAAATTAGAATATTGTGAAAAGGTTCAATATTCTAGGCTCAAAGTGTCCCACTCTAATCAGCTAATTAAGCCATAACACCTGCAAAGGGTTCCTGAGCCTTTAAATGGTCTCTCAGTCTGGTTCAGTAGGAATCACAATCATGGGAAAGACTGCTGACCTGACAGTTGTACAGAAAACCATCATTGACACCCTCCATAAGGAGGGAAAGCCTCAAAAGGTAATTGCAAAAGAAGTTGGATGTTCCCAAAGTGCTGTATCAAAGCACATTAATAGAAAGTTATGCGGAAGGGAAAAGTGTGGAAGAAAAAGGTGCACAAGCAGCAGGGATGACCACAGCCTGGAGAGGATTGTCAGGAAAAGGCCATTCAAAAGTGTTGGGGACTTTCACAAGGAGTGGACTGAGGCTGGAGTCAGTGCATCAAGAGCCACTACACACAGACGGATCCTTTTCTGATGAGAGCAACTTTTGCATCTCATTTGGAAACCAAGGACCCAGAGTCTGGAGGAAGAATGAAGAGGCACACACTGCAAGATGCTTGAAGTCCAGTGTGAAGTTTCCACAGTCTGTGTTGATTTGGGGAGCCATGTCATCTGCTGGTGTTGGTCCACTGTGCTTCATTAAGTCCAGGGTCAACGCAGCCGTCTACCAGGAGATTTTGGAGCACTTCATGCTTCCTTCCACAGACGAGCTTTATGAGGATGCTGACTTCATTTTCCAGCAGGACTTGGCACCTGCCCACACTGCCAAAAGTACCAAAACCTGGTTCAATGACCATGGGATTACTGTGCTTGATTGGCCAGCAAACTCGCCTGACCTGAACCCCATAGAGAATCTATGGGGCATTGCCAAGAGAAAGATGAGAGACATGAGACCGAACAATGCAGAAGAGCTGAAGGCCGCTATTGAAGCATCCTGGTCTTCCATAACACCTCAGCAGTGCCACAGGCTGATAGCATCCATGCCACGCCGCATTGAGGCAGTAATTGATGCAAAAGGGCCCAAACCAAGTACTGAGTACATATGCATGCTTATACTTTTCAGAGGTCCGATATTGTTCTATGTACAATCCTTGTTTTATTGATTTCATGTAATATTCTAATTTTCTGAGATTGTGAATTTGGGGTTTTCATGAGCTGTAAGCCATAATCATCAAAATTATGACAAATCAAGGCTTGAACTCTCTCGCTTTGCATGTAATGAGTCTATCTCATATATTAGTTTCACCTTTTAAGTTGCATTACTGAAATAAATGAACTTCAAGGTTTTGGTTACCACCTTTAGAGCGCTCCATGGCTTAGGACCAGGGTACTTACGGAACCGCCTTCTGCCACCAGTAGCCTCTCACCGGCCAGTACGCTCCCATAGAGAGGGGCTCCTCAGGGTGCCGTCAGCCAAACAGTGTCGACTGGCGGCCCCCAGGGGGAGAGCCTTCTCTGTGGGGGCACCTGCCATCTGGAACAAGCTCCCCACGGAGATACGGAGGATCCCGGACTTACGCACTTTCCGCCGTGCCCTCAAGACTTTTTTATTTCAACAGGCTGGCCTGGCCTAACCTCCTTTTTAATTGTTAATTTTAAATTTGTTTTAAAATAATAGGGGTGTTTTAACTTGTTTGGGCCAAATTATTTAATGGGTTTTTATATTGTTTTTAAATTTTGTATTATATGTGTTTTATCTTTTGGCTGTTCACTGCCCTGAGTCCTTTGGGAGTAGGGCGGTATATAAATTTAAATAATAATAATAATAATAATAATAATAATAATAATAATAATAATAATAAGGCTATCTATAATGGATTGGAGGGTACATATTACAGCTTGGGGGTTTGACCTGAAAGGGGGGGGGTGTTCTTTTTCCAGATTACCAGGTTGGATGGGGAAATGAGTGCATGGGTCAGGTTGGTCCCTTCCTCACCCAGGTACAGGTTTGTTCAACAGGGGGGCCATAAGCCTTGGCCCTGCACTGTGAGGCTGCAAAGGTGTGTCTGTGCTAGCTTGGGACTCCTTAAAGTCACTGGGGTCAGGGTCTCTAGATTTTGAAAGTTTGGCCCAGCAATACCAGTAGGGTATCTGGGTGGGTTTCAACCTGGGTTAAGTGCCTTTAGAACTTGGTATTCAAAAGTACCATTTTCAGGCCTAATTGTTTTTCTGGTCTCGTCTCTAAGCAAAGTCCACTCCTGGCATAATTTCCTGGCTCGTTTCTTCCTCATGCCTGCCTGGATGGGCCATTTCCTCTTGTCCCAGGCTTTGAGCAATTTTTCTAGTGAAGACCCTGGCAAGACCCTCGAGCTGGAGCTTCCCATGTTTCTCTAATTCTTATGTTGAGATTCAATCAGCTCCGCTGGGTCTTCCATGCAGCCAAGCTTCTTTATGAGCTTTATGTACTGTATGATTACGTCCATTCTGATTTCATCATTGCAAGCATAAACCTCTTCAACCTAGCCTCCTAGCTTACAGTAGCAAGGGAAGTAAAAGGAGTCTTCTTGAATCAGCTCAGTGGTGCATGCATGCCTGCCGCTTGCTCAAATGTGTGTGTGTGCACACATGGAACCATCCCCTCTCCTCTCCCCCCACCCCGCCTGCTCTATAAAGCTGAAAAGGTTGGAGAACTCTGCACTCAAACTGGCTCTCCATCTAAAGCAGTGTTTTTCAAACATGGCAACTTTAAGATGAGTGGACTTTAACTCCCAGAATTCCCCAGAAGTATGCATGGAGTTGATGGCAGATGTTTGAGTAAAAGCTTGTGCCAGAGACATTAATTTTTCATGAGCAAAATTGGAAAATGGGTTTCCAGTTGTTTCTGTCATCCTTAAAACCCTTTCCTCCTCCTTCCTCTGCTTTGTTTCAGTCTTACTTTGTTTCTGACTATGACCCCACAATTGAGGACTCCTACACAAAAATCTGCAATATTGATGGTACTTCAACCCAGCTGGACAGAGAGTATCTGTGTGTCAACATCTGTGATGGCAACATCTCGGCTACACCCCCTACGCGCCGTTTCGGAGTTGCCACAAGCGAGGATGGGGAAGGGGGTCACATGGAGTGCACTGCTGGGTGTCGGGTGCTAGGTGTTACGATGGACTCACGGAGGGGGGCACGACAGACTCACAGAGGGCCCCTGGAAGAGCGAAGCAGCAGTGGCCAGAGAGTCTTTGCTGGAGCAAGCCTGGAGCAAGCCTTACCGAGCCCTCATAATCAGATGGCAGGCAAAAGCCAGTAATGCTGGCTAGATTCCAAATTTCACTGTGTGGTGAATCAAGAGACCAGTAAAGGGGAATTACTCTACCAACAATTGATGTGGCCTCATTTCTTACTGGCTAGGCTCAGAACCGTAAGACTGTGGTCTCATTTCACAGAGACATTGTAGGTGCTGTGTGCAAATGAATGTGTGTGCAGGGGTAAGGTAGATGTCTCTACATGTTATGGTGTGTTTCATCCTTATGTACTTCTTACATTACAAAGTGGGTTCCTTCATGAGTACAGCTCTCAATTTTTAATCTTTCCTTGCCATGAAAGGGAGGCTGGCAGAGTGGCCTCAAGTGAAATAAATCAGTAGAGAATGATTCATTGCATATGATGTTGGATCTGTTGCTGAAACCTGATTTGAGGCATCTCCCACCCCAACACAATATTTTCCTTACAGGTGACAGGCACCTGTCTGTCAGAGAATTGCTTTTTTAATGTACTGTGATCCACTGTATGTACAGTACCAACATTCCAAGAGCATCAGGGGATATTCAAATGAGCAGCTCTTGGCACCTCATTACTCTCTGCCACCTTGCCAAATTTTGTGACCCTGAGAGTACAGGTCCATGAAATACCACCAAAGGAAGTGGTTTTATCAGAGCTTTTGGCTGAAGGACCTCATCACATCTGGAACTGGCTGTGTCATTGCTACTAAGATGGGAATAGGAAACCTGGTGTTCAGTGTACATTTTAATGTGTAACTCTCGTGGCTGTGTTGTCTGAGTCTTCTGCAGTTCTAGTTTAGAACAGCTGAAGGCATCTGGTTGCTTACCACAGTATATGCTCAGATTGATTGGTATCTAATCTATTTTCTTTCTCTCCCAATTTTCACCTGTCAATTCTGGACACTGCTGGTCAGGAAGAGTTTGGAGCTATGCTGGAACAGTACATGTGAACAGAGGAAGGTTTCTTCCTTGTTTACACTGTCAATGACCTGGGCAAGTGAGACCAAAGCTGAGGCATTCCCATGAAATAGGAACATTTTCTTCATTAGAGCCAAGGTGTGCATGCCACTGGTGGGTGGGGCTTTAATCAAAGGTATTTGATGTTGCGATTTTCTCTCCCTTTCCTCCTTGCTCCGTGTTTTTACCAAAAGTGCAAAGGGATTGTTCATCTGTAATTTATGGGCTGCAGATTGTGAAACCTCATGTAAAGACTTCAGAAGTGTTTCCTGGCTTTGCCTGCCTATATTAAGTGCTTAAAAATTGGCAACCAAAAATTTGGGTAAAAAATACCTTTGGTGGTTTAACTTGCAGTTACGTTTATACTTTAAGCTGCTCTTAAAGCTATTATTAAAACAGTGCTAGATCCAATAAACATTAAACTGGCTGGCCACTGCATTGTGCTAAGCTTGGTGTTGGCAATGTGCAGCTCCTGAGCTGCATGCAACTTTCTGGCTTTTGTGGCTCTGGGTGTTTTCTGTGGGAAATGGGTCTCTCTCTCTCTGTCTCTCTCTCCCTCCCTCTTGTTTTTCTCTTTTTCCTCTCCCTCCCTCCCTCTTTCTTTCTTTCCTTCCTTTCTTTCTGTCCCCTTCTCTCTTGTTTCCCTCTTTTCCCTCTCATTCTCTCCCACCAGCTCTCTCATTTCTGTGTCATTGAGTAGGCCATGCCCACCCAGGTTTTGTGGCTCCCAGTGTTTTCTTTTCTGTGGGAAACGGGTCCAAATGGCTCTTTGAGTGTTTAAGGTTGCAGACCCCTGTCTAAGCCATAATGCGGTCTCTTTATTGTGTGAGTTCAGTATGTTCTGTCATGTATAAATGCCTCATTCTTGAATGAAAGAAACATATATCCAGGAGTGTCAAGAGTTAACTCATTCTCCTCTTTCTAATGTATTCCTCACTAACCACTCCCCACTTCTAATCCCGCCTCCCTGGTATAAAAGATGATGCACACCCATTTTCCCCTCCTTCTTTTCTGCAATCACTCTGAATAAAGAATGCCTTCTGTAAATAAACTATCTTCTATTTGAATATAAGAAGTCTGAATTTATTATTGAGTCTGATCCTCGAATTACGGCAACAATCTGGTAGCAGAGGATGGTTGGACTGACTCAATAAGAAACAGAAATGCCAAAGAAAGAAAACTCCAGAAACAAAAGAAAAAGACCCAACACCAGGGCACACACCAAAGAAATGGAAACAGATCAAGAAATGATCAACGAAACTACAATAAAAATGACAAAAGAATCTGAAAACCTCACTACAGATGACGAAGAGGTAATCGATGAATCCAGCGACCAAGAAGCGAACGAGACAGAAAACAACACACTCAGATTAGAAATACTAAGACTACTGAAAAGCCAAAAGGACGACAAAAATCTCATCGCAAACCTCCAAGACATCATAAAAGATAGCGGAGCAGCGAGAGAAAACTACATCAACACATCAGAACCAAAAGACCACGAAATGGTGAGCAAATTACCCATAGATGAAAATATAACTAAAGAAAAGACTAACGATCCCGCACAAAATTTTGAATGGCAGCCATCTTGGATTTGTCAGCCCGCCAAAATGACTGACCCAGAACCAATCAGAAAACAGAGTTCAAAATGGCTGGCGCAAAAAGCTCTACACAACATAAGAAATAAAAAAGAAAAATTCTACTCATCAGAAGAATCCGATACAGACACCAAAGAAACATCAACCTAACTACAAATCGAAACAGCTATGAAAACACTCTTCGCAGCCTTCGGCCCGAATTTAAAAATCACAAAAGAATCAACGAGAGTACCAAAGACAGTCAATCAAATAATAAAGAAAAAACAAACTACACGATCCAATAACGAAGACACAGAAACGAACACACAAGCGTCCCAACATCAATTAAAGTCTACTCCGATCCGACCGACGAGAGCACTAATGCCCGAACCCAGAGAGCCTTGCAAGTACTCGCCCACACCGCAGACACTTCCGGGAGCCAGAAACCTCAGCCGAGATGACTACAGTGAGAAGAAACATACCCCGATCCACACATGGACACCTAAAGTCGAGCCAGAAAGCAAATCTTCAGAGGAAGAGCACTGCGAGGGAGCTGCAGCGGCGAGAACCTCCTCCGACAGCTTCAGGAACGAAATGATCTACGCGCATGCGCAAATACGCCCAGACGAACTTAGAGATAATAAAAGACAGAGGGAACCATTCAGACTAGTCGCGAGTATCCCTACACCATTCTGCAATTATCAGCATATACAGGACCATGGACGGCCACCAGCTGTAAGTAATGCAACAAATAACATTGGAAATTTGCCTGATGATTTTCCCAAATTGAGAATAGACGGTGTTAACTTACAGGAATGGAGTCAGCAACTCCAGGTTGTTTTCTTAAAAGAAAATTTATTGTTTTTCATAACTAACCCTCCTAAAAAACCATGGACACTAAAATTGGACTGCCTACATCACAGAGCATTTTATTTACTAATCTCTAGTATCTCACCTGCTATTTATCATAGTATTAAGCATAACTTAACTGTCTCAGAAATAATTCATTGTATGTTTAAACTGTTTCATAGTGAAAGTGTGGCAACCACAACTAGAATGTCTAAAAACTTTTTCTCAGCCAGGATAAAACCTGGGACTACTGTAAGCGAACATCTACTATTACTAAACACAACTAGAGCAGAACTTCACTTAAGGGGAGAAATAATATCTGACCAGACAATGAAAAGCGTTATTATTAATTCATTAGACTCATCATGGGATAACTTCATATCACATCTAGATACAATTAACTTAGGATATCTATCTATAGAGAGTTTATCAAACAGATTAATTGCTGAAGATAATTTGAGAAGAAGCCGCTACAGTATACATAAAGAGCATAGACAGATCAAAAGGGTAGTATTCCAAGACAGGCATCAGGACACAATAGAGTGTTATAACTGTGGGTCTAAAGAACATTATAGGAGAGACTGTCCAAAACCTCCTAGAGAGAGACAAAGACATGACACAAGAAACAGATATCATGATAGACAATCATCCATTGACAGATAAATTTGTGATTAAAGTAGCAAACCAAGAGGAAGTCCAAGTTGTTGGAAGAGGAAATGTAGAATTACCCGGTCTAGGGAAAATAGAGGGGGTACTATTAATACCCAAAATACCTCACAACATTCTCAGTGCAATAAAACTAAGCAGAGACTCTAACATAAATATAATATTCTCAAAGGGAAAAGTAACTCTAGAGAAAAACAAAATAAACATAGATAATATAATTACCAAAGGAGACCTACCATACTTAATTACAGAAGAAAAATGGTTACACAACATTAATTCAAACATAGAAACTAACACTAGCACAGAAACAGAAAATGATATAGATAGTGACAATGAAGAACATGAATCAGAACATGATGATGAAACTGCATCTGACAACAATACACACATAAACAGAAAACCCATAATAGGAAAGCCAATTCATGATGAATGTGCACACATATTACATAGAAAATTAGGACACGCCAGTTTTCCTGTAATACAAAAAATGAGTGAACATGCTGAAGGTGTTAAAATAAAGGACTGTAAAAATTACCTGGAATGTTCAGTATGTAAGTCTTCAAAACTGAAAATTAAGCCCAGACCCAAAAAGGCAACAAGGTCATCAAATCATATTTTTAATCTAGTGCATATGGATCTAGTTGGTCCATTAACCCCATCAATTACTTACAAAAAACGATATTTTCTCACTATTGTAGATGACTTCAGTCGTTATGGCTTTGTCTACACCTTAAGACATAAAGATGAAACTTTTCAAAAATTTAAAGAATTTCATAAACGTGTAGAGACACAACATCACATACAAATCAAACAAATCATGACAGACAGAGGATCTGAATTCATGTCAAGAGAATTCTCTCATTGGCTAAAATCAAAGGGAATGTTGCATTTCACCTCTAGTCCTTTCTCTGCTTTTCAAAATGGAGTAGTAGAACGATGAAACTCGACACTACAAACCATGATTAGGTGTACATTGGAGGATGCAGGGTTAGGTAAGCATTTCTGGTCAGAAGCCCTGTTATATTCCAATTATACACTCAACCGACTTTGGTCTAGCGTCATAAACAAAACACCATATGAACTGATGTATAGTAAAAAACCTAAGATAGCCCACATGCATGTATTTGGAGTTACAGCAGATGTACATATACCGAAACAATTAAGGCGTAAAGGGGATAATGTATCCAGAAGGCTTAGATTCATGGGTTATGAAACAGGTACAAAAGGATATAGATTTATTGACAGTAACAACAAATTCATAATCTCTAGGACCGCTGTCTTTCACGAACAAACCAATTGGTCCAAAATACATCTCAATGAAATACTCCCAATAACAAGGCCCAATATTAAAACACAAGGTAAAACAAAACAAGAAGAACAAACTTGTAACACACAAAGGGACAATACCAAAACGTGGATAGGAAATTGTCCCAAAATCAAAAAAGATTCATTAACACAAAAGGAGGCAAGATATTTACATGATAATAATGATAGACCAGAAAGAACAATTAGATGTAACAGAAATCAAGTACCTGAACGATTTAAAGATTATATAATGCACATACATAATGAAACACCAACACCAAACACTTATGAAGATGTATTAAAACTCCCTTTAGAGGAAAGAAACAAATGGGAACTAGCCATGGCCAAAGAAATGGACAGCTTACGAGAACTTAACGTATTCACTCCAGCACCAGTCCCAAAGGATAAAACAGTTATAGGCACTAGGTGGATATTTAAGATTAAAAATTTAGAAGAGGGTAACACACTATATAAAGCAAGATTAGTAGCACAAGGTTTTGCTCAAAGATATCCTGAGGATTATACCGACACATATTCTCCCACAGTGAGAACTGAAAGTGTTAAGACAGCTTTAGTGATAGCCTCAGCTCTTAATCTTGAAGTTTTTCAATATGATATACAAACTGCATATCTACATGCCAAACTTGATAAAGAAATTTATGTAAGAGCTCCACATAGCAAAAACACAAATAGAAATGACACATGGTTACTGAACAAAAGTTTGTATGGATTAAAGCAATCCGGCAAACGTTGGTATGAATGCTTGGTCAACGTACTCAAGATCATGAACTTCAATGCCACAACGGCAGATAATTGTTTTTTCGTTAGAAAAGAAGGTGAATCATTAGAATTTGTATTAATTTATGTGGATGACATTTTGTATATTGGCAAACATAAAGACAAGAGAGATATTTTTGTAACAAAACTAGGTGAACATTTCTCATTAAAGTCATTGGGGAAAGTAAACAAATATCTTGGAGTACACATCAGTAAGACCGAGAAAGGATTTAGCTTATCACAAAAGGATAAAATAATTGATCTCTTGAACAAATGTAATATGAATAATGCAAAACCTTGTGACACTCCAATGCAGACTGATTTCATAAAGAACATGAATGAATCATCTCCTGAATTTAATGACAATACGCTGTATAGATCAGTTATCGGTTCTCTTTTGTATATTGCTAATTGGACCAGACCTGATATTGCTCTACCCCTTAATTTGTTGTCTAGATATGTCAGTAAACCTCTAATTTACCATTGGGAAGCAGTTAAGAGAGTATTGAGATATTTGAAACACAGTTTAGATTTCTGTCTACTATTAGAACCAAACAATGTTAAAGAGCCTATCCTCACTTGTTACACTGACACTGACTGGGCAGGTGACACTAAGAGTAGGAAGAGCACTTCCGGTTATGTGTTCTTCCTTAACAACTGTCCAGTCTACTGGTATGCTGGGAAACAGAATTTGGTAGCCACTTCAACCACTGAAGCAGAGTATATTTGTCTGTCAAAAGCATCTAACAATCTCATTTGGTTCAATGATTTATTGACTTATGTTTGGAAGAGTCCATCACAACCCATCACTATATATGAAGATAATAAAGCCGCAATAGAAATATCAAGAGCGGACGCTATTGGCCAAAGGTCTAGGCATATAGATATCAAATACAAACATGTAAGACAATTATCTGAAAATGGGTTCATCAAAGCTATTCATTGTGACACTACAGAACAAATAGCTGATATATTGACTAAACCTTTACAATCCAAACAACATAAATATTTAACCTCAAAATTGTGTGTTCAATATTATTCTAATTCTGAATGTAATTATTGTTGTGTGTCAAATCAGCATTTAGAGGGGGATTTGTCATGTATAAATGCCTCATTCTTGAATGAAAGAAACATATATCCAAGAGTGTCAAGAGTTAACTCATTCTCCTCTTTCTAATGTATTCCTCACTAACCACTCCCCACTTCTAATCCCGCCTCCCTGGTATAAAAGATGATGCACACTCATTTTCCCCTGCTTCTTTTCTGCAATCACTCTGTGAATAAAGAATGCCTTCTGTAAATAAACTATCTTCTATTTGAATATAAGAAGTCTGAATTTATTATTGAGTCTGATCCTCAAATTACGGCAACATGTTCATGGCTTATAGTTAAAATAAACAATGGTTTAAAAAGCCATTCTTGCTAAATTGCTACACAAACAATACATGAATTTTAAAATGTCCAGGACGCTCAAACAGGCCTTTTATGAGGAAAGCACATTGTATTTATTATAATTTTCCCCAGATAGTCTCTTGAAATGTAAGAAAAACTTATAGTAGCCTTGGTATTGGCATAGTGATTTTTCTCTTCTTTTAGAGGCAACAGGAGGGATTTCTTCCTCAGTAAAATAATAATGTCAGAGCTCCAACGAATGCCCTAATTAACTCATGAGCCTCGAGCCAAGTTTCAAAAGAAATCCAGTTATTTATTAGGGGCAACATGTCAGCAGCTTCCCAAGTGTAGTCAACTCTGCCGCATGTAATTTACGGCTCAACTATGACCCTGTTTCCCCCCTCCTCTCAGGCTGTGTCATAAATCACATTCTCCAACGAGGCACTTTTGCAGGCTGTAGAAACCACGCCTCACAAACTGGCTCTGGTAATCTGAAATCCAACCTTGGAGGAAGGTATGCGTGGAATGTGCTTGTGAACGTGGCTGCTGAACTACTCCGACAGATCTCCCCACTTTTGCCCATGACAACTCGAGAGCAGACTAGAAATGCTTTGCAAGTTGACAAATAACAGCTTATCTGGGAAAAGCACATTAAGGGAATATTCTTCTTTATCTTCCCATTTTTTTGTCATAGTTTCAATGAAATCCACAAATTCCACACTCAGATACTTCAAGTGAAAGACCGTGACAAGTTCCCCATGGTCCTTGTTGGCAATAAGACTGACCTGGACTTTTATCGACAGGTGAGTCCAAAGGTTTTTCTGAGTACTTTGATTTTAATCCCCATGTAGTGGGGTTCTGTGGTGATTTATGCAGTTTTATGTTTTTGGTTTATCTAGCAAGTCCATCACTTTATAGGCAATACAGTATAGACAATCAAATTGATCCCACCTGGCCATTGATACTCAGGTTTATAAGGCATATTAGTCATCAGTCCTAAGAATAAGGAATGGTGCACCATCCCGCATGTCAGGGAAGTGAACCACTACATTAGATAATTGCAGGTTTCAATATCCAGTTGGCCTTGGCCAGTGATGGTGAACCTTTTAGAGACCGAGTGCCCAAACTGCAACCCAAAACCCACTTATTTATCGCAAAGTGCCAACACCACAATTTAACCTGAAAAATGAGGTTTTACTACCTAAAATAATGATAAACAAGGCAGAGTTCAGCTAATTGTTCTAAGAAAAACATCATAAATGCACTTTTATGCCCCTTCATTTTTTTCCTGCTTTTGAAATATTACGTTTAGCAACAATAAAAAAGAAAAACTTTTGTAATATCATTTCTCTTTCCCTCCCTCTCTCTTTCCCCCCTCTCTTTCCCTCCCTCTCTCTCTCTCCCTCAACCCCTCTCTTTTTCTCTCTCTCTTTCTTTCTTTCTTTCTTTCTTTCTTTCTTTCTTTCTTTCTTTCTTTCTTTCTTTCTTTCTTTCTTTCTTTCTTTCTTTCTTTCTTTCTTCCCCCCTCTCTTTCTCTCTCTCAAACCCCAACAAAGCCAGTGAACTCTTCTTAGAAGGATCTTCTCAGGCAATTGGAGGACAAACTGAACTTTTGAGAGTGACTGCAAACTTAGGAGAAGGGAAGCAAGCTGAGTCTCTCTCACACACACACACACACACACACACAGTTTCTCTCACTCACTCTCTCTCACACACACACCACCCCGCGATGGCTCCGCCGTCCTCGTCCCTGCACCGGGTCAGCCAAGCCCTTCTGGCGCGGGAAGGTCTCAGCATCTGTGGGCTTCCCACCGCCCTCCCTTCCTCAGGCCAGATCTTTTCCGGACACCCTGCCAAAGTCCCAGGGCAGCCCACCTCCCTTTACCTGCTGCTGCCGCTGGTGTGAGGAGCGGGGGAGAGGGTAAGAGGAGGCAGCAGAGCCCAGCTAGCCTTAGAAGGGAGATCAGGTGGGCTCCCGAAAGGAGACAGGGGAGCGGTCCTCATGGAAATGTGGCAGGGAAGCTGTGTGAGTGTGAAGGATCGCCGCCGCACAGGAGGGCGGGAGGGAGCCGGACCAAAGAAGGTCAGGGAGAGGTGGAGTATGAAGTGGACAACATTCGAGATTCCCACTGGTTGAGGGGCCGGTTTCAGTACCTTCTGGCGTGTAAAGGTTATGGACTGGAGGACTTCACCTGGGTTGGTGCCGCAGATGCCCACGCCCCTCGTCTGGTCCGCGACTTCCATGCCTGATTCCTGCAACATTCCGGTCCGCATGGCCCTGGGGGAGGGGGCCCTGCAGTGGGGGATAGTGTCATGCCCCTGTCAGAGTCTGAATCTGCAGTGGAAGATGAGCTGGAACAAGAACTGACAGTGAATGAGAGGGCAGCTCCGTTGGCCTTGGAGGAAACTGGGGAAGGGCAGAGTCAGTCCAGGCAAGGCTGTTCGGAATTAGCAAGGCCTGCAGGCAGGAAAGAGAGACAGAGTTCAGACGAGGAGCAAGAACCACCCCCTCCTGATGCAAGGGCTAGGAGAGTGCAGAGAAGGTGGGATCATTGCAGGCAGAGAAGTCCACGTGCGAGGAGAGTGCCTCGCCCAGCTTCACAAGGAAAACCTGGGGAATGAGACTTAAGGAGACGCCTTGGGGAGGGGCATTTGTTGGGAACAAATGCTGAGTTCCTGAAGTGTTGTGTGCCGACGTTTGAACTTGCCAAGAGTCCTTGCATTCCTTGTTGGCATTCTGGACTAATTATCTGTGTCTTCTGCTCCCTGAACTCCTTGCTTGGCTCTTGTTTTGCTAAATACACTTGAGATTTATTGCCGTGCAGCCTGGGTGCAGACAGCGCTGGGCTGGACTAATTGCAGCCAGAGGCTGTTTGCGGTTTGTGTGGGGGTTTGTTCTCACTCTGCTTTAGGACTTGCCAGTAATGTGGGAGCGTTTGGGGAGATTTGGAGCAATAAAGGGGCTGTTTGAACTGCCAGCTGTTTGTGTTATCTCTGTTCCGTGCCCTGAGTCATCACAAGAACACACCAAGGGGACCAAGCATGGGGCGAGGAGATGGGCACTGAGGGATCCATTATTGCTGCAGAGATAGAGAGCGGTGTGCAAGATCCAGCTAGTCTAGTCTTACACACACACCCCATTCTTTGCAATTAGGTCTCATCAACGCACAGGTTATTTGCTTGTGTATCTGTGTAATTTTTGAAAGAAGGCAAGCAAATGACAATTACTGGAGGGAATCGTGAGTGGAAAAAGCGAAAGGCCAGGGAGGGTTTTTTGAAACAGAAGGAAAGGAGCGAGGACCATTTGCAAACAGGCCCCTGGCTGTCTATCAACTTAAACAAGAGGCGTGAAACAAAACCGCATCCACCAATCAGAGCCCTGTTCTGCCCATCGCTTGTTTCAGTGCGTGTCCAGCAGCATTTCGTCTGTGCTGGGGTGACGGCATGCGTGCCCATACAGAGGGCTCTGATTGCTCTTTTCGTTCCCAATTGGCCTCTGTTAACTCTGTTGTTTAGTATTTCTAAGGTGTATTTGTTTGGACTGTAAATAATATTTATGATTTGAAAGTTTTGCTCTCTTAAATATGTGCCCACTAGAAGCTTGTTGCTCACCCTTTCCCACAAAGATAGGCAGCTCCTTCTGGTAATAGCTCTTTTTTCCTTGATGTAAGAGTAACGTTGCCCTTGGCTTCCTTGCTACTTGTATTTGTGGTACCCTTGGTTGAAGAAGTCTGTGTTACAGGATGTTTGTCATTTGGCTGGTTAAAATGTTTTACAAAGACCTCTTTTAAAGAGTCTACTTTGGGTTTAATTGTAGACAGCAGGTCAAAAATAGAAAGGACTGTTTGTGCTGTCAGTAGATTCTATCTACCTAGAAAGTTAGTTATGTTTCCATTCTTTAGGTTTTGTTGGGAGGAAAATGCCTCCTGATGAGGATTCTTCCAGCCGGGAAACAACGCTTTGAAGAATAAATGGAATAATGAAGCAGAGCTGCCGGAAAGAAGTCTTTTAATGGCAAGAAACAAAGACAAGTGACATTCAGCAAAGTTTCTTGGCTAGCTAGGCTGATTGACATCCAAACGTGAGTTTATATATTCTTTCTGAGCCTTTCAGCTTAACACATGATTTTGATAATTAAATCCTGTATTTGGTGACGTTTTAATTCTATATCTATTGATGGGATAATTTTTCTTAGTTTGGCTTTGTTTGGAAGGAAAAGGGGTTTATCTCCATTGAAAAGATATGAAGTTGGGAAATCTGACTAGTTCCTGTGCCTTGTTTATCCTAATAATTGCTTTAACAAGATGGTAATTGGTTTCACAAGATATCACTACTGTGTTACGTGTCAGCCACTGTATTACGCGTCTGGCTACTTTGTTGCTACATTCTGGTGGTTTTGTTAGTCTTTCTGATTAGCCCCCCTGGGGCTGTCAGTTCTGGAAATGAGTCAGACAAGGCTAGTGTTTTAGTTTGAAAGGATTTAAATTGTGATTTAATCATTTGTATTTGATTTATTTGTATTGTGTTTGAATTATTTGCTGCCTCATGGTTTCTTCTTCTTTCAGGGGAGGGGAGGGCTTCCTTCAGTTTATTAGGTCGATATTCTCATCCTCATCCCGTGTTACCTGCAAGGTTGCAGAGCAGTTTGCAGCAGTGTGTTTGGAGGGGAGAAGAGGGGTCAGAGTTCTCTTCCATTGAAGAGGAGAGATCTATGAGCTGTTGACTTCTGACCTCTGCTTGTAAATCTGACTCTAAAGCATCATATCCACTGAGGGGATTTGAGGAAGAAGAGATACTTACAGGAGTTGACTGTCTCTTCAATAGGTAACTGTTGACTTTCAGCTGTTTTGTGGGCTTGGAACCAGCTTGTGTTGTGGAAAGTGTGGGATATCTCTTCTTCCCATATTCTCAACTCTTTCCCAGCTGTTTCTGAGTGTTGAGGCCTCTGATAAGACAGCAGGGGGGATGGTATTTTTTTAATTTTTTTTTTAATTTTTTTTAAATACAAATAATACAAACATAGTACATATACATTTAAATACAAAAAAAGAAAGAAAAAGGAAAGAAAAACAAATATTACAATGCACCCCCACCCCCCGGAGACCATTTCCCCCCCTTATATTTCTATATCTATAACAACTAAAAGATATGCAATATATTCCAATTGTGCCCTTATCCCCTCCAAAATAACATATATTCTTGAGTAGGTTTATTCCCTTTGCCTTCCACCAACACTGATTTTATAAAATCCCTCCATATTTCATTATAATTATTTACTTTGATCATCCCTTTTTTAAATTTAATTTCTGTTGTTAATTTATCATTTGTTGCCATACTCCAAATTTCATTATACCACTCATTTCTTTGAATATCCCAATTTCGTCCCCAATATTTAGCCATCACTAATCTAGCTGCCATTATCACATTTACAATCAATTCCTTTTTTGTTTCATTTATAGCCAGTTTTTCCACCAGCAACAATAATGCAATTCTTGGTGACATGTCTAAATTTACATTCAAAAGTACTCTAATTTCTCTAAACACCATGTCCCATATTTTTTGTGCACTATCACAATCCCACCACATATGTTTATATGTTCCAACCTCTTTCTTGCACCTCCAACAAATATTTGTATATTTACCATCTATTTGAATTAATTTGCATGGTGTTAGGTACCACCTCCATATCACTTTATATCCATTTTCCTTAACTCTGACATATTCTTATATACTCTTCTATTCCAAATATTTTTCCAATCATTATCATTTATTTCTCCTAAATCTGATTCCCAAATTAATTTTAAACCTTTTGCCTGCTCTTCTAATTCAGTTAATATTCTATATATTTTCCCAATTCTTCCTTTACCTATATATTCTTCATTCAACTCACATTCTTTTATAATCATTTCAAATTTTGTTAACTGTCTATCTTTCTCTTTGAATCTTTCTTCCACTTTTATCCATTTCTCTAATTGTATTAAATTCAACCAATTTAATTTAATATCTGCTAAAACGTTCTTTAGTTGTGTTATATTCTTTATCTTGTTCTTCCAGTCTTCCCATTTATATATCTGATTTTCTTTTAGTTTACTAATCCATTTTTTCAATTCAATCTTAGGGAATTTCTCCATTTCCACCATCGCTGTTAAAGGAGAAATTCCTGGCATTAGCCGGTATCTCCATTTATTCCATAATTCTATCAAATTTTTTAAAAAGGGATTTTGAATCCTCCTAGCAATTTTTTAAATATCCTTTTTAAACCAATATGTTTCTATAGGATCACCTATTTCCCTTAATTCTTTCAACTCTATATCCCTCCATATTAACTCTCTAGTTACTACTATAATATCTGGGACCACCTTTAATTGATTAGCTACCCAATAATTTCTAATATTTGAAAGACCCAGCCCACCTTTTTTAATGGTTCATACCATAATGCTTTACCATTATTTTATTAAACATTATCTTCATCTTCAGCACCAATAGCCCTTTAAATTTTTTATAATATTCTATGCCTAATCCATCTAACCCTGGTGCCTTACCTATTTTCAATTTATTAATAACTTCCACTATTTCGGTTGGCTCCGCGAGCCTTGAAGACGCTCTTTTACGAGCGCCCGATCCCCGGTTCCGTAAAAGCCCCAGAACAGCCGAAAAACAGCTGTCTGGAGGCTTGGAACCCTCTCCCTGGGCAAAGGGGAGAGAGAAGAGCCGGCAGGCAGAGGTAGAGCCCCCCAAGTGCGCCAGGAGAAATCCTGGGGTGCGATGGGTGTGGGCTCCCTATTGAAGCCTGTCAAGCTGTTCCGGACCAGGGACGACTCCGCTAAAGCGGAGCTAGAAGCCGCGACCAAAATCTGCTGAAAATAACATGTTTACTTTTAACTTTTAACATGTTTACTTTGATTGCAGACAGAGCAAATCAGGAGAAAAAAAGGAAAAAATTGCAAGTAACACTTTAACTCCATTTTAAAATGCAGAAAATGGCGTCTGAGAGCGGGAGGAGGAAGCTACTAGGGAAAGTGCTTGTTAACGCTTGTTAACGTTTGCAACAGTGATACAGCTACCGGATTACACTTTAAGAGAAAGTTTTAAAGTGGAAGCGGCCAGGAAAAGAATTTGGTACCAAGGAAAAGAATCTGGTACTGACTTTAATTAAAATTTTGCCTTTATACTGTGTGGAAATTGTTGGAATTGTCGTCCTGATAGCTGGATGAATACAAAGTGGCTGAAATATGGCTGACATCAGGGCTGGTGAATCAGCAAATTCTCAAGCTGTGACTGTTCAGGTTTTTCAAGAACTTCTAGACTCTTTTAATTCTGCTCTTTTGGATACAATTGAAAGAGCTTTTTCAAAAAACAGCTTGGAAAATCATAAGCAGTTGTTGGAGGGATCAGCAAATTCTCAAGCTGTGACTGTTCAGGTTTTTCAAGAACTTCTAGACTCTTTTAACTCTGCTCTTTTGGATACAATTGAAAGAGCTTTTTCAAAAAACAGCTTGGGAAAATATAAGCAGTTGTTGGAGGGGCAGCAGGAAATTACTCAGAGGAGTTTGTTTTTGGAAGATCGAGAGGCTGTCAGGATTGAAAGGCAGGCTGGCACAGTTGAAACAAAGGTTTTGGCGGACATTTCCATTCAATTGATAGAAAAGCAACAAATAGACTCTTTATAGCAAGCTGACAATCTTTATGGCATTAAATTTTGGTTATATGGACAAAGGAATGGACTGAATGATTATACAAGCAAGAAGAGTCGAAATGGGGATTTCAAATTAGAAAACGTGACCTCAAGAAGAGAGCGAGTATTTCAGAAACATCAACCTCAAATCAACATTTTAAAATTTTCAAAAATAAAATTGGGGGGACTGTTGAAAGAATTTATAAAAAAAAAAAGGATTGGAAAAAATATAGAAAGAAGAGAAGAACAGAAGATTAAGAAAGATATCTTCCTGTAGATTTTGAAATTTGCATTTGGCAAATATGTGTTTTAATGGTATTAAGAGATTTTCAAAATGTTTAACATAAGATTATATTATTTTAAAAGATATATGAAATAAATTGTGTAAGCTTTCAAGATGCCCAACTTTTTGAAGCAAAGAGGATTAATGTTAAATTCAGAATTCTATTACAAAATGATAATTAGTTTTGGATAGTAAAAGGGCTGTTTTCTAAAAAGTTAGAGGTATTAAAATGGTTAATTGAAAATTTGAAAGATATCCTCCTGTAGATTTTAAAATTTATATTTGGTAAATAAGTGTTTTAATGGTATTAAGAGATTTTTAGAATGTTTAACATAAGATTATATTATTTTAAAAGATATATGAGATAAAATGTGTAAGATTTCAAGATGCCCAATTTTTTTGAAGGAAAGAGGATTAATGTTAAATTCAGAATTTCATTAGGGAGTAATGTTCAAAAAGAATGATGTTCGAGGGTATGGAAATGGAATTTATTCATGATTTTTACTGTTTGTATTACTGCTAAAGTATTGGATTATACATCAAGAAAAAGTTATTTTATAATTAGGAAGAATGAATTTAACTTAATTGGTTTTGAGAATTTATAAAAGGGAGGTTGATGAATTGGAGCAAGGGGAGTTAAAGAACGTGTGGGAGTTTTGAACTTTATAATTAGTTAGTTTATTTTAGCATATGTTTGCTAGATGCTATACCCTGTTTTTGCTCTGGGAAGTCAGGGGGGCGGGAGGGTGGGATAAGGGTTGGGGTGGGAAAAAAGTGGTGAATAGAGAAATGTTTTAACAGAAGAAAGTATCTACTATTAGAATACAGGAGTTGCTCAGATACTAAAGGAGGAGAATATTTCACAGCAAAGAAGTTAGAAAGGAGAGAGGAGGAGAGGGTAGGAAGAGGAGAGGGAGGGAGAGGAATGGAAGAAAGGAGAGGAGGAAGGGAGGGGGACGGGAGTAGGAGTGAAGGTGAGAAGGGGGAAAAGAAGAGAGAAGTGGGGGAAAGGAAAGGGAAGTAGGATGAGGTAGGAGAGGAGGCAGGAGAAAGTAGGAGAGAAGAGGAGGGAGGGAAGGGAAGGAAAGGAGGAGAAGAAGAAGGTTTGTTGTGGAATGAGGGAAGAAAGAGAAGAAGAGCAACTCCGAATGTAATTAAAATGTCTTATTTTGATGCTTTCTTTAAGGGAAACATGTATATGTAGGATTTATTATGTATAAGAAAATGTATATTTTCTATTAACTGGGGAGGGGGAAAGGGTGGGGGGGAGAAAATTGTTTGTATTTCTTATAAAACTTTTCAATAAAAAAAAAAATAACTTCCACTATTTCCTTTTCTTCTATTTGTGATTCCATTATTTCTTTATCGTATTCTTGAATTTTACAATTTAAATTCTTTTCTATATATGCCTGACTTTCAATCACATTTATGTTATTTCTCTTATATAGCTTTTCAAAGAACTTCTGAAATATCAACAATTTTTCTCTCATCATATTACATCTTTCCCCCTTGTCATTCTTTATTACTCCAATCAGGCTTTTTGCCTTTTTAGCTTGTGTGGCTCTAGCCAGCATTCCAGAATTTTTATTACTGTTTTCATAAAATTCCCTATTTAAGTATATTAGATTTCTTTGAACCTGTTCTATCTCAATATTTTGCAACTCTTTTCTTTTAGCTAATAGTTCTAACAAAATCCGATTCTCTGTACTTTCAATATATTTACTCTCTAGTTCCCTAATTTCCTCTTCCAACCATTTTATATATTTATCTTTTTGTTTTTTTATATTATAAGAGTATTTTATCCCTAAACCTCGCACTATTGCTTTCATTGCATCCCATATTACATCTGTATTACTATCTCCCTCTTCATTTATAGTCCATATTTCTTTTAATTCCCTTTCCATTTTTCTAAAATCTCTTTATTTTTAAAAATCCTCAAATCCATCTATTTCCATATCCATAGTTACCATTGCATGATCAGATATTTTAATTATTTTTATCTCTGCTCTCATCATTTTAGATAATATTTTCGGTGTTACAAATATATAATCTATTCTTGAAAATTTTTTATGTCTACCAGAAAAATATGTATAACTCTTTTGATTACCATGTAATTCTCTCCAAACATCTTTCAGTCTATTTCTATTAATAAATTTTCTTAAATCTGTATTATTATACTTTATTTCCGCTTTTGATGGATTGGATTTGTCAATTCCCCTATCCATAACCATATTATAATCACCTGCCATTATCACATACAACCTTTTTTGACTTCTTCTATTTCCTTATATACCCTATTATAAAACTCTCTTTGATTTATATTAGGTGCATACAAGTTTGCTAAGGTAACCTCTTGTCCATAAATCAAACCTTGAATTATAAGAAATCTTCCCATATGATCCCTTTTTAAAATTTTTATCATAAATTCACATCTTTTAGCTACAATGATTGCTACCCCTCTTGCTTTTTGTCAAGTATTTGCAAGCCATTGGCACATATATCATACAGACACTAGTGGAGGCAGAAAGTGCCCCCACCCCTATGTGGAGAGGAGGGGCTTACACTGAGTATAAAACCCCCTCTAACCTTTCCACCATGCTCTCTTTTTACGTTTGTTCTCCAGGAGACATGATCGTTGATAGGGGTAGTCACACACGCTGTGTGCCCCCTATCCTAATGGATATTAAGACAGCCTTTGTGTATAGTTAATATGTTTTGTTATATGAATAAATACACTTATCACAGTTATTCATGCATCTGCCTTTGGACTCTTCTATGCTCCTGGGTGTTTCTACGATCCCAATTTCCACAGAATGGTAGCAGAGGGAATGGTAGCAGAACTCCACTCCAGGAGCTGTTGAAAAGGCGAGATGCCCTCCAAAATAACCTGTGAGAGAAGCTCCCCTGTTGTGACCAGAGGCCTTCAACGGAGGAGAACTTCACAGCAGCCCCAGACTGAATCAACGATGGAAAACATTGAAGGGGGTTTCCATCCAGCTACACCCTGGCAGCCAGAGGCCACCCAGATGCAGCAAGAGATCCCAGGGGCCGAGCCAGGCAATGTTGGAGAAGGCTTCTTCAGCACTGACGAAGAGGGGGCAGAAGGACCAGATGAAAGCCTGGACAGGCAAGTGGCTGAGATGTCAGAAGAGGAGTGCAGAGCAGCGCTCGCCTCCCTCCTGAAGACAAGGGCAGCAGCCAGAAAGAGGCCTGAGGAGGCAGCACCAGAGATGCCTGCCATCCCAGTAAGGACTCCCCTGCCTGATCTCTCCAAGATGGCGCCTGCCGCCAGAGAGACTGCCCCCCCACCCGGTTTCCCGCCAAACAAAATGACCGCCAGGCCACTTCCGGAGGCAACTTCCTCCAAGATGGCTGCTCCCCTGGGCACTTTGCCAGAACCACGAGCCAGGCCCTCCCCAGCTCCACAGCCCAGGCCTACAATGCCAGCCAGTCAGTTCAGCATTCCAGTGGCCCAGAGGACCACTCCGAACCCACAAGCCCCTTGCCAGGCCCCGCCTGCCATGGCAAACATCAAAGAGGCCATAGAGGCCCTGGTCGCTGCCCTGCAACTTATGGAGCAACCACCCACTGGCCCCCCCGAGGTCCCAGACCCAGCTGCCCACTCAAGGAGGGCCCCAAATCCAACCTCCCACCCCCGGAGGAACCCAGATGGACCTGCAGCCTCCCACCCCCCACTGCAGAGGCGCTCACCATTCACTGAATGCTCCACGGAGGCCCAGGCTGAGGCCTCCGCACCTTTCCGGCCCTGCTGGGATGATCCGGAGCTGCAATCCTGCTCCTCTGATGGAGAAGAGGAGATCCAGAGACATTTCCAGGCCTATCCAGCCCATGGACCTCATCTGATGGGCCTCCAGTCTCCAGAAAGATCTCCAGGCCTTCTTCCCACTCCTCCAAGGTTTCCCCGCCACCCAGATGATGTTCGGGCCTACCCTGAAGCTCCAGCCAGACCTGACTTCAGAGCTCAGAGAGGGAGATCGGAGCTCCAACAAGAAAAGGCTTTGGAGCATGCTCCATTTCCTGCACGTGCCCAGTTGCTTCAAACTACAGAAGGACTACAAAAAGGAGCCAGACCTAAGCAATCGATCCCAGGCTTAGGGATCCCAATGCCATTCACAACAGGCTCTTTTCAGCCATTTGAACAACTCCCCATGCAGTTTAATGGCAATAATTTTGTAACTTTGCCAAATAATTTTGAAAAATTACATTTAAGTGGTCAGAATTTTAAAAAATGGTGTAAAGAGATTCAGATAATTCTCTTAAGAGAAAATACTCTGGACATGATCAAAAGACCACCCCCTTTACCTTGGAGCCCTGAAATTGAGTTCCTGCATAAAAGAGCTTACACAACCCTGTTAAGTTCTATAGACACAGCTCTGTATGCCAGTCTTTCAGACGGCCTCACAGCTCAGGAAGTTTGGACTGCCCTATATAATTTGTTCCATAGTGACAATATGGCTGCAACCAGCAGATTGTCAAGAATTTTCCACAACTATAAACTCAAACCTGGTGTCAAAATGGGGGAACATTTGGCAACGCTTAAAGCCATGAGGGATGAGCTTATACAGAGGGGGGAGCCTGTTTCTGAATCCACTTTAATTAGTGTGATGTTGAACTCCCTAGACAAATCCTGGAGTCCCTTTATTATTTCTCTAGAAGGGGTTTCTAGGGAACAAAGAAATATAGAATACTTTTCTGGCCGCTTTATTGAGGAAGATTTAAGGCGCAGAGATGAGGAACAACAAGAAATGAAGGAGGCATATCACAGACCTAGGCCTCAGAGGAGGCGCCAGGACACAAGTGAAAGGATTAATACCCTTCCCACCTGCTTTGACTGTGGCATACAAGGTCACTTTAAAAGGGAGTGCCCTTGCTCTAGGGCCAACACGGCTGGACTTAAGCACAATAAAAATAAAAGAGGCCGTGGAAGAGGGGGAGGTGGTCATAAAGGATACCAATTCTGTAGTGTCACTAGTGACAATCACACCTCCCAGGTAAAGGATGCTGAGGGGCTGTGGCTTCTTGATTCAGGTGCATCAATGCATATAGCCAACACGAAGCAACGATTTAAGGTTTTACACCCACTCAAGTCCTCAGTAAAAGTTGCCACTGGGGACAAGGCAGAGGTAACTGGGGAAGGCGTGATCAATGTGCCTGGTATAGGAGATGTCACAGGGGCACTGTATGTTCCCTCAATCAAGAACAACCTTTTAAGCATCTTTAAATTGACTGAGGATAAAAATGTAAAACTGGTTTTTGAGAAGGGTGGAGGTTATGTTTCCGAAAATGGGGGTGTTGTTGGCGATATTGTAAAAATCAACAATTTGCCTTATTTTTCCCCAAAAGCAAAGGTCAAAAGGCACAAGAAACCTAACAAGAGGGCTCAGGGAGCTAACGCCCAGATAGAGCAGAAAGGTTCTGTGCCAGCCCCCAGGTGGTCCAAACCCAAGGACCCTGGACCTAAAACCAATGAAGCTTTTAAACCAACTCCTAGGACATCCAAAGCCATTAAGGCTGAGCCCATTAAGGTCACAACTCCTCAGCCAACCCTGAGGAACTCTAAGGTGACCATTAATCCAGTGCCTACTCTCATTACTGAACAGACCAAGGCTTGTAATGGTAAGATACATAAGGTTGACAAAGTATGCATGGGTAAACCTTTACATTTGGATTGTGCTCATATATTACACCGCAGGCTTGGCCATGCCAGCTTCCCGGTTATTAAGAAAATGCAAGATTTTTCTGATGGGCTTAAGATAAAGAATTGTAATACCTATTTGGAATGTGCCATCTGTAAGGCAGCAAAATCTAAAACTGCTGCTATACCTAAGGTCTCTTCCCGTCATGCAAGGTACCCTTATCAGCTGGTACACATGGATTTGGTTGGTCCTTTTAGACCCTCCCTTGGTAGGGGGCGTTATTTTTTAACGGTAGTAGATGATTACTCTCGTTATGGCCATGTATTTATTTTAAAGGACAAAACTGAAGTCTTTACCAACTTCAAATATCTTTACAATCAGATCCAAACGCAACACAAGGTGTGCATCGCTCAGGTACAGAGTGATAGGGGGACTGAGTTTACATCTAAGATTTTTGAAAAGTGGATGAAGGAGAGAGGTATCCTCCATTTTAAATCATCCCCTCGAACTCCATCCGAGAATGGTATTGTAGAAAGGAGAAATGGCGTGCTGCAGAATGTCATGAACTGCCTACTTGCAGATGCTGACATGAGCCAAGTTTTTTGGGCAGAAGCGGTCAAAATGGCTAATTATCTAGTCAACAGGACGTGGAGTAGTGCCATTAACCAAACCCCATACTTCCTGGTCCATGGAAGGAAACCTAGCCTCTCACACCTGAGAATTTTTGGTTCCTATGCCTGGGTCCATATTCCCAAGCACCTCAGAAGAAAGGGGGGCAAGGCATCAAGGAGGCTCAGATTTATAGGTTATGCAACCGGCAGCAAGGCCTCTAGGTTTGTAGACAAAAATAACCTTGTCATTGTCTCTAGATCAGCTTCCTTTGAGGAGGGGTCAAATTGGTCAAAAATTCATTCCAATGAACCCGGTTATTCCCCTATTAGAAGCGACACTGAACAAGCAGCACCACCTGAAGAGGATGAACCAACAAACTCCAAACAACTGACCAGCAAAGATCCGGATGGTGATGAATCCCTACCTGACTCTGACGATTCAGACAAGGAATCCCTGGGTGACTTCACACCTCCTGCCTCACCTAAACGACCATATCTTCGCAGCGCCTGGGACAGAGGCCCGCCCCATTTTGATTGGAAAGATACCTCCGGCAGCTCCAATTCTGACACCGATGCTCCGGATGACAATGATGATGGTGAGTGGCAATTTCCCAGACGGTCAAAACGCTCCAATAAAGGGGTGCCACCCAAAAGGTTGGACATTGGCTGTGTTGCCTCGGTCAACAGCGTTACCATGGCCCCTAAAACATACTCAGATGTCCTTCACTTCCCGAGGAAGAACAGCGCAGGTGGAGGGTGGCAATGGAGCGGGAAATGGACAGTCTCAAAAAATTGAAAGTCTTCATCCCCATGGAAGTCCCCAAAAAGAGGAAAGCAATTGGCACCCATTGGGTCTACAAGGTCAAGCCAATGCCCAACAACAAACTCCTCTATAAGGCCCGGCTGGTAGCACAAGGCTATGCACAGCACTACTTGCAGGACTTTGATGAAACATACTCCCCCACCGTGAGAGCGGAAAGTGTGAGGGCTGCTTTGGTCACCGCAGCAGCACATGGGGAACACATTTTTCAATTTGATGTGCAAACTGCTTATTTACACGCACATCTAAAACAAGAAATTTACGTCAGAGGTGCCCCCGGATTTCAACGGCAGGAAGGCCACACCTGGCTTCTGAAGAAAAGTTTGTACGGCCTCAAACAATCAGGCAGACTGTGGTACAAATGCCTGACTAAAACTCTCAAATCACTGGGTTTCCATCCATCTCCAGCTGATAAATGTACCTTCACAAGGGATACCAAAGGGGGGCTGGAGAAAGTCCTAGTGTATGTCGATGACCTTTTATATATAGGGCCTGACAAGGGGGGAAGTATTATATTTGCCAGGACCCTACAAAAAAAGTTCACTCTAAAGTCTTTAGGATATGTGGACAAGTACCTAGGCGTACAAATCATCACTACACCAAAAGGTTTTGCTCTCTCCCAAAAGGAAAAGATAGAGGAACTCTTGGTGAAATGTAAAATGGAAGATAGCAAGCCAACGGCTATCCCAATGCAGACCGACTATTATGGATTGGCACACAAAGATAGCCCAGAGTTCCAAAATAATACTCTATTTAGGTCAGTGATCGGCTCATTACTATATATAAGTAACTGGAGCCGTCCAGATATTGCCCTGGCCGTAAATCTGCTATCTAGACAAGTGGAACATCCTACCCAGTTCCACTGGTTGGCCATTAAAAAGCTATTAAGGTATCTCAAGACCACAGCAGATTACGTGCTTCGCCTGGAACCTGAGAATAGAGACAAGGCCCAATTAAAATGCTTCGCGGATGCGGACTGGGCTGGAGATACCAAGACACGTAGGAGTACTTCGGGCTTCTTGGTACTATTAAATGAGGCACCCATCCATTGGCATGTGGGGCAACAGAAATTTGTTTCGTGCTCCACCGCTGAGGCCGAATATGCATGCCTATCAGAGGCAGGGAACGATCTGATATGGTTTGATGCCTTAATTTCTAGCATCTGGACACCACCGACTTTGCCCATCCAAATTATAGAAGACAACACCGGGGCCATAGGCATTGCCAAAGCCTATGCGGTGGGAAAAAGGTCCAGACATATTGATATCCGCTATCAAAATGTTAGGCAACTAGTAGAGATGGGGTTTATAGCTTTATCACATTGTCAGACCAAATATCAAACAGCTGATATTTTCACAAAACCTCTACCAGCAGATAGGCACAAAGATCTGTGTAAAAAGTTATGTCTCAATGTCAGCATCAGCTTTCTTGCTTTAGCTGCCATAAGAAACGGGGAGGGATTAGGTATGGAGCAAAGGGGGGGAAGAGAGCAGGAGGGGGTTTGTCTTTGTAGGAGGGGACTTCGTGGGAATCGAAACTGGATTTCAGAAGGGGATGAGCGACCAACTGTCTCGACATTCCTGATGGATGACGCTGCCAGACGTGTTGCCACCTGACCTTTGGAAGACCTTTAGATTGGCTGAGAAAATATAAACACGAGGGGGGGAAGAAGCTTAGTAGATGCATTTCGCGCGTTTTGGTCACTTCCAGCTTTTCACTGGGATGTTAATCTTTTCATATTCAGTAAAAGTACCAAATTCTTCAAAATGCTTGAGTTTGGGGTTTTCTTTCCTGGATACTGAAGGAAGCATACCTGACATTAAGCTGGAAGTCATCTCAGTCATCCCGGACAAAACCCGAGGGGACTGAAAATCCAAAGTATGTCAGATCGAGGGAGTGATGACGAAGGGAAGATGGGGGCAGCGAGTTCAACCGCCCTCCAGTCGGAAAGAGAAACTACAGAATGGCTGGAAAAACTCCGTTTGGAACCGGAGGAAGCTAGATGGTCCAAAGGTGTGGGCAGACTGCCGGACTGGGGGGAGAATCCCCGGGGAGTGACGACTTCCAGACCCCGAAAAAGGGAGGCAGTGTGGATGCAACAGCAGAAGGAACGTCTCATGATAGATCAAGCCTTGCAGCTTATCCGTGATGTGGAAGAAAGCAGAAAAAACCGTGAGTCTTTTGAAACTCCTGTGGAGAAGGGGGAAGCAGACCCCAGGGGGGAGGCCGAAGAGACAGCCTGCGGGGGAGAGGAAGAGTTTGAGGAGGGAACATCCCAGGCTTCGGCAGCTCGAGGAAGAGATGCAGCCGGCCAGAGAACCCCAGCCCTGCAGGCCCCCCCCCCCGCAGACATAAAAAGCCAAAAATCCCCCCCCTTCCTGGAAAGTTTGATGGAAATCCTAAAACCTTGGGATTTTTCCTGACCCAAGTGTGGAACCACATGCAGGATTGGGGGGAGGACTACGAAACAGATGCGGCTAAAGTCAGAAGCGTTGCGAATGCCCTAGAGGGAGTGGCGGCTGAGTGGATGGTAGTTCTCCACAATAACAACTCCCTCCTGCTGAGAAATTACAACCAGTTCATGAGGGCCCTTAGAAGACGTTTTGAAGACCATTTAGCTGAACGAAAGGCGAGACTCAGAATGAAGAGCATTCAGCAGGGCCGGAGGCCGGTGGCAGAGTATATCCAAGAGTTTCGTGAACTGGCACCTTATATGACAGGCTGGTCAGAAATGGCGCTTTTGGAGAGCTTCAAGGATGGATTGAATGATGAGATATATCGAGATTGCAGGAGCATGGGGGTCCCCGATGATTTGGATAGATGGTACATAGTAGCTGAGGATGTGGAGATCGAGCTGAAACGGAGCGAACTCCGAGGAAGGCGGATGGGGGACCAGTCATCCTCTCTCTACCGTAAGGGGGCGGCCAAGATGACTGGCGGGAAGACCGAATTCAAACCCAAGTCAAAGCCCTTCACCTGTTTCAAATGTGGGAAGGAGGGTCACCGGGCGGCCGAATGTTTCTCCAAACCAACGCCAAAAGCCACCGGGGCCAGCCAAAAGAAAAGCGATAAAATACCCGCCAAAACCCGCGGCACCGCCCTGAAAGGAGAAGTCGTTGAGTTCACTCCCCGGAACCAGCATGAGTTGGGAACTCCGACCAACGATGACGACAGCGAGACAGACTCCGACTCGGACACCGATGAACGGGTGAGTCACACGGAAGAACCCTTACTCATCCCCGTAGAAGTAAGGGTGCCCTCCACAGGAACTCACGCGCAATTGTTAGCCCTGTTGGACTCGGGATGCACTAGGTGCATAATTAGCCCCAAAGTAGTGGAGGAAATGGGACTGAGACTGAAAACTTTAAAAAGACCCATTGCATTTTGTCAATTAGATGGGTCGATCGCAGGGGGGGGCCCAGCTAGTTTTATGACCGAACCCCTTGAACTACAGTTGGGGAATCATATAGAAAAGCTCAGCTTTATCGTAGCACCTGGCATGGAAAGGCCCCTAATTCTAGGACTGCCTTGGCTTCGTAAATGGAACCCACGAGTAAATTGGAAAACGGGGGTCCTGCGCATCCGTACGGCAGAACCACCTCCGGAAAAGGAAGGCCCCTCCCTAAGGGACGACGTAAGACCAGAAGGGGCAGCAGTAGCCATTAACTATATTGAGGGAGAAGAGAAAATTCCAAAGGAATATTGGGACCTCAAGGAAGTGTTTAGTGAAAAAGCGTCTGATAATCTGCCTCCCCACAGGGCCACTGACTGCACCATTGAAATACTCCCAGGGGTGAAGCTTCCCAAACCAAAAATATACCCCATGACACCTCGAGAATTGGAGGAATTGCGGAAATTTATTGACAAAAACTTAGAACGGGGATTTATCGAACGAGCCAAACCCAAGGTAGCAGCGCCAGTAATGTTCCGCGAAAAGAAAGATGGATCCTTCAGATTAGTTGTTGATTATAGAAACATGAACGCCATTTGCGTGGAAAATGTCTATCCCCTCCCACTTATGAAGGACATGTTGGCCCATTTAGGAAAGGGAAAAATTTTTACCAAACTTGATTTAAGAGAGGCATACTACCGAGTGAGAATAAAAGAGGGAGATGAATGGAAGACAGCATTTAATTGCCCACTGGGGTGTTTCCAATTTAGAGTACTCCCTTTTGGACTACAGGGGGCCCCGGCCGTATTCATGCAGTTGATCAACGAAGTGTTGCATGAGCATCTATATAAGGGGGTGTTGGTCTATTTGGACGATATTCTAATTTATTCTGACAACATGGCCGACCATATAAGATTGGTTCGAGCGGTCTTGAATAAACTCAGAGCAGCTGAACTCTATGCTAAACTTTCTAAATGTGAATTCCATCAAGACAAAATCGACTATCTTGGATATCGTATATCGCATGAGGGAATAGAGATGGACCCGGAAAAGGTCCGGGCAGTAATGGAATGGGCCGCACCACGCACCCGTAAACAGTTACAGAGTTTCTTAGGGTTTGCTAACTTTTATAGACAATTTATCCCCTCTTTCGCAAAAATCGCACTGCCAATTACAAACTTGCTCAAAACCAAAGGGGAAATAAAACCCAAACCCTCGAAACCACTAGAATGGACTATGGACTGTCAGGCCGCTTTCGAAAAACTGAAACGGTTGTTTGCAGCTGAACCTGTGCTCAAACACCCCGACATAGAACAACCTTTTGTAATACAAGCGGATGCAAGCGACGTTGCCGTAGGAGCGATACTCTTGCAAAAGAATGAGAATGGAATATTACAACCTTGTGCTTACACATCCCGTAAACTATCTGAAACAGAAAGGAGATGGGCCATATGGGAGAAGGAAGCGTTTGCAGTTAGATGGGCGCTGTTAACATGGAGACAATTTTTAGAAGGGGCAAAACATCCTTTCGAGGTGTGGACTGACCATAAGAATCTAGAAGCATTAAAAACACCACGCAAATTGTCACCCAAACAGGCACGCTGGGCCCAACATTTCAAGCGTTTCAATTTCACTTTACGTTACCTTCCTGGGGGAAAAAATTTCATGGCAGACGCACTTTCCAGATTACCACAGTACAACAGCATAAAGAAGGAACTGGTTCAACCAATTTACTCACAGGGTAAAATCTGTTGTGCATTGCATTTGTATGTTTGCATGCCATTGGCTCGCAAGGAGGGGAACTGTCAAGTATTTGCAAGCCATTGGCACATATATCATACAGACACTAGTGGAGGCAGAAAGTGCCCCCACCCCTATGTGGAGAGGAGGGGCTTACACTGAGTATAAAACCCCCTCTAACCTTTCCACCATGCTCTCTTTTTACGTTTGTTCTCCAGGAGACATGATCGTTGATAGGGGTAGTCACACACGCTGTGTGCCCCCTATCCTAATGGATATTAAGACAGCCTTTGTGTATAGTTAATATGTTTTGTTATATGAATAAATACACTTATCACAGTTATTCATGCATCTGCCTTTGGACTCTTCTATGCTCCTGGGTGTTTCTACGATCCCAATTTCCACACTTTTGATGTACCAAATGCCTTTTCATATACATCAGCCCAGTATAACTTAAGTTCATTCACCCCTTCTTTCTTTTGATGTGTTTCTTGTAAGAATACAATATCTATTTTCTCTTTAATTGATTTTTCAATTCTTGCTCGTTTATATCCCCCTCCCCCGCAAGCCATGTACATTCCATGTAGCTACCTTCAGCGATTTCCCCATCTATTCCTCATATTACATATTCCCTTTGGTCTCCATATTACCCCAAAACGTAAATAACCTCTTACCCACCCATAAACATATATAATGTCCCCCTTCCCTTCTTCAGGAGATCTTCCTCCTCTCCACTGCATAAGGCCTCCTGAGGAGAGAGGGGGAGCCATCCATACATGGACTTCAGTTGCCCACTCCACCTCCCTTAACCATCTTTACCCTATTTCTAGACCCAAACATATGTTATAACCCATATCCCTTAATAAAACTATTACAAATATTCATATACTGTCTCTACAGCGAACTTGTAACTCCTGTTGCTTCATCCAGCCTCCCTTTCTCCCATAGATCTTCTTTCTTCTTCTCCATCTCCCTTCTTGAGAATTTCAACATCTCATTCATTTTCTGGATTTGCTCCATGAACTCTTCTCTACTGATGATTCCAAGCTCCCTTAATTTCTCCATTGCCTCCTCCTTTGTTTCAACTCTATAAAATCTTCCACCATATGGAAATCTCAAAAAACTGGATAACCCCAGCTATAATTAATATTATTTTTCTTCAGTAATTGACAAGCTTGACACATCTCTCTCCTCCATTGTAAAGTCTCACTACTTAAATCTGGAAGAACCTGTATCTGATGACCCCCAAGCACTATCAACGCCATATTTCGCAATTTACGCATCAATTGTTCTTTTTTTGTGTAAGACCAGAATCTCATCACAATGTCTCTTGGCAATTTTCTTCCTAACTTTTTTGGGCCGACTCTATGTATTACATCAATATTGTATCTTGCAAAGGGGACATCTGGGAGGATCGAGGTAGCCCAGTCCAATACTTCTTGGATCAACTTTGCTTCATTTTCTTCACTTTTCTCCAGATATCCACATATCCATAAATTTGAGCGGCGCTAACGGTCCCATATCTCGATCAAATCCTTTTTCACCTGATGCATCATAGTTATCTGGCTTTTTAATACCCTATCATGTTCTCCAATCTGAGTTCTCACTTCTGTAATATTTTGTGTCATATCCTGACGTTGTTTCACCAAATCTGTTATTCTTACATCCATACTATCAATTTTATCATTTATTTCCTTCAAATCCTCCTTTATATTTTTTTTCATTTCTCTTAACTCTTGTAAGAGAACATCAAATTTATCTGACTGAGTCAGTGATTTCTCAGGCGATTTTTTTCCTTGCTTCCATTTCTAAGGCTTTTTCCACTCGAATCAAGCGTAACTCTGAAGGTCTAAGGCCTACTTTGGGTCTTTGCCAGGGGTGAAATCCAGCAGGTTCTGACAGGTTCTGGAGAACTGGTAGCGGAAATTTTGAGCAGTTCAGAGAACCGGTAGAAGAAAGTTTGAGTAGTTCAGAGAACTGGCAAATACCACCTCTGGCTGGCCCCAGAGTGGGGAGGGAATGGAGATTTTGCAGTATCCTTCCCCTGCCACGCCCACCAAGCCACACCACACCCACCAAGCCACGCCCACAGAACCGGTAGTAAAAAAAATTGAATTTCACCACTGGTCTTTGCCAAACACTTTCCACAATTTTGCTGCGTTTTGACATCCGACCATCCAAAAAAAGATCTTGACCTTTTAAGAGTTTTACAGTCTATAGTCCATAAACGTCCAATTCCAAGTCAAATACAGTCCAATCTTCAGGAGAAAAGCAAGGGAAATAACTCACATTTCATAATCTCTTAAATTTCATAATCTTTAGATGGGTGTTATATTTTTTAAAACCATTCTCTGCAAAGGCCCGGAGGAGGCAGAAATTTAGCGTCTGTCATCCATTCCGGCAAGCTCCGCCCCCCCCCCGGGAGGATGGTATTTAAAACAAAGGATTCAAAGTATGATAAAAAGTTACTCCTTCAGCGGCGCTCTTTACAGTGGATGCTGCCTCTCTGCCATCTTGGCTTCACCTGGCACTCCTGGCAAAGGTGAGAGCTCCCTCAAGTGGTGGTTCCTAGAAGCTTTATCCAAAGGAACGGAAGGAATATATCCCTCTCATTAGGTCCCACTCATCACATACACCAGCCTGAAGGAATGAGGGGCATACTAGTAAGGCTGAGTAGCCTAGAGGAAAGAAATTCAAGGCAGCATATATTTCTTGTAACTCCAAGCAATATGAATAACTCCAATTCCAGACTCTTCTAAAAGGCAGTACATTCTTCTAATATAACAGAACCACCAAAGCCTACATCAGGAGAGAGGGAAGAACTGGATTAAGATGTCTGATGAAGATGGCAAACAAAGTTCTACACAGGACCAAGGAAAAGAAAACGTATGATCTCTATAGCATTCAGAACATGGCAGCATATTGGCTCAGCTACAGTATGAAGATCTGGACCTTGGTGAATGTAGTTTCAAACCCAGGGTATCATGCACACTCCTTGGTCTTCAAGAGGGCAGCAGTGGACCGCCCCACAATTCATCTTATTCTCAACCCAAGGAGCACAGGTACCAAATGTTGTCCCAAAGACATACTACTCTATACAGTGTCCACCAGTCTCCAGGATTCTGAAGCCTGCAAGAGATTGGAGAGTGGAGCTTATACTGACAACACCTAAATTGCCTAAGAGAACCTGATGTACTTGGACCTGGTCAGCCTGTTGACATCCTGACTATGGAGCCTTCTGCCCATACCAAATCCTCCACCTCAAGTCCTGGCCATCCTACCAGAGAATCTTGACAAAGAACTCCAGACAAGCCTGCTCCAAAGAAAAGTGTCAGACCTCTCTGTGTTATCTCTGGGTGCCAGGCTTCACTCAGACCAATACTTGAAGGCTTGCACAATTCTTACAGGTAGTCTTTGACTTACAAGCACTCATTTAGTGACAGTTTGCAGTTACAATGGCACTGAAAAAAAGTGACTTATGACCATTTTTCACACTTATGGACTGTCACTGCGTTATTTTATTTACCAGCTGAGCCAATTATTTCTGGACTATCAGACTTTCCGTACCTTGCCAAGAATTGTTATCAAAAGCTACTACACATGTGCATCCACCCACATTTTCTTTCACATTCCTTCACACACTCTTTCCTTTGTTCTCTTGCCAGCAAGGTCCGGCTGAGAAATAGCCGGCAAGAATTATTTCAAAAATGTAGCAATTACTTTTCTTAGTTAGTGAGGTGTTTTATTTTCTTTATAACAAATAAATGAGTTTTATTAGAAACTTTTCTTCGTGTTTCTTTTTCAGAATATTGCAACAAGGAATAAGCCTCGATCCATCCTCTAAACCAGGGTGATTTTTCCCAGAGCCAAACATGGGATTAATCAACGCCCTGACATGGACGTTGCAGGATCCCCGTGGTCATGTGATCAAAATTCAGATGCTTGGCAACTGGCATGTATTTATGACGGTTGGAGTGTCCCGGGGTCATATTTTGTGACCTTCTGACAAGCAAACTTAATGGGGAAGACAGATTCACCTAAAAACCGTGTTACTAACTTAACAACTGCAGTGATTCACTTAACTGTGCAAGAAAGGTTGTAAATGGGGTATAACTCACTTAACAACTGTCTTGCTTAGCAACAGAAATTTTGGGCTTGTGGGAAGTACACCCCAAAAGGACAGTGCCAGAAACCTCACAGCACCAGAAACCTCAGAAAACAGTGCTAAGAAACTCAAGCCAGCCCTTCCCCCTTTAAGAAAACCAAGAAGCACCAGCTGAAAGAAAAACTCAGAGCAGCCCTGCTAACAGAGCTGACAATAGAAACACTTAAGTAGGAGAGGCGGGGCCAATGTCCTGTCGGTAAGACAGACTCCTTGGTTTCTCCCAAGGGGTCATTGATATCCCCGCTGTTCGAGGATCCTTGGTGACCTATGTTGTCCTGTAGGGACGACAAACAAGAGGAGCACGTACCGGTCAACACAGAATTGGTTTCAACAGACAAGTCACAAGAAAAAACAATTATCCTGTTGCAGATGGAGCGTTCTGACTTCTATTTAAGATTTCAAAACATAGAGGAAGAAAAGGGAGAAAATTTACCTGAAGTAATTGCAGAGGTTCTGGCTGAGGCTTTGGAACAACCCAAGGAAGAGATATTAAATGAGATTGATGAAGCATTTAGAGTCTACACTAGATATGCAATAAGGAATAAACTCCCAAGAGAAGTGCATGTAAGATTTACAAAGAGGGCAAAGAAAACAGAGATATTACAAGCGGCAAGAATTACAACACTGAAATACAAAGATAAAGAACTTGTGGTATTAAGACAAATACCTAGAAGAGTTAGAAAGTTGAGGAGAGAGTATCAATTCCTAATGAAATTCTTAATATACAAAGGAGTGAGTTTTAAATGGCTAATACCTGAAGGAATTGTGGTGACATGGCAAGAACAACAATATAGATTGGACACGCTTGAAAAAGCAAAATTATTAGGAATTATTAGGACATGGTTTCAGTATGGACAGCTGCAGGCCAGATGGAGAGAAGATCAAAAAATTGGTATTTTGCAGCAGGATGAGAATTTGATAAAGCAAAGAAGAGATAAAGGTCAAATGCATATAAAAAGGTTGCATAATGCACTAGTGGAAATAGATTCAGAAACAGAGTTAGTCAAGGACTGTATGATAAAATGGGCACAAAACGTAGGTGAACCAATAATGATGGAAACATGGGAAAAGATATGGGTCAGAAATGTAAGATTTACACAAGCACAAAATCTAAGGGAGAATATTTATAAAATGTTTTATAGATGGCATTTAGACCCAAAAAAATTAGCCTGTATGTATCCAAATTTACAACCTAAGTGTTGGCGATGTGAGTGTAAAGATGCTACATATTTTCATATATGTTAGACATGTAAAAAAATTAAGGCTTTTTGGATAAAAATATGGTGGATTATTCAAAACATTTTAAAGAAAAAAATTAAATTTACACCACAGTTCTTTTTGTTGGGAATAGTCATGGATTGTACTGTAATAGAGACTAAGTTGGTTTTGAACTTAATAACGGCTGCCAGGTTACTGGTGGCACAGTACTGGAAGAAGGAAGATCCACCCACCATTGAGGAATGGACATTAAAGTTGTGCATTTGGCAGAAATGGCAAAAATTTCATCATATCTTAAAGACCATTCAAATGAAAGATATATATAGGAATGGAGAAGATGGATCGATTACATACAGAAGAAGTATCCGAATAAGAAGATTCATATAGCATATGAATGAAGTAACTTTAAGTAGTTTATGTTTGTTTTTTGAATTATAAGGAGTTAAGGATCTAGGGAGAATATGAAATGTAACAATTTGTTAGCATATTCTAGCTTTTGATTTGTGAATGCTATACCCTGTGCTTGTTCTGGGAAGTCTAGGGAGGGGGGTGGGGGGGGAAGGAGGGAAAGGGGGGGGTGGGAAAGGGGAGGGAGGGGTTGAGGGGGGAAGGGTGGGGGGGTGAAAATGTTTGTATTTTCTACAAAACTTTTTAATAAAAAAAAAAGGCAAAATTATTTTATCAGCAATTCTGTGGACCATTGGAGGAAGATTTGGGAGCTGTAGGTGGGGCAAAAGAGAGAGAGGAAGAGAAAGATAAGGATGAAAAAGCAAAAGAAGAAAGAGCATTAAGAGAGGGAGCCAGAGCCAAAGACACAATGGAACAAAGAGAGACAAGAGCAATGAAATTAAAAACTAGTAATAAGTAAAACATGGAAGAAGAAATTAAAGCAATTTCCTTAAATGTAAATGGACTGAATGCGGCAATAAAAAGAAATAGAACATTGGCTAAATTAAATACTTTGAAGATGGACATTATATGTTTACAAGAAGCACATATTAGAAAACAACATTTAAAATTGTTACAATATCCAAAATTAGGATTCTTATTTACATCATTGACACATCAAAGTAAAAGAGGTGTGGTATTGTACATTAAAGGAAAATTAGAACCCAAGTTAATTTTTGAAGACAAGGATGGCAGGATTTTGATGGTGGAAATAAAAATGAACTTTAAACAAATACTTTTTTCTTTTTTTTTTAATTTATATGCCGCCCTTCTCCGGAGACTCAGGGCGGCTTACAATGCGTTAAGCAATAGCCTTCATACTTTTGTATATCTATACAAAGTCAGCTTATTGCCCCCACAATCTGGGTCCTCATTTCACCTACCTTTGAAAGGATGGAAGGCTGAGTCAACCTTGAGCCTGGTGAGATTTGAACTTGCAGTAATTGCAAGCAGCAGTTGTTAATAACAGTGCTTTAGTCCACTGTACTACAGGCTCTTGCCTGTAGTACAGCCTAGAAGTACACTGCTGAAATCGTTTTTCACAATGATAGAAGAATTAAGTATTCAAGATATTTGGAAACAAAAACACTTGAAAGAGAGACAATACACTTTCTATTCAAATAGACATATATCATGGTCAAGGATAGATATGATATGGATGTCAACGGGACTTACAGAGACTGTGCAAGAAGTAAATATTGGTTCTAATATATGGGCTGATCACAGCCCAATTACAATAATATGGAAAGGGAAAAAGAAAAAGACAAGGTGGACTTTGAATGCAACAATTTTAAATGAAAAAGAGTTTCAGGACTTTGCAGAAAAAGAATTGGAAGTATTTTTTAAAATAAACAAGAAAGAGGATACATCACTTCAAAATTTATGGGATACAATGAAAGCATATATCAGAGGCCTAGCAATAATGTACCTGGGAAAAAAGAACAAAAAGAAATGGCAGAAACAAGGAAGATTAGAAGAGGACTATAAGAAATTGGAAAAAGAGTTTCAGAAAGAGCCGAGGTGGCGCAGTGGTTAGAGTGCAGTACTGCAGCTACTTCAGCTGACTGCTAGTTCAGCAGATCAGCAGATCAAATCTCACCGGCTCAAGGTTGACTCAGCCTTCCATCCTTCCGAGGTGGGTAAAATGAGGACCCAGATTGTTGGGGGCAATATGTTGTTCATGTTGTCTTTGTTGTAAGCCGCCCAGAGTCCTCGGAGAGTGGGCAGCATAGAAATACGAATAATAAATAAATAAATAAATAAATAAGATACCTTAAATAAAAAAAATTAAGAAATTGATGGAATTGAAAAAACATGAAATAAATTTGAATGAACAAGAAGCATTAGCAAATAAATTGAGAACAACCAAACAGAATTTTTTTGAAAATGCAAACAAACCTGGAAGACGGCTAGCGTACAAGTTAAGAAAAGAGAGGGAGAAGAAAACAATAAAATGTTTACAAGATGGAGAAGGGAAACTACAATATAGAATTGAAGATAAAAAGAAAATAACTCAAAAATATTATGAGCAACTCTACTCTCAAGAGAAGATTCCGGAGGAAGAGATACTAAACTATTTGGAAAAATCAGATTTGACTAAAATATCAGAACAATACAAAGGAATGCTAGAAGAAAGAATAACAATGATGGAAGTAACAGAAGCAATAAAAAGACAAAAAAGTGGGAAAGCACCAGGACCAGATGGTTTACCAGCGGAGTTATATAAAACATTACAAGAGGTCATCAGTAATATAATGTTGGACTTATTTAATGATTTATTAATAAAGGCAAAAATGCCAGATTCATGGAAGGAGGCATATGTAACACTTACACCTAAAGAAGACACGGATTTACAATTGATAAAAAATTATAGACTGATCTCGTTGTTAAATGAAGACTATAAGATTTTTGCGTCAATAATGTCACACAGACTGAAAAAGCCACTAAATGAATATATACATGCGGATCATAACGGATTTTTACCAAAAAGACAAAGTTAAGTACCTTGGAGTATATTTAACTTCAAGATGTATAATAATAAAAGAAGTTTATTATAAATTAAAACAGCAAATTGAAAGAGATTTGGAAAAATGGAAGAATCTTCAACTATCATTCATGGGACGGATTGCACTGATAAAGATGAATATATTACCAAGATCGATGATTAAAGAAAGAGAAGACTCAGAATATTTTAAAATATGGAATATTTTTATTATTGGTTGGAGAAGAGATATAAATGAATAATTATATAAGTATGTAAAATATGTGATGAGTTGAATATTATGTTAGTGATGAATTGATATTGTGGACTGGATAAGGATCAAGATAGAAGTAATGACAACTATACAGAAGAAGAAAGAACTTTGGAAGATAACACCAAGATGTCACAGGGAAGAGAAAACTGATGTATTAAATGTTTGTTTGTCTAAAAAATAAAAAAACTTAAAAAAAAGAAACAAACACTAAAGTAGAGCCATTAAGATAAGGAGAATCAGGCTAAAAATAACTCACCAAGGCAAAACCAGAACTCCCTTTTTCCTGCCCCCTTGTCGCAGAAATAAAGGAGATGGACTTCGAAATCAAGAGAAACTTTATTTTTGGCCAAAAATAGGTTCAGACAGATAAAATCATCTGTTTGTTTCTGGACATCGTATTGATCCAGACACGCAACTTTATAGTTAACAAAAACAGGAAGTATCTAAGAACTGCCTCTTTAGCTAGCCCCCCTCCCCTAATGCCTGTGGTTTGACTTATTGAACTTTGCAAGGGTAGAATGGTGAGATAACCTGCAGTTTGGCTTCTTGAACTCTGCAACAGTAGAGTTCACTGTTCTGTTCTGTTCTGTTCTGTTCTGTTCTGTTCTGTTCTGTTCTGTTCTGTTCTGTTCTGTTCTGTTCTGTTGTTCTGTTCTGTTCTGTTCTCTATTCCATCCTATTCCATCCCATCCCATCCCATCCCATCCCATCCCATCCCATCCCATCCCATCCCATCCCATCCCATCCCATCCCATCCCATCCCATCCCATCCCATCCTATCCTATTCTATCCTATCCTATCCTATTGTGTTATCTATTTTCTGTTTTCTGTTCTATTCTGTTCTCTATTCTGTTCTGTTCTATTCTTTTCTATTATGTTTTCTGTTTTCTGTCTTCTCTTCTCTTCTCTTCTCTTCTCTTCTCTTCTCTTCTCTTCTCTTCTCTTCTCTTCTCTTCTCTTCTCTCCTCTCCTCTCCTCTCCTCTCCTCTCCTCTCCTCTCCTCTCCAATTTCTATATTGAACTCTGCAACAGTAGAATAGTGAGCTAACCTGCGGTTTGAGTAACCCTGCGGTTTGACTTTTTGAACCCAGCATTTGTCTCTTATATGTACTAATTAAAGGACCCTTAGAGATCATTTAGACTGACCCCATATTATTTCACTTTTATATTTAATTTCATTTTACGTTCTGCCTTATCCCCCCTTTAAGACTCTATTTTACTTGATTACAATTGAGTCTTCTCTATTACAAAGCTTAATCAGCAAGGCAAGCATATAATATTTGGCATAACATAATCAATGCAGGATTAGATATATAGTAATGCAAAGGAAAGACAAGTAATGCATATGAATTCCAATCTTATTCTCTAAAGCACTTTCTCTCATTACTCAGTTGAGAGTTGTACATATGTTCCTGCAACAGAAACTTCATTTTCATCAAAGAGATCAGGGTCAATGTTATGGTCAATAAGGCTTTCCATCAAAATCAACTCTTTTTCAACTCTTATCTCTTTTACTGCTCTTTTAGCTAATTGTCTGAACAGGGGAATTGCACAAGGAATAAAGGCCAGGCCTGCCACTGCACATAGCAACATGAAAAACATCTGCTAATCCAACCGGACCCAGGCAACCAAGAGAACCACACTGTGAGGGATCTCACGAAGAACGATGGTTCGTTGAGGGCGCTTCCAAGAAAAGGTCAGCACGCAAGGATGCAATCAAATTAAGTCTTTATTTAGAAGTAAAAGTGGAGTAAAATAAGGTCCCAGGCATGGAGGCATCCATGCCTGGATTGAGCCCATGGGTCAGTCCCATAGGGGACTAGAACAAGAGCAGGGAAAAAAAGGCAAAAGGGTAAAAGCAAAAGGGCAAAAAGGGAGAGAGCAGCCCCTGTGCAGGGGTTCTTATAGGGGCCCCTGGCCCCTCCCTTACAAGGTGTGTGAGGGGGCCGGAGGGCCATTAACTTTCCCCAATGGGGCTGCAGGGGCCGGAGCCCCTTGACCCACCAGTAGGATCAAAGGTGTCTCTTTGCCCCCATCTGGTGGCCTTTGAAGAGACTGCCATGGCTGGCACAAAACACCTAACAATTCCTCTTCTTGCCAGCCAATGACAGGTGACGGTGAATATGTCTGAGAGGGCAAGCAGGTGTCATAGACATACAGATGCATCGTTTACAGGACCAAACACAAATGCTTACACAGAAGGTTGTGTCGGTCAATGGGCACAGGTTTTGTAAACAGGTCAGCTAACTGGTCGGTTGTGTTACAATGTTTGATGTGTACAAACCCAGTTCTGGCAAGCTGCCTGACATTCTTGTAGCGGATGTCTATGTGGCAGGACCTAGAGCCCACCGCGTATGCCCCTGAGATCCCAATTGCGGCTGTGTTATCTTCCTGAATTTGGATGGGCAGAGTAGGAGGTGCCCAAATGCTCGTTACCAGAGCATTGAACCAAATCAAGTCATTTGCAGTGTCTGATAGGCTGGCATATTCTGCCTCGGCCGTGGAGCAAGAAACAAATTTTTGCTGCCTAACATGCCAATGGATAGGACAGCCATTTAGCAGTATGAGGAAACCAGAGGTGCTCCGTCTACTCTTGGTGTCACCAGCCCAATCTGCATCTGAGTAAACGGACAGCTGGGCTGGCTTCCCCTTCTCTGGCTCCAGCATAAGGAAGGCATCGGCAGTGCCCCTGAGGTACCTAAGTACCCTCTTGACAGCATTCCAGTGGAATTCCTTTGGGTTTTCCACGTGCCTGGACAATAGATTCACGGCTAAAGCTATGTCAGGCCTGCTCCAATTGCTAATGTATAGCAAGGAGCCAATCACAGATCTGTATAACTTATTATCTGTGAACTCAGGGCTGTCCTTGTGAGTGTGACCATAGTAGTCACTTTTTATGGGGCTACGCGTTGGGTTAGACTTCGCCATTTTGCATCCTCAATCTTTTCTTTTTGGGATAATGCAAATCCCCTTTTAGTGGCCAAGATATGTACACCCAGGTACCTGTCAACCCGCCCCAAGGACTTCAGGGTAAACTTTTTCCCCAGGGCCTTGGCAAATTCATCACACCTATCCTTGCCAGGCCCTACGTATAGGAGGTCATCCACGTAAACCAACACCCGTTCTGTATCACCTTTGGTGTCACATGTAAAAACGCACTCATCTGCATGAGATGCCCTGAAGCCAATTCGCTCTAAACCCTTTTTGAGGCAGTCGTACCAGAGTTTCCCCGACTGCTTGAGGCCATATAATCCCTTTTGGAGTAGCCATGTGTTTCCCCCCTCCTGCTGGTAACCAGGAGGGGCCCTCACATAGATCTGCCGGTCCAAGTTGGCATGGAGGTAGGCCGTCTGGATGTCAAATTGGTAGACTTCCTTCCCCAGAGTGGCTGCAGTTACAAGGGCGGCCTTGACGCTTTCTGCCCGGACAGTTGGAGAGTAGGTCTCTATGTAGTCCTCCATGTAGCGTTGGGCGAACCACTGTGCTACCAAGTGGGCCTTGTACAGATAGCGGCCATTGGCAAGTGGTTTGGCCTTGAAAACCCACCTTGTGCCAATGACCTTCTTCTCCTTGGGTGGCTGCCCAGGGGTGAAGACCTTGAGTTTTCTCAGGCTCTCCATCTCCTGTTCCATTGCGAGCTGCCACTTCTCCTGTTCTTCGATGGGCAGCTCCTGGATGTCAGAGAAAGTCTTTGGGGTGACCACGACGCTGTTGACGGATGCGACATGCCCAATGTCAATTCTCTTTGGTGGGACCCCCTTGTTGGACTGCTTTGACCTTCTGACCTCCTGCCACTCACCACCCTTTTCCTCTGCGGGTTCTTCGCCGACTGGCTGTTCACGACTGGGATGTGGAGGCCCTCGGTCCCAGGCGTTGGGCATCATGGGCCTCTGGAGCATCACTGGAGGCGAAGAGTCAGGTGAAGATGGCATGTCTTCCCCCTCAGGACTGGACGGCTCATCCTCCTCATCTGGACCAGGTAGGCTGACCTCTTCGTCCTGTTCCTCGCTCTCGTCGGTGGCAGGGTCTGTGGTTGTCTCAGGTGGTGTCATGGTTGGTGCGGCTTTGCTGGGCCGGTTGATGTATGGGCCCAGATCATTTGAGTGGATCTGGGTCCAATTGGAGTCCTCTTCGAAGGAGGCAGATTGGGAGGTCACAGTCCTGCCCCCTTCCCCCAGGAATCGATAGGCCTTGGAGCCAGGGGCATAGCCCAAGAACCTCAGTCTCTGGGAGATGGATCTCCCCTTCTTCCGCAGCTGCTTGGGGATGTGCACCCAAGCGTAGGAGCCAAACACACGCAAGTGTCCCAAATTTGGCTTCCTACCGTGGACCAGAAAATATGGGGTCTGGTTCACAAGGCTGCTCCAGGTGCGGTTCAGGGTGTAGTTGGCATAGTGTACCACCTCCGCCCAGTACGATTCCGCAACCCCAGCATCCACAATCAGGCTGCGCACCATGGTCTGCAGAATGCCGTTATGTTTTTCTGACACACCGATCTGCGCAGGAGTAAAAGGCGCTGTACAAAAATGGTGTATGCCCTTGTGCCTTATCCAGTCCTGGAATTTTCGGGACATGAACTCAGCCCCACAGTCGCTCTGCAGCTGCGCGATCTTTGTCTTGTACTGAGTTTCCACGTAGTTGTACAATGATTTTATGGCATCAAAGGCTTCAGACTTTTCTGTGAGGGTATACACATGGCCATACCTCGAGAAATCATCGACGGCAGTGAGGAAATACTGCCTTTGTCCTAGGGACGGTGTAAATGGCCCAACCAAATCAACATGTATTAATTGATATGGGTATTGAGTTTTACGCAGTGACACCTTAGGTATTGGGGCGGCCTTCCTCTTTGCCCTCTTACAGATGGCACAGTCCAGAAACACCTCACAATCCTGGAGATGAATCCCCTCAGCGAATTCCCCCATCTTTTTAACCACTGGGAAGCTCACATGGCCTAACTGGCCCCCACGGAGAGGGTTCGCAACTTGGGTGTCCTCCTGGACTCACGGCTGTCTTTAGAAGAGCACATGACGGCCGTGGCCAGGGGGACTTTTTATCAGGTCCGCCTGATTCGCCAGTTGCGTCCCTTTCTGGATCGGGACTCGTTAAATACGGTCACTCATGCTCTCGTTACTTCCCGCTTGGACTACTGCAATGCTCTCTACATGGGGCTCCCCTTGAGGAGCACCCGGAGGCTCCAGCTGGTCCAGAATGCGGCCGCGCGGGTGGTTATGGGAGCGATGTGGCGCTCCCATGTGACCCCCCTCCTGCGCGAGCTGCACTGGCTCCCGGTGGTCTTCCGGGTGCGCTTCAAGGTTTTGGTTACCACCTTTAGAGCGCTCCATGGCATCGGACCGGGGTATCTACGAGACCGCCTTCTGCTACCAATAGCCTCTCACCGACCAGTACGCTCCCATAGAGAGGGGCTCCTCAGGGTGCCGTCGGCCAAACAGTGTCGACTGGTGGCCCCCAGGGGGAGAGCCTTCTCTGTGGGGGCACCTACCATCTGGAACGAGCTCCCCCCAGAGATACGGAAGATCCCGGACCTGTGCACGTTTCGCCGTGCTCTCAAAACTTTTCTATTTCAGCAAGCTGGCCTGGCCTAACTCCCATCTTTTAAATTTTTAAATTTTTTAATTCGTGATTTTACAAATTGGGTGTTTTAATCTGTGTTTCGGCCGAAATATTTAATAATTTTAAGGGATTTTTTAATATTTGTATTATCTGTATTTTATCTTGGCTGTTCACCGCCCTGAGTCCTTCGGGAGTAGGGCGGTATAGAAATTTGATTAATAAATAAATAAATAAATAAATAACCTCCGATGTAAGAGGTGGGCACATTTAGTATGCAGTGGCTTTCCCACTGACACCCCCTTGGCTCTGGTTGCCTTGGGCGGTGCTGGCACCTTAGGCCCTTCTTTGGGCTTACCTGCCTTAGGTGCCTGCTGAGGCTTGGGTTTCTTGCCCGCATTGGCCTTGGAAGGCCGTGGTACTGGTTGAGGCGGCGTGGGCACAACTGCCTCAGTCTTGTGCATCTTTGACAGCCTGGGAGCTGGCTGTGGAGCCTTTCTCTCTCTCTCTGCGTGCAGGCCCCTTCTGGGGTGGCACCCTGTGAGCTGTCTCCTGTGGCTGGGTACTCGGGGGAGAAATATGGCAAACCATTTATAATGGTAACATTCCCAATGACCCTTTTGTCTCGAGTGACATGACCTCCCCCTTTGCGAAACAATACCTCCACCCTGCCATCATCACATAGCTTGGTTATGCTTAACAGGTTATTGGCTATAGAGGGAGCGTGTAATACACCTTCAACATTGCCCAGCCCTGGTACAGAGACAGTGCCCTCCCCAACAACCAAAGCATTGTTACCATTTGCAACCTTAACAGAGGAGTTAATTCTTCTTAACCTCTTAAAGCCTTGCCTCAAGTTAGCAATGTGAGATGAAGCCCCAGAGTCCAGTAACCAGAGGCCAGTAGGGCCATCAGCCTTTGTGGCGGGGGTGAAATAGCTAGTATTCACAAAATTGCCCTTAGCACCACCTTTGCCCCCACCAGGCCCCCTTCTCTGCCCCCTGCCCCTTCCTTGATTGGAGCCACACTTAGGTCCTTGCTGGTAATGGGGGCAGTCCTTCTTCAGATGCTCCTCAGAGCCACAGATGAAACACTTGGGTAGAGCATTAACCTGCTCTGAACTCTGGTGCCTTCTGTTGATGCGATGAGTTGTGGCCCAGGTGTACTCTCCCGCATCTCTACGCCTCCTGTCTTCCTCATTGAGCCTCCCTGTGAGGTAGGACAGAGTCATGGCTTCCTTTCTGGTTCCCTCTAGTGAGACAATAAAATTGCCCCAACTTTTGTCCAGGGATGCCAGAATGACAGCGATCATGTTGGCCTCAGTCACGGGGTAGTCCCTGAGCACCAGTTCTGCCCTGAGTGCCTTCAACTTTCCCAGGTGCTCAGCCATGCTAGCCCCAAATTTTAGCTTGGTGTTATAGAACTCCATTGTGAGTCTTGTGGTGGAGCCCAAGCTATCACTATTAAATAAGCTATATAACAACCCCCAAATTTCACCAGCTGTGAGCCCATCTGGTATGCTAGGGTACAATTTAGCATCCAGTGAGCTCAGTAGAGTGGTTTAGGCTCTCCTGTGGTACCACTCTTCTTGAGGTCCCCAAGGGAAAGGTGGGGGGTCTAAAACCATTTCTAGGGTCCCCTCTTTTAAGAGACACACCTGAATCTCTTTGTTCCATATATTATAATTTTCCCCTGCCAGATGTAATTTCTGAAAATTATTTGGAAGAACAGACACAGCTGGGGCAGAAAATGCTGATCCCACTTGCTGTCCAAGGTAACTGCTTTGGTTCCATTGAAGTAAATGGGAGAGGGATCCCTCTGCTGGCCGGTGTAGGTATTTTTCTCTGATTATTCTTTTCTTTTTCGGGTGGAGCGAACTGAGCATGTGCGAACTGCTGAGCATGCTCAGATCTCATTCCAGCCCAGGAGCCGATGGAGGCGGACCTCTCCCTCTGTGCTTCAGAGCCAGGCCTGGGCCCAGGCCTGTGGGGCTCTGAAGAGTCTTCTGGAAGCCCCCCTGGTACTGGAACACTTACCAGGGGGCGAAGGCTGCAGGATGGGGCCAGAAAAGCCCGAAAATGCTGAGGATCGCCTGGAGGGGCCCACCGCTGGTCCTGAAGACTCCGGAGGAGGCATCCATCTTGGGAGGCGGGAGGCTCGGCTGGAGGCCCCCTGAAGTCATCCAGGTGAGTCCTCCATTGCCTCGGGGGGGTGTTGGGAAGGCTGGAGCCCCCAGGGGTTCTTCTGGGGCTCTCTGGAGGCCTGGGCCCTGGCTGGGGGGCTCCAGACTGGACGCCCCCCCTCGCTGGTCCCCTGGGGGTGTTGAGGGAGGCTGGCTGCCCCCGAGGTTGAGGCCTCGGTCATTCTGGCCTCCAGGGCTGCGACGAGGACTTGGATTGCAGCCCTGATGCCCGCTGCAGCAGGAGCGGCTGGGCAGACTTCAAGGCTTGCCTGTGGGGGGGGAGCAGTTTGCATGCTGCTTCAGCTGGCTGCCATCCATTGCTGGGCCTTGTGGCCTAGCTGAGGCCTACCAAGCCTCGCTGGAGTAGGTGGCCTGGGGGCCGCCATGTTGCTTCCGGTTGGCCCCGGAAGCTGCAGGTCACGATTTGGCGGGAATTTTCCTGCCAAAAGCTCCGGGTCCCCGGGGTCCCCCAGGGTGGCCGGCGCCATGTTGGGGAGCCTCCTGGGCGCTGGGGAAGGACTTACCCGGTGTCCAGAGGCCCCCTGTGCTGGTGTCCCACGTGGCTGGGCTCCTGGCGTCCCTCGGGTTGCTAGGAGCGATCGTAGCAGCTCTCTGCATTCCTCACCAGTGAGCTGGTCTACGCTGGGGGTGGCCTGGTCCCTGGCCGCATCCCTTGTGTCCTGGCAGTCCTGGGTGGACTGCTGGTCTTCCATGCCTTCCTCTGTGGCTTGCAGCTGCAAGGAAGCATGCGAAGGGGTCCCTTGCATTCCGCTGGGTCCTCTGGGGGCATAGAGATCATCTGTACCCTCCTCTGGATCGAAGCTCGCATCAGGGACTGGATGCAGGGCTGCCAACCTTGCTTGGAGACTCCTGGTCATGACCGGGGAAGTCCTGCCATCCATCTCTTGGGGGTTCTTGCTGGAACCTCCTGGCATCTTGCTTCTGCTGGCTTGGAAGCGTTGCCTCAAACCATCCTCGGCTACCACTTTGTGAGGGATCTCACGAAGAACGATGGTTCTTTGAGGGCGCTTCCAAGAAAAGGTCAGCACGCAAGGATGCAATCAAATTAAGTCTTTATTTAGAAGTAAAAGTGGAGTAAAATAAGGTCCCAGGCATGGAGGCATCCATGCCTGGATTGAGCCCATGGGTCAGTCCCATAGGAGACTAGAACAAGAGCAGGGAAAAATAGGCAAAAGGGTAAAAAAGGGAAGAAGCAGCCCCTGTGCAGGGGTTCTTATAGGGGCCCCTGGCCCCTCCCTTACAAGGTGTGTGAGGGGGCCGGAGGGCCATTAACTTTCCCCAATGGGGCTGCAGGGGCCGGAGCCCCTTGACCCACCAGTAGGATCAAAGGTGTCTCTTTGCCCCCATCTGGTGGCCTTTGAAGAGACTGCCATGGCTGGCACAAAACACCTAACAAATTATGAATTTTTTGTGGCTTTGGCTGTTATTGGCAAAGGGACTAATGAGTAATAACACCCTGAACAGTAGTTCCCAATGTTGTGAGAATGCCCAAGTGACCCCCCTTACCCTTAAGGAAGGATCTGGGGAAGTTGGAAACCCCAAAGAACAAGACAAGAACGGATTACAAGGTGTGGACACTTTGGAACAGGTCCACTCCCGCCAATGACGTATCATCAATAGGTGGGGTTGGTACCCTGAACCTAAACCAACCCCAAAACCTAAAGACAAGCGTCTGTCAATCCCAGAACAGAGTGGGGTAGAACAAAGGGAAAATGGGCCCCTGCAACAACTGAGAAAAGGGAACTACTGTACATGTTAAGAATACTGGAATTAAGTCAAAGCTTAGTTAATCTTACTTACTTACTTTATTTGATTTATATACCGCCCTACTCCCGAAGGACTCAGGGCGGTGAACAGCCAAACAGTAAAAATACATAGATACAAAATTTAAAAACAAAGTAAAATCGAATTAAACAATTTGGCCCAGACAGATTAAAACACCCCAATCATTTAAAAACCGATTAAAATTTGCATAATTAAAAAGAGGGAAAAGATTAAGCCAGGCCCGCCTAGTGGAATAAAAAGGTCTTAAGAGCGCGGCAGAAGGTGCAGATCCGGGATCCTCCGTATCTCTGGGGGGAGCTCGTTCCAGATAGTAGGTGCCCCCACAGTCTGGACTCTTTTGACCCTGCTCTAGGTCAAAAATGCTGGTTGTGTTTGTCTGCTGGACCTTCATCTTACAATGCTGTTCCAGTTGAGCCAGATCTGTGGGTCAAGACCAGGGCCACAATATTCCTTGAAAAGGAAATTAGATGGAGAACCAAAGCAGCAGTAGCCAAATTGCAAGGAGACTTTTATAATGCCTTCAAAAAGCTGGGGATGAGCTGCCTCCCCATTGTTGGTCCTATAGCCACTGGTGTGGAAATCATAGGGGCACTCTCTCTGTGTATAAAGCAACATCAGAAACCAGGTATACCTGTAGGATCCCTGAAGGGAGAACAATGTCCATCAGAAATACACCTTGCTCCTAGAATGACACTTATGGATGTAAAACTAACTCGTGGTATTTCTCCTTCTGCCCACCACTTATTTCAGCAAAAGGTCACCTTCTCAATACCACTATGTTTCCATTAAAAAATGGGGAGAATGGAATGTGTCTCAGGAAAAGTGTCCGAGACCATTTCAGCCACCCCGATTTACAATCTGGCTCTCCATTAGGTCCAACACAGGCTTAGGTGTCCTATTTCCCCCTGGAAATACAAGCTCTCATTACCTTTTTGAAGGCCCAATTCTCAGAGAAAAGCAAAAGGACCCTACACTAGAAGTCCCATTGCAGCCTCTAACTGGCATGCTAGTGGCAGGGACTTTAGGGGTCTGGACTAATGAGAAAAACCAACGGGCCCATGCATTTTCCATGAACATAGGTGTGTGTGTAGGGAAAAATGGAGTTTTCTTCTTATGTGGGAGAAATGCGTATTTGTGTTTACCTACAAACTGGACTGGAACATGCACACTGGTACACCTTTTCCCCAAAATAGGTGTTGTCAGTGGAGAGCACACTATCCCTGTTCCCCTTATGGGGCATGTTCAAAAAAGGGTGCCACTCTTGGTCCCACTATTAGCAATCCTGGGGATAGGGACAGCTGTTGGAACAGGTGTAGGTGGAATGGCACACTCCATAACACAGTTCAGGCAATTGTCAGAGGAGTTCCAAGAAAGCCTGAACCAAATTTCTGGGACCTTAGTTAAGGTCCAAGACCAAATAGATTCTTTGGCAGCAGTGGTCTTACAAAATCGCCGTGCCATAGACCTTTTAACCGCAGAGAAAGGAGGGTTGTGTGTGTTCTTGGGAGAAGACTGTTGTTTTTACATGAATAAGTCAGGAGTGGTCAGAGAAATTGCCAAGGATTTGCAGGACCGGGCATTCAAAATGGGTCAGAAGTTACAAGCTACAGAAATGTGTGTTAGGTGTTTTGTGCCAGCCATGGCAGTCTCTTCAAAGGCCACCAGATGGGGGCAAAGAGACACCTTTGATCCCACTGGTGGGTCAAGGGGCTCCGGCCCCTGCAGCCCCATTGGGGAAAGTTAATGGCCCTCCGGCCCCCTCACACACCTTGTAAGGGAGGGGCCAGGGGCCCCTATAAGAACCCCTGCACAGGGGCTGCTCTCTCCCTTTTTGCCCTTTTGCTTTTACCCTTTTGCCTTTTTTTCCCTGCTCTTGTTCTAGTCCCCTATGGGACTGACCCATGGGCTCAATCCAGGCATGGATGCCTCCATGCCTGGGACCTTATTTTACTCCACTTTTACTTCTAAATAAAGACTTAATTTGATTGCATCCTTGCGTGCAGACCTTTTCTTGGAAGCGCCCTCAACGAACCATCGTTCTTCGTGAGATCCCTCACATAATTGTCTCCTACACAACTTATCCAATCACAATTCCTTTAATAACCACATCAGGAAGAAGGTTAGGGTTATATGTGACTTGGGAAAAGGCAATATTAGTTTTAGGTATCCCACGGAACCACCTCTTATTTGTTAAATACAATATCCACAGTCCTAGAGCTAGAGCAGTACCACAGAGAGCCCACTCTCAGGCTTCTTCAAACATAAGTACTTACAGGAGTTTTGTATTGCTCCCTGTCACAGTCAATGATTTTAGATTCAGTACCTGTCTTTTTGGGGGAGAGGTGATTCTGGCATATCAGATACAGGAAATCACAGCTAATCACAATAACAGCAAGCACGCTTATTAAAAAGAGAGTTAGTACAGCTATGACTATATATGTTAGACCTCCCATTCCCTAACAAGTGTCAGGGTGGGTTTTTTTTTTAAAAAAAACTATGGAATGTTAACCTTTTCTCCAATCTTCAGCTGTACGTAGAGGGTCAGCTTCCGGTGTGACACCAGTAAGGCCTCTTCTGCCCCGTATGTAGCCTGTCCGTTGCCGGTAGGACAGTTATAGGGGGCGCTTCCTCAACCGTACCACTAGAGGTCGGGCCTGGTCCTGGCTTGCTTCCCAATACTCCTCAGCAGCTGGCTTAACCCGTGTCCAGTGAATCCAAGACTTGGATTCCAGTACTTTTACTGCAAGTGGAGAACACATGACCACAGTATACGGGCCCTTCCATCTGGGTTTTAAACTTTCTTCCTTCCAGTGTTTTACCCATACTCTGTCCCCCACCTGAATATTACGACTAAAGGTGGTCAGAAATGGTGGGCTAAGGGACACACAGTACTGTTGGATTTCTTGTATTTGCTTATTTAATTCTCCCACCATTTGATTCTCCCATGAGGTTCCTATCTGGCTTAGGTTCCCTATATGATCTTTCAAGTTAGCATTGATAATTGGTGGCCTTCCATACATCATTTCAAAAGGAGATAATTTAATTCCTTTTCAAGGAGTACATCTCACAGACCAAAGTGCTAGTGGTAATGCATCTATCCATTTAAGATGAGTTTCAAGACACACCTTTGTCACCTTTTCTTTGATAGTCCTGTTAAATTTTTCAACGCGACCAGCACTTTCAGGTCTTAGAGCACAATGAAGTCTCCAGTGGGTCCCTAAGGATTTTGCTAGTTTTTGGATTACTTGGTGTATAAACTCAGGACCATTGTCTGATGATATGAATGAGGGAACTCCATATCGGGGCACAATTTCTTTGAGTAGGATTCTAGCCACCTCACGTGCCTGTTTTGTCCAGTATAATTGCATACCATGACTAGCATTGCCTTATAAAGTCCACAGTTGGGCATGTCTGTGAAATCAACAACTAATGAATCCATAGGATAATATCCCTTGGGCTGACTTCCAGGTGGGAGTCTAGGTCCTTGCCTTGAATTAACTTGAGCACATGTATTACATCTTTCACTTGCATGAGCACATAGTGAGTGAAGGCGATTGATGTAAGTTATGCGCTGAAGTGCTTCTGCTAACGCAGTCTTGCCCATATGTGTTGTTGAATGGGAATCTTTTACTACTGGCCAGGCTAAATTGGCAGGCACAAAAATTCTTCCGTCTGGGAGTACATACCACTCTCCCTGCTTATGTCCTTTCAAGTCTACAGTTGCCTGGAGTTCCTCTGCTTTAGAATATCTGGGGCTCAGTCCCCTTGGCAATTCCAATGCTACACAAGCTATCATGTCAGGGAGGGCCTGATCATTTCGGGTTGCTGACAGTCTTGCTTCTCTATCAGCAGCTCTGTTTCCTCTGGCTATTTCACCTTGCCCCTTCTGATGTCCTTTGCAATGCATTACTGCTACTTTCTTTGGCATTTTAACAGCGGCTATGAGTCTCTCAATTAGAAGGGGATGTTTAATTTCCTTTCCTGAGGCTGTTAAGAGCCCTCTCTCCTTGTAAACGGCTGCATGGACATGTAAAGTGAGGAAAGCATATTTAGAATCAGTCCAAATATTTACACTTTCATTCTTTGTCCTTTCAAGTGCCCTGATCAAAGCCCACAATTCTGCTGCTTGGGCACTAGTGCCTTTTGGAAGTGGTCCACTTTCTATGACTTGGACAAGTGAGACTACTGCCTATCTTGCATAGCGTTCTCCTATTGAGATGAAACTTGACCCATCTGTAAATAAATTATAGTCTGCTGCTTTCAGGGGAACATCAGTTAGATCAGGCCTGCATGAGAATTGACTTTCAATGACTTGCATACAGTTGTGTTCAATTTCTGGACCTGGTGCTGGCAATAACGTGGCTGGGTTGAGAGCATTTGTTTGTTTTAGTGTCACTTGTGGGGGTTTTTTTTCTTCTATTTTTTTTTATTAAAAAGTTTTATCAAATATTACAACAATTTTTCCCCTGCTGTTGTTATTAAATTTAAAATCAACTTAGTCTCTATAACAGTACAATCTGTAATTATACCTAAAAAGAAGAACTGTGTAGTAAATTTTATCTTCTTTTTGAGAATATTTTGAATAATCCACCATATTTTTATCCAAAATGCCTTAATTTTTTTACATGTCCACCATATATGATAATACGTGGCATCATCACATTCACATCTCCAACACTTGGGTTGCACACTTGGATACATACAGGCTAGCTTTTTAGGATCTAGATGCCATCTATAAAACATTTTATAAAAATTCTCTCTTAAGTTTTGGGCTTGCGTAAACTTCACATTTCTAACCCATATTTTTTCCCACGTTTCCATCATTATTGGTTCTTCAATATTTTGTGCCCACTTTATCATACAGTCCTTAACTAACTCCGTTTCTGAATCTATTTCTACCAATGCATTATACAACCTTTTTATATGCATTTGACTTTGATCTCTAATCTGTTTTACCAAGTTCTCCTCATTTTGCAAAATACCAATTTTCTGATCTTCTCTCCATCTAGCTTGCAACTGTACATATTGAAACCATGTTTGAATTATCCTTTCTTCTCTTAGTTGATTCAAAGATTTTAGTTTTAGTATACCTCTTTCCTTGTTAAGAAGCTCTTTGTATGTAATCACATCTTGTTTTTGCTCTACACTTATATTCTCTTGTTGGAATCATCCTGGTGGGCTTCTCATGAGTCAGATTAGGAAAAACACAAGGACAGGTGTTTTCTCGGGATGAGAGAGCCTCGAGCTGACTCCAGACCTCTCTTTTATTAATCATCAAAATATAGCGTCATCAGAAGGCGTTATTATGGCTACACATCTCATATTACATACAAGAGATAGAAAAACATCCATATAAGTTTCACATTCTTACCAATTACAGTAAATCACGTGAATTCTAGGAAAGCGATACTAAAGGTAAAACAAAACTTAACTCTGGTTATTTGGTGCCAGTTACTACCAGGCGAGAGGCCCATCTTCTGATTACTTCACTCCTCAGGAATGTAGCACAAGAAGATAGGAGATGTCTCTGCCTTTGCAGGCACAGCCTATGTTATTAACAAAGAGAGAACGAATAGGGCCCTTCAGAGAGTATCCATATGAACCCGCTTTTCATAGTCAGAATATTTCGGTGCTAAGCTCCATACACGTGTCCAACCAGTTAAACTGGTCTATACATGTACTATGGCCACCGCATTCCCACATTCTCTATCGCGTGTCTGGGTATTGCCCACATTGGTAACTTCTCATTTAGTTTATACTTATACTTTTTCCAGACACGCAATAAAGCATTCCTTAATATGTGACTTTTAAAAGTCTTATCCACTTTCTTATCATATAGTAAATAAGCATGCCACCCGTAAACCAAATCATATCCCTCAATATTCAATATTCTTTCTTCTGTTGAGTTCATCGAATCACTCATTGTTGATAGGGCAGCTGCCTCATAATATAGTCTTAAATTGGGCATTTTGAGACCTCCTCTTTCACGTATATCCTGCATTATTTTTTGTTTTATTCTCGGTCTCTTCCCTGCCCAGACAAAATTATTAATACCCTTCTGCCATATCTTCAAATTTTCATCTTTTTTAAGTATTGGTATCATTTGAAAAAGAAACAAAAACTTAGGCAAAACATTCATTTTTACAGCTGCTATTCTTCCTAACAAGGATAATTGTAATTTTTTCCAATTTTCCATCTCTCTCTGTATTTTTTGCCACAACGGATCATAGTTATGCGTGAATAATTTTGCATTTGATGTCATAATATAAACCCCCAAATACTTAACTTTTACTATTTCAAATCCTGTTAATCTTTCTAATTCATCTTTTTGATTTGTAGTCATGTTTTTAGTTATTATCTTCATTTTCCCTGAATTTATTTTAAATCCAGATACTTGCCCATATTGCTTAATTATATCCATTAAACCTACAACCGACTGTAATGGTTGGGTTAAAGTAACAACCAAATCATCTGCGAATGCTCGTACTCTGTAATCATACTGCCTAATTTTAATTCCATTTATTTTGTCTGACCCACGTATCTTACTCAACAAAAATTCCAAAGTCAAGATGAACAATAATGAAGACAAGGGACATCCTTGTCTTGTTCCTTTTTCTATATTAAAAGTATCTGTTCAACTACCATTAATTATTAATTGCGCTGTTTGTTTCTGATATATTGCCTTAATAGATTGTGTAAAATATTCTCCAAACTGCATCTTTTCTATTATTTTCAATAAGAAATGCCAATTCAATCGATCAAATGCTTTCTCCGCATCAAGAAATATTAGCATCGCAGGGATTTGGTTGTTCTTCCCCAAATACTCTAATAGGTTAACCACTTGCCTTACATTACTCTTCATTTGTCTACCATTTATAAAACCAGTTTGATCATTATGAATCATTTGTTGCATGACTGTCATTAACCTATTTGCTAGTATTTTAGCAAAAATCTTGTAATCTGTATTTAAAAGTGATATAGGCCTATAATTTTTTGGCTGAGTGTGGTCTTGCTCCTCCTTTGGAATTAGAGAAATAAAAGCTGTCCTCCAGGATGAGGGTACATCTCCTCCAGATTGTATGTTAGTAAATAACTCTTTGAGTGGTCCTACCATTTCTAACTGCAAGTGTTTATAATAAGCAGCTGTCAAACCATCCGTCCCAGGGGCTTTACCCATTTTCAACTACTTAATTGCAAGCATGATCTCTTCGGAAGTTATTGGTTGATTTAAACCCTCCCTTTGCTCTCTTGTAATTATAGGAATATTCTCTTTCTGTAAGTATCTATCTACATCTATACTTCGAATTTTATCACTAGCATACAACCTCGTATAAAATTCTAAAAATGGTTTTTTAATCATGTTTTGCTGATAAACCTCTTTACCTTTATATTCTATTTTCTCTATGGTCCGTGACTTTTGTTTTTTCCTTAACAGATATGCTAACCATCTCCCTGGTTTATTAGCATTGCAAAAAGTATTATGTTTAGCATATTGCAAATTAGTTGCGACCTGATCTGCCATTAGCATATTAAATTGCCCTCGAAGTAAGTTAATTGCCTCTTTTATTTTCTTGTCTGCTGGGTTCAATATCAAAGCTTGTTCTTTTTTTTTTAATTTCCTCTTCTAAGTCCTTCCTTTTTTTTTCCTGTTTACGTCTATGTTTATTATTCAGATATATCAAAATACCTCTCATATATGCTTTACTTGCATACCAAACCATTTCCATAGATGTACCCTTATGCATATTTATAATAAAAAATTATTTCATAAATTTTTTACATTCTTTTACATTTTCCTCATATCTAAACAGATTTTCATTTAACCTCCAAGACCTCTTAAATCCCATTCCATACTCTAATTCCATCCAAACTGGACTATGATCCGTTAAAACTCTTGGGCAGATCTTCATCTTCTTCACCCTGGAAAAAAGATCATTAGTAATTAATATGAAATCAATCCTAGAGAAAGATAGATGTCTATCAGAGAAAAAAGTAAAGTCTTTTTCTTCAGGGTTCCTCTCTCGCCAGATATCTCTCAACTCCATATCATCCATCATTTCAAAAAACGATTTTGGCAATCTGGCATGCGTTGAGATATTTTGCAAGAGCCCCTTCTTATCTTTTTTAGTGTCCAAAACTCCATTCCAATCGCCCAATAAAATGCATGATTTGTAATCCCATTGTAGTAACTTGGAATGTAAAAGCTTGTAAAATTTTTCCTGTTGTTGGTTCGGTGCATATACTCCAATTAAAAGTATTTTTTCTCCTTTTATTAAAAGTTCAATTGCTATAAATCTTTCTTGATCATCTGCTTCAATTAATTTGGCAATTAAGTCTTTTTTTAGGTATATAACTATACCATTCTTCTTCTCAGGAGCAGATGCAACAAAATGTATACCTAACCTTGCATTTATTAAATATTTTTGATCTTTACTTCTAATGTGAGTCTCTTGTAAACAGATTACATCATTTTTAAACTGTTTCAAATAATGAAATATTTTTCTCCTCTTTTGTGGTGAATTTAGGCCATTAACATTCCAAGTCAGAAATCTAGTTGCCATTCTTGGCCACCTGAAGCTTTTGGAGCATCTGCTGGAAATCTCCATGCATTTTACTTTTTGGTCTTGCTCCTCCCACTGCTTCTGTTTTTGTAGTGTCTTGAATCATCTGTAGTTGCTGCAATCTTAATTCTTCTTGACGCTTGGCTGCCGCTCGGGTCTGTCTTTGATCTTTAGGTTCTTCTATTTTGTCGAATACCTCCAAAGCTTGAGCAGTAGTTGAAAGTTGTATTCAATCTTCTTGAGTAATCAAAGCTCCCCTTTGGGCCTGTGCCAACGATTCTTCCTTCTCCCCCTTTCTTGCCCCCTCTGCTTCTGTCTTCCTTCTAGCTTCTGGGGACTGTGGGCATCCAGCCTTTAGTACATTGGTGTAAAAATCTCTTGCCTTCCACACTGAGTTAAGACGATATCTTTCTCCTGAATAGTTCACCACTAGTCCGGCTGGAACCTCCCATCTGTACTGTATCTGACAGTTTCTCAGTTCTTCCACCAGAAAGGCGTAATCCCTTCTGGCTCTCTACATTTTGGGGGGGATTTCTTTCAGTATTAAAACCTCCTGCCCCTGCACTTGAAGTTTATTTTTAAAAGTGACTTGTAGGATTTCTTTGCGTATTCTCCTTGTTGTAAAATAGACTACAATGTCTCTTGGTAGATGTTTCTGTCTGGCAACCCATGAATTGACACGGTAAATTTTGTCAATTTGCCATTCAAGATTTGCTTTTTGATCTCCCATTATCTGTGCAAATGCTTATGAAAAGATCTCTCTCAAATTCACTTGCTTATTTTCTTTGAGGCCTCTTATTCTCAAAGCAAATTCCATATCTCTATATTGTATCATTATCACATCGGCCTCTGCTCTTTCCATCTTATTCTGGACCTCTCCCATTTTATTTTCCAAGTTCTCATTAGACTGCTTAATTTCTTCCACTTTTTCATCTATTGCTTCAATATGGCCTGCCAGACCTTGAACTGCCATGATAATATCTTCTCTGATTTCTTGATTCCGTTTTTGAATAATCTCTTTAATTTGAACTGTCTCCTCAGCAACATCTCGAATTTTATCCTCAAACACCAAAGTAATTTTTTTTTTCTGTAACAGAGGCTTGTGTTTTAAGGGCTTCCTGCAACATTTCAAGTGTTAATATTGGTGATTCCGTTGGAACAGAGAGAGATTGCAATTTGGATGTTTGAGCTGGCGAGGTCCCAGCACTTTTGGGGACAATAGTCTTTACTTGTTTTGAAGCCATTTTTAGTTTCCAATTTGAATTTATTTAGCAGCCAGAACAACAAATCCACCAAATCCAAAAATTCCCAGTCTTTAAATAATATCAATCCTTTTTTTGAAAAATCACTGCTGTAGTCTTTTTAGCCTTTAATCTTTTTTTTTTTTTGAAGCAAAAATCTCTAATTTTGAACAGGGGCTTCCAGCGCTAAACGAAACTTTCCTCTTTAACTTTTGCTTTCACGCCCCATTAAGGCTCAATCGCCATCTTGGTTTCACTTTCTCCCCTTAATGAGTCAGAAGGAAGTAATACACATTTGGAGTTAAAGTTCAGTACTTGCAAATCTGATCTCTCCTGAGTTTGCTCAGCCTGCTTCCGAATGATGTTTATTCCAGGCATTGTTTGCAGGGGTGGTCGCGGCGTCTTCTTCTGCTTAAAACAGAAACGTCCCGGATCCGGAGCTCTGTCGGGTTTCCAGGGAGCTCTCACCCTTCGAGCCCCAGAATTGTTCCTGGGGTCCTTGGGGAGCTCTACCTACGCCCGTCTGCTCTCTTCCTCCCCTTTTCCCAGGGAGAAAGTTTTCAAGCCGCTAGACAGCTGATTTGCACTGTTCTAGCGGCTTTACGAGATCGCAGGGCTGGCACTCACAAAAGGAGCGTCTTCGGCGCCTGCGGTGCCACCGGAAGTCCTCACTTGCGAGTTTTGAGTAAGGAGAGCTTGATACTTATAGATTCTGGGGTTTGTCAGCCATAAATGGCCTTTTGTCTCTAAAACTCCTTGAATCGCATGACTAGTGTGAACGGTAGTTGGCTGTCCAAAAGTTAATTTATTAGCTTCCTCTATCAGAAGAGCAGTGACAGCTAATATTTTTAAGCAATGTGGCCAGCCCTTTGCTACTCCGTCAAGCTGCTTTGATAGATAAGCGATCGGCTGTTGCCAGCTTCCTCTTTCTTGTGTTAAGACTCTGAGGGCTGTATTATTCTTTGTATCCACATATAAATTAAAAGGCTTCTCTAAATTAGGGAGTCCCATGACAGGAGCCTGTAATAGTTTTGATTTTAAGGTTTCAAATGCCTGTTTTTGCTCCAGATCCCAGACAAAGGGTGCTTTTTCTCCCCGCTTTATGACTTCATAAAGTGGTTTAGCCAGCAGAGCAAAGTTTGGAATCCATATTCTACAATAGCCTGCTGCTCCTAAGAATCCCCGTAACTCTTTTCTATTGGTTGGTTCTGCAATTCGACAGACAGCTTCCTTTCTTTCATGTCCAATTGATCTCTGTCCTTTGCTTACAATGTAACCTAGGTATTTAACCTGGGGCTTCACCAACTGGGCTTTCTGCCTTGAGGCACGATATCCCTTGTTCATTAACAGATGAAGCAGTTGGTTGGTATTGTCCCAACACGTTTCCTTCGTTTGCTCAGTTACTAATACATCATCTACATATTGGAGTAATACATCTCCATCTTTGTAAGGCTGGAAATCTTCTAGATCTGAGGCTAAGGCTTCGCCAAACAGGGTAGGTGAATTTTTAAATCCTTGGGGAAGCCTGGTCCAAGCATACTGCCTTTTCCGACCTGTTACTGGGTCTTCCCATTCAAAAGCAAACAGCTTCTGACTGTCTCTATGTATTGAGATGGTAAAGAAGGCATTCTTCAAATCTACCACTGAGAACCAACTGGCTGAGGCTGGAATCAAACTCAAAAGAGTATATGGGTTGGGCATACTAGTATGGATAGTGTCCGTGCAGTCGTTCAGAATTCTAAGATCTTGAACTGGTCTGAGAGAACCATCAGGTTTTGGAATGGGCAGTATGCGGGTGTTCCAAGGGGATTGTATTGTTCTTAGAATGCCTGATCTCTTAAGTATTTGGTAATATGATCTTGTATTGCCTTTGTAATGTGGCGTGGATAGCTTTTCTGCTTAAGACGAACAGGCACTGCTAGAGATTTCAATTGAACAATTATGGGAACATGATGAGCAGCGTGTCCTGGTGGGTTATCTTCTGCCCATAACTCTGGTACATCAAACTCCTGCCAGGTATTGGGAATTTGAGCTTCTTGAGCTAACATTACTCACCACAATTCATCTGGGGGGTGCCTCATTATTAATGACATCTTATTTTCAGCAAAGAACAGAATAGCTCCCATTTTACATAGAATGTCACGACCCAAGAGGGAAATTGGACACTCAGGAATATAGAGAAACTGGTGTTCTATTTTTCTTCCATTTAAGGAACATTTCAGGGGTTTCAGCATGGGGTGACGATTTATAAAGCCATTAACCCCTTGGATATTTATTACTTCATTAGAAATGGGAGCCAATGGCTTTGTAATTACAGATCTGGATGCCCCTGTATCTACTAGGAAGGTTACATTATTGCCCCCTATTTCCATTCGGACCAAGGGTTCATGGGGGGCTTGACTGAGCCCTGGTCCCCTTCAGTCTTCAGGCCTCTCATCTATTGCGGCCATGTAAGGATCGCCTCTCCTTCCAACTTAAGAAAGTACAAAGTCTTGAAACGTAGTTGTTCAAAAGGATTCTTTTATTAAGCAGAAGTGAAAGCCATCCAGCTAAAGCACAATCTGAATACCCTTAGGCAAAGCAGTAGGATTAAAGTGGTAGAGACCCCTCCCTTTAAGTCAGAATGCAGATTTTAGCCAATACACAAGTGTGAAGATGTTTTCTTTACTATTTCCTTTGAGAACCCAAACAAACATGCATTCCCACCACTACCCTTTAAAGTGAGACAACCCACATGGCTATCATAAAAATTCCTGCAGGTAAAGGGAATCTCAGGCTTCCTTGGCGCCAGGATATAGGTTGTAAAATATCTGATGACACAGGCCATGCTAGTAAATCGAATCCAAGTCCCCCCTTCCTCCACTTCAATGGCAGTATCACTTTTAGGGATCTGACAGGCCAGGCCTATGGCTTCCGTCCTTTCTTGGAAACGACTTTGCCCTCTGCCTTGGAACCCACAGGGACGCATTCCTCTCCCTCTTCCTCTTCTCTGAAAATCATAGATTTTGACCTCTCAAGTCAATTGACCACGTCCTCTTCCTCTATTTGGTCCACGTTCTCTATTTAATTCGACCTCAAGTCTTTTGGGACACTCTTGTTGCCAGTGACCCTTTTCCTTACACCAATTACACCTGTCTTTTTCCCAGGCTTTGGAATTGTTTGATAAAGCAACTGCCAACAATTCAGCCTTGCGTTGCATTCTCACTTCCTTCTTCTTTTCCTCTACTTTGTCTCTATTCACATAGACTTTTCATGCTATTTCCATTAATTGACTAATGCTCATTCCCAAGGCTCCCTCTTGCCTCTGGAGTTTCCGCTTTATGTCCGGGGCACTCTGGGATATGAAGGCTAGGGCTAACATGTGGGCATTCTCGGGATCCAGGGGATTGATTGGAGTGTAAGTCTTATAGGTCTCAACAAGCCTTTGAAAGAAAGCTTCAGGGCTTTCCTCAGTCTTTTGTATTACTAAGGAGGGCATGGACATGTTCACTGGAGGTTTAGCAGCCTGTTCTAAACCTTTTAGGATTAATGCCTGATAATCTTGGAGGTAAACCTTGTCATTATAGGGGTCCCACTGTGGGTCTTGTCTTGGAAACCGTTGGGCTAATATAGCCTGGAGGCCTCCTCCATCCATGGGTTTTAAAATCTCACTAATGGCATTACTTAATCTCTCTCTCTCTTCACCATTAAGGAGAGTGGTCATCAATTGTTCCAAGTCCTGCCAGGTAGGATTGTGGGTTTTTACAATGATTTTAAACAGTTCCACAACCTCTTGAGGTTTAGCTGACAGTGGCCCATAATGTTGTTTCCAATTTAGTAGGTCTGTTGTTGTAAACGGGACATACTGAAACAGAGACTGAATCTCTGCCTGGCCCTGTCCATCTATAATTCTTTGATCTAATTGACAGAGTGGGGCCAAGAACTGGCTTCTGGTTTGGGCAGCAATGGAAGAAGTCCACTGAGGCGACAGAGAAGGGAATTTACAAGAAGCCCTTTCCGTCTTAGGTGTCTCCTTCTGCTCTTCATGCCCTACTGTCTCTTGGACTTGGCCACTAGGTGTCTCCCTCTGCGTTCCATGTTCTACTGCTTTTTGGTTTTGGCTATTATCATCATTATCAGTTGTTTGTTTTCCTTGCAGAAGAAGGGGGGGGGTGTATGGAGGGGGCTTTTCCTCTTCATAGGGTGCAGTTTTTAAGATAGGTTTCCTTTCAGGGTCACTCTTCCTAACCTGACATTTGGGATTTCCTTTCACTCGAGCCATGCAGACTCGCATGACTTCTACTTTGCATTTACGAAGCCAATCAGGATTCTGTTTCACTACTATTTGCCACTGGTCAATATATTGGTACTGGTCTGGGTGGCCACTTTCTGGGTCTGTTACTATCTGATGTACTTTTGAAATGATGTCAGGGTTAAAGCTTCACTCAGGCTTCCAATTTACATTAAATGCTGGCCAATCATTTTCACAGAATTTCTTTAAATCATCTGGATTGGCCTTGGGGTCTCCATAATCTCCACTAAAACCTTTCTTAAAATTCTTCAACATACATTGAAGAGGTGTTCGTGGAACACTCTCTTTTCCACCCATTTTCTAAACACTGCCACTGACCCAAGATGCCGGACACTCAACGGTCATCAATGGGAACTGCAATGGCTTAACCACCCACACAATTCTAGAGTCTCATTAAGATACGCCAGTTCCGTTAGGAAGGGACGTTCTCAGACCCAAGGAGGTGATCAAACTCCCTCTTCTACTCTCAAGGAGTAGGTCTTACAATTCCCACAATACTTGCCTGCAGGCGTCTTCTTTTCCTTTGCCGGCTTTATTAGTTAGTTTCTCTAGATTTCGTGAGGTTCTTGGACCGGTGGAGGCCAACGGGTGTCCAGAGGGTCGTCTGCTTCCTTCCAGAGAAAAAATTCTCAGTGGCGCCTGAAGGGTGGGCAAGACGGTCCCCCGTCCACCAGGTGCTCCGCTCCGTCCGTAGCGAAAAATCGCTTCCTATCTCCTGGCTGGCTCACCAAATGTCGCAGAAATAAAGGAGATGGACTTCGAAATCAAGAGAAACTTTATTTTTGGCCAAAAATAGGTTCAGACAGATAAAATCATCTGTTTGTTTCTGAACATCGTATTGATCCAGACATGCAACTTTATAGTTAACAAAAACAGGAAGTATCTAAGAACTGCCTCTTTAGCTAGTCCCCCTCCCCTAATGCCTGTGGTTTGACTTATTGAACTTTGCAACGGTAGAATGGTGAGCTAACCTGCGGTTTGGCTTCTTGAACTCTGCAACAGTAGAATAGTGAGCTAACCTGTGGTTTGAGTAACCCTGCGGTTTGACTTTTTGAACCCAGCATTTGTCTCTTATATTTACTAATTAAAGGACCCTTCGAGATCATTTAGACTGACCCCGTATTATTTCACTTTTATATTTAATTTCATTTTACGTTCTGCCTTACCCTGACAAGATTAACCCCCAGGATAGGAAAGACAAAGGATTAACCCATTAAGGCAAGAAGACAGGATCCAGGGCAATCACTTTAACTAGAGGCACACAAATAAACCCATCAAGTTGCAGGAGCTTCAAAGGGGAATTAAGCATAAAAGACAGAGTCACACCCCCAATCTGCTTGCAAGCCAGGAACGCTCAAACTGTGTCACTACTTTTCTTGCCTTCCTACATTAAAAGAATTCCACTTTCTGGCAGCTGCTTCTGCATCCATTTCTTCTCAGCGTCTGTGGTGTGTCCCAGCTGGGAACAAACCAGGGAAATTTCTTCCAACAGGCTCAATTGTGGTTGTAAGTCGAGGACTACCTGTATAAGCTAGTTTATTACAGATATAAGAAAGATCATTTTTAGAGTAAATTATGAGAGTAAGTTCCTGAATCCTTATCAGTTGGGGAACTGAACATTATTACAATAGACTTCAGTTCCCAGAATTATCAACAATGACCATGCAGGATAAGGGATTCTGGGACTCAGTTTCATGCATCTGATCTACTTAAATTGGGAAAGATTGGAGTACAGTAGAATGTTCTTGTATTAATTATCAACTTGTTTTAGATATATTTATCCAAAGCAGATAGGCAGAATTGCCTAAGTTGATCTCCAAAATTACAAGAAATAAGAAAAATAAACTTGATTAGGGAAAGAAGTATTTGAAGGAAAAATATGCTGACCAGAATACATCATGGATCCCTATCTCCCTCCCCACATCCCTTTTTTCTTTTACTTCTCATATTTACGTTTCATGTTAGCTCACCAAATAAGGGTCTAGATTAGAACCATGCATTTGATGATCGTAACATCTAGTCTGGCTGTGAATCAACTCTGAGATTGACTTAGGTCATTGCTTGAAAAAAATTCATACTACAGTAAATATTTCTTATTTTTCATCCTCATACTGCTACATCTCATATATTTTTGTATTAAGAACTTTTCTTACTGGTACTTATATTGGCAGGTACCTGAAAAGGAGGCCCTTTGCTTGGGAGAACCAAATCCCCTATATGGAAGTCTCTGCAAAGATCCCATTCAATGTGGATGAGTCTTTTCATGAGTTGGTCCGAGCCATCAGGTAAGAGGGAGGCAGTTGTGGTTGAAGCAAATGCTCTGAAAGAACTAAAACTCCCCCAAATTGAAGAAAACTCTTTTCTATGACAACATCCCTCAGCATGAAAGTTTTTTTCTGATTAGATATTTGCTGATTACTTTCTTTCTTTAGGAAGTTTATATTCTGTCTTTCTGTTTATTTATTTATTTATTTATTGGTTCACTTTATATGCCGCCCTTCTCCGGAGACTCAGGGCAGCTTACAATGCGTTAAGCAATCGCCTTCATACTTTTGTATATACCTGCTTAGTAGGGCTTTCGGCCCCCCCAAGTGGTGTTCTTTTTTTATACAAAGTCAGCTTATTGCCCCCACAATCCGGGTCCTCATTTTACCTACCTCGAAAGGATGGAAGGCTGAGTCAACCTTGAGCCTGGTGAGATTTGAACTTGCAGTAATTACAGGCAGCATACCTTGCTGTTCTCAAGGTAGTTTACATTAATTAAAATTAAAAACAATAAAACATCAGCATAAAAACAATGCAGTTAAAATCAAGCCAAAATTACAATGATACTGCTAAAACAAAATCAGTTTATTAGCTAAAAGCTAGGTGAAATAAATAGATTTTCAATCTTCTCCTAAATCCCGGAGGAGATGGGCTGAAGCGCACTCTTTGGGAAATGAATTCCATAGCCTGGGGTCTATGGAGAAAAAGGCCTTTCTTTTTCCCTTCATCTAACATTGTCTTCTCTGACTCTTCCCATGTCTCTCACTTTCCATTTAGCAGCCAGAAAGAGATTGATTGGATCAGAAACCTGGTTGGTTTGCTTGCTTGGTTGCTTATAAGAGTTTTTGAAATGTCAGGTTGAAGGCCTCATGAAATTAATCTCAAGGCCATTAAGTGGCCTGATGTATGTAGGTTGTCTGCCCAATATTAGCTATTCCATATATTTTTATAAAATAGGGTGGTGGTGGTGGCGATAATGATCCATAAACTTTCTTGTGTGATGCAACTTCCTCTCTGAAAATGTGTGTTTCAGACTGTGGCAACATTTCAGTTGCAGCTAAGCAGCTGTGTCCAATATCCCACTTTGGGCCTGGGAAGCTGATGTGGCTACTCAGTAAAGATTCCAAAACAAGGGGGAAGGATGGAGCTAGAAGGCCAAAGCACTAAATTGAAGGGTTGCACTGACTTTGGTGGACCGCTCATTTTGCAGGGTTCACCATAGAGATTTCTGGTATGAAAGCATGTTGGGTTCTGCTTTCTACAAGTAGTCCTTAACTTATGATCAGTTGAAGTTACAATGGTCCCAAAAAAGGTACTTATGATGATTCAAAGTTCTGACAGCTAGATGATATATCCATACTGTACCCTCAATCCATAATTATATTGCTTGGAGATTTTAATGCTAAATTAGGTCCATCTTTGCATGATTTTGCTCAAAAGAAAGGATTCCCAAAGGAATTTCTTGATAATCATTCTCAGTGGCTTTCTAGAGACAACAAAAGTAATACTGCTGGTCTCTTTAATTTTTAAAGGTAATCTTCAAATCTTGGGAGGTAAGGATAACAACTATATATACCCTTACAGATACCACTCAGCCCACTCAAGTAGCGTGCTAGATCTCTTCTGTGTATCAAGAGATAAAGTTGACCTCTTTTCAGAGGTTACCGTACATTTAGGTGATGAAAGTGATCATCAGCCTGTGACTGTGACATTACGAGGTCACTCAGATTTAAGATTATATAACATGGCTGACAGATGGCTCACTAAAAACTTAGAGGTGACCCAAAATAAAAGGTTAATTTGAGGTAAAGTTGATACAAAGGCAATATCAGACAGTCTTAAAACAGAGAATACTGCTAACTGGGCCAGAAGAATCCAGTCATCTACTACCGACTGGCTGTCAGCCTCCAAAGCATTCTTTAATCTCTGCAATACGTGGTGTAGGGTTTCCTGCCTGGGCAGGGGGTTGGACTAGAAGACCTCCAAGGTCCCTTCCAACTCTGCTATTCTATTCTATTCTATTCTATTCTATTCTATTCTATTCTATTCTATTCTATTCTATTCTATTCTATTCTATTCTATTCTATTCTATTCTATTCTATTCTATTCTATTCTATTCTCTGAAGAAACATTTAATAACTAACCCCCCTGCCAAAAGTTTTCAAGTGGGTAGATCTCACTGGTTTGATTTTGAATGCCGGTTGTTGAAAAAGAAATTGAAGGCAGCCATGAGATGCGCTCAGAGGAGTCCTACTGCTCATATACAAGCTGAGATGCTGCATATAAGAAGAGAATACAAAAGAATTCGTAAAATTAAAGAAAAAAAGTTTTGCCATTTCAATTGGGTTAGAACTCGAGCTGGCTGCCAGAAGTCATAACTCAGTAATATTCTGGCACTCTGTAGAAGGAGTCCTAAAGCAGGCTGTTCTGGATTGAGAACGGCGGATAAGAGACCAAGATAAGCAACACGGTTTATTCACAGCAACAAGCACAAGGGTTAAAATGTAACCTAACATCGGTCGTGCGCAGCCGCTATTTATATTGCAGCTGGGCTCGCACGGCCAATAAAACACTTTAAAACATTCACACCTCCCGCCGGCTGAGCTATCAGCTCAGCCGATCAGGAAGCCTCCCGTTGCTGGGCGGCCGCTCATCAGATCGTAACACTCCTCCCCCTTTAGATAGTACAATAATCGTCCAGATAACCCGGGCGCCTACATATATGCCCGGACCAGCGCAAATCGCCGTCCAAGCGATCAGGGGGTAACGCCGTCTCTGGTACTTCCTGAGATGTCATAGACGGAGGTAGCTGGTCTGAAGACGGTGGAACATTTGATGATCGTGCAAGAACATCTATGGGTACCTCTGGCAATGAAGGAGCTGTAATTACAACAGGTGAACGTGAAGACCCCAACGACGGAGCCTCTAGAGTACTATCGTCCACCGGATCAGCCGTTGGAAGTGCACCAAACATATCCGGCTCCTCGTTACCCCGGGTCCGAGCCGTAATGCGACTCCTTAGCTGGTTTATATGGCGCCGCCAGGTCCGGCCATCCTCAAGTTCGACCCTGTAAGAACGGGGTCCCGTGACTAAAATAATACGTCCAGGAAGCCACAAAGGATCACCCCCATAATTCCTGGCATAAACGCCATCACCAACCCCGAACACCCGGGGCCGGCTAGAGGAATCCACGGGTGCCTCAGGTGTATAGTCCAGATGTAGCCTATCTAACACAGTCCTTAGTCGCCGGCCCATAAGAAGTTCGGCCGGGCTACGATTGGATACCGGGCACGGGGTCGAGTGCTGCGCCAAAAGGTACCGCTCCACCTTCTCTTGCCAATCACCGGGGCCGAAACGGGCCAAAGCGTCCTTGGCCGAGCGGACGGCCCTCTCCGCCCGGCCGTTACTGGACGGATGATAAGGTGCCACTAAGGCGTGACGAATACCCAACCCCATCAAAAACATCTGAAATGCTGCCGAAACAAATTGGGGTCCATTGTCCGAGACAATTACATCGGGAAGTCCATGTGTGGCAAATATGTTACGGAGAGCCTTGCTCACAGCGTCCGACGTGGTTGATGCCATACGAACAACCTCCACCCATTTAGAATACGCATCAACCACGATTAGAAAAGTCTGGCCCTGAACCGGCCCTGCTAGATCTATATGCAGCCTGGACCACGGATTCCTGGGTATCTCCCATTCCTTAGGTGTGGCAGCCAGGGGCCCTGGCCGGGATGACTGACAAACTTGACACCTTGCTACCCAATCTATGATGGCCTGATCAAGCTTAGGCCACCAAACATAAGTACGGCCTAAGGCCTTCATTATCTCGATACCAGGATGGCTATCGTGCAGCCGTTTCAGAATAGTTGGCCGCAATACAGGGGGAACCACCACTCGGCAGCCCCATAAAAGGCACCCCTGGGAAATAGAAAGCTCGTGTTGGCGGATGGAATATGGCTTAACCTCCGTGGGTAACGGCCCACGCGGCCATCCCCTACGCACCCAATCCATGACCTGTACAAGGGTAGGGTCCTTAGCGGAGTGTTTAGCTACATCCGCAGCCGTCACAAGGGAAGGAACATCATCTATCAAAAGAACCAGCTGGTCCAGAATGGGATCCTCTACGGCCAAAGGAAGGGGGCAGCAGCTAAGGCCGTCCGCATTTCCCAAGGCGCTCCCGGGGCGATAAATTAACTGATAGTTAATTAAGAAAACAGACCACCGCACCAAACGCGGGGAGATAATCTGGGGAGTAGGCTTATCTCCGGCCAGCAAGCCCAAAAGTGGCTTGTGGTCCGTAACTAATTGAAAGGAACGGCCGTAAATATAATCGTGGAACCGCTTTACGGCGGCCACGAGTGCCAACACTTCTTTATTCAGTTGACTATAATTCCTCGCTGTCATCGACAGAGTTCTGGAATAATAGGCAACTGGAGCTTCGGACCCATTGGGTAAAACATGATTCAGCACAGCGCCGATGCCATATGGGGAGGCATCGCAAACCACGGTGAGGGGTATATGGTCACTATACTGGACCAACACGGCATCAGAAGTAAGTAAATCTTTAACAGCCCTGAAAGCAGTAGCTTGGGCTTGCCCCCACTTCCAGGGGGCCGTTCTGTCCAATAGCCGATGGAGTGGTTCCGCCACAGACGCCTTATGCGGCAAAAATATGCTATAGAAATTAAGCAGGCCCAGAAAAGCCTGAAGCTCAGCCCTACATGATGGCGTTGGAGCATTCTTTATGGCATCGACCTTAGAAGGTGTAGGATGAATGCCAAACTTATCAACAAGGAACCCTAAAAATTCGACCTGGGGAACGCCAAACTTACACTTAGAGTTTTTAAGTTTCAGGCCCTTTTGTTGAAATCTGCGTAGCACCTGGCGAACACGTTCGATGAGGTCGTGTTTGGTGGTAGCCGAGATCAAAACATCATCGAAATAAGGAACGACACCAGGGATTCCCTGGAGCAACCGCTCCATAAGGCTCTGAAAAATGCCGGGAGCTACGCAGACCCCAAATTGTAATTGGCGGCACTTAAAAGCGCCCCGATGCATGACAATTGTTTGGGCAGCGGCCGTGGCGTCATCAACAGGAAGCTGTTGATATGCCTGGGACATATCCAATTTAGCAAAAATAGACCCTTGACCCAAAGAATGTAAGAGGTGTTGAACTACCGGGACCAGATACGGGTGGGCCTGCAAGGCCCGATTAAGGGTACACTTAAAGTCACCACAAATACGGATGAAACCATCCGCCTTAGTGGGGATAACAATAGGGGTCTCCCATCGAGAATGATCCGTAGGCTCAAGTACACCCTGAGCCAGCAACTTATCTATCTCCACATCCACCTTAGGGCGAAGGGCAAAAGGGACCCGTCGGGGCTTAAGGCGTATAGGTGGCACCTGGGGGTCTAAATTAAGAGATATGGGGGGTACCCTTATATTTACCCAAGGTGCCATCGAAAACCTCAGCGAATTCTGTCGTCAAAGTTTCGAAATCATCACTAGACGTGGTATGGATGCCGTCAATGGAAAGCCCCAACGCCCCGAACCAGTCTAAACCCAAAAGGCTAGGGAGCCTGCCCTTGACTACCAAAAGTGGGAGGGGACCTGCAAACTCCCCCCACTCCACCATAAACTGGCTGCAACCCAAAATGGGAATGCCATTTCCTTGGTAGTCGTGGAGACGAGTAGAACAGGGTTGCAAACGGTCACAAGCGAAGGACGGCACCAGCTCTTTAAGGGTCTGCCAGGCGATGATGGACTTAGATGAACCAGTATCCACTTCCATCCTGCACGGTTTTCCTTCGATACGAACAGTCAGAAAGATCTTCTTGTGACCCGAGACAGCATGGCTGCCAGACGAGAGAAGATCACAGCGGGAAATAGCGAAACAAGAGTCCTGAGGACCGTTGAACCCTTCCCGGCCTAATTTAATGGAAGATGGTACGCCCGTGACGTCCGCGGAGGATCTCGAACGGCAAACCTTTGCCAGGTGACCTTTCTTTCCACAGTGGCGGCAAACGGCATTTCGAAAACGGCAAAAAGTACGAGGATGTGAATCCCCACAACCCAAACAAAACGCTGGAGCCCGTCCTTTGGAAGGTGGGCGTCGATTGAAGACCGACGCCTTGAGGTGGTCCACCTCCTCTTCGCTATCAGCAACGGTATCAGAGCGTTCGTAAGACTCCCCTAGCTGTATGGCTGCACAATGAGAGGCCGGTGGAACATGCGGGAAGTTTCGAATTTCCGCCGCAGACCGGTCAGACATCTCAAACGCAGCCGCTTCCTCAACAGCAGTCTCCAAATTGATGACAGATTTGGCCAAAAGGCGGCGCTGCAACCGCAAATCGCGCACGCCGCAAACTAGTTGCTCGAGGAGGGAGTCATCAAGGTTTTCAAACTCACAATTTATCGCCTCAGTCCGAAGGGCGGCGAGATAGTCATTGATGGACTCCCCTTCCTTTTGCACCCGTTGTCGAAACATGAAACGGCGAAAAATGCGGGAAGGTGCGGGTGCATAATGGCCCTTCAATTTAGCCAGCAAAGTAGGCCAAGAAACGGTGGACAGCTGTTGGGGCGCTACAAGCGCCCGCGCCGTTGCAAAAATCTGCGGCCCACACGCGTTGAGAAAATGGGCTCGCTTCCGGTCATTGGAAAAGTCAGTATAGTCATTTGCCTGCAAAAAACACTCGAAATGCTCAATATAAGCGTCCCAAGTTTCTGCGCTGGGCACAAAAGGCGTAAAGATAGCCAAATTACTCATTAGAAAGAGTTGCAGGCCCACAAGGAACGAGAGAGAAGAGAAAAAAAATGTTTGCCTCACGTAGTTACCTTCCGAAATGCCAACAACAAAACAATTCTTCTCTCATGGCCGTACTCAGTGGGAGTCATCCATCCTCGTCGCCAGTGTTCTGGATTGAGAACGGCGGATAAGAGACCAAGATAAGCAACACGGTTTATTCACAGCAACAAGCACAAGGGTTAAAATGTAACCTAACATCGGTCGTGCGCAGCCGCTATTTATATTGCAGCTGGGCTCGCACGGCCAATAAAACACTTTAAAACATTCACACCTCCCGCCGGCCGAGCTATCAGCTCAGCCGATCAGGAAGCCTCCCGTTGCTGGGCGGCCGCTCATCAGATCGTAACACAGGCGTCCTCAAATTTTTTAAACAGGGGGACAATTCATGGTCCCTCAGACTGTTGGGGGGCCGGACCGGCTGGGTGGGCATGGCTAGGTGGTCATGTGACTGGGTGGGCGTGGCCAATTTATTGATATGGCTTTTTATGTTTTACATCTATAGTTTTTATATAGTTTTATCTCACTGTTGTGTGCCACCCAGAGTCACCTTTGGTGAACTGCTCTCATCAGGAACTAAGGCAAAAATATTCAGAAGGACCCAAAAGCTAATGCAGCTTCTATAAAAGCATTTGCAGGACTGAACTATTCATATAAAAACCTGGGCGAGATTGCATCATTGCAGATATTCAAATACCTGGGAAGGGAGTGGAGATAAAACCTCCCACAGCAAAGCCCATAAAAATCCTGATCTTGAGTGAGACATAGACTGGATCACCTTATTTCAGGAGTTTAGTGGCATCTTTTATTTTATTGAAAGCCGAAAGGCTTTGTGATTAGCACAGTCCTCAATAAACCCCTTCCTCGTAATATGAACTCACTGGTTCTGAAACATGAAGCAAATCTGTTTGTTCTTTAAAGACTTGAAGAGAAAGATTCCATTGCTTCTTATTGTCCCTTCTCCTGGCTCAGGGGTCTGCAACCTTAAACACTCCCTCTCATCTCTCTTTCTCTCATCTTTTTCTCTGTCTCCCTCTCCCTCCCTCCCTCCCTCCCTCCCTCCTCTTTCTCTTTTTCTCTCTCCCTCTCCCCCCTTTCTTTCTCCCCTCCCCCCGTCTGTGTGTGTGTGTGTGTGTGTCTCACTCTCTCTCTCGCTCCCTGTCTCTGTGTCTCTTCCCACTTTCTAGGAATGCCCTGCCTGCTTTCCTTGGGGCTTTTCGCTACCCGTTTTTCTTCCTTTTGGAAATCTGGGCTTGCTGAGGAATGAGCGGCGGAAGCTTCCCTCCTCCTCTTGTGACCCCCCTGGCTGGCTGTGGCAGAGGGAGACTGGATGATGGGTGAGTGTCTTTAGCGAGGGCCAAATCAAGCTGAGTCTGTCTCTCCCCTCCCCCCCTCTCTCTCTCTGCCTGACTGGCGGGAAACGGCGGGCGGCTACTTCCGGGTTTGCTCTCCGCCCAGAGAGAGAGAGAGCACTGCCAGGGGCAAGTGGGGCAGGGAATGGGCTCCTAGAGGAGGAGGGGATCCAGTCTCGCCCATTGTGAAGTGTGCTAGCTTTCGCTGTGCTGTGCAAAGCACTGCGAGAGCAGCAGGCAGGCATGGAGGGGGTATTGGGTCATCCCCCTGCCCCACGCCAAAGGAAAGACAGCCGGGCTTCTCCTTCCCTCCTTCCCTTCCCCCTGCTCCCTTCCACTCAATCCTACTTTGGGACAGAGGAGCGTGTTGGGGCGACTGAAGATAAGGGCGACGGCTGGGAAGGGCGGGGCTTAATCACCACTGCTCACGGGCTGGATAGATTGTGTCGACAAGCCGTTTCTGTCCCGCGGGCCGTAGTTTGAGGATGCCTGTCCTAAAGGAACAGAGATTTGCATTTTTTTAAAATAATTTTTTTTTTATTTTTAAAACAAAAACATAAAACACATCTTTTCAAAACGAAGCTTTTGCTCCGGACACATATTAAAGCAAATCATTAACAAATCTTATTTTTCAATTAACACAACTAAATATTTTAAAACAAGTATTTCCTTCAAATCTATATAACTATGCCATTATCCCCAAAAACCCGTTACTTAAATCTTAAATCCTAACCAATTATTGATCCATTTTCTCTTTCATTTGCTTAGATGGATATATTTTAACAATGTAAATCATACAATTATATTAAACATTCCAAAAATTTTAAATTTCAACATACCCATTTTTTTTCTAACTATTAAATTCAAAATTTATACTTTTTATTTCTATTATTAAACCTATCTTATTCATTTTATCTAAACTATCACTCTCAACATACATCCCCTCACTTTAATTATCCCACCTCATTTTATATTTTCCTAAAATAAACACCCAACATTATTATCTTTGTTGTTAAACCAATCATTTTTATTTCTTGGTTATTAAACACAGCATAACCATTTATTTTGGCTGTTGAACACAGCATATCCTTTTTTATTTTTTGGCTGTTACACAGCATGCCCTTTGTTTGGCTGTTAAACACAGCATATTAATTTTTGTTTTTCGGCTGTTATTCAGTTTGGTTTGGCTGTTACACAGCATAATCATTTTGTTTGGCTGTTCAACACAGCATATTATGACTTTTTGGCTGTTAAACACAGCATATTCATAGTTGGTTTAACTATCAATCTCTACTTAAACCTTTCTTTGTTGTTTCCATCCATCTATGCATTGCTTTTTCACAGAATCTTATTTTTCTGTATCCTTTTTCATGACATTCATGACATTTTAACATTGAGACATGGTTCTTGCTTAATACATATCTTTAACTGTATTTATAAATTCCTTTTAACATTTTCAATTAATCATATTTATCCTTGTTCTTTTCCTTAGCATTTTGACATTAAAACATAGTTCTTGCATCAAGCATATCTTTACATGTATTAATTAATTTCTTTTAACATTCTTAATTTCTATAAAAACCTCCATTTTATTATTACAATCCATCTTTACTTTATTTTATTTTTAATCACATTATCTTCATTTCCTCGCATGCAAATGTATATTTCCTTCCATTTTCCAAATTTTTAATTTTTTTCTCCATAAATCACATTAAATCTCTTTTCTTATTTTTATTCCAGATATGATGTATCAAGTCTTTTTCTTTTGAGGCTGCGCTTAATCCTTCTTCTATTCCTGCGCCAACATTTAAATTGTTATTATTTCAACTGTAGGAGTTCCATTGTAAATTTCTTTTCTTTTCACCATAATCAACTGCCTGCATACAGGAAAGAAAAATCCTCCTCCACAGAATTCGGTAATTTTTATCTATAAAACTCAGAGTTTCCCATAACAAAGGAAAGTTACAAAATTCCTCTTTACGCCAGATGGTGTCTCTCTATAATCCACATTTTCCATTAGTCATGCAAGACTCCATTTTATTTATTATTATATAACCATCCAATTTATTTCTTCTTATTTCTTCTTTTAATTAAAAAAAATATCAAATCTTCTTTTTTAAAATCCAGTTCAAATTTTAAAGTGTTTAGTCTTTTAACCATATCTCCAGATTAATTCTCTTAGTTCTGTTCCAAAATTAGTTGTTTCTCGGGTCTTTGTCTCTTTAAAGTTGTAGTTTTAAAATGTTTTTCCAAAGCCCCTTTGTTGCATAGCCGCTGTTTTAGGCTAGGGGTCTTCTAATTATTAGTGATGTTCCAAACGTTGTTACAAGCCTGGGCTGTTGTCACTCACCTGGCTTCAAAGAGCTCCGTTTTTCTCTGCTTTCCTCCAGCACTTTTCTTGCCCGGTTGTCACAGCTTCATGGCAGCCGCCATGGCTGCCGCCCCCTGCTGCTGACTCACAGAGGGTTCCCTCCGACCTCCAAGGAACTTGCCTGTTCCTCTCGGTCGTCCGAGGCACCCCTCTTCTTCCCCCGTCCCTGCAGGACGGGTTCGGTACGAAGATCCATTGGCGGCGGTTCGGCAGCCGGGGTTTTCGTGGGGCTCATCAGAGCCGCTATTTCCCTGACTGTCTCGCTGCGACGCCAAACCGGAAGTCTGGAGATTTGCATTTGATATACCAATCTCTGCTGAGGACTGGGAGAACTACTATCAATGTTTCTTTGCTTCCACGGAACCTGTAGAGAAACCGTCTTTAAGCAGTGGTTTAGCAATCCCTGGAACTCCTCCCCCTTGGCCACCAGTCTCGGTAAGAGATAAAATCCATCATTAAAAGTCTAAAGAGTAATAAAGCCCCAGGTGAGATGGCAATAGTTGTCCCCTGTTATGAAATGGGGTTGAGGGGTACCCCGGACTGTGAACCAGCTCATGAGCAAACACACTGAGACTGAAATAATTCTGACACAGGCGTCTTGTGTAAAAATATAATTTACTTTAAAACATTTAAAAAGCACTATGTCTTTAAGAAAGCACATTAAAAACAAAGTCTTATCTGGGTATGTGAAGCAAGGCTATCTCCCTAGATCCCTCTCCACAATACCGAAACAGTTCACAAGAGAATAAAGCTAGCATGAAGGTAAGCAGCTTCGGCGTCGATACATCATCAAGGCAATCAAAATGGGGGCAGCACAAACTTCACAGCTGAAAGTCGCCTGAAGTAAAAACAGTTCAAACAGCAAACATTGCTTGAAGCTTGTGGGAGGAAAAAGGTCCAGCAGCAGTCCCGATGATAGCTTGCGTGCTTCAAAACAGCAAAAGGCAAGCATCCGTGGGAGTTTCTCTGCAACGGCGTCTGGAGTCCTTATCTGCATTCTTCTCCCATCTGCGGCATTGCACTGAGCTTCCTGCAGGAGCTGTGCATTTAGGCCTAAACCAGAAGTCTAGGCCCGAGTAGCAAGCAAAAGGTCCTTGCTTATATGGGGAGTTAACCTGCAATTAACTAGGGCAGGGAAGGCTTGCAGGTAATTGCCAACAGGAGATGGCTTGATTGAAACCATACTGTTTGTGAGTAGGCAGGTAGCCACAGCAATCCTGGAAACACTCGTGACAATCCCCTTCTCTGCGGCTATTTGACTGGTTAACAAACATACATTCTACATTGGGTACATGTACACATCAATGGTAAGTACATTCACATAGTCATCGACATTTTACCCAGAAGATAGAGGTGTTGGTCACGGGGCAGCGGTTTGGTAAACACGTCCGCTACCTGTTCCTTGGTTTCACAATACACAGTCTTAATGAAACCTGTTTTCACCAATTGCCTCACATGTTTGTTTTGTATATCAATATGGCGCAATCTCTGGCCTACAGCATCGGCTTCCAATATGTTAATGGCAGCCATGTTGTCCTCATAGACTTTTATAGGTTGCATGGGCTGCCTCCATAAGCTTACCAGAAGATCATCAAACCAAACTAGGTTATTGGAAGCTTTGGACAAACTCACATACTCAGCTTCTGCTGTGGAGGTTGCAATTAGCTCCTGCTTCCCAGAGTACCAATACACGGGGCTACTATTTAGGTATACAATGTACCCCGAGGTACTTTTTCTAGATCTAACATCCCCTGCCCAATCGGCATCTGAAAAACAACTCAATCTTAATTCTCTAGTTGCTTCTGGTTCCAATAACAATGAATAGTTCACAGTACCCTTTAAGTATCTCAGGAGTCGTTTAATTCCGCTCCAATGGTACTGTGTGGGATGTTCAGAATGTCTAGATAACACATTTACACTTAGACTGATGTCCGGTCTAGTCCAATTTGCAATGTACAACAACGACCCAATCACGGACTTGTAAAGGGTCTTATCTTCAAACTCCGTGCTCTCAGTGTACATATTCTTAAGGAAGTCTGTTGCCATAGGGGTATCGCATGGCTTCGCCTCTACCATGCTACACTTTTTAAGCAATTCCTGAATTTTATCTTCCTGAGAGAGCCGAAACCCCTTCTCGGTTTTTACGAATTGCACCCCTAAAAACCTTCTTAAAGGTTTTTCCTTTTTGTGAAAAGTCGCCCTGCATTTTCGCAAGTTATCTTCAGCAATCAGTCTGCCAGATAACACTTCTAAAGATAAGTTATTACAATCAACATTATCCAGTTGCGATATAAAATTATCCCAGCTAGGATCAAGGGAATTGAGTATAACAGTAATGAGGGTTTGTTCAGACACTGTTTCCCCCCTCAACATCAATTCCTGCCTTAACCTGTTTAACTCACATAAGTGTTCATTAATATCTACTCCTGCCTTCAACATTGCGGAATAGAACTCCCTATAAACTCTGTTTGTAACATGGGAGCTTTTTGAACAAAATAGCTTATGCAGTTTCACCCAAACTTCTGTTACGGTCAGGTTACAAGGTATACTGGGATATAGTGCAGGGTTAATAGACATCAATAAAATACAAAAGGCCTTATGATGTAAAAGATCAACTGCTAAGGACCATGGTCTAGGTGGGGGTTTTAACAACAACGATAAAACATTCTCTTTCATTAAAATTACTTGAATACTCTTAACCCATTCCTTAAAATTTCCTCCACCCACACTTAAACTTTTAAAATTAGGAGGAAGGACCTGTACATTATTAAACATGGAAACAGACATTAATTGATGTTCAAAATGTGGTCCATCCTGGAACGGGCAATAAGGCATTGGAATGGAAGCACACAGCACAGTGTCTTCCATCTGGCATTCTGACAATCGTTCCTCCCCAATGGGAGGGATTAAAACTTCAGGTTGTGCGGATGCAAAGCTCATCCTGGTTTGATCACAAAAGCTCGAGGGTCCTCTCTGGTGCACATCTCTAGGAATTTTTGGACGCGCTCCCAAATTCCTATCTTCTGTTGAGGCAGCCTCCGGAACCGTCCTGGATGTCGATGTCATCACGGATGGATATATCCCACTCGTGGCGTGCGCTGAATTAGTCGCAGACATCAGGGGTACTTTGGTATGTGCAGATACTATTTGTTGAGCCGATGGCACCTGCAAACCATCGCCTAAAATGGTTGCCAAAGTTTCTATCACACTTGCAACCTTGCGCTCAACATGAGAGTCTCTTAAATTTTTAGCAGAAGTCACTGACGTCATCAAGGGAGCTAAAGTCTTTATGGCCTGATCTATGATGGCTTCAACAGCAGGTGGCGCAATATCAACTTGGCCATGCTGGTTTAACAAAGAAGCAGGAACATTCAAATCAGGCAGTCTGTTATCCCCCATTCTCCACTTATGGTCTGAGGTAGGGGTTTTAGGAAAAGATTGAAAGTCTCTTACCAATCCGGTGTTTTCTAGGACTTCGATCTTCTTTCCTTTCATGGCTGGATTCTTTAATAATCTGCTAGAATCAGCAGTCGGGTTCTGACTTACTGTGGGCAAACCTAAAAACTGAAGGATTGCCTTCCTAAATTCATCATCTACCTCTGTATTTGTTTTCAAGACCTGAAGTGGCGTTCTTCCAGTCTCTACTTCTTTAGGTGATGATGGTTTACTCACTATTTTAGGCCCTTCAGAAGTTAAGGCCTCTGCTCCAAAACTTACAGCTCCACTATTCTCTAAATCAATTAGAGTTTGGGGTTTTTCAGCCAAAACATTTTTGGCCTGAGCCCCAGACAGTCCAGTTTGTGACTTCATACTTTTTGCTGCTGCTGCTGCTGCCCTAGTCAACATCTATTCAACTGCAGACATTCCAGTCTAGCGCGTTACCACTTGAGCGTAAGTTCGTTAAACCATCCTCTGCTACCAACTGTTATGAAATGGGGTTGAGGGGTACCCCGGACCGTGAACCAGCTCATGTTCAGACAAATGTTCTTCCGGCTTGTCCCAAGATGGCGGCGGTCGGCTGAGCTCCGCGAGGAGATGGAGAGGTCGCTGGTGTCAGGGGGTCTTCGGGAGCCGCTTTAACAATCTCCGGCTCCAGTCCCAATGAGGGGAATGCCCACCCTGCCTGCTGAGGGCTTTTTCGCCCTCCGGAATATCAGGGCAGGGCGGGACGCGCTGTTTGAAGCCGCCGCGGGAGATGGGGCGGCGGCCTGCTAAAAACAGCTGTTTCCGGCTTGTCAGTGCCGGGAGGAGTGGAAGCCGGAGCGTTTCGGCGGCGGGCGGCGTTACTATGCGGCGGCGGCAGCTTGGAGGTGCCCTTCATCCCCTCGCCCCTCACGGATCTCTGGGACGCTCTCCAGACGTTTTTCAGGGGTCCTGGAGGTGCCATGGGGAGCCCAGGGTGCCGGTTACGAGCCGGCCGTGGCGGTGGTGGCGGCGGCGCCGGCGGAAGGCAATGGCAGCCACGGATCATCCAGCTGTGGAAAGAACTTGTAGCAGGTGGATGGGGGAATACGGACAGCCTTGCCTTGCCCTCAGGATTACCATCTGCTCTTTTTCGAGCCTTGACCCCTGTTATCCGGGGTTTGTTTGTCATCAGAGCTGAGACTGGGGATTTGGGGAGTTTTGGGACAGGAGAGGCGGGAGGCTGACCAGGGCTCTATTGGTCGCCTCGGGTGGCTTCTCTCCCCCCCCCTTCTTCCCTCAGGTATGTGTGGGTGTTGGCCTTTGATGGCCACCCACCCTGGACTTGGACTGGGTTTTTTTGTCTGCTATCCCTACTTTCGCCCCAGAGAAGAACTTGTGCCTGTGGGATTATCAACATTGTTTCTAATAACTTTACAAATTGCTGGCTTCTTGTGCGACCCCAAACTGGAGGAGAACTGGGCAAAATGGTGTGCAGGTGCTGAGGGGGCTGTTTGTCATCCGCCAGATGAAAGGATGGACTATTGTGACTTTATTGTCGGTGTCATCTGCCCCAGTCACTGTGAGAGGGTGACTGGGATAATTATCCTCCAGACGTGGGGGGATGTCACTGGCCCCTTTCACTGTCGTGAGAGGGCAGTGAACCAGCTCCTGATATGAAGATCTACTTTGACCCAGTATTATTGGACGATCTGGTGAAGCCCTGACCAGTTGACTCTCCATCTCTGTTTTTGTGCGATGTTTACGGCTGCTGACCTGCTTGCGCTGCGAGACTCCCCCCTCTCGCAGGTTTGGCCCTCCTCACTATCGAGGGCCTACCTTGATGACGGATTTTGGAATCCCGAGAGGTGGCATGCGGCGAGGAGGGGGTTGTGGGGTTTTTTAGGGAAATTTTTAGATAAGGTTTTAAAGGTTTCTGGGAGGGGGGTGGGTTCGGTGGGTTTGGGGGAGAACCTGTCGGGGAGGAGGCCAGAGCCGGCTGAAGAGCATGGCACTAGAGATGCGGGAACCGGGGTCAAGGTGGGGGTTAGAGCTTGTGTTATGGATGGTCATTACATCAGTACGGTGGGTGGGAGGGGCAGATATGGCGGGAGCAGGGGGCCACATCAGGTTGTGGGAGCACGCGCCCGCTGGCTCCAAGCGGTGGCGCGCTCCGGCCTCCAATGCTCCTCTCGTTCCCCAGGTTGCACAGACCCTCAGGCCCTGGGCCTTCGGCTGATGCTGTGCAACGCCCGGTCCGTGGTAAATAAAGCCCCCCTCATTTGTGATCTTGTTCAGGAGGGGGGAGCGGACCTGGCGGGTATTACGGAGACCTGGTTGGGCCAGGAGGGGGGGGGTTCCCCTCGTTGAGATGTGCCCACCCGGTTTCCGCGCATTCCATCAGCCGAGGACACAGGGGAGGGGCGGGGGGGGTGGCGGTTGTCATAAGAGAAGGTCTTGGTTCGAGGGAGGTCACTGTTCCTCAGACGGCTGGTTGTGAGTCCCTCCTTGTGAAGTGGGGTCATGGGGTGCAGATGGGTGTGCTGGTTACGTACCTGGCTCCCTGCCACGTGACGGCAGCCCTGCCCGAGCTGCTCAACGTTATAGCCGCGGTGGCGGTTGACACCCCCAGGCTTATGGTCATGGGGGATTTTAACCTGCCATCCGTCGGTGAGGCGTCTGAGGTGGCTCGGGAGTTCATGGCTTCCATGACGGCCATGGACCTGACCCAGTTAGTTCATGGCCCTACTCACACGGGGGGAAACACGCTAGACCTGGTTTTTGTCTCTGGTCAGTGGTTGAGTGATCTTGAGATAGGGGATATAGTGATCGAGCCCTTGTCATGGTCAGATCACTCCCTCCTTCGCTTTGACCTTCGAACCGCCGCACCCCGCCGCAGGGAGGCGGAACCACTGAGGTGGTACCGCCCCAGGCGCCTGATGGATCCTGATAGGTTCCAGACGGAGCTTGGGCCATTTCCTGAGGCTCTGGCACACGGCTCGACTGAGGAGCTGGTGGCCGCCTGGGATAGGGCGGCCACTGGAGCTTTGGATCGGGTCGTGCCGTTGCGGCCTCTGACCCGGCGTCGATCTCGCCTGGCTCCTTGGTTCACCGAGGAGCTGAGGGAGATGAAGCGCCGGAAAAGACGCCTGGAGAGTGGTTGGAGGGCCAGCCATTCTGAATCTGACCGAACACTGGTAAGGTCTCATATTAGGACCTACCTGGTGGCGATAAAAGTGGCGAAATATAACTATTTTGCCACTCTTATTGCGTCATCAGATAATTGCCCGGCTGCCCTGTTTAGGGTGACCCGCTCCCTGCTCCACCAGGAAGCGCGGGAGGACCCCTTGGAGGGTAGAGCCGAGGATTTTGTACAGTATCTGTATGACAAAATCGCTCAGATTCGGGAACATCTGGACTCTGACTGGGTAGATTCAGCGGGGAGGACAGAGGCAGGTCTTGTGAGTATTATCTGGGAAGAGTTTGATTCTGTGACGCCCGAAGACGTGGACAGGATACTGGGCAGACTGAGCGCAGCCACATGTTTACTGGACCCGTGTCCCTCCTGGTTGGTGCTGGCCTCTCGGGAGGTTACACGAGGCTGGCTCCAGGGGATTATAAATGCTTCCTTGAGTGAGGGTGTCTTCCCTGCTGCCTTGAAAGAGGCGGTGGTGAGGCCTCTCCTCAAGAAACCTTCCCTGGACCCGGCAGTGTTGGCAAATTACCGTCCGGTCTCCAACCTTCGCTTCATTGCGAAGGTTGTTGAGAGTGTGGTAGCGCGACAGCTCCCCCAGTACCTGGATGAATCGTCGTATCTGGATCCGTTCCAGTCGGGCTTCAGGCCTGGGTACAGCACGGAAACGGCATTGGTCGCGTTGGTTGATGATCTCTGGAGGGCTCGGGACAGGGGTTGTTCCTCTGTCCTGGTCCTATTAGACCTCTCAGCGGCTTTTGATACCATCGACCATGGTATCATGCTGCACCGGCTAGAGGAGTTAGGGGTGGGGGGCACCGTCCTACGGTGGTTCTCCTCCTTTCTCTCTGACCGGTCGCAGTCTGTGTTGACAGGGGGGCAGAGGTCGACCCCGAGGCCCCTTGTATGTGGGGTGCCACAAGGGTCGGTCCTCTCGCCCCTTCTGTTCAACATTTATGTGAAGCCGCTGGGTGAGATCATCCGTGGTTTCGGGGTGAAGTACCACCAGTACGCTGACGATACTCAGCTGTACATCTCCACCCCGGACCACCCCAATGATGCCCTTGAAGTGATGTCCCGGTGCCTGGAGGCCGTGCGGATCTGGATGGGGAGAAACAGACTCAGGCTCAACCCATCCAAGACCGAGTGGCTGTGGTTTCCGACATCCCGATATAGTCAGTTGGTGCCATCACTGACTATTGGGGGCGAGTCACTGGCCCCCACGGAGAGGGCTCGCAACTTGGGTGTCCTCCTGGACTCACGGCTGTCTTTAGAAGAGCATATGACGGCCGTGGCCAGGGGGACTTTTTATCAGGTCCGCCTGATTCGCCAGTTGCGTCCCTTTCTGGATCGGGACTCGTTAAATACGGTCACTCATGCTCTTGTCACTTCCCGCTTGGACTACTGCAATGCTCTCTACATGGGGCTCCCCTTGAGGAGCACCCGGAGGCTCCAGCTGGTCCAGAATGCAGCCGCGCGGGTGGTTATGGGAGCGACGTGGCGCTCCCATGTGACCCCCCTCCTGCGCGAGCTGCACTGGCTCCCGGTGGTCTTCCGAGTGCGCTTCAAGGTTCTGGTTACCACCTTTAGAGCGCTCCATGGCATCGGACCGGGGTATCTACGAGACCGCCTTCTGCTACCAATAGCCTCTCACCGACCAGTACGCTCCCATAGAGAGGGGCTCCTCAGGGTGCCGTCGGCCAAACAGTGTCGACTGGCGGCCCCCAGGGGGAGAGCCTTCTCTGTGGGGGCACCTACCATCTGGAACGAGCTCCCCCCAGAGATACGGAAGATCCCGGACCTGCGCACGTTTCGCCATGCTCTCAAAACTTTTCTATTTCAGCAAGCTGGCCTGGCCTAACTCCCCTCTTTTAAATTCTTAAATTTTAAATTTTTTAATTCGTGATTTTATAAATTGGGTGTTTTAATCTGTGTTTCGGCCGAAATATTTAATAATTTTAAGGGATTTTTAATATTTGTATTGTCTGTATTTTATCTTGGCTGTTCACCGCCCTGAGTCCTTCGGGAGTAGGGCGGTATAGAAATTTGATTAATAAATAAATAATAAATAAATAATCATGAGCAAACACACTGAGACTGAAATAATTCTGACAGAGGCGTCTTGTGTAAAAATATAATTTACTTTAAAACATTTAAAAAGCACTATGTCTTTAAGAAAGCACATTAAAAACAAAGTCTTATCTGGGTATGTGAAGCAAGGCTATCTCCCTAGATCCCTCTCCACAATACCGAAACAGTTCACAAGAGAATAAAGCTAGCATGAAGGTAAGCAGCTTCGGCGTCGATACATCATCAAGGCAATCAAAATGGGGGCAGCACAAACTTCACAGCTGAAAGTCACCTGAAGTAAAAACAGTTCAAACAGCAAACATTGCTTGAAGCTTGTGGGAGGAAAAAGGTCCAGCAGCAGTCCCGATGATAGCTTGCGTGCTTCAAAACAGCAAAAGGCAAGCATCCGTGGGAGTTTCTCTGCAACGGCGTCTGGAGTCCTTATCTGCATTCTTCTCCCATCTGCGGCGTTGCACTGAGCTTCCTGCAGGAGCTGTGCATTTAGGCCTAAACCAGAAGTCTAGGCCCGAGTAGCAAGCAAAAGGTCCTTGCTTATATGGGGAGTTAACCTGCAATTAACTAGGGCGGGGAAGGCTTGCAGGTAATTGCCAACAGGAGATGGCTTGATTGAAACCATACTGTTTGTGAGTAGGCAGGTAGCCACAGCAATCCTGGAAACACTCGTGACATCCCCATATACAAAAAAGGGAATAAAAAGAATCCTGGTAATTATAGGCCCATCAGTCTGATTGACATTGTAGCCAAAATATATGCTAAATTCCTTTTGAATAGAATTGAAACCTGGGTAGAGGAAAATCATATCCTCGCAGAAAAACAAGCAGGTTTTAGACAAAGCTGATCTACCATCGATAACTGCTTTGTCTTGAACCATCTAATTGCCAAATTTGCCTATAAGAGGAGACCCGTCTGCTGCTTTTATAGACCTCATAGCTGCATTTGATATGATAAACAGAGAAGTACTATGGAATAAATTAACAGCTCTTAAAATAGAACCTAGACTTTGATTAAAGCCCTGTAGAAAGTTAGCACCCACCCCTCTCCTAGAAGAATTAAATATTTTAGGAAATATTAAAAAGGCAGAATATATTTCCCTGGAGGAGAACTGGAGAAACATGTTTTTTTAGAGGCAGGAAGCAGACTCACTCTTAATAGCCCACACCTTTCTTAATAGTCCACAGCAGATGTCAGCACTTAAGAGATAAAGAGATAGATAGCTCTATTCATAAGCAAATTCCCTGCAGCAAGGTCTGAACAAAGGTAGGGTTAGCCCTCAGCTACAATAGGAATTGCCCAACAAGCCCCTTCATTGCATCAGCCCAAACATCAACCAAATTTAGCTCAGACAAACTCCTAGGATTTGTACATGGCACCATGGGAGTCTGACAACAGCCAATAGAATACATGTTCTTGCACAGGAACAGGAAGCTCAAGTGCAAAGCCCAAGAGAAGGTATAAATACCCCCCACTCTCAACTCCAGGTGGTCAGCTGCACCAGAACCATGTGCTTGGTGGTTCTGCTTTATCATTCAACCATCTTTCCAATCAGCCTCCATGTTTCCAGTGTCTTTCTCCTGGCTTGGAATTGAACCAGATGGATATTTCTTCCCACAGCCGTTTACACTGTAGGAAGTTAGCACCCACCCACTCCTAGAAAAATGAAATATTCTAGAAAACTTTAAAAAGGCAGAATATTATATTTCCCTGGATGAGAAATGGAGAAACATGTTTTTAGGCAGGAAACAGACTCACTCTTAATAGGACATTTCTTCCAACAACACAAGTACCTGTTTGAAAGTGCAGTATGGGGATTAATGGGGCTCTGAGTAACAGGATTCACACAAATCCTGAGTGATTCACAAAGCAGAGTGAAACTTGTCTTCATTACATTTTCACTTCACAGGAGATAGGGGGAGGAGCAACTGCCTGTGAGGGGGGATCTGAGAGTGAGTACAGAGGAGAAAGGTAGCGGCCCGTGCGCCTAACGTCGTGCGAATCATATAACTATAAACCAAAAATAGCAATAATATATTCAGGGTTAGTGCACTTGAGACTGTGATTTTATTCTATTTCAAAATGGCCGGCTTAGTTCAGTGTAATACTTGTTTTGCAGCCGTCTTTCACAGTACTCTTTTCAAATTTGGGTACTGTCCTCTTTGTAAACAAATTAGTAGTCTACGTGGACAGATTACCTATCTAGAATCACTAATCTGTGCTCTCCAAGCAGAAATTAGGTGCCCAATTCAGCCATTCCACTCTATTGAGCTGCCGCGCCATTAGTCCCCTCTACCACAAAGATTCTGCAGGAGAAGGGCAGTATGGACAACCGTGGGATCTGGCAGGGTGAGAGCTGTGAACCATAAACACAAAGCTTTTGCTGTGTCCCAGCATAACAGATACAGTGCCCTTGCTGACCTTAATAGGGACACTAACGTGACAAGTCTAGGTAGTTGTGATACTGATAACTCAAATAAGCAGGGGATCATGGTCCGAGATGAACTTACTTTGGAAAGGGGAAAGTGTGAACCAGGTATTACATATCGGTCACACAAGAAGAGCACGGTATCCAAAAAGAGAAGCCACCTTCTGGTTGGTGATTCAATTGTAAGGGATGTAAATTTAGGAAAAGATATGGAGGTTTTGAAAGAGCTCAGGTGTCTGCCAGGTGCTACTGCCAGCAGAGACAAGAGGCATATTCTTAAGATAGTCAAGAATGCCAGTAAGGACTGTGATGTTGATGCTATTATACAACTTGGCACAAATGATCTCTCCCAAAAGGATGTACTTTCTGTGCAGAATGATTTCCAGAGCTTGGGGTATGAACTTAGTAGTATAGGTTGTAGGCTTATCTTTTCAGAGGTTTTACCAGTATATAAGGAACAAAAAGGGAAAGGCCAGCGTGTAGCAGAGTTTAATGTGTGGCTAAAGGAGTGGTGTAGAAGGGAAGGCTTTGGTTTTATCAGTCATGATGTCTGCAACTGGTCCAATGAAGAACTGTACAAAAGAGATGGATTGCATCCATCAAAGAAAGGGACTGAGTTACTTAGCAATGAATTCACAGATTTTCTGGATAAACATTTAAACTGAACAGTGGGGACAGAGAATTAATTGATACAGAACGTTTCTGTCCCCAGTAATCCAAAATTAATAGGGCTATCAGTGCATGTAACATAGATGTCTGTGCGAATAAGATTATCACCCCTGCTGTCAACCAAAACCAAGCATTTAATAGCGAGTGCCATACCATGTGCATTAATCAAACAGGTGGCAAGAAAGCAGGGACAGTCAGGTACAACACAGGTTATGTAGACAGTAAACATAGGGTCAATCAAAATGGACTCAAATGTCTATACATCAATGCACAGAGTATGAGGAATAAACAGGGTGAATTAGAAATTCAAGTAAAGGAGGGCAGATGTGATATTGTTGCCATTACGGAAACTTGGTGGGATGAAACCCACAAATGGAACATATAGCTAGAGGAATATAAATTATTTAAAAGAAATAGACCAAATAAAAGAGGAGGTGGAGTTGCACTATATATAAGAAATAACTACATCTCTACAGAAATAGAGCACAACAATGATGAAAATTATCTTGAATGCATTTGGGTCAATATTAAGGGGGGGGGGGAATGACATTGCCATAGGTCTATACTATAGGCCACCCAACCAAACAGAGGAAGTAGATGAACTTTTTGCTAGTCAGCTAACTAAGGTATGTAGGAAGCACATCACAATAGTAATGGGGGATTTTAACTACCCTGACATCAACTGGGAGACAAACTCTGCACCAAGTGGAAGATCCAACAGGTTCCTAACAAACCTAGCAGACAACTTTGTTTCCCAAAAAGTAGAGAAGGGAACAAGGGGATCAGCCATATTGGACTTAATTCTCACTAACAGAGACGAAATGATAGAAGGTGTTGAAGCTACAGGAACCTTGGGGGCAAGTGATCATGCGATATTGGAATTCAACATTATGCAAACACAAGTAGTAGAACAAAGTCAAACTAGAGTCTTAGACTTTAAGAGAGCTAATTTCAATAAACTTAGAGAGAGCTTGAGAAGGATTCCATGGATGAGAATCCTCAAGGGGAAAACAACTCAAGAAGCTTGGGAAATTTTGAAAAGTGAGATTATAAAAGCCCAGTCTAGCACAATACCAATGAAGAAGAAAAATAATACATCTCAAAAGAAACCAGCATGGCTGCATAAAGAACTCTCTAACAAATTGAAAGACAAAAAGGACAAGTATAAAAAGTGGAAAGAGGGGCAAATAACTAAGGCAGAATATCAGCAAATAGCCTGAGCCTGTAAAGATGAAGTGAGGAAAGCTAAGGCTCACAATGAACAAAGGTTTGCGACTAAAGTAAAAAATAACAAAAAAAGCTTCTTCCAACATATTAAAAACCAGAAAAAATCAAGGAAACAATTGGCCCATTGCTGGGAGAAAGTGGCAAGAAGGTGACAAGCAACAGGGAGAAAGCAGAACTACTTAACTCATTTTATGCATCTGTCTTTACACAAAAGGAAAAAACAGTCCAACCTATCAAAAACAGCACCACAAAAAACAGATTAGGAACACAAGTTAAAATAGGGAAGAAAATGGTAAGTGAACACCTGTCTACCCTAGACGAGTTTAAATCACCAGGACCAGATAGCTTACACCCCAAGGTTCTGAAGGAACTGGCAGACGAGATTTCAGAATCACTGAACTATATCTTTCAAAGATCCTGGAGCACAGGGGAACTGCCAGAGGATTGGAAAAGATCTGATGTAGTTCCCATCTTCAAAAAAGGAAAAAAAATAGATCCAGGAAACTACAGACCTATCAGCCTGACCTCAATACCACAGAAGATTCTGGAAAAGATAATCAAACAACGAATCACCGAACACCTAGAAGCAAACCAAGTAATAACCAAAAGCCAACATGGGTTTATAAAAAACAGATGACAGACTAATCTTATTGCATTCTTTGACAAAGTGACAAAATTAGTGGAGCAGAGGAATGCTGTCGATATAATTTACTTGGACTTTAGTAAAGCATTCGATAAAGTAGACCATAACTTACTACTAGATAAAGTAGAAAAAATGTGGGTTAGACAGCATCACCACCAGATGGATTCATAACTGGCTGACCAACCGCACTCAATGTGTAGTCCTCAATGGAACTGCATCTACGTGGAGGGAAGTATGCAGTGGAGTACCCCAGAGCTCTGTTTTAGGCCTAAGATGTACTCCACTGCATACTTCCCTCCATGTAGATGCAAGATGTTGAAGGATAGATGGGGAACTCATCAAATTTGCCGATGACACCAAGCTGGCAGGAATAGCCAACACTCCAGAAGATAGGCTCAAGATACAGAAGGATCTTGACAGACTTGAACATTGGGCACTATCTAACAAAATGAAATTCAACAGTGAAAAAAGCAAGGTTCTACATTTAAGGGAAAAAGACCAAAATGCACAGGTACCATGTATGTGGTACCTTGCTCAATAGTAGTAACTGTGAGAGGGATTTTGGAGTCCTAGTGGAGAACCATTTAGATATGAGCCAGCAGTGTGCAGCAGCTGCCAAAAAAGCCAACACAGTTCTGGGCTGCATAAACAGAGGGATAGAATCAAGATCACGTGAAGTGTTAATACCACTTTATAAGTGGTATTTTTTGAGTTCTGTTAATAAGTTTTCTCTTCTTTGTTGTTTGTCTCTATTTTTCTTTGCTTTGTAAGCAATTGTTAAGCCTCTTATATAAGCTTTAGTTGTGTCCCATAAATTTTGAAGTGAAGTTTGTTCTTTCATATTAATTTGGAAGAATATATTCATTTCTTTCTCAATCATTTCTACATACTCTTTATCTTTTATAATTTCTTTATCCATCATCCATCTCTTTCGTCTTTGGTGGCCTTTCCATGTTACTATTATTGGGCTATGATCTGCTCATGTATTTACTGCTATTTCAATTTCTTTTATATCTTTCCTGAGTTCTGTGGTCATCCAGGCCATATCTATTCTGGACCATGACTGGTGTGGACTAGAATAAGATGTGTATTGTTTCTTACTTTTATTCATCTCCCTCCATACATCTTGTAGTTGCAATTCCTGGGCCATGTCTTTAAATGTTTCTGGGAGTGTTTTTTTCCTGGTTTTATTCTTTTTGCTGCTCTGATAGTCCTTTTCTGTATTGGTGATTGCGTTATAGTCTCCTATAATGCATATATTTTCGTATTGTAAATCTTTGACTATATTATGTATTTTTTTGAAATATTGATTTTGGTTTCCATTTGGTGCATAAATTGATATTAGTAGTATATTTTTTGCTTCCATCTTAATATCTATCATCAAAATTTTTCCATTTTCATCTGTATATACTTGTTTTGCTGGTAGGTGTTTTTTAATGTATATTGCGATCCCCCTCTTTTTTTGTTCTGCTAGCAAAGTGAATAATGTTCCTAATCGTTTATTTTCTAGTACTTTTTGATGTTGCTTTTTGATGTGAACTTCTTGCAGGTTTATGATATCCATATTTAATTTCTGTAATTTTTTTAATGTATGTGTTCTTTTTTCTGGTATGTTTAATCCATTTATATTAATTGAAATCAGCCTTAATTCCTGTTCCATTCTTCTTCTTTATCTGTTCATTGTCCTGAGCCTTCTTGTGTTTCTTGTTATGATTTGTGTTTTTTCCCTCGCTCCCTCTCTTTCAATCTTCTCTCTTTCCGTTCTTCTCCTTTCTTCTTGTTCTCTTTCTGTTTCTTCTATGAAATGTTCCTGGGTCTTGTTGTCTGGTTCTGCTCTGATTTCCTGTTCTTCTTCTAGTACAAAGTGTTGGTCAAAAAAATCTTGTGCTTTCTCTAATGTATCAATTTTATGTTTTTTATCTTGCCAAGAGATCAGAATCCCTTCTGGCATCAACCAGCGAAACATTATTTTGTACTTATTTAATTGTGTTGTTAAGAAATTATAATTTTTCCTCTGTTCTCTTATCCTTCTTGGGATCTGTTTTAACATTATTTCCTTCCCCTTATACATAATTGATTCTTCCCTCATTATTTTATAGATCTCTTCTTTCACGGTTTTTCTTGCGAATCTGATGTGGACCTCCTTGGGTAACTTACAGTTGCAAGAAAAAGTATGTGAACCCCTTGAGATTACGTGGAGTTTTGCATGAATTGGTCATAAAATGTGCTCTGAACTTCATCTAAGTCACAACAATAGAAAAACACAGTCTGCTTAAAATAATACTACACAAACATTAGATGTTGCCATGGTTTAATGGAACATAACATGTAAACATTCACAGTGCAGGGAGGAAAAAGTATGTGAACCTTTGGATTTAATAACTGGTTGACCCTCCTTTGGCAGCAATAACCTCAACCAAATGTTTCCTGTAGTTGCAGATCAGACCTGCACAACGATCTGGAGTAATTTTGGACCACTCCTCTTCACAAAACTGTTTCAGTGTCGCAATATTCTTGGGATGTCTGGTGTGAATCGCTCTCTTAAGGTCATGCCACAGCATTTCAATCGGGTTGAGGTCAGGACTCTGACTGGGCCACTCCAGAAGGTGTATTCTGTGCTGTTGAAGCCATTTTTTTTGTTGAATTACTTGTATGCTTTGGGTCATTGTCCTGTTGCATCACCCATCCTCTGCGGAGCTTCAGTTGGCGGACAGATGGTCGTACGTGTTCCTGCAAAATGTCTTGATAAACTCTGGAATTCATTTTCCCATCAATGACAACAATCCGTCCAGGCCCTGAGGCAGCAAAGCAGCCCCAAACCATGATGCTCCCTCCGCCATGTTTTACAGTGGGGATGAGGTTTTGATGTTGGTGTGCTGTGCCTTTTTTTCTCCACACATAGTGTTGTTTGTTCTTCCCAAACAACTCAATTTTGGTTTCATCTGTCCACAGTATATTTTGCCAGTAGTGCTGTGGAATATCCAGGTGCTCTTTTGCAAACTTCAAACGTGCTGCAATATTTTTTTTGGACAGCAATGGCTTCCTCCGTGGTGTCCTCCCATGTACTCCATTCTTGTTTAATGTTTTTCTTATTGTAGATGTGTCAACAAAAATGTTAGCATGTGCCAGAGATTTCTGTAGGTCTTTAGCTGACACTCTAGGATTCTTCTTTACCTCATGAAGCATTCTGCGCTGTGCAACAATTCTTGATCGTAGGTCTTCTGAGAGCTCTTTTCTGCGAGGCATGGTTCACATCAGACAGTGCTTCTTGAAACCAGTAACCCCAAAAACATGTTTTTAAAGGGCAGGACAGCTGTCAGCAACACATCCAATATCATCACACTGATTGGAGTCAAGGTTGGCTTACTCCTGGCTCCAATTAGCTCTTGGAGAAGTCATTAGGCTAGGGGCTCACATACTTTTTCCTCCCTGCACTGTGAATGTTTACATGTTATGTTCCATGGCAACATCTAATGTTTGTGTAGTATTATTTTAAGCAGACTGTGTTTTTCTATTGTTGTGACTTAGATGAAGTTTAGAGCACATTTTATGACCAATTTATGCAAAACTTCACGTAATCCCAAGGGGTTCACATACTTTTTCTTGCAACTGTATGCCTGCGGGCGTAGTTTGTATGGACCCGGTAAATCTCGTCCATTTCTCTTCTAATCTCTTCTTTCTCTTTCTGGGTAGCTTCCGCTAGGATTCCCGCCATCAGTTCTCCTAAGTCTTCCTCTTTATTTTCAGCTATATTTTGGAACCTGAGATAGAAAGATACTTTTTCCATCTCTAAGTATGTGATTGAGTCCTCTAGTTCTTTATTTAATATTGCTTGATTTCGCTCCATGCTATCCATTTTCTTATCTGTTTGATCCATTTTCGCCTCTTTGTTCTGAATCCATTGTTCATTTCTCACGATATTCTGTTGTATTTTCTCAATCTTATCGTCCATTTTTTAAATATTATCTTTTATTTCTCCTACATCTGTTTTCAATTCTTCGTGGTTCCTTCTAGTTTCTTCATGATTATTTGCTATGGACTCTTGTGTTTTATTCATCCCTTCTTGAATCATGGCTAGAACTGATTGGATATTTTGTATGTTAAATGTGGAGGGGGTCTTTTCTTTTTCTGTGGTTAGCATTGTATCAATTGTTTTTTGTTGCGCAGGTGATGCTATGAGTGATGTCTGAATTGAGATTACCTTTTTGCTTGTCTTGATTATCGCTGTTGGGCCTGTTGTTGTCATCTTTATTTTCTGTTTCACACTTTCCCAAATTCTCATACACTTATCTATCTTATAAGATCGATGTATTTCTACTTCTGTATTGATTTTTAACTTATTTGATATGTGTAGGTTAGGTTATAAATTGCTGTGTAGAGTATCAAATGGTTTCAGTTGTTCAGGCTTCTATACAGTTCTTAAATTCCACTTTTCAATATCGTTATATAAGGGGTAGTAAAGTCAGTTAGGGAGAAGAGGGAAAAATCTGGTATTTCAGCAATTCATTAATCTGTTCTTATTTTTATTAAATGTATTACTGATTTAATACTTATATATAGAATATTAAAACCAATGGATGTCAATATATGTTATAGGTAATAAAGTATATGTAATCACTCTAAACACACTAGAATATTAAATAGGGTTAATCTGAAATTGTAACTTCTAAACAATATCAGTATACAAAGTCACTAATTGGGTATATAAATAAATATATTAAATATAATCAGAACTATTTCAATCTATCGATATGTCAATGTATAAATCTATATAATCACTTTAAAGGAAAAAGAAAAAGGGATTAAGATAATAGGTATAATTAATATGAAATTCTACTTTTTAAGCAATATCAGTACTTGGAATCAATAATCAATAGTTAACCATGTAAGAAAGTTTAATAAGTATAGTCAATAATATATCAATCTCTCAATATCTAAGTCTATATGCACCTAAATATAATATACAATATAATAATAATATAATAATATAATATAATATAATACTAATTTAATTATTTATATTTACCACGATCAAATCTTATGTCTCAAAATTTCTCTGAAAAGTACTTATGTTTTATATTAGGTCAATTAATGTTCGTTGTCTCTCTGCCCTGCAGCTTTCTTTCACTCTTGCATCATCTGCTTTGTTGTATCTGTCAATTTGTTTCCAAAGTCTCTGCAGCTAATTGTCTTAGTTTTTCAAAATTCAAAGTATCTACCAATTTATAATCCGTTGACTTTTCAGGTTTGTTAATTTGCCAAGCTGTCTTTTTTTAGTTTTCTGTGTATTAACACTCACTGCTCCATCTTCACTAGGGATTGGTCTGCTGTTTCTTCTCTCCGATATTCTTCTTTTTCTGTTGGTAAGGATTTAATTGAAATTATAGAGTTTTTAAGTCTGTTTAAGGTCCAGGGTCTGGATACAAGTAACAGATATTGGTGCAGTGGATACAAAAGATCCAAATGTTATAATTATCTCTGATGCCTGACAGTCGTCATCTTCACTCCTCCCGATGTTCCACGTTCTCCTATTTCTCCAGATCCCCCGATTTCTCTTTCGTTGTTCCTCGCTCTGTGTTCCGTCAGTTCTGCTTGGTTTGTAAATTTTTACCTTCTGCAGTCCTTTTCTCAATAAATCCTCTGGAGTTTCTTCGTTCCACCGTTCTTCTATTTTGTGCTGTCACTGTCAATTCAAAATGGATTTCCGCTCTTCTCTCCGCTTCCTCGCCGCTCGCCTGGCTGTTGTTCGCCACTAGTTTAGAGTCTCACTTTCTCCGCTCACTTTCACTTTCCTCTCCGTGTAGCTGTACCTTTTTCAAAGCTTTGTTCTCTCGTTTGATCTTTTACTGATGTGCTTTCTTTACTTCAAATCTTCGCTTCCCGCTCTTCGGTTTATCAGCGTTTCAGGCCAGCCAAAATGGCTGGTTTTTCCCTGATTGGAATTAAGGGGTTCTCCTGAACCTTTGGGGGAATTGCTTTGTTCCCCGAGGTCCTTGAAGAATCCCCTTTTTCTATTGATCTCTACATGATCAATAGCGCCTAAAACGGCTTCCAAATCAGGGATTTTGGAATTCTAAGAACGGAGCCCCATTCTCTTCGTTCCAGCCACGTTGACGTCACTGCTGGAAGATTTACTCCACCCAAACAGCAAAAATATGGATAAACGGAGAGATGATAGAACAATTCCAAATAGCCAAAGGAGTGAGACAGGGATGCTGCCTATCCCCTCTACTGTTTATATTATCATTAGAAATACTATTAAATGAGGTTAGGAAAGACAAAGAAATAAAGGGACTAAAAATCAAGAATGAGGAATATAAACTACAAGCATTCGCCGACGATGTAGTATTCATTATAGAACAACCAGCACAAACAGGAATGAAATTATTGGCAAAAATAGAACAATATGGGAAAGTAGCCGGACTTAAAATCAATAAACAAAAAACAAAAGTATTAATGAAGAATCTCACGAATACACAAGGCAAAGAATTGGAGAACAAATTAGGAATACAAGTAGTAAAAAAAGTAAAATATCTAGGAATCTGGCTCACCAATAAAGTATCAACACTTAAGGAGGACAATTACAACAAATTGGCTAAACAGATAAAAAGAGACCTAGAAATATGGAGTAAATTACAGCTATCACTTCTAGGCAAGATCGCTTCCATCAAGATGAATGTCCTACCAAGAATATTATACCTATGCCAAGTAATCCCGATAAACCCAGGAAGAGCTTTCTTTAAGGATTTTAACAAAATGATAGCGGACTACATTTGGCAAGGAAAGAGGGCAAGAATTAAACTAAAGCATCTTCAGGACACACGAGAGAAAGGCGGACTAGGACTACCAGACTGGCAAATATACCATAAAGCAACATCACTTATCTGGATAAGGGACTGGATAGAGCTTAAAAATAAATGGATACTGACATTAGAAGGCTTTGATTTATTGAAAGGGTGGCACACATTCTTATGGGGGGACAGAGACAGACAGCATGAATACTTCCGGAGACACATCATTAGAGAAACACTTTTAAAGATCTGGCTAGAAATCAGAAAAAAACATTATGATAAAATTCCAGAATGGCTCTCAACGATGGAAGCCCAAATATACCCCAACGCAATAGATATGAATAAAATGAGAACCTACAAAGAGCTGTTGAACAGTAGAGGAGAACTAAGAACATGAGAAGAACTGAAAGAACAGGGTACAGACATTGATTGGTGGCCATATCTACAAATAAAATCTAGATATAGGATGGATTTGACACAATTTGGATTCCAAAAAGAACCGAACGAATTAGACAAAATATTATTGGGAACAATCAACAAATTAATAACTAAAATTTATAATTATTTATTAAAATATAAATTAGAAGAGGAGGTGGTCAAGGAAAATATGATTACATGGGCGAAAAATTTTAGTTATAGTATTGAATTAGATAAATGGGAAAAATTATGTAAACAGTAAACTAACAATGTCTGTACCCTTTAAGGAAAACATTTACAAAATGTTCTACAGGTGGCACCTTCCTCCTGCGTGCCTAGCAAAAATGTTCCCCAACACCTCTCCAGACTGTTGGAAATGTAAAACACAAAAAGGAACATACTACCACATGTGGTGGTCATGCCAAAAAGCGAAACAGTTCTGGAAAATGGTTAAAAACCAAATAGAAGAAATTACAAGTCAGAAAATACCAATGAAACCAGAAACTTATCTATTAGGAATATTCACAACCCACTATGAAAAAGAAATAAAATATTTAATCATCCACATCTTAACAGCAGCAAGAATTGTTTTCGCACAAAGCTGGAAATTGGAAGACACACCACCAGAAGACAAAATAATACTAAAAGTGATGGAGTGCGCAGAGATGGATAAACTCACGAAAGAAATACAAGAAAAAGAGGAAACAGATTACTACCTGGTATGATAAAGATGGTACGATTGGATAGAAAAAAGGAAAATAAAACAAAAATAGGAACACACTAAAGAAAATGGATTAGTTAGATAGAAATTGAGTACCGACTAAGAAAACAACAAATCAAAAAGAGAACTTAAAATATCATTATATAACTAAAGGTGTAGAAATATAAATAGAGAAATATAGTTTACCGATGTGACTATCTAAAATACAAGTCGTAAGACTTGATCTACGTTTACCTGTTGTGTATGTTGTGTATTGTCATAATTGTACTTGTTTGTTTTTCTTTTTAATTAAAATATTATTTTTTTAAAAAAATTAAAGAATAATGGTTACCCAGGGTCCCTAGCCCCATTAATTAAACTATATAAAGCTAAGGTTACCCCTATGCTCTTGTATGGAGCAGAAGTTTGGGGTCTGTATTCTACTACAGTATTAGAAGAAACACAGTGTAAGGAACTGCCTCAGCTAGTCCCTGAGGAAAGCAAGACTCTTAATCCATTACGTTGAATCAAAATAACTTTTACTGAGAGAGAATTGATTGCAGGAGAACAAGGGGAAATCTGAAAAAGCCCATGCAATGCAAACAGCATTCTTTCCTTTCCCCAAGCCCAACCCCCCTAACCAATCCACCAGCAGCCAATGTGATGCTGCAAGGTTGTTTTGAGAATCTCTGAGGTGCAAAGAGATAACAGTTCACCCTCAGGGCATGACGGCCTTGGAGACCAGCTGAAACTGGCTGGGAGAGACGCTCCCCCTCCTTTCTGTCTCTGAAGATGCTCCCCCTCCCTAATTCCCAAGCAGTTACAGCAAAAGCAAGAAGCAAGCTAGAATTGCCAACAAGCCTCCACCCCCTTCCAACAGAATGGCAGGATACGATGGTGGATCTGACACACAGTCCCAGCGATGAGATGTATTTTGTGTGTAGATCTAAGGACATCTGCTGCAGCAGTTAGAGCTGAATTGGTAATTTATACAATTCATGCACTGTCTAAAATCAGAGCATATAACTACTGGCACAAAATCAACGAAATGGAGATGGATAGACTCCCCAAGTTATGTTTATTAGATCAGATAAAATCACACCTACTTTTTATGTTTTTAATTTATTTGTCAAGCATATATAAGATAACAGATAAAAGTATAAACATGAATTATGAATACATGAAATGGATATGAATAAAAAGGGACATTAGGACAGGGATGGTAGGCACATTGGTGCGCTTATGCACACCCCTTACAGACCTCTTAGGAATGGGGTGAGGTCAACAGTAAATAGTCTAAGGTTAAAGTTTTGGGGGTTTGGGGAAGAAACCACAGAGTCAGGTAGTGCATTTTGACCACTCTGTTGCTGAAGTCGTATTTTCTGCAATCGAGTTTGGAGCTGTTTACCTTAAGTTTGTATCTATTGTGTGCTTGTGTATTGTTGTGGTTGAAGCTGAAGTAGTCATTGACAGGTAGGAGATTGTAGCAGATAATTTTATGTACTACGCTTAGGTCAGACCAAAGGTGGCATAGTTCTAAGTTGTCTAAGCCCAAAATTTCAAGTCTGGTGGCATAAGGAATTTTATTGCGAGCAGAGGAGTGGAGGACTCTTCTCATGAAATATCTCTGGACTCTCTCAATTGTATTAATGTCTGATATGCAGTGCGGGTTCCAGACAGATGAGCTGTATTCGAGAATTGGTCTAGCAAATGTTTTGTATGCTTTAGTTAGTAGTACAATATTACCAGAGAAAAAGCTACACAAGATTAGGTTAACAACTCTTAATGTCTTTTTGGCAATGTTGTTACAGTGGGCTCTGGCACTTAGATCTTTAGAAATGAGTACTCCAAGGTCCTTGACAGAGTGAGGGTCGTCTACAAGGTCATGTCCATCTAGCTTGTATTTTATGTTCTGATTTTTTTTGCCAATGTGTAAGACAGAGCATTTGTTGGTTGAGATTCGAAGTTGCCACTTATTTGACCAATCTGACACATAGTCAATAGCATAGCATAGCATAGCATAGCATAGCATAGCATAGCATAGCATAGCATAGCATAGCATAGCATAGCATAGCATAGCATACAGAACAGAACAGAACAGAATTCTTTATTGGCCAAGTGTGATTGGACACACAAGGAATTTGTCTTGGTGCATACACTCTCAGTGGACATAAAAGAAAAGATACATTCGTCAAGAATCATAAGGTACAACACTTAATGATAGTCATAGGGAACAAATAAGCAATCAAATCATATTAGGAAACAGTCAATATAAATCATAAGGATACCAGCAACAAGGTTACAGTCATGATGTCAGCGTTCCAAATTAGGCTCTCTTCCAGTTCTGACATGAACGAGATGAAGCAAAGACCAGAAGCGTTGATTTATTGCTGAGATGAACTTTTACCTAGTTTTCTGTATGCAACAGATAGGGTTTCCTGGGGGACGAGGGTGGGGGCCACATTCCTGTGAAAAGAACGTGCCGGGACGTAGAGATGGATCTGCATGATGGCCAATGGGACATTGGGTTGGAGAGCGGAAGAGGAGGGGGTTGGAAGGAGGAGCCAGTTTGGCTGCAACTTGAATCAGGAATGTCGGTTTTTTTTCTGTTCTTAAATAAAAATGATTCATTAGAGATTTTGCGCTTGAAAATGAAACTTATTTAAGATAGCACCAAAACCTGACAGACAGCCAAACTCTCTCAAAGCCAGGCTGGCTGAGTTTAAATCATCCCGTTCCCTCCCAGACGTATGGTCGGATTGGAGGTTATCCCCCGACACTATGGCTGAAGCGAAGCTCTCGGAGGAAAGCCTGCTTCAAGCAACGAGTGGAGGAGAAGCGGTCGTGACTCCAGCCAGTTTGGAAACTACGAAGGCTCAACTCTCCCCGCCTTCCTTCTCGGAAAAACTTCAAACAGAGAAGCCTGAATCAGATAAGTACCCGGGGACTGTGCCAAAAGCTTCAGAGGCGGAATTTCCCTTTCCTAACGTGAGAGACAAGGGAAAACCCCTAAGTGAATTGGGCAGAGCCTCCTGGCTATGGGAGTGGGAACAAGCCAGAAAACAAAGTAAGCGCCAAGAAATTCTAAGGAAGCCACTCGAAAGCCCCATAGATGAGTTGAAAGAGAAATTTGACTGTGCCACCCTTCAGGGGGAGGAACCATCCTGCAGACCCAAAGAAAAGAGAGAACCAGTCTGGGCTGTTGACCCGAGAGGACGTAGGCCAAGGCGCAGCCCTTCCCCCCTTCACAGCAGGAGGAGAAGGAGCCCAACGATGCATCCATGGGTCCCCCCCACTCCCAGAAAGCAGCAAAGCCTAGATGAGGCAGCACCTCCATACCCCAGGATGAGAGGCGAGGCAGAGGACTATCAACACCGAGACCGGCCCTACACAGCTCAGCACAGAGAGGAGAGGGCAGAGAGGGAGGAGCCACCCCAATTCAGAGGGAAGTTCGACGGTGACCCAGACAACCTCGCCCAATTCCTCGATTCAGCTGAGATATACATAGAGCGTTTTGGACACCTTTATCCTTTCCCCAGAGCCCTAGTGAATGCCATTTCGGAAGGGCTGGAGGGAGAAGCAAAGAGGTGGTCAGCATCCCTCTATAAAAACAGGGCCCCCCAGCTGCAAGATGCGGATGGGTTCTTGCAACTATTGAGAGCCCGTTATGAGGAGGAGGAGGACGACCCCTATGTGGAAGACGAGCTCAGAAACCTAATGCAGAAGGGGAAGCCCATCAAAGAGCATATCCGTGAATTCAGGAGAGTCGTTGGGACATTGCCTCCCCTACCTGAGCGATTGCTGGTGTACTTTTTTAGAACAAGCCTAGATAAGAGAATTTCCCAAGTGACTGCTTATCGTGACATCCCAAACCGACTCTCTGAATGGTTCCGGGTAGCGATGAAAGTCGACAGAGGGTTGCGGGCGAGCGACACGCCGAAACCACCAGAGGGAAAGGAGAGAGGTCGACCAGACCAAGGGCCACCCAACAGATGGGAAACCCCAACATCACAGCCCTCCCACAGACCAACTGCCCCACGGAGCTCACTGAAATGCTACCGATGTGGGGGGTGCACAGCCAAGGAGGGACTAATGAGATTTATCTTGTTGTGTTTTTTCCCTATGGGATAGGTGATGTCGCAGAAGTGAAGGGAGAGGGGCCGGATGTCAGCGTTCCAAATTAGGCTCTCTTCCAGTTCTGACATGAACGAGATGAAGCAAAGACCAGAAGCGTTGATTTATTGCTGAGATGAACTTTTACCTAGTTTTCTGTATGCAACAGATAGGGTTTCCTGGGGGACGAGGGTGGGGGCCACATTCCTGTGAAAAGAACGTGCCGGGACGTAGAGATGGATCTGCATGATGGCCAATGGGACATTGGGTTGGAGAGCGGAAGAGGAGGGGGTTGGAAGGAGGAGCCAGTTTGGCTGCAACTTGAATCAGGAATGTCATTTTTTTTTCTGTTCTTAAATAAAAATGATTCATTAGAGATTTTGCGCTTGAAAATGAAACTTATTTAAGATAGCACCGAAACCTGACACATACAGTCATAAGTGGGAGGAGATGGGTGATAGGAACGATGAGAAGATTAATAGTAAGGCAGACTTAATAACTAGTTTGACAGTGTTGAGGGAATTATTTGTTTAGCAGAGTGATGGCATTGGGGAAAAAACTGTTCTTGTGTCTAGTTGTTCTGGTGTGCAGTGCTCTATAGCATCGTTTTGAGGGTAGTAGTTGAAACAGTTTATGTCCAGGATGCGAGGGGTCTGTAAATATTTTCACAGCCCTCTTTTTGACTCGTACAGTATACAGGTCATCAATGGAAGGCAGGTTGGTAGTAATTGTTTTTTCTGCAGTCAAGGTCTTTTTGAAGGGTAGCAGCATTGTCGGTGGTGTCGAATAGTTTTACATCATCAACGAAGAGAATGCAGTTGCTTTTAATATGATCGCAAAGGTCATTTATGTAAAGTATAAAGAGCATTGGTCCTAAAACCCTGCCTTGGGGAACACCGCTGTTGACAGGTACAGGATTTGATAGAGCGCTTCCTATATTGACCACTTGTTGCCTGTTTGACAGGAAAGCAGCTATCCATTTATGCAGGAGTCCAGAAATGTCATAAGATTTTAGTTTTAGTAGTTTGTCATGTACCACTGAATCAAAGGCTTTACAGAAGTCTATGTAAATTGCGTCTATTGCTTTGCCCTGATCAAGATGTGTAGTCCATATGTTTTTGCAGTGTAGTAGTTGCAGATTATAGGATATTTTTTTTCTGAAACCAAATTGTTTGTTGGAGAGTAGGTTGTTTGTCTCTAGGTGGAGGGTAATGGATTGGTTAATGATTGATTCCATGACTTTGCAGGTGATGCAACATAAAGGGATTGGTCTGTAATTTTCAACTAGGCTGGGGCCTCCCTTTTTGAAGATAGGGATGACTGTGGCTAGTGACCATTGGTTGGGCAAGGAGCTGGTCCTGAAAGATTTTTCAAAGATTATGCTTAGAGGCTTTTTTTAAGTAGGCACATAGTCCATCAGGTCCAATAGATAGAGATGGTTTTAGACTGCATAGTGCCTTTTCAACGTTGTCTTCTGTAAAATCAATAATTTAATTTAATTTAATTTAATTTAATTAATTAAATTTATATGCCGCCCCTCTCCGAAGACTCATATGTATTAGATCATTGTAATCATTGTAATTATTTGTGGTACGACTGGGAAATATTGGGTATGTGCTGTTGCTGTTTACAAAGACTGAGCCGAAGAATGTGTTAAAGAGGTTGGCTTTAACAGTTTCATCATTACAGTCTTTATCATTTGGTCCTTTTAGGGGTGGGATGGATCTCGAGTCTTTAAGTTTGTTGTTTACAAAATTATAGAAGGCACGGGTGGATTTTGTGTGCAGAAGGTTTTCATCTTGTTTGATGTGATAATTGGTGCATTCAGTCTTTATCTGGTGGCATAAGTTTTTGTAGCGGCTTTTAAAGTGAGCTACATAGTTAGTTTTGTTTTTTCGCCAAAGAGATTTTTTTTTTGGATTGGAGCTTCCTTATTGTTATGGGTAATTTGTTTTTTCTGGTTTTGGGGGTTATTAGTGGTATGTATAGATTAATGATCCTTTTGAGTTCGAACAAAAAAGTGTTATAATGGTCTTCAGCAGTATTACAGTCAGTGAATAGAGTTTGCCAATCAAGAGATGAGAGTTCATTGTCTATGAGATCATAGTTGGCTTTTTTAAAGTTATAACTGGGGATCCCATCATTATGATGATTTTTGTGAGGACGTATGTTGAGACAAAAGTCAATCATGCTGTGGTCACTGTTGGAAAAGGGTTCTTTTATTTGTAGTCCATAAATTGAGTTTAAACTGTTGCAGAAGATGAGATCAAGGCAGTTGTTGAGTCTAGTGCTGTTAGTTACTAATTGATCAAGTCCCAGATTAGTTACAGCATTGTACAGGGTTGCATGTATGGGTTCAGTTGTACATTCATTTAGGGTCCAATTAATAAGAGGTAGATTGAGGTCACCAAGAAAGATAAGAGGGTGTGGGCAGGAGGCTGCCCATGTTAGTAGTGAAGTTAACTTATTTGCATGTTCGATGTCGTAATCAGGGGCTCTGTAACAAAGTATGAAGTGAATTGTGGTATTTATGGACAGCTCGCAGACGATGGTCTCAGGAAGAGCAAGCTCCTGTGTAACTTGAATATTTTTTAGATGTAGGGACTTTTTATAGAAGATAGCAACGCCACCTCCTCTACGGATTTCACGATCGGACCGGTAAACATGATAGTCTCTTACTGTGGTAATGGAGTCAGGGAGGGATGCATTCAGCCACGTTTCACAGACCAATATAATGTCGAATATAGCCGTATTTAGTAAGAGGAGGAATTCAGGTATTTTATTTACAAGGCTCCTTGTGTTAAGTAGCTTGCATTTAAGGTCAGTAGCAGTTGGTATTGAGGAAGTTAGGGGCGTGCGTGCCTAGTTTTGGATGATGCGGGGTTGGTTGATGGAGGGTTGGATGTTAGTTGGTTGCAGGACTTACTTTTGATACAGTCAGCACGGTAGTCAATGTATAAGTCAGTATCTCCTTGGTCTTGACGTCTTTTAAGTTCTGATCAGAGTTCATGGGAACGGACTCTTTGCAGTATGGATAAGTCAGGCCGTGAGCGAAGTTTGTTATGGTTGATGTTGGTTTTAGCGATGGAGTTTATTGTATGAATGAATATGCGTTTGCTGGACTCATTTTTGCAAATGACTACAAAATCGTGGGGCCACTGAGCCATCATTGTACTTGTACTCAGGGTCATCTCTGGAAATTTCGATGATGTCTTCAGGGGAGATGTTTGGTATATGGGAGTTGCTTATGATGTTGTGAACCTTAGTGATATCATCAGATTCATTGGTTTCATCCAGGCCAAATAAAATAGCGTTTGGACGTTTCTGTTCACGTTCAATGGCGTCTTTGATGAGTAAGGAGATATTATTTGTTGAGTTGGTATTATTTGCTGGGTTGGTGGTCATTTGTGGTTGTGGTTGTGGTTGTGGTAGTTGAATTGAGATAGGATTTTTGAGCTGGTAGGTATTTACCAGCTGTATTTTTTTTTCCAAGAGATGTTAGAAATGCTTGTAATCTTGACTTCCGGCGGTGACGTCAACGTGTTAGGGACGAAAGGAACGGTGCTCCGTTTCCAAAGCCCCTAATATCCTCGCTGCGGGCGCTGATTTCGGCGCTACCGACCCCGTAGAGGTCGGTAGAAGAAGGGGAAATTTCTGAGGACCTCGGGGAGGGCGGCAATCCCCCCGAAGGTTCAGGATAACTCCTCTAACTCGGAACGAGGAAGAACCAGCCATCCGGCTGGCCAGAAACGCTGACAGCTGTTAAGAGGGAAGCGAAGATTGAAAAAGAAAAGCATCGGTGAAAACAGAAGTGAGGATTAAAGATTGAAAAGGTATATCTGCATTTTCTAACGGTTGGGAGAAAGCGGGCGGAAGGAACCCTTGAGTAAAGAGGAGAAAGAGAAGCGGCGACCGATAAGTGGAGTGAAGGGGAGGAATCCATATTGAAAGTGACAGCGCGTAATCTGGTAGTCAGTGGAATCCAAAAGAATCCAGAGGGAATACGGTTGAACGAAGTGTGTGACTGATAACCAGAGCTTCATAACAAAAAGCTGCGAGAGCGAAGGTCTCTGAAAACTTAAAAGACTTAACGGGAGGACTTTTAGAGCCCCGGATATCCATAGAAGAAAGGACGGTGAAGCCATATTGAGCAACGGCAGGGAGAACACAGTCAACTTAGAACTTATAACATTGTTGCCGATACTTACTGGACAATCCAGATAAAGGCTTCCTTAACAGGATCGAGTTTATTGATCGAGTTAATTGGATAATTGGATAATAAAGTAACGGGACTATTGGATTGAGTTATTTGGGGAAGCAGACGCTTGATACTTTTGGCGCACGATAGGTGTGTATTGGACAAAAAGTAAAGTAAAGGGAGGAAAAAGTACGATCGGATGTGAAATACATTGGATTTATAATTTTTGTTTCTGCCACGGCTTATCCCGGTGAGGACTTGAACTGAGGATTACGGAACAAGTGGATAATACATGGATATATTATATTGAAACTATTGACAGTTGAAAGGAAGTGGACTTGAACTATAATTGGATATTTGATATAAAGATTGCCAGAATACAAGATACTACCAAGACCAACTACTAATTACCAACAGTGACTAAGAAGTAATATTTGGTGTATATATACTCACTGCTTTGGAAATCTATACTTATATGACTGCATAACATTACCTTATACTTATCTTGTACCCATTAAGTGAATTATTGCCTTATTAATTTGTTTTTATATATTTATATATTTAGAATCAGAGATATAGACTTTATTATAGCTAAATATAATTTTTATTAATTTGTCTTTATATAGTTAGAATCTCAATGATTTGTTAATTTGTCTTAATACAACTAGAATCAAAGATCCGGATTATATTATACTTATCATAGCTATATTATAATTACAAAAGTATATCCATATACATATGTTATATAAATTAAAATAAATTGGATAAATTAGATAAATAAGTAAGATAAATATTTAGACAATTGCTTAAGGAATCTACGTTTGACATTTGATTGCATAGTATGACCTTATTTATAAGAAGTGTATATTAATAGATTAAGTGATATATTAATTTGATCTATATATAGTTAGTGTTAAAGATTTAGTCCATAGTATATAAGATACATTTATATTAACTACATCCCTTTACCTTCTGAGAGAAATCATATTGCACTTACTCCCTACTTACTAATATACCACTTACTTAAATACTTAATACCAGGGAGAATTAGCTGATGGATTGCTAGAACGTTACATTTTTCCCTCGACCCTCCCACTTAGCTTCCCATGCTGATTGATTTATAAGTACAAAGGAGCCTGGAAAAAAGCGAAAAATAAATTTGGGTGAAATTTTAAAACAGACCTAGAAATATTGACCAGTATATGAAAATCTGGGAAAGAATAAAAAAAGAGATAATAATGGCGACCACAAGTATAACAACAACAGCGAAAATAAGTAAGAAAACACCATCGGGCCAAATGATACTTATGACCTCACCAGCTCAACAGAAAGTAATTGAAACCACAGAAAAGGAGAAGATGAGCCCTGCCCTACAGAACATCCACTCCGCATTAGCAATGATCCAGGAAGGCATGAATAGAATGCAGGAAACCATGGCACATAATCATGAAGAGACCAAGAAAAATCATGAAGAATTGAGGTCAGATGTGAGTGAAATTAAAGATAACATCAAAAATATGGATGAGAAGATAGAACAAATTCAGCAAAACATAACAGAAAACGAGCAGAGGATCCAAAAGGTGGAAGAAAGAGTAGAATATGCGACCAACAGAATGGAAAGAATGGAACAAGATCAAGGGGCATTTAATAAGGAAACTGAGGACACGTTAACCTATCTGGAAATGGAAAAGGCATCATTCTACTTACGGTTTCAAAATGTAGAAGAGCAGAAGGATGAGGATCTAAGTGAAATAATGATTGAGATACTGGCAAAGGCAACCCAGGTGGATAAGGATGAACTGCGAAATGGAATGGATGAAATATATAGGGTGTACACGAACTACGCAAGAAGAAACAAATTACCCAAAGAAATTCACATAAGATTCACGAAAAAATCTATTAAGGAAGAGATCTACAGGAAGATGAGGGAAGAGACAATCATGCACAAGGGAAGAGAAATCATAACTCTCAAACAAATACCAAGAACGAGAGATCAAAGAAGAAATTATAATTTCCTGACCACCCAGCTAAATAAATTTAAAATAAAATTCCACTGGCTACTACCGGAAGGCCTACTTATCTCCTGGGATGAAAGAAAGTACAAGATTGATAATCTGGAAAAGGCTCAAGAATTCTTTGACCAGCACTTTACAATGGAAGAGGAACAGGAGACAAGGAGAGAAGCGGAACCCGGGACACGGCGGATGGAGAAGGAAGAAAAAGATCTGGAAGAGGCAAAAAGATTGGAGAGAGAAAGAATGGAGAGAGAGGGAGCGAGGGAAAAGACTCAAAGAGTTACCAGAAACACAACAAAGTTGAAAATCACAAATAGATAAACTCGATAGAGATGGAAGGAGAAATAAAAATTATATCAATTAATATAAACGGACTCAACTCCCCAAGGAAAAGGAAATATATATTTACAAAATTGCAAAAATTGGACTTAGATGTGATAACTTTACAAGAAGTACACATTAAAAGACAGCAACAAATATTGTTGGAGAATCAAAAATTAGGAAAATTATTCACATCCCTAGGAGATAATAAGAAGAGAGGAGTGGCAACTTATGTCAAAAACCATTTAAAAGCTAAACAGATATATACAGATTCGGAAGGACGTATTTTAATAACTGAAATACAAACAGAAACAAAGAAAATATTGTTAGCTTCTATCTATGCACCTAATGGAAACCAGAGAGAATTTTACAAGAAACTACATGATACAATTAAAGATTTGGAGTACGAAAATATCTGTGTTGTTGGAGACTTCAACGCAATCGTGAATATACAAGATGACTATCGAAGTAATAAACAAAGTAAGACTCGAAAAAGAATCTTACCGGATACATTTAAGGATATGACTGAAGAATTGCAATTACATGATGGATGGAGAGAGGCCAACAAACAAACCAAACAATATACCTTCTACTCAAACCCACACCAGTCATGGTCTCGGATTGACATGGCCTGGATGACGCCAGACCTCAGGAAGGATCTACAAGACATCGAAATTATACCGAATACATGGGCCGACCATAATCCTATAAAAATAATATGGAGAGGACAGCGAAAGCAGAAGAGGTGGATGATGGACACCGGAATAATAAAAGATAGAGATTATGTGCAGATGATGGAGAACGAACTTAGAATATTTTATCAAATAAACACAAAGGAGCAGACTTCAGTACAGAATCTGTGGGACACTACTAAGGCCTATATAAGAGGCCTCACAATAGCATACCCAGCAAAAAAAAATAAAGATAAACAACAAAAGAGGAAAAAATTAATGGAAGAACTCAACATATATGAGTCACAATTACAGAAACAGCCTGACGACAAAACAACAAGGGAAAAATTGAATCGTACTAAACATGAGTTGAACTTAATTACACAAGCAGAAATCGCACAGAAAATGAAAATGGCCAAGCAGAAATACTTTGAATATGCAAACAAAACAGCTGGCTGGCATACAGACTGAAGAAAGAGAGGGAAAAAAGAATAATATACCAATTGCAGGATGAAACAGGACAACTATATAGTATGAATTTAGATAAAAAACGTATAGTAAGGGAATTCTATCAAAACCTCTACACACAAGAAGAGACTCAAGACCAAGATATTATGGAATACCTACAAAAAGCAAATATCCAGAAATTAGAGGAATCCCACAGAGAAATACTGAATAAACCAATAACAATGATGGAGTTGATGGAAGCCCAAAAGAAACAGAAGAACAACAAAGTCCCAGGTCCGGACGGAATTCCAACGGAATTTTATAAAAACTGCCAGTCTGCAATAGACGAACTACTACTACAAGTTCTCAATGAGGCACTGCTGGAAGCAGAAACACCTAAATCTTGGGCCGAAACAATCATCTCACTCATCCACAAAGAAGATACAGATCCGACTAAAGTCCAAAATTATAGACCCATCTCGCTGTTAAATGTAGATTATAAACTATTCACGACAATTATAGCACAGAGGCTGAAAACAATTATACATAATTATATACACCCCGACCAAAATGGTTTTGTCCCAAGGAGACAAATAAAAAACAACATGAGGACAATAATAAACGTTCTCGAATACTACGAGCAAAACATCAATAATCAGGTAGCGCTAATCTTTCTCGACGCGCAAAAGGTGTTCGACAATTGGAAATTCCTTATAGCACAACTGGAGATTATGAATTTCGGCGACAAATTCCTGAAAATGATTAAGAAAATATATTCTTCCCAGACAGCGAGAATTATAATTAATGGAGATATGACCGAAAAAATAAGCATCCAAAAGGGGGTAAGACAAGGATGCCCGATATCGCCTCTACTGTTTATAATCTCACTGGAAGTCCTTCTAAAGGAAGTAAGAAAGGAAGAAGAAATAAAAGGACTGAAGATAAGGAATGAGGAGTATAAACTACAGGCTTTCGCGGATGATGTGGTCTTCATAGTGGAACAACCGGAAGTAGCGGGAGTCAAATTATTAGAGAAGATAGAGGAGTATGGCAAAGTGGCGGGGCTTAAGATCAATAAACAAAAAACCAAAGTCTTGACCAAAAATATGACAATGACACAAGAGGAAAAATTAGAAGAAGAATTAGGAATGCAAATTGCGAAGAAAGTAAAATATTTGGGAATTTGGCTTACTACAAAAGCAACAACTATTAGAGAGGACAATTACATTAAATTGATGAAGCAAATTAGAAAAGACTTGGAAAGATGGAATAAGGTACAACTATCATTTCTTGGCAGAATAGCGTCTGTAAAGATGAACATATTACCAAGACTCCTATATCTCTTCCAAGTGATACCAATTGGTCCGGGAAAAGATTTCTTTAAGGATCTCAACAAGACAATAATGAAATACAAGGAAAGAAAGCTAGAATTAAAATAAGATGCTTACAGGACACAAAGGAGAAGGGAGGCCTAGGTCTACCAGACTGGGAGCTATATTACAAGGTGGCGGCGTTGAATTGGATCAGAGAATGGATAGATCTATCAAATAGGAGAACGCTATACTTGGAGGGATTTGATCTGAGTCGAGGTTGGCATGCCTTTCTGTGGGAAGGCACAGACAAGCAACATCCGTACTTCCAGAGACATGTAATAAGAGGTGCACTATATAAAACATGGCAAGATATCAGAAGGCAACACTATAGTAAAATCCCACGATGGTTGTCGCCTATGGAGGCGCTAATTTATCCAAACACTATAGAAATAGGAAAGATGCGGAAATATCAAGAATTGTTGAGTAGTGAGGGAGACCTACTTACGAGACAAAAACTGGAAAGACGAGGCATTATGATTGATTTGTGGCCATATCTTCAAATTGAGTCAAAATATACAGCAGACCAAAGACATTATGATTTTCAAAGCCAACCAAGTGAACTAGATAAAATTTTAAAAGGCACAGATGAGAAAATAATATCTAAAATTTATGGATATTTAATAAGGTATAAATTAGAGGAGGAAACAGTGAAAGAAAACATGGTAAGCTGGGCAAGAAATATAGGTCACAATATAGAGTTGGACAGATGGGACAAGCTATGGGCAGAAAATTATAAGATGACACTGTCGATTCCATACAAAGAAAATTTATACAAGATATTTTATAGATGGCACCTTCCTCCGGCACGTTTGGCTAAAATGTTTCCAAACACATCACCAATGTGTTGGAAGTGCAAGACACAAATGGGGACATATTACCATCTCTGGTGGTCTTGCAGGAAGGCACAACGCTACTGGCAAGAGATTAAGAGAATAATCGAAGAAACAACGAGGCAAAGTGTAGAAATGAAACCAGAATTCTTTCTATTTGGAATGACTACACCACAGTGTACCAAGGAGATAAAATATCTTACCATCCACATATTGACAGCGGCACGTATAGTGTACGCTCAGAATTGGAAATCCGAGATAATACCAACAGAAGAAAAAATAATAACAAAAATAAATGAATGCGCAGAGATGGATAGGCTCACAAAAGAGCTCCAAGATAAAGAGAACACTGACTTTTATTTAGTTTGGCAAAAATGGTACACATGGTTAGAAAGAAGGATAGGGCCAACAACATAGGACATTAGGAGAACATAACTCAAGAATTGTAGAAATAGATACATGAGATGAGCCGTAGGATTGTATAAATAAATGGTTAATATGTTTGTAGAAAGATACTGCTGAACTTCAATGAATATATTAAGGTATAAGCAAGTAAATTTGTAAATAGTATGATTAAGGAAAATTGGTTAAATGGACATTAATCACCGATGCGAAGGTTTTCTAGAAGTTAGTCGATTGACTCTTTGTTAATGTATAAGTGTTTACATGTATTTGTGTTTTACGTTTGTTTATGTTAATAAAATTAAAAAAAAAAAAAAGAAATGCTTGTAATCTTGCTTCAAAACGTGCTACTAAGCGTGCTTCTATGGAGTTAATGGATGTTTCAATGGTTTCGACTCTATCAGACAAGACACTTGGATTGTCCAGCTTAGGTAAACATGATGGACAGAGACAAGGAAATGTAGCTGATGCTTGTAGATTTGCTATGTGTTTGGTTAATTTTAAGCAGAAGAGGTGGGTGTAATTGTCACACAGGTGGCATTTAATGATATCCTTGTTATTATTGATAGTTTCAGAACATTTAAAGCATGTGCAGGAGTCGTTTGGGTCATCATTAGTTTTTTTTTTTTTAAATTAAGTTTTTGATTTAAAGACAAAACACAAAACGACACCCAGTGTATAATACAAAATAGGGAGAAGCGGAGGAATTTTTTCTTCATCTTCAGGTCTTCCAAAATTCTCTTTGCATTGGCACTGGCATTATTTCTTCCAAGTTCCCGATTGCGTAGTCCACAAATGGTTGCCATATCCTCCAAAATATATTTTCTTTAAATAGTCCTTTTTTTAATTTTATATCACACGTTAACTTATCATTAAGAGCAATTTTCCAAACTTCTCTGAACCATTCATTTATTTTGTATTCAATAGTCAATTTCCAGTATCTTGCAATCACAATTCGTCCCATAATGACCAATATCCTTACAAGCCCTCTTTCATCAATTGTTAACACCTTATCATTCAACTTTAGTATGAGGATGGTATCTACTCCCAACTTTACCTTCTTTTTAATTATTTTACTAGATTCTTCTTCTATTCGTAACCAAAAATTCTTCACTTTATGACATCCATACCACATGTGTTCATATGTCCCATTCTCCACTTTACATCACCAACATAACTTGCTAGCACTTTTATTCATTTTATATAATCTTATTGGGAACAGGTACCATTTCCAGATAACTTTATAACTATGCTCCTTTATTCTTATTGATAAGGTCCTCATTATTCTACTATTCCAATTCAAAATCCATTCCTGTTCTGTAATATCTGTTTCTAAATCTTTTACCCAATTATCTTTCATCACCATTTGTAAGTTACTATCCAAATTAATAATTTTATATACCTTACTAACCAATCCCTTAATTCCAATTTCTTCCATTCCTAATTGGGATACTATTTCTTCAAATTCCGTTTTTAAACTTTCTACCCTCGTTCTGTCCTTATATTTCTTATTCCAATTATTAACCTGTATCTTCTCCCACCAATTCAACTTCCACTTTTCATATATTTCCTCTTTTTTAAAATCATCTCTTACCACATTTATCCATTCTTTTATTCCTTCCAGATTTTCCTCTTTTAACACCTGTTTCCTCTCCCTATTTAAATTTATGGGAAAATCCCCATCTTCCAAATTCCCCAATTGTAATCTGTCTGGAATCAATTTTCTGTCAAATTTACTCCAAGTTTTCAACAAACTATTTAACAAATCATTTCTAACTTTAATTTTTTCCGCTATATTCTCCATAAAATATATTCTTCCCCATTTTTCAATTTCTCCCAACTCCAATTTTCCCCATAATTCGTTTCAACCAACAATTATTTTAACTACAGTCCTCACTTGAAAGGATCTATAATAATTAATCAATTTAAGTATCCCAAGACCTCCTTCCTTTTGATTTTGATACCATAATTTTTTAACTATCCTAGCCCTTTTATCACCATTACAAAATTTGTCAATTTTCTTTTGATATAATTCCATATCCTTTTCAGAGATATATATTGGGAGCATTTCAAATAGGAAATTGAATTTCGGTAATAACATCATTTTACTTAATGCCACTCTCCCAAACCAAGAGAAATTTAATTTCTTATACTTCCCGATTTTCTCATCAATTTCTCTTATTGGTCTGTCATAATTTAACTTTTTCATTTCATTCATCTTTGTTGATAATATTATTCCTAAGTATCTTATATTTTCTTTAACTTTTATTCCAAATTGGTTTTTAAATTTCTCTTTTCCTTTTTTTATATCCCAATTTAATAACATTTCTGATTTAGCCCAATTTATAGATAATCCAGTAAACTCTTCAAATTCCTCTAAATGCATCTTAATCTTTTCAATATCTTTTTCTGGATTTTTCATTACAATCAGGGTGTCATCGGCATACAAATTAATTTTAACACCTTTATATCCAATAATATCTTCGTCTTCTTCTATTTTTACTGCTAAGATCTCCATAGCTAGTAAAAACAATACTGGGGATAGAGGACACCCTTGTCTTGTACCCGCTTCCAAAATTATCTCTTTTGTTAAGATCCCATTCACTTTTACTCTGGCAACCCCCTTTTGATATAATTTTGAAATAACTTGAGTAAATTTATCTCCAAATCCATAAGCCTTAATCAATTCTATAATCGTTTCCCACTGAATTGAATCAAATGCTTTAAATATATCCAATGCTAATATTCCTATTCTATCCTTATTATACTCTGCAATATTTATAATATTCAAAACTCTCCTAACTATGTCTGACTTATATCTACCTTTCACAAAACCTACTTGATTACCATTTATATATTTGTCTATAAAGCTATTTAATCTATTCGCTAAAATAGCTGTAAATATTTTTGCATCCTGATTTATTAGGGAAATAGGTCTATACGATTCTACCAATTCTAAATCTTTTCCTGGTTTGGGAATCAAAGAAATCAGTGATCTATTCCAAGACGCTGGAATATCCACACCATGCAAAATTTTGTTATACAATTTTTCTAATTTTGGCACTATTATGTCTTTAAATTCCTTATAAAATTCTGCTGGCAACCCATCCTCGCCTGGTGCCTTCCCCAATTTTAATTTTTGGATCGTTTCTATAATTTCTTGCTGGGTTATACTTCCCTCCATTTTTTCCTTATATTCCATTTCTATTTTTCTATGTTCATATTTTTTCAAAAAGTCCTTCAATTTCTTACTATCTATTTCCTTTTTAGAGTAAAGTTTTTGAAAAAAAATTCTAACAATCTCACATTTATCTTTTTTCTTATTACATCTTTTACCTTTTTCATCTATTAATATTCCAATTTCTCTTCTACATTTCTTATCTTTAGCCATCCTTGCCAATAATTTAGAATTCTTATTACCAAATTCAAAAAATTCTTTTCAAATACATTGTTTCTAACAACTTCAATATCTTCAATTACCTGCTTATCTTTTAATTGTCTCAATTCTTCCCCAATTTTTTTATTTTTAGTTCTTGAAAATTTGTTTTCTAATTCTTGTATTCTTTTCCCTTCCATTTCCATATTTTTTATAATCTTTATATTTTTTACATGACAATTTTATACTTTCACCCCGAAAAATCGCCTTCATTGTATCCCATACCACATTATAATTCACTTCATCATTATCATTCCATTTCCAATTTTCCTCCCAAATTTCAATCATTCTTTTTTTATCTTCTTCATTTTTATACAATTTAGCATCATACCTCCAATTATTTTCTTTTTTCTCAGTGTATACATTCAACTCCATAATTACATTTGCATGATCTGATTCTTTAAATATCCCTACATCAACTTTTCCAACTCTATTAAGTAAATCTCTTGACACCATAATATAATCAATCCTTGAATATGGGTCATCATTGGTAGAGATAATTTTCTTTTGTGGGTGTTTGGTAGTGGAGTTTTTGCCTGGCATGGTAGATTTGTTGTGTAGATGTATAGTTGAGTACTTCTTATTTGTTGGTATTCTTATTTGTTAGTGTTCGATGTTGAATTAATTAATCTCTTATTTGATGGTATGGCTTAATTAATCTCTTAATCTATGCCACACTAATCAATAACACTAAATATTCAATATGATAGACAATCAATTAATTAAATTAATTAGTTAGACAATAAATCAGCAATTGATGTCACTCTAATCAATTAAGATAAACTATTAATCTAGTAGGCAATCAATCAGCTAGACAATCAACTAGACAATCAATGATACTGTAATCAATTACAATCAAATAGTTAATTAACCAATCAATTAGTTAATAAATCAAACAATTAGTTAATTAATTAATGCTATAATTGTTTATATTATATTGTATTAGACAAAATATGAATTAATGTTATAAGTATTGAGGTAATGAAGCAGTATTGAAGATGCTGGATGCAGGGTGAAAAACAGGCTCTGATGGGGGAAAACAAGGTCTGACGGAGGAAACTATATTAAGAGGAAACAGGCTCCTTTCTTTCCTTTCTTTCCGATCTTTGGAGGGGATCAGGTTTCAGGTTTCACCTGCCTGGGGATCACGCTCCCCAGCTTTCGATGGGGGAAACACGTTTTATTTTACGCTGAAACAGGCTTCTTTCTTTCCCCAGGTTTCGATGGGGGAAACACATTCTATTTTATGCTGAAACAGGCTCCTTTCTTTCCTTTCTTTCTGGGGAAATACGTCTGGGGATCGCGCTCTGCTCCAACTGTCTTCCGACTCTTCCACTTGGGGCTCTGCTCCGACAGTGGGAATGGCGCTCCTACAATCTCTTACGCTCCTACAAGCTCCTACGGATGCGGTGGGAACTCTCATAGTAATTCACAATTACTATGATAGGTGTGGCCAGTTACAAAATACAGTGTTTCCTCATTTAGCAGCCGCAAGTTGTTCCAGTGAGATGGTCACTAAGTAAACCACATGACACAGAGAAATGCTGCCAAGATCACTGGGTGCTGCCATCTCATTCAGATAACATTTTCTCGTACAGCACTGTGAGTGTTAGTCTCACTCTAGTGCAGAGGTGTCAAACTCATGCAGCCCTCCCGAGCTCCGTTTTTGCTGGCTGAGAGTTGTAGGAGGCCACTGCAGCCGAAAATGGAGCTCAGGAGCCTGTTTTTGCTGGCAGAGTACTTGGGCCACCACAGGTGCCCCTGACACAAGTGATGTTGAGCTGGCCACACCCACCGCAGCCACGCCCACCCTGGCCCCCCAAGGTCAAACACAACACTGATGCGGCCCTCAATGAATTTGAGTTTGACACCCCTGCTCTAGTGTGTGTTGTCAGGTGCAGAAATTTGGTCTTATATAAGCGTGCACATTGGTCAGAAAATTATTTTTTTACTACTGTTTACTACTGTTGTATTTGTAAGCAGTCACGAACTGAGGTAGTCGCTAAGTAAGAACTGGCTGTTTCCATAAGGCAAATAAGTGGTGATGCTTACTGCAGAACCATTTAGTTAGGTCCTCAACATTCTACCAACCCAGCTTACTGTTTTAAGATGGTGAATGTTTGAAACCTTGAATGCTTAATTACTAGGATCAAGTTTCAGTGCTAGACTTCTTTGTAAATTGCTCTGTTCAGGAACAGTTATTATATACTTTGAAGACAAAGCCAGCTTTTGTTAAATTCATCCTTTGTTCCCCATTTCTGTAATGCTCTTGTAAGGGTAAGGAAAGTGATGACAAGCAACCTTTTTAAAAAGAAATTAGCAGCTCTTTGTGTAATTTTTCCTCTTAGCAGGCTTTCCCAGCATCTTCAGAGGTGCTATCATGTTGAAGTATACTATCATTACTCAAGTATCAGTACTTGCACTCATATTTAACTAGATGATTTTTATCTGGATCCTTACACTCATTTTCCAAAGTTTGCATGCCATTCAACACTTCCATCTATTAGTTCCATTATCCATCACCTTCCTCAGACCTCAGATGTGTTTAGATTACAATTCTCAGATTATATTATGATGGGGTAGTGGTTAACATGTTCAATCTAAATCTCTTTGATCATGGTTATAGAAGCTTGCTGTGGGGTACTTGGTGCTCTCTGACCTTGGTGGTTTTCTTGCAGACGTTTCATTACCAAACTAGGTAACATCAATGCTAGTAGGGAGTGGGATTTGCTCTCATTTTATATTCTAGTGGCTTGCCACTAGATATTCTAGAAGCTTGCTGGGCCAGTTGCTGTTGCCCAGTCAAACTTACCTTACAGGACTAATACAGGAAAAATGAAGAAGAAAGTGTTAGCCCTTGGACAACATACAAGATATAGACAATATTCTCAGCAGCAATGACCATATGCATAACTAGGGAAGGTTATCCTACTACAACAACCTACTGATGCTCCCAGCAGTTAAAGATCTGCAGTTTATAAAGTAAATGGATATATTGAACATGCAAGTTTGAACTATGAGCCACGGTGGCGCAGTGGTTAGAGTGCAATACTGAAGGCTACTTCTGCTGACTGTCGGCTGCCTGCAATTTGGCAGTTCAAATCTCACCAGGCTCAAGGTTGACTCAGCCTTCCATCCTTCCGAGGTGAGTAAAATGAGGACCCAGATTGTTGGGGGCAATATGCTGACTCTGTAAACCGCTTAGAGAGAGCTGTAAAGCACTGTAAAGCGGTATATAAGTCTAAGTGCTATTGCTATCAAAAGTATGTGTGTGGTTTGAGTTTCCTATCAGCCTTCTACCATGCTAGAATTGCATTCCAGCTGTAAATGGTCTCTTACACAAAGACACAAAGATTACACAGTAAAGTCTTGTGGTTCCCCCCTTAAATGAAAACTGATTGTGGTGTATGCCCTCATGGACTAGAGACTGTTTATTGTAAAAAGCTACATTTACCAAACTCTGCTGTAACACCAAACTCGCAAGGCACCATGGATATTTTACATTTCCAAGAGAAGCAGCAATACTCCACATCTGACAGCACTGTCATGTAATTTAAAATATCCCTTGGTATTCCTGGAAGTTTACTATTTCTGTTAAGCCCGTGGTTCTGAAATGGCTCCATGAACAAAGAAAGTTTGGGAACTTCTGGTACAGTGTTATTCTAAGGCTAAAAGGAGCATGCATATATATGTACATACAGGCACGAAAAGACAACAGTGAAACTAAAAACCTATTGAATGATAAAATGGCCATAGGTTTTGAATGTATGACTTAACCATGATTTTAATAAAAGGGAAACATTCCCATTACCAGTGTGTAATTTTACTGTGGTGGTACATAACAAGCAGATATTGGCTGGCTCTGCCCAACACATTAGGTTAAGGAAGCTGACATACTAAGCCATATGGTTTATTTGCTCAACCAGTCTATTCTGTGGAACAAAGTGCATGTTGTGTGAACTCAGCCACTCTTGTAGTGTTAACTCCATAAAGGCAGCTAACTTTTCTAAGTAGGAATCTATTCTAAAAAGGTGTGTGTGTGTGTGTGTGGGGGGGGAGTCTTCTGAAAATTCTGGCCCTGTCCCCTTTGTGTTACTGTTCCTATTGGTGCAACTGAAGCTTATGGCCAGTGGAAGGTGGTAATTCCTCACACGCATCAACTTTTATGTGATACTTCTACAAATTCCCTTTAACAGAATAAATTTTCCCATCTACTAATAAAAATGGGTTGGGATGCCTTTTTCAAAAATGCATACTTCTGTATCACATGCTACATATATGTGTATGTTTGAGCATATGGAGAATGCTATACATTTTATAATTGCCTGTTAATGAGAACTTTAATATACCAGTATATTAAAAGGTATAGTGGATAAGCATAAGCACTCAGTTTGAATTGATGTGGAAAATTAAATGTGTTCTTTACTAATTACTCTAGAATTCAGTATTAAATCTTAGTATTCAGCAATTTATGAAAGTCCTGGAGAAATAATGATAAAAACAGTGCAACTTGTTCCAGATGAAGAATGCTTTCTCCGACTTATAGATTTCTTACAAATCTATAGGAATAGCACTTTTGTCAGTATGAGTAATGTGCAATTGGCATCTTACTACTAAAGTTGTGCAAAAGCTACATACAGGTAGTCCTTGACTGATTTATTTATTTGTTAAATTTATTTGCTACCTATCTTGCTGTGGGGCTACTCTAGGCAGTTTACAACAATAAAAAGAAAATAATGAAAAGAGTGTAAACAGAACAGAAGATAAAAGAACAACAAAATAAACAACGAAAAAGAACACAAGATTACATCGATATAACCAAAAAAGATGGACGGGTGAACAGTAAAAAGCAACGGGGGGGGGGGGGGGAGGTGGAGACTGCCATCAATCCAGCAGCTACCTCCAGCATGGAACTCCCCCATTTGGACCCCAGGCCAACCGGCTGAGCCAGGTCTTTAGGCTCTTGCAGAAGGATGGGGGGGGGTGGGGGCAGATCTTACCCTAGAGGGTAAGATTTTCCAAAGGGCAGGTGCTGCAGCAGAGAAGGCTCTTCTTCTGGATCCTGATAGCCTCAGTTCTTTGACTGGTGGGATCTGAAGTAGGCCCTCTCTGTCAGCACGACTCAGATGGGCTTGTCCTAGTGGGACGAGGTGGTTCATGAGGTAGCCTGGTGATATGTATAAACTTCCACCTGATAGGAAATCCCAGTGAATAAAAAGGACCAGGAATATTTCTAGTACCAAATGGCCTTCAGAATTGCACAGAAAGAAAATGTTAAGAGATTATGTAAACTTCAGAATATGGCTCAAACCACCAAGATGTTTAGATCAAAAGCCAGAGCATCATGCTTCAATGGGAAAAATAGATCTAGGCAGGTTTTCCCCATTATTATCCTAGCCCACTTTTGTCCGCCTTTTTCCCATGGCCAACCCAGTCTCAACAAAATGAACAAAGCTGTGTTTCAGGCATTTGATTTTTGCAAAGAAAGGTGTTTTTTGTCATTTTGTTGTGTACACAGTATACAATGTGAGTTGTACATATTGAGAGAAAAAACATCTCAGACACTAATAATGAACAATAAAAATATATAGGAACATTCAGTAATACAGAACACAAATCTCACACCTTGAGGCGTGAACAAGATACACAGAAATACACGTTGTAAAAAAGGGGGCCTTTCAAGATCCAAATACAAGGGTGGGTGGCGGAGGAGGAATGTCTCTTTTTGTCACAGGGAACTGGGTTGTGCATGTGTGTGTGTTGTGCTTGTCCTTGTCCTTGTTCAGCTCAGAGCTGGGTCTGTCCAATTCTGGGTGCTCAAGTTTGGCTACTCTGTCCCTCCAACTGGGAGCAATGGTTTAGCAAGGCTCTCCATGGGATTGGTGGTGCAAGTCTATTGTCCCAAGAACTGCCAAGGCTTTAGGTCCCTCTAAAATTAACCCTATACTATAAAAGATTCCCCTCAACTCATTCTTCTCATTTCCCCAAACCCATGTTCAGCTAACCCCACTTCCACACACAGCTATCTGTTACAATCCATCACTTCTAAGGCCAAACAGCTATCAGTAACCTGGTTTATTAAGTAAAGCTGTTTTTTAAAAAGTCTAAGTTGTAAGTTTTAAAAATACTCAAAAGAAACCAGGCCACTCTTCCCTTTAAAACCATTCTCTTTGATTAGGGCTCATTCACCAAATTCCACCCCCCCCCCCCCGCACACTCACATACACACTTGCCAACCCCTATTCATCCACAATAAATAAGGGGAGAAAATGAGATTCACCAGTATCTCTGTGCATACATTAGGGACACTAACCTAAGTAACCAAACAGGTTTTAACATATTTCCGTGCCCTTCAGAGATTTGTTTGAACTAGTTCTCTATGTTGAGACCACCAATTATGAGGTGGGATTTATTTTCCCACCATCCCTGAAGTACCTTTTCACATCTCCCTCCCCACTACCCAAAATCTGAAAAGTACATTGGGGAAACTCCTGTAAATCCTGTTGATTTGGACAGATGGAAAGAAATCAGAAGCCTTGGAAAAACCAAAGTTATAAGAGCAGAAGGAAAATTCAAATGGAGGAATGGTTATGGTTAGTGAGGAAGGAAGAACAAGGTTCTAGAGGAGATGGGCCAGGAATAAAGGATGACTTGATGGGGGAGAGAAATCAAATTTATGTATTCATTCATTCAATTTATATAGCCACCCATCTCAAACAAGTGACTCTGGGTGGTGACTATGGAAAAGGGAGAAATAGCAATGGAGGAAGAATGAGGTAGACTTTGGCATGGAGATGGGAATCTGACATAGGAAGATCTACATTCAAGTAAGGGATTGCTTTGGGAGGTCAGTAGAAGATCTGGGGTGAGGAATGATGATAGTCGGCCAAAGCGTATGACTGACGTAATTGGGAAGGTTACTGGGCGGGGGGATGCAGACACACACTAGATAATGGCTAGCTGGATAAGGGGTGGAGAGCCCACCTGAGAATCGAAGAAGACCAGGTCTTCATCCTCTAGCTCATCAGTTTATCATTTCAGTTTAGGGTTGGAGAGGGAGCTTTGTTTAGGAGGCAGGATGGGGTAGGAGCAGTGGTGGGATTCAGCCAGTTCGCACCACTTCGGGAGAACCGGTTGTTAACTTTCTGAGCAGTTTGGTGAACTGGTTGTTGGAAGAAATCATTAGGGCAGAGAACCGGTTGTTAAATTAGTTGAATCCCACCACTGGGTAGGAGACACAAAGTCTCCCTTCTCACCTCAATAACAATGATAAAAAAATTAACCTAATAAAAATTTCAGTCAAAACCAAAGAACGTCACAGCTACAGATGAAAGGAGAGAGAGAGAGCAACTCCTGCACGTCATGAATTTCAAGTTAGTCAAATACAATATGATAGACTTTTTATGCTATACAGTATATACAGCTTCAGGGAGGGGGGAGCAGAATCCTGCCTTGTTAGACACCATAATACGTGGAGAATGGGGAAAAAAAATTCCTCCCTCATAGAAGTGCAGATCTACCACTGGGGAAGGCTTATCTAAAGCCCTCTATACATTCCTCACATGATCCAGGGGTGGGGGTGGGGGGCAATTGTGAAATCTGGGGGAGGAGAGGGGAATTTCAGGAAGTCTTGCTATAGTCTTGGCAGAGATGTCACTAGGCTCTCCCCTGCTCATTTACTGCTATCTATTCAGAAAGAAAATGTTCCACATAGCCAAATGTGCTAGAATCACCCAATTCAATGGCAATAAAAGCGAATCCTCCAGCAGCAATTGCCTCATGAAAACACAAGGGGAGGGAGGGAGGGACAGAAAGAAAGGGAAGTTTTTCCAGAAAGGGAGAAAATCGGTGCTACCAGATATGATTAGGAACAACAAGCTTGGCAATAAATATTCTTGTTGGAAGCAAAAATAGAAGTGATTGCCATTAGCGTATGGATGGATGGCTTCCCTTCACTCCAAACATTTATTTGGCAAATATGGGATCAGAGATGTTGGAGAGCAGGGGTCATATTTCCTGATCAGACTATGAATAAAAGGAGCTAGACACTGTATAAAGAGTGGCCAATGCACCATCCCCCCTGCTCAATTCTCAGATCTCCCTAAGGAGAAGTAAAGGTTCCTGATGGAAGAGATGTAGGGTAGAACCTCAGAAGACCCTGGTCCTTCTCTTTTCACCAATCTCACTACTATCAACTCACTCCATGGTGAGAAATCAAGAAGCCTTTTGGCTCTAAATCACACACCGTCATTTCTCTGACTTTCCAATGGGTTCCCCTGTTCTCAACCCCCACCCTGAGCAAGAGGCAAGTCTGTTCAATTAGATATTTATACATTTATATATAAATAATATTTCTCTGTACAGCCAGGGCAAAAGGGAAAGGGGTGTTCCAACCATCCAATTATTTGATGAGAACCCTCCTCAAAATGTCCTGCCATTGCAAACCTCCACCCTCCACCACGACACAGGCTTGTCCCATGTCCTGTTTAAGGAAAAAGAGAAACCCCCAAGGAGAAGGGGTGGTGGTGGTGGTGAGCTGAGTCTGGACTCGTTGCCTGTATTAGTACCTCTCAACTTTCCTCTTCCCACTTCTTGATCTGGCTCTGCAGAGGGGCAGGCATTAGGCAGCCCCTCCTGGGGTGTGGCTCTGATGATGGTGTTACACACATTTGCTTTGAGCCTGAGTCAGCAATTTGCTGAAGGAGTCAAACAGTTTCTCCAGCCATGGCTGGTTGCGCATGCACTGCTGCACCACCTCCTCCTGGCCCAAGTCTTCGTTTTGACCCACAATTGCCATTGTCTAGAAAAAAAGGAAATGAAAAGGTTGAAATATTAGCCATGAAGCCACACAGGTGGCTCAAGAAATCCACAAGTAGCCAGAATTAATTAGTCTGTATTTGGGGCCAAAGCTAAAAAAATCATCACTAAAAGTCCTGAGACTTTTTAAACATGACACCATTCTGTATTTTTAATGAGCTTCAAAAACTGCAGCTTATTTACAACTCTACTTGTACATATTAGTGATGTAGGTGTAGATGAAGATCTCTTAATTTAAGAAAACCCATAGTTATTTTTTAGTAATTTGTGTACTTATCTTGGTCTTTTTTGTATTTTATTTCATTGCTGTGTGGTGGAATCTCCAGCTAGAGGGAAAGGTCAAGAGGGCGCCAGGTTTAGAGTCATTGCACTGCAGTAAGCAGCACAGCCAGACCTCCCCCAGAATCTTTGAAGCCTTATCTTGTTCCCAAGGGAATACAGTCAGTCTTGCATTCAAGTTAAATTTTGGCATAGATGGCTTCTTTAACCCCTCTTTCAAACCAGCGGTCCTCTCTGTCCAAAATGTGGACTTTGTTGTCTTCAAAAGAGTGGCCTGTCTCTTTTAAATGCAGACGGACTGCTGAATCTAGTCCTGATGTGTTTGTTCTCCTACATCAGGACTAGATTCAGCAGTCCATCTCCAATCTACAACACAGTCCTTTCAACAGTTCCAAGAAGGCTCCACACCCATTTGCACAACTCAGGTGACCCTGACAACACAGATAATCAGGTGACCTTAACGACTCGCAAAAAGAATGCAAATGACCAGCTGTCTGCAAGGAGTATAAATCCTTCCATTCCCCACCACCCAGTCAGAGCTAAAGAAGCTTCTTGGATGAGAAGTGAAACGTCTTCAAAGAAAAACCAGAAAGTCCAGTTGCCTCTTGGAAAAAAGCACCTTTGGGATGTGCTGTACATTAGTTTGTTTGTTTCTTGCAGTGAGTTGGTGCTTATACAGGTAGTCCGTGACTTATGACTGTTTTTCACACTTATGACCATTGCAGCATCCCCATGGTCACATGATCAAAATTCAGATAGCAATAGCGCTTAGACTTATATACCGCTTCATAGTGCTTTTACAGCCCTCTAAGCGGTTTACAGAGTCAGCATATTGCCCCCAACAATCTGGGTCCTCATTTTACCCACCTCGGAAGGATGGAAGGCTGAGTCAACCTTGAGCCAGTGAGATTTGATCTGCTGAACTGCAGCTAACAGTCAGCAGAAGTAGCCTGCAGTACTGCACTCTAACTACTGCGCCATCTCGGCTCAGTTGCTTGGCAACTGGTTCATATTTATGACAGTTGCAGTGTCCTGGGGTCAAGTGATCACCTTTTGAGACCTTCTGACAAGCAAAGTCAATGGGGAATCCAGATTCACTTAACCATGTTACTAACTTAAATGCTATGATTCACTTAACACCTGTGGCAAGAAAAGTTGTAGCTTGTGCTAGCTGTTTCTTTGGAACAAGCTTCAACACAGGCAGCCTTATTCTGATGTTTTTGTGCTGTTTTCGATGGTCAGTTATTCTTTGTTTCAATTCTTTTACTTCTTTAGTTAGAGGGCTTTGTTCTTCCTGAGGCAGAGGAGTGGGTGCCTGGTTTCCAAATGAAAACAATTGTATATCTCTGCTGGATTCCTCTACTGCCAACTCCCCCTGGTTTGCCTCTACATTCTGAGTGACTTCTGGCAAGGCTTTGATTTTATTGCCCTGGGTAAACCTTTGCAGTTCTTCCAAGTCTGCTTCTGTGAATATTTTATTTCATATCATAAATCGACATTGATCTGCTAGCCTCTGTTCTGTTATTTCTGATTCTGGATGTTGTTCTTTCCAGAACTGGTGCATTCGTTTCAAGTATCTTCTTCTTGTTGGACTTGATCTGTAATAACAGATCATTATTTCTTTGTTTTCAATCACTGTATATTTGCAATGGGTAAACACCTTTTCTTCCAGTAGTTCTGCAGCTGCTGGCCTTGGTTCCTCAGCCAACAGTCCTAAGTCCTGTAGGTCATTTTTCACCTGATAATGATGATATTAATTGCACAGTCAGCCAGATGTTCAGACTGGATCAGATGTTCAGAGTGGATTTGGCATTTTTGTCTACTTATTGAGTCCTTTCCAAGGACCTGGAATAGGCAGATCTGGATGTTTGATGTTGTTATAGATATCATTGCAAGATGTAAGCCGTTCCGAGTAAAGCCACCTTTTGCAATTGACTGATGGTGAATTTGTCAATGCCAATAGTGTTTAAGTGGTCCTCCAGTTTCTTTTAAATAATAATAATAATAATAATAATAATAATAATAATAATAATAATAATAATAATTTGGTTCAAAGATGGCCTGAATGATGACCTCTACCATGCCTGCCTGGCTCAAGGGGCCCCAGACCGCCTGCACGACTGGTACATCCTGGCTGAAGAAGTGGAGATTGACATGGCCTGAAACCAGTACTGAGGGGGAAGAGCCTGGAAGAGATCCCCACCCCAGGGGAAGCGAGAGCCATTCAAGCTGCAATTCCCCCTGACACCAAGATCATCTGCCTGCTTCAAATGCGGGAAGGAGGGGCACCATGCAGCTGAGTGTCATTCAAAAACTCCTGCTCGAAAGCCAGAACACCTGACTGGAGGAAAGCCTGCAAAAACAACCCCCCGAGGAAAAGACACCGCACTGAGAAGTGGAGAGGCCATGGAGTTTTGCTCCCTCGCAAAATCGGGGGAAGGAACTCCGGTATCACCTGGGGAGGAATCGGGCCCTTCTGAGAGTGATCCTGAAGACGACCCGCTGGTAAGCAAACCAATTGAGCCACTCACCCTGCCCCTAAGACTATTCGTCCCCAGCCGGGGGAAAAGAGTGAAAATCTCAGTCCTCTTGGACTCAGGGTGCACCTGGTGTCTGATTACCCCAACCCTGGTGGGAAAATTGGGCATACACTTGCGGAAACTAAAAATCCCCATCACGTTCTGCCAGTTAGATGGGTCAGAATTTCTGGACATAGCAATGGGGACTCATGATGAGAGACTCACTTTCATTGTGGCACCTGGAATGGAATGGCCGCTTAAACCCACGCGACCAAAAATTGCCACCCCGGTGCTATTCCGAGAGAAGAAAGATGGGTCTTTGCACCTTTGTGTAGATTATAGAAAGTTAAACACTGTGAGTGTGGAGAATGTGTATCCTCTCCCCCTCATGAAGCACATGTTAGCCCACCTCTCCAAAGGAATTTTTTTTCCAAAACTGGACTTAAGAGAGGCTTACTACCGAATCAGGATTAGGGAAGGCGACGAACGGAAAACAGCTTTTAACACTCCTTTGGGGTGTTACCAATTCAAAGTGCTCCCATTTGGATTACAAGGCGCCCCTGCCATGTTTATACAACTGATATACGAGGTGCTTCATAAGCACCTGTACAAAGGGGTTCTGGTGTACTTAGATGACATTTTAATATACACAGAGACAGAAGCCAAGCACGTAAAGCTTGTCCGAGTGATCCTAAACAAACGTCGCGCTGCGAAACTTTACGCAAAATTTTCCAAATGTGAATTCCACAACGATAGAATTGACTACCTGGGATATAGGATTTCCCACGAGGGCATGGAAATGGACCCAGGGAAGTGCAAATAGTGATCGACTGGACTCCCCCTCCCGCACCCGCAAACAACTACAAAGCTGTTCTGCCCCAACTACGGACCCCAAAGAACGCAGCACACACAAAGTCCGTTCAAACCTTAGTTTACTAAATAAACCAGTTTTTTACAACAACGGCTGTTAATTAACTGCATTAACAGCCACCAAGAATTCAAAGAATAATACTGAAAGCTTACTGTGGTTGGCAGAATGCCCAGAAGCAATTTGCAGGAAGCTGATAAGATAAGCAAGACAAGACACGAAGGTATGTGAACGAAGTTGTTCCCTGCAAATTGCTTCAGTCGGCGTTCCTCCTTAAATAGGCTAAGGGAGTGGCCAATTAGCCCCAAGCCTTACTCTCGAGGAGACCTCCTCCTGAGGAGCCACTCCTGCCTTTTGGCAGCTCTGCGCACCCGTGCATCGAGAAGAGGCTCCTCCTCTTCGTCCTCTTCACTTAAGGGAGCTTCTGGAGCTTCTGAAGGCCCTGGCTGAATCCCCGCCTCTGGCACCACATCTTCTCCAGCCTCCTCATTGTCTGACTCGAGTGCCAGCTGCATAGGCTGCTGGCGCAGCACCACACCAGCCTCCTCGCTGTCAGAATCAGCTACTAGCTGCACAGGCCGCTGACAGGCCACAACAAAAGCTTCCTGGGGTTTGCACATTTTTACTGGCAATTTATCCCAGCATTTGCACAAATTGCGCTCCCAATCACTAACCTACTGAAAACAAAAGGGGGTGGGGGGACAAATCAAAACCAAAGCAGCCCATAAACTGGACCATGGAATGCCAGGCAGCATTCAATAGACTGAAACAATTGTTCTCAGCCAAACCAGTCCTAAAACACCCAGATCCAGAACAGCCGTTCATCATACAGGCAGACGCCAGTGATGTAGCAGTCGGAACCGTCCTACTCCAAGAAAACGAGCAGGGCCAACTGCAGACCTGTGCATACACGTCTAAAAAATTGACGACACTGAACAGAGATGGGCTATCTGGGAGAAGGAGGCTTTTGCAGTACGGTGGGCTCTCCTTACTTGGAGGCATTTCCTAGAGGGGAATAAAATCCCTTTCAAAGTCTGGACTGATCAAAAAAACCTAGAGGCCCTAAAAACCCCACGGAAACTCTCCCCAAAACAAGTTTGCTGGGCTCAACATTTCAAACGGTTCAATTTCAACCTAAAATACTTCCCTGGGGGGAAATACATTTTAGCAGATGCACTATCCAGAAAGCCTCAGTTTAATAGTGGGAAACCTGAAATGATCAAACCCCTGCTGCTGGCCTCTCAACTGGCAGCCAAAGTGATGACCAGGGCGCAAGCTAAACAAGAACCATTAATGGACAATGCTACCACTCAGGTGTTTAGAAAAGCCCCACAAACTGATGACTGGTTCCTAGCCCATAAAAACACCTGTTTAATTAAAGATGACTTAGCTTGGGTGGGAGGAAAATTATATGTCCCAGCTAGTCAGAGAATTCCTCTCATGCAAACATGCCACAACTCCAAACTGGCTGGTCACTTCGGCTTCATGAAAACCCTACACCTTATCAAAAGGCAATTCTGGTGGCCATCTCTTAAGAAAGACATTGAAAGCTATGTTGCCAGTTGCCCTATCTGTGCAGCAGCAAAGAGGAGACAAGGGAAAACCCCTGGTCTTTTACAGACGGTAGCCGAGCCTTCAGCACCCTGGAGAGAGATCTCTTATGAATTTTATTGTAGAGTTACCTGAAAGTGGGGGGAATACTGTTATTTAACAGACCTCTTCTCCAAGCAGGCCCACTTTGTTCGCTGCCAAAAAATCCCCACTGCTAAGGCACTCGCCAAACTGTTCCTGCAAAATATCTATCGACTACATGGGGCCCCACAAAGGATAATATCTGATTGGGGGGTCCAATTCACTTCAAAGTTTTGGAAGGCCTTTTTGGATCTTCTCGGAACTGGCCAGGGCCTAAATTCTACTCATCATCCTCAGAGTAACAGATCGACAGAAAGACTGAACTTGGTTCTAGAACAATATTTAAGATGCTTTATTAACTATCAACAAGATAACTGGACTGACCTCCTGCCTTTTGCAGAAGTTGCCCTTTTAAGGCCCCAAGAAAACACTCCTCCGACTCCTGTTATGGTCGAAGGGGAACAACACTTTGAAATCAAAAAGATCCTTGACTCCCGTACCCACCCGGGTTCAACTCAATACCTAGTCTCCTGGAGACATTTACCTGCCTCACAAAATGAGTGGGTAGCTAAGAAACATGTTAGGGCCTCTGCATTGCTGAAAAAGTTTCACTTGAAGTATCCTAACAAACCGAACTAACTCTCTATGATGTTCATCTTTCTGTTCTCTCTTACAGGTAATCCCCTCATTTTTTTGAAGGGGGGCAGCATGTCAGATCCCTATCGTGATACTGTCATTCAAGTGGGGAGGGGACCCCGGATTCTTTTACTCACTTATTGCTCTCATCCTGTTTTCCTATGTATCCTGTAATTCCCTAGTTTATAACTTTTACCCTGTCACCTATTCTGCCCTGTGCTTTGATTTACCTTGGGGGATGTACAAGGGGGGAGAGGGCCATCTGTTTTCTCTCAGTTTGGAAGCCTCACAGAAGAAGCGCATAGGAATGACTCATGTCTTTTTCAGGACGACTGTTTCCACAACTTCACACCTGTGGATTGGCTCATTCAAAATCAAACTGAGAGGAGGGGTTTCTAACCACTTTATCCTAATGGAATTGCCTGGGGGGAACTCAGACCCTGATTTGCACTGTCTTGCATTCACTTCCTTTCAATAAAAGTTTTCTTTTGAAATACTAAAGTTTCAAGTGTCCATGCTTTCTTGAACAGGCGGGAGAGGCAGGACCTTACAGTCAGTACTGATCACATGACCCCAGGACACTGCAACCATTATAAATATGAGTCAGTTGCCAAGCATCTAAATTTTGATCATGTGACCATGGGGATGCTGCAACGGTTGTGTGAAAAACAGTCATAAATTATTTTTTTCAGTGTCGTTGTAACTTTGGTCACTAACTGTTGTAAGTTGAGGACTACCTGTATCAATCAATTGCAAAAGGCGGCTTCACTTGGAACAGCTTACATCCTGTGGCAATATCTTTAAAACACTTATCCCAGGTCCTTGGGAAGGACTCGACAGGTGGAGTGATGCAGGTTCAAGTCCACAGAAACTCACACTGGATAACCTTTGGTCATTCACTCTCCCTCAGCAAAACCTCCCAAAGTTGTTTTGGAAAAAAAAAAGAGAGGAAACAATCCTATGCATGCTGCCTTGAGCTCCTGAATGAAAGATAGGATATAAATCTAACAAACAACCTGGAAACTCAAATGGGGTTTACTCAGGGCCTTTACTTACCTCATTCTTACAACGCAGAAAGGTGTGGTACTTGTAGTGGTGAAGGGAATGGTAGAGGGTGTAGAAAAGGGACTTCTCTGCTTCCACACTGAATTCCTGTCAGCAATAAGGACAAAGAGTGAAGTGAAACCTCACTGCATGTTACATTTCCATACAACTTTACAACAGCCATGAACTTCTAAAATCTTATATTTAATATTCCCTCTGAGTGATTAATTTAAAAAAAACCTAGGAAGTTTTCACCTGCCCATATCTTCTCATTTAAGCCTTTGTTAAACTGATTAACAAAGTTAAAACTCTTTCCTTCCTGTTACATGGAGCCATCCCCACCTCAATACCTGGAATTTCAATTACGGCAATTAATGGGCCTGGTCATGCAGGAGAATGAGGTGCAGGGATGAAGCCACATAATCAGGTGTCTGATGGACAATGCTGTTTCAGAATGCCAGAGGTGGAGGTGGGGATGAAAGATGCCATTGTAAAGTCCATTTTACAATTTACAAGAGGCATATTTTTTTTCTCCAAGTTAAAAGAGAAAACATAAATGAGCGTCCACACAGTGGAATGGAGTATTCAAAAATATGACATGAAAAGGTAGATTTTCTTACCCCTCACTTTCATGTCCATCACTAAGATTCCACTCTTAACTTACCTTCTTTTACTCCCCTTTCCTGCCAAAATCTACTACACAGCTTTCCAAAAGTGATTTCCTTCTGAAGGGATAGGCTTGAACTTCCATAACTGCTACATCTGTTGGCTGAGAAATCTATTACTATCATTCTTCCATCTACAATAGTTTACTTCACAAGTCTTGCATTGGTTAAGCCTTTTATCTCCACAGCTGTTGATGGCAATAGAGACTTACAGTATCTCTCTTTTCCTTTCTTCTGCCCATTTTTCTTAGGACACAGTGCATTTCAAGCCAGTGTAAAAAGCAGGGAGAAAAAAAATTCCAGAGATATTGCTAATAAATAGAAATTTGTAAATCCTAATGGTTTCTTAGACTATCAAGATCTGAGTATTTTCTTCCCTTAAAGACATACAGGTCCTCACTTAACGACCCCTTGTTCAACGACCATTCAAAGTTACAATGGTGCCAAACCAATGGTAGTAATGGCCAGTCCTTGAGGCTACAGCTGTTGCAGTGCCCTTGTGGTCACGTTAAAAAATTGGGTGCTTGGCAGCCTGCCTGAATTTGTAACCATAGTGTGTGCTTCAATTCCCCCCACCTGCCAATTTCCCCCATCTCTGATCTTTTGGACATCCTGCACTCCACTGCCACCTACTCCTGCTGCCTCCCACTGATCTCAGCTGACCTTTGCCGCCTTCTTCCTGCTGCTGCTGAGGCATGCCCAGAGGCCTCATAGTCTTGTGGAGGTCTCACAAAGGGCCAGATACTGTTTTGGCTGAGTGCACCTCATTAATAGTGGGAGGAAGAAGACAGCAAAGGTCAGCTGGGGCTGGTGGGGGCAGCAGGGGTAGGAAGTGGTGGTGGAGTGCAAGGCAGCCAAAAGGCCAGAGATGGGGGGAAAAGACAGGTGGGTGGGGGGAGTTGGACCAGAGGTGACTCTGACAGGGCAAGAGAAGCGTGAGGTTTTCACCTAATGTTGGCAACTGAGACTACAGGTTATTTTATATACTCAGAATTCCCAAGGGAAAATATTAAAAATGGCATTTATTTAAGGTATTCCCATTTGTAATACTTCAAATAGTTTAAAGCAGTGTTTTTCAAACTTGGCAACTTCAAGATTCTGGCTGGGGAATTATGGGAGTTGAAGTCCGTACATCTTACAGTTGCCATGTTTGAAAAACACTGGTTTAAAAGATTTTTTAAAATTCTGATTACCCTAGATATTTGGGCATGCACGCAGATATACACACACACGTTTTTCTCCTCCACATCCCCCAAACTGGTGTCTGCAGAGTTTTAAAACCTCTTTATAAGTATTTTTATGGCTACTAAAAAGTTGCTTAACAACTTTTGAGCCTTAATTTTTAAGGCGATTTAACAGAGTGTGCAAACTATCATACAATATCCTTAATTTCACATGCTAGTAAAATAATGCTTAGGAACATCTAACACAGATTAGAACCCTATATGGAAAAAGAGTTGTCAGATGTTCAAATTGCCTTTAGAAAAGGCAAAGGAACACAAGACATTGCTGATGCGCGCTGGACAATTGAGAAAGCCAGAGAATACCAAAAAGAAGTAAGTCTTTATTTTTATTTATTTATATCCCTACTTTATTTTTATAAATAATTCAACGTGGTGAACATACCTAATGCTACTTCCTCCTCCTCTGTTCCCCACAACAGCTACCCTGTAAAGTGGGTTGGGCTAGTATGTGCTTCATCAATTATACTGTAGAAAAGCCTTTGACTAAATTGATCATGTCAAGCTGTGGAAAGTGCTCAAAAAATGGGAATTCCAGAACATCTAACTGTCCTGAAAAACTTATATATACGTCAGGAAGCCAAAGTACAGACAGAATTGGAGTAAGAAATATCAATAACCTGCACTATACCAATGACACAACTCTGATAGCTAAAATTGCAAAGGATCTGCAAGCCCTAGTAAAAAATAGTCAAAGAGCACAGTGGAAAATGGGACTAAAATTAAATATAAAAAAGACAAAACTAATGACAACAGGTAGAACAACCAGCCTCAGAATTGACAATGAAGATATCAAAGTGGTGGATAGCTTCTGCCTTTTAGGATCAATTATTGACAGTAAAGGAAAAGCAATCAAGAAATACAATGCAGAACTTCCCCCAAGATGGCGTGCTGAGCGGCGGGCAACTCTTTTTCTCCCACTGACAAACAGCTGATTTCGCTGCCAAAGCTTATTTGGTGGCTTTGTTCCCTGTTTTTTGAAGGGAAGACTAGGAAAGACCCAAGACAACCTTCAGACGATTGTGCATCGACAGAGAAGAGGGGATCCTGAAGACTGCAATTCTTGGTAAGGAGTGATCGGAAGGTTGGGTCTCTTACCATCTTTTCCCTTCAGCTGTTTGGTTTTTTAAAGCATGCCTGGGTTTTAATTGCACCCTTTAAATCTTTTCTATCTTCTGATTTACCACTAGTTGACTGCTGATCTATTTTATACCCCCTTGCTGGACTTTTACAACTTTTTTTCCTGATCTTTCATTGTTTACTATTGAACTCTAAACCACTTTCACTTTCCCCATAAAGGAAGTCCATGGTGAAAATACATTTTCTGGCAGTGAAAGTCATCAGATTGGATTTATACAGGATATTACACATTTTGTACTTTCTAGCTCTTTAAAAAAAAGAGCTCTGACCTTTACTTTTTAACTTTTGATGGGAAAATTCTCCCCTTTTTTAATCACTTTATTTTGAGGTGAAAAAAACTGACCTCAACTTTTCTCTATGGACACTGGGTTATGATTTAACTGCTTCTCTTGTCCTTGTCCTTTTCAAAATGTCTCTAAAAGGAGATAAAGTTTTCTGGGAAGCATTTGGAAAAAGAATGCTCTCCAACTTATAGGTTTTATTTGAAAATATAGATAAAAAAGCTGATGGGTCAACAACAGCTTTGAACCAAACACAGGACAATATCCAAAAGCAGGGAATAACAGTTCAACTTAATTTGCAGAAAGTTCTTGGTTTGAAAACTATAGATGTCCCAAAAAGATTGAAAGGAATATGAATACAAGAAATTCTGAGATAATGGTATTGATAAATGATGGACTAGACTTTCTTGGCAAGATGAATGTTCTGTTTTTAAAGATAATTTTTCAACAATGGATGCTGCAGAGATATTTACAACAGGGACTTACAAACTTTGGAAATGAGGTGTAATTTCTGTTCCCAATTAAAATCCTTAGGAAAGGTTTTATTATTAACAGCCAAAGGTGGATATTTAATCCTGCATGGGTCAGAGATAATGATTGGGATGATCTGTGGTAAATAAACTGTTGTAGACTTTCTACAAGTAAATTACAGTAACAGATTGTTAACAGAGGGCCCTGAACTTTAACTTTGCTGTTGATTAACCTGTTAACTATTTTTTCTTGATATACAGTAAACAATGTATGACAGGTCAAATTAGGTTGCAAATAGATGTAGAAATTTATAAATTTTGGACCTGTTTTGCAAGGGGGGAAGCTATTATTGTTGCAATATATTTGTCAGCGTTCAACTAGAGGGGATATGTGTTTTTGTTCTTTGTCTTTTTAACTCACATTTTTAAGATTTTTGTCTAGTTTTGTCTTTAATTTTTTTCCTTTGGATTTTGCATGTTAATCTTTTGAATAAAACAAAAAAATGTTTATATATATATATATATATATATATGCATATATATATATATATAAAGAAATTTTAACGAAGCAGGATAAGAAGAATATTGATGGTTGTAAACTTTGATGTTGGAGAAGACTCCTGAAAATATTGTGTACAGCCAAGAAAACAAACTGATGGTTCATTGAACAAATCAACCCAGAGTTCTTACTCGAGGCACAAATAATCAGAGTCAAATTATCCTTCTTCAAACACATTATGTGAAGACCCAGCTCTCTGGAAAAGGCTCTAATGGTGGGAAAGGTGGAAGGAAAGAGAAGAAAACAACCAGCAAGATGGATAGACTCAGTTGCAGTGGTGATGAGTGTATCATTGAGAGACGTGAAAGAACAGGTTAGGGATAGATTGTCATGGAGAAGATCTATGTAGTCACTAGGAGCTGAAAATTATTTGATGGCACATAATCAATCAATCACTCAATCAAAAAGTTGCTAAAATATGTCTAACAGTAAAAAAAATGACTTAATTTTCTCATGTCCCTAGTTTCAATCAGGTTTTTAGTTAGGATACAGAACGGAGACCTTTGTGGTCATCTAAGGGAATGATTTACCCCAGGAACTAGGAAGGGAGGGGAGTTACAGCAATTCCTTTTTGTTCTCTTGGTGGATTTTGATCTCATGGACCATCTGATGTGGTTGAGCCTTGAGAAGATTCTTTTACAATAGTTCCAGTCTTTCTTCTTAAGTCAAGTCCAGAAAAGTGTTAGGATTAGTGATCAGCACTTGGACCACTGTCATGTGACAGAGTTCCATTTTTTCACAAACTGTTAGAAGAGATAATCCATTTTTGTAATGAAGAACTTTCAACATGTTTTCTCCTTTCTTGCTATTCACGCACCAGAAAAATAGCTGACTGCCTAAATTGAACATCAGTCCGAGTGAAGGTAAACAAGTTAAACATGTTAACATGTAAACATGTTAAATCCAGATATGGCAGGGTTGGTTATTAAAAAGCCAAAGGTTAAGTCTACTCTGGAAGATGTTGCACTCCTGAAAAGTGCAGGGAATCCAGTACATGAATATAACATACTGTATTTGTCAGGACCAATGGACTAACAAATGAAGATATTTTATAGAAAATGGACAGCCCTGGAGGGGAACTATTTTTTTTATTTTTCTGCCAACAACTTTTACTTCTTAAGTAGCTTAGACAGTTAAATAGCCACATTATTACGTATAAGAACTGTTTTGAATTTTTGAAATATATCTTGGGGATGGACAAATCTATACCAATTCCAGCAGTAAGGGCAGAGTTGGATATACCCCCTATACAAAATCATCTAGTAATTAAAGTATTCAAGCATTGGTTGAAGATCTTATTTATGGACCCAGATAATTACCCAAGCTGTAATTTGAAAGAGGAGATGCTTAATATGCCTCTTCGCACTTGGGCTGCCCAACTTTCAAATGACATTTCACAATATGGATTATTTATCCAATTCCCAGTCCATACAAATCTGCTTCCCAGACAGAAAAGTATTTAACAACTTATATGCTTCAACACCTTAGAAGAGCTTTGTAATAGTGTCGAATATCTGTAGCTCAGGTGTAGGGTGAGGGTTCATTCTCCAAGCTTGTGGGTTGGTTTCCAAACGTTTCATTACCAGGCTAGGTCAAGTCTTCAGCAGAATTTAGGGGATGTCAGTGTTCTTCTGTTTATAAGGGCTTCAGGTGTGGGTGTGTCAAGTGAGGGTCTTGTGATGGGTCAGCTGTGAGTCATCAATGAGTCTTGTGATGGGTCTTGTGATAACAAGATTACATCAGGTCAGGGTCATTGGGAGGTGAACTGCTGGTGGGGGGGCTTGTTTGTGTTGGTTGAGGGTCGGTGATGTCTCTGGTTGGCTGTGTGGTTGATTTGGATTCTGAGGGGCTCATAGGCTGGTTGTAGGTCAATGTGTCTGTTGATGTGATGACCCGGGGATGGGCATGAAAGCAACACAGCCAGAGTGAAGGCTTAGCTCCCTTTTATTACTCCAACATTTCCCCCCAAAGTTCCCACAGTTCACTGTAAGTCCAAGAGCAACGCTCCAAACACACACATGCACCTCCACTAGTTCCTGGCTGCTGTGAGTCCAGAGGAGCAGCCAATTCTGAGAGCAGCCAGAGTTCAGGAAACTTGGTTCCAAGGAGTCTTCATCGCATGAAGGGGTCGCTGGGGGTGCAGCACAACCTGAAGCAGAGCTGTGTCACTGAGTACTTGCCCACGACCAGGCTAGGCAAAGCAAGGCAAGTCGAACCCAGGCAAAACAAGGCTAGGCAAAGTGGCAAGATGTCGGTAACTGCAAGTGTGTCTGGAAAAAGGCGACACTTGTTCCAAACAAGTGTCCTTCCTCACGACGTCTCTTTAAATCTTATTCCCCAGGTGAGCCTTGTGACGAGGGGCGGGGCGCCCTCCTCCCAAGTTGTCTGTTTGCCCTGCACTGATCCCACCTCCTCTCCATTCTCCGTGCTCGAGGATCAGGAGGCAATTGTTCTTCTCTGGACCTCCGTCACTCCTCTGCTCCACTGCCTACTCTTTCCCTCTCCTCCCCCCTCTCTCGGTCATCCTGCGCCCTCTCTCCGTCACTGGCAACCCTTTCAAGGCCCGAGGGGCCCGGGACTGCCTCGTCCTGCTCCTCTGGTCGTTCCTCCGGAGCCAGTGAGGCCACGCCATCCTCCTCCGTCGTCCCTGGCTCTGTCTTGTCCTCCTCCTCCTCGGACCCAGGCTCTGACAGTTGATAAAATAGCTTGTGGAGTGCCAGGCTTCAATGAACTCACGAGTATGGTGGGTGGTAGCGTGGCTTATGATTTTTGTGTTGCTCCAATCGAACTGGTGCTGTTTGGTGTCTGTGTGGGTAGAGACTAAGGATTTGGGATCGTGGCTTTTGACTGCCAGCTGGTGTTCGTGGATCCCGGTTTTTAATTGGCATATTTGTCCCACATAGAATTGGTTGCAATGGTCACAGTTGATTTTGTAGATTACAATGTTTCTTTCATCCTTCTGTATTTTGCCTTTGGTTCTGAATAATTCCTGGCGGAGTGTGGCTGTGGGTTTGTGGGCTATTGTTATTCCTAGGGGTTGGAGGATTCTGGCTGTCATTTCCGAAACCCCTTTTGTGTATGGTAGGGTTAGTTTTTGCGTAGTGGTTGGCTGTGTGGTGTGTTGTGGTTTGGGTGCTGTGTGTCAGAATATGAAGTTTTTTGGATAGCCGTTACAGAGAAAGAAGTCGAGCAGCCATTTCTCTTCCGCTTTTCTTAGTGTTGTGGTGCTGCAGTGTGTCCTGGCCCTTCTGAACAGGGTCTGGACACAGCTTCTTTTGTGTGCAGTGGGGTGGTTGCTTGCGAAGCTGAGGATCGGGTCCGTGTATCTGGGTTTGCGGTAAACACAGGTTTCTAGTTCTCCATTGTCTAGTTTCCTTATGTCAACGTCGAGGAATGGGAGTCTGTTGTCTGTTTCCTCTTCGTGTGTGAATTTGATCCCAGGGAATACGTTATTGAGTAGGTGGTGTGTTTCTTCAATTTGAGAGCGTTGGATGATGACAAATGTGTCATCGATGTAGTGTGTCCAGAATTTTGGGTGGATGGTGGGTAGAGCTATGGATTCGAGTCACTGCATGACTATTAGGCCTGATATGGGTGATCCCATCGGGGTACCTTGTATTTGCTTATAGATATTCCCATTGAACTTGAAGTATGTGTTGAGGCATGGATCCAGGAGTTTCATGATGGAAGAGCTTTCTGTAGAGCACATTTTGAACAAGTAGATTATATGGTAAGATATAGGAGGTTCCATGGAGCTCCATTTGAAGAAAGACTGTGTATCAGGGGTGAAATTCAGCAAGTTCTGACAGGTTCTGGAGAACCGGTAGCAGAAATTTTGAGTAGTTTGGAGAACCGGCAAATACCACCTCTGGCTGGCCCCAGAGTGGGGTGGGAATGGAGATTTTGCAATATCCTTCCCCCAGGAGTGGGGAGGGAATGGGGATTTTGCAATATCCTTCCCCCAGGAGTGGGGTGGGAATGGAGATTTTGCAGTATCCTTCCCCTGCCACGCCCACCAAGCCACACCACGCCCACAGAACCGGTAGTAAAAAAATTTGAATTCCACCACTGCTGTGTACCTGTGATGTACTAGCTGTTGAAGACATTGCACATCTCCTGTTTGATTGCAAACTATATTCTGCAGAAAGGACTGTTTAATTTAGATCCTTATTTAAAAACTAAAAAATACTGGGATACCTTATATCTTGCAGGGAAAAATGTGCATATATATTGCTAGCAAGGGTGCAATTTTTATATCAAAGGCCATTTCAAAGAGAACAGACAACCTAGAACAGATTGGGGTTAACTGTATGAGTAATTTGTTATGAATACAGTATAATATATAAATTCTGTGATGAAAACTTAAAAGAGTCTTTACTTATCAACTGTAAACCATTTTACTGTCCACGCGAGTTCTCATTTCTACTAGTTGCTGTTTATGTCCCTCCACAACCCTGTGTAAACAAGGCATTACGAACTCTAGCTGACCAGATTATGGAGGCTGAAGTCAAATACCCCGAATCACTGGCCATTATTTTGGGAGATCTAAACAAGGCAAACTTAAGGAAAGAGCTACCAAAATATTTTCAGCATGTCAATTGTCCCACTAGAGGCAAGAATACTTTAGACCATTGCTACACAACACTAAAAGTTGCTTATCGGTCTTTACCACGAGCAGCTGTGGGACACTCTGATCATTGCATGATTCACCTTGTACCTGCTTACAGGCAAAGACTTAAAACCACAAAACCAACAATTAAATCAGTGAGGACCTGGACTGAGGAGGCAAAGTTAAAGCTACAGGCCTGCCTTGACTGCACTGCAGACTTAGATGAACTCACAGATACTGTAACATCATATGTCAGCTTCTGTGAAGACCTATGTGTACTGACCAGGAACTTGCGAATATAGAGTAACAACAAACCTTGGTTCACAGCTAAACTTAAGCAGCTACATCGTTCCAAAGAGGAAGCCTACAGAAAAGGTGATAAAATGCTGTACAATCAGCCCAGAAATATATTAACAAGGGAGATCAGAGCAGCAAAAAGAAGTTACTCTGAAAAGCTAAAGAATCAGTTCTTAACAAATGAACCAGCAAACACGTGGAAAATGTTTAAAAATATCACTGGCTACGGCAAACCTCCTTCCCAGGCTGAAGGAAATCAGCAACTGGCAGATGACCTGAACGTGTTTTACTGCAGGTTTGAAAAGAAACTACAGCCACCTATCTCCACAACCCCCATCTCAGACACACCAACAACAGCCAAGCCTCCTACAACTGACCCCATCCCATTGGGTTCCCAACCCCTAGTGATCACAGAAAAGGAAGTGCAAGACCTATTTCACAGACAAAAGCCAGGAAAAGCTCCAGGCCCAGACAAGATAACTCCTTCTTGCTTAAAAGTCTGTGCTGACCAATTGGCCCCCATCTTCACCTGTATCTTCAATAAATCGCTAGAGATGTGCTATGTTCCTTCTTGCTTCAAACGCTCCACTATCATCCCAGTGCCAAAGAAGCCCACCATCAAGGAACTGAATGACTACAGACCAGTTGCTCTAACATCTGTAGTCATGAAAACCTTTGAAAGGCTAGTGCTGTCCCACTTGAAAACCATCACGGATCCGCTGTTAGACCCCCTGCAAATTGCATACCGAGCAAATAGATCAATAGATGATGCTGTTAATATGGCTCTGCACTACATCCTACAACATCTTGAATCTCCAAAGACCTACGCAAGGGTCCTCTTTGTAGACTTTAGTTCAGCATTCAACACCATCATTCCACACATTCTTCTAACTAAGCTAAACCAGCTAGCGGTACCTGAACACACTTGTAAGTGGATCATAAGCTTCCTAACAGACAGGAAGCAGCAGGTGAAGCTAAGCAGAATCATATTAGATACCTGTACAATTAGCACACAAGGCTGTGTGCTCTCTCCACTTCTCTTTTCTCTATATACCAATGACTGCATCTCAAACGATCCATCTGTTAAACTACTGAAGTTCGCAGATGACACAACAGTGATTGGTCTCATTTGAGACAATGATGAATCCGTATACAGAGGGGAAGTTGAACAACTAGCCTCGTGGTGCGACCAGAACAATCTGGAACTGAACACACTCAAAACCGTAGAAATGGTGATGGACTTTAGGAGAACCCCTCCCATACTACCACCTCTTACAATACTAGACAACACAGTATCAACAGTAGAGACCTTCAAATTTCTAGGTTCTACCATATCTCAAGACCTAAAATGGACACCTAACATCAAAAATGTCATCAAAAAAGCACAACAAAGAATGTTCTTTCTGCGCCAACTCAGAAAGCTCAAACTGCCCAAGGAGCTGCTGATACAGTTCTACAGAAGAATTATTGAGTCTGTCATCTGCACCTCTATAACTGTCTGGTTTGGTTCTGCAACCCAACAAGACAGACACAGACTTGAGGTTAATTAGAACTGCAGAAAAAACGATTACTACCAACCTGCCTGTATACTGAGGACCTGTATACTGCACGAGTCAAAAAGAGGGCTGTGAAAATATTTAGACCCCTCGCATCCTGGACATAAACTGTTTCAACTCCTACCCTCAAAACGACACTATAGAGCACTGCACACCAGAACAACTAGACACAAGGACAGTTTTTTCCCCAATGCCATCACTCTGCTAAACAAATAATTCCCTCAACACTGTCAAACTAGTTATTAAGTCTGCCTTACTATTAATCTTCTCATCGTTCCTATCACCCATCTCCTCCCACTTATGACTGTATGACTGTAACCTTGTTGCTGGTATCCTTACGATTTATATTGACTGTTTCCTAATATGATTTGATTGCTTATTTGTTCCCTATGACTATCATTAAGTGTTGTACCTTATGATTCTTGACGAATGTATCTTTTCTTTTATGTACACTGAGAGCGTATGCACGAAGACAAATTCCTTGTGTGTCCAATCACACTTGGCCAATAAAGAATTCAATTCAATTCAATTCAATTCAATTCAATTCAATTCAATTTTCTCTGTTCTTCTATTCTATTCTATTCTATTCTATTCTATTCTATTCTATTCTATTCTATTCTATTCTATTCTATTCTATTCTATTCTATTCTATTCTATTCTATTCTCCTCTTCCCACTTTTAGAATATTACCAAAATAAATTCACCAAAGGGTCCTCCCCCCCACCCCCCAGGCACCAGTCAGTTTCACAGTTCTTTACTATTGTAATACACAAAGTCAGTCTATAAGTTAGTCCAGGAACCCTCTTTAAGAACAGCTGTTATTTCTTCTTCTTTTAGGAAATAATATTTGTAATCCACAAGGGCCCACCAAATCCCCAATGTTTTATAAACCAGTGTCTTGCAGATCAAAAAATATTCCACTCAGTCTCAGGATAAATCCATGCTGTTTTCCAACTTCAAACTGCTTCAAACTACTCAGTATATTTATAATCCACAAAGGTTCAGAGAGTTACAATGTTTTCACTGTCTGCTTCCAACTGTCCAGTATAAACAATTTGCAGGTGTTACTTGTAACAAAAACAATCTTATCAGCAGTAGACAGTCAAGGTCTTTTCACTTTCCTGGCGTCCTTCCCCAACAGTAGGTGTCGCCATTACTCTGTTTCTTTTCTTTTGCTTCTGAGTCTCTGAAATGTCCAAATCCTCTTTTTTTTAAAGTTCCAAAACTCAAAGTTTCATTTTAAATATATTCTAGTATGTTTTTATCTCAATTAGAGTTGCTAAAGCAACCAGCCCAGTTTCCCTAGCTTTAAAGTTTATTTCTCTCAAAAAATCCTCTTCTCCCTTTTCCGGATCTGTCAGCAGCTCACAGTGTTAATTGCCGCTGTTCTTGAGGTGTGGGAGAAAACTCCACCTCCTCCTCTTTGAGTCCCACTTTCAATAAAAGAATATTACAGGGGCAAATTCCTCAACAGAAGTTGGAAAGATCTCACCCAGATCAGCCACACTGTTGTCGGATCATTTCTTCGTTGCTTCTTCAGTTGGGCTGTCACAGCCTCGGTCCAGCATGTAATGGCCTCCCCCCCTCCGCGCCGGTTTGAGAAGTTTCTCCAGATCAAACAAGGAGATTGCGGTCTCCTTGTGATTGACGGAGTGTCCCCTCTGTCTTCGCCACCCCTACAGGGTGACTTTGGCCCCGAAGGACGTCCTGGTGGGCAGAAATTGGCAGGATTTCACGGAGCCCTGTGAATCCACACCATTTCGCCGTGGCGTCATCTCCACCTCCAATTTCTTTGAAAATGCTAATAAACCAGGAAGATGGTTAGCATATAAACTAAAAAAAGAGAAAGAAAAGAAACTGATACATAGATTGGCAGATGAGAAGGGAATTCTCCATTACCAAAATGAAAATAAAAAGAAAATAATTTAGGATTTTTATGAAAATCTGTATGATCAAGAGAAAATTTCAGAAGATAAAATAAAACAATATTTGGAAAAAGCTGAATTACCTAAAGCGTCTGAAACAGTGAAAGCTATGTTAAATGAAAGGATAACGATGGAATTAACAGAGGCAATCAAGAGACAAAAGAATAATAAAACACCAGGACCAAATGGGCTACTGGCGGAATTCTATAAGTTTTTACAAGACACTCTAGGACAGTGATGGTCAGGGTGGATTTGATTTAAATCAAACTGATTTAAATCACGATTTAAATCACTAGTCAGTAAGGCTTGATTTAAATCATAGTTTTCTACATAAAGACTAATTCTTGCTGGCATAACTTTAATATGCAAGTAGATTAAGATTTTTAGAATAACAACTTTTCATATTAGTTTTTTTATCCCCAGTTTAATAGGTTAATCATTCATATTTGGACAACTTTTCTGTTGTACTTAGGAAGGAGAAAAATAATCATTACCTTAATAATAACAATTTAAATAGATTTATTCAACTGAAACAATAACATTACAGCATATGTTATTTGCTTAAACAAACATCCATGTTTGTTAACTAATTTGGCTAAACAAAATATATATATATTAAGAAACTTAGACCGTCAGCCCAGCCTACACATGAAAAACTTAAATACTGTCCTCTGTAGGTCACTCGTCATCTTCATCTTCTTTTTTGTTCATAATCTGGAAAAGAAAAACAAGCTTTCCTGCTTTATCGGGTCCCAAACGATTTCTCAATTTAGAATGAATGAGTCCAAAGGAAGAGAATATTCTTTCAACGCCTGCAGAAGAAGCTACTGCTGTTAAAAGTGAAATCATTACTTGAACAGTCTCTAAATCCAAGTGCTTAAGTGACTTCCACCAGTTCACTGGTGTGACTTTCTTTAAAATATCTTCAGCAAACATATATTTCTTGAATGGTTCCCCCTTAGCTTTGAAGTTTATTATAGTTGGCATTACAGATGGATGATTGCTGGATACCCATGTCATAGCTAACTCCTCTTCCTCAGCACTTAAGTTTTGACCCTGATACTGGATATTGACAATATTTACCAAAAAATGAGCTGGAGACAGTACTTGTCCTGTTCGTTTTTTAAATGCTTGTAATTTAATTCTGTCCATGTGTAGTTCTGTTTTTAAGTGTTCACTCAGTTCCTTCCAAATTTCAACAGCATCAGCAATAAAACAGCTATTTTTCTGTATTTTGTTTAAAGCTTCAGAGATGGGTTTCAGGATGCTCAGCATATGTTCAACATTTCTCTTAAGCCCAATGTTGAGGATTTTGGCCGTGACAGTGCCATCTATTTTATCTCGATTTTGTTCACAAACTGTCATCAGAATAGGCCAGTTCTTGATATACTGCTCAAAACAGTCCACCACAGAGTTCCATCTAACATCTTGTGGGAGCGTTAGCTTGGTTCCACCCATCCTTTTCAGAGCTGCTGCAGCAAAATGATTGTTACGGAAGTATTTAGCAATTTCAACAACATTAGTCTTTATTTCTGGAACACTTAAGTCTTTGGCTAAGAGGTGCAGCAAATGAGCACTGCAACCATATGTTATTAGCTTTGTATTCCCTTCCTGCTCTTCTAAATTTCTTCTCATCTTGGATACATTTGCAGCATTGTCTGTGACCAAACTGCGTACTAGACATTTGAATTTTTGTTCACGTTATTATAGCTTTTACTGCCACTTCTTGTAAGTATTCTGCTGTGTGTGCATTTCCTGACGTATCAATTGTTTGTGCAAGGAAGACTTTCCCTTCTTCTGTTGTTATACAAGCACATACAATAGGATCATTGTGGACATTACTCCACCCATCAATACTTAGGTTAACAATTCTACCCTCCAGAGCTGTTGCACATTGCTCCATTTCTCTGTCATACACTTTATCCAGCAGTTTCCCTGCAACATCTGCTCTGCTGGGTGGACTGTATCCTGGTCTCAGTGACTGAACCATATTAATGAAATGTGGGTTCTCAGTCAGACAGAAAGAAGAGTTCGTTGCATAAACAAACTGGGCAATTTTTTCATCAATTAACTCTTTTTCTAATCTGCTAGTTTTTATCACAAACTTATCTATGGTGGTTCCAGGAGGGAAGGGTTTTTTCTTTCTTTTAGGTGATAGTGATATGTGGCTGTGGGTGTCTGATGATGATGATGCTAATGAAGCACTATCCTGGATGGATAACTCTGAAACTGTAGAACAGGAGGATGGTGATCTTGAAGGTGGATAGTTTCCAGAATCCATGAATTCCCCTAAACAAAAAAGTCAATGCTGTTATTTTATTGTTTATACAATTTCTGCTTCTTGTACACAGCACTGCCCCAAAAGGAATATTTGCTTTTCTTCATAACTGTACCAAATGACAGTAACATGCAGTAATAATAAGAAATATAATTTTGCTCAAACATGACAGTTCAAGGCAGTCTTTAGAAATATGATTCAATAAAAATGTTTACCAACCTGAAGATCCTGCCTGTTCAAATGTGTTTCTTTGGTCAGCTTCATCACAGCACTTCTCATGATGTTGCCTCATTCGGGCCACCAGGCCTTGCATTTCTTTGTTGCAGTGTTTGCAGTTTGCACGCATGCCTGCCTTACCGATAGGTAAAGGAACTTCATTAAAATATTGCCAAACTGGGTCTCTTTTACGGCCTGCTGCCATTATAGGTTTTTTCCTCCAAGGAAAGAATGTGATAAACCTCAGGTCATACAGACAAAAAGATCCAAAGACTTGTCTGTCTGTGGCTGTGCAGTATTGTGCTCAGAAAGTTTCACTTTCATTTTGTACTGCTTGTCTGCTTGCCCCTTCCTCCTCACACTTAGTTTCACTTTCTTCTTGTGCAGATCTATTCCACTCCAAACAATCAGAAAAATATTGTTTCTATTCTATTCACTGAACTTCTTGAAACTTAGCACTGAAGGGGTTGATTCTGTATTCATAGGTTTGTAGAACAATAGGATTAAGGTCTTTTTCTCAACTCTGTTCATGTTATAAGATTTTTGCTGTGAAGAAGAGGCATGTGATCTCTGCTGAGTCAAATTCAGTTTTGAGAACTGCAAAAGTAAACCAAGCATCTGTGATAATATCTTGTAGGCAGAGAAACTGCCCCATAATCTTATAAAAACCTCTGGAAGAGCATGACATTGTGAATGGATTAATGGAATTTATTTACCAAAAAAATTAAACATATACAGCCTTATTCTACATAATTAAAAAACTAATCTTTATTTCATGATGGAATAACCTTTGGATGGTAATATATTTTCCTCAAAAAGCATTTTATTTAAAAAAATCCGATTTAAATAAAAAAAATCCGATTTAAATAAAAAAAATCTGATTTTTTTTATTTTTTTAAAAAAATCATTGATTTTTATCCACCCTGGTGATGGTTAACCTTTTTGCTGCCGAGTGCCCAAAGTGCATGCGCGCACAAATGCAAGTGCGCGTGCCTGAACCCCCAAAGGGCAATGCGAGTGCCCCCGCGCATGCGCCCCACCCTCCGCGCCCCGTTTTGGCTTCCAGGTTAGTGCAGGTTTTTCCAGGCCGAAATCGGGGCGTGGGGGGGCACGCACACGAACCCCCCAAATGCAATGCGAGCACCCCCACGTATGCGCCCTGCTCCCCCGCGCCCCGTTTTGGCTTCCAGGTTGGTGCAGGTTTTCCAGGCCCAAAATGGGGTGGGGGGGGCCTCACGCAGCGCCCTCACACCCTATTTTGGCTTCCAGGTTGGTGCAGAAGGCTTTCTAGGCCCAAAACGGTGCACGGGGGGCCTCATGCGGCGTCCCTGCGCCCTGTTTTGGCTACCAGCTTGGTGCAGGAGGCTTTCCAGGCCCAAAATGGGGCATGGTGGGGGGCACGTGCGAATCCCCAAAATGCAATGCGAGCGCCCCCCATGCATGCACCCCCCCACATATGTGCTCCGCCCCCTGTGCATGCGCGGCAGAGACCCAAAGACCATCAGGCCGGCAGGAGGCGCGCGCGCATTCATGCTGGAGCTGGGCTAGGGCAACGGCTGGTGTGCCCGCAGAGAGGGCTCTGCATGCCACCTGTGGCATGTGTGCCATAGGCTCGCCATCACGGCTCTAGGACCATCAGTGTTGGAAGTTTATAACGAAGTATTGTTAGAAGCTAAGATACCAAATACTTGGACAGAAGAAAATATTACTCTCATACCGAAAGAAGATTCAGACTTAATACAGATCAAAAATTATAGGCCAATATAATTATTAAATGTTGATTACAAAATATATGCCTCAATAATAGCAGAGAGATTAAAAATATTTTTGAATGAATTTATACATTCAGATCAGAATGGATTCTTACCTAAGAGACAAATTAAAAATAATATGAGAGTTATCTTGAACACGGAGTATTATGAAGCACATTCTAAAAAACAAATGGTGCTGATCTTCTTAGATGCACAGAAAGCATTTGACAATGTAAATTGGCAACTTGTGTTATTACAATTAAAATATAGGGACTTTGGTGAAATATTTACCAATGTGATTAAGGCAATATTTTCCAAACAGACTTCAAAGGTGATTGTAAATGGGGACATGACAGAGAATTTCAATATAAAAAAAGGCACAAGGCAAGGATACCTATTGTCCCCTCTGTATATTGACATTGGAAGTGCTAAATAGAAATATCAGACAAGATACAGAAATAAAAGGTATGGAAATAAAAAAAGAAAAATATAAATTACAGGCATTAGCAGATGACCTGATATTTATTCTAGAAGAACCACAAGAAACTGGACCCAAATTAATAAAAAAAAAAAAGAAGATTATGGCGAAGTTGCAGGATTGAAAATAAAGAAAAAACTAAAACATTAGTTAAAAATCTTACAGATAAACAGAAAAAAGACTTAATGAAGAAGACAGATATCTGGATAGTCAAGAAAATGAAATATCTAGGAATTCAACTAACAGCAAAATGTGCAACTATTAAAGAAGATAATTACATTAAATTACTGTAACAAATCAAATCAGACTTGGAGAAATGGAAAAACCTACGACTATCCTTGATAGGAAGAATAACTACTATAAAAATGAATATTTTGCCGATATTACTATATTTGTTCCAAACAATACCAATAAAGCTGGGAAAAAATATTTTGAGGAATTGAATAAAATAATGTCAAAATATATTTGGCAAGGGAAAAAAACAAGAATAAGTCTGAAAATGTTACAAGATTCAAAGGGGTTTTTGGTTTCCCAGATTGGGAGTTGTATTATCAGGCCTCTGTGGGTGAAAGAATGGATAAATTTGAGGCATAGACAATTATTAACACTGGAGGGACATGATCTGCAACTGGGATGGCACGCCTTTCTATGGTATGGGAAAAATAAAATACATGGATATTTTCAAAGGCATTATGATAGAAATGCATTATTGTTAGCGTGGGCAAAAGTCAAAGAAAAACACTATTTGAAAATACCAGTCTGGGTCTCCACGATGGAGGCACTGATACATCCGAATGTGGTTAACACAGAAAACATTATAAGATGTAAGGACATCTTGAATGAAAAAGGGGAACTTAAAACTAAGCAAGAACCGAATAGTCAAGAGATTGATTTGGCATGGTGGCCACATGTGTAAATACAATCAAGATATGAGAAAGGTGCCAAAATGTATGGTTTTTATAAAGAACCAACAGAACTGGACCAGATATTAACAGGGACAGATGAAAAACTAATTTAAAAAATGTATAACTACCTATTGAGCATTAAAATGGAAGAAGAGCAAGTAAAGGAAACAATGATAGTATGGGCCAAAAATTTTGGTTATACTGTGCTTCCCCGAAAATAAGACCCTGTCTTATTTTTTTTTGAACCCCGAAATAAGTGCTTGGCCTTATTTTCGGGGGAGGTCTTATTATTTTGGGGCGCGTGGAGCAAGACGGGGGTCCTCTTGCCGTCTTACCTGATTTCCACCTCTGTCTCCCTAACCCTAACCCTAGGAAATGGCGGGGACCGGCTGCACATGTCCTTAAATATTTTCAGGGAGGTCTTATTTTCAGGGAGGGCTTATTTTAGCGCGTGCGCTCAAAAGCCCGATTGGGCTTATTATCCGGGGAGGTCTTATTTTTGGGGAAACATGTTACTATAGAGTTACATAAATGGCAGAAATTGTGGGATAGGAATTATAAATTTAACAATGTCAACTGCATATAAAGAAAATTTATATAAAATGTTTTATAGATGGCATTTTCCACCAGCAAGCTTGGCAAAGAGGTTTAAGGATATGTCTGCTAAGTGCTGGAAATGTAATCAGATACCGGGTTCGTAATATCACATATGGTGGACATGCCCAAAGGAAAAAAAATTGGACAAAAATACACACATAGTTGGAAAAAATAGTAAATCAACACAGAGATTTAAAGCCAGAAATATTTTTGTTGGGTATTCTACCAGAAAAATATAATAATAATAATAATAATAATAATAATAATAATAATAATAATAATAATTATTATTATTATTATTATTATTATTTTATTTCTATACCGCCCTTCTCCCGAAGGACTCAGGGCGGTGTACAGCCAATTTAAAAACACAAGACAGGACTTCCGGCGGTGACGTCATCACGAACGGGTGAGGAAACGGAGGCTCCGTCTCTGAAACCCAAATTTCCTCATTAATTGCTCTTTAGGGGCATTCCCGAACTTGGAGGGATCGGGAAACGAAAGAGGAATTCGCGAAGCCCCCTGGTGTTGCGCTGTCATCAGGGAGGTCGAGCGATCAACCTCTTAAATTGGTGGAGAAGAAGTCAGCCTTATCGGCGGACAGGAGTGATGGCGCCCGCCTAGATCGAAGCAAAAAGTGGAAGCAATTCCGAGTGACTGTCAGATAGATCACCTACAATAGAGACGGCAAATGGGACGCGCGATCGAATCAGAGAAAGACAAGTGAGTTACAACAGCGGCGATACAAGAGAAGGAAAAAAGGGGAAATAACTACAGCGCGGAAGAGAGAATCCCATAGAATGACTAAGCAAAACATCAGAAAAGGAGAAATAGCGCTCGAAGCGGTCTGACTGCGGACCTTTACAGCTGATCAAAGGGAGCAGCCTGTGGACTTTGTGGATATAGAGACAAGCTGTTTGATCTTGGGAATTATAACTGATTCAAACCCCAAACATCGGAAACCGAATACAGAGACTGAAATACCGGACTAAGTGGTGAATTTCACGGATACAGAAGATCTGTCGGGATTTCGAACTCTGGATTTACAAATAACTTTGGATAAGAACTTAAGTTTAAAAAAAAAAAAGATTTGAAAATTGAATGCAGAGATCCGATTACTGGGAGAAGAAATTAAAAAAAAAAAGACTGAGACAACACAGATTGCGTTTTTCATGATTGTGAAAGAACAGACTGAGAGAGGTAAAACAAGAAGACAATAAGGACTAAAGAAAATAAAAATTAAGTGAATTATTAATTTTGAACTGTTTAATTAGTTAATAAGTTTAATATTTGAAAGAAATATATAAGTTGACAATATTTTTATAGCTATAAATTGTATTGTGGAATTGTAGTTAGACAAGGAATTATTGTTAAAGCGAAAGACTGATTTTTATATAAAATAAGAGATGAGTTGACTGTATCTCTGAGATAGACTGATTGAAAAAGGGGGTAATTGAAAAGATTGCTAATTAGGAAAATAAGAAAATTAAATTAAAATCTTGATTGATAAGTAAATAGATTTATACTGTGAACAAGAATTAATTGCTTAATCGGGATAACTGGCAATATAATATAATATAACTATATATAAGTTGTGTGGTGTATAAGTAGTATTTGGAGGGGAAAAGAGATATTAAGGAATAACTTAATAATTGATGCTAAGGTTGGAAAGCTTTACACGAATATTAAAAATGTATACAACATCCACCATAACAAAGACAGGGAAAAAACCTACAACTAGTACGTTAGTAATGACTCCCTCCCCCTCACAACAAAAAACAATAGATAGCATGATGGGGAAAGAAAAAGAAAAAGAAAAACTGGAAATGGCACCTAATGTAATACAAGATATGTTTCAAAAGATCCAGGAAACACTGTTTCAAACACAAGAAAAAATAGCTGAAAATCAGGAAGAAATGAGAACGTTCCATGCAGAGATCAGAAATGAATTAGGAGAAGTTAAGGAAGATATTAAGACCATGAAAGATAAAATTGGGGGCATTCAAAATTCTATAGCAGAAAATGAACAGAGAATTAGGAAAACGGAAACAAAAATAGATCACGTGGAATTAAAAGTAGAAGCAATGGAACAAAAAACCCTACAACTAAACAAAGAAATGTCAGACTCCTTGGCCATGCTCGAAATGGAAAAGGCCTCATACTTCCTGCGTTTTCAAAACGTTCCAGAAGAAAAAAATGAGGATTTAGAAGGAAAGATGGTGGAGATTATTGCAGGAATGATACAAAAAGAGCCAGAAGAAATAAAAGGACAATTGGAAGAAACTTATCGTGTACAAACAAATTATATAAGAAGACACAGATTGGCGAGAGAAGTCCATGTTAAATTTTTAAAAAAATCAATCCGAGATGAAGTCTATAAGAAATCTAGAGAAGAAACGGTGATCTATAATGGAAAAGAAATTATAATTTTAAAACAGATACCCCGAAGAGTAAGAAATCTACGACAACAATATCAGTTTTTAACACAACTATTGATCAAATACAAGATAATGTATAGATGGCTGCCAATAGAGGGGATCTTAATTACGTGGGAAGACAAAAGATATAAAATAGACACTCTAGAAAAGGCAAGAGAATTTCATAACACACATTTTAGACTAGAAGTAGAACAGGAAAGTAAGGAGGAAACAGATAGTAAAAGTCAAGAAGAACCAATAGAAACAAAGGAAGAAAAAGAAATAAGACAGAGGCAAGAAAAAGAGAGAGAACAGAGAGAAGGTGCAAAACCTAGAGAACGGATGGAAACAAGAAACACCAAAAAACAGATACAATAGGCAATGGATGAACAGATCAAACTCTTTTCGGTAAACATTAATGGCTTAAATGCCCCAAAGAAAAGGAATCAAATTTTCACAAAATTATGAAAATTAGAAGCAGATGTGATATGTCTGCAAGAAGTACACATTCAAAAAGATCATCAAAAAATTCTAGAAAACCCCAAATTAGGAAAACTATATTTATCTCTGGCCCCAAAAAAGAAAAAAGGAGTAGTGATTTACGTAAAAGAAAAAAATACAATCTAAACTAGTTTATACCGATGAGCAAGGTAGAGTGGTGATGGTTGAATTAGAAATAGGAAAAAGGAAAATGTTAATTGTAGGGATTTATGCACCTAACCAAAAACTACAGGTTTTTTTTAAAGACCTACATATAAAATTAGCAGAATTAGAATATGATGATATTTGTGTAATAGGAGATTATAATGCAATAGTAGATGCAAAGAAAGACTACAAAACTGGGAAAAAAAAACAAAAGAAAAAAGAAATACTTCCAAAAGAATTCTTTACTATGGCTGAAGAACTAAACTTGGCAGACGTATGGAGGGAAACACATGAAGAAGAGGCCCAATACACCTTTTACTCCCATCCGCATAACTCCTGGTCAAGACTGGACATGGCATGGATGACCCCAAGTATCAAAACAGAAGTAGAAAAAATTGAGATAGGCACAAACCAATGGGCAGACCACAATCCACTATTCATAAACTGGAAAGGGGAAAGAAGACGTAAGAGATGGACAATGAACCAAAGATTATGTAAAGAAAAAGAATTTAATTTGATGTTAGAAAAGGAAGTAAAAATATTCTTTCAGATAAATAAAATAGAGGAAACCTCTTTACAAAACACATGGGATACTTTAAAAGCATATATAAGGGGCCTAGTAATAGCATATACGAGGAAAAAGAATAAAGAGAAGAAAAAACAATTAGATAAATTAGAGAAAGACCTAAAACAAATAGAACAAAAACTCCAGGAAAAGCCCCAGAACAAAACAATAAGAGAAGAATGGGAAATGATTAAGCATAAATTGAATTTGATAAACCAAATAGAACTAGCCCAAAAAATAAAAATGGCGAAACAAAACTATTTCGAGCACGCAAATAAAACGGGCAGATGGCTAGCCTATAAACTGAAAAAAGAACAGAAAAAAAGAATGATATACCAATTGAAGGATGATAAAGGAGAAATTCAACATAGTAAAGAGGCCAAAAAAGATATTATTAAGAAATTTTATGCGAATCTATATAATCAGGGGAAAATAGAGGAAGATAAAATAAAACAGTACATAGAGAAATCAGGAATGCCAAAAAATCACAGAAGAACAAAGAATTACTCTCAATAGGCCAATAACCAAATTAGAACTAGATGAAGTACTGAAAAAGCAAAAAAACAATAAAACACCGGGTCCCGACGGGCTACCGGTAGAAATATATAAAACAATGCAAGAAGTATTGGGAGAGAATATGTTGGGATTATATAATGAAGCTATGGAGAAAGCCAAGATACCAAATTCATGGACAGAAGCCATAATAACACTCATTCCAACAGAAGACACAGATCTCCAGTTAATACAAAACTATAGACCTATTTCATTATTGAATGCCGATTACAAAATATTTGCAGCAATCTTGGCAGAAAGAATTAAATTAGTATTAAATACATATATACACCCAGACCAAAATGGATTTCTGCCGGGACGCCAAATAAAGAACAACATGAGAATAATACTTAATGCTTTAGAATACTATGAATCACACCCGGAGAAGCAGGCAGTGTTGGTTTTTCTTGACGCCCAAAAGGCCTTCGATAACCAAAATTGGAAATTTATGATTGAACAACTACAAAATATGCAAATTGGGGAAAAATTTGGGAAAATTATAGCAGAAATCTATACCAAGCAATCAGCAAGGATAATTATGAATGATGACATAACAGACAAATTTAATATAACAAAAGGAGTCAGACAAGGCTGTCCACTTTCCCCCTTACTATATATTCTATCATTGGAAACCCTGTTGAAAAAAATTAGAGAAGATCAAGGAATTGAAGGTTTAAGGATTAATAGAGAAGAATACAAAGTTCAAGCCTTTGCTGATGACTTAGTGTTTTTGACAGAAAATCCTATGGAATCTATACCTAATTTGTTCCAAAAAATAGAAGAATTTGGAGAAGTGGCTGGACTAAAAATTAATAAAAGTAAATCGAAGCTGATTGTTAAAAACCTTACGGAAATCCAAACAAAAGATTTGACAGATAATATACAAATCCAAACAACAAAAAAAATAAAATATCTAGGAATCTGCTTATCTACAAGAACATCAGCAATTAAAGAAAACAACTATGATAAATTACTAGAACAAACAAAGAAAGACTTAGAAAAATGGGAAAATTTACACATTTCATTCCTAGGAAGAATTTCGGCCATCAAAATGATTATATTACCTAAATTTTTATATTTGTTTCAGGTCACCCCAATTAAAATAGATAAACCGTTTTTTGAAAAGCTGAATAAAATAACATCTAAATTTATTTGGCAAGGGAAAAGGCCACGAATAAAATTTAAACTGCTTCAGGATACAAAAGATAGAGGAGGAGCTGCACTCCCTGACTGGGAGATATACTACCAAGCAGCAGTACTATCGTGGGTCAAAGATTGGATAGAATTAAAGGACTCTAGAACTTTAACAATTGAGGGACACGAACTTCAAACTGGCTGGCACTCCTTTATGTGGGATGAGAAATACAAAACACATTCATATTTTAAAACACATACAATAAGGAACTCATTATTACAAATTTGGCTTAAAATTAAAAAACAACATTATATGAAGATACCAAATTGGCTAGCACCGGCTGAATCAATTAGACACCCAAATTTAACAGATAAGACAAAAATAATTAGATATAAAGATATAATTGACTATCAAGGCAAACTAAAGACAAAACAACAATTGGAGAGAGATTTACACAGAGGAATAGACTGGTGGACTTACACTCAAATACAATCCAAATATAGAGAGCATATAAAAACATATGAAATTTATAATCAAAAACAAGAAATAGATAAAATTATATCAGATTCAGAAAATAAATTAATTAGTAGAATTTATAAATTTCTCCTACGCTATAAATTGGAAGAAGAGACAGTCAAAGAAACGATGATTAAGTGGGCTCAAAATATCAAACACACAATACCTTTGGAAAAATGGGAAAAGTTCTGGCAGGTAAACCTAAAGTTAACGAAAGCAACGGCGTACAAGGAAAATCAACTGAAAATGTTTTATCGGTGGCATATGTCTCCAACCAGATTGGCAAAAATACAACCTAAAAATAGCCCAATTTGTTGGAAGTGCAAAAAGGCACAAGGGACTTTCTATCATTTATGGTGGACGTGCCCGGCAGCAAAGAAATTTTGGTCTAACATCAAAAAATGGTTGGAACAAATAACAAAAACACAGATTGAAAAAGAACCAGAAACATTTTTATTAGGAATATTTAACAAATCATACCCTAAGGATATCAAATATCTTACAATTCATATATTAACTGCTGCAAGAATAACCTATGCAAGAAATTGGAAACAAGAAAAAATACCAAGTGAAACAGAAGTAATAGGGAAAATTTTAGAATGCGCTGAAATGGATAGGTTAACCAAAGAATTACAAGAAAAAGAAGAATCAGACTATTATAAAATATGGAATAATTGGTATAATTGGTTAAAAATTAGAAATATACAAAAAATATAGGGGATATATTACTGATTGATACATATATATGTAATAAAAATATTATTAGATTACAGAAAGGTGAAGGAATATATTATAAGTAGAAGTGACTCCTGATGATGTGGACAGGATTTTGGGGAGACTTAGTGCGGCCACATGTTTACTGGACCCGTGTCCCTCCTGGTTGGTACTGGCTTCCCGGGAGGTTACACGAGGCTGGCTTCAGGGTGTTATCAACGCTTCGTTGAGTGAGGGTTACTTCCCCACCGCCTTGAAAGAGGCGGTGGTGAGGCCTCTCCTCAAGAAGCCGTCCCTGGATCCGGCAATATTGGCCAACTATCGTCCTGTCTCCAACCTTCGCTTTATGGCGAAGGTTGTTGAGAGTGTGGTCGCACGACAGTTTCCGCAATTCCTGGAGGAAACATCTTATCTAGATCCGTTCCAGTCGGGTTTCAGGTCTGGGCACAGCACAGAAACGGCATTGGTCGCGTTGGTTGATGATCTCTGGAGGGCTCGGGACAGGGGTTGTTCCTCTGTTCTGGTCCTGTTAGACCTCTCAGCGGCTTTTGATACCATCGACCATGGTATCATGCTGCACCGGCTGGAAGAGTTGGGGGTGGGAGGCACCGTGTTGCGGTGGTTCTCCTCCTTTCTCTCCGACCGGTCGCAGTTTGTGTTGGCAGGGGGGCAGAGGTCGACCTCGAGGCCTCTCATTTGTGGAGTGCCGCAGGGATCGGTCCTCTCGCCTCTCCTGTTCAACATTTATGTGAAGCCGCTGGGTGAGATCATCCGTGGCTTTGGGGTGAGATACCACCAGTACGCTGATGACACCCAGCTGTACATCTCCACCCCAGGCCACCCCAATGATGCCCTTGAAGTGATGTCCCAGTGCCTGGAGGCTGTACGGATCTGGATGGGGAGGAACAGGCTCAAGCTCAACCCTTCCAAGACTGAGTGGCTGTGGCTCCCGGCATCCCGATATAGTCAGTTGACTCCATCACTGACTATTGGGGGCGAGTCATTGGCCCCCACAGAGAGGGCTCGCAATCTGGGAGTCCTCCTGGATATGCAGCTGTCCTTGGAGGAACACCTGACGGCTGTAACCAGGGGGACCTTTTGTCAGGTTCGCCTGATCCGCCAGTTGCGGCCCTTTCTTGATCGGGATTCCCTGTGCACAGTCACTCACGCCCTCGTCACCTCTCGCCTTGACTATTGCAACGCTCTCTACATGGGGCTCCCCTTGAGGAGCACCAGGAGGCTCCAGCTGGTCCAGAACGCAGCAGCGCGGGTAGTGACGGGAGCAGCATGGCGCTCCCATGTAACACCGCTCCTGCGCGAGCTGCACTGGCTCCCAGTTGTCTTCCGGGTGCGCTTCAAGGTGTTGGTTATCACCTTTAAAGCGCTCCATGGCATAGGGCCTAGCTATCTTCGAGACCGCCTGCTGCTACCAACGACCTCCCATCGACCCGTGCGCTCCCACAGAGAGGGCCTCCTCGGGGTGCCATCAGCCAGACAATGTAGGCTGGTGACCCCCAGGGGGAGAGCCTTCTCTGTGGGGGCACCTACCCTCTGGAATCAGCTCCCCCCAGAGATACGGAGAATCCAAGACCTCAGTGCCTTCCGTCGCGCCCTTAAAACCCATCTATTTAAACAAGCCGGGCTGGCTTAAGATGAAATTTTTAACTGTTTTTTAAATGTTTTAAACGTTTTTAATTGGTAATGAGTTTTAATTGGGCCAAATTTATATATCTTTTAATTGTTTTTAATATTTGTTCTGCATGTTTTTTAATCTGGCTGTACACCGCCCTGAGTCCTCAGGGAGAAGGGCGGTATAGAAATCCAATATAAAATAAAATAAATAAATAAATAAAGTGTAGAACGTCACTCTGAAAAAATGCTTAAGAAGAAATTATATTCTTTTTGTGTATATGTTGTATAAATGTTAGTTGTGTATATGTTACATATGTCTTTTTTAATATTTATATTCAATAAAAACTATTTTAAAAATAAAAAATAAAAACACAAGACACAACAATGATTAAAAATTAAAATAATTAAATAGATTTGGCTGGTTTAAAACCCCAAAAATGTAAAATACCCCAATTTAAAATCATTATGTTGATAGCCCAGCCTGGCGGAACAACAGGGTCTTCAATGCGCAACGAAACACCCGGAGGTCGGAGACCTTACGTATTTCCGGGGGCAGTTCATTCCACAGGGCTGGGGCTCCCACAGAGAAGGCCCTCCCCCTGGGTGTCGCCAGCCGACATAACTTGGCCGATGGCACCCTGAGGAGACCCTCTCTGTGGGAGCGGACTGGCCGGTGGGAGGCTACTGGTGGCAGAAGTCGGTCTCGAAGGTACCCGGGTCCTATGCCATGGAGCGCTTTAAAGGTGGTAACCAGCACCTTGAATCGCACCCGGAAGACCACTGGGAGCCAGTGCAGCTCGCGCAGGAGGGGTGTCACACGGGCACAACGAGTTGCGCCCATAACCACCCGCGCGGCCGCATTCTGGACCAGTTGGAGCCTCCGAGTGCTCTTCAAGGGGAGCCCCATGTAGAGAGCATTACAATAGTCCAGCCGGGAGGTGACAAGGGCATGAGTGACCGTGTGCAAGGGAATACATATTTAATTTTACATGTGTTAACTGCAGCTAGAATTGTGTTTGCACAACAATGGAAAAATGAAGAGATCCCTACAGATGAAAATGTTATAAAAAAAATATTAGAATGTGCAGAAATGGATAGACTAGCATTCAAAATTAAGGAGAAGGAAGAAACTGAATACTGTTTAACATGGGATTTGTTTTAGCAATGGCTAACTAGCAGAAACAGAAGTTAGAAACTTAAAAGCATAAATAAGGAAATGATTAACTATATTGAAGATATATTAAAATGGATAAGTAAATATTATGTGATTACCATTAATGTTATGTTATCATTGTTTATCATTAACGTTATGAATATTATTATTAATACTATTTCTCAAAAACAATTGTACTCAGACAACACACTGTTCATATAGACATTGATTTTTTTATGTTTAATATTAAAAATAAAATAAAAAAATATTTAAAGAAAGAGATTCCTTATTTCTTTTTTAACAAAATGACAAAGGAGTACTAACATTAAATTGTTGTTTTATTCAGTGATGGGAACGGAGGTTATACTATTATGCTTAAATTGAGATTTCCTTCACCATCAATTTTAATTAAAGCCTCGTGGGACTGCCCTTTTAAACTAACTTTCTGATTTTTTCTGTGTTCATAATCAATTGCTATTTTTTTAAAGTTTTGTGACCTTGTTAATAGAGGAAGGGAGCGTAAATGTTGCCAAATTTTCCTTACAGCATTGGAGAAATGTATTTTTCTAAGTATACTCAAATTTCCCACTAAAGCTTCTTCTCTGTATCTCATCTAACATCTACTATAATTTTCATATCTCTTATCTATTTATTTATAAATAACTATATAAATCCTATCTATTTTATCTAATATCCCCAGGATTCAACAGGAGAGGCCAAAGTTATATAGCACCACTATTATTTTTTTTAAATAATAATGGATTGAATTTTTTTGATTGGAATTTAAAATTATATTTCAAATGGAGCCCCATGAAAAACTGAATACTTTTCCCTTAAAACAAAACAAAACAAAAAGTGAATGTAATGCCAGAGTGAATGTAATCTGTATGAGAAAAAGAGTGGTCCTATTAGGGAGGACGGGGAGGATGAGTTAATATTAATCATCAATGCACAATTAAGTACAGAATTAATGGCTTCTATAATGATACATATGCTGTTTAGAGGCAGAGGCTGCACTTTCCAATTCATGTTTTTCTTTGGTCTCTGAGGATGCACTGGTGATATGGTGGGAGGCCAAAGGGCTTTTTTTTTTTTAACATTTTTTGAGACCTTAGAATTTTTGAAGGTACAAATTAGGTGCACTGAGAACTGCACTTTAGATAAAACAGAAAATCACAATTGCGGAGGGGCATGGCCAGCATTGCGGCAAAACAACGCTTTCTTCGGGGGCTCCAGAGGGATCGTCGATATCACAGCCATCTGGGGGTCTTTTTTTGACCAAAGCCATCCTGTAGGGATGGTGAATGAGGGAGGCACAGACTGGCGAGCACAGGGAAGCCGCAAATTCCCTGGCTGGTCGGAAGAAGCTTCTCAACCGGGTGGCTGAGAAAACGGCCATTGAGAGCCGCTACAAAGCTGGGGCGGCCACAACAGAAGCGCGGAAGGAAAAGGAAGTGTGGATCGTCTGGGTGAGATGCCTGCTTTTCTTTAAAAGATACGTTTCTTTTCATAACCTCCTGGAAATCGCTAAAAGAGGAGAAAACGGCAAAAAGAGAGGAGGGGAGAGTGGGTGTGTGTTGGCTTCTCCATCTCCGGCAATACAGCGGCGAAGAAAGCGGGTGGGCCCAAACAAAAGAAGAAAAAATTAAATGAATTAGCAGAATTGATTTGGAGAATAAGAAAATAAGAGCAGAAAGCCTGATTGAGTATTTTTAAACTTTTTATTTTTAATAAATGAAATTGAATTAAATTCTGAGGTGGTTCTGAGGTGGTTCTCCTCCTTCCTCTCTGACCGCTCGCAGTTCGTGTTGGCAGGGGAGCAGAAGTCGACCTCGAGGCACCTCGCATGGGGAGTGCCGCAAGGGTCGGTCCTCTCGCCCCTTCTGTTCAACATTTATGTGAAGCCGCTGGGTGAGATCATCCGTGGTTTTGGGGTGAAGTGTCATCTGTACGCTGATGATACTCAGCTGTACATCTCCACCCCAGACCACCCCAACGATGCCCTTGATGTGATGTCTCGCTGCCTGGAGGCCGTGCGGGTCTGGATGGGGAGGAACAGGCTCAGACTCAACCCATCCAAGACCGAGTGGCTGTGGCTACCGGCGTCCCGATATAGTCAGCAGGTGCCATCGCTGACTATTGGGGGTGAATCTTTGCCCCCCACAGAGAGGGCTTGCAATCTGGGTGTCCTCCTGGATGCACGGCTATCTTTAGAAGAGCATATGACGGCCGTGGCCAGGGGGGCCTTTTATCAGGTTTGCCTGATTCGCCAGTTGCAGCCCTTTCTGGACCGGGATGCCTTGTGCACGGTCACTCATGCCCTTGTCACCTCCCGGCTGGACTATTGTAATGCTCTCTACATGGGGCTCCCCTTGAAGAGCACTCGGAGGCTCCAACTGGTCCAGAATGCGGCCGCGTGGGTGGTTATGGGCGCAACTCGTTGTGCCCGTGTGACACCCCTCCTGTGCGGGCTGCACTGGCTCCCAGTGGTCTTTCGGGTGAGATTCAAGGTGTTGGTCACCACCTTTAAAGTGCTCCATGGCACAGGACCGGGGTACCTTCGAGACCGACTTCTGCCACCAATAGCCTCCCACCAGCCAGTTCGCTCCCACAAAGAGGGTCTCCTCAGGGTGCCATCAGCCAAGTTATGTCGGCTGGCGACACCCAGGGGGAGGGCCTTCTCTGTGGGAGCCCCAGCCCTGTGGAATGAACTGCCCCCGGAAATACATAAGATCTCCGACCTCCGGGTGTTTCGCTGTGCACTGAAGACCCTGTTGTTCCGCCAGGCTGGGCTATCAACATAATAATTTTAAATTGGGGTATTTTAAATTGAGCGAAATTTATTTAATTATTTTAAATTTTTAATCGATGTTTTGTCTTGTGTTTTTAAATAGGCTGTACACCGCCCTGAGTCCTTCGGGAGAAGGGCGGTATAGAAATAAAATTATTATTATTATTATTATTATTATTATTATTATTATTATTATTATTATTATTATTATTATTATTATTATTATCTGCCTTCAACAGCTTCTTCAACAACTTCTAGCCCTGCGGCTCAGAGAACATTGGATACTATGACCATGCAATTGGAATTAAAAAATATGATACAGGCATTTCATGAAGACTTCAAAGAAAGAATAGGCAAATTAGATGAGAGAATGTAAAAAGTAGAAGGGGAGTTAAAAGATGTCAAGGGGATGATTGAAAAAAATGAACAAAGAATACAAAAGGTGGAAGAAAAAGCAGAATCCACAGAAAAAAGAGTGGAAGAGTTGGACGATAGACTTACAATAACTGATAAAAATCAGGAGAAAACAATTATTTCTTTAGATTATTTTTTTGGATTGTACAGATTATTATCTAAGATTTCAAAACATAGAAGAGGAGAAGGGAGAAAATCTAGCTGAAATAATGGCAGAGTTGTTGGCAGAAGCAATGGAGGATACTAAAGAAAAGATATTAAATGAGATTGATGAGATATTTAGAGTACATACTAGATATGCAATGTGAAATAAATTACCTAGCGAGGTGCATGTAAAATTCACCAAGAAAGCAATAAAAACAGAGATATTACAGACAGCAAGAAATAGTCCAATAAAATATAAAGGTAGAGAGATAGTGGTGTTGAAACAAATACCTACAAGAGTCTGAGAAAAAGAGTACCAGTTCTTGACAAAATGCTTAATTAAGAAAGGAGTAAGCTTCAGGTGGTTAATACCAGAAGGAATATTGGTGAATTGGCAGGAGCAAAGACACAGACTAGACTCGTTAGAGAAGGCAGAATTATTTTATGACCAATACTTGGGGTTACAAGATAAGGAAAGACTGAGAGAGGAAAGAGAGATTAGATATCAGGAAGAAACTGTGTAAGAAAAAGAAGAACAAACAAGAGAGACGGCAAAGGAACGAGAAGAAAGAGTAATAAGAGAAGGAGCAAAGTTAAAAGATGTTAAAGATCAAAGAGAGACAAGAACAACAAGATCAGCAAAAGCTATTAACAAGTAAACTATGGAAAAAGAAATAAAAGTAATATCGATAAATATAAATGGACTAAATTCGGCAATAAAAAGGAAAAGAACTTTAAATAAATTGGATAAATTAAAAATGGATATAATATGTTTAGAAGAAGTTCACATTAGAAAACAACATAAAAAACTTTTGGAATACCCAAAATTGGGAGAATTATTTACTGCACTGGCACATCAAAGTAAAAGAGGTGTAGTATTATACATTAAAAAGACATTAGAACCTAAACAAATATTTGTTGACGAAGAAGGGAGGATTCTTATGGTGGAAGTAACAATGAATTATAAACAAATACTTTTAGTGGCGATATACGCCCCAAATGACAATCAAGAAGATAATGGAAAAGTACACAGGAAAATAATAGAACTGGAGTACGAAAATATCTGCATGATGGATGATTTCAATGCAATAATAGAAGTTGATTTGGACGATAAAACTACAAAGATAAATAAGAAGTCCAGGAAAACTCTTCCAAAAGCCTTCTTTACAATGGTGGAGGAACTAAGCATTCAAGACGCTTGGAGAGGAAGATACCCGAAGGAAAAGCAATACACTTTCTATTCAAACAGACATATGTCATGGTCTAGAATAGACATGATGTGGATATCAACCGATTTATTAGCTAATATACAAGATATAAGCATTGAAGCAAGCACATGGGCAGATCATAATCTGATTAGAATTATATGAAAGGGACAAAAAAAGAGATCAAGATGGACATTAAATCAAACAATATTAAATGAAAAAGAGTTTCAACAATTTATAGAGAAAGAATTGGTATTCTTTTTCAGAGAAAATAAAAAGGAAGATACCTCTTTAGAAAATGTGTGGGATGCAGCGAAAGCATATATTTGAGGATTGGCAATGACTTACTTGGGAAAAAGGAACAAAAAGAAAAGACAAACTCAAAAAAAATTGGAAGAGGAGTATAAGAAATTAGAGATGGAACTGCAGAAAGATAAACAAAATAAGAGGATTAAAACCAAATGGACCTAAAAAAGCATGAATTTAATTTAATCGAAAAAGAGGATTTGGCACTTAAAATAAAGGCTTCTAAACAAAATTTCTTTGAAAATGCAAACAAGCCAGGAAGATGGTTGGCATATAAAATGAAAAAGGAGAGAGAGAAAAAGTTAATTAATCAACTAATGGATGAGGAGGGAACTGTATGTTATCGAAATGAAGAAAATGAAGAAAAGAAAAAAATAGTACAGAATTATTATGAGAAACTCTATAAACAAGAGACAATATCAGAAGAAAAGATAAAACAATACTTAGAAAAATCTGAACTAACTAAAATACCGGAAGATTATAAAAAGGCATTAGAGGAAAGAATAACAATGATGGAACTAAAAAACAAAAGAATGGTAAAACGCCGGGCCCAGATGGATTGCCAGCAGAGTTATATAAAACATTACAAGATGTAATAAGCAACACAATGCTGGAAGTATTTAATGAACTCTTGGTAGAAGAGAAGATACCAAATTCGTGGATGGAGGCATATATTACTCTTATACCAAAAGAAGATACAGACCTGCAACAAATAAAAAATTATAGACTGATTTCCCTGTTATAAGATATTTGCATCAATTATGGCTGATAGACTAGAGAGATTGTTAAATGAATTTATACACACAGACCAAAATGGTTTTCTACCTAAGAGACAGATTAGAGACAATATGAGAATAATTTTGAACACTTTGGAATATTATGAAGCACATCCAGAAAAACAAATGGCATTGATGTTTCTTGATGCACAGAAGGTGTTTGACAATGTGAATTGTCAATTTATGATAAAACAATTACAGACTATGGATTTTGGGGGGAGATTTATAAATATGATTAAAACAATTTATTAGAAGCAATCAGCGAAGGTGATGGTAAATGGACATATGATAGAGAAGGTTAATATTATGAAAGGCACAAGGCAGGGTTGTCCTTTATCCCCTTTACCAAGGGTGAAATGCTCCCGGTTCGGACCGGATCGGCTGATCTGGTAGGGATGGCAGCTGGTGGTTCAGAGAACCGGTAGCAAAAATCCCTGCCCCCCCGCCCATGCCCACCCAATTGCCTGGTCGCCCGCTTGCCGCATCTTTTAAAAAATGCTTTTAAAAGGTAAAAAAAAAGGCTCTGATGATCACAGCTGAGCTGCGTGATCATCAGAGCCTTTTTTTACTTTTAAAAGCATTTTTTAAAAATGCTTTTAAAATAAAATGTAAACATAAAATGTAAAAAAATGCTTTTAAAAGTAAAAAAAAAGATTGTGCGCCACAGCTGATCACCCCCGCGCGCTTTTCTACTTACCACATGCCTCCTTTTGGTGTGCACTGCGCACGAGCACATCGCATTTGGTGCGTGGTGCGCACTGCACATGCCCACGCGCAGCCAGAGAACCGGTAGTAAACCGATTCAGATTTCACCACTGCCCTTTACTATTTGTGTTGACATTAGAGGTATTAAATAGAAATATAAGACAAAACGAAGAGATAAGAGGTATTAGAATTAAGAAAAAAGAATATAAACTACAGACATTTGCAGACGATTTAGTGTTTATTTTAGAGGAACCGCAAGTAGTAGGGCCAAAATTAATAGAACAAATAGAAGAATATGGAGAAGTGGCAGGGTTGAAAATCAATAAAGATAAAATGAAAATATTGGTGAAAAACATCACAGAGAAGCAGAAAAGGGAGTTAATGGAAAAATTAGATACTCAGATTATGAAAAAGGTAAGATACTTAGGAATTCAGTTAACAGCAAGATGTATAACGATGAAGGAAGATAATTATTATAAATTGAAAAGACAATTTGAGATGGACTTGGGGAGATGGAAGAATTTACAATTATTAATGGGAAGAATAGCAACAATTAAGATGAATATATTACCAAGATTGTTGTTTTTATTTCAAATAATACCGATAAAATTAGAAAAAAAATATTTTGAAAATCTTAATAAAACAATAATGAAATTTATATGGCAAGGGAAAAAAAAGTGAGAATTAACATAAAAATGTTACAAGATGCAAGACTTAGAGGAGGGTTTGGACTACCAAACTGGGAATTATATTATCAGTAACATTATCATGGATGAAAGAATGGATTGTATTAAGAAATACAAGGTTATTGACATTGGAGGGACATGTTTTACAACTGGCATGCTTTCTTATGGTATGGGAAGAATAAGATACATAGTTATTTTCAAAGACATTATGTAAGAAATGCTTTATTATCAGTATGGGAGAAAGTTAGAGAAAAACATTATCTGAAAATACCAACATGGCTTTCCACAATGGAAGCTTTAATACATCCAAATATCAATATGGGAAATATTATTAGATATAAAGATATTTTATCAGAAAAGGGGGAATTGAAAACGAAACAAGAACTAGAAGAACAAGGGATTGATATGGTGTGGTATACACAATTGTAAATACAATTGAGATATGAAAAAGATGCAAAAGGATGTTGGTCTTACCTGACACATCTCTTCTCAGTGCGCTGCGGGAGAATCAAAGCAAGGGTTAACTTCAATCCTATTGCCAGAGACTGAGTTGTAGATTTTTCTTGGCCACACCTCCCTTGTCCGGCTGAGCTTCAGTTTTTCGCTGAAGGCATGTCAGAGTAGTATACCGGCACCTGTAGAGATAGAAATGCACCCAGACCCCAGGACCAGACGGTCGGCAGGACAGGTCTTGGATTCTCCCGCAGCGCACTGAGACGTGTCAGGTAAGACCAACGTCCTTTCTCCAGTGCGCTGCTTGGAGAATCCAAGCAAGGGATATACCCAAGCTTGAGAACTAGGGGAGGGAGACCAGCTGGTCCCTGGTCCCCACGGTGGCATGTATCCTTTCAAGAACTCTACTTCCGAAGGATGCCTCAGGCGAGGCATACACATCTAGCTTATAATGTCTGATAAAGGGCGACGGAGATGACCAGGTTGCCGCCCTACAGATGTCTTCAATGGGAGCTTGTGTGGCCCAAGCAGCGGTAGTGGCTGCACTCCTGGTGGAGTGAGCCATAATCCGCCTTGGAACAGGCCGAGCCTGCATCTCATAAGCCTTGGAAATACAGGCTTTTAACCAATGGTGGAAGTCGTCACCTTCTTGCCCATGGTGGCAGGCTGAAAGAAGACAAATAAAGATTCTGTCTTCCGAAAGGAAGAAGTCCGTTTAATATACCTACCTCTCCTGACATCTAGGGTATGCCAGCATTCCTCCACGGGATGATGGGGACCCGGCAAAAATTAGGCAAAATGAGCTCCTGGGCTCGGTGAAACCAGGTGTTCACCTTTGGCAGAAAGAAAGGGTCCAAATGTAGAACCACCTTATCTGCATGAAAAATGCAAAGGTCCTCCCTCACAGATAACACTGCCAATTCAGATATCCGCCTGGCTGATGTTATCGCCACCAGGAACGCTACCTTCAGTGTTAAGTATCTGAGGCTAGAAGTCTTCAATGGCTCAAAAGGTGTTGAAGTGAGAGCCTGAAGGACCAAGACCAGATTCCAGGTGGGATAATGATGCACCACCGGAGGTCTCAAATTAGCGGCACCTTTCAGAAAGCTGCGTATACTGGGTTGGTGAGTAAGGGGTTGCCTGTTTTCACATGTCAACACTGTAGCTGTTCTGCCCCAGCTACGGACCCCAAAGAACGCAGCACACACAAAGTCCATAGAAACCTTAGTTTACTAATTAAGGACTACTAATGAGCTTTCTTAGTAGTTGTTCGAACACAAGTACAGTTTAAATCAGTCTTTTCTGAACAAGGGCTGTTAATTTAACTTCATTAACAGCCGACAAGAATCCAAAGAATAATAACTCAATTCTGAGGCACAGTATTTCAGTTACCACCTTTAAAGCGCTCCATGGCATAGGACCTAGTTATCTTCGAGACCACCTTCTGCCACCGACGACCTCCCATCGACCCGTGCGCTCCCACAGAGAGGGCCTCCTCGGGGTGCCATCAGCCAAGCAATGCAGGCTGGTGACCCCCAGGGGGTGGGCCTTCTCTGTGGGGGCTCCCACCCTCTGGAATCAACTGCCCCCAGAGATAAGGAGAATCCAAGACCTCCGTGCCTTCCGCCGTGCCCTAAAAACTTTCCTTTTCCAACAAGCCGGGCTGGCCTAACAAATCCTTTTAAATGATTTTAAATTTGTTTGTCTTTTTAAATTTTGGGCCAAATTGAGATATTTCCTTTTAATCTGTTCTTAATTTATGTATTATGTATGTCGAGCCCTATCATCCCGCTGGGTGCCAAACCGCTCGACAACTCACCTGGCTCCGCTCGCCCGCGCGGCAACACGGGCGTGGGATAGCATGGGGCTGTGCCAGCACCGAGGAGCGCCCCACTACTGCCCCGCTCCTCCGACACACTTCCTAGTTTCGCCTGGGACACGCGCACATTTACACATGGGGGGGATGCACGGAGGCACTTCGGTGTGGGGGTGTGTGGAAGCGTCGGGGCTAGGGTTTCACAGGGTCGGGTAGCTTTTGCTCGGGAAGTTTCTGACATGCAGCAGCTGGCTCCTATCACCGCCCCGCCCGTCTCCAGCCTGCTGATTCGCCACTGGCGGGGCGTTGTTCCGGGCTCCGCCTCACAGCTGACGGGCACGGGATGGATTTAAGTGCTACATGCCGTATGCATGTAGCGCCAATTTTACATCGTTACGACTGCAGCGTTTTCGGGACGGACAAGATTAAACCAGCATTACATTCCAACGTTGTTCTTGGTGGTTTGTCCTTGTTGCGCCTGAGGATTCTGAGAATGTATTTATGTGTTTTTACTTGGCTGTACACCGCCCTGAGTCCCTAGGGAGAAGGGCGGTATATAAATTTGAAGTAAAATAAATAAAAATAAATAAATAACCGTAATCTTACTGTGGTTGGCAGAATGCCCAGAAGCAATTTGCAGGAAAACTGACAAGAGATAAACAAGAGCCAAATCAAACGTTTCTGGAATCAAGATGTGAAGGAATATGAACGAAGTTGTTTCCTGCAAATTGCATCAGTCGTTGTCCTTCCTTAAATAGGCTAGGGGAGTGGTCAATTAGCCCCAAGCCTTACTCTCGAGGAGACCTCCTCCTCAGGAGCCACTCCTGCCTTTTAACAGCTCTGCACGCTCATGCATCGAGAAGAGGCTCCTCCTCTTCTTCCTCTTCACTTATGGGAGCTTCTGGAGGTTTTGAAGGCCCTGGCTGAATCCCCGCCTCTGGCACCACATCTTCTCCAGCCTCCTCATTGTCTGACTCAAGCGCCAGCTGCACAGGCTGCTGGCGCAACACCACACCAGCCTCCTCGCTGTTGGAATCAGCTACTAACTGCACAGGCCACTGACGGGCCACAACAGTAGCTAAGGCACCGACCTGTCTCCTATGGGTGTTGGGAGAGAGTCCCGTCTAGTTCGGTTTGCAGAAAATCCAAAACCTCAGGAACCGAAGTGCCTAAGGGGTCAAGGTGATGAGAGGAACACCACTGACAGAAGGCCTTCCATGTGGCGTCATAAATTTGGTTGGTTGAAGGTCTTCTAGATGCCTGTATGGTCCGGATGACCTTCCCAGACAGTTTGGCCCTCCTCAGGAGGCTCCTCTCAAGTGCCAGGCGGTCAGTTGGAGCCACTGAGGCTCCGGATGTACTATGACCCCCTGGCTGAGATAAATCCTGTCCCGGGGAATCCGCCAGGGGCGGGACACCGAGAGGCTTACCAGGTCTGCGTACCAGGGGCGTCTGGGCCAATGCAGAGCTAGAAGCAGAACTTCCACCTTCTCCTCCAACACTTTCTGAATGACCCTGGGAATGAGGGGAATTGGAGGGAAGGCGTAAAGCAGTCCCTGAGGCCAGGGACTGTGGAGAGCATTGATCCCTTCTGCCCCCGGGGTTGCAAACCTGGAGAAGAACCTCGGTAGCTGGGCCTTGGAGGGGTGAGCAAACAGATCCACCTCTGGCTGACCGAATCTCTCGCACACTTCCTTGAAGAGATCCGGGTGCAGGCGCCACTCTGAGTGGTCCAGGGTCGTCCTGCTCAGCCAGTCCGCCTGCACGTTTGTCTCTCCAGAGATGTATTCCGCCCTGATGGAGAGAACATGTCTCTCTGCTCAGAGCCCCAGCTTCTCCGCTTCTGCCATAAGGGACCTGGAGCGAGTACCCCCTTCCCGATTTATGTGGGCTTTCGTGGCCACATTGTCTGTCAGGATAAGAACATGCTGGCCTGACACTGCCTCTTGGAAGTGGTGTAGGGCAAGGTGAACCGCCCGCAGCTCCAGCCAATTGATATTGTTTTGGAGATCTGTCAGAGACCACCTGACCTGAACCACCTGAGCTTGGAGGTGGGCGCCCCAACCAAAGAGGCTTGCGTCTGATGTGATCGTGACCCGCTGGGTCACCCTGAAGGCGCAGCCCCGCCGTAACGTGGGGGATGTCCACCAATGCAGGGATCTCAGCACCCTTTGTGTAAGTCTCACTTTGATTTTTGAATTGCTCTTGCTGGCCCTCTGGTGTGGTAGCAGAAACTATTGCAGTGCTGTGGCATGCAGCTGAGCCCAAGGCACTATCGCTAGACATGAAATCATCTTCCCCAATAGCTGGGAGAGGAGATTTAGAGGCACCAATTGCAGAGCTACTACTTTTGTCACTAATGACTGCAGGCTTTCCTGACGGTCTGGTGAGAGAAAGACTTGGCCGGAGGAGGAATCTATCACTGCTCCTAGGTGAAGGAGACTGGTGGATGGAACCAGATGGCTCTTTTTGAAGTTGACCGTGAAGCCATGGTTCTGAAGGAGCTGTATTACAGTCTGGACGTCCTGTTCCACTCACAAGACTCAGCTGGACTGGATCAAAATGTCGTCGATGTAACATTGCAATTGAATGGGGATTGCTCTGATGTGGGCTGCGACCACTGCCAACACCTTAGTGAAGGCCCTGGGAGCTGACGACAGACCAAAGGGCAGGGCCTGGTACTGGAAGTGGTGCCCTGCATACGAGAACCTCAGGAACTTGCGAAGACAAGGACGAATGGGCACGTGAAGATAGGCCTCCTTGAGGTCTATGGAGGTCAACATGTCGCCCTCCCTGATGCAGTCCAAGATGGATTGAAGGGACTGCATCTTGAAGTGGCGGTGTAGTCATTTGCCACAGCGAAAGCAGTGACCTCCTGATCCCCGAAAGGGCCACTTGGTCGGAGCCTGACGCCTCCCTCTGTTGCGATAGGATGACCTATCTGGAAACCTCTCGTGACCCTGGTAGGCTGGGCGCTGAAACTGGGCAAAGCTGGACCCAGATTCTGTTGACCTGAATTGCTGCCTTTGAGAGTAGTAAGGCGCGGCTCTACGATCCACCCGTCTGTGCAAGGAGGGCAGAGTTTTCTTCTTGTTCCTGCTTTCAACAAGGATGGGATCCAAGGCCTCCCCAAACAAGTTTGACCCTTTGTAGGAGGCGGAAGCCAATCTCCATTTGGAACGCATGTCCACCTGCCAATGGTGAAGCCACAGGAGGCGGTGCGAAGTCACAGTAGAGGCTACGGCCCTGGATGCGAACTTAGTCGCATTCAAAGTCGCATCAGTGGAAAATTCAGTGGCTGCCATCATTTTATTCTAGTCCTTATGCAGTCTGGTCTCATCAGGTGGCAGTCTTGCCTGCATCTGGCGTAACCAGATCAGGGTGGCCCGAATGAAAAAGGAGGCTGCAGTGGCTGATCTGATGGCCCAGGCCGCAGCCTGATGCGTTTTGCGAAGCGCCATCTCTGCCTTTTTGTCCTCTGCCTTTATAGACCTTCCGCAATATCAGCCGGAAGGATGGACGAGGAAGTCAGTGTTGCTACAGGAGTGTCTACCAGAGGAAGTCGGAGGAGTTCCTCCAGGTCGGGACCAGCGCAATAAAGCTTTGTCGTTACCAGAAGATGCTGCAATTGCACCAGGATGTGCCCATTGGCGTTGAATAACGTCCAAAAAGAGCTTAGGCAAAGGAATTACCTCCGGTTCTGAAACGGACTCTGAAAACAGACCCTCATGAGGATCTGGAGGACCCTGGGGCTGATCCTGAGAAGTGGCTACCACTCCCATGTTAGTGGTTGTTGTTGCCTTAAACAATAAAGATTTAAACAAGGCAGATCAGAACAGGCCTGAAAAGGAAGGCTTGTCAGGGGTCATGCCTTCATCATCGGAGAATTCCTGTTCTCCTTGATCTTCCTCCCCCAGCAGGGAATCAGCACTCTGCATGGATTGTTGTGAGACAGATGGGTCAACTAATGGAGGTAAGGCCATTGAGAGTGGAGCCTGAAGATGTGGCAGGGTATGGCATAAGTGACCCTTCTGCTGTAAACCCACTGCTATGCCCTGAGAAATGGCTTCAGCAATTAAGTTTCTCATGTCCATAGACAGCCCAGATCCCTGGGTCTCCTCTGGGCGGAGCCCCGCTGCAGTAGGAGTAAAGGTGGCCTCTGGGACAGAGGTCCTAGTGGAAGCAGGTCTTGAGTGCCTGCTGGTGGAAGCTGCACTTGCAAAAGGCAGAAATTCATCCTCCTGTCCAGTAGCAAAGACAGATGGAATCCCCCCAGCTCCTTCTGGAGACCAGTCGCCATGTAGCACCTCACTTATTTGAGGAGACAAATCAGGCTGCAGGGATGCAGGGAAAACCTCCTCAGCAAAGGAAACAGTAGGTTCCCTAGCCTCCAAACCCTGCTGTTAGGCTTTAGAAATTTGTTTTTCAAGCACCTTGTGGCGTCTTTTGGCATCTCTATCTGATGCAGCAGAATCCTTTTTAGATAAATGCCTCTTAGAGCTCTCTTTTTGAGAAGCCCCTCTAGAGGAAGCCCTGGGCTGGACTCTTCAGCTCTATGGAGCCTAGGGGGTTCAGAATGCTCCATGGGTGGTGATAACTCCCTTTCTGCCATTCTGCCACCGCTCACTCGTTTTATACAGACAAGATCTAGAAGGAAACTCTATGCCAGATCAGATCAGTCTGTTGCTCCAAGGCTGTGCTGGATCCTTGTGGCAAAATCCAGGAATCTCAGTGCTCCTGCAAAGCGTTCTGCTCTGAAACTAGCACTTGCAACAATGCCCGCTCCAAAAACTAGCCACACCCCTGCATTGGACTTAAACCAGTGCTGGAATGGAAATTTTCCACTCATGAGCACCCTGTTGCGCAATTGCAACTTGCAGAGCTCCCTGCAGCTTTGTGCAAGTGCTGAGGTGCCTCTACGCCTCTCAGCTGGAAGAAAAACGGTGTGAAGGCAAAATTGCCTCTCCCAGCGCCGTGCGGGAAACTCCAAGGCTGCCAGCCTGCTAAGGAGAAACAAAGTGCGCTGAGCTCAGCAACGCCACCACTCTAAGCGCTCCGCTGCGCTACAGCTGATGAAAAGTGAAGCGCGAGAGCTGACTCCGGCTCTCCCAGCGCCTCCGCCGGCCACCAGATGGCCCAAGGCATGGAAGTAATGAGCCTGGCAATGCCGCCGCTCAAAACACTTCTAGGGGGGCGAAGGCGTGTGTTAAGGATATTGTTGTGTTACCAACCAGCAGAGTAAGTGCACAGAGAAACGGTACTGAGAGCAATGAATACAATACATACAAACTGGTTTAACAAAGCTTTTACTTTGTAGTGAAAAACAATTGCATAGTCTTTTAGTCAATCCAAGTCTTTAGCCATTCAAATCAGTCCGAAGTTACAGATATCTTCTTACTTACAGCAGTTGGTAATAAACAGCAATTCAACGCTGGTAACAAATCACGATGGTAACAGATCCATCCATGTCTTCACACACGACAGTAACAGTTCCAATCAACAGTTCCAGTCAAGCAGCAAGTCAAGCAATGATGAGAGCAGGTCCAATTAAACATAAAATGTGTTGCGAAAGCTATGGCTTGAGAATCTGAACAGGGATATATTAGCCTGTCCAAAGGGGAGAATGTTAGGATATGGTGTAAGTCTAACAAGTTGTCCAGGCAATATATGTGTTCTATCACTTTAAATGTATTCTGTAGCTTTATGTAATGCTGTAACAGATGTAATGCTGAGTAATTGTACTGATGAGTCATTGTAACTGACTGCTGACTAACTGCTGACTGCAATTATCATAATTGTACTGTTGAGTCATTGCACTGCTGACTTCACTTATCTTAAGTGGATAATTACTAGTGTAAACTGTATATAAGAAGGAAGCCGAGCTATAGTCATTGTTGGACCTGCTCTCATCATTGCTTGACTTGCTGCTTGACTGGAACTGTTGATTGGAACTGTTACTGTCGTGTGTGAAGAAGTGGATGGATCTGCTATCATCGTGATTTGTTACCAGCGTTGAATTGCTGTTTGTCTGGTAAGAAAATATCTGTAACTTCGGACTGATTTGAATGGCTAAAGACTTGGATTGACTAAAAGACTATGCAATTGTTTTTGCATAGTCGTTTTTGCATAGGGTGAGGGCCCACCCTCACCCTATGCCAACAGGTGATGGCGGTTCTACAGCTCACAACGGAGACACCAGCTCACACACCAGCGGCTAGGTGGGTAGGACTCCAGGGGCCAGCACCACAGAGGATCCCCATTGTTGGGTTGACCCCGGATTTGCTGCTTACCTATGTTGTTCCCTTCAGGGTGGTGGCGGTCAGTCCAGGCTTGCCAGAGCAGACCAGCTCACTCACCTGCAGCGTGCTGGCCCTTCCAGAAATCCGAAATTGTCCCAAGGCGATCAGAACATCTGGGATCATCCTCCACTCAACAAAAACTTCTTGAGAATCCAAGCAAAAAAATCCTATTGTCCTAGACTTGAGAAGTAGAACAATTTAATATACGTCTCTCTTGGCTGACTGAGTTGAAAAACTGAAGTTCAGGGGAGGTGTGGCCAAGATAAATCTACAACTCAGTCTCTGGCAATAGGATTAAAGTTAACCCTTGCTTGGATTCTCCAAGCAGCGCACTGGAGAAGTTATATGGTTTTTATTTGGAGATGACAGAATTGGATAAGATACTCACAGGAACAGATAAAATTGTATAGTTACTTACTGTATTTTTCAGAGTATAAGACGCACCTTTTTACCCCCAAAAAGAGGGTGAAAATCTGGGTGCATTTTATAGTCCGAATGTAGCCCCACCCACCCTCCAGCCCCCACCCTCTGCGCGTCGCATTTTCTGGTGGTTTCAGGAGGCAGTGATCCTCACATTGCCAAAAATGAGCATCACATTTTCAGTCTCTGCACGCTAGGAGATGGGCGGCGGAAACGGTTATGGTGCTGCTTGGAACCAGCTGAAAACCGCTGCTGCGTTTTCATGAGGCCATGCAGCTCTGCGAATTGCATCAGGGAATCGGGGAGGAAAACACCAGAAAGCGTGATGCATGAGCGCGGTCAGCTTCTGCTCCTGGCCTGGGAGACGGATCTGGCCAAGAGGAAAGAGAAAGTGAGACTGCGGAAGAGGAAGAGGAGGGTGCACGGCTTTGCGAATTGCTTCGGGGAATTGGGGAGAAAAACGCCAGAAAATGCGATGCCTGGAGGCAATGCTCTTTTTCCTCCCTGATTCCCCGAAGCAATTCACAAAGCCGCGCACCCTCCTCCTCCTCCTTTTCTGCAGTCTCACTTTCTCTTTCCTCCTGGCCAGATTCGTCTCCCGGGCCAGGAGCAGAATCCGATTGCCCTCAGCCTGGGTAGTCTGGAGAAGGGGCAGGCCAGGCGGCAAGCACCTTGCCTTACGCCTCTCCACGCAGAAGCGCCCGCTTTGCAAGAGCATCGCCTCCATGCATCGTATTTTTCGGTGTTTTCCTCCCCGATTCTCCAATGCAATTCACAGAGCCGCGTGCCCTCCTCCTCCTTGGTGGCTAAAGGGGAAGAAGAAAACTCTGGGCACGTTGAGAAAGCACACTCTCCTGTTGCTGGAAGAAGGTCGAAGTTGGTTTCTCCCCCCCCCCCCTGCTTGCTCTCTTAAACTGAACTGCACTGCTTTTCTGACTTGTTCATAAATGATCCTGGGAGAAAGCAGCAGCCGGCCACTGCGGAGGCAGCACTGATCCGTTTTGGGTGGTCAAAACGCCAAGTGGCTGTGGGGTGCTGAGACATTTCTCCTTCACGCTACCTCCCCCCCAGCTGCTCAGTGCAGTTCAGTTTAAGAGAACAAGAGGGGGGAACCAACCTTGACTGCGGATGGAGCCCCTCTGGGCACTAAGACCGTTTGGGAGGAGAAGGTGGCTGAGGAGGGAGGAGTGTAGGCACAAGGTGCGGGGGGGGGGGACGGACTGCAGGAGAAGCAGCCCTTCTCCCCTTCTTCCAGCAACAGGAGTGTGTGTTCTCAATGTGCCCAGAGTCTTCTTCTTCCCCTTTAGCCACCAAGAGCTCCAAGTTCTCCTAGGGTCTGCCTGGAAGCAGCTCCAGCAGTTCTGACGGCTGCCTTCACAACATGTGTGAGGACTGGAGATCCCCACTCCCTATAGCAGTAGACTTCTCCTTAACCTCCCGAGATTTCTGCCCCCATGGCTGCTGTGCGGCATAGGGTGAGGGTGGTCCGTGCAGACTACCTGCAGGCTTTGGGTGTTCTGAGTGGGCTTGCATCTTCAAGGAACTGGTGGCTTGCTGGGCGCTGCGCAGGAGGTGCAAGGCAAGGCGCTGCCACCCAAAAACTGTTGCCACAATCTCCGCTGCCTGGAACCGCCCGAAAATGCGATGCTCTTTCTTTTGTCTCTGCACGCCTAATTTTTGGAATTGGAGAGGCAGCGGAGATCTCCAGGCAGTGGAGATCGCAGCAACAGTGTTTTTGGGTGGCAGTAGCTTGCCTTATGCCCCCTGTGCAGCACCTGCTTCGCCAACCAAGTCCCAACCTCTGCACTTCCCCAGGACGCTTCCAGAATCAGGCTCTGACCAAAGCAGCAAAGGCGCAGGGGGCTTGCCGGGAAGCCCGGCACCGTGTTTATGAGATGGCAGCGTACAGGAGGACTTAAGTGCTGCGTCTCTATGGGGCCTTGCTGCAAGAAAGCCAGGCTTTCAATGCCTACAGCTATAGGTAGGAAGACGGGAGCGTCTCGAGAGTGGAGCCTTCGGTGCCAAGGCCCACTTCTGCCCCCATGAAAATCATCCCCCACCCTACCCACCAGTTAAATAGAGTGATAGGATTTGTTTTTAACTGATAAAAAGATCTGTGCTACTCATTATCAAAATCCGAATGGAAGTGAGGACGCTGCTGATCCTGATGCTGGTAGGCAGAGGCAGAATTCTTTTTTTCTTGTTTTCCTCCCCCAAAATTAAGGTGCGTCTTATACTCCGGTGCGTCTTATACTCCGAAAAATATGGTACTTTGTATTAAATTAGAAGAACAACAAGTAAAAGAAACAATGATAGCATGGGCAAAAATTTTTGGATATACAATAGAGCTAGATAAATGGCGGCAACTATGGGAAAGAAACTATAAGTTAGCAATGGCAACAGCATATAAAGAGAACTTGTATAAAATGTTTTATAGATGGCATATGTCACCGGAAAGATTGGCAAAAATGTTTAAAGATAAATCAACTAAATGTTGGAAATGCCACCAGACGCTGGGATCGTATTACCATATGTGGTGGACATGTGCAGAAGCGAGAAACTATTGGGCAAGAATTCGGATATGGCTAGAGAAAATGACTCAGCAACATATTGATTTAAAACTGGAGCTGTTTTTGTTGGGTATTTTACCTGAGAAATTTAGTAAAGAAAATGTATATTTGATTATCCATGTAATAACTGCAGCGAGAATTGTATTTGCACAAAATTGGAAAGCGGAAAAAATCCCTACAGAGGAAGAGGTAATTAAGAAAATATTAGAATGTGCAGAAATGAATAGATTAACATTGGCAATTAAAGGGAAGGAAGAATTGGAGTATTATATAACTAGGAGCCTTGGTGGTGCAGCGGACTAAGTGCTGTTATTAGCACTTAGCTGCCAGCTGCCTGCAATTAGTGCGAGTTCAAATCTCACCAGGCTCAAGGTTGACTCAGCCTTCCATCCTTCCGAGGTAGGTAAATTGAGGACCCAGATTGTGGGGGCAATAAACTGACTTTGTAGAAACACCGCTTATGGGGGGGTGTATCAGGACTTTTTTCCTCTTTGCTAAACTGGGTGTTGGTCCTACCTGATACACCCTTTTTCGGCTGGAATGAGAGACTCCAGGCATGGGTATCACTCTGTCTTCTGGCTCTATGGACTGAGTTCAATCTTAAAGAGACGCCCTCTTTTGCACACGGTCCCAGATTCAACGATGTCCCATGGGGTTCCAGGATACTGCACCTGCAAAGACACCCCTAGAACACCTCCAAGACCAGACCCCCGTGTTAGGGTGGGGCTGGAGTCTCTCGTTCCAGCCAAAAAAGGGTGTATCAGGTAGGACCAACACCCATTTTCCAGGTAGGAACTCGAGACTCCAGGCATGGGACTTACCAAAGGCAACAGTCCTCAAGGGTGGGAAGTAGTCTGGTCTTCCCCTCCAGGCGTCTCCAACACACGCTGTAGAACTCTCTGACCAAATGCTGTCTCTGCCGAGGTATAAGCATCAATCCTATAATGTCGGATGAACGGCAAACGCGTTGACCATGTTGCCGCTCTGCAGATTTCTTCAACTGATGCTCCAGTCGCCCAGGCCGTGCTGGTAGCTGCACTGCGAGTCGAATGAGCAGTTATACCCCTGGGCCGAGGCAGCGACTGAGCTTCATAAGCCCTGGCAATGGTAGCTCTGAGCAGTCTGCCCACTGCTGAACTCGTAAGCTTCAGCCCCATAGTTGATGGCAAGAAGGACACAAATAAGGCTTCCAACCTCCAAAATGACTCCGTCCTCTTAATGTAAATCTTTAATGCCCGTCTGACATCAAGCTTATGCCAGATCTTTTCTCTAGGATGAGATGGATTCGGGCAAAAATCCGGAAGGACTAACTCTTGTGCCCGATGGAACCAAGAATTAATTTTGGTCATGAAGGCCGGATCTAAACGTAAAACAACTCTATCCGCATGAAAGATACACAAGTCTTCCCTCACAGAAAGGGCCACTAGCTCTGAAATGCGTCTGACTGATGTAATGGCCACGAGGAAAAGAATCTTATGTTAAGAAACTGAGGTGAACCTGTCTAAGCGGTTCAAAGGGTGCGATAGACAAGGCTTGCAACACTTTCTGGAGATCCCAGGTGGGATAGCGGTGTACTACTGCCGGTCTCAAGTTAGTAGCCCCCCTGAGGAATCTCCTTACGTCGGGATGTTGTGCCACTGAAATTCTCCTCCCACACGATAACACTGAAGCCAAAGCAGCAACTTGCCTATGAAGGGTTGCTGGTGCCAACCCCTTCTCCAAACCTGCTTGCAGAAACTCCAGAACCTGCTCCACAGTGGCTTTGGTCACCTGAATCCTCCGCCCCGAGCACCATAAACTGAATGTTTGGCAGGTGGAGTTATAAATGCACGCCGTAGACGGGCGCCTGGCAGGCTGCATAGTCTCTATCACGCTAGCGGAGAAATTTCGCCCCTCAAGCAATCGCCGCTCAACCTCCACACAATTAAGTTAAGCCATTGTGGGTCCGGGTGACAAATGGGCCCCTGAGAGAGGGAGACCCTGTCGGGTGGAATCTTCCAGGCCTGTGCGACCGACAGACTCACCAGATCTGCAAACCACGGGCACCTCGGCCAATGAGGAGCCACCAGGATGAGGTCTGCTCTGAAGTGTAGAGTCCAACTGAAAACCCTCGGAAGCAGTGCCAGAGGAGGGAAGGCATATAACAGGCCCCTGGGCCAAGGGCAATGAAGAGCGTCTACTCCCTCTGCCCCCTGACACGGAAATCAAGCAAAAAAACGGGGTAGCTGGGCATTCATCTGTGAGGCGAAGAGGTCGATGATTGGCTGCCCGAAACGTTTCACAATCTCCTGGAATAATGCCGGGTCCAGGCGCCATTCTGACTGATCTAAGGCTTCCCTGCTCAGCCAATCCGCCCACGTGTTGTCCTGTCCTGCCAAATGTTCCACTTTGATGGACTTCAATGTGTGCTCTGCCCAACGACAGAGCCTCCCTGCCTCCTTCATGAGTGTCTGGAATCATGTACCCCCGTCTGTTGATGTGGGCTTTTACTGTAATGTTATCTGTCATGAGAAGCACATGGCGGTTCACGAGGTAGGGCTTGAATTTCCTGAGTGCCAAGCAGGCCGCTCTCACCTCTAGCCAATTGATGCACTTCTGTGACTCTGCACGTGACCAAACACCCTGCACCATCTTATTCTGGCAATGAGCCCCCCATCCTACTAAACTGGCATCTGTGGTCACTGTGACCATCTCCTGTACTAGGAAGTAACATCCCTGTGACATCTGCCTGGACATCCACCAGCTCAGAGATGCTCTGACCATCCCCGGGATCCTGACCTTGACCTGCGATGTTGCTCTTCCTAACTTCTGGAACGGTAACATGAACCATTGCAGAGGTCTGGCGTGAAACCTCACCCAAGGAACAATCTCTATGCACAAAATCATCTTGCCTAACAGAGTGGAGAGCTGTGCTAAGGTCACTCTGGGGGCAGAAAGCACCTGTTTTGTCAGACTCCTGATGTCTTCCAATCTGTCCGGAGACAGGAACACCTGGCACTGAATGGTGTCTATAACCGCCCCTAGGTGAATGAGTCAATTTATCAGGTGAAAATGGCTCTTCCCTACATTTATCGAGAAGCCGTGAGCCTGCAGACATTGGATCGTGGCGTTCAGATCCGACTCTGCCCAAGCTAGAGATGTTGACTGTACCAAAATGTCATCCAGGTAAGCCTGAATACGAATTGGTTTGGATCTGAGTACCTCCCCCAATGCTGCCAGGACCTCCCCCAATGCTGCCAGGACCCTGGGGGCAGAGGCTAGACCAAACGGCAGGGCCCAGTACTGGAGATGTCTGCTGTCGTAGTAAAACCTCAGGTACCGTCTGTACTCCCGATGAATCGGGATGTGCAGATACACATCTGTGAGGTCGATGGAGGTCAAGAAGTCCCCCCTCCGAACATTTGCCAAAATTGACCAGAGGGAGTGCATCTTGAACCTCCGATACCTCAAAAACTTGTTTAGGCCCTTCAGGTTAAGAATTGGTCATAGTCCCCCCAAAGGTTTTTGTACGACAAACAGCATTGAATAATAATCAGTCCCCTGTTCTGACAAGGGGACAGGCTCTACTGCTGCTATGTCTATCAGATGCTGGGTGGCTGTTTCCATAAACCTTCTTTTGGTTATGTATCTTGACTTTGGGCAACGAACAAAAACCTTTGGGGGACCCGCAAGAAATTCTAGTGCTAGACCTGAAGTGATGGTCTCCTTTACCCATGCATCTGTGGTGGATTTCTCCCACTGGTCTGCAAAAAGGCCGAGATGGCCACCAATGGGAGCTTCGTGCCTCCAGTCAACAGGTTCTGTGAAAGGAACGCAAGTTCCCTCCGCGAAAGAAATGCTTGGGCTGACCTGCTCTGCTCCTATCTGTTTGTCCCATCCCTGACTGCCCCGACTGACTGCCCTGGCCCTGGTAAAACCGTCTCTGACCTTTATTGAAACCTGTCCCCCCATGGGGACGAAAATAAGACTTTTGATCCTGCAAAGCAGGTCGGGCGTCCGCCTTTCGAGAGAAAGCTGGAAGAACCTTCTTCCTGTCCTTTGGTTTGGATAAAAGGGGATCTAAGGCTGATCCAAACAACTTGGACCCCCGAAAAGGAACAGAGGCCAAACGCCATCTACGCTTGCGATCTGCTTGCCAATTTTTTAACCATAAGAGTCTCCTAGCCGTCACAGTAGATGTGATGGCTCGTGCTCCAAATTTTGCTGAATTTAAGGTGGCATCAGCTGTATACTCCGCTGCCGCCACTATCTTATTGAAATCCTGATGAGCTCTGAGGTCTGAAACTGGCACCCTATCCTGCATTTGCTTAAGCCACAACAGCGATGCTCTGGTGAAGAAAGACGCTTCCATGGCTACTTTGATTCCCCAGGCCGCCGCCTGGTGAGCCCTCTTGAAAGCCCGTTCTAATTTACGGTCATCAGGTTTCAGTACCTCTTCTGGCTCTGCCAAGGTGGCTGAGGAAGAAGACAATGCTACCACCGGTTCATCCACATCCGGAATATTCAGGAGCTCCGTGAGAACGGGTGTGTTGTTATAAAATTTCCTCTCATAAGAAGAGGAATTGGCATAGGTTCCTGGCGAATCCCACTGTTTCTTAATCATATCTAAAAAAAATTGGGGAGCCGGTATAATATCTGTCTCTGTAACCGGTTCCAAAAACAGTAAATCTGCCAGATCCTGCTCTGATCTAACCCCAGTCTCTTCCGAAGTGCCCTGCTTCGTGGTGACCTTAGCCTTTGTTAAGGATATTGGTGTTGTGTTACCAACCAGCAGAGTGTAGAGCACAGAGAAACGTTGCTGAGAGCAATGAATAAGAGATGTGCAAACTGGTTTATCAAAAGCTTACTTTATAGTAGAAAAACAGTCTCATAGTCTTTAAACAAATTCCAAGTCTTTGCCAGTTAAATCAGTCCAGTAGTTACAGATATCTTCTTATCAAACAAACATTAGTTGGTTAGAATAACAAACTCACTCTGGTTCACAAACCACGATGGTAGCAGATCCATCAAACGATGATAGCATAATGAATAGCACTCCTCACACAATAGTAGCTTATCATCAACTGAATACGTTACAGTACCTTTCTTAAATACGTTCACAACCCAGTGATTATCTAATTACAGCATGACTCAGCATTACAATGAATCAGCAGTAAAACTTTAAAGTCACACAATACATATTCATATTAAAGTCACAGTACACATATATTGCCTGGACAACTTGTTAGGCTCAAACCACATCCTAACAGCCTTCATTAGTAAAGCCTTAAAACAAACCCTTGAAAACAGGTTGGTCTGGTAACAGACCTTCTTCCTCAGATAATTCCTGATCCCAATGATTAGTAGCCCCTGTTAATGAGTCCTCTGACGCTGAAGAGGAAACTGAGGCCTCAGATTCCAATTCTGACTGTGGCCTGACTGGTCTCAGCTCAGCAGAACTCTGGGTCTGTACCACCTCCACATTCCTCCGCTGTGATCTGTTGGACCTTGTCTGACCAGCTGCTAAGCCGCGCTGCACTGCCTCAGCAATCCATTGCTGAACTATCGCTGGCATCTCAGCTACCTTACCAGTGGCTTGCCCCTCTGATTGAGGTGCCACTGAAAGTGAAGGAGATACACTACATCTCTGTTCTCCTTCCTGCTCTCTTTCCAAAGGTGGAGGAGACAATTCTCTAGACACTAACAAACTGGTAGATGGCCCTGGTTCTGCTAAGTCCAAATCGGAATCTTGAATAGGCTGTGGATTATCCAAATGTCTACGCTTTGCCGCTGCCTTTTGACTCTTTTCCACTTGTTGTTCTAAGGCATTATGCAAACGTTTCTCCGCCCTTTCCTGTGCTCTGGATGGACTAGTGAGAGCCATAGCCTTAGCCTTGATATTAGCTGCTGCAGTTTTACTGCTAGACTTAGACCCATGGTCACTTTTGTTACTGCGGGTTGATCTTTTGGGAGAGTCTTCACTTCTCTCCATAATGGGGCAAGAAAAATACTTTAAATCTCTATCCCACCAGTATTACAAGGAGCAATCCCCAATTGAGGAATAGATGCAACAGCCTCACGTGATCAGATGAAAACGATTATTCGAGGCAAAATACGTAGATCAGAGCTGGAACTGAATTAAGCAATCAGTCTCTTCAGTAATTTTAAAAGAGGGGAAAAAAGGCCTGGGCAGACCGAGACCAGCTGCACTATGGCCCTCTCCCCCCCCCCACCCCGCCCCGGCCAGCAATTTGTGACCGGGTCTCCTCTTCACCTCAGGGTAATAGGACCCAGGTCCGGGCTCCCTTTGTTCCTCTCTGAGGGCTTAAGCTGCACTGGAGGGCCGAGAACCGAGCCCTATGGCAGCTGCTGCTCTGTGCCTTAAAAAAGGGGAAACCAAATGGCCGCCGTGTCCGGTGACCTCCTCAGCACTATTTTGGTGCCAAAACACAAAAACCTCCAGTCGGTGCTTCCACCCCCCTCCTTACTACTTACAGCCTCGGAGGGTAGGCGGTGCAGGCACAAAGGCAATAATGTCCACTCTGCCGAAGTCCACTGCCTTACTGGAGCCAACACGCGGCTCAGCGCTCCACAAAATGGCGGCCACTCAAGCCACCAACCAGCTGAGATCCCCCAGCCTAACGCCCTGCAAGCAGAAGCAACAAATAATAAGATTAAGGCTGGGCACGGATGCAGCAAGGGGTCCTCCGCTGAGGAACCCCCCTCCCACGGCGTTCTTGCTTTGGTGCGCGCGCCCGATGGCAGCTGCCACCAAATCGCACCGCCGCTACTCTTCTATCTTCCTAAACTCTAGTACACCAACAATAAGAAAAAAAAACAAAAACAAAAAAAAATTTAACAAGAAAAAACTATTAAATTTTTACACTAAATTTAAACCAGAGAGAACTCTAACTCCGTCCGAACGAGGTCAGGACTGAGTTGAATCTGGGACCGTGCGCAAAGGAAGGCGTCTCTTTAAGATTGAACTCAGTCCATAGAGACAGAAAACAGAGTGATACCCATGCCTGGTGTTCTGTCCCTGTCCCACACACACACCCCCACAGATGGCCCGGAGTTAATAAACCACACGACAAAGTCTTTGAAGATAAAGCTGGCAGCAACCCAGTGGCTAGCTGCCAATTCAGACTTTACTCACACAAAACAAAGATTAGACTGCAAGCATTCCGATAAAGCAGGCAAAGTTTCAGCAATACAAGGATTAGTCCAAATGCAGTCCGACAAGGCAGGCAGAAGTCCAGTAATGCAGAGATCATGGATTATTTCTAGTTTTTGCTCGTCACAAACTGAACCGGCCACCACACCCACATTTATACCCTGTGGGGTGTGGTCCAGTGAGTCAGCTAATCTCTGGCACGCCTTCCCCTCTGCTGCGCACGCTTCTCCCTGTGCCGCTGTCGAGGATCCAGCCAGCACTTATCTCCTTCGTCGCTGTCCACCTGTGGCTGAGGGGACGTGCTTGGCTCTGGGCCTATCTCTTGGCCTTCGATGTCCTCCGGAGGCATTGCCAGAGAGGAGGCTCCTGGAGAGGGAGGCCTTGCCAACTCCTCTCCCTCACTCTCAGAGTCTGCATCTGTCGATAGCCCAGGCTCAGGCAACGGAGCCACAACACCTGGAGTCTCAAGTTCCTAGCTGGAAAATGGGTGTGGGCATGGCCAGCGCGTGACGCATCTGGCCCACAGGCTGCGAGTTTGACAGCCCTGCTATAAACTATCAATTTCTGATTGCCAATAAGCTATGGAGAGCATAATACAAACCCAGAGCAGCATTTCCCAAGAGGGTACCAGGTAGTGGAAAGCTGAGGTTAGTGTATCAAAGTAGGAAAAGGTAATTGTAATGGTATGTGGGAATGACCTTGAGAGACAGGAGAAAGAACGGCAGACTAGGCAATGGTCAGACAAGCAGCAGCTGAGTCCACAGAAGGAATGGAGGTGTGGTAAATGTTTCAGAAGGGACCCTTTCTAGTGTCTTGAACTGTAAAGGCGGGGGGGGGGAGATGTACTTTCAGACTTGCAAAATTCTGTTAATGTAAACCTGACTACCTTACAAGGCTCACAATAACCCACATTCAAATCACTTCTCAGTCATGAAACTCTCATTAATGGCCTATGGCTCTATTGTTCACTCTTGCAATATGTGAGCATAAAACAGAAGATGAGTAGGAGCACAACTATTCTTACCTTGAGCTCTCTAGTGGAAAAGAGAAATAAGAGTAATCAATGTAAATGAGTAAGTTTACCACAGATCCTGGGCACCACCTTCATCCACAACACTTACCTGTGGTTTGGATACATTCTTCTTGAGTTTGTTGAGTGTCTTGCGGTTGTAAGGATCACCACCTGGGTGCAACTTAACTGTTGTATCACATGTCTCAGCATGGAGTTGGGGGAACATGTGGAGTGCTTCCTGTATGGGGAAGAAAGTAAATGTGAGAAGAAGCTTCTTTACAACCTGCAGTTGTTGGGTCAATTCATTCCACTTTCTGTTGTTACAAAGATCCCAAGATGTTAGGGACTAGACAAATCAGATATTTAAATAGAGAGAGAGATGGCAACATCCTGAAATAATAAAGTTGGGTATAGACACTGAAAAGACTCCAGAGACAACAGATTAGATATAGGAGGTGGTCTAGGGGAGAACTACCCCTGTATATAAGTAGGACCAGACTACTTATTTCCTTAAAACAGAAAAGAACATCACTACTTAACAGGAGTCTCATTGATTAGAAAAATTGAACTACAGGCTATTCAAGCAGACACCAATAGTACAAAGTCCTGAAAATCAGGTGATCCTAAAGAATCAGTTTCATACCCTTGGTCCAACATGCACTGCATGTCTAGAGCCTGGGCAATGTGACACCAAAGAAACCTCAGTTTTTCCCCTGTATTTGAAGATTTTATTTTTTCTTATTTCACAAACTGTTTTTAAGCATGATGGGGAGGAAATGGCTTTTCTTAGCTAGGAGCAGGATGCCTCATTTTAAAATATAGAAAAACGGCCTTTTTGTTTGACTTGTCTGATCATTACAATAAGGCATACAGGTAGCCCTTGTTTAGCACATCCTCTTATTGCACATTAGTGCGACCACAATTGGGACTGGCAACTTGACCATTAAGCAGAACAGTTGCTAAGTGAAACCTTGACTATGATTATATTATTTCAGCTTTCCTTTGCTTTACAGACTTGCAAAGGTCACAAATGCAATGGTTGGTTGTAAAGTTACTTTTTAATAACTGCTGTAACTGTGAATGGTCACTAAATGAGGCATTTGCTAAACAAGGACTACCTGTATAAATCCTCTTCCCAATATGATACATGCAAAGTTAAAGTTTTCACATTATATTGCTAACACAGGGGGAAAAAGGAACAACCAAGCTCTCCTGTTTATGGTGAAGATTTTGCAAAAATCTCTGGGGTTAAGAGTACACTATAAGTAGAAAATGTTAAACAAGTGGCCAGCAAAGTAGCACTTGAGATACTTCTAAATACCACCCATAGATCTTCAAACATAAAATCCCCCCCCCCCCAAAAAAAAAGACATGGCTAAAACTCATGAGATAAATTTCAGCATTTTGACTTAGATTTTGTGAGGCCTTAGGAATAGGGTCACTGAAACCTTGTGCAATGTAGTGATCAAGTTAAATTTCATTCTCATTTAAAATGCCAATTTAAATTTCTGGCATTCCTGCCACCATATATAATTAATACCAACACCATACAAAAAAGATGCTGACTCATGAACTGAAGGGTGACAGTGCAGAGCCATTTACAAGCAAGATACATGACTAGAGGAACTGAAACATCAAAGGCAACATGGAGTTAAGGCTTGGGTTCTTAGCCTATGTAAACTATGATTCTGTTATAAACCTTTTGGTCTTCAGGGCCTCTCCTTGCTCCCCAACTGTTCTTGTGAAGGTGAATGAGAAGAAAACGCTTGAGCCAAATCTTGGCAACAAAGCAAAGTCTATACTTAGAATAAATACCCTTTTCCAAAATCAGTCTGTGGGGGAATAGCATATTCTACTCGCCCTCTTTCCATACCTGTAGCGATGGATTCAGTGACACTCTCTTCAGCACCTTTTTCTTATGATCGTTCAAAATCCCATCAATTTTCCTCATGGGCGGGAGATACAGTTCATCTGGGATAGGATTGTCAAAACAGATGGCAAAGGTCACAAAAAAAACCATCCAGGATGGGCAGGGACAGGAAACCTGCAATGCAGGACATGGGCAGCCAGCATCCTGCACTAAGGAAACCTGGCTGCAGTGGACTGAATTCTAGACAAGCAAGTGAAAGGAACAAAGCAAGGTTTCAAAGGTCACATTTCTTTTTTGGCAAGACCAGATTTTTCAAAATACTATGTGTTCCAAATAAGTGCTTGCTTAAGGACCACTCTACTCCAGGTGTTCTCAAATGGTGGGTCCCCTAAGAAAACAATTTAGAGGAGGCACACTTTTTCGGGGGAGGGGAGTTCATTGGGCTTAGGCAGGCAAAACTGAAGCACTGTTAAAGCTCACACCTGCTTTGCCGGGAGAAGCCTACAGCAAGTTTACATATGCAAAGCAACAAACAAAATCCAGGCAGCACTCTGAACAATGGTTAAACCCATGGGTTTAACAAATTTGACATTTGTCAAAATATCTGCCAACAACAATCAGAGTTTTATTTATTATTTAGTTTTTATTTAGTTTTATGCAGAATTTCACTGATAATTTTAAAGGGCTGTGGGATTGCAACTTTTGAGAACCTTTCCTCCAACCAGCCCTTCATATCTTTATCTAATACAGATTACTGCTACAAAGGAGTACATTGAAACATTCAGTTGTATTCTCTAGTCACAAGAGATCAAAGTTGGGGGATTTATAGTGCATTTTGCAACATTAGGCATCTTAGGAAGAATATGGAGATGTCTATACTTTTTTTAAAAATAGCATATTTATAGTTCTTACTATGGCAACATAGAACAAGAATGTATATGTTCAGTCTGTTCTGGCCCCAGGAATTTCCTAAGCAAGTATAGCTAGGGAACAAAAAGCTTCTGTATCTCCAGAAGGCCAACCACAACAAAGCAAATATGAGTGATCAGAGCAAAGCAGAGAGCAAACAGGAGGGCTACATGGTTCCCGAAGAATGGCCCATGGACACAAAAGCCAGTGGCTTTTCAAACTGGCCTATGAGCCCATCTAATCACCTCTACACAAAAATGCACACCGTTTGTATCCTCAAGAGCTTGGATCATATCTGGATCAAGGGCAGTGCTGACCAGCATTTCCACGTAACTGCGGTACATCTCCTTCATGGCTCGTGTATTGAGAATGCGACCTGTGGGCACATATTCTGAATGGGAAATGGAGCATTATTTTATTATGGAAGACAGCTATAGCCCTGCTTTTCAAAAAGGTTCAATACAGGTTAACAAACAAATGCAAAACACAGTAAGCTTATACCAGTGTTTCTCAACTTTGACAACTTTAATATGTATGGACTTCAACTTCCAGAATTCCCCAGCTAGTGTGCTGGCTGGAGAATTCTGGGAGTGGAAGGCTGCATATCTTAAAGTTTCCAAGGTTGAGAAATGCTGATTATACATACAGCACAACCAAATATTAGAGGAAAGGAGAGAGAGAGACCAGTCTTGCGCTCTCCTTGACTCATCTGGAGTTTCTTCTCATTTTACACTTTAAAAGCCCCCCACTGTAGACAGGGCTTCTTCTTTCTATTCCCTATTGTCAGCCTTCTATAATTTCTCTCAGTCTAGCTTTTAATGATAAGATCCTTTCCTAAGGCTTTTCAGAGAATCAGTGGCATTTAAAAAATGGCTGGATCACAACTCCCAGGATTCTTTTCTCTTTGTGGGCTAGAACTGCTGGGATTTCTAATCTGGATCATGTGGAGAGCTCCAGATTCCCCCCACCTTTGTAAAATCAGTTTCTCCTTAATCTAGTTCACACATACGACAGTGAGCCACAGTATGATCTGTTAAATAAACCCCAATGGCTAGGTTCATACAACACACCAAACTACCAACAAGCACATAACAATGTAATGCAGTGTTTCTCAACCATGGCAACTTTAAGATGTATGGACTTGAACTACCAGAATTCCCCAGCCAGCCTGCTGGAGTTGAAGTCCACACATCTTAAAGTTGCCAAGATTGAAAAACACTGGTATAATGTGTGATGCCTGCCTTTGGATCAAGTAGCTCTGTCACATTTCTTCTCTTCCCAAGACTACAGAGGTCCTTGGTATCCTTTCTAAACTGCCTGTTTCTGATGCCCACCACCTGGGTGGAATTTCTTCCCCCTTCTACTCACCCTCCTCACTCTGCTGGTCAGGGCTGGAATCTGAGTCTGAAGAAGATGCTGCTTCCTTGAGCCATTTTTTCCTCTTCTTGGGGGGTGGCTCAGCTTTCACTTTGGCTGGCTTTGGCTTGGGTTTAGAAGCTCCAATGCCTGGGGCATCTTTTGTGAGCATGGTCACAGGAGTATCTGCTTTTTCCACTCTGGGGGGCTTCTCTGCCTTGATTAATTTCTCTGCCTTGGGGGGCTTTTCTGGCTTAGGTCCTTTCTCCACTTTGGGAAGATTCTCTGTTTTGTCCATTTTTTCAGCCTTGGGGAGCTTCTCAACCTTAATAGGCTTTTTGGGTTTCTCAGCTCTCTCTGGGACTTCCAGCTTCTCTGATTTTTCAACTTTGGGTGTCACTGGAACCTTGGGGGTAGAAGCCTTGGGCTGACTTTGTCTCCTGTACCAGAAAAAGAGAGCACTGAGAGCCAAAACCATGTGCCTTGGGCTGTGAAAGGAGGGAGCTGACTTGAGAGGTCAGTTTTACTGCAGCAGGAGAGTTTGAGTGCGAAGAAAGCCATAATAGAAAAATCAGTGAAACAGTGAGGCCCTGGGAATCCTTTTATCCCAACAGCCAGCAAGCACAACAAAAGTTCAGGCAGTCTACAATCTAATTTGTAGAAAACCCTGGTGGCGCAGTGGTTAGAATGCAGTATTGCAGGCAAATTGCCCACAGCCTGGAGTTCAATCCTGATGGGGCTCGAGGTTGACTCAGCTTTCCTTCCTTCCTTCCAAGGTCAGTAAAATGAGGACCCAGATTGTTGGGGGCAATATGCTGACATGTAAACCGCCCAGAGAGTGCCCAGAGAGTGCTGGGGTGGCATATAAGTCTAAGTACTATTGCTATTGCTAATTTGCAGTTCAAGATGAATCAGAGGCAATGACCCAAGGGAAAGGATGCCAGAAAAGCAAGAGCCAGTGAGGGAAGTAAAGGCACCCTTGACCTTAGAAGCTGCTCCACAATTAAGCAGAACAGAAAAAAAAAAAGGCTGAGCTCTGCACCCCTTAAACGGGAAGAGTGAAAGGGCAGTGACAGGAGCCAATCACCCTCATGTGTGAGGTGACGTAACTAAGGATGAAAAAACTGAAGGCAAAGAGCAACTGCTAAGGGGAGTTTTAAAAAATGAGAAGTTTCTTGTATGGAAGTCATCTAGACAATTCTAATTCAGCTTGAATTGGAGGGATATGGAGATGAAATAAATGCATGTATGTACTGTACGTATGTCCCAAGGCAACTCTGGAGAAAAGAACAATTTAAAAACAGCCACTCTAGAATGAAATCTGCGTAAGTAAGCAATTACCCAGAGGTATTACTGTTTCTCAGCTAGAACTGGACTCTCTTACATGTACCCACCTTCCTAATCCTTTACCTGACAGCTTGCAGAGGCCGGTGCCATGGTTTCTTGGAACAGACACGGACATAATCTTTCTTGTTGATATTCTCCAAGAATTTAACATAGAGTCGTTGGTAACGGTTCTTGGCATCACCAAAATAGCCCAGATACTGAGGGGTGAAGCAGGAAAAGAAAGAATTGAATACAGAAAGAAAAGGGAGGGGGAGACCATCCCATTCATAACTTCTCTTCTTCCAGAAGTAATGAGGGAACAAATGGAACTGAAATTGCAATCCTTTGCCCAATACAATAGATCAAGCTAATTGTTCAATTGGACTATCCCAAGTGCAAAAGGGGGGGGGGGAGGTAATTCTTTTATTAACAGGCTAACAAAAGAAAATAAGTATTTCTATACTTGGCTTGGCCCTGTGCTACCTTTATGGTAGTATCACACTGAAGGGGGTGGGAGCAAAAGGAGGAATAGGAACAGAGCTTAATACTTTAATATAATTTGCTGATTTCATATCTAACATGTTGGTGAGATCCCTCATCTCTGAAGTTCTGGCTTCCCTGAGAGTATGATAGTATTTAAACAAATGGTGTTGACACTCACATTGCTGGTTGCACAGAATTGACGCTGCCCATCCTTGATTTCTGGTGTAAACTTTTGAAGCAAAGCTTTCTGTACTCGCCAGATTGGAGGTGGTTCCCGCCCAGTCTGAAGTGCAAGCTAGAGAAGGGCAAAGGATTAGTTACAATGATAGCATTAGATAGCTAATAAGCTCAACTACTATCCTCTAACAAAAGATTTTAGCAGAAGAGAATTGCATGAAATGACAACAAAGAGCTCCCAGATATGCTGCATTTCTCCAGTTTGTCCTTCTGTATGAAACTATTAATGATAAGCTAACCCAATTCTTCATATGCCTATAAGTATTAATAAAGATATAATAGCTTGTCAACAATCGCCTAATACAATTTTAAAAGGGAAGTAACATTTTGGGGGAATAAATGGACTCTATAGGTTGCTTCTAGAACTAAACCAGTCATATGTAGGACTCACTGAATTTATATTATACTTCACCTATGGTCATTTTTTAATCCTGATCTCAATGGGAACTAAATGCAATTAAATTTAGTTTGGACTACAAAGCCTATAATTTATAACTGCCCCATTTTAATTACACAATTCCCCCCCCCAAGTATTTTCTGAAGTTTTCTTTAAAGTTTAGAATGTCAAAGCTTAATTGTTGAGAAATTCTGAAATCAATTTTTGAGCTGCAACACTAAATGTAGTGTTTGAGAACACTAAGAGTTTCTAGTTTGAAAAAAGCTCAGCTAGCATGCTCCAGGTATTCTGCATTACAATTCCCACAATCTTTTGCACAGGCTGCAGCTAGCAACAGAGGAAGTCAAAAACATGCAGAGAGAATCAAGTCACCTATTTCACCTATTGTTCAGCATTTGAACAATACCTTTCAATTGTAATATTTAAAATGTGTCTTTAATGTCAACGCTCAAGACTCATTACATACCTTGAGAGCCTGAACATCCTCAACACGTATGACAAACTCATCCCGCTCTCGGAAGATCCCCTCACCACCACTCTCCACCTCCTCTTCATCTGTCTCTCCACAAATGGCTGCAGTCTCCTGCTTTTTAGCAAGGTGAAGAGGCCGTGTGTCCTCAGTCTTTTCTGGTTCAGGAGATCCCTGTGGTGGTGGCTCTTCTAGCACTGGGGAAGGCCCCTTCAGTGTGGGGGCTGGGGACATGGGTGGGGGTGGTTGTTCTTGCTGGGCATCATCCTCCACCAAAGGAGTGGGGCTAGGGGCCTTCACCACAATCGGTGGCACATCTACAGGAGGAAAACATAGAGAACAGAAGGGGTCATCCAACAAGGTAATTCATTCTTTGACTCTGGAACCCTTTTGGATTTAAGGATGTATCCATTTGATAATTAGTACACCATATTTACCAATGCATACTGCAGAGGGCGACCATATGCTGCTTATAATGAAGGAACTGGTTTTTTAATATTATCACATATTTACACTAGTATACCTTCAACTTTTCCTGCATTTAATGTGTTTAATTTTTAGGTTGTTCAGTAATTTAGATTTTAACTGTGCTGTCAGGTGCAATTAAATACAGGGGCTTCTCACATGTAACAGTTAAGCTAAGAATTCTCACCTAAAAAATCATAAACATAAATAAACTACAATTTTATTGTACTTGGTTTATTTGCTCCAGTTCTGTTCCTTACTTTGAGCTAGTCGATAAATTATATAGATACCAGTTTTATGTGATATATACCTTGGCTAAATAAGCCATAATTTAGAAACCAACTGCAAAGTCTACTGCAAAATGGGCTAATGAATCCCAGCTTGAGAGAATTTTAACCATAACCTCAGGTTGATCTTCATGCAAATTAGTCCAGCTCCTATTTACTTGTTTGTGTAATAGCAATAGCACTTAGACTTATATACCGCTTCACAGTGCTTTACAGACCTCTCTAAGTGGTTTACAGAGTCAGCATATTGCCCCCAACAATCTGGGTCCTCATTTTAAGAGGTAATAAGGCTAAACAGGAGTAAACAAAAATGCATTACAGTAGCATGCCATCCGGTTCAGATTTGTTAAATTAGAAATCCAAGTTTATCATTATGTCCATCTACTATATCTGTACATGTATGTGTGTGTATTTGGTATGGATAATCACTTGAAAACCAGATCATTATACCATGAGAGTTACTAAAACATAGTAGTTCTCATGGTATAATCATCTGGTTTTTAGTGAATCATACTACAGTATATTCACTATGCTATTAATTTAATGAGAAAAACAGCACTTTAAAATTATTTACATACCTGAGACAATTTAATAATGATATAATTTGCTTACAAGAAACTCATGTAAGAACACAAGATCAAAAATATTTGATAAATTCAAGATTAGGAACACATTTTATAGCCTCAAATTTGGAAAAAAAGAATGGTGTGGTTATTTATATAAACAAAAGACTGTCAGCTAAAATTATAGAAGCAGATGAAGGTGGTAGGTTTATAGCAATTGAACTGCACACAGCAAGTGGCCTAATTCTAGTGATTGGAATTTATGCTCCTAATCAACAACAGGATAATTTTTACAAAACTTTACATTCTAAAATATTGCAATGGGACTATAGATCTATTTTAATCATGGGAGATTGGAATGGAGTAATTGACTCTAAAATAGACAAAAAGAGTTCGGCGAAGTCAAGGATTAGACTACCACAGACTTTTTTTGATATGAAAGAAGATTTGGAATTAAAAGACATCTGGAGAATACATAACCCAAAAGAATTGGACTTTACTTTTTTTTCAGATAGACACAGATCCTTTTCTAGGATTGATTTTATTTTACTATCAGCTGACTTACTTGTAAAAACAAAAAGAACAAAGATTTTTCCAAGGACTTTAACCGACCACAGCCCGGTATGGATAGAAATTGAGATGGGAAAGACTGAGAGAAGATCATGGAGATTAAATGAAAATCTGTTTAGATATGAAAAAAATATAATAGAACTTAAAAAGCAGATGAAAGAATTTTTTGAAATGAATTTGAATAAGGGTACCCCGATTGAAATCGTGTGGGATGCGAGTAAAGCGTATATGAGAGGGGTACTCATTCATATGAATTCTAAGCACAAATTGAACCGACAAAAGAAAAGATCTGAAATGGAAGCAGAAATAAAGAATAAAGAACAATTACTTATAAAAAACCCAACAGATGAAAGAATACGAGGAGCTATAAAACTTTTGAAAGATCAATTTCAAATGCTTATGGCGGAACAAACAGCAACAAATTTACAATTTGCGAAACACAACACATTTTGCAACGCTAATAAACCGGGCAGATGGTTGGCTTACACACTAAGGAAGAAGCAGAGTACACGGATTATTGATAGTATTGATACTGGAGGGAAGGAAATTTCTCAACAAAAATTAATTAAAGAAGTTTTTGTAGATTATTATACCAAACTATATGCCAAAGATGATACACAGAATGGACTTATAGAGAAATATCTAGAGAATAAAAGAGTTACAAAAATTACCAGTCAACAAAAGGAGAGAATGAATTATCCTATAACAGTTGAGGAGATTATTGCCACAATTAAACAATTGAAAACAGCTAAAGCTCCTGGGATGGATGGTTTAACTGCGGTGTACTATAAAACCTTACAAGCAGAAATGATTGAACATCTTAAAGACTTATTTTGTAACATACAACAAGGGGGTAAAATACCCCCATCATGGAAAACAGCTTATATTTCATTGATACCGAAAGAGCAAATAGGTCCTAAAAAACCTGAGAATTTTAGACCAATATCTCTTCTGAATAATGATTATAAAATATTTGCAAAAGTATTAGCCAACAGGTTGATACCAGTTATTCAAGAGGTGATTCATTGTGACCAAGCGGGATTTATAGAAGGCAGATACATGAAGGACAATGTAAGGCAAGTTATAGATTTACTGGAATATCTTGACAAGAATAAACAGATCCCTGCAGTGCTGGTCTCTTTGGATGCAGAGGCGGCCTTTGATAGAGTGGACTGGAATTTTCTACTAAAGACTTTAAAAAAGATGGACTTTGGGGACCAATTTATACAGGCGGTTTCAGCAATTTATCAAGAACAAAAGGCACAGATTATTATTAATGGAAGTTTGACAACAGACTTTAATATTGAAAAAGGAACAAGACAGGGTTGTCCGTTATCCCCATTGTTATTTATTTTAACATTAGAAGTCTTGTTGAATATAATACGGGACTCGAGCACTTTGAAAGGAATAGTGATAAGGCAAGAGGACTACAGAATAAGGGCATTTGCAGATGATCTGGTAGTTACCCTAACACAGCCGATGGAATCAATAATCCAGATGAAAGACATTATAGAACAATATGGTACAGTATCAGGATTTAGATTGAACCAGAAAAAAACTAAGATGATAGTTAAAAATATGACACAAGATCGAAAACAGGAACTTGAAAGCAAGGCAGGTTTTGAGATAGTACCAAAGGTCAAATATCTAGGAGTTCAAGTTGCAGAATCAAATATGAAATTGTTCCAAAATAATTATGAGGTGTTGTGGCGAGACGTACAGAAAGATATGGAGACTTGGAAAAAACTGCAGCTGTCTTTACTTGGAAGAATAGCAGCAATTAAGATGAACATTTTGCCAAGATTTCTTTTTTTGTTTCAAATGATTCCGGTGCTTAAAAGTGATAAACAACTGAGAGAATGGCAAAGAGGACTGAATAAGTTTGTCTGGAATGAGAAAAAGCCGAGAGTTAAACTGAAAATTATGCAAGATGTTCCAGAAAGGGGAGGCCTTAAACTTCCAAACCTACAATTATATTATGAAGCAGCAGCTTTGACGCAAGCGATTGGTTTGGAAGGAAAAAGACTGGAATATTGAATATAGAAAGTTTTGATCTTGAATTTGGTTGGCATGCTTACTTATTTTATGAGAATGAAGTGGATAAAGTATTTAAAAGCCACATACTTAGAGACTCTTTGATGAGAGTTTGGAAGAAGCACCGACTCAAATGGGATTATAAAATACCGTTATGGCTGGATCTTGGTCATATCATGTGGAATACAAATATAATGTCACTCGGAGGGTTTTTATATAAAGAAGTTCTTTTTGCAGATGCGGGCAGATGGCAACTGAAGACCTTAGAAACGCTGTTGGAAGAAGGGATTAATTTAACTTGGCTACAGTATAATCAACTTCAATTGAGATGGAAAGAGGACCAAAAAACTGGTATAATGATGCATGAGGAAGAATTGGTTAGACATATAAAAGAGAAAGGTCCAATGCATTATTAAAAGGGTTTATAATGTTTTGTTAGAAAGGGATTCAGAAACTGAATTGGTTAAAGATTGCATGATAAAGTGGGCACAAAATTTTGCAGAACCAGTGATGTTGGAAACATGGGAAAAAATATGGGTTCAGAATGTTAAATTTACACAGTCGCAGAATTTGAGCGAAAATTTTTATAAAATGTTTTATAGATGGCATTTAGATCCTAAGAAATTGTCGTGCATGTACTCTAATGTTCAACCAAAATGCTGGAGATGTGATTACCTAGATGACACATATTATCATGTGTGGTGGACTTGTAAGAAAGTGAAGGCTTTTTGGATAAAAATTTGGTGGGTTATGCAGAATGTTTTGAAGAAAAAAAATCAGTTTTCTCCACAATTGTTTTTATTGGGTATAGTTAAAGGTTTTACATTGGGTGAAACAAAGTTGATATTGTATATGATAACAGCAGCGAGATTACTGATAGGTCAATATTGGAAAAATGAAGCTATGCCTACTATTGATGAATGGACTTTGAAGATGGCCAGCTTTGCAGAGATGGCGAAGATTTCAGCATATTTAAAAGATCGCTCACAAGAGACTTATGTATGGGAGTGGAAAAAGTGGATAGATTATGTGCAGAATAAATATCAAACTAGGAAATATCAGATAGATTTTAACTGAAAGTATTATATAGAGATAGAATAATTGAATTTTGTGAAGATGTGAAAAATATACAGGGAGTGGAGGGGTTCAAGTTTTATAAAAAGGGGATTTTGATTTGGATTATATTTTGTGAAAGTCCGGGGGGGAGGGGGGCTAGGGGGGGCTAGGGAGGGTTAGGGAGGGTTGGGGGGGGAAACTGGGGAGAAAATGTAATTGTAAAACTTTTTCAATAAAAAAAAAAATATTTTCCACAAGTAAAATATAATGAAAAGTTTTCCAAAAAGTGTTAACTAGCTGTGAGTAAGCAAGCATATTTCTCTGAACGAAGAGTACATCTTTTCATAATTTTATATCAGGACTATAAAGCTTTAAATAAGTCAAGGGTTACATTCAACCCTTGAGTGACAAGGAAGGGAACACACTACAAAAAGTGAGTATGTCTAAGACAACAAAAATTGGCAATCAAAATCAGTAAAATAGGATAATTATTTCCATCACTTTCATCGTTTTCTCCTGCAAAATTAATAGTTGCAATCTGCCAGCAATTTGGGAGGGACTCTGAGGACATCACCCAAGACTTCTTGAGCTGGATACAGTGATAACTGTGGAGTCCTTGGTGTTCTCTGAGCTTGGTTGTTTGCTTGCAGATGTTTCGTTACCAGAGTAGGTAACATTTTCACTGCTAGAGGGGAGTGGGGTTTGCTCTAGCACTCCCTTCTAGCACTGAAGATGTTACCTAGTCTGATAACGAAATGTCTGCAAGCAAACAACCAAGCTCAGAGAGCACAAAGAACTCTACCATTCAACCCTAAGCTACATATATTCTCTTCTATTGGTACAGTATTGTAAATGATCTAAAATCTAAATTGAATGCTGGGTAGAAAAGGGTAAGAAAGTTTACAGGAAACAACGTGTGTATACTCTGATCAAATTAGGTAAATTATAGTATTAAGGCAATCTATTTGGAAAAGAGGGGAGCTTTTAAGCGCTACAGAAAGATGTTCACAATTTTACATGAAGGATGCAAAACATATTACAAGTAGGAATAAGGAATATAGTAATAGTAGAACTGTGACCTCTTCTGTATCTAGAAGAGGCCTCCTAGCTTCCCCAAATTAAATCCAAAATATTTTTTTTGAAAGGCTGACTACTCCTAAGGCTGCCATTTGCTTGAGGGGAGGGTACCTTTGTTTTTAACTATGTTTTAAGGATTGTTGTGAGCTGCCTAGAGAGAGTGTATGAGAATAGGCGGCCGTATAAGTCCTGTGAGTAAATAAAATAATTTCTGCCCAAGATGTCATGGTGATTGTGCGATGTGGGCCAAATCCTAGAAACATTGCTAACTTATTGTTAAAAGGAAATATTATACCATTAACATTATCATGTAGTGATAGAGACAGAAGTCACAAAAATTAAGGGTATGGCATGATCAGAACAGGTGGTCCTGGTACTCACCACTGAGTTCTCCTTCCTTACGATCAGTGGGATCATAGAGCGCTGAGATGGCTGAGGAGATGCTCTTCTGCAGGTCCTGGTTCTTGCTAACAGAGTCTTCCTCATCTGATGAGAATGAGGGCAACGTCTCCAGGTTACGCTTCAGCTCCTCGTCAAGCCGTTTGCAGGGGCTGGTACAGCTCATGACAAGCCCAGTTGGATCTCCTTCTGACCCATCCAAACCACCAGGCAGCATTGGGGGTGCCATGCTAAAGGGGGCTGGGGGCTGGGAGGACGAGGATGTAGCCAATGGAGGGCGAGATGTCTTGGATGGGCTGCCTGCAGAACAGTCCACGGGAGCTGCTGCATTGGAGGTTCCAACTGTGGCTGCCAAGGAGGTGGCAGATGAAGGCAGTGTCTGGCGCTTGCCTGACTTCAAGAAGTCCAGGAAGGAGGCCATGAACCCTGACTTCATCTCAGGCTGCTTGTCTTCCACCTCCTTGATCTTCTGCTTGATCTTCTCTCTTGTCTGGTTGCTATCCAAGCTGCTCTCTTGGGTGGACTGGTGAGATGGGGTAGGAGCCTCCAAATTAGATCCCTCCAAACCTTTGGGGACTGGCAGTTTAATCTGGGGAAAAAGAAGGGACAGGAATTGGGGGAAGGGAGGCGATGGAGAGCAATTTCCTGGCCTGCTGCTCCCATATGCTGGCTAGTGATCTTGACTTAAGGGCCCTTTTTTCTTCTAAGACTTTTGTTTTTACTATCTACTAGCTTTCCTGTGGACCGTCAATCAAATCCAGGTATATGCAAATGAAATGCATTGTACATATATCTTTATTTCTTATTTCTGTTTCCAAAATGATAAGCCTTTTGAAGAAGCTGGGCATTTTTTTCCACCTCCAAGCAACTGGGTGACAAATGGAAAGAGCGTAAGAGCAGCATAGTATTGCTTGTGTATTAAAGGAATAAACCACAAAGATAGAGCCCTGTGGTGCATTATTAACAGCCTGTATTTAACTGAAAATCTTGCTTGGTTCAATTTCACTTTTGCCCTTCCTCTAGACACACTCATTTTCTCCACTATCTTGAGGATTAGAGACATTTCTAATTTTAAAAAAAATCAGAAATGGTGCAGATATTAAAGTGTACACCAGTGACAAAGTTTTGCAAAACCTGAGTTATACACCACAAAGGTCTAGTGACCAGTAAACCCATCCCATTCATTCACTGTCCTCAAGTAATCACATTATCTTAGTTACTCACATATAAATTAATAAATTAAATAAATAATAATAATAATACAAGAACCACGCAAACCATTAGTCCATCATCTACAGATTCTGCCAGGACTGAACTGTATGCTAAGGGGGAAAAAACAGCTAATGCTAAAAATACACAAACACTAAGCTTTGCACATCTTACTTTTGATCTCTGCTTAAAGTTTCTTTTTGAACTGCCAAATTAAACATTGTTTTAGAACAGCAGTTTTCAAAGTGTGATCTCAGGACCACTGAGTGTCAAGACCCTTTCAAGGGGTCTGCAAAGTCAAATAAATAGTTTTAAATTTCTGTTTTAATTTCTGATACAGTACATACCAGTAGATATAACCCACAAACTAAAGCTCTTTGGGGTCCTCTAGCATTTTTAAGAATGTAAAGGGGTCCTGAAACCAGAACATTTGGGAACTGCTTTTTTAGAACATGTTTGAAAGAGGATACACAGAAAGGTCTCCCACATAGTGAAACTTTTGATATGGAAATCACTGAATGTGGCTGGACTCAAGAGCCATCAGGAACCCAGTGACACCATTTGATTTTCTCACACTCCCACTGGAGGGACAAAAATGAGAAAAAAATGGCCCTGAACCAATTTCTGTTGTCTTGTGAATGAATGGAAAGAGGTAGGCAAACAGAAGCATAATCTGGGCAAGACAGAAGCACTATTGATTATCACTTTTGCGGATCTAGAATGAGATGTATCACCCCTTAAAATGAAACACAAAGCTTTGGAGGAACAAATACTAGTCCTGAATTTCCATATGTCCATGTGGTACACAAACACAGAAGTGCTTTTCAGCAGCTTCTGCAGTTGCATCAGCTGGATCCTTTCTTGAAGAATCATACCTAAAAATGGTCAAACAAGCCTTAATTGTGTAACAAGTAACCTTACATTAAGTCAGATCTCCGGATGTTTCTGGTCAATACTAATCAATATGCTGACTGCTAATAAGGTTGATTATCTCCATGTACTATCTCCAGCTGTTACATAGGAATGTCTCTATCCCTTTCTGTTGATGCCAAGAACTAAACCTGTGACTTTGTGCCTTAACAAATGTGTTCTATCACCAAATTACAGTCCTTCTTTAGGACCCATATGGATTATTGTAAATCAAAGTAAAGTTTCAACAGCCAAACTGCTGCCACATGTAAGCTATTCTGGTGTTATCCTATCAGTCAACTTGGCTGCCAGTCTCTTGGAGACCATTTCAAAGTAGAGATTTTAATCTTTAAGGTCCTCAAACAAGCTTGGCATGGGGTCCCCACAGCCCCTCAAAAATTTTCAATTTAATGGAACAAAAAGGGAAAACCAATCCAATACATGTGAAGTAAACATATGAACAATGTTTGATTTTAAAAAACTAAATTTGGTCTTAGTTTAATGTAAATGTACATCAGGGACAATGGTAAAAGTGCAGCCCAGGGAGCTACTCCAGTGAACAGACCCAAAAATAGTATTTTTTTTCATATTTGGGGGACAAAGCACATGCCTTAAACCAGTGGTGAAATCTAAAATTTGTTACTACCGGTTCTGTGGCTTGGTGGGGGGGGGGGGGGGAGTGTAATGTGACTGGGTGGGCATGGCCAATTTTTTTTTTTTTTACTTTTAAAAGCACTTTTTCTACAACCTCTTCAGCGAAGAGGTTGTAAAAAAATGCTTTCAAAAGGCTCTGACGATCCCAGCTGAGTCGCCTGATCGGCAGAGACTTTTTTTCTTTTAAATGCCTCTGACGATCAGGCAACTCAGAGGCTTTTTTTTTTACACTTTTAAAAGCATTTTTTCGGCCGAAGAGGTTGTAGAAAAAAATGCTTTTAAAAGTAAAAAAAAAAGCCTCTGATGATTGTGTGGCTCAGCTGGGCATGGGGGGCAGGGGGCAGGGATTTTTGCTACCGGTTCTCTGAACCACCCACCTCCATCGCTACCGGATCAGGCGATCCATTCCGAACCGGGAGCATTTCACCCCTGCCTTAAACCTTGCAGATTTACAATACACACTTCACCTCTGAAAAGTCTCCCTCAAAATCTTGACCCTAGCTAGTCTAGTTCTTCAACTTCTTATGCAAGGTCTACTGTGGCTGACCAAATGTGTGTACTTTTTATGTAAATTAAAATTAAAATGAATTTAGCATTTGCTCGGGTCCTATCCATTTTATGAAGTAGGCTCTCAGGACACCATTCAAAGGCCAAAGCAGCCTTTGGTCTAAAAGGTTTGAACACTGTTGAACACACTGGCAACTGTAAGATGTGTGGACTTCAACTCCCAGGATTCCCTAGGAAGCATATTGGCTGATGAATTCTGGGAGTTCAAGTCCACACATCTTAAAAGTTGCAAAGTTTGAAAAACAGTCCTAATAACCCTCTGAGACCAGGCTATCTTTAGCACTGCTTCATTCTGTATGTACCTATTCACATAATCAATCAAAATTTATTGGCTGGCCATCTTACCACAAGGTACGTCTGGATGGCTTACAATTATAAAATATAATATATATTAAAAACAAATACCCGCAAACGTTATGGTCCAAGTACAAGTGGAGGCAGAGTGGGGGCGAGGTGGGATCTGTTGTTAATCGATCAACCACCTCGACTGTAATGCTCCCCCATTGGGGCCCCAAGCAAACTGGCAGAGCCAGGTCTTTAGGCTTTTACGAAAGGTCAGGAGGGCTGGGACCGACCACACTTTGGGGGACAAGATTTTCCAGAGGGCAGGTGCAATGGCAGAGAAGGCCTTTATCCTGGACCCTGCTAGCCGGAATTGAGCCAACTGGGCCCGCAGCATGTCTCTTCTGCCTGCACAGGTGGAATAGGCCAATCCCAGTGGGATTAGACAATCCCTCAAGTAGCCTGGACCCATGCCATTAAGGGCTTTAAAGGTGATTACCAACACCTTGAATTGCACCTGGAAGCAGACTGGCAGCCAATGCAGCTCACGGAGCAGTGGTCTTACCTGGACCATTCTTTGGGCCCCAAGAACTGCCTGCGCCGCTGCACTTTGCACCAGCTGTAGCTTCTGAATGCTCTTCAAGGGTAGCCCCATGTAGAGCACATTACAATAGTCCAACCGTAAGATGACTAGGGCCTGAATGACTGAGCGCAGGGACTCCTGATCCAGGAAAGGCTGCAACTGGTGCACAACCTGAAGTTCAACATCCAAGCCACTGTCTCCCTTCTGTTTCTGAACCATGACAGATGGATACATGAGACAGGGCCTTTTCTGCTATAGCATTCAGAGCATAGAATGTCCTTTTCAATACCCTCTTTGAAGTAAGTGGCCCCAAACCTGACTTGTCTCTCCTATTAGTTGTTTATTAGATACTGTTGTTGGTTTTTCTTTTGATTATTTCCAATATTGCAAGCTGCTTTATGAGTGGTTCATGGAAAAGCAGACGATAATTGTTTTAATAAATAAAACATGAACCCCCTTACAATTATAATTTTACAAAGAAGTGAAAGGCACCTCACATACAATTATTTTTTACATTAAAGTGCAGCTAGGGAACTCAGACATTCAACAATCAAAATAAGCTACTAATTTGTTTGCCTTAGCTATACTGTTAGCAATTTTTCATCACATCTCTCAAGGAGTGACAGCAATATGATGGCAGGAAGAAAAGGCACAAACCAGGAAATTGTGGCAAAATTCAAACAGCCCAGCTGGGTGTGAACACACAAAATCCTAGCCCACCTACTGGAATCCTGGTGCCCTCACACAGGTCTAGGACAACTTGGCGTGCACAACTTGCTGCAGCCAACTCGCCACAGGACAACTTGCTGCAGGACAAGAGTTACACTAATATCAGGGAAATGGTGGAATAGAATCTTTAAAGAATGGATGCAAAAGGAGGGACAAAATGAAATGTGACTGACAAAATTTAAAATATTTTTTAAATTATTTTAAATACTTCAATTGAATTATTAAATTGTCCCGCGGCGAGTTGGCTGCACCAAGTTGTCCCATTCCACTCTCACACAAACTACTGCTGGAATCTATCTTGTCTCCCCAACCCAATGAATCACAGAAAGCCTCTAGTGGGTGTTCTAAGATTGCCATTATAACTGTGCTTAATGCACTCAATACAGTGTTACTCCATGACACTGATCTATTGCTCTGCATGGTGCTCTCTGAAACATTGCTGCTCCCAAAATTAGACAAAGCTGTTGGGTGGGGGAAAAACCTGTCTCAGAACAGAGCATAAGTTGGCAAAACCTATGCTTAGCCCCCATTAAAAAGCCCTGATTCTTGTGAGATTGTGGCAGTCTTGTTCATGATGCCAGTATCCTTAACTCATGCCAACCTATCTTTGCAACAATAAAGAGCAGGATGGAAATAAATGAACCCAAATATTGAACAAAGAAATGAATTTTTAGCAGTGCTGTATCAGCAAAATGACTATAACCCTGGATATACTCTCACCTTAAGCACTGAACCTGAATTCTGACATGACTGTTGCCTCCCTTCAAAAGCCAGCTTTTGTGCCAATGGTATTAGAAATACAGGTACTCCTCAAATTACAAAGGTAATAGAGTCCAGAATTTCCATCATAAGTCACAATCATTGTAAGTCAAGGCATCTACGTGACCAGACCCAATTTTATGACTTTTTTTGTGGCAGTCATTACATGTATTAATGTATTCCTATGGTGTTTTTTGTTGGAAACCAGCTGAAAAGGCTGGAAACTGGCAAAAAACATTGAAAATTGCAGTCATGTGACTGCAGTGTGTTTGTGTGTGTGTAGCCATCAGAACTCCAGAACTAGGTCATAAGTAGCTTTTGGGGGGGGAAAGAAGGACCATTGTAACATTGAATGGTCACTAAGCAACTGGCTGTTAAGTGAGGACCACCTGTACAAGCATCTGTATAATAACTCTATGAAAACTATCTGTACTAATTCAGTTCCTGGGGAAACAGTCCTGAGCCATTATTATACCACTATGGTCATGTACAAATTACCCTCCAACTTCACTGGTACATCACCACAGATAACCTCAGAAGCCTAAAATATCTACTCTTTTTTGCAGGTAGAGGCTATAGTTCAGCAGTAGAGCACCACCTTTGCAAACAAAAGCGTAGATTAAATCCCTACTATCTCTAGGGACAAAGGCTCAGGTACAAGTAATGGAAGAGATTCATATTTGAGACTCATCAATACAGAGTTGTTCAAAGAGTGCAACAGTGGTTTACATGGATACATGTCATCTGCTCTAAGAGAGCTTCCATGTTCCCCTTTCATTGCACTCTCCATTTAAATCACTTTACTAAGCCAGTCTTCTATTTCTATTCATTCTACCCTATGCTCTTTCCAAAATTTCCTTTCTTACACCTAGGCATTGCAACCTGACAAGCACATCTCACCTCTTTGCATTCCGATCTTACCTTGAGTGGTTTGAGGGATTCCAAGTCTGCACCTGGCTCAACCCCCTCCTCCCTGGCTTTCTTGCCCTTCCCTCTTCCCCGGCCACGGGGCTTCTTGGTGTCATCATGAGCCACACCGTGGGGTGGTTCAGTCAGGGGCCGGATGCGTGGCCTCCCACGAGGGCGGGGTGGGCCCTCCCGCTTAGGCTTGGTGGGCTTGCGGCCTCGCCGCTTGGGCCCGTCCATGAGACTGCTGTTTGGTAGGCAAAAGTCTATGTCGCCCATGGGGCTAAGGCTGGTCCGGTTTGTCCGGCAGCTGGAAATGAGGTCAGGTAGCAGATCAGGCAGGCGGCGACTATTAAGGCGGATGTCAGCTGGAACATCCTCCTTGTCCTCATCATCTTCAAATTCATACTCCTGAGCATAGTTCTTTTTGGGAGGTTGGAAAGGTGGTTCCCGTTTTTTCAGCAAATGGAAGGAGGAAGTCTTCAGCAGCTTCTTGGGCTTGGAAGAACAGAAGATTGGTGAGGTCAGGCCTGACTTGGATTCTGAAACCGGAGCTGTCCCAGTTTGCTGAATCAGTCCCAGTTGTTCTGTGTTGACTGTAGAAGGCAACTCGTGTTTCACTGACACTGTATCTAACCCCAAGTGCTGTCCATCCCCACTTTCTGATTGGCAGTAACTCTGGTAGCCTTGTCCACCAGGCATTATATCATAGCCTCCTCCTTTCATTCCTTCACCCCTCTCCATACCCTGTGTGCCATCGTCTGGCTTAGGGAACTCATCCCCGGCACAGGGAGGGGGCCCAAACATGTCATCCATGCCTGGGAAGAAGCTACGGTCTTCATCTTGTAACAAAGAGTCTGGGAAGCAAATGGAGGTGAGGGGAACAAATCGCTGCTTGGCTCCTTGAGGGCTGGGACTCTCAAACTGGTCCTTGCCTTCAAGTTGGCCTTGAGGAACTTGCTGAGAGGAGTCGGGGTCCAAACTGGAATCGGGAAGGAGATGCTGTTGACTCTGCACTGTCCCACTTTGTCCCAGGTGGGATTCCAAACTCAGCTCGGGCTCTAAGAAGTCCTGGATCTCTTGGGACTGGGAAAGGTTGCCTTGGGACATCACCTCCATGCCCTCAGACTGCATCCTTTCTGGCTGCAGCTGGCCTTGGAGCTGAGGGGACTGCTGTGGCTCAAGAAGCTGTGCTTCCATGCTCTGAGAACGAACATGGGCCTGGTGGAGGTGGGCTTCCAATGCTTGCATCTGAAGCTGCGGCGAGGGTGCTTCAGCCTGATGCATGCGCTGAGGCTCCATAAGATGGACATCCAGTGAGGTGTGAACCTTCCCATGAGACTGCATCTGGGTTTGGGTGTGGGTGAGCACTGACTGGAGCAGCTGGGACTGCTGTTGTTGCTGCTGCTGGGAAAGGGAAAGAGGTGGCAAATCAGGAGGGGAGTCCAACATCAGGGTAGCACCCTGCTGGCCAGCCATCAATCCATGGGACTCCATGGGATGTGGCTGGGAGGCATGCTCAGGAGTCTTCTGCAAATAAGAATGGGCCTGAGATATTTCCTTACTGCCAGAATCCATGTGGCCACCCTGGAGGTGCTGCTCCACCGACTTCTTTATGTCTTGTCCATAAGAGTCTATAGACCCAGTTTGATGGCTGTAATGGACCACAGATGTGGCCAAAGACTCTGGAGTTGAGCGTGTATGTGGGTACTCTTTGGACCTCTCTCCTTTCTTTTTGTCCTTTAAGCTTTGCAAGGACATCTCCAGGCTTTGGTTGTCCAGATTAGAATTGGTCCGAATTACACTCTGCAAGTGATAACGCTCTTCAGTCTTGCTCAACTCATAGCCCATCCCTTTCCCTGCCCTCTCCTCACACTCTACCATGCCTTCTGTGGGCACCCTTGGTGGGCTCTGCGACTGCAGCAAGTGCTGGATTAAAAACTCTTCATCTTCAGTCCGCTCAGATGACAGAAGGTCCGAGTCGGCCTTGGCTTTACTGTAAGGTGATCCCCTCTCTAACCCACCCTGGGAACCCTGGTAGCTTTGTGTGTGAGCCGTCTGCATGAATGAAGGGGACAATACAGAAGTGAGATACTTCTGGGACTGGCCAGGTGATGCTACACTCTGGGGCCTGTTAGTGGTAGGTGACTGGAGAGGCCGGATGATCTGGGAAGGACTTGAATCTGGAAGGTTCTGCCCATGGGAGTAACCAATAGACTGGCTGTGCCCTGGTATAGCTGGAGAATGGCCAGTGCTGTAACTCAATGATGGGCTAGCTGTGGGCATCCTTTGAGAATGAGCCGGTACATAGGTCGGTGTCTGGCTGACAGAAACATGGGGCTCAGCCTGAACACTGTACCCAACAGATGACAAGCCTTGCAGCTGCTCAGGAGAGTAAGTCTGATTTTGACAAGTCTGCAGTCCTTGTCCTCCCTGCCCAGCTTGGCCCTGCTGAGCTTGCCCATTGGTCGAATAACTCTGAGTTTTACTAACACTTGTGAGATCCTGGGCCTGGTTGCTGCTGAAGCCCTGTGAGGCCTGGCTAACTGAAGAGAGATTTTGTGGCTGACTGACAGAGTAACTCTGTGTTTGGCTCATGGAAAGGAGACTCTGAGTCTGACCAGGCGAATAGGACTGTGACTGGCTTGCAATGACAGAGCTGGGCTTGGGCGTGGATGAACTGTAGTTGCTTTGGCACTTGGGTGTGGCTGTAGAACGGGGTGGTTGGCGGGAGGCAGAGTAACTCTTGGATTTTGAAGAGGTGGTACTAGAATAGCTGGAAGATTGAATAATGGGATGGTAGCTTTGAGAGGGCTCTTGTCGTGTGGCCTGGGGGGTCTTCTGCTGTTGAGAGCCTTCACTGCTGGCAGGAGACTGCTCACCCAAGGGACTACATGAAAGGCTGGAGCGGTGGGGCATCTGCTGGTAGCTGCCCCCGCAGCTCAGATAATGCTGGAGAGAATGGGCAGCAGACAGCTGTGGCTGGGCACTGGAAGGTCTCTGGTAATGTTTGATCACACTATCTTGCCGGGGGATGGCCCGCTCAATGGAGGAGGCAGCAGAACTGGAAAAGACTGAGGTGTTGTAAAGTTGGGATGTCTGGTCAGATGGACCCAGTGTAGATGACAAAAGGTTGAACTGGGAGGGGAGGTGACGGGAAGCCGATTCTTGAGCACTACGATATGCTGAGCTCTGAGAGGGTAAACCCGTACCCAATACCGCACTGCCCAGCCGGTCAAAGCTAAGGGATGAAGGAACACTGGGCTGAGAGGATTTGATGTGAAGCAGAGGATCATGGGGGGATAGCAGGCCATTGGACGTTGGGCTGAAAGTAGCATCCTGGAGGGTAAGAGATGAAGTGACTGGGAAGCTGCGCCCGCTGAAAGAGGCTGGATGCTGGTAAGCAGAGAGTGCTGATGAGGAAGGGAAAGTGCCAGAGCCTGGGAGGGCCCCTGAGATGAAGAGTTCAGTGGGTGCTGGAGTGTGCATGGCTGTAAAGAAAAAACAGAGTATCTGTTTAGGTACAGTACAATGTACCAAATTAAAAACTCATCCAAAAACATAATGTCAAACTCACACCAGACAGTACTGAGGAAGCACAGCACACTTAACCTAGCTGCAGGTCAACAAATTAAACTGCTGTTTTGTTTCACATGTTACAATCAAATAAATTATATTATGGCTTAATGTAGTAATCAGGTTTATACAACACAGGAAGATGATGGTTGAATTCCTGTGCTGAATCACAAGCTACTTAATGCCACTTTAGACTTGTCTACTATGAAATTCACCCACTGCATGCCAAAGAGTCAATAAAGCCTATTTCCTAATGTCATGTCATTACAAATATGTTCCCTCACCCCCAAGCCGAATATCTAGCCAGGACACCTATGATCAGGCTGTACCTTAGTAATAAAGCACACAGTTTTCATACATATCTGTATCTATTTCATGCATATTCTATATCTAATTCTGAGCAAATTCCATTAAATAAGGGAGCAGAGGATGCTGGAAAGCTGTGGCCAATTATTTTTAATTGTGTGGCCGCTGCATTAATTCAGGTCACGACCAAATCAGGTTGTGATCAAAGTTATGGAACAAATTATGGTCGTGACCAGAGGTTCTACTGTACACCTTATGATTCAATAGCTTGTAGAACCACCTTTAGCAGCAATAACTTGAAGTTATTGTTTTCTGTATGACTTTATCAGTCTCTCACATCATTGTGGAGGAATTTTGGCCCACTCTTCTTTACAACATTGCTTCAGTTCATTGAGGTTTGTGGGCATTTGTTTATGCAAAGCTCTCTTGAAGTCTCACCACAGCTTTCAATCAGGTTGAGGTCTGAACTTTGACCGGGCCACTGCAACACCTTAATTCTTTTCTTTTTCAGCCATTCTGGTGTAGATTTGCTGGTGTGCTTGGTATTGTATTTAGTTTTTCACACATGGCTTCTCCATTTTGGCTTCCTTTTTGTAAAATAAATGATGTCATGGTGTAATATGTCATGTGTTGCTGTTCATCTGGGGTTGTGTTTACCTACTTTGAAGAACTGCTAAGGACCAGGTGATTTTTACTGTGTCCTGATATGTATAACCATAGAACTCAAAGAGGGTGTACTTTCTTTTTCACATGACTGTACTTCGGATTACAAGTCGTAAAAAGCTTGTCACTGGCTATACTGCCTGGGAATGAGATAACCCAAAATATAAAGACGGCAACAGACTGTTTCTGAGTTAGGTGGATCAAGGGTCTGACTTAATGCCTGGGTTTGCACAGCACATTTAAGTAAGTGAATTAAAGACTCAGCAGCTGAATTTTCACTGCATGCTAACTTTGGTGACCTTTAATCTTAGATTTTTAGCATGTTACATGAACCAAATCAAATTGATTATTTTATGATTCACTGCATTATACAAACCCAGCAAATGGTTTAATTCAATAATGTGGATTGAAAGCAGTCAGTATTTCATTCAATTCATTTATTTACTTGTTTATGAACTTTGCTTCAATCACAATATAATAAACTCTAAGTGATGTATAAAATAACTTGACAGAAGTATCAATAAAGTGTTATTTCCCAGGAAGTTAAGCTACTCCCGCCCAAACACATTACACATACATGTCAGATCTTCGCCATAAAGATATAGAATAAGGCTTCCTATAAAAGACAGGGGTGTCAAACTTGAGGTCCATGGGCCGAATGTGTCACGTGCTGGCCACGCCCACCCCCAGTTTAGCAAAGGGGGAAAAAGTTGCGATATGTCACTTGACGACGTGACAACTGAGTTTGACACCCCTGAATTAAGACGTCCACTCTTCCTTCTGTGATGCTGGCAGAACTCCAGAGGTATTACCTGTTTGCCAGGATGGGGTGCGGAACTGGGACAGCAGGGAGGAAGCAGAAGGGCCTGGTTGTGGTGCCCGTGACTCCAGAGCAGAGATGAGGTTCATGACAGAGGCATCGGGGGTGGCACTGCTGGCATGATGGAGCCCAGTCTCAAATAAGCCAGAAAGACCTAAAGAACGAAATGAAAAAGAAGAAATAAAGGATATGAAGTGCTGAGAATCAGTGATGGGATGACAGATATAGCAAAAGGAAACAGGAAGAGGTTCATCACAGGGGAGAGGCAAGGGAGCCTACAAGCAGACAAGCATTATGCCTCTCAAAGGAACCACGGAGAGACAAGACAAACATTGGAAATCAAAAGACACACCAACGATAATATACTTGTTTTAGTGCAGAAGGGAGGGTTTCAATTAGTCAAAAGTCAGGCACATGCAGACAAAACAGAAGAAATGAGAAGCTGTTGACCTAACAGATGTCTAGTAAAGGAGAGGGAAGAGTCAGACAAGCCAGAAATGAAGAACATGTGAGGAACTGGGAAACCTGAGGTTGTGTGACAGAAAAACCAACTCTGGCTGAAGAACGGAGGACGAAAGGATTTTCTATCTCAACAGTATGTTACTTTTTACTTTTCACATCTTAAATATGAGATACAGTTTTGGTTAACCAATACCAGCTGCCAATCAGAAAGAGAACCACACAGAAGGAAATAGAAATGCCAAGAGTAAACAGTGGCTCTAGGTGGGGAACAGAAGAATTAAAGCATGAAAGAAGGGGTTAACCTTCCTTAATTTTCCCTATGCCACTGTTCTAGTCACCAGCCCAACCCATGTTCTAGTTAAGAAAAGGTATGTTAAGCATATTTTTAAAAAGTAACATATCTTGGTAATACAGAGATTAGTCTTGGAATAAAAGAAGGAGAGAGAAGACAAAGTAAGTAAAATGAAGATGAAACTAATGCAAAACAATATCAGTGTATCCAGACCTGCACAGAGGGGACATATGAACAAGTGAGCAGAAGAGGCAAGGAAGAGAAGACATGGTTAAAAACATTTCTCTTTCCAGACTTCAAGGAGAATGGCAAGACCACCACCATACCTGCTGGGTGATGGTTTGTGGCATAGCCCTGCAGAGGATGGGGAGCAGCATATGCTTGGCGGTGTAAAATATCTGTGTCTGGATGCGAGCTTCGGGATCCACCATACACCAAGCTGAATGAGAGAGAAACAAGGTTTCAAACATGGTAAGAGAGCTGAGATCTTTTAATATATGCCACATTCAATATCCCAATTGAATACACCAGAAGAGTTCCTTCAAAGATCATCAAGAGCAGGCTTGTTTTCCTGTTACTCTGATCTGTGAACTGAACCAAGAGCAGGGGAACTAAGAGGCAATCATTTTGGAAGCATTGACTTTGAGTGCAAAGGAGTATCTAGTACTTGTCTACTTCTGAAGTTCAGATCTTCTGTTCATCTATGTCCTCTCTAGAAAATAAACGGCTTAACAATGCCGTTTATTTTCAAGATGAAAATCATGACTTTGACTGAGACAGACCGCAAGCTTTGAAGTGTATTATGGGAATTAAATCAGAAGCATACAAACTCATGAAGCAACTTTCTTTCACTGTTTTTGATGCTCAGAGGAATAACCTGCCTTGGACAGACTTCTCTGCTCAACCCAAGAGGAATCCACATACGCAGGACAGTAGACTGGAATGTATAATCACCAATGATGCATGATGGGAAATATGGTTCCCAGGCCTTGGTTTCCCAAAACCTCAGTATCTGACCTGTATCACTCCTCCCCCTACTCCCCTTGTGCAGGAAGACCCACTTGCCTAGCCCAGCAGCCAAACACAGCTGATGGAAGAATGTCCTCAAGCTTAATCTCTTTCCTGAGCCACAGGTACCACTGAAATCTTGTTTTAACTGCAGTTCAATCAGCTCAGACCTGCTCTGACTATTGTACATAACCTGCCATTCTTCTCAATCCTCTACCAGTCAAATATTCCCGAGTAAACTTCCCAAATATTTCCCCATTTAGTGTTATTAAAACAAACAGACACAAACTTAATTCCTAGATCAATTATGCAGCCCACTGTCAGAAAAAGATACACCCAGGAGGCCTTGTATTCTTTCTTACATTAAGATACAAATATCTGCTTTTCAGGCCATATGGTTTCTAAGATGTTCCATGCCCTGGTCCTTGGCACCCTAGCACCACCTTCTCCCCTATGAAAACACATACATGTGTGTCCTAACATCCATGGTACAATCTGATAACTCTACTCACATATGTCTCACTGAATTCAGTGCTCTGTCCCCCATATATGAGTATATCAGCCTTCTCTAACCTGGTGCCCTCTAATGGGCTGAGAATACAACTTCCAGAATTTCCAACCATAATTCCCTCCTCACGTCAGGGAAGGCTAGAATAGAGGATTACAGCCACAGTCAAGTCTACAGCTATCCATTTGGACAGCAATTTCTTTACAAGTACATCAGGTGATTTTGTATGGGTCTCTCTTTTTAAATATATTTCTTTAAAATAGGACATCATATTCTCCAGCTCTTAAACATGTAGAAGGTTTTGATCCTACACAACAGGCTATGTTCTTTTCTTCTAGACTCCCTTTGGGAACTGTGTATATAATTTATATGTAGTGCCACCCTCCCATCCTTCCAGCACTGAACCCACCAGACACCATTACTTATTATCTGTGTGTTGTGGTATGTGCCACAATTATGCATGTGCCATACAAGAAGTGCAAGAAGAGCCCTGGGACAAGGGAAGTAGCATGGGGTGACATGCCTCTCTGTAAAGGGCAATAGAGGAAGGCATGACTTGCAGATCACTCACTGAAAGTAAGTGTGTCTGTCTCAGGAATGCAACTACCTGCAGGAAAGTTTTTTTTAAAAAAACTTTCCTGTTCCCATTATTTCTCAAGAGGAAAAACCTTCTAAGTTAATGCAGATGACAAAGCAAGCATCTGAATGTTTGATAGTAGAGGACAGTGCAGATGCTTGTTTCGGTACCTGACATTTTCTTACAAAATACTGTAGTGTAGCCTGTATCCAGGGATCTATAGAAGGAAAAACAGTTTTATTTCCATTTTTTTGTATTGCAATTTTTAAAATAGTATTTATTCAATTTTCCAACATTTAAAACACATAACACAAAACACAAATTTACACTTATAACAGCTTTTCCATATTGGTATCCATATCTTTCGTAACAATCATATTAACAAAAAATTATATTTCTATATATCACTATCCTATGTTATATCCCTATTTAAACTATAATAACATCTACTCACAAATCAGTATCATATATTTCTTATAAATTTTATACACTATATATTATACTTTTACAGCTTATACCTTAAGTTTTACGTTTACTCTCAAGCCAGGAATACCATCTATTCCAAATTAAATAATACTCAGTTTCTTCCCTCTCCATTTCCATAGACAGTCTATCCATTTCTGCACATTCATAGATTTTCCTTATTATAATTTGGTCTGGAGGAGTATCTGTTTGTTTCCAATTCTGTGCTAAAACGAGTCTACTTATGGTTAATATATGTAACATTATGTATTGTAAATTTTTCCCCATTTTCCCATCAAAAATACCCAGGAGAAACAGTTCTGGCTTCAACTCTATCCTATGTTCAATTATCTTTTCCAGCCACTTTCTTATTTTACGCCAATATTTTCTAACCTTGGGGCAGGTCCACCACATGTGGTAGTACGTTCCCTGCTTGTAGCCACACCTCTAACACTCAGGCGATCTGTTTAAGAACATCTTGGCCAATCTGGCTGGTGGTAGATGCCACCGGTAGAACGTTTTATAAAGGTTCTCCTTATAAGCAGCTGACATCGTTAGTTTGTAGTTTCTCTCCCATAATTTATCCCAATGATCTAATTGAATACTATGTCCAAAATTTCTCGCCCAACTAATCATTGTCTCTTTCACATTTTTTTCTTCCATTTTAAATCTTAATAGAAAATTATATATTTTAGTAATCATTTTCTCCCGTTCCTAATAATATTTTGTCAAGTTCCAATTGTTCCCCGTAAATGCTGTATTGTTCTCGATCTTTTTTATATTTGGTTCTAATTTGCAGGTATGGCCACCAGTCAATTTTTATTCCTTGATTTTTTAACTCTTGCTCCGATTTTAAATTCCCTTGTTCATCTAATAATTACGAATACTTTACCACTTTATTTATGGATAAATTATTGCCTCCATTGTTGATATCCAAATTGGAAGTTTCATATAGTGATTTTTCTTAATTTTGTCCCAAATATTTATCAAAGCATTTCGCACTAGTTGTCTCTGAAAATATGTATTTTATTTTTTCCTTCCCACAGGAACGTGTGCCATCCCAATTGAAGATTGTGACCCTCTAGTGTTAATACCCTCTTGTTTAATTGGACCCAATCTTTAAGCCATGTTACTGCCGCCACTTGATAGTATAATTCCCAATCAGGGAGGCCAAAGCCTCCTTTTGTTCTAGAGTCCTGTAAAAGCTTAAGCTTTATTCGGGCTTTTTTTCCCAACAAAATGAATTTACCTATTATTTTATTTAATTGTTCAAAGAATGTTTTCCCCAATCTTATTGGTATTGTATGGAAGAGGTATAACAATTTGGGTAATACGTTCATTTTTATTGTGGCGATTCTACCAATTAGAGATATTTGTAGTTTTGCCCAATTATCTAAATCTTTTTGTATCTGTTGTACCAATTTGTCATAATTGTCCTCTTTTATTGTAGAGCATTTCGCCGTTAACCATATTCCCAAATATTTCACTTTTTTTACAATTTGAATCCCCAATTTCTCTTCCAATTCCTCATTTTGCCTTTTTGTAAAATTCTTGGTCAGTATTTTAGTCTTTTCTTTATTTATTTTGAGCCCGGCCACTTTACCAAATTCTTCAATTTCATGCACCAGGATGGTTCCTGTCTCCAAAGGATCCTCCATAATAAAAGCCAGATCATCCACGAAAGCTTGGAGTTTGTATTCTTCCTGTTTGATTTTCAATCCTTTTATTGCTCGGTTTTGTCTAATTTGTATCAGTAGTATTTCCAATGATAGTATAAATAAGAGGGGACAAGGGACATCCCTGTCTTACCCCTTTAGTTATACTAATCTCCTCCGTTGTTTCCCCATTTATTATTATTTTGGCCAATTGATTTGAATAAATTGCTCTAATCGCACCTGTAAATTTTTCCCCAAAGTTCATAATCAAAGTTCATTTGTCTTTTTTCAATTTATAAGGCAGCCACCTCCCTGGTTTATTGGCATGTTCAAAATGCACCTGTTTCATCGCTCTAAGCTTTTGGGCCATCCCTTCCTGGAAAATCAGATTTATTTTATGTTTGATCAAGTCTTTTTCCTCTCTAATTTTCTCATTTGGGGATTCCTGCATCTTAAGTTCCAATTCTTCAAATTTCTCCTGTAGCTTTAAATGTTGTTTCTTTTTTTCTTTGTTCCTCCTCACTCCATATGCTATTGTTAGGCCTCTAATATAGGCTTTGGTCGTATCCCAAAGGTTCGGTAGGGTTGTATCTTCATTTAAGTTTTCCTTTAGAAAAAAATCCAATTCTTTTTCCATCCATTGTATATACTTTTTCTCTTTTAATACCCTCTGGTTCATGGTCCACCTCCCTCTCATTTTTACTCTTCCTTTCCATTTCAATATCAGCGGATTATGGTCCACCCATTTATTTGGTGTTCTCTCTACCTCCTCTATATTTTTACTTAGTTCCAGATCCATCCATACCATGTCTATCCTGGACCATGAATCATGTGGGTTAGAGAAAAAGGTATACTGTCTTTTTTGTGGATTTAATTCTCTCCAAACATCCTTTAAATTCAGCTCTTGCATCATATCAAAAAAAAGTAGTCAGTAATATTTTCCTCTTCTTATTTTCCCCCCCCCCCCCGATGTATAGTCTTTTTTTGAATCTACGACCGCATTAAAATCTCCTAATAAGCAAATATTTTCTGGTTCTAAGTCTACGATTTTCCCATGTAAATTATGATAGAATTCCCCCTGGTTAGTATTCGGTGCGTAGATAACTGCCAATAGAATTCGTTTTTGTCTGATTATTATTTCAATTAATAAAATTCTCACTTCGTCTGCATAAATTTGTCTCACTTGTAGCCAATCTTTTATATATACTGCTACCTCTCTCTCTCTCTTTTTTTTTTTTTGATGCAAGAGCTGAATAATTTGGCCCCTAATTTGGGGGCTTGTAAAATGTGTCCTTGCTGTCTTTTAATATGGACTTCTTGCAGACATGTAATGTCCATGTTTTGTATTGCAATTTTTAATATGTTAAATGGTTGTGCAATTGTTATATTTACCTCCACAGTCCTTTCTTATGAGATAAATCAGTTATTCCTGATCTGTAGTGGGGAAAAAAACCTGATTTTTCTTTCTAGCTTCACAACACCCAGACTTCTGCAATCAAACCTCTTCCTGTTGTGCCTTGGCTACAACTCCTGCCATCTTTTGTATCTTTTATACCAGGGGTGTCAAACTCATGTTGTCACGATGGCATCACATATCAGGACTTTTTCACCCTTCGCTAAATCAGGCGTGGGCATGGCCAGTGTGTGACACATCCGGCCCACGGGCTGGGAGTTTGACAGCCCTGTTTTATACCTATGGTCCCCACTAGCTGGAGATGATGGGAGCTGTAATTAAAAGCTTTGTGGCGAAGGTTGTTGAGTGTGTGGTGGCGCGACAGCTTCCCCAGTACCTGGATGAAACGGTTTATCTAGATCCGTTCCAGTCGGGTTTCAGACCTGGGTACAGCACGGAAACGGCATTGGTCACGTTGGTTGATGATCTCTGGAGGGCTCGGGACAGGGGTTGTTCCTCTGTCCTGGTCCTATTAGACCTCTCAGCGGCTTTTGATACCATCGACCATGGTATCATGCTGCGCCGGTTGGAAGAGTTGGGGGTGGGAGGCACCGTGTTGCGGTGGTTCTCCTCCTCTCTGACCGATCACAGTCTGTGTTGACAGGGGGGCAGAGGTTGACCCCGAGGCGCCTTGTGTGCGGGGTGCCACAAGGGTCGGTCCTCTCGCCCCTTCTGTTCAACATTTATGTGAAGCCGCTGGGTGAGATCATCCGTGGTTTCGGGGTGAAGTACCACCAGTACGCTGATGACACTCAGCTGTACATCTCCACTCCGGGCCACCCCAATGATGCCCTTGAAGTGATGTCCCGGTGCCTGGAGGCTGTGCGGATCTGGATGGGGAGAAACAGACTCAGGCTCAACCCGTCCAGGACCGAGTGGCTGTGGTTTCCGGCGTCCCGATATAGCCAGTTGGTGCCATCACTGACTATTGGGGGTGAGTCGTTGGCCCCCATGGAGAGGGCTCACAACTTGGGTGTCCTCCTGGATACACCGTTGTCTTTAGAAGAACATCTGATGGCTGTGGCCAGGAGGACTTTCTATCAGGTTCGCCTGATTCGTCAGTTGCGTCCCTTTCTGGATCGGGACTCCTTATGCACAGTCACTCATGCCCTCGTCACTTCCCGCCTGGACTACTGTAATGCTCTCTACATGGGGCTCCCCTTGAGGAGCACCCGGAGGCTCCATCTGGTCCAGAATGCGACCGCACAGGTGGTTATGGGAGCGACATGGCACTCTCATGTAACACCTCTCCTGCGCGAGCTGCACTGACTCCCGGTGGTCTTCCAGGTGCGCTTCAAGGTATTGGTTACCACCTTTAGAGCGCTCCATGGCTTAGGACCTGGGTACCTACGAGACCGCCTTCTGCCACCGGTAGCCTCTCACCGGCCAGTACGCTCCCACAGGGAGGGGCTCTTCAGGGTGCCGTCGGTCAAACAGTGTCGACTGGGGGCCCCCAGGGGGAGAGCCTTCTCTGTGGGGACACCTGCCCTTTGGAACGAGCTCCCCCTGGAGATACGGAGGGTCCCGGATTTACGCACTTTCCGCCGTGTCCTCAAGACTTTTTTATTCCAACAGGCTGGGCTGGCCTAACTCTTTTTAATTGCTTAATTTTAATTTGCTTTTAAAAAAGGGGTGTTTTAATTAGTATGGGCCAAATTTGTTTAATATGTTTTAAATTGTTTTTTAAACTTTATATTGTATGTGTTTTATCTTTGGCTGTTCACTGCCCTGAGTCCTTTGGGAGAAGGGCGGTATATAAATCCAAATAAACCTTAAACCTTAAACACATTTGTAGTACATCAGATTGAAAAATGTTGCCCTAAATCTTGGATCCCACACACAAAGAATAGATTCACACATAACACTAAGCCATAGAGCTTTTAAACCAGAATCTGGTTTATACATAGTTTTAAGAAATAGATCATGGATTGCAAACCACAAAACACACCATCACACAACACAAATAACCATACTAAGTTAAATCCAAACAAACTACATTCTGACTTAATTGTAATGTGTGAGAGAAATCAGATTCTTCTCCTACCACACATGAATACAAGTAAATTCTGAATTAACATTGACATTTAACTATCTGTGTAACTTGGAGGTGAAAAATGACAGTCACATCTTACTACCGAGGTGGAGAGGGCTATAAATCTTAACACCATCATAATAAACATTATCTAAGCACCATGTTCCCAAAACAACACTACAGCATTCCAAACTAAGGAAGTATTAATGTACTTGTGCGCCTTTTCTATGATGATTCAAGAGCAGATTAATAATTGAAGTCCTTCCCCAGAGGAGCAGTCCTCTGTTTGCAAGCATTTGGTTTCTCTGCTGGTCTCAGTAAAGCATCCTCCCTTTTATATTTCTTCCTTCTGTTTTTTCCTGCTTCTAGGACAAGGCTGCCCAACAATGATCCATCTTTATTAGTCTTTTCAGTTACATCTGTAGTTTTGAACAATTGGCATGGCAAACATTTGAGGCTTTGTGGGCTAGTGGATTATTAAAACACACACTTTCATTGTCCAACTCATAGCTCTACTGTATGCAAAGGTGGGTTTCAGCAGGTTCTGACCAGTTCTGGAGAACCGGTAGCGGAAATTTTGAGTAGTTCAGAGAACCGGTAGTAAAAATTCTGACTGGCCCCGCCCCCATCTATTCTCTGCCACCCAAGTCCCAGCTGATCGGGAGGAAATGGGGATTTTGCAGTAACCTTCCCCTGGATTGGGGTGGGAGTGGACCTTTTACAGTATCCTTCCCCTGCCACGCCCACCAAGCCATGCCATGCCACCAAGCTACACCCACAGAACCAGTACTAAAAATTTTTGAAACTGACTGTATGTGTATCCTTCTCTTTGTTGGCGAAGAGGTGATCTTGAATTTGACTGAGATGCCTTTTTCCCCTTTCAAAATACAGGTATAGGTGTGGATGCAGTGCACTCTCTATTGCCTGTATTGCAGATTTTATATAAAAAGGTACATCAGAGCATGTGCAGAGTACATATTTTGACAAGTCTTTGTTCTTCTTCATCTTCCATACAGCAAGACTTCATCAGTCTAAGGTTGACAGTTAAGCCAAAGGGCACACTTTTCAGGGAGCCTTAAGGACTGATTTTTTTTTCTTTACTTCTGAGTAAAAGGTAAGTTGGCTCTATCATTGGGTCAACAAATGGCTTTTGAGGTAGCCTTGGAAGTAAGTCTCAGTAGTCCACAGCATTTGTATTCACCCACATGCACTAAAATGTAATAATTTAAATACCAACAGCCTTAGAAAAATGCTTCTCCCCCCTTCAGTTTGTGAAACATTTCTGGTGTAGGAACCTAAAGGTAAACCTTTTAACAGATTTAACAGTGGAACAGCTGTTAGTAAGTTTAATTTGAAGAGTCACAGAATGAGCTGGTGTGAGACAACTATGTGATAGGCTAGTTTTACATGTCCTCTCTTTGAAGCTGAGAGGACCATGATATAAAGTCCCTTGTTTTCTTTCTAAATTAACTTGGCCTCCTCGGTCTAAATTGGTCCTCATTCATGTCTTCTGATTTTTCCATCTTTTGCTTGACCTTTAAGGGTCAAATCTCATGCTTTCCTTCCCAGATTTACTGGAAAATTGTAGTACCCTTAGGATGTAGAGCTATTGATGACAGCATGCATGCTTTGCTTGTAGTGTATATTACATGTAGGTCTTGGATCCTCCAAAGTGAATATTTCTTCCCTTATAAATCACAGTATACTATGATATCTCATATGCATACAGAATACAATTAGATCTGATACTATACATTACTGAGACATATATTCCATCTAAGATTGTACTGGTCTGTTGCTTGGATTTTTGCAATTAGTACCTTTTCTTTAACACTAAGATTACTCAAATATTGACTAAAAACATCTATAAGTAGTTTAAATAATACAGATGTGCATGTATTTTGCATAGTTTCCATAATGTGTATTGTTTTAAAGAATGAAGAGAAAGTGCAGTAAACTAGACAAGTCAATCAACTGATTCCAAAACTTAGATTGTCTTTTTTTTTGACAAGTTTTATTGGTTCCCCCCATACACACCCACATATTTTTTGAAACAGAGTATTGACCATATCATATCATATCATACTCAATTTATCATATCAAGTATATTTTACTTAATTACAGTTTCTGCCAAGGTTTTTTTTCCCATATTTGAATCCAATCTTAATTTTTCTATTTTTATTTCTATAAACAGTATCTTCTTTCACCCTCAAGTTCTATTTTTTCCATTCTTAATCATATACATTCTCCTTTGATTTTTTAATAATTCATTATCTTAATATATTTAAACATGTCCAGGGATGCCTTTCTTCCATTTCATCTTTTTTGTTTTACAGCAATCTTTCTTCTCTTTCTCTTCCTCTCCCTCCCTTCTTTTATCCTTTCTACCTTCTTCTTCCCTCCTCTCCTATTCCTTCTCTACTTCCCCTTCCTTTCTCCCCCTCCTCCTTTCCTCCCCATCTAACCTTCTCTCCTACTCTTATTCCCCTTTCCTTTCTTCCTCTCTTCCCTTTCTTCTGTTCCTCTCTCTCCTTCTCCCTTCCTTCAGTCTCCCTACTCCTTCTTCTGTCTCTCTCTATTGCTGTATTCATTTTCAATTCAGTGCTTTTTTTTTTCTATGGTGTCCAGGCATCCCCTTTATTCTCTCCCTTTATTGCATATATTCCTCAAAATTCCCATATTTTAAAATTCTTAACATTGTATTTCAACTTATTTTATCTTTACCTTAAAATCTTTCAACTTAGTTAACTTTCCACCTCTTATTTCCATTTCAATAGTTATTTTTCTCTTTTCCTAATATTTCAATTACTTCCAGCTATTTTTACATATAAACCATTCTGTATCTGCTGGTCTACTTACAACATTTTCTTACATCATTTATTTTACATTTCAAATTCATTTCTTACTTTCAATTTCCTTTGTTTTTTTCAATATTTAGCACACATTTCTTTACTTTCATTTCAATTTTATGTCTTAATTTCAATTAAGTATTCCCTTTTACAGTAATCTATATATTTATTTCAGTTTATTTCTTACATACAACTTTTACTACTAATGCCATTCCCTTAAATCAACATATTACTGCTTTGATTCCTTTCTACTACATTTTTTTCTTTCCCCTTTTAACCATTTTCTTTTAAGTTCTCCTGAATTCCACTTAATATTTTCTCCCCTTTCTCCCATTCACTTATTTCTTTCTTCCTCTTCTTCTTTTTGTGTTTATTGTATCCTCCTTCCTGCATCTTTTCTCTAATTTTTAACTTTATTACCCTTTTAGTTCTCCCCCTTACTCTTTTCCCATTTCCTTCTCTTTTCTTCTTTTTTGATATTCCCCCCTATTTTTATTTTATCACTGTTAATCTCAGTGTGATCATCTATATTTTTTCCTTCAATTATTTTCTTTCCAACATTATATTCTTGCTTCTCATTTATCTTTTCTCTTTCTTTCTTTTTATATTCTATCCAATCTTCCGCTTCTCTGTTTCCCTTAAATGCTTCTCACACCTTTTGCAACATCTCCCTCAACTCCCCATACTCATGCTCCCAATTTTCTATATTTTCAATTTAAGAAGAAATAGTTTTTATTTTAACTTATTATATAGTTCGAATTCAAGTCCATTTGATGTCTTTTTTTTCTTTTCTTTCTTCTTTCCAAATAATATCCAATTCAGATAGTCCTTTAAGCCTTCCCAGTTCAAGATTTTATTCTTTCAACTTCTTTTTGTAATCTTACTTCAGCTGTTTAAACAAATACTCCTCATGCGGCTTCTCACGCTGATTTAAGTGCAATATTTCTTTTCCACCAGCAGATGACTCTCTCCAATCCACAAATCCCCAGGAAAAAGAATCAATTGTAAATCCACAAAAGTAGTGTTTCCTGTTCTTCAATTAGTTCCTTTTGTTATTAAATAAATGCTTTCTCTCAATTTCCTTTTCTTTATATTATTCTTAATTTCTTCCAAGTCCAATTTAAATCCAGGTGGTTAGTTCTCCTTTTAGGGCTTTCGTTTTTAAAGTTCCTCTTTAATTTTTTTTTCCTTCGCTTTAAATTCCTGGATGCCAATTAGCTGCTTATTTCAGGTTGGGACCTCTTTTAAAGTTTAAAAAAAAATTTTCTTCTTACCTATGAGTTGGCCAATCACTCATTTGGTAACAATACTCCTTTTCATCACCGCTCCTGCTCAATTCTTAATCCAGTTGCCCCAGTTTGTAGCGGCCATTTCAATGGCGGCCGCCCCCACCGCCGGGTCAAAGAGCTGCCTCCGACCTTTCGAGTAAACTTTGCCTGTTCCTCTTGGCCTTCCGAGGCACCTCTCTCCCCCCCGTCCCTACAAGACGGATCCTGTCCGAAGACCCCCCGACAGCGGTTTGTCAGTTTGGGGTTTCGCGAAGCTCACAGAGCTTTGCTATTCCCCAACCAGTATCACCGCAATGCTTCTGGTTTCTCCCAAAACTTAGATTGTCAAGTCATTGTCATCTACCTGCTGAAATTTTGCTAGGAACTGATGCCTGACTTCACATTAGTAAGAATTCAATGATGCTGTGTTCTGCATCCACTATGATATACATGTTTGCATGGCAGCCCAAGTGACTGAAGTAAAGACTAAGCACTACTAGCTTATAATGTTGCATGTTGAAAGGCTGGAAATCTGGTTGGTTGGCTGCTTTGTGTGGAAGGTAGGTTCTTTGTATAACAGTTGTACTTTGTGATGCTGCATGCATTTTTTTTTGCACTCACCCATCCTTTTATAGCTTGCAGTCCTTATTTCATATGCTTCTAGCATCTGTGAGCTGCTTATTGGTAGCTGTGGAAATTGGGATCGTAGAAACACCCAGGAGCATAGAAGAGTCCAAAGGCAGATGCATGAATAAATGTGATAAATGTATTTATTCATATAACAAAACATATTAACTATATACAAAGGCTGTCTTAATATCCATTAGGATAGGGGGCACACAGCGTGTGTGACTACCCTTATCAAAGATCATGTCTCATGGAGAACAAACGTAAAAGAGAGCATGGTGGAACGGTTAGAGGGGGTTTTATACTCAGTGTAAGCCCCTCCTCTCCACATAGGGGTGGGGGCACTTTCTGCCTCCACTAGTGTCTGTATGATACATGTGCCAATGGCTTGCAAATACTTGACAGTTCCCCTCCTTGCGAGCCAATGGCATGCAAACATACAAATGCAATGCACAACAGATTTTACCCTGTGAGACATAACTTTTTACACAGATCTTTGTGCCTATCTGCTGGTTGCCTAACATTTTGATAGCGGATATCAATATGTCTGGACCTTTTTCCCACCGCATAGGCTTTGGCAATGCCTATGGCCCCGGTGTTGTCTTCTATAATTCGGATGGGCAAAGTCGGTGGTGTCCAGATGCTAGAAATTAAGGCATCAAACCATATCAGATCGTTCCCTGCCTCTGATAGGCATGCATATTCGGCCTCAGCGGTGGAGCACGAAACAAATTTCTGTTGCCCCACATGCCAATGGATGGGTGCCTCATTTAATAGTACCAAGAAGCCCGAAGTACTCCTACGTGTCTTGGTATCTCCGGCCCAGTCCGCATCCGTGAAGCATTTTAATTGGGCCTTGTCTCTATTCTCAGGTTCCAAGCAAAGCACGTAATCTGCTGTGGTCTTGAGATACCTTAATAGCTTTTTAATGGCCAACCAGTGGAACTGGGTAGGATGTTCCACTTGTCTAGATAGCAGGTTTACGGCCAGGGCAATATCTGGACGGCTCCAGTTACTTATATATAGTAATGAGCCGATCACTGACCTAAATAGAGTATTATTTTGGAACTCTGGGCTATCCTTGTGTGCCAATCCATAATAGTCGGTCTGCATTGGGATAGCCGTTGGTTTGCTATCTTCCATTTTACATTTCACCAAGAGTTCCTCTATCTTTTCCTTTTGGGAGAGAGCAAAACCTTTTGGTGTAGTGATGATTTGTACGCCTAGGTACTTGTCCACATATCCTAAAGACTTTAGAGTGAACTTTTTTTTGTAGGGTCCTGGCAAATATAATACATCCCCCCTTGTCAGGCCCTATATATAAAAGGTCATCGACATACACTAGGACTTTCTCCAGCCCCCCTTTGGTATCCCTTGTGAAGGTACATTTATCAGCTGGAGATGGATGGAAACCCAGTGATTTGAGAGTTTTAGTCAGGCATTTGTACCACAGTCTGCCTGATTGTTTGAGGCCGTACAAACTTTTCTTCAGAAGCCAGGTGTGGCCTTCCTGCCGTTGAAATCCGGGGGCACCTCTGACGTAAATTTCTTGTTTTAGATGTGCGTGTAAATAAGCAGTTTGCACATCAAATTGAAAAATGTGTTCCCTATGTGCTGCTGCAGTGACCAAAGCAGCCCTCACACTTTCCGCTCTCACGGTGGGGGAGTATGTTTCATCAAAGTCCTGCAAGTAGCGCTGTGCGTAGCCTTGTGCTACCAGCCGGGCCTTATAGAGGAGTTTGTTGTTGGGCATTGGCTTGACCTTGTAGACCCAACGGGTGCCAATTGCTTTCCTCTTTTTGGGGACTTCCATGGGGATGAAGACTTTCAATTTTTTGAGACTGTCCATTTCCCGCTCCATTGCCACCCTCCACCTGTGCTGTTCTTCCTCGGGAAGCTGGAGGACATCTGAGTACGTTTTAGGGGCCATGGTAACGCTGTTGACCGAGGCAACACAGCCAATGTCCAACCTTTTGGGTGGCACCCCTTTATTGGAGCGTTTTGACCGTCTGGGAAATTGCCACTCACCATCATCATTGTCATCCGGAGCATCGGTGTCAGAATTGGAGCTGCCGGAGGTATCTTTCCAATCAAAATGGGGCGGGCCTCTGTCCCAGGCGCTGCGAAGATATGGTCGTTTAGGTGAGGCAGGAGGTGTGAAGTCACCCAGGGATTCCTTGTCTGAATCGTCAGAGTCAGGTAGGGATTCATCACCATCCGGATCTTTGCTGGTCAGTTGTTTGGAGTTTGTTGGTTCATCCTCTTCAGGTGGTGCTGCTTGTTCAGTGTCGCTTCTAATAGGGGAATAACCGGGTTCATTGGAATGAATTTTTGACCAATTTGACCCCTCCTCAAAGGAAGCTGATCTAGAGACAATGACAAGGTTATTTTTGTCTACAAACCTAGAGGCCTTGCTGCCGGTTGCATAACCTATAAATCTGAGCCTCCTTGATGCCTTGCCCCCCTTTCTTCTGAGGTGCTTGGGAATATGGACCCAGGCATAGGAACCAAAAATTCTCAGGTGTGAGAGGCTAGGTTTCCTTCCATGGACCAGGAAGTATGGGGTTTGGTTAATGGCACTACTCCACGTCCTGTTGACTAGATAATTAGCCATTTTGACCGCTTCTGCCCAAAAAACATGGCTCATGTCAGCATCTGCAAGTAGGCAGTTCATGACATTCTGCAGTACGCCATTTCTCCTTTCTACAATGCCATTCTCGGACGGAGTTTGAGGGGATGATTTAAAATGGAGGATACCTCTCTCCATCCACTTTTCGAAAGTCTTGGATGTAAACTCAGTCCCCCTATCACTCTGCACCTGAGCGATGCACACCTTGTGTTGCGTTTGGATCTGGTTGTAAAGATATTTGAAGTTGGTAAAGACTTCAGTTTTGTCCTTTAAAATAAATACATGGCCATAACGAGAGTAATCATCTACTACTGTTAAAAAATAACGCCCCCTACCAAGGGAGGGTCTAAAAGGACCAACCAAATCCATGTGTACCAGCTGATAAGGGTACCTTGCACAACGGGAAGAGACCTTAGGTATAGCAGCAGTTTTAGATTTTGCTGCCTTACAGATGGCACATTCCAAATAGGTATTACAATTCTTTATCTTAAGCCCATCAGAAAAATCTTGCATTTTCTTAATAACCGGGAAGCTGGCATGGCCGAGCCTGCGGTGTAATATATGAGCACAATCCAAATGTAAAGGTTTACCCATGCATACTTTGTCAACCTTATGTATCTTACCATTACAAGCCTTGGTCTGTTCAGTAATGAGAGTAGGCACTGGATTAATGGTCACCTTAGAGTTCCTCAGGGTTGGCTGAGGAGTTGTGACCTTAATGGGCTCAGCCTTAATGGCTTTGGATGTCCTAGGAGCTGGTTCAAAAGCTTCATTGGTTTTAGGTCCAGGGTCCTTGAGTTTGGACAACCTGGGGGCTGGCACAGAAGCTTTCTGCTCTATCTGGGCGTTAGCTCCCTGAGCCCTCTTGTTAGGTTTCTTGTGCCTTTTGACCTTTGCTTTTGGGGAAAAATAAGGCAAATTGTTGATTTTTACAATATCGCCAACAACACCCCCATTTTCGAAAACATAACCTCCACCCTTCTCAAAAACCAGTTTTACATTTTTATCCTCAGTCAATTTTAAGATGCTTAAAAGGTTGTTCTTGATTGAGGGAACATACAGTGCCCCTGTGACATCTCCTATACCAGGCACATTGATCACGCTTTCCCCAGTTACCTCTGCCTTGTCCCCAGTGGCAACTTTTACTGAGGACTTGAGTGGGTGTAAAACCTTAAATCGTTGCTTCGTGTTGGCGTTGATGCACCTGAATCAAGAAGCCACAGCCCCTCAGCATCCTTTACCTGGGAGGTGTGATTGTCACTAGTGACACTACAGAATTGGTATCCTTTATGACCACCTCCCCCTCTTCCACGGCCTCTTTTATTTTTATTGTGCTTAAGTCCAGCCGTGTTGGCCCTAGAGCGAGGGCACTCCCTTTTAAAGTGACCTTGTATGCCACAGTCAAAGCAGGTGGGAAGGGTATTAATCCTTTCACTTGTGTCCTGGCGCCTCCTCTGAGGCCTAGGTCTGTGATATGCCTCCTTCATTTCTTGTTGTTCCTCATCTCTGCGCCTTAAATCTTCCTCAATAAAGCGGCCAGAAAAGTATTCTATATTTCTTTGTTCCCTAGAAACCCCTTCTAGAGAAATAATAAAGGGACTCCAGGATTTGTCTAGGGAGTTCAACATCACGCTAATTAAAGTGGATTCAGAAACAGGCTCCCCCCTCTGTATAAGCTCATCCCTCATGGCTTTAAGCGTTGCCAAATGTTCCCCCATTTTGACACCAGGTTTGAGTTTATAGTTGTGGAAAATTCTTGACAATCTGCTGGTTGCAGCCATACTGTCACTATGGAACAAATTATATAGGGCAGTCCAAACTTCCTGAGCTGTGAGGCCGTCTGAAAGACTGGCATACAGAGCTGTGTCTATAGAACTTAACAGGGTTGTGTAAGCTCTTTTATGCAGGAACTCAATTTCAGGGCTCCAAGGTAAAGGGGGTGGTCTTTTGATCATGTCCAGAGTATTTTCTCTTAAGAGAATTATCTGAATCTCTTTACACCATTTTTTAAAATTCTGACCACTTAAATGTAATTTTTCAAAATTATTTGGCAAAGTTACAAAATTATTGCCATTAAACTGCATGGGGAGTTGTTCAAATGGCTGAAAAGAGCCTGTTGTGAATGGCATTGGGATCCCTAAGCCTGGGATCGATTGCTTAGGTCTGGCTCCTTTTTGTAGTCCTTCTGTAGTTTGAAGCAACTGGGCACGTGCAGGAAATGGAGCATGCTCCAAAGCCTTTTCTTGTTGGAGCTCCGATCTCCCTCTCTGAGCTCTGAAGTCAAGTCTGGCTGGAGCTTCAGCATAGGCCCGGACATCAGCAGTGTGGCGGGGAAATCTTGGAGGAGTGGGAAGAAGGCCTGGAGATCTTTCTGGAGACTGGAGGCCCATCAGATGAGATCTATGGGCTGGGTAGGCCTGGAAATGTCTCTGGATCTCCTCTTCTCCATCAGAGGAGCAGGATTGCAGCTCCAGATCATCCCAGCAGGACCGGAAAGGTGCGGAGGCCTCAGCCTGGGCCTCCGTGGAGCATTCAGTGAATGGTGAGCGCCTCTGCAGTGGGGGGTGGGAGGCTGCAGGTCCATCTGGGTTCCTCCAGGGGTGGGAGGTTGGATTTGGGGCCCTCCTTGAGTGGGCAGCTGGGTCTGGGACCTCGGGGCGGCCAGTGGGTGGTTGCTCCATAAGTTCCAGGCAGCGACCAGGGCCTCTATGGCCTCTTTGATGTTTGCCGTGGCAGGCGGGGCCTGGCAAGGGGCTTGTGGGTTCAGAGTGGTCCTCTGGGCCGCTGGAATGCTGAACTGACTGGCTGGCGTTGTAGGCCTGGGCTGTGGAGCTGGGGATGGCCTGGCTCGTGGTTCTGGCAAAGTGCCCAGGGGAGCAGCCATCTTGGAGGAAGTTGCCTCCGGAAGTGGCCTGGCGGCCATTTTGTTTGGCGGGAAACTGGGTGGGGGGGAGTCTCTCTGGCGGCAGGCGCCATCTTGGAGAGATCAGGCAGGGGAGTCCTTACCGGGATGGCAGGCATCTCTGGTGCTGCCTCCTCAGGCCTCTTTCTGGCTGCTGCCCTTGTCCTCAGGAGGAAGGTGAGCGCTGCTCGGCACTCCTCTTCTGACATCTCAGCCACTTGCCTGTCCAGGCTTTCATCTGGTCCTTCTGCCCCCTCTTCGTCAGTGCTGAAGAAGCTTTCTCCAACATTGCCTGGCTCGGCCCCTGGGATCTCTTGCTGCATCTGGGTGGCCTCTGGCTGCCAGGGTGTAGCTGGATGGAAACCCCCTTCAATGTTTTCCATCGTTGATTCAGACTGGGGCTGCTGTGAAGTTCTCCTCCGTTGAAGGCCTCTGGTCACAACAGGGGAGCTTCTCTCACAGGTTATTTTGGAGGGCATCTCGCCTTTTCAACAGCTCCTGGAGTGGAGTTCTGCTACCATTCCCTCTGCTACCATTCTGTGGAAATTGGGATCGTAGAAACACCCAGGAGCATAGAAGAGTCCAAAGGCAGATGCATGAATAAATGTGATAAATGTATTTATTCATATAACAAAACATATTAACTATATACAAAGGCTGTCTTAATATCCATTAGGATAGGGGGCACACAGCGTGTGTGACTACCCTTATCAAAGATCATGTCTCATGGAGAACAAACGTAAAAGAGAGCATGGTGGAACGGTTAGAGGGGGTTTTATACTCAGTGTAAGCCCCTCCTCTCCACATAGGGGTGGGGGCACTTTCTGCCTCCACTAGTGTCTGTATGATACATGTGCCAATGGCTTGCAAATACTTGACAGTAGCACTCTGACTGCTGTATAGTTTGGCATAGGCTTTACTGTATTAGCAACTGTTATAACTTGATGCATTCATTTATGCAGACAGTTGTATCAAGGAAAATAGTATGGCTGCCCATAGACAGCAGAGTACAGAAGGCATATTTCTTTCAGAACTGAATGTGCATTTGTTCCTAGTCCTCATGACATCAGAGATTATTTGAATAGGGCTCAGATAAAGTTTTGTCAAACTCCTGGAATGTTTCCTAGTACCTTTCTTCCTCCATCCCTGCTTTCCTTTGTTTCTTTTCTTGGCTCTTATTCTAATTCCAGAATTTGGGGGAAAATTGCAAAACATATCAAATTTGTCTATGTTATTTGCATATTGCTGCTAAAATTTGCGGATGCACAATTCTGCAGGCAACTGACTGCATACTTTCAAAGCCTACTCTGACTTTGTTGTTTGAATGCCCACATCTTTTAAACCTCAGTGGTCACCACTCCATTCCTATGTTAGAAACAAGCATAACAAAAAAAATTATTTCAACAGCGGAAGAAGCCAGTTTATCATTTTAGGCCAAGGTACCCTAGGACAGAGTAGAGAAGGGTATACTGAAGTAGCTTTTTTTCCTTTTTAAAAATTACAGTAGATTGTCTTACTCCAATTCTCATTTCAGCTAGATGTACATTTTAAATTCATGTCCAATACTAAGATCAGTGTGGCTGAACTCTGCTTGTAAGCCCAGGGTCTTTGTGCTAGCTCATCAATCTAAGACTCCACTTCTCAGCATATTTTGACCTCAGCTTCAGTTCCAAGAAAAACTGAGGAGTCTGATCCTCAAAACTCTGTAAGCTAAGCCACTAGACCACGAGTCTCAAACTCACGACATCACGTGATGTATTGTGACTTTTTCCCCTTCACTAAACCAGGGGTGGACGTGACCAGCACGTGACGCATCCGGCTTGCGGGCCGTGAGTTTGACACCCCTGCACTAGACTCACACCCATCAGCGCTGGGTCCCAACTTTCCCTTTCCTAAAATACCAATTATTTCAAAAGAAAGCCACTATGCCAGTCTTCTTCATCATGGTACCTTTCAGATACAGAGGAACCACAACACCTAGAATTCCCAATCTACTCATCTGTTGGCTGAGCTGGCTAGCAATTCTAAGCGTTCAGGTCTCAACACATCTGAACGGGTCCATGTAATGAATGCTGCACTATGCATTCCATTGGCACCACAAACTCTTTTAAATGTGCATGTGCAAACGCAGCTGTGCCATGTTAGCCTACCAGTGCTATTAGTACTCTAGTTCTCTCACCCATCGGACAAATTGTTGGCATCATAGTGCTACATACATGGATGCTAAAATAACAATAAGATGCATGGCAGATGCCTGGTATTACAGTCATATGTCCCTGAGGCTAGTGCCACATTTAAATCAAAACTTGTTACTCCTTTCTTACCAAACACAACATAACACAACACAACATCAACAAAATCCATACAGCTTTGGGGGAAAGGATCAGTTCGTTTTTACATGAATGCAACTGTGTTTAGGACAGCTGTCCCTGACCTGGCACCCTCCAGATATATTGGATCGCAGCTACTATAATCTCCATTTGTGGTCCAACACACCTGAAGGGAAGGCTAGAGGAGGAGATGAACAAGATATATACACGAAAACCCCTCTCAAACATAGTACATCAATTCATATAAGGTGATGTCGCTGTATTTCCTCACCTATCAAGACTGAGGTGAAGATGCAAATTAGCCACACATGTCAAAATATTAAGTGATAGACATTACAGAAACAGATTAGTGTTGGACCTTAAGGAACATCTTATTCTCATAGATTTTTAAAATGTGATACTGAGGATTTAGGACTTGCCTTATTTGAGAAGTGAGCCAAAGTTAATAAGATCCCAAATTCTTGGGTCATCTAGGATGGAAGCAAGGATGAGCATATCAAAGCAAAGATTCAGATGAGTGTATGGATCCAGACAGTTATTCAAGAGGGGTAAATAGCTACTAAGCTAAGGAGCTGTTCTTTGGAAAAACTGAAACAACAACTGTGTCTAGCAAACAACAACAAATGAAACATTCATGTCTGGTCAAAAGAGCTTTTGACCTCTCACATTTCTATAGGAATGGGGAGATCAGATTTCTATCTAGAGGAACCCTTAAAAAGTACAGTATCTCATTTCTTATAAATGGAAAGTAATACTCCAGCCACAAAAATTTAGAATTTTACATCCAAGTCTCACCCCCTCCCTTCTTAAACCCATAGGATTCTTGGGACCAACTCTTACCTTCTGCTGCTTTCCTCTGCAAAAGATGTTCTTACAGGCATAAACCTCACAAACTGTGAACAAGTGTCCCAGTTTACAGGAAAAATATAGAGTTGCAGGGCCTGCAACTACCTATCTGTATTTTATTTGACATGCACACAAGGAATGGGAATACCTAGGGTTCCCAAAATCAAGGATTTCCTTTTTACATTTAGCAAAAAATGACTTTCCTGTAACCATCACTATCTGCAAAAGCTGAGCTTATATTTGGCAATTTTGAGACTGTCTACCAAAAAACTGAACTACAATTTTCTATTCCCATGTACTGGGGGACATAGGTGCATGTTAGGTGCATAAACAGGGGGTGGGGGGAAATCTTCCAAAATAATGCTGATTGTTTTCCCTCCCAGAATAATGTTCCTTACCCCAAAACATGGAGACCAAATTGTATTGCTTTGTCTCATATAGTGACAGGAAATGCAATAAAATGTCCTTCATGCCATAAAGAGGGCAGAGGGCAGGAGAGTTGTCCTCCACAGGGCATCTCACTAATCATCCCACTACTCTCACTCACCCTTCTTCACATGCAGGGAATTAAAGCACTTTCCCCCTGCAGGGCTTACAGGGTTGCCCTGCATGAGAAGTGAACATCAGCCACCTTTTCTTCCTCCTTTGCCCTTTGTACACACACATCTGTCCCACGTCCCTACTACCTTCCCGTCTTACAGCGCCCAAGGGGCTACGCACCTCAGTCAGGTCCCCCATGACACCATAGGGCCTAGACGCTCCGGCGCGGGCCGTCTCCTCTCCCACCCTCTCCTCTACAAAAGACGGCCCTTCCAGCGCATGGACGGTCCTAAAATTGCACCCCAGTGCCACGCCGTTGGCGAAGGAGCCAGAAGCAGGTTGCCACCCACCCACCCCGGCATTCCTTTCCCTGAGGGGCCTCTCGGGTTCTGCCCTCCACTCCCCCACCCACCCACTTCCAGGCCCAGAGAAGGAGGCCCGTGAAGAAGCCGAGGAGGGGCTGGAAGGAGAGGTGGTGGCATGCTTGATCCCCGCCAAGACTGGTCTCTCCGGCATTGGCCGGGAAAGGAGTAAAAGCTCCCTTTCCTTCCCCTCCACCACCCCCGGCGGCCTAACCTGGCCTTGGCCGAGCGCTCGTAGCTCCATCCCGGGCCGGTGCCCAGCGGATCCCCGAAGCCGGCGCTGGGATAGTTCCTATCCATGGGGAGCGGGCGCACGGGGCCAGCCGCGGTCTGTCGGTCCGTTCCTCGGCTCAGTTGGGGGGCGCCTGCGCCTCCTCCCGCAGCTACGGTCGAGGGGGGGTGCAATCGGGGAGGAGATCGGGGACAGCTGTCCCTCCTCCTCCTCTTTTTCCCCCCCTCGGCCGCTGTGCTCCCCCGCTCGGCCTTGGCTCAAGCCGCAGGCAGGCGCTAGAGGAGGAGGAGGAGGCAGCGGCGGTGGAGGCGAGCCTCTTGGAGGCAGCTCACGGTGCAGCCATGTTCGTTGGGCGTCTATCTCCGCTCCGCTCCACTCCGTTTCCTCCCACAATCCCATGCTGGAAATAGGAGGAGGAGGAGGGAGCGAGCCAGCGATGGAGGGATGGTGGACAAACGGAGGGACGGCGGAAGGAAGGAAGGAAGGAAAAGCCAGCAAAGTAGAAAGAGAAATACAGTGGCAGAGAAAGATGCAGGAAATGGAGCATGGAGGAGAAGGGAAGGAAGCGAGCAAGAGGAGAAGAAGCGAAGAAAGAATGAATGAATGAATGAATGAATGAATGAATGAATGAATGAATGAATGATGGGTGGGTGGGTGGGTAGATGGATGGACGGCTTGGGCAAGAAGACGGGAAAAGCACAAAGGAGTACGCGGAGAGATGGGGTGGCAGGAATGAGACCAAGTGGACCTGACAGGGTGGGGGAGAGGGAGAGAAGTGGGAGTGTTTGTTTTGGCATGACTACGTTTTACTTGTCCTTTGTACAGGTGTTCAAAGGTGTGGGAAAATGTTATACTGGCATGTGTTGGGTGCTTGGGTTGACTATGTCTGCACTGATTTCACAGGCTGTAATTTTTAAAAGGTAGCATCCCCATAGGAAGTTTGAATTCTATGTACACACTAAAATGCATCCTTTTTTGTTTAGAAGATACTTTGTTAATAGTGTACTGTGTATACATGCTCACACTGAAATATATTAAATGTCTGTGGGTTGGACTAAGTAATACATTACTCATGGTGCATCACATTAAGCCATAAATTATGGTTGATAAGCCACAAACAAAGTGCATTTAGGCTTAGCACAGCCATAATAAAAGAACAATACCCATGCCTTTGGTGGTGGGGATTTATTTTGACAGCAGCGGGGCTTGGGGGATGGTCAATCCCCGTTCGTGGCACGGCGGCGCAGGTAGAATACAAGGCCCCCCATCAGACCAGACCGGCCTGGCGTAGGTGTGGTGGGAAACCGAGCGGCGCCGAAAGCAGCTGAAGGGCTTCAACACCACTTCAGCTGCTTTCGGCGCCATTCGGTTTCCCACCTCACCCCCATCAGGCCGGTCTGGTCTGGTGGGGGGCATTGCCTTCTGCCTTTAGCGCTGTGCCACGAACGGGGATTGACTATCCTCCAAGCCCCGCTGCTGTCAAAATAAATCCCGGGCGCTACGCTGCAATGGGCAGACGAAAAGCACAGCTTTTGTCTGAAGGAGGAGGAGGAAAGGGGAGAAGAAGGAAAGCGGTCGAGTGAGAAGCGCCCCGCCGGCCAGGCACTGAAGCGCCGCCACTGCCACAGCGAGAGAGAGTGAAAGCAAGAGAGCGATCCGATCTAATGTCTGTGTCTCTCTCTCTCACACACACACACACTCCAACCCCCACCGCCTCTCTTCATTCGTCTTTGTTCTTCGCCACTTCTTGCTTGCCACCGTAACGGAGTAGGAGGCTGAGCAACACACTGGTGCGGCGGCCTCAAAGCAAGGCGGTGGGTGGAGGACGAAGCAAGGCGGGAGGTGCAGAGTTGCTCCCCACGCCCCGCACTGGCTTACGTGAGCGCCCTGCAGCCAGGCCATCAACATCCTGACAGCTGCCTCATCTTGCAAAGGCTCCAGCAGCCCCGTCCAGGACTCCACGTGCATCGCTCAGCCTCCTGCTACGTTGCAGAGGCAAGCAAGGAGAAGCGGGCTGGCGGCCGCATGGCATCCTGGACAGGGTTTCTGGAGCGGCCGCCCGAAGCCCAGGCAGTTGTCAGGACCTTGATGGCCGGGGTGCGGGGCCCTCAAGCCAGTGCACCCCCCCTGCCTCGTTTCGTCCTCTACCCCCCTCACCACCTTGTTTCGTCCTCCACCCCCCCACCCCTGCCCTAGCTTGATTTTTACAGCTGTGCCTCGCCCCTTGTACAACCAGATGGTGGACGGGGCTTAACTAGGCCTTATTTTGGGGGCAGGGCTTATTTTAGGCACAGGGGTGAAAATAGGGCTATGGCTTGTTTTTGGTGTAGGTTGTATTTTCGGGGAAACACAGTAGTTACAACTTTATTTGTTTTTAGATTAAGGTGACCAGATTTTAACATTGGTAAAGAGGGACATTGTGGGTGTGGCTTATTGTGTGGGCGTGGCTTGGAGGCCATTTGACTGGGTGGGCGTGGCTACCTGGTCATGTGACCGGGTGGCCATGGCTATGTGTATAGGGACTACTCAGAGGGCTGAAAAGTCATTTCTGACAGGTCCTCGCACTTTTGACTGGTCCTCACACTTATGACCATCCTCACATTTATGCCCGTGCAGCATTCTTAACAACCATGTCATTCATTTCACAACTGCTTCTCTTCACCATGATGACAAGATAGGGCAAAAATGTAAAATGTGAGGACAGTCATAAGTTCGAGGACTGGTCAAAAGTGTGAGGACCAGTCAAAAATAACTTTTTCAGCCCTCTGAGTAGTCCATATGCATTAAAGGATTACAGCAATAGAGAGGGATGAAGGAATGGAAATTAGAGTAGGAGTGAGGGTAAGAGAGGGAGGAAGAGAGGAGGAGAAGGAGAAAGAAAGAGGAAGTAGGGAGGAGAAAAAGAGGGTGGGGGGAAGAGAAAGTAAGAAGGAAAGAAAAGAGAGAGGTGGTAGGTTTGAGGAGAAAGATTGCTGTACAATAAAAAAGATGAAAGGGAAGAAAGCCAACCCCAAGCAAATATAAAGATATTAAGATAAAGAATGAATTGTTAAACTTTAAAGAATAAAAGAGAACAAATATGAATAAATAGCAATAATTAGAAACACACATACAAACATACAATGTATTTTCTTTGAACAGAATATTTGGCTGGTTCACAAATTTAAACAGCGTTTAGTCATTTCAATTAAATTTACAATTTCTATATTTCCTTTTTGCCATATTTATTCCTCATCTATTTTTTTAAAAAAACCAATATTACCCTTCATCCTCATCTCTAATCTTAATCAAATTCAATTTTTCCCTTCTATTCTATATTATACCCCTTCCCATTGTCATCTATTTTTATATCCATCCTCACATTGTTTAATTATGTAATTATGTAATAGTTGTTTAATACAAATTCAACATTTTAATATAAATCAATTAGTTATAAAACTATCTTTTTTGTATATTAATCAATATGAACATGAATATTCCAATTATTTCCATGCAATCCAATTTCTTACAAATCAATTAACTATATTTACCAATAATAATAAACCAAATAATTTCTCCCATATATTCCTCCGAACCACAACTTAACCATTTCTGCTTTCAACACAATATACAATTAATAGTATCTCAATTATTACAATTCCCTAGTTAAATACAGCTTTTTTTCCTTTGTGTTTTAAAATCTTGAACTCTCCTCCTAAATTTCCCATTGTTTGCAGTTTTTCACCTACCTTTTTTGGGGAGGAAAAATAAAAATAAAAATAAATCTCTCTCTGCCTCATTTTGTCACGCTGCACCAAAGACCCTGGTTTCGGTTTCGTTTCTGAAGCTTAGCTAGGGGAAAAAAAAACTGCTTTACACTGATTGCCTGTAGGGCGGCCCTTTGAAGCCCCGGGCAAGAGTTTAAACAGTTTTTTTTTCTTCTAGCCATTAGCTGGGGCTCAAGAAAAATCGGGACTTTTTTGAAATGCCGCGGGACGCGGGACAAATTGCTCAAAAGCGGGACTGTCCTGCCAAAAGCGGGACGTCTGGTCACCTTATTTTAGATCTTTGCAGATCTGTTTTTCATTATCTTTTCCAGTATCTTTCCAGGTATTGATGTCAGACCGATTGGTTTGTAGTTTCCTGGGTCTGGTTTTTTCCCTTTTTTGAAGATGGGAACCACATCAGCTCTTTTCCAAATCCTCAGGTACTTCCCCGGTGTGCCAGGATTTTTGAAAGATATGGTACAATGGTTCTGAGATAACATCTGCCAGCTCCTTCAGAACTCTGTGATGTAATCCATCAGGTCCCAATGATTATATTCGTCAAGTTCAGATAGGTGTTCTCTAACCATTTTCTTATTTTAATTTTTAGTCTGTCTTTTACAGTTAGGTTTTTGGTAAATTGGGTTATAGTTTCTTTTTGCATGAAGACTGATGCAAAGAATGAGTTAAGCAGTTCTGTTTCTCTCTACTGCCTGTTACTTCCTTGCCATCTTCTCTCCTTAGTGGACCATCTGTTTCCTTGACTCTCTCCTTGTTATTTATATGTTGAAAGAAACTTTAAAATTATCTTTGACTTATGTTGCAAGTCATTGTTCGTTCTGAGCCTTTGCTTTCCTGACTTGGTCTTTGCAGATTCGGGCTATCTGCTGATACTCTGCCTTAGTTATGTGTCCCTCTTTCCATTTTTTGTACTTGTCCTTTTTGTCTTTCAATTTCTCAGAGAGATCTTTGTGCAGCCATGCTGGTTTCTTCTTGGATTTCTTGTTTTTCTTTCTCGGTGGTATTGTGCTGGCATGGGCTTTTATGATCGTACTTTTCAGAGTTTCCCAAGATTCTTGAGTTATTTTCCCCTTTAGGATTTTCATCCATGGAATTTTTCTTAGGCTTTCTCTGAGTTTTTTAAAATCCGCTCTTTTAAAGTTTAAGACACTGGCTGGATTATGTTCTATTGCTTGTGTTTGCATTGTATTGAATTCCAATATAACGTCACTCTCACCCAAAGTTCTGGCAGTTTCAACTCTTATCATTTCTTCTCTATTAGTAAGAATTATGGTAGGTCCAGTATAGCTTTTCTTCTAGTTCCCTCCTCTACCTTTTGGATGACAAAATTGTCAGCTAAGTTGGTTAGGAATGTTTGATCTCCCACTTGCTGCAGAGTTTGTCTCCCAGTTGATATCAGGGTAGTTAAAGGATCCCATTACTACTGTGGTATATTTCCTACATATATTTGTTAGTTGTTTAGTAAAAAGATCATCTATTTCTTCTCCTTGGTTGGGTGGCCTGTTATAGAAATGTCATTTTTCCCCCTTTTATATTGACCCATATGGATTCTAGGAGGTTTTCATCCTTGGTTTTCTGTATTTCTGTAGAGATTTAGTGATACTTTATATATTGAATTTGAATTGAATTGAATTTATTAAATTTTTATACCGCCCCCTCTCCCGAAGGACTCGGGGCAGTGAACAGCCAAAATTAAAAACACACAATACAAATATTAAAATACATTAAAATGAAATTAAATTATCTTTGGCTTCTCCAATTTAAAACCCCTTGCCCATAAAATTCCCCAATTAAAAGATTTTTAACCCAGCCCGGCTTGCTGAAATAAAAAAGTCTTCAGGGCCCGGCGGAAGGTACGGAGGTCCGGGATCAGTTGTATCCCTGGGGGTAGCTCATTCCAGAGGGCGGGTGCCCCCACAGAGAAGGCTCTTCCCCGGGGGGTCGCCAGCCAACATTGCCTGACAGACGGCACCCTGAGGAGGCCCTCTCTGTGGGAGCGTGTTGGCCGGTGGGAGGTTATCGGAGGCAGAAGGTGGTCTCGTAAGTAACCGGGTCCTAAGCCATGGAGCGCTTTGAAGATGAGAACCAACACCTTGAAGCGCACTCGGAAGACCACTGGAAGCCAATGCAGCTCGCGCAGAAGAGGTGTCACATGGGAGCGCCATGTCGCCCCCATAAGTACCCGCGCGGCCGCATTCTGCACCAGTTGGAGCCTCCGAGTGCTCCTCAAGGGGAGCCCCATGTAGAGAGTGTTGCAGTAGTCCAGGCGGGAAGTAACGAGGGCATGAGTGACCATGCATAAGGAGTCCCGATCCAGAAAGGGGCGCAACTGGCGTATCAAGCGAACCTGATAGAAAGCCCCCCTGGCCACGGCCGTCATATGCTCTTCTAAAGACAGCTGTGCGTCCAGGAGGACACTCAAGTTACGCGCCCTCTCCGTGGGGGCCAATGTCTCACCCCCAATAGTCAGAGATGGCACCAGATGACTATATAGGGACGCCGGCAGCCACAGCCACTCAGTCTTGGAGGGGTTGAGTCGGAGCCTGTTCCTCCCCATCCAGACCCGCACGGCCTCCAGGCACCGGGACATCACTTCAAGGGCATCGTTGTGGTGGTCTGGGGTGGAGATGTACAGCTGGGTGTCATCAGCGTACAGATTGTCAGGGCATTTATTAATCCCATGTTTGGCTCTGGGACTAATTACCCTGGTTTAGAGGAGGAGATGAATCGAGGCTTATTCCTTGTTGCAATATTCCGAAAAGAAACGCGAGGAAGGTTTCTAATAAAACTCATTTATTTGTTATAAAGAAAATAAAACACCTCACTAACTAAGAAAAGTTAATTGTTACATTTTTGAAAGTAATTCTTGCCGGCTATGTCAGCCGGACCTTGGCAAGAGAACAAAGGAAAGAGTGTGTGAAGCAAGTGAAGGAATGTGGGTGGATACGGAAACACGTAGCTTACTGATAAGAAGTTGGCAAAGCTACGGAGAGTCTGATAGTCCAGAAATAATGAGCTCAGCTGGTAAATAAAATAACGCAGTGACATTCCCCTTCTTTGCCAGTTGAGCGAATATCAGTACATCATCAAATAAGGCACATCTTCTCACGCAGATACTCATGTTGAGCTGCTGGAAGTGGTTTGTTGAGCATATCAGCAATTTGATCATGTGTAGATACATATTGCATTTTGACAAAACCTTTTTTCACTAAATGTTTTATGTTTTGATAACGAATGTCAATGTGTCTGGACCTGGAACCTGTAAAATGTGATTCAGAAATATAAACCACCGATTCATTGTCTTCCATCACGGTGATCGGTCGGATCGGGTGTGTCCAGATATCTGTGACTAAAGCATCAAACCAAGTTAGGGAATTACATGCATCTGAAACACAAGCATATTCAGCTTCAGTAGATGAACAAGAAACAAAATTCTGTTTACGTACTTGCCAATAAACAGGACATCCATTTAAGAACATCATATAACCTGAAGTACTTTTACGTGATTTCTTATCACTTGCCCAATCAGAATCTGCATAACAACATAATTCTGCATAATCAGTATGTGTTGGTTCTAACAATAACTTCATGTGTTTGGTGTATTTTAGGTATCTCAATAATTTCTTAATACATGGCCAATGAAACTGTTTTGCCTTACCTACGTGTCGAGATAAGAGATTAACACTAAGTGCAATGTCGGGTCTGGTCCAACTACTGATGTATAATAGTGACCCAATGACTGAACGATAAAGTGTTTGATCCTCGAACTCAGGACTTTCTTCTTGTGTCAAGTTGTGAAAATCTGTTTGCATGGGTGTCTTTGTTGTGTTAGCATCTTTCATGTTGCAATGATGCAAAACTTGTTCAATTTTATCTTCTTGTGAAAGACTAAACCCCTTCTGTGTTTTTTCAATCTGAACACCTAAATAAGTGCTAATGTGACCTAATGATTTCAATGTGAAGTATCTCTGCAAAGCTTTGGCAAAAATTTCACTCATTTGCTTATTTGGACCAATATAAACAATATCATCAACATAAACAAGAACTATCTCATATGCATTGTTAGATCTTTTTGTGAACACGCACTCATCAGTTTCGGACTTAATAAAGCCCATTGAATTTAGTTTGTCAGTAAGACATAAGTACCACATTAAACCAGATTGTTTCAGACCATAGAGACTTTTGTTTAGGAACCAGGTATCCCCTTCTTGCTGTCGGAATCCTGGAGGACTTCTCACGTAGATCTCTTCGTCTAGGTCTGCATGTAGATAAGCCGTGTCAACATCAAACTGGAAAACTTCTAAACCAAGGATAGTTGCAGTTGCTAAAGCAATTTTTACACTCTCAGTTCTGACTGTCGGTGAGTAAGTATTTGTGTAGTCCTCAGGATAACGTTGAGCGAAACCCTGAGCTACAAGTCTGGCCTTGTACAGTGACTCACCATTTGGTTTCTTTTTGATTCTGTAGACCCATCGAGTGCCAATGACCTTTTTGTTTGCTGGAGGTTTTGCAGGTGTAAATACTTTAAGTTTCTTTAGACTGTCCATTTCAACCTACATTGCTTCATACCATTTGTCTTGCTCTGAATCAGGGAGCTGCTTGATTTGTGTGAAATTATCAGGTGGAAGTGTAACATTGCAAATCAAAGGCAAGGGTGCTTTTGTCAGTTGCCAAGAATATCGTTGTGGAGGGATCCCTTTTGTGGCCCTCTTGGAACGTCTCGGAACAACTGTCCAGTCTTCTTCTGCTTCGTCCTCGTCCTCACTTTCGTCGCTAGCGTCAGCGTCCACGGCTTGCGAAGACGGAACATCGGGTTGAGAAGAACCAGTGGAATCTTGATCATCAATCTGCGTAGGATCAGCAGTATCATCTATGGGAAAATAAACTCCAGGATCATTGGAATGAATCCTGGACCAGTCAATATCTTCTTCAAAATTAGCAGATTGGGAAATCACAATTACATGTTTAGAGTCAATAAATTTGCTCCACTTTGAGTTATCATCAATACCCATAAATCTCAGTCTTTTTGCTGCTGGACTTCCTTTTCTTCTTTGAGCTAAGGGAATGTTCACCATAGCATATGAACCAAAAATATGAATGTTTTTAAGATCGGGCTTGTAGCCATACAACATGAAGAAAGGAGTCTGATTTGTTACACTGCTCCAAGTACGGTTGACAATGTAATTTGCATACTTGATAGCTTCACCCCAGTATATCTTATCAAGGTTGGCGTCTTCTAGGAGACAACGCATCATGGTTTGCAGTACCTCTCCGTTGTGAGCCGATGTGTCAGGGGCTGAAGTCTGATGAATAATTCCATTCTTACGCATCCAGTCCTGGAAACGCTGAGACATGAACTCGGCACCACGATCACTTTGGATTCTGGCGATGCGAACTTGGTGTTGGGTAGAAACAAGGGTTGCAAAGTCTTTAAAGATCTGAAAGGTCTCTGATTTTTCTTTCATAGGATATACATATCCATATCTAGAATAATTATCAACAATTGTTAGAAAATATTTTCTACCACCAAATGATGGCGGGAATGGACCAACTATGTCAATGTGAACCAAATCAAAAATGCATGTTGACAGGCGTGTAGCGCGTTTGGGAATGGCTGCTGCTTTGGATTTGGCCTTTTTGCATACAGCACAATCCAAAAACACCTTACACCCCTTTAGATCCAAACCTTTTGCGAACTCCGGCATCTTCCTAAGAACACGGAAACTGGCATGCCCCAATCTTCTATGCCATTTATGGATACACCTGGAATGCAAAGGTTTACCAGTTAGTGAATTCTCAACATTAACATTTTTATGCGGAACCTCAGGCTTGCTCTGAGCAACCTGTTTACCAATTCTATTTTTGTTGGCTTTAGGAGCCTTAGGGGTAGCAACAGGATCTCTCTCTGGAGCATCTCTCTCTGGGCCTGTGCTCTCCCTTTTTGGAGTTTGCATACTTGCCTGTGTTTGTGGTTTAGGCTTTGGCTTTAAGTAATAAACACCACCAATTAATATGGTTTCAGCAACAATATCTCCATCTTTAACTATGTAACTTGCTTTTTCAAGGTGGTGAACTTGGAACTTTAACATTCTAGACAAGTGACACTGACTAAGCAAATTACTGGTTGCTGTTGGTATGTAATAAACATCAGGAATGAATGCATCGAGCTCTTCAACATAAACAGTTCCTTTTCCTTTGACCTGACAAGGATGATTTGAAAAAGAATAAAGTTCACGTAGTTCTGGTTCAGGCTCGTGCATCTCTGTGAAAAGTTCCTTTCTGTAGGTAACATGCAATGCTGCACCACTGTCCAAAGTCCACAGGAGTCGTCTGTCGTACTCTGGTTGAGGTTGTGGATCATTGGTTAAAGCCAATGTGGCGAGTGGAGTTTGTGGATCACGCCGGGGACCACGACGACCTTGTCTTCCGCCTCTGCCTCTGCCTCTGGAATCTGTTCCTCTGGGCTGGTACGTGACGGGAGCTGGAACTCGTTGGGGACAATCCCGGGTGGCATGTCCCACACGGTTGCAGGTGTAGCATCTTGGCATCCTTGGAGCGTAGGTCCTTCCTCGGAAGGGGCGCCTAGCTGGAGCTTTTGATGCGGGTGGTCCTCTCAGGTGTGGCGTGGCCAACATGAATGCCTCTTCTTCAATTAAAAGTCTACAGACATTGTCCACTGTGCGTTGAGCAATTGGGACTTGGTTAATTTTTGTAACAGCATCTTTCCATTCATAATTCAAAGAGTTAATAATGATGCTGATCATTTGAATATCTTCAATGTTATGGCCTCTTTCTCTCAATTCTGTTCTCAGTCCTTTCAGTTTGGTTAAATGTCCTCCAATTTGTTCACCAGGTTTCAATCTCGAACCGTGGAGTTCAGACATGAGTAAACATGAAGATTCAATTGAGATAGGCCTGTAGCAATTTTCCAATTCAGCCCAAATTTGTTGGGCCGTTGTATTTGGTGGAAAAGTGACCTGCAGTTCAGTATCCATGGACATCAATAATGTTGTGCGAGCCCTTATCTCTAAATCTCTTATTGCATAGTCCCATGGTTGTGCAGGAGGGTTAAATACCATACAGTGCGTGCCTTCTCTAAGAAGCAATAGTGTAATCTCACTGACCCAGGCTTTGTAATTGTGTCCTGACATTTTTAGTTTTGACTCACCAGTTAGTGGAGAGACAGAGAATGCCTGGTAAGGAGCCTGCACTTGATATGCTGGCTGTGCTGGCAGAAATGCCTGTGGTATTTGCTGTGCCTGTTGTGGACCTAAAAATGGTCTTGGTTGTGCCATTGGAGGTGGCCCAGGAGGTGGCCCTATTTGCACTTGTGGCTGGGGCACATATGCAGGCATTTGTAGCTGCTGTGGCTGATGCACTGGAATCTGTTGTATTCCAGTTGCCATTTGTGCTTGAGCTGCAATATTGGCATGACCTGCTGGAGATGCAGTCATTTGCCTTTGCTGTGTTCCATCTAAAAGGACACCAACACCAGGGGGTGTTTGAGTTTGGGCCTGTGGAAACACTTGTGGCATTTCAGCTTCCTGTAGTAAATTACTTTTGCCAGCAGATGGTGCTGCACCTTTGGGCAGCTTTGCATACGGGGCATTGTATGCTTTAGAGTAGGAGTGGTTATGTAAGACATGTGTAACTTGATCAGGGAGACTTTCATGTGACGTATGCAGTGCTCTTTGCCTTAATTGGCCTGACACAGGATCCACCAGGGGGAGTGTCTTTGGCTCCGGAGAAGAAGGCAATATGGCGCTTTTTGAAAATCTTAAGTTATCTTCCTTATCTTGCTCAAGCATAGATATAGCCATTTTTGCCTGGGATAGCTGCTGTTCATAGAGTTTTATACGGTAGGCTTTCATGGCCAGCTCATCCAGGGTGAGCTTAGAGCTTCGAGGAGAATAATGAATTGTTTCTCTCTCTGCGTGGGAGGAATTTTGCTCAGCAGTTAGCTTTAGCCTTGCATCGAGCGTTACAAATTCAGAAGGTTCTGGGAAGACTTTTTCAGAGCTTGGAAGATCAGAAGAAAATGTTACTGACCTCAGTCGTAAATCATCATCTTCAAAAACAGCTTCTGTCTTATCTGTCTCCATTTCTGTTCCCACGGCTTCTTCTCGTTCCAGGCGTGTGGCTGTAGTTAGGGGCTGGAAATCTGGAAACCTCCTTTCTGCCACCTTCTCAGCAAAATACATTTTGTATTTGTTTTACTTCTGTTTCGGCATCTCAGCAATATAATTAGCGTACCTCAGTAGCTAAAAACTAATTGCCTATGCGCTCTTATCAGAAGTAACAAAAACAAGGAAAAAGCCATAAATCAGACCATCCTCGTGCTATCAGAATGTCAGGGCATTTATTAATCCCATGTTTGGCTCTGGGACTAATTACCCTGGTTTAGAGGAGGAGATGAATCGAGGCTTATTCCTTGTTGCAATATTCCGAAAAGAAACGCGAGGAAGGTTTCTAATAAAACTCACAGATGGCACTGCACTCCAAAACCACGGATGATCTCGCCCAGCAGCTTCACATAAATGTTGAACAGGAGAGGCGAGAGGACCGACCCTTGTGGCACCCCACAAACCAAGTGCCTTGAGGTCGACCTCTGCCCTCCAGCCAACACAAACTGCGACCGGTCGGAGAGATAGGAGGAGAACCACCATAAGACAGTGCCTCCCACTCCCAACCCTTCCAACCGGCGCAGCATGATACCATGGTCGATGGTATCAAAAGCCGCTGAGAGGTCTAACAGGACCAGGACAGAGGAACAACCCCTGTCCCGAGCCCTCCAGAGATCATCAACCAATGCGACCAATGCCGTTTCCATGCTGTACCTGGGCCTGAAGACGGACTGGAACGGATCTAGATAGACGGTTTCATCCAGGTACTGCGGGAGCTGTCGCGCAACCACACACTCAACAACCTTCGCCAAGAAGCGAAGGTTGGAAACTAGATGATAGTTTGCCAAAACAGCTGGGTCCAGAGAGGGCTTCTTGAGGAGGGGCCTCACCACCGCCTCTTTCAAGGCGGAAGGCAAGAAACCCTCACTCAAGGAAGCGTTTATAATCCTCTGGAGCCAGCCTCGTGTAACCTCCCGGGTAGCCAGCACCATCCAGGAGGGACATGGGTCCAATAAACATGTGGTTGCGTTCAAGCTCCCCAGCATCCTGTCCACGTCCTCGGGGGTCACAGGGTCAAACTCATCCCAGGTAACAGTCTCAAGACACACCTCGGACAACCCGCCTGTACCTACCCAGTCAGAGTCCAAGCCTTCCCGAATTTGAGCGACTTTATCGTGCAGATAATGCGCAAAATCCTCAGCACGACCTTGCAAGGGGTCTTCCCGCACTCCCAGATGGAGAAGGGAGCGGGTCACCCTAAACAAGGCAGCTGGGCGATTTTCTGCCGACACGATAAGAGCGGAAAAGTAATTACACTTCGCCGCCTTTATCGCCACTAAGTAGGTCTTGATATAAGACCTCACTAGTGTACGGTCAGATTCGGAGCGACTGGCCCTCCAACTACTCTCTAGGCGTCTTTTCCGGCGTTTCATCCCCCTCAGCTCCTCGGAGAACCAAGGAGCTGGGCAGATTCGGCGCCGGGTCAGAGGCCACAAAGGCACGACCCGATCTAAAGCACCGGCGGCTGCCCTATCCCAGACGGCCACCAGGTCTTCCATTGAGTCGCGAGCCAGAGTCTCAGGAAATGGCCCAAGCTCCATTCGGTACCTATCAGGATCCATCAGGCGCCTGGGGCGGAACCACCTGGTCAGTTCCGCCTCCCTGCGGTGGGGCGTAGTGGTCAGGAAGTCAAGTCTGAGGAGAGAATGGTCTGACCATGACAAGGGTTCAATAACTATATCCCCTGTATCTAAGCCATTCAACCACTGACCAGAGACGAAAACCAGGTCCAGCGTGTTTCCTCCTGTGTGAGGGGGGCCCTGAATTAACTGGGTCAGGTCCATGGCCGTCATGGAAGCCATGAACTCCCGAGCCACCTCAGATGCTTCACCGATGGACGGCAGGTTGAAATCCCCCATGACTAAAAGCCTGGGGGTCTCAACCGCCACCCCGGCTATAACATTGAGGAGCTTGGGCAGGGTCGCTGCCACGCAGCAAGGAGCCAGGTACGCAACCAGCAGGCCCATCTGCCTCCCATGGCCCCACTTCACAAGGAGAGACTCACAGCCGGCTATCTGAGGTACAGTGGCCTCCCTAGGATCAAGACCTTCCTTTACAATAACCGCCACCCCCCCACCCCTACTCTGTAATACCTGCCAGGTCCGCTCCCCCCTCCTGAATCAGCTCACAAATGAGGGGGGCTTTATTAACCACGGACCTGGCGTTGCACAACATCAGCCTAAGACCCTGGCTCTGAGACTCTGGACAACCCAGGGAACGAGAAGAGCATTGGGAGCCGGAGCACGTCACCGCTTGGAGACAGCGGGTGCGTGCCCCCACAACATAATATGGCCCCCTGCTCCCACCATACCTGCCCCTCCCACCCACGGTCCTAATGCAACTCCACCTCCTTTTTTGTCATGTCTGTTTCTTTTGAATAATTTGTATTCTTCCACCAGTACATTCCAGTCATGAGTTTCATCCCATCATGTTTCAGTAATGGCAACTATATCATATCTGCCTTCATGTCTTTTACAGGTACCCAGGATGCTTCACTATCAGGATACCCTGTCCAGCGAACCAAATAGTATAACTGGCCTCTACGTAGCTTGGAATCGATGATGTCTTGTATTTCATAGTGGGCACCGGTTACCGGGCCAGGAGGTGGTTTTGGTGTTGTAGTGGGTGTAGTGGCCGGTTTTAACAAACTAGAGTGGAATACCGGATGGGTCTTTCCCAATAAGGGGGGTAGTTTTAGCATGAATGTTACGGGGTTAATTACTCTAATGATAGGAAATGGGCCTATATATTTGGGTCCTAGCTTTTTACTTGGTAATCGTAGCTTTAAGTATTTTGTTGACAAATAAACCAGGTCTCCGATCTGAAAAGGTGGACATGTAGCCCTCCTTTTGTCTGCCTGGAGCTTGTATTCATCGGCTGCCCGTGTCAAAGCGGTTTTCACGTGAGGCCACACAGCATTCACGTTAGTAGCCCAGTCGTTGGGAGTCATAGGTTTTTGGAGGGAAAGGTCTAACTCCGGGATAGCAGGGAAGTCCCTCCCCATGACTACCCGGAATGGTGTAAATCCGGTACTCCGATGTACTGCGTTATTGTATGCCGTTTCAGCAAATAGAAGGTAATCAACCCAATCGTTTTGTTGGTAGGTAACGTAGGAGCGTAAGTATCGTTCTACCATGGCATTCGTGCGTTCAACAACACCGTTCGTACTAGGGTGATAGGCTGAACTAAGGCCCTGGGTTGACCCTATATCATGGAGAAACCGTCTCCAGAATCGGGCGGTGAATTGTACCCCTCTGTCTGATATTATCCTCTTAGGCACTCCATGCAAACGGTAAATATGTTGTAGGAATAAACGTACCAGGCGTCGGGCAGAGGGTAAGCCTTTACATGGAATAAAGTGGGCTTGCTTTGAGAAAAGATCGACTACTGTCCAAATAACGGTATAACCTCTGCTACTGGGAAGGTCTACAATGAAATCCATGGCTATTTCCTCCCATGGTCTGCTTGGTTCAGCTACGGTTTGTAATAAGCCCAGTGGCTTCCCTGGTTGTGGCTTGGATACCGCACATGTGTGGCATCCCTGGACGTATTGGTCAATGTCTTTCCTCATTTTAGGCCACCAGAATTGTCTGCGCGTCAGATGTAGGGTTTTAAGGAACCCGAAGTGTCCGGCGGTTTTCCTATCATGGCACTGGAGTAACACTCGTTGTCTCAATGTTGCTGGAATATAGAGTTTATCTCCCCACCACGCTAGGCCATCATGGTGGGTTAGGGATGCTGCATTGTTTTGTGCCCATGCGTCCGTCCGAATGGCTTTCCGTAAAAGCGTCAGCCAATCCTCGGTCTGCGGGGCTGTCAATACATACGCTTTTAGGGGTGAGATTACTGCTTGTAAACCCTCATCTCGTTTACTGTGATATTGCGGCATCCGTGACAACGCATCCGCTAAAAACATTCCTCTAGCTGGCTTATACACGAGGGCAAAACGGAACCGCTGAAAATATTGTGCCCATCTCACCTGTTTTGGGGACAGTTTCCGAGGCGTTTGGAGGGCCTGTAGATTCTTGTGATCCGTCCAGACCTCGAACGGTATGGGATTACCCTCCAGTAGGTGCCGCCATGTCTGTAACGCCCATTTTACGGCATAGGCCTCTTTCTCCCACACTGCCCAGTTCCTTTCTGCGGTTGTAAATTTTCGGGAGGTGTATGCACAAGGCCTTAACATACCGTTCGCATCTTTCTAGATTAGAATAGCTCCTACTGCCACGTCACTAGCATCCGCTTGTATTACGAACGGTTGTGACGTGTTAGGGTGTATCAATACGGGTTCAGTGGCAAAAGCCCATTTAAGATTTTCAAAGGCTTGTTGGCATTCAGATGACCATTGTAGTTTGTATCCCGGCCTAGGCTTTTTCCCAGGGGCCACCACACCTTTTGTTCGCAATAGCTCCGTTAATGGTAATGCTGTTGTTGCAAAGGATGGAATGAAATGTCGATAAAAGTTTGCAAAACCTAAAAAACTCTGCAGTTGTTTACGGGTTTGCGGAGCTTTCCACTCTAAAACCGCAGCTACTTTTTTCGGGTCCATCTGGATACCAGTACGACTAATTCGAAAACCTAGATAATCGATCTCCTCCCGGTGGAACTCACATTTTGAGAGTTTTACAAAAAGATGTGCATCCAGCAACTTGGTCAGGACCTGTCTAACCAGCTGGACGTGTTCTTCCATTGTATCAGAGTAAATCAAAATGTCGTCCAGATAGACTAAGATGCCCCGATATAGGTGTTCATGTAAAATACCGTTTATAAGCTGCATAAACACCGCTGGTGCCCCTTGTAGACCGAAAGGCATCACCAGGAACTGGTAGCTGCCGAGGGGAGTGTTAAATGTGGTTTTCCACTCGTCTCCCTGACGTATCCGTACCCGATAATAGGCTTCACGGAGGTCCAATTTCGTGAAGATTTTCCCTGACGCCAGGGTAGCCAACAAATCAGTTATCAGCGGCAGGGGGTACAACGGTTCTACGCAGACAGCATTCAATCCCCGGTAGTCAACACATAAACGTAAGCCGCCATCCTTCTTACCTCGAAAGAGGACGGGTGCCGCTAAATGCGAACGACTGGGACGAATAAATCCCCGGGCCAGGTTTTTATCTATATACGTTCGCAATTCCTTCAGTTCCTGTGGTGTCATCGAGTACATACGGGGTTTTGGCAACCAGGCTCCGGGAAGTATTTCGATACCACAATCCGTGTCCCGATGGGGGGGCAGGATGTCACATTCTTCCTCGCTAAATACTCGGGCGAGGTCATTATATGCTTGGGGGTATGTACCTTGCCTTGTTGTTTCTTGCTGGAGAGCCACCCTCTCTTTTGTACATGGCAGTCTGAGCCTACGATAACCCCCCTCCCACCAAATGTGTGGTTCCCACCTGTCCAACCACGCGAGCCCAAGAATGATGGGTTCGATCATCTGGGTTACTACAATGAACCGGATCATTTCCTGATGGGCTCCTATTTGCAGGAATACGGGTTCTGTAACACTGGCGGTAGGTGTGCCTCCCAGGATGGACCCATCCATCTGCTCGAATTTAATGGGGGTACGAAGAGTCAGGATCCGAAGGCCCAAGCCCTCAGCTACCGACTGCCGCATAAGGCATCGAGTACAGCCTGTATCAATTAAGGCTTTTTGTTCACACTCCTTCTTAGTAACAGGATGTCTAAGGGTCACCGGTATCAGGAAGGGGTGTACTGGGTCACTTACCATAGGATCCTGCAACTCGTCTCCGTTGTCGCTTTCTTCGGATGCGTCGGGGACACGAGCCGTCCCTGGCATGGTATTGCTGGACCGGGTTGTCGGTTCTAACGAGGGCGTCTGTGTGGCCGCCCTAGAGCGTTCTGGTGTTCGTAGGGGTCGGTCACGTGGCGTGGTAGTCGGAACGGATGGCCGGGGAGTTGACAGTCGCGGGGCTGCGACGGGGCAGTCCGCAGCTCTATGACCCTCTTGGTTGCACCGAAAGCACTGGAACGGGCGTCTGTTCGCCTCAGTAGCGGTCGGCCCGAATGCCGGGGTTCCTCTAAACGCCCCGCGGTCACTGGATCTGCCACCTGGACCACGACGGGACTGGAGCTGTGGTGTGTTCCGAGGCCTGAATTCTCGTAAACCAACGTCTAGGCTCACCGCTGCCTTGTACCATTCGGACAATCGTGGGCCTAGACCCCGGTATACACAGGCCTGTTTTATTTCTCTATCTAGCCCTGCCTGGAATTGGTGGATAAGTAAGCGCTCTGGCCACGAATGGAGTTTCCCTGCCAGATTACGGAACTCCTTGACATAATCCTTGGCAGGGCGACCACGCTGTCGTAGGTTGACCAATTCACCTTCGATGACCTGGGTCCGAGTTTCATCCTCGAACCTATTGCGTAATGCTTCAAGGAACAGGCCCAGATCCGTTAACTCGCGGGCGTGTTCACTATGTAAATCGGCAACCCATTCAGCTGCCTCCCCCGTTAGCACTGCTGTGACCGCCACGACCATGGACCACTGCGAAGGATATAATCTGCCATAAAGGTCCATATGGCTTATTACCTGACTCAGGAACAGTGCCACCTTTCCTGCAGTTCCATCAAATGCAGCCTGCACAGGCGGTAATCCCCAGGGATGTTGCTGGAGGGGGGGTGCCCAGGGACCGTGGCCCCATGCCGGCAGCGGGTCTCTGTAACGCTGTTGCGGTGGCCTATTTCCTGTGCCGGGTAGCTGTCGAGGGGCGTCTCTCACGGGATCTACTCTCCTCTCTCTCCCGGGCTGTGTAGCGGCACCGGGAGTTGCGTGGCTGCCCTCGCCCCCACCGTATGAATGTACAGCCTGTCTCCGCTCTCCACTCACCCAGCGTTGTTCACGCCCCTCCAACTTCAGCTTCGGGCTGGCAAGGCGGAATTTGCTGTCAGAACTCCCACCCGCTGTACCGCCTCCCGACCAGGAGGTGGCTCCCTCCATGCTGGGCGCCCATGGCTGCCAGGAGGGCGCGTCGCGAAAGCTCGCCTCGCCAAAACGGTCGCGTAGGATCTCTAGGGTGGAAGCCCCCAGGCCAGTGGAGTGGCTCCAGTCCCCTTCCTCGTCTTCCAGCCATCGCCGTTCCCTCCAATCCTGGAACTGGGAACCGGCATGAGGCGGGGTTTGAAGACGCATCCCACCTGTCTCTGGGCCGGGCGTCTCCTGGGCGTTGCGTTCGCGTTCCTTTCGTTCACTAGGGGCGCCGTTGACCCCGGGCTCATGCTGTTTCGGCCGCACCACCGGCGGGTTGGCCGCCCCATCCATCCCGGCGTCAACCTCCTCCTCCGCTTCGCCCACGGTCTCCGCTGTATCCTCCGGCAGCACGTCGGCTGCTACGCCCTCCGCCATCCCGTTCCTTCACGGGGGGGGCGGCTCCAAAATGGCTTGTGAAAAGGGAGAGCTGCGTCTTCCTCTCGGCTCCCATAGGACTGTGTCCACGCTCAAAGAACACGCTTAAAGCCAAGCTGGTGTATCTTCATTTAATCGTGGCAATCAGCGCTTACAGAAACCGGAATGCAAACCATAGCAAAACAAAGACGCAGCTGTCACGCCCTTGCAAGCGAGTCCTTATATAGTTCCTTCCAGATTACATTCAGCTGGAAGGTCTCGTACTTCCTCATTTCCTTCGGACGTACTGGGATGCCGTCACTTTTCTAGAGTGTTCTCAGAGTGGTAAGCTAATCCCACGCGACCCCATAAGGCACCCGTGCACATAAACGCCTACTCGGAAGCCTATTCCACCACCATCACCCATGTGGCTCAACCGCCCCCCTTCCAGCCGGGTATCCATGTTCTGCCGGTGCATGGACACGATGTCGAGTGCTTCTTGACGCTCGACACTAGTACTTCAAGTTCACCCTGTTTGTTACCTAAACTTTGAGCGTTCGTGTATAGGCATCTGAGTCCTTTATGGGTCTTGGATATGTTTCTTATATCTCCTACTTTGTATCTGGGTTTTCCATCCTTTCCATCACTCTCTACTTCATTGGATTTTTCCTTCTTCTTTCTCTTTACTCCCTACCTCCTTATATGATTGGTTATCTAGTGGTTTTTGCTTGGAATTAGGTTCTAATTTAAAGGTTTATTAGGTTTATATTAGGTTTAAACCTAGGATATTAGGTTTAATTTAAAGCCCTTCTGATAAGATGAGCCAGTCGTTTTCCAAATATATTCTTTCCAGTTCTTGTCTTTCAAAGATCCTGAAGCACCGGGGAACTACCAGAGGACTGGAAAAGAGCTGATGTGGTTCCCATTTTCAAAAAAGGAAAAAAAAAACAGATGCAGGGAACTACAGACCAATCAGCCTGACATCAATACCTGGGAAGATACTGGGAAAGATAATCAATCAACAGATCTGCGAACACTTAGAAGCAAGCAAGGTTATAACCAGAAGCCAGCATGGGTTTGTCAAAAACAGATCATACCAAACCAATCTTATTTCATTCTTTGACAAAGTGACTAAATTAGACCAGCAAAATGCTATGGACATAGTATACTTGGATTTCAGTAAGGCATTTAACAAAGTAAACCACAACCTACTTCTTGGTAAGTTAGAAAAATGTGGGATAGACAGCATCACCACCAGATGGATTTGTAACTAGCTGACAAACTGCACACAACATGTAGTCCTTAATGGAACTACATATACAGTACATGGAGGGAAGTATGCAGCGGGGTACCCCAAGGTTCTGTCTTAGGCCCAGTACTCTTCAACATCTTCATAAATGATTTAGATGAAGGGATAGAAGGGGAACTCATCAAATTTGTAGACAACACCAAGCTGGCAGGAATAGCCAACACTCCAGAAGATAGGCTCAAGATCCAGAAGTATCTAGGGCTTCCTGTCTGGTTTCCGGCGCCGCCAGACGGTCCTCTGTGACCGCCGCCCCGTTGCCTGTAAAAGAGCCGCCTTTACATCTGAAAGGCGGCTCGAAAAACTCCATTTCCCGACGGAAATGTGAGTCTGAGCGGGCGGGGGTAGGTAGAGCCCTCTGCGAAGTCCCCAGAGTCTTTTTTAACTCTTGGGGACGAGCAGGTTGGAGCTCCCTATTTCCCCTCGCCGTCGCTCCGGGCATCGGGTGCACTCTGCCTTTTTGCAGAGCCAGGCGCTGGAACCGGATCAATTAACGAAACTAACAGATGGATTTATCAAAAAGAGACTTGGACTTGGGACCCTAAATCGCAAGTATCCTTAATGAACTTATAAGCATTTCAAAGTGAAAGGGAGAAAAAAAAAACTTTAAAATGGCGACCGCTGAGGCTTGGGATGTAGAAGAAAGCTGAAAGTGAGAGTCCTTCCATAACAGATACAAAGTAGCGGAATAAATAGTGCTGGCTACAATTTGGAAGAAAATTAGTTATTTTAAGTTCCTCTCTCCTTGGAGATTTGTACTTGATCTTGTTTGGGGGGGAAAAAAAAAGAAGAGCTTGCTGGAAGGATGGCGTTACTAATAAAGTCTGATAAACAAGAAGGGGGGGTGCTCCCCCACCCACAACTGTTTGAAGAAGCTCTGAGCCTACAGACTCTGCAGAATGGTTTTAATTTAAAAGAATTTATTCAGGAGGAAATGGCAAAATATTATGAGACTGTGAACCAGAAATTTGAAAAATTAAGGCAGGAAATTAAAGAAATGATACAACTAAAGTATGATAATTTGCAACAAAAGATTGTAACAGTGACTAATGGTTTTTCAGAAGTTGTTATAAAGTTGGACACAAATATTAAATTGCTAGAGTCTAAAATGGAGAAAATTGATAATTTGGACAATAAAATATTAAGAATTGAAAAGGATTTAATAAATATTTGAGACAATGGTTTAGAAGTAAAGTCTAAAGAGGAAGCTGGTCACGAGACTTATAATGCAGAAGATATAAAGCAAGGAATTGAAAGAGAAGTTGTAATGTTGCAATACAGGATTACAGAATTTGCGATCAGAATCAGAGGTTTACAGGAAAATAACAGCGATGACTTAAGAAAAACATCTGCTCAAGTTCTGGCTGGGGTCTTAAAGGTTCGTCCTGAGGAGGTATTCAGTAAAATTGATAAGGCTTATAGAGTTAATTCCTGGATTGCAAAGCAAAGGCAATTGCCTAGAGATGTGGTGATTTACTTTACAGATAAAGATATAAGAAATGATATTGTGCAAAAATCTTTTAATTCTACTCTACAACTGTATGGGAGAAAAATTTGGATATATAAAGAATTGCCGCCTAAGATCTTAAGAGATAGAAAGAAATTTGGCTTTTTGGTGACTGAGTTAAGAAGACAAAATATTTTATTCAGGTGGGATGTACCAGTGGGTATAATATTGAGATATCAAGGAGTAAGATATCAGTTAAATACTGCTGAAAAAGCGGAAGAATTTTACTATAAGGTACTTAAAAAGCAAAATCAACAAGAGACAGAAATTCAAGAAAAGCAGAAGGAGATGGAAATAATGAAGAAACAACAAGTTAAAGAGGCCTCCACAGATGAATCGCTTTTGGATTCTTATTCAGAGGTTTTAGCTGGATTATTTAATATAAGAGAGGCGGTTCCGGACTCTAATGCAATGATTTATCAAGCCACAAACCAGCATGGAAGTCAATCAGATGATATACAATTTACAGAACCAGAAAGATTTCAGCCACAAAAGCAAACCCAACAGGATCAAGTTATAGATCAGTACGAAAACCAAATAGTCGATACACAATCTACAGAAAGGAATTTAGGATGGAGATCCAACCCACAAAAAGTCAAGAAAAGAAGTAGGCCTCACAAAAACAAAAACTTTTAAACTAAACAACAGTGTAATGCCAGTTACCTATGAGAGGACTGAATATACGAAAAGATAATGGGCAAAGTATTGGTTTATTTTATCCTGAGGATAAAGCAGATCTCTGCAGTGCTGAATTTTTTGGGATGTGAAAAAGGCCTTAAATTGAATGGTTGGAAATATCTTGTTTGTTTTTTGGATTTTTTGATAAATATATTACGTGTACGCTGAGTTATATGGCAAGAGATCTACTGGATTGGGGCACGCAGAAGATCTGGTTGTTACCCTATTATGGTGGTTGGAATTAATAATCTGGATAAAAGACACCTCTATAGACATTATATGGAATATAAATATAAAGTCACTCGGGTGGTTGTCGGGGTTTTTTTTTTTTTCTTTTTCCAATATGAAGATATTTGTTACTGATGGGGGCAGATGGTACTTGAAGATACTGAAAATACTGTTGGAATTAGGATGCGATGTTACCCTAATGTGGGTGATGGAGTTTATCATCCAGTTGAAAGACATGACAGAAGATATTATGTGGATTACAAGCCTAAAGTTTTTTTTTCTTTTAGGATTTTATTTATACAAGGGAATATTTTTCTAGTAGAGTGGGTAGAATAAAGATATTAAGAATAATTATGGTAATTTTGTAGGAAAGTGGGTGGAGATAGGTTAGGTTATTGATTGTTTAGTTTAAAGAAAAGGGATATTATGTTTAGATGTGAATATATGTAAAAGATTTGAGTTAAGAGGCATAATGATGGGGGGAAGGAAATGGGTAGTTGAATAAATGTTAAATTAGGATTTATTGAATAGTCTTAAAGCGGAAGTATGTTTTGAAAGGTTATACCGTATGGGGGGTAGTAAAAGGGTAGATTATGAGCAGAAATTGTTAAATTGGGAGATATAATAATATTATTATGTTAAATTAGGAGTTATTAGATAATGTTATAATAGAATGTCACTTTGAAATGTATATTATAGTATAGTATAAGGGGGATATGATAATTTTATTAGAAAGAAAGGGTCAGCATATGGAGATGGAGTAAGTGGATAGCAAAGTATGATATAATCTGTTATGTATTTAGGTTTTATTATGAAGAAGTCAAAGGGGAAGGGGGGGGTGAGGGGGGCTAGGGAGGAGGGGGGAAAAAAGGGGGGAAAAATTTGTATTTGAAAAACTTTTTCAATAAAAAAAAAAGATCCAGAAGTATCTTGACAGACTTGAACACTGGGCCCTATCTAACAAAATGAAATTCAGCCATGAGAAAAGTAAAATTTTACACTTAGGCAGGACAAACCAAATGCACAGGTATAGAATAGGTGGAACCTGGCTCAATAGCAGTAACTGCGAGAGAGATTTAGGAGTCCTACTAGACAACCATTTAAATATGAGCCAGCATTGTGTTGCAGTTGCCAAAAAAGCCAATGCAGTTCTAGGCTACATTAACAAAGGGATAGAATCAAGACCACGTGAAATGTTAGTACCAGTTTATGATTCCTTGGTAAGACCACAACTGGAGTGCTGCATCCAGTTTTGGTTGCCACAATATAAAAAAGATTTTGATACTCTAGAACAGTGGTCTCCAACCTTTTTATCGCCGCGGCCCGCTGAGCGCGCGCAGGGGTGGGGGCACGGCCCAGGAGCTTTTGCGCACGGCCCATTGCGCACGGCCCAGGAGCCTTTGCGCTGCAGCGTTCATGTCCCCCGGCCGCTGCGCGGCCCGGTGCCAGGTACTCCACGGCCCGGCACCGGTCCGCGGACCGGGGGTTGGGGACCACTGCTCTAGAAAGAGTGCAGAGAAGAGCAACAAAGATGATTAGGGGACTGGAGGCTAAAACATATAAAGAACGGTTGCTGGAATTGGGTATGTCTAGTCTAGTTAAAATAAGAACTAGGGGTGACATGATAGCAGTGTTCCAATATTTGAGGGGTTGCCACAAAGGAGGGGGTCAACCTATTCTCCAAAGCACCTGAAGGCAACACAAGAAGCAATGGATGGAAACTAATCAAGGAGAGAACCAACCTAGAACTAAGAAATGTCCTGACAGAACATTTAACCAGTGGAACGGCTTGCCTTCAGAAGTTGTGGGTTCTCCATCACTGGAGGTTTTGAAGAAGAGATTGGACAGCCATTTGTCTGAAATAGTATAGTGTTTCCTGCTTGGGTGATGGGTTGGACTGGAGGACCTCCAGGGTTCCTTCCAACTCTGTTATTCTGTTCTGTTATTCTGTTAATCTTTCTGTGATCACGTGTATCCATCCCATCAAGCCCAAAGGAAGTTCAGAAACGTATATGTTCTCCTGCCATGGGCATGGGGTTGGACTAGAAGACTTCTAAGGTATCTTCCAAACCTATTTTATGTTCTATGTTCTATTCCTCAAAGTTCAACAGCATCTGCAGTTCCCTACCCTGCATTGGAGGCTAACATAAGCTCTGATGGTGATTCTGAACTTCCTGTTGACTCCAGTACTGCCTTTTTTCTTGAGAACAAATGTCTTTGGCCTACTGTAGGTTCATGCAGATCTTCCATGGGAGGGAGTAGGGTTTTATGCATAATACAACACTTCTTCCTTGAAAAGGATTTTCCAAGGTCCAATTCAGATAGGAACTTGATCTTTATTCCACACTGACTTTAGGCAGCATTACTCTCAAAGCTTCCTCTCCCCCTATATCCAATTCCCAATCTCTAGATACTGTTAGAATTTTGAGGATCAGCGGTGTATTTTTAACAGCTGTGTAATAGCATCAATTTCAAAAGGGCATACACTTTAGAAAATATGCACACAGCTAATAATTATTGGATTTATAGTTCAATTCCTCTAGAGCAGACGTCAAATTCAAGACCTGTGGTTAGATCTGGCCTGTGGGGCCACCCTGGAAATGGTGAGGGACTGGCCCCTCCTGCCTCGGCCCAGCCTGGTGCTCCCTCTGGGCGTGCATACAGGTGGTGTTGTGGCCTATCGGCCACCGGCCCCTCCGGCTGCTGAATCAGATGAGGCGGAGTGGGAGTCGGGGCCAGCATCAAGGCAATTGGAGAGCTCTGAGGGGGAAGAAGGAATGGAGCTGTCAGAGATAGAGACAGAGGTGGACCTTGGTCCGTCCATGCTGACCTAGATGAGGAGATCTACGTAAAAGGTCCTCCAGGGTTCCAACAGCAAGAAGGGGATACCTGGTTTCTACACAAAAGTCTTTATGGTCTAAAACAGTCTGGTTTAATGTGGTACTTATGTCTTACTGGCAAACTAAGTTCAATGGGCTTTATTAAGACCGAAACCAATGAATGCGTGTTTACAAAAAGATCTGACAATATATATGAGATAGTTCTTGTTTATGTTGATGATATTGTTTATATTGGTCCAAATGAGCAGATGAGTGTGCATTTTGCTAAAGATTTGCAGAGATATTTCACCTTGAAATCTTTAGGTTAACACTTATTTAGGTGTTAAGGTTGCCAAAATTCAGAAGGGGTTTAGAGGATAAAATTGAGCAACTTTTGCATCAGTGCAACATGAAGGATGCTAATGCAGTAAGTATACCCTTGCAAACAGATTTTCACAACTTGGCACATGAACCAAGTCCTGAGTTCAAGGATCAAACACTTTATCGTTCAGTTATTGGGTCACTGCTGTATATTAGTAGTTGGACTAGACCTGATATTGCACTTAGTGTTAATCTCTTGTCTCGACACGTAGGTAAGGCAAAACAGTTTCATTGGACATGTGTTAAGAAATTATTGAAATACCTAAAGCACACTAAAAATATGAGCTTATTGTTGGAACCGACACATACTGATTATGCAGACTTATGTTGTTATACAGATTCCGATTGGGCGAGTGATAAGAAATCACGTAAAAGTACTTCAGATTATATGATGTTTTTAAATGGATGTCCTGTTTACTGGTATGTGCGTAAACAGAATTTTATTTCTTGTTCATCTACTGAAGCGGAATATGCTTGTGTTTCAGATGCATGTAATTCTTTAACGTGGTTTGATGCTTTAGTCACAGATATCTGGACACACCCGATCCGACTGATCACCGTGATGGAAGACAACGAATCTGTGGTTTATATTTCTGAAACCTGTTTCACGGGTTCTAGGTCCAGACACATTAACAACTCCCTGTCAGTCAGCCACTGATATTCTGAACTTCTGAATACTGTCGGGAACTTTATCGGAATTCTTTCTTGGAATCTGTGGCACTGAGAGTCAGGTGCGCCTTCTGAGCGTGTGTTTGTGTGTCTCTGCTGCTGGATAAGAGCGAGCGCACCTTCCAGGACTTTATGAGTGTGGGTAGAGAGAGAGACTCCTGATGTGTTGGGGCCATTTCAGGGGGAAAGGGAACGAGCTTCGCTTTCCACAGGGACTTAGAGACTTTGTTAACTGGCTGTGAGAGAGACAGAGACTCTTGGCCGGGGCTGCTGGCGCTCCTAATAAAGGGAATGTTTAGTTAAAAACAGTGTGCTTGTCATGTTTGGGAGCTGGGTCAGAACAGGCGGTGCCCAGCAGCAGCTGCAGCTTGTTCGCCTTGTCCTGCCTCATCCCACCTGGCCTCGCCCAGTCCCGCCCTGCCTCACCTTGCCACGTGGGGCCTCTCCTCACTACACCCGGCCTCTCCTTGCCCAGCCTCGCTTGGTCTCACCTCGCTTTGTCTTGTGGCGGCAACGGCAGCAGAAGGCTCGAGGAGGAGGTAAGCGTGCCTGAGCGCCCCCTCAGGGAAGCAGGGCTGGGCTGGGCTGGGCTGGGCTGGGCTGGGCTGGGCTGGGCTGGGCTGGGTTGTGGTGGCCCAGGAGCTCGAGGGCCGGGCTGGCAGGGCATTGGTGCTTGTGTGCTGCTGGGAAGGCTGCCTGGGGAGGTGGCAGGCAAAGACTGTGCACGGCTGATTCTGATGCCTGGGGGGGGAGGGGGCTGGTAGGGCATTGGTGCTTGTGTGCGGCTGTGGAGGGTGCCTGGGGAGGTGGCAGGCAAAGGCTACTTGTGCACGGCTGTTTCTGATGTCTGGGGGCCCCCAACGGCATTGGTGCTTGTGCACGGCTGGGAAGGCTGCCTGGAGAGGTGCCAGGCAAAGGTTGCTTGTGTGTGGCTGTTTCTTTGTATATAGTTTTTTTATTAGTTTATAATATGACATACAAAGAGAATACAAATGTAAGTATTAGGGAAATTAGGGAAGGAAAAGGGAAGTGGATAGTGGGGGAAAGCAAGGGGAAAAGGAAAAAAAGGCATTGACTTCCGACTCCTTTGGTGCACTAAAATAAGGCATTGACATGTACCCTCAACTTTTTACTTTTACATAATAATATAAACTAGCTATTTCTATGACAACAAATCAATCTAATCGGTAAAACCCAAAATCAAAGTTTCATTTTTTTCCACCTCAAGCACAAAGTCCAGAAGTGGTTTCCAAGTAGAAATAAAGGTATTTGTATTTTTCTTTAATCAAAACAGTCAATTTAGCCATCTCTGCTAACTCCATCAGTTTTTGTAGCCATTCTTCCATTGTGGGGATCGAGGTGACCTTCCATTTCTGTGCATAAAGTAGTCTTGCTGCCGTCAACACAGTGGTGAAATCCAATTTTTTTTACTACCGGTTCTGTGGGCGTGGCTTGGTGGGTGTGGCAGGGGAAGGAAACTGCAAAATCCCCATTCCCACCCCACTCCTGGGGGAAGGATATTGCAAAATCTCCATTCCCACCCCACTCTGGGGCCAGCCAGAGGTGGTATTTGCCAGTTCTCTGAACTACTCAAAATTTCCACTACTGGTTCTCCAGAACCTGTCAGAACCTGCTGGATTTCACCCCTGCGTCAACATATATAACATCAGAATTCCATTCCCCCCCCCCAAAAGTCTTTTCTAAGTCTTTCCCCATTAAATCCAAAATAAAAGCTTCTGGTTTAATCTTTATCTTCACTTTAAGTATTTTCTGTATTAAGATATAAATCCTACTCCAATATTTCTTTGCTTTATCACACGTCCACCATAAATGATAAAAAGTCCCCCCTTTACATTTACATTTCCAACATTCATTTGAAGTACCTTTGTACATTCTTGACAACTTATCTGGAGTTAAAATACCAACGATACATCAACTTATAAAATTTTTCTTTTAAATTATAGTTTAATGTGAATTTTAAACCTTTATTCCACATATTCTCCCACTGTTCAAGCATTACATTATATCCAAAATTCCTTGCCCACTGAATCATACAATGCTTTACTTGTTCATTTTCCAGATTTAAATTCAATAACACTTTATAGACTTTAACAATAATATGTTCATCGCTACCACACAGTAGAGTTTCCAATTCATTTTTAACAAAGTTAAACCATGATTCTTTTTATCTAATTTAAATCTTTCTTGCAGTTGTAGATATAAATTGAATAAATAAATAAATAAATAAATAAACCAATGACAAACATGACCTTCTGATTCTAGCTCCTTAGATTTGAGGGTAGGGTCACCCAAGTTAAATATATTATTTTGCCATAAGTCCATCAGTTCGGCCTCATCGCCATTTCTTTTCTTAAAAAAAGCTTCCTGTGGGGAAACCAAAAAAGAGGCACCTTCATGGAAAACTGTGTTTTATATTTATTCCAAACTCTCAAAATAGCACGTCTGACAAAATGGTTGTTGAAGTCAACATTTACTTTAACTTTATCATACCATACAGTAGGTAGCCATGCCAACCAAATCTTAATTCATGGCCTTCTAAATCCAGTAGCCTCTTATTCTGAAGGTTCATCCATTCTTTTAACCAGACCAAACAGCAGGCTGCAGGTGTTATGTATGTATCTATTTTGTGCGGGAAATTAAAATGTACAGTGAATTCTGATTGGTTCTTGGTTGCCCCTGAAAAGTATATAAAGAGGGCTGTTGCCTGTGTTCCTTTGCTGAAGTCTCACCCTGAATTAAAGAGCTGTTGTTACTAGCCTGCTTGTGCCTCTCGTTATTCCCGCGCTACAACATTGGTGACGAAGGTGGGATAGAGGCCACAAGAGGCAAATCAAAAAGAGCTTGGAGTTTCAGCCAGGGTGATTAGTGAACACGGAGACACGGCATGTCTGCCTACGTTCTGCCAAAACCCTTCGACCCGACCCGAGAGAAGTGGGGATCGTATCTGACCAGGTTCGAGTGCTCCCTGGAAGCGAGCGAAATGCAAGGGCTCTCTGCGAATAGAAAAAGGGCCCTGTTCTTAAGCCACTGTGGGCCAGACGTATTCGAGATGGCCGAATCCCTCTGCGAGCCAACCCCAGTCCAGACGGTTCCCTGGGATGTCCTTCAGGCCAACCTGAGAGCCTACTACGCTCCAGTTCCGTCTAAATTCGTTCAGCGCTATGAACTCCGGCAACGAGTTCAAAAAGAAGGAGAACCGGTCAGTGCTTATGTGGCCGCGCTTCGAAAAGCCGCAACGCATTGTGACTACAGAGACTTAGACGACGCGTTGCTTGAACAACTGATTTGCGGGGTTCGAGATACCTGGTTACAAAGGCGTCTTCTAGCCAAGCCAGACCTAACGCTAGCCGGCGCGCTAGACGAAGCCCGAGCACACGAGGCATCAACGAAAGCTTCGGAAGCGCTGCAGCGACCCAGTTCAAGCAAAGACGGGCCGAAAACAGCCCCCGTCCACAGAGAAGAGGTGCGAACCAGCACAGAGGAAGAGTCGGACGAGGACGTCTTCCATACAGAAAAGAAATCGAGCGAACAAACCCGCCGCCACGAGAACTGCTCTAGCTGTGGCGGGGATCACGAGAGACATTCGTGTAAATACAGAGAAGCCATTTGCAGGCGTTACGATAGAAAAGGCCACCTAGCACGAGTTTGCAGAGCTCAATTTCCGCGTAGTCGAAAGCCACGTGACTACCGCGACCAACCAGAACCGGCTTGTTCAAAACAGCCAATCAAAGATGATGGCGCGAGAAAATGGTGCGAACCTCAAAAGCGGGAGACCTACAGCACGAGAATCAGCCAAGCCAGCACAACCGACGAGGAAAAAGTCTACACAAAAGTAGAAATCGATGGCAAATCGTGCGAAATGGAAATCGACACCGGGTCTACGTTATCGATCATGTCCTGGTCAACACTCAAGGCACTCCTGCCCAAGCTTCAGAAGAACCAGCTGTCCCATCAGAAAATCCGCCTACTCGACTACCAGGGAAACCGAGTTCCCGTTGAAGACGTGGGCACGTTCCGGGTCACCTACGGCGAGTTCCAGAAAGAGCTGCCCCTGACCGTCGTTAGCAAGCCCCTACCAAGTCTACTGGGCATGAAATGGTTCCGGGCCCTCGGCATGGGCTTCACGGGCGTTCACAGCATCAGCGGATCATCACTTAAAGAAACCCTGCTCCACGAGTTTCGGGATGTTTTCGAAGAGACTCTAGGCAAGTACGTGGGGACCCCTATATCCTTTAATTTAGACCCCAACGTAGCGCCAATCAGACTGACAAGCTCATTAAGCAAGGGGTGCTAGTTCCCGTAGATCACGCTAAGTGGGAAACCCCAATAGTCACGCCCGTAAAATCTGATGGCTCAATTAGAATTTGCGCTGACTATAAATGTTCGATTAACAAGGCGTTGCAGCAGAGCGCCTATCCGGTTCCGATAGTCCACCATCTACTACATTCCCTGGGGCCTGGCAAGCTATTCGCAAAACTAGACCTTGCGCAGGCGTACCAGCAACTGCCAGTAGATGACGCTACGGCAGAATCACAGACAATAGTAACTCACAGAGGTGCCTTTAAATGCACCAGGCTTCAGTTTGGGGTCAGCATCACCCCAGGACTCTTTCAAAGCACAATGGAGAGCCTTCTATAGGGCCTCCCAGGTGTCGTCCCGTATTTCAACGATGTTTTGATTAGTGGCCAAGACGAGATTCAGTTAGGTCAGAGGGTTAGACAAGTCCTAACGAGGTTCAGAGAAGCGGGACTTAAACTCAAGCGAACAAAATGCAAGATAGCGGTTCCATCAGTGGAATTCTTAGGCTACAGAATCGACGGCACGGGCATTCACCCCACAGAAAGCAAAGTTAGGGCCATCCAAGGCGCGCCCACCCCCAAGTCGAAATCCGAACTGCAGGCTTTCCTGGGCCTTCTAAATTTCTATACGATGTTTCTGAAACACAAAGCCACCGTTGCGGAGCCTCTGCACAGGCTCCTTGGAAAAAACATTCCGTGGGTTTGGGGCAAGTGAGAAGCGGCTGCATTCAGCGCTGTAAAAAGACTTTTGTCTGAGGACAGTTTCCTCATCCAATACAATTCAGAACTACCTCTAGTATTGGTCTGTGACGCTTCCCCCTTTGGTGTAGGTGCGGTTTTAAGCCATAGACTGCCGAACGGGTTAGAGGCGCCCATCGCCTATTACTCTCGCACTTTGTCTAGTGCTGAAAGAAACTATAGCCAACTAGATAGGGAGGCACTAGCGGCTGTAGCTGGGGTCAAGAAGTTTCACGAGTATTTGTTTGGCCGCACTTTTGAACTTATTACGGACCACCAGCCTCTTTTGGGACTTTTGGCTGGAGATAAACCGACCCCGGCTGCTCTTTCCCCCCGGATGACCAGATGGTCCATTTTCTTAGCCGCGTACTTGTACAGACTGCTCCACCGGCCGTGCAAAACCTTGGGCCATGCTGACGCCCTCAGCCGATGCCCTTTGCCTGAATTGTTGGACAATCCGACCCCGGAAGCCCCGGTTTTACTGCTTGACATTGTTTCCCCGGGCCCCATTTCTTCAAACGAGGTGGCGAGGGTTTCTGCCAGAGACTCTGTTTTGCGCACTGTAATGGGCTGGGTTACGAGGGGTTGGCCTACCAAGGTGGACGGTGGTGACTTTCAATTGTACTTTAACAAAAAAAATGAACTGTCAATGTTGGGGGGTTGCTTGTTGTGGGGAGACAGGGTGGTCATTCCTTCGCGGTTAAGGCACAGAGTTCTGGAAATGTTGCATGAGGGACACCCTGGAATTGTTCGCATGAAAGGCCTAGCTCGTAGTTATGTTTGGTGGCCACATCTCGACCAAGATGTCACTGAGTGGGTGGGGAAGTGCAGGCCCTGCCAGGAGTCCCACCCAGATCCACCCATAGCTCCCGTTCGGGAATGGGAAAAACCAAAAGGGCCATGGGGGAGGATTCACATTGATTTCGCTGGCCCATTCCACAGCCAGAACTTTCTTATTATTGTAGATGCATATTCGAAGTGGCTCGAAATTGCCCTAATGCCATCTACCACTTCTGAGGCCGTAATCAAAGTACTCAGAAAACTATTCGCAACACACGGGTTGCTGGACACCCTGGTATCCGACAATGGGCCCCAATTCACGGCAACTCAATTTGAAGGCTACCTAGCCGAATTAGGCATTAGACATGCATTATCCGCTCCTTTTCATCCGGCTTCTAATGGCCTTGCAGAGAGATTTGTAAGAACGGCCAAAGAAGCTCTTTCCCGGCTTAATGCAGGGGACTGGCAGGCTAGAATAGATGAGTTCTTAGCAGTACAGCACGCCACCCCATGCCCCACCTCGGGCCGAAACCCAGCCGAGCTCTTAATGGGCTGAAAGCTAAGATGCGTTCTCGACCGACTGCATCCCAATTACTCCCCCGATAGCTTCAGGGGGGAAGGGGGAGGACTAAGACAGTTCCAAGAAGGAACACCAGTTTTTGCTAGAAGTTACACCAATGGGCCCTTATGGGTAGAGGGAACCATCGTAGGAATTACCGGCCCAAAGTCATATACAGTCGATATAGGGCATGGTAAAATCTGGAGGAGGCATATAGACCAATTGCGTAAACGTTTGCAAAATGAAAACTCATGTCCTAACTTTCAAGGTCTTCCTGACACAGCTACCTCAAGCCCGAGTAAGCCGGAATACTTATCTGGCAACCCTGAGTTCCAGCGCCGCCCCAGCGAGCCAACACTCCCAGCCAGAGATAGCCACATCTCCAGAGAAATCCAGGAGGTTCCATTGGCGGAGCCGGGAGAGACGGGAGGTCCCTCCGACTGGCTCGACGCCTCGCCAACAACTGAACTGCGCAGGTCAACCAGGATTAAGACACGCCCTGGTCACCTGCGTGATTTTGTATGTAAATATGTAAATAGATAGAATAAGTGCCTTCTGGGAGTGGAGGGGTGTTATGTATGTATCTATTTTGTGCAGGAAATTCAAATGTACAGTGAATTCTGATTGGTTCTTGGTTGCCCCTGAAAAGTATATAAAGAGGGCTGTTGCCTGTGTTCCTTTGCTGAAGTCTCACCCTGAATTAAAGAGCTGTTGTTACTTGCCTGCTTGTGCCTCTCGTTATTCCCGCGCTACAACAGCAGGCATCAAAATACAATTTCTGTCACATGTAAATGCCTTATTCTCTAATATGTAAATAGTATATGAACGGGATATCAGGGGTTAATTTATTCTTCACTTCTTAATGTATTCATATTTCACCACTCCCATACCTAGCTCCACCCATTGTATATATAAGGAGCTGCACACACTCTCTTCTTTGCTTCTATCTGTGAATATTCAGTGAATATAGAATGCCTTATGTAAATAAAAGAAAATATATTTGAACTCTTAACTCTTATATAATTTATTGAGTCTGATCCTGAAAATATTGCAACAAGCTGGTAGCAGAGGATGGTTGAATTGACTCAATAAAAACTTAAATATGTCTAAGAGAGATAGGCCCAACACCAGGGCATACAGCAAAGAAATGGAAACGGATCAAGAAATAATAGATGAGTCCACAAATGCAATTTCGAGAGAATCCGAAGAATACACAACTGAAGACGAAGAAATAATAGATGAAGATGATGACCGAGAGGAAATTAAAATAGAAAACAACGAACTCAGGTCAGAAATATTAAAACTGTTAAAGAGCCAGAAAAATGATGAAAGCCTCATCGCGAACCTCCAAGACATGTTGAAAAACAGCGGAGCAGCGAGAGAGAAGCACATCGCTACCGAAAAGTCAAAAGACTCAAAAATAGTAAGTGATACGACTACAGAAAAGAACGCTATAAAGAAGAAAAACGGTGATCCCGCGCAAAATTTTGAATGGCAGCCATCTTGGTTTCAACAGACCTCCAGAGTGAGCGAAGCAGAGCCAATCAGAAAACTTGATTCAAAACTTCTGGCGCGAAAGGCACTACTAAATAATGAAAACGAAAAAGAAAAATCAAACACCTCAGAAGAATCAGAATCAGAAAGTGAAGGTGATTCAACAGATACTCAAATAAAGTCAGCAATGAAGACGCTTTTTGCTGCATTTGGACCAAAACTAAAAATTACCAAAAAGTCAACCAGAAAACGAACGAGCAAGCCAACGTCTCAAAATCTACCCGCTCCCATCCTGACGACGAGAGCACCGACGCCTGAACCAAGAGAGCCCTGCAAATACCGTCCCACACCGCAGACCGATGCAAGCACCAACGCTCTCAAGAGAAGAAAAAGAACAAACGCCATCGTCAGAACCCCTAAGATCGAGCCGGAGACCGATTCATCTGAGGAGGAGCTGAACGAGCGAGCCGCAACGACGAGAACCTCTCACGACGACTCCAGGAACGAAATGAGCAACGCGCATGCGCGAGACTACGCAGACGGCCCGGGAAGACATGAGTTGCTGAAAGGACCCTGCAGACTCGTCGCGAGCATTCCCACGCCGTTTTGTAATTTCCACCATTTACAAGACCACGGACTACCTCCGGTTGTAAGTAATGGACCTAATAATGTCGGAAACTTGCCCAGTGACTTCCCAAAGCTGAGAATAGATGGCATTAATTTACAAGAATGGTATCAGCAGCTCCAGGTTGTCTTTATGAAAGAAAACTTACTGTTTTTCATCACTAATCCCCCAAAAAGACCTTGGACTTTAAAGTTAGACTGCTTACACCATAGAGCATTTTTCTTATTAATTTCTAGTGTATCTCCTGCCATGTATCACAGCATTAAGCAAAATCTGACTGTCTCAGAAATTATTCAATGCATGTTCAATTTGTTTCACAGTGATAGTGTAGCTACTACCACAAGAATGTCTAAAGATTTCTTTTCTTCTAGGATAAAACCAGGGGTTTCCATAAGTGAACATCTAATATCTTTAAACAAAATAAGAGCTGAACTGCATTTAAGGGGGGAGGTGATTTCAGACCAAACAATGAAAAGTGTTATCATCAACTCACTTGACCCATCATGGAACAATTATATGTCACATTTAGACACAATCAATCTAGGATACTTATCCATAGAAAGTCTATCCAATAAGTTAATAGCTGAAGACAATTCAAGGAAGAGTCGCTCTAACAATCACATAGAACACAAACCATATAGAAAAGTAGCTTTCCAAGAAAGATATAATGAAACATTCAGATGCCACAATTGTGGATCCAGGGAACACAATAGAAGAGATTGTCCCAAAATTACAAAAGAAAGACATAGGTCAGAACACAGAAACAAATACACCTATAGACAGTCTTCCATTGATAGACATAGATATAGAAGCCCACCAAATTACAAAGAGTATAGAGGGGGCAGAGATAATTCAAAGGACAGAAAATCTGGTTCACTAAATGGACTAAACAAGCAAGACAACACTAACATCTACAGTCAATGCGCATGTCCAAGATGGCGGCGTCTGCCTGAGCCGCGGCGTGAGGATGGGGGCTTTTGCCCCATGGGTCCGTTTCGGGGGTCCCTGAGCAATTTTGACCCCCCGCCCTGTCATGGGAGCTCCCCACCAGTCGGCTGAGGGGTTTGTCTCCCCGGAAGATCGAGGCTGGGGGGGATGACGGCGTCGGCGAGATCCGGCGTTCGGGCACACCAGCTGGGCGGCGGCGGCGTTTTTCTGGGCCGGAGCCAGCTCGGAAGTCGGAGCAGCGGCGGCGACGGGCCTGTGGAGGTCGTCGGTGGTCCTGGAGATGGCCCCAGGCCCAGGGATCTCCCCAGTTGCCTTGGGGCCGTCAGACTCCCTGGTGAGCTCGGGGACGCTGCCAGAGACTTTTCTTTGGCAGCGGCAGTGAAAACGACGTTAGCGGCGGCTGCGGCTGCAATGGCGGCCGTCTGGCGGCGGTGGGAAGGAGAGCGTCAGCCATCAACCCTGCTGTGGTGCTTGACGGACTTACGGCAAACTATAACATCGTCCATCCGGGACAGGTTATGACCAGCGGGGGGGGGCTGCCCAGCTGATGGGTTAGTCCCTCACGTTGTTGGGAGGCCTCCACTGACTTTTGGGGGCTGGGAGATTTCCCCCTTTATTTTCCATCGTTCCCCTTGGCATTATACCTGTCTCGGTCTGGTTGCCGTCTATGGACTCGCTGGCACTGAAATCCAGCTCATATTCATCAGAGCCCTTCCCCCTGCGGTGGAGGGGGACCGTAAATTGTGTTGGGAGCTTATGGGAGCCGGTTCACTTCTTCCATCCCATCGGCAGAGGGGACTGTCCATCATACCAGCCACCGTGAGAGGGTGGTTTTGGTTTTTTGTGCCCCTCGAGCGGTGTCGGTATGGTATCATCTGCATTTCTCCAGCAGAGGGGACTGACCATCAGACCAACCACCGTGAGAGGGTGGTTGCGGACTATTAGACCAGCCACTGTGAGAGGGTGGCTATGGACTTTAACCCCTGCTGAACTGATATTACAAAGGTTCACTACTTCCATCTCACTAGTAGAGGGGACTGACCATCAGACCAATCACCGTGAGAGGGTGGTTGGATTGTATCCCCCTTGAACTGTGTCGACTTGGCAAGAGATCCTTCCCACTGTGGTGAGGGGACAGTGGACTTTGGACCTCGGATTTTGGATGCCCCCACTTTATTTGCTCCCTTTTGGACCTCTTATTTTCCATCTGACCCTTGGGACATGGGCACTTATCCTCTGTATACGGCAAGATGTATACGGCAGCTGACCTTCTTGTTCTGCGAGACTCCCCCCTCTCGCAGGATTGGCCCTCCACTCTATCGAGGGCCTACCTCGATGACGGATTTTGGAATCCCGAGAGGTGGCATGCGGCGAAGAGGGGGTTGAGGGGTTTTTTAAAATTGTCATTTGCCAATCTTTTAAGGGGTTTTGGGAGGGGGGAGGGTTGTTTGGCAAAGGATAGGGAGGGTGATTTGTTGGGGAGGGGACCAGGCCCGGCACAGGGTCGCGCTAGGGGAGGTGCGGAGCGGGGATCGGAGGGGGTTGGTGCTGGTAGGGAGGAGGGCGATGTCATCAGGACCGTAGGTGGGAGGGGCAGGTATGGTGGGAGCAGGGGGCCATATCATGTTGTGGGGGCACATATCCGCTGTCTTCAAGCGGTGACATGCTCCGGCCCCCAGTGCTCTTCTCGTTCCCTGGGTTGTCCGGAGTCTCAGAGCCTGGGTCTTAGGCTGATGCTGTGCAATGCCAGGTCCGTGGCTAATAAAGCCCCCCTCATCTGTGAGCTGGTTCAGGAGGGGGGAGCGGACCTGGCGGGTATTACTGAGACCTGGTTGGGCCTGGAGGGGGGGGGGTCCCCCTCGTAGAAATGTGCCCACCGGGTTTCCGCGCATTCCATCAGCCAAGGGCCCAGGGTAGGGGTGGGGGGGGTGGCGGTTATTGTAAAGGAAGGTCTTGATCCTAGGGAGGCCACTGTACCTCAGATAGCCGGTTGTGAGTCTCTCCTTGTGAAGTGGGGCCATGGGAGGCAGATGGGCCTGCTGGTTACGTACCTGGCTCCTTGCTGCGTGGCAGCGACCCTGCCCGAGCTCCTCAATGTTATAGCCGGGGTGGTGGTTGATACCCCCAGGCTTTTAGTCATGGGGGATTTCAACCTGCCGTCCATCGGTGAAGCATCTGAGGTGGCTCGGGAGTTCATGGCTTCCATGACGGCCATGGACCTGACCCAGTTAATTCAGGGCCCCACTCACATAGGAGGAAACACGCTGGACTTGGTTTTCGTCTCTGGTCAGTGGTTGAATGGCTTAGATACAGGGGATATAGTTATTGAACCCTTGTCATGGTCAGACCATTCTCTCCTTAGACTTGACTTCCTGACCGCTATGCCCCACCGCAGGGAGGCGGAACCAATTAGGTGGTTCCGCCCCAGGCGCCTGATGGATCCTGATAGGTTCCGAATGGAGCTTGGGCCATTTCCTGAGACTCGGGCACGCGACTCGACTGAGGACCTGGTGGCCGCCTGGGATAGGGCGGCCGCTGGTGCTTTAGATCGGGTCGTGCCTTTGCGGCCTCTGACCCGGCGCCGAATCTGCCCAGCTCCTTGGTTCTCCGAGGAGCTGAGGGGGATGAAACGCCGGAAAAGACGCCTAGAGAGTAGTTGGAGGGCCAGTCGCTCCGAATCTGACCGTACACTAGTGAGGTCTTATATCAAGACCTACTTAGTGGCGATAAAGGCGGCGAAGTGTAATTACTTTTCCGCTCTTATCGCGTCGGCAGAAAATCGCCCAGCTGCCTTGTTTAGGGTGACTCGCTCCCTTCTCCATCTGGGAGCGCGGGAAGACCCCTTGCAAGGTCGTGCTGAGGATTTTGCGCATTATCTGCACGATAAAGTCGCTCAAATTCGGGAAGGCTTGGACTCCGACTGGGTAGGTACAGGCGGGTTGTCCGAGGTCTGTCTTGAGACGGTTATCTGGGATGAGTTTGACCCTGTGACTCCCGAGGACGTGGACAGGATGCTGGGGAGGTTGAACGCAACCACATGTTTATTGGACCCGTGTCCCTCCTGGTTGGTGCTGGCTACCCGGGAGGTTACACGAGGCTGGCTCCAGAGGATTATAAATGCTTCCTTGAGTGAGGGGTTCTTGCCTCCCGCCTTGAAAGAGGCGGTGGTGAGGCCCCTCCTCAAGAAGCCCTCTCTGGACCCAGCTGTTTTAGCAAACTATCGTCCAGTTTCCAACCTTCGCTTCTTGGCGAAGGTTGTTGAGAGTGTGGTTGCGCGACAGCTCCCGCAGTACCTGGAGGAAACCGTCTATCTAGATCCGTTCCAGTCCGGCTTCAGGCCCGGGTACAGCACGGAAACGGCATTGGTCGCGTTGGTTGATGATCTCTGGAGGGCTCGGGACAGAGGTTGCTCCTCTGTTCTGGTCCTATTAGACCTCTCAGCGGCTTTTGATACCATCGACCATGGTATCATGCTGCGCCGGTTGGAGGGGTTGGGAGTGGGAGGCACTGTTTTACGGTGGTTCTCCTCCTATCTCTCCGACAGGTCGCAGTCTGTGTTGGCTGGAGGGCAGAGGTCGACCTCAAGGCACTTGGTTTGTGGGGTGCCACAAGGGTCAGTCCTCTCGCCTCTCCTGTTCAACATTTATGTGAAGCCGCTGGGTGAGATCATCCGTGGTTTCGGGGTGCAGTGCCATCTGTACGCTGATGACACTCAGCTGTACATCTCCACCCCAGACCACCCCAACGATGCCCTTGAAGTGATGTCCCGGTGCCTGGAGGCGGTGCGGGTCTGGATGGGGAGGAACAGGCTCCGACTCAATCCCTCCAAGACTGAGTGGCTGTGGCTGCCGGCGTCCCGATATAGTCAGCTGGTGCCATCGCTGACTATTGGGGGCGAGACATTGGCCCCCACGGAGAGGGCGCGTAACTTGGGTGTCCTCCTGGACGCACGGCTGTCCTTAGAAGAGCATTTGACGGCCGTGGCCAGGGGGGCTTTCTATCAGGTTCGCCTGATACGCCAGTTGCGCCCCTTTCTGGATCGGGACTCCCTATGCACGGTCACTCATGCCCTCGTTACTTCCCGCCTTGACTACTGTAATGCTCTCTGCATGGGGCTCCCCTTGAGGAGCACTCGGAGGCTCCAACTGGTGCAGAATGCGGCCGCGCGGGTACTTATGGGGGCGGCATGGCGCTCCCACGTGACACCTCTCCTGCGCGAGCTGCATTGGCTTCCAGTGGTCTTCCGAGTGCGCTTCAAGGTGTTGGTTCTCATCTTCAAAGCGCTCCATGGCTTAGGACCCAGTTATTTACGAGACCACCTTCTGCCTCCGATAACCTCCCACCGGCCAACACGCTCCCACAGAGAGGGTCTCCTCAGGGTGCCGTCTGTCAGGCAATGTCGGCTGGCGACCCCCCGGGGAAGAGCCTTCTCTGTGGGGGCACCCGCCCTCTGGAATGAGCTGCCTCCAGGGATACGACTAATCCCGGACCTCCGGACCTTCCGCCGGGCCCTGAAGACTTTTTTATTTCAGCAAGCCGGGCTGGGTTAAAAAAAATTTTTAATTGGTGAATTTTATGGGTAACGGGGTTTTAAATTGGAGAAGCCTAAGATAATTTAATTTTGTTTTAATGTATTTTAATATTTGTATTGTGTGTTTTTAATTTTGGCTGTTCACCGCCCCGAGTCCTTCGGGAGAGGGGGCGGTATAAAAATTTAATAAATAAATAAAAATAAATAAATAAACATACAGCAAACTGAGGATAATAATTGGCTTATTGATTCTGGAGCAACCAATCATACCACTAATAATAAAAATATATTATCTTCATTTATAGAAGATAAATTTGTAATAAAGGTAGCTAACCAAGAAAAGGTCCAAGTATTAGGTAGAGGGAATGTAACCTTACCTGGTCTAGGAAAAATAGAGGGGGTATTACTGATACCTGAGATACCTCATAACATATTAAGTGCCATAAAACTAAGCAGAGATTCTGATATTAATATTGTGTTTTCAAAAGGAAAAGCAACTTTGGAGAAAAATAAAACAGATATAGGTACAGTAATGATTAAAGGAGGCCTACCTTATTTAATAACTAAGGAGAAATGGTTACACAACATTGATTCAAATATGGAAGATTGTATTGAACCAGATAATGGAAACATTAGCAACAGTGACAATGATGAATGTAAAATAGCTCATGATAACAAGGATGCACATAATGAGAAAAAACCTAAAATAGGTAAGCCAATTCATGATGAGTGTGCTCATGTCTTACATAGGAAGTTAGGACATGCCAGTTTTCCTGTAGTACAGAAAATGACTGAACACGCAGAAGGTGTTAAAATAAAAAATTGTGAAAACTATTTGGAATGCTCAGTATGTAAATCTACAAAACTAAAAACTAGTCCCAGGCCTAGAAAATCAACAAGGTCAACTAACAAAATTTTTGATTTAGTACACATGGACCTGGTTGGTCCACTAACTCCATCAATCATTTATAAAAAACGTTACTTCTTAACTATTGTGGATGACTATAGTCGCTATGGATTTGTTTACACATTAAAACACAAAGATGAAACCTTTCAGAAATTTAAAGAGTTTTACAAACGCGTAGAAACACAACACAATATCAAAATAAAACAAATAATGACAGATAGGGGATGTGAATTCATGTCTAAGGAATTCTCCCAATGGCTGAAGGACAAAGGAATGTTACATTACACATCTAGCCCATTTTCCGCGTTCCAGAACGGAATTGTAGAGAGGAAGAACTCAACATTACAAACCATGATTAGATGCACATTGGAAGATGCTGGCTTAAGCAAACAATTCTGGTCAGAAGCCCTACAATATTCCTGTTGCAATATTTTCAGGATCAGACTCAATAAAATTAGTGAGAGTTAAAGGTTTAAAATATACTTCCTTTTATTTACAATAGGCATTCTATATTCACTGAATATTCACAGATAGAAGCAAGGAAAAGGGTGTAGGTGGCTCCTTATATATACAATGGGTGGAGCTATAAGTGGGAGTGGTGAATTATGAATACATTAAGAAGTGAAGAATAAGTTAACCCCTGATACCCCATTCATATACTATTTACACATTAGAGAATAAGGCATTTACATCTGACAAATCCCCCTCTAAATGCCGATTCGTTATACAACACCAATTACATTCTGATTCAGGACAATACAAGACATACAATTTAGATGTTAAATATTTGTGTTGCTTAGAAGGTAAAGGCTTTGTCAATATGTCAGCTAATTGTTCTGAAGTATCACAATGCACTGCTTTAATAAATCCATCCTGAGATAATTGCCTCACATGTTTAAATTTTATATCTATATGCCTGGACCTTTGTCCAATGGCATCAGATCTAGATATTTCAATGGCCGCTTTATTGTCTTCATGCATAACAAAAGGCAAAGCAGGTTTTTTCCAAACATCTGAAATTAAATCATTAAACCATACAAGGTTATTTGCAGCTTTGGATAAACAAACATATTCCGCTTCTGTCGTTGAAGTGGCTACTAGTTCTTGTTTACCAGTATACCAGTAAACTGGACAGTCATTTAAGAGAAAAATATAACCAGATGTACTTTTTCTGCATGATGTGTCTCCAGCCCAGTCCGCATCTGCATAACATGCAAGCTTTGGTTCTTTATTATCACTAGGTTCTAATACTAAGCAAAAATCTAGTGTACTTTTCAGATATCTTAAAATTCTTTTAACAGCCTCCCAGTGATACATTGTTGGTTTGCTGACGTGTCTGGATAATAAATTGAGTGGTAAGGCGATATCTGGTCTAGTCCAATTAGATATATAAAGAAGTGAACCTATGATTGATCTATAAAACGTGTTATCCTTGAATTCAGGGGAAGATTCATCAGTATTTCTAAGAAAATCAGTTTGCATAGGAGTATCACAGGGTTTGGCATTGTTTAAATTGCATTTATTTAAAAGTTCTATAATCTTATCTCTCTGAGTAAGTTTGAATCCCCTTCTAGTCTTATTAATTTGAACACCAAGATATTTGTTCACTTTACCTAGAGATTTCAACGAGAAATGTTCATTTAACTTATTTACAAAAGTTTCTCTTCTCTCTTTGTGTTTTCCTATATATAAAATGTCATCTACATAAATCAACACAAATTCAATGTGATCATCACCCTTTTTGACAAAGAAACAGTTATCAGCAGTGGTAGCGTTGAAATCCATGGTCTTAAGTACTTTTACTAAACAATCATACCATCTTTTACCAGATTGTTTTAATCCGTATAAACTCTTGTTCAACAGCCAAATTTCATTTTTGTTGGTGTATTGACTGTGAGGTGCTCTTACGTATATTTCCTTATCTAGTTTTGCGTGTAGATACGCAGTCTGTATGTCATATTGAAATACATCAAGATTGAGTGCTGATGCTACCACTAGAGCTGTTTTGACACTCTCTGTTCTTACAGTGGGGGAATACGTGTCAGTATAGTCCTCCGGATATTTCTGTGCATAACCTTGTGCAACTAATCTAGCTTTATATAGAGTATTGCCTCCTTCTAAGTTCTTAATTTTATATATCCACCTGGTACCAATAATTGTTTTATCTTTAGGTGCAATTGCAGGTGTAAATACATTTAATCCTTGTAAACTTTCCATCTCTTTTTTCATAGCTAATTCCCATTTTTCTTTTTCTTCACGAGGGAGTTTTAACACTTCCTCATAAGTATTAGGTGTTATTGGCTCACCATCCATATGCATTATGTAATCTCTGTATTTATTTGGCATTTGATTTCTGTTGTTTCTAATGACTCTTTCAGGTTTGCTATTGTTATCATGCAAATAACTTGCTTCTTTTTTTGTTAGTGTGTCTGTCTTTATTTTGTGTTGGCTATTTGTCCAAGTTTTGGTTTTGCTTTTATATTTGTTGATATCCTGTTTTTCTATGGTCCCTTTCTCATGAGATTTTGTATCTTCACATTTATTTGGAAATATTTCATTAAGATGTAATTTAGACCAGTTGGCCTGTTCATGGAACACAGCTGTTCTGGAAACTATAAATTTGTTATTATTATCAATGAATCTGTACCCTTTGGTGCCAGTTTCATATCCCATAAATCTGAGTCTTCTGGATACGTTTTCTCCCTTTCTTCTCAACTGCTTAGGTATGTGTACGTCTGCAGTGACTCCAAATATGTGCATGTGTGCTAATTTTGGTTTCCTATTGTACATTACTTCATATGGTGTCTTATTTACAATACTGGACCAGGTTCTATTTTGTGTGTAATTTGAATAATGTAAGGCTTCTGACCAAAATTGTTTGCTTAAGCCAGCATCCTCCAATGTGCATCTAATCATGGTTTGTAATGTGGAATTCTTTCTCTCTACAATCCCGTTCTGAAACGCAGAAAATGGACTAGACGTGTAATGTAGCATTCCTCTATCCTTTAACCATTGGGAGAATTCTTTAGACATGAATTCACATCCCCTATCTGTCATAATTTGTTTTATTCTGATATTGTGTTGTGTTTCTATGCGTTTGTAAAATTCCTTAAATTTTTGAAAGGTTTCATCTTTGTGTTTTAATGTATAAACAAACCCATAACGGCTATAATCGTCTACTATTGTCAGGAAGTAACGTTTTCTATAGGTGATTGATGGAGTTAATGGGCCAACTAAGTCCATGTGTACTAAGTCAAAAATTTTGTTAGTTGATCTAGTAGATTTTCTTGGCCTGGGACTAGTTTTTAGTTTTGTAGATTTACATACTGAGCATTCCAAATAGTTTTCACAATTTTTTATTTTGACACCTTCTGCGTGTTCAGTCATTTTTTGTACTACAGGAAAACTGGCATGTCCTAACTTCCTATGTAAGATGTGAGCACACTCATCATGAATTGGTTTACCTATTTTTGGTTTTTTTTCATTGTGTGCATCTGCGTGATCATGAGATATTTTACATTCATCATTGTCACTGTTACTAATATTTTCATCATCTGCTTCAATACAATCTTCCATATTTGAATCAATGTTATGCAACCATTTTTCCTTCGTTATCAGATAAGGTAGGCCTCCTTTAATCATCACAGTGCCTATATTTATTTTATTCTTCTCCAAAGTCGCTTTTCCCTTTGAGAAAACTATATTAATGTCAGAATCTCTACTTAGTTTTATGGCACTTAGTATGTTGTGAGGTATTTCAGGTATTAACAATACCCCCTCTATTTTTCCTAGACCAGGCAAGGTTACATTTCCTCTGCCTAATACTTGAACCTTTTCTTGGTTAGCTACCTTTATTACAAATTTATCTTCTGTAAATGAAGACAATATATTTTTGTTATTAGTGGTGTGATTAGTTGCTCCAGAATCAATAAGCCAATTATTGTTCTCATTTTGCTGTATTTTAGTGTTGTCTTGTTTATTTAATCCATTCAGTGAACCAGATTTTCTATCCTTTGAATTATCTCTGCCCCCTCTATTCTCTTTGTAATTTGGTGGGCTTCTATATCTATGTCTATCTATGGAAGACTGTCTATAATTGTATTTGTTCCTATATTCTGACCTATGTCTTTCCTTTGAAATTTTGGGACAATCTCTTCTATTGTGTTCCCTGGATCCACAATTGTGACATTTAAATGTTTCATTATATTTTTCTTGGAAAGCTACTTTCCTATAAGGTTTGTGTTCTGTGTGATTGCTAAAACGATTTCTTCTTGAATTGTCTTCTGCTATCAATTTATTGGATAGACTTTCTATGGATAAATATCCTAGATTGATAGTGTCTAAATGTGACATAAAACTGTCCCATGATGAATCAAGTGAGTTGATAATAACACTTTTCATTGTTTGGTCTGAAATCACCTCCCCCCTCAAATGCAGCTCAGCTCTTATTTTGTTTAAAGATATTAAATGCTCACTTATGGAAACCCCTGGTTTCACTCTAGATGAAAAGAAATCCTTAGACATTCTTGTGGTGGTAGCCACACTATCGCTGTGAAACAAATTAAACATGCATTGAATAATTTCTGAAACAGTCAGATTAGGTTTGATGCTATGATACATTGCAGGAGACACACTAGATATTATTAAGAAAAATGCTCTATGGTGTAAACAATCTATTTTTAAAGTCCAAGGTCTTTTTGGGGGACTAGTGATAAAAAATAGTAAATTTTCCTTCATAAAGATAACCTGGAGCTGTTGATACCATTCTTGCAAATTAATGCCATCAACCCTTAGTTTTGGGAAGTCACTGGGTAAATTTCCGACATTATTTTGTCCATTACTTACGACCTGAGGTAGTCCGTGGTCTCGCAAGTGTAGAAAATTGCAAAACGGCATGGGGATGCTCGCAACGAGTCTGCGTGGTTCTCTCGCCAGTTCATGTCTTCCCGGACCGTCTGCGTAGTTTCGCGCATGCGCGTTGTCCATTTCTTCTTTGGAGTCGTCGTGGAAGGTTCTCTCCATTGCGGCTCGCTCGCTCTGCTCTGCTTCAGACGAGTCGGTCTCTGGTTCGACCTTGGGAGTTCTGACGACGGCGGCTGCTCTTCTTTTTCTTTTGGGGGCGTTGGCACTTGCTTCGGTCTGTGGTGTAGGGCGGAATCGACAAGGCTCTCTGGGTTCGGGCGTCGTCGCTCTCGAAGTCAGGATGGGAGCGGGCAGGTCTTTTTTTTTTTTTTTTTTTTATTGCAAAAGTTTTACAATTACATTTTCATCCCCTTTTTCACCCCCCACCTCCCACCCCAAACTTCCCATCCTCCCTAACCCTCCCTAACCCTCCCCCCCCAGACTTCCCTATTACATACTCATAACTAATGACACTAATATATAAGCCTGAACCCGTCCCTCCCCCCTGTATAATTTTTCCTCTTTATCTCTTTACATTAAAATATTTCTAATACATTATTTTCAAATAAAAACTATTTGATACTTTCTAGTTTGGTATTTGTTCTGAACATATTCTATCCACCTTTTCCATTCCCATTCATAAGTCTCTTGTGAACAATCTTTTAAATACGCTGAAATCTTCGCCATCTCTGCAAAACTAGCCATCTTCAAAGTCCATTCCTCGATAGTAGGCAAAGCTTCATTCTTCCAATATTTACCTATCAACAATCTTGCTGCTGTTATCATATACAATATTAGTTTTATTTCACCCCGTGTAAAACCCTTAACTATACCCAATAAGAACAATTGTGGAGAAAATTGAATTTTTTTCTTCAAAACATTCTGCATGACCCACCAAATTTTTATCCAAAAAGCCTTAACTTTCCTACAGGTCCACCAAACATGATAATACGTAGCATCCAAACATTCGCATCTCCAACATTTTGGCTGAACATTAGGGTACATACATGACAACTTTTTGGGATCTAAATGCCATCTATAAAACATTTTATAGAAATTTTCCCTCAAGTTCTGGGACTGTGTAAATTTAACATTCTGAACCCAAATATTTTCCCATGTTTCCAGCATCACTGGTTCTTCAAAATTTTGTGCCCACTTAATCATACAATCTTTAACTAATTCAGTTTCTGAATCCCTTTCTAGCAAAACATTATAAAGCCTTTTAACATGCATTGGGCCTTTCTCTCTTATATGTCTAACCAATTCTTCCTCATGCAACATAATACCAGTTTTTTGGTCCTCTTTCCATCTCAGTTGTAATTGATTATATTGTAACCAAGTTAGATTAAGCCCTTCATCCAACAGTGTCTGTAATGTCTTCAGCTGCCATCTGCCCGCATCTGTAAAAAGAACCTCTTTGTATAAAAACCCCCCGAGTGACATTATATTTGTATTCCACAAAGTATGACCAAGATCCAGCCATAGCGGTATTTTGTAATCCCATTTGAGTCGGTGCTTCTTCCAAACTCTCATCAAGGAATCTCTAAGTATATGACTTTTAAATACTTTATCAACTTTATCATCATAAAATAAATAAGCATGCCATCCAAATTCGAGATCAAAACTTTCTGCGTTCAGTATTCCAGTCTTTTTACTTCCAAACCAATCACTTGTTCAAGTTAAAGCTGCAGCATCATAGTATAACTGTAGGTTTGGGAGTTTAAGGCCTCCTCTTTCTGGAACATCTTGCATAATTTTCAATTTCACTCTCGGCTTCTTCTCGTTCCAGACAAACTTATTCACACCAGACTGCCAAACTTTCAATTGTTTATCACTTTTAAGCACCGGAATCATTTGAAACAAAAACAGAAGTCTTGGCAAAATGTTCATCTTAACTGCTGCTATTCTTCCAAGTAAAGACAGTTGCAGCTTTTTCCAAGTCTCCATATCTTTCTGGACCTCTCGCCACAACACCTCATAATTATTTTGAAACAGTTTCAAATTTGATTCTGCAACCTGAACTCCAAGATATTTTACCTTAGGTACAATTTCAAAACCTGCCCTCCTTTCAAGCTCATATTTACGATCTTGTGTCATATTTTTAACTATCATTTTAGTCTTTTTTGAATTCAATCTAAAACCTGAAACTCTACCATAGTCTTGTATAATGTCATTCATCAAGATTATTGATTCCATTGGTTGTGATAGGGTAACCACCAGATCATCTGCAAATGCCTTTATTCTATAATCCTCTTGCCTTATCATTATGCCTTTCAAAATTTTAGAATCCCGTATTGTGTTTAACAAGACTTCCAATGTTAAAATAAATAAAAGTGGGGACAACGGACATCCCTGTCTTGTTCCTTTTTCAATTTTAAACTCTGTCGTCAAACTTCCATTAATAATAATCTGTGCCTTTTGCTCTTGATAAATTGCTGAGATTGCCTGTATAAATTGGTCCCCAAAGTCCATCTTTTTTAAAGTCTTTAATAGAAAATTCCAATCCACTCTATCAAAGGCCTTCTCTGCGTCCAAAAAAGCCAGCACTGCAGGAATCTGTTTATTCTTGTCAAGATATTCCAATAAGTCTATTACTTGCCTTACATTGTCCTTCATATATCTGCCTTCAATAAATCCCGCTTGGTCCTCATGAATCACCTTTTGAATTACTGGCATCAACCTGTTGGCTAATACCTTCGCATAAATTTTATAGTCTGTATTCAAAAGAGATATTGGTCTATAATTCTCTGGTTTTTTAGGACCAACTTGTTCTTTTGGTATCAAAGATATATAAGCAGTTGTCCAAGATGGGGGTATTTTACCCCCTTGTTGAATGTTACAAAATAAATCTCTAAGTTGTCCCACCATTTCAGCTTGCAAAGTTTTATAATACACTGCAGTCAAACCATCCGTGCCAGGAGCTTTGGCTGTTTTTAACTGTTTAATTGCTGCTGTTATCTCCTCCTCTGTTATGGGATAGTTCATTCTTTCCTTTTGTTGATCAGTAATTTTTGTAACTCTCTTATCATTTAAATATTTTTCTATAAGTCCATTCTGCACCTCTTCTTTAGCATATAATTTAGTATAATAGTCCACAAAAGCTTCTTTAATTAATTTTTGTTGAAAGATTTCTTTCCCGCCAATATCAATACTATCAATAGTCCGTATACTTTGTTTTTTCCTCAATGTGTAAGCCAACCATCTGCCCGGTTTGTTAGCGTTGCAAAATGTATTATGCTTCGCATATTGTAGGCTTGTTGCAACTTGTTCCGCCATAAGCATTTGAAATTGGTCTTTCAGAAGTTTTATAGCACTTCGAATTCTTTCATCTGTTGGATTTTTAATAAGTAACTGTTCTTTATTCTTTATTTCCATTTCCAACTCAATTCTTTTCTTTTGTCGGAACTGTCTATGTTTAGAGTTCATATAGATAAGTACCCCTCTCATATAAGCTTTACTTGCATCCCAAACAATTTCAATTGGAGTACCTTTATTCAAATTTATTTCAAAAAATTCTTTCAAATGCTTTTTAAGTTCTATTGTATTTTTTTCATATCTAAACAAGTTCTCATTTAATCTCCAGGAACGTCTCTCAACCTTATCCATCTCAATTTCTATCCATACAGGGCTATGGTCAGTCAAAGTTCTTGGAAAAATCTTTGTTCTTTTGGTCTTAACAAGTAGATCATTTGACAACAGGATAAAATCAATCCTAGAGAAAGATCTATGTCTATCAGAAAAAAAAGTGTAATCCAATACGTTTGAATTATGTATTCTCCAAACATCTTTTAATTCCATATCTTCTTTCATATCAAAAAAAGTCTGTGGTAGTCTAATTCTAGACTTTGCCAAGCTCTTTTTATCTAGTTTAGAATCAATTACTCCATTCCAGTCTCCCATAATTAAAATAGATCTATAGTCCCATTGCAATATTTTAGTATGTAATATCTTATAAAAATAATCCTGTTGTTGGTTGGGAGCATAAATTCCAATCAGAAGAATTGGTCCATTTGCTGTGAACAATTCAATTGCTACAAACCTACCATCTTGATCTGCTTCTATAACTTTCGCTGTTAATTTTTTATTTACATAAATAACCACACCATTCTTTTTCTGCGAAGTCGAAGATATAAAATGTGCTCCTAATTTTGAATTTATCAAATATTTTTGATCTTGAGTAGTTATATGCGTTTCTTGTAAACATATTATATCATTATTAAATTGTTTCAAATATGTAAATAATTTCTTCCTTTTCTGTGCTGAATTCAACCCATTGACATTCCAAGATAGACACTTAAAGGTCATCAGCCTCTTTCTGGAGCGCGGAGCAATATCTTTGAAGTTCATCCGAAAGCTTCGATCTCGCTCCTCCCATAGCGCCACTCTCTTGTACGGTGCTCTTAACTGCCTTCTTGTCTTGTCTTTCCTGTTGTTGTTGTTGCTGTTGTTTAAATAGCTTAGATTGAGCTCTAGTTATACGTTGATCTTTCACTTCAGCCAACTGAATCAAATCCAAAATTGGAGAAGAATCCAGCAAGGGCTCACTCAGAAAACCTCCTTCTGCACCTTGCACTGTTTCTAATTCCTGCTTAGACTGTTCTTCCAATTGCCTCTCTTCACTCTCCTTAATCTCCAAAACTGTAGATGTACGTGGAGATGGAGTTCTTTCCTTAAGTATAGTACTATAAAAATGTTGTGCCTTCTCCACGGTATTCAACCGATATCCTTCTCCCTTGTATCTAAAAATTATCCCAGCTGGTGCGTCCCACCGGAAGGGTATCTGTAAATTTTTCAATTCCTTAACAAGAAAACCAAATTCTTTTCTAGCTTTCAGCATTTTAGGAGGTAATTCTTTAAAAATTTCAAGTCGTGAACCCCCCACTTGTACAGAGGTGTGAAAAGATTTTTGCAGGATATGATTTCTAATTTCTCTATCAGTGAAATATATCACCACATCTCTAGGCAGTTGTCTTTGTCTGGCCACCCAAGAGTTGACTCTGTAGATTTTATCTATTTTATGAAATACCAAATCAGGATTAGCTTGTAAAATCTTGGCCAAGGCTTCAGAGCAAACTTGTCTCAAGTCCTGTCTCTCCTCCTCTCGAATTCCCCGAAGCCGTATAGCAAATTCCATCGCCCGAAATTGTATCATAACAATCTCATCTTCAATTCTCTGCATTTTATTGTCAACTTCATCAATTTTATAATCATTGTCTTTCATCTTAACATTAACTTCTGATCTAAATTCTTCAACTTTAAAATCAACTTTCCCAATAAATTCTACCAGGCCAGACGCCACTTCTGATATTTTTTTGGTCACCTTTTTTTGATTCTGATTCACCATGTCTTTAACTTCATTAATTTCCTGCATAAATTCCTGATGTGATTTTTGAAGTTTATCATCTATCTCCTGTTGGGATTTTTGAAATTTATCATCCAAAGTTTTAGAAATAAATTCTTTTAAATCTCCCACATCAAATTCTTTTTTCTGAGTTTGTAACTGTTGAGCAGGGGGAGGTTGCTTTTCATGTTTGTGTGTGGGGGATCCCCCCCCTGATGCCTTCCCTTCCTGCTTCTTTGAAGCCATCCTGGCTCGTGATCTAGTTTTTCTAAAGAGGGAGGTTCCTTTTCCTTTCCCTCCTGCACAAAAACTTCTAAAAAAGTCCCCCAGATTTAATCAAATAAAGGCTAGAATAAAGCAAAGTCCAGTATTAAAAAGGGAGAAATTGTTGTTTCTCTTATGACAAGCAAGGCAACTTTGTAGCAACTTGGAAACTTTGTAACAAAACAAGATAACTTCACCAATCCACATTCACTGGCTCGTTAACTCTGATGCTAGGCGCCATGTTTTTTTCTTTTCAAAGCACTTTCACTCAGTCGCATTTCTCAAATTGAAAGTCAATAAAGTGCTGATACTTGCGTTTCCAAGTTTCAGGATTCAGGTTGTTTCGCTGTTTATTAAAGCCGGTTCTTTCGCTTTAAGTTTCCTGCAGCCGGCTTGTTCTGCAAAAGCAGAATCGTCCCACGTCGCCCGGAGTTTCAGCAGGCTGGAAGGGAGCCACGCCTGTTCTCTCCCCAGAAACTTCCCTGGGGGGTCACAGGGGCTCAACCAGTGCCCTGCGGTCTCTCTTCTTCAATCCTTTAGGATTTAGAAGTTTTCGAGCCGCTTCTTCGTTTCGAAGCGGCTCTACAGGCGGCGGTGCTGGCGGAGCTTCAAAGAGCGCCGCCGACGCCGAAGACAAGGAAACCGGAAGTCCTCCGGGCAGGTCTTGAGGTATCGGCTTGCTCGTTCGCTTCTTCGGTGGTTCTTTGGTAATTTTTAGTTTTGGCCCAAATGCAGCAAAAAGTGTTTTCATTGCTGATTTTATTTGGGATTTTGTTGAGTCATCTTCACTTTCTGATTCTGATTCTTCTGAGGAGTTCGAATCTTCTTTTTCATTTTCGTTGTCTGATAACGTTTTTCGCGCCAGAAATTTTGAATTGAGCATTTTGATTGGCTCTGCTTCGCTCACCTTGGAGGCCTGTTGAAACCAAGATGGCTGCCATTCAAAATTTCGCGCGGGATCACTGTTTTTCTTCTTCGTAATGACTTTCTCTGCAGTCATATCACTCACTATTTTTGGGTCTTTAGACTTCTCATTAGTGATGTTTTTCTCTCTCGCTGCTCCGCTGTTCTTCAGCATTTCTTGGAGGTTCGCGATGAGGCTTTCATCATTCTTCTGGCTTTTTAATAGTTTTAATATCTCTGACCTGAGTTCGTTATTCTCTATTTCGATTTCCTCCTGGTCATCATTTTCGTCTATTATTTCTTCGTCTTCAGTGGTGTATTCTTCGGATTCTCTCGAAATTGCGTTTGTGTATTCGTTGATTATTTCTTGTTCTGTTTCCATTTCTTTGCTGTAGGCCCTGGTGTTGGGCCTATCTTTCTTAGACATTTTTTAAGTTTTTTTATTGAGTCAATTAACCATCCTCTGCTACCAGCTTGTTGCAATATTTTCAGGATCAGACTCAATAAAATTAGTGAGAGTTAAAGGTTTAAAATATACTTCCTTTTATTTACAATAGGCATTCTATATTCACTGAATATTCACAGATAGAAGCAAGGAAAAGGGTGTAGGTGGCTCCTTATATATACAATGGGTGGAGCTATAAGTGGGAGTGGTGAATTATGAATACATTAAGAAGTGAAGAATAAGTTAACCCCTGATACCCCATTCATATACTATTTACACATTAGAGAATAAGGCATTTACATCTGACAATTCCAATTACACACAAAATAGAACTTGGTCCAGCATTGTAAATAAGACACCATATGAAGTGATGTATAATAGGAAACCAAAATTAGCACACATGCACATATTTGGAGTCACCGCAGACGTACACATACCTAAACAATTAAGAAGAAAGGGAGAAAATGTGTCTAGAAGACTTAGATTTATGGGATATGAGACAGGTACAAAAGGATACAGATTCATTGATAATAATAACAAATTTATAGTTTCCAGAACAGCTGTGTTTCATGAACAGGCCAACTGGTCTAAAATACATCTTAATGAAATATTCCCAAGCAACAACACAGATACAAAATCCCAAGAGAAAAGAACTGTAGAAAAGCAAAATGACAACAAATATAGAAACAAAACTAAAACATGGACAAACAGTCAACACAAAATGAAGACAGATACATTAACAAAAAAGGAAGCAAGATATTTGCATGACAATAATAGTAAACCTGAGAAAACAATTAGAAACACTAGAAACCAAATGCCAAACAAATACAAAGATTATATAATGCATATGGATGGAGAAACTACGACACCTAGCACATATGAGGAAGTGTTAAAACTTCCTCCTAAAGAAAAAGAAAAGTGGGAATTAGCAATGGCAAAAGAGATGGAAAGTTTACAAGGGTTAAATGTATTTACACCTGCAATTGCACCAAAGGACAAAACAATTATTGGCACTAGGTGGATATATAAAATTAAAAATTTAGAGGGAGGCAATACTCTATACAAGGCTAGATTAGTTGCACAAGGTTATGCACAGAAATATCCAGAGGACTATACTGACACATACTCCCCCACAGTAAGAACTGAAAGTGTCAAAACGGCTCTAGTTGTAGCATCAGCACTCAATCTCGATGTATTCCAGTATGACATACAGACTGCGTATTTACACGCAAAATTAGATAAGGAAATATATGTAAGAGCACCTCACAGTCAATACACAAATAAGAATGAGATTTGGTTATTAAACAAAAGTCTATATGGGTTAAAACAATCTGGTAAACAATGGTATGATTGTTTAGTGAAAGTACTTAAAACTATGGAATTCAATGCTACTACTGCTGATAATTGTTTCTTTGTTAAAAAGGGTAATGATTACATAGAATTTGTATTGATCTATGTGGACGACATTTTATATATAGGTAAACATAAAGAAAGAAGAGAAACATTTGTAACAAAGTTAAATGAACATTTCTCATTGAAATCTTTAGGTAAAGTAAATAAGTATCTTGGTGTTCAAATTAGTAAAACTAGAAGGGGATTCAAGCTTTCTCAGAAAGATAAGATCATAGAACTTTTGAACAAATGTAATCTAAATGATGCAAAACCCTGTGACACTCCAATGCAAACTGATTTCCTAAGAAATGCTGATGAATCATCCCCTGAATTCAAAGATAACACGTTCTATAGATCAATCATAGGTTCACTTCTTTACATTTCTAATTGGACAAGACCTGATATCGCTTTACCCCTCAATTTATTGTCTAGACATGTCAGCAAACCAACAATGTATCATTGGGAAGCTGTTAAAAGAATATTAAGATATTTAAAAAATACTTTAGATTTTTGCTTAATGTTAGAACCTAATAATGTCAAGGAACCGAAACTCACATGTTACGCAGATGCAGATTGGGCTGGAGACACTTCATGCAGAAAAAGTACATCTGGTTACTTATTTCTCCTAAACGGTTGTCCAGTTTACTGGTACACTGGCAAACAAGATTTAGTGGCCACTTCAACGACAGAAGCGGAATATGTTTGTTTATCTAAAGCAGCAAATAACCTTGTATGGTTTAATGATCTAATTTCTGATGTTTGGAAAAAACCTGCCCTACCTTTTGTCATGCATGAAGACAATAAAGCAGCCATTGAAATATCTAGATCTGACGCCATTGGACAGAGATCTAGACATATAGACATAAAATTTAAACATGTGAGACAATTATCTCAAGATGGATTTATTAAAGCAGTGCATTGTGAGACATCAGAACAATTAGCTGACATATTGACAAAGCCTTTGCCATCTAAACAACATAAATACTTGACTTCCAAATTATATGTATTATATTGTTCTGAATCTGAATGTAATAAATGTAGCATATCGAATCGGCATTTAGAGGGGGATTTGTCACATGTAAATGCCTTATTCTCTAATATGTAAATAGTATATGAACGGGATATCAGGGGTTAATTTATTCTTCACTTCTTAATGTATTCATATTTCACCACTCCCATACCTAGCTCCACCCATTGTATATATAAGGAGCTGCACACACTCTCTTCTTTGCTTCTATCTGTGAATATTCAGTGAATATAGAATGCCTTATGTAAATAAAAGAAAATATATTTGAACTCTTAACTCTTATATAATTTATTGAGTCTGATCCTGAAAATATTGCAACAATTTCAAATCTGGTAGACCCAGACCCCCTCTTTCCTTTGCATCTTGCAGTAATCTGTATCTAATTCTTAGTTTTTTTCCTTGCCATATAAACTCTGAGATAACCCTCTGCCATTGTTTAAATGGAATATCAGTTGCAAGTATTGGTAGTGTCTGAAACAAAAAAAGCATTTTTGGTAAGATATTCATCTTAATTACAGAGATTCTACCCAATAGTGATAACAGCAATTTATCCCATCTTAATAATTCTTTTTTAATGTCATTCCAGAGAGGTACATAATTGTTTTGGAACAGTTTTGTATTTGTGTTTGTTAACATAACCCCCAAATAGTTCACCTTTTTCTCAACCCTAAAACCAGACTTTTTAATCAATATATCTGTTTTCTGCTTATTTGAAACCTGCTAAAGACCCAAACTCCTTTAATTTCCCCATCAAATATTCTATATTGTTTTTTGGGTCTTGCAGAAATATCACCAAATCATCAGCAAAAGCCCTCAGTTTATAAACTTCCTTCTTAATGTTTATACCTCTTATTTTCTCATCTTGCCTGATATCTCTATTCAAAATTTCCAACACCAGGATAAAAAGCAAAGGAGACAAAGGACATCCTTGTCTAGTACCCTTTCGGATTTCTCATGCATTAGTTAAGTCACCATTAATAATAATTTTTGCTTGGGGTGATGTATAAACAGCTTTGACCCCTTGAAAAAAATTCCTACCAAAATCAATTTCTTCCAGGACTTTAAACATAAAGGCCCAATTTAAGTTGTCAAAGGCTTTCTCTGCTTCTAAGAATATTGAAGCTGCCTGTTGTTCATTATGATACTGTAAGTATTCTATAATATTCAAGACAGTTCTCATGTTATTCCTTAACTGTCTTTATGGCAGAAATCCAGATTGATCATCATGAATATATGCCTATAAAACTTTCAATTCAAAATTCAATTCAATTCAAATCTTTATTGTCAGTGCACAACATATGTACAATGAGATTGGTTGAGCTCCCTCAGTGCACCCCCCCCAACACAATACAACTCACAGTGAAGACAGAAAATCCCTAACCCAATAAATCATATTAACAACCACCCAGTCTTATTGCACCAGTGTGAACATGTTACACATTGCGCCAGCCCTGCAAGTCCGTCATACTACATAGTTATGATGTTATTTCGCATTCAGGAGTCTGACAGCCCACGGATAAAAACTGTTTTTCAGCCTCTTTGTGCGGCTGGCTATGCTTCTATATCTCCTTCCTGATGGTAGGAGGATAAAGAAGTGGTGACCAGGGTGTGAGTCATCCCTGAGGATTTTCCTCACTCTTCTAAGGCAGCAAGCCCTAGCGATCTCATCTAGTGGTATCAGGGGACAGCCCACGATGTTTTGTGCTGTGCTCACCACCCTCTGTAATGTTTTTTTTTTTGTAAACAAACATACATATACAAACATAGACATTAAAACAAACTATACATAAACTAATTATACAGAAAAGTCAAGTCTTACAGCTTGAACTTTAAAAGTAGAGCTACTTCAGTAATTATATATCTATGTATCTATGTATATTTATCTTTCATCATGTACCAATATTTATACAACGATATTTCATTTTATTTCCTTATTTTTGTGTCATTGGGTGGTATTCCCTTATTTCGTGTTCTTTTTATCTAACCAGTTATACCATTCCTGCCAAATTAAATAATACTCTGAATCTTCTTTTCCCTGTATCTCTTTGGTAAGTTTGTCCATTTCCGCACATTCCATTGTTTTTTGTATTATTTTTTCCTCTGATGGCGTGTCCTCTAGCTTCCACATTTGTGCGAAAGTGATTCTGGCTGCGGTCAGGATATGTATTATCAAGTATTGTGTCTCTTTTTTATAGTCCTTTGTCAGTATTCCTAGTAGATATGTTTCCGGTCTAAGGGGCACTTTTTGGGTGGTGATTTCTTCCAGCTGATTCTGAATTGTTTTCCAAAATTTTTTGGCCTTTGGGCATGACCACCACATATGGTAGTAGGTCCCCTTCTGTGTTTTGCACTTCCAACAGTTCTGATTCGCATTAGGGAACATCCTTGCCAAGCGTGCGGGGGGAAGATGCCACCTATAAAACATCTTGTATGTATTTTCTTTATAGGGCACGGACATTGTCAGCTTAGTATTTACCTTCCACATTTTCTCCCAATTTTCTAAGTTGATATTATATCCAAAATTTTTAGCCCAAATAATCATATTTTCCTTCACAACTTCTTCTTCCAATTTGTATTTTAATAGATAATTATATATTTTAGTTATGAATTTATTATCTGATTGCATTATGATTTTATCTAATTCATTCCTTTCTTTTTGGATTCCAAATTTTTTTATGTCGATTTTGTATCTTGATTTTATCTGTAAATACGGCCACCAATCAATGTCCGTGCCCTGTTGTCTCAGTTCGTCTCTTGTTTTCATTTCTCCCTCGGTGTTCAACAATTCGTCATAGGTTTTCATCTTGTCTATATCCATTGTGTTCGGATAAATTTGGGCCTCCATAGTTGATAACCATCTTGGGATTTTATCGTAGTGTTTTCTCCTTATTTCAGTCCAAATTTTTGCCAGTGCTCCTCTGATATCGTGTCTCCTGAAGTGTTCATGTTGCCTTGGTTTTTCCTCCCATAAGAATGCGTGCCAGCCTTTCGACAGGTCAAATCCTTCTAATGCTAACGTTCGTTTATCTTCAAGTGTTATCCAATCTTTGATCCAAGTTAAAGCTGTTGCAGTGTAGTAGGTTTGCCAATCTGGGAGTCCCAGACCACCCTTTTCTCTAGAGTCCTGTAGGTGCTTCAGTTTAATCCTGGCTCTTTTCCCTTGCCATATATATTTTAAAGTCATTTTATCAAGGTCTTTGAAATATGATTTCCCTGGATTTATCGGTATTGTTCTAAATAGGTATAATAATTTCGGTAAGATTGTCATTTTGATTGAAGCAATTTTGCCTAATAGCGATAATCTCAATTTACTCCATGCCTCTAGGTCCTTTTGGATTTATTTGGCCAATTTATTATAATTGTCTTCTTTAAGGGATGATACCTTATTGGTAAGCCAAATTCCTAGGTATTTTATTTTTGTTGTTGTTTGTATTCCTAGCGTCTCTTCCAATTCTTTCTCCTGGGTTTTTGTCAAATTTTTGGTTAGTAGTTTTGTTTTTTGTCTATTAATTTTCAATCCAGCGACTTCACCATATTGTTCTATCTTCCTTAGTAAATTCAATCCTGATTGTTTTGGTCTTTCTAAAATAAATACTACATCGTCCGCGAATGCTTGTAGTTTATACTCCTGGTTTTTTGTTCTTAATCCTTTTATTTCATTGTCATTCCTAATTTCATTTAACAGTGGTTCCAATGCTAATATATATAGTATAGGAGAGAGGGGACATCCTTGTCTCACCCCCTTGGATATTTTAAATTGGTCTGTTGTCTCTCCATTTATCCATATCTTTGCGGTTTGGTCGGAGTATATTGTTTTGATCATATTTAGGAATTTATCGCCGGTTCCCATCTTTTCTAATTGTAATATTAAGAATCCCCAATTAAGATTATCGAATGCCTTCTGTGCGTCGAGAAAAAGTAAGGCCATTTTTTCATCCGATTTTTGCTCATAGTATTCCAGGATATTAATTATTGTTCTTGTGTTCTTATTGATTTGCCTATTTGGAATAAATCCATTTTGATCTGGATGGATATAATTCACGATAATTTTCTTCATTCTCTGGGCCATAATTGATGTAAATAATTTATAGTCTGCGTTTAGAAGCGATATGGGTCTGTAATTTTTGGTTTGGGTGAGATCTGAGTCTTCTTTGGGTATCAATGTAATAATTGTCTCTGTCCATGATTTGGGAGTTTTGGCTTCTAGAATTGCTTCATTCAGGACTTGTAGTAAAACATCATCTATTGGCTGGTGCTCAATTTTGTAAAATTCCGCCGGGATGCCATCTGGACCTGGTGTTTTATTGTTGTTCTGTTTCTTCTTTGCTTCAATTAATTCTGACATCGATATTGGTCTGTTCAAGAGTTCTCTTTGAGTTTCCTTTATTTCCTGAATGTTGGTTTTATTTATATACTCTTTAACTTTTTCCAATTGGACTTCTTCTTGTGTATATAATTCCTGATAGAAGTTCCTTACGATTCGCTTTTTTTCCTCATCCATATGCTGCAATTGCCCTTGTTCATCTTGTAGTTGATGTATTAATCTTTTGTCCTTTTCTTTCTTTAATTTATAGGCCAACCAACGTCCTGTTTTATTTGCGAATTCAAATTGGTTTTGTTTTGCCATCTTGATTTTCCTTGCTATTTCTGTTGTTGTTATTAAGTTTATTTCATGTTTAATAAAGTTTATTTTTTCCTTGATCTCTTTCCTGTCGGGTCTATTCTGTAATTCTGCTTCATGTTTTGCAAGGTTAATCAATAAATTGTTTCTTCTTTGCTGTTTCTCTCTATTTTTCTTCGCCTTAAATGAAATTGTTAGTCCTCTTATATATGCTTTTGTGGTATCCCATAGAACTTGCAATGATGTTTGTTCCCTATTGTTGATTTGGAAGAATATCTCCATCTCTTTCTTTATCATCTCAATGTATTCTTTATCTTTGATGATCTCTCTGTCCATCATCCATCTTCCTCTTTTTTGCTGGCCTTTCCAGACTATTGTTATAGGACTATGGTCTGCCCATACATTCGGTGTAATTTCGATTTCTTTTATGTTTTCTCTTAATTCTGCAGTCATCCAGGCCATGTCTAGCCTGGACCAGGACTGATGGGGATTTGAGTAATATGTATATTGTTTTTTAGTTTTATTCAATTCTCTCCATGCATCTTTCAGTTGTAACTCTTGAATCATCTCCTTAAAGGTGTCAGGTAGTGTCTTTTTCCTAGATTTATTTTTTTTATTACTTTGGTAATCATAATCCGTATCCACGATTGCATTATAGTCCCCTATTATACATATATGTTCATAATCTAATTCTTTAATTTTATTATGTATTTTTTTGAAGTATTCTTTTTGGTTCCCATTTGGAGCATATATTGATATCAGTAGCATATTTCGGGCCTCCATCTTAATGTCTATCATTAGTATCCTGCCATCTCCATCTGTGTAGATTTGTTTTGCCTGAATATGGCTTTTAATGTATATTGCAATACCTCTTTTTTTTTGATCTGATAGTGAGGTGAATAATGTTCCAAGTCTTCTATTTTCTAGTAGCTGTTGATGTTGTTTTTTGATATGTACTTCTTGTAAATTGATAATATCTATATCTAATTTTTGTAATTTTTTGAAAGTGTGTGTTCTTTTAGTTGGTAGGTTAAGGCAGTTTATATTGATTGAAATTAATTTCACTTCTCGTCCCATTTCCCTTAATTTTTCTTTGTTAGTCTAAGTCTACTTGTGTTTCTTGTTACCATTTGTGTTTTCCCCCTAGCCCCTTCTCTCTCCATCTTCTCCCTTTCCCTAGACTCCTTCTCTTCCTTTTCTTTTTTTGTTTCCCCCATGGAGTGTTCCTGATTTGTGTTTTCTGAGTCACGTCTAGTTTCATGTTCTTCTTCTATTATAAAGTGAGTGTCAAGAAATTCTTGTGCCTTCTCTATCGTGTCGATTTTATATTTTTTGTCGTCCCAAGATATTAGAATTCCCTCTGGCACCAGCCAGCGGAACATTATTTTATGTTGATTCAGTAGGGTTGTCAAGAAATTATAATTTTTTCTGTATTCTCTTATTCTTCTTGGAACTTGTTTTAGGGTTATTATTTCTTTTCCTTTATAACAGGGTTTTCCCTCTCTCATTAATGTGTAGATCTCTTCTTTTACAGTTTTGCGTGCGAATCTAACATGTATTTCTTTTGGTAGTTTGTTCCTACGAGCGTAGTTCGTATGAACTCTATAGATTTCGTCAATCTCCCTACTAATATCGTTTTTTTCCTTCTGGGTAGCCTCTACTAATATATCTGTCATCAGGTCCCTTAGATCTTCTCCTTTTGTTTCTGCAATATTTTGAAACCGTAAAAAAAATGACGCCTTTTCTAATTCTAGATGGGTAATTGACTCTTCGAGTTCTCTATTTAACTCCATTTGATTTTGTTCAATGTTATCCATCTTTTTCTCAGTTAAGACCATTTTTGCTTCCATGTTTTGAATTCGTTCTTCGTTTTTAACTATGTTTTGCTGTATTCTCTCAATCTTGTCGTCCATTTTTTTTATATTATCATTTATTTGTCCTACTTCTGATTTCAGTTCCTCGTGGTTCTTTTTTGTTTCTTCATGATTATTCGCTATTGTTTCTTGGGTCTTGTTCATCCCCTCCTGGATCATAGCTAATATAGACTGTATATTCTGTATGTTGTGTGCAGTAGCAGCTTTTTCCTTGTCTGTAGTTAGCATCGTGTCTATGGTTTTTTGTTGTGCAGGTGAAGATTGTGTAGGTGTTAATTTTTTCCCTGTTTTAGTTATTGTTATTGAGGATGTTGCCATCGTTTTTTGTGTTATTTTTCCCCAAATTTTCATACACTGATTTGGTTGGGGGTAGATGAAATATCGTTATATAGGAATCTGGTTAATTAATTCAGAGGGGTTAGGGGGAAAATACAGTGTTTTAGCAATTCATTTTTCTATTCTTGCTCCTATGCAATATAATACAATTAATATTTAAATACCAAGTTATATTAATGATAAATCACATTTATATTTTAACTTTCCTGGTTTCACAGTACTTAAGTTCACTTTAATACTAAACAATTTCTATATAACCTTTATGTAATAAATCAATGGGATTTAGGATTCTCTATAGATCGTCTAAGATATTCTATTAAATTATATCACAATTACCAGTATACAATGTCTATATTAATATCTAACTTTCTAATCAATATACAATATAATTCCCCTTAATCAATATATTACTGTAAAATCTATAAACTTATTTCAATGGGGTGGGAAACCATAAAACAATAAAAAGAAAGATAATATTAAATCAATTCTTTAGTATATATTATAATAGCTTCAAAATTCAATATTAATATTATTTAAGCAAAGTTAAGTAAGTTTTAAGTTTGAATTTTATAAAATAAATGAAATAACTATATTTTAATAATTTAATATTTAAAGTTCTCCACTATATCACTTTCAGATCAATTAGGATTACTTCCTTCTCCTTCTTCCTTTGTTCCTCAGTTCGCCTTCTTTTCAGCCAGCTTTCACAGTTCTTTTGCAATAGCTTCTGTTAAATCCGTGAGTCAATTGTTCCAATTTTCCTGTGTAGCAAATTGTATCTCCTTTACCAACAGCGTCAATTTGTCTAGTGTCTCGTTGCAAATCCCGTGTCTGTGGTTTGGGTTTGTTGATTGCCGCTGGATACAAAGTAAAAGTTTCCTTCTCCGAATCCACAATCCTCAATCCGCCATTCACTACCGTTCAGCTGATTTCCTTCCGCCCACGACAGTCTGAAATAGTCTCGGTTCTTTGAGTTTCACTTTCTACAGTCACTCTCTTAATTAATGTTTTTTTCCTTGTTAAATCAAGATATATTGTTGTAAAATTATAGTCCACCGCTTACTTATAATCCTTTTCCTTCTGTCGCCTGTTCCTTTCGCCAGTCAAATCTGCATTGTCACTTTGGGTATTAAGCTTCGCTCCGGTCACTGTCTCTCGCCGCTTGCCTGACGATCTAGCCGCCGCTTTTTGGAGTCCTATTCTCGCCAATATCTTTAAATCCTTATGATTATACCTTTGTATTCGATTAGCTTAGTCCATTACCGATGTTTCTCTTTACAATCTTCGCTTCCACACTTGTCGGTTGACAGCGCTCCGGCCAGCCAAGATGGCTGGTTTTTTCCCGGCTGGAGTTAGGAGGTTTTTCTTCTGAACCTTCGGAGTGATTGCTGTCACACCGAGGTCCTAGAGAATCCTCCTTTTTCTATCGACCTCTCTGCGGTCGATAGTGCCAAAATCGGCTTCCAATCAAGAAATTTGGAACTTCGGGGACGGAGCCTCGTTCCCCTCGTTCCTTACACACTGACGTCACCGCCGGAAGTCCTCTGTAATGTTTTTCTATCCGCGGCTGTCAAACTTTCATGCCATACCGTGATGCAATAAGTGAGGACGTTTTCTATTGTGGACCGGTAAAAGGAGGTCATCAGTTGTTCCACCCTGTTTTTACGCAAGACCCTAAGGAAATGGAGTCTCTGTTGGGCCTTCCTGGCCACCTGGATCGTGTTGTTTTTCCAGGTGAGATCTTCGCTGAGATGGACTCCCAGGAATTTAAAGTGTGTCAGGTTCCTCTCTCTTCCTCCAGAAGTCCAACACCATCTCCTTGGTCTTGCTGATGTTCAGGTGCAGGTTGGTTTTTAAGCACCATGTGAATAGTTTTTGAACCTCCCCCCTGTACACTGTTTCATCTCCACCTGTAATAAGACCCATTATGGTGGTGTCATCTGCGAACTTGATGATCACAGTGGATGGGTCAGATGATACACAATCGTGTGTACAGTGAATACAGGTAGGGACTAAGCACCCAGCTCTGTGGGGAGCCAGTGCTAAACTTCAGAGAGGTGGATACGACAGACCCAACCCTCACTGTTTGTGGCCAGTCCCTCAGAAAGTCTTTGATCCAGTTGCAGATGGAAGAGGGAAAATCCAAGTCAGTCAGCTTTTCAATAAGGATCCTCAGCAGACTGGTATTGAAGGCCAAGCTATAGTCTATGAAAAGCATCCTGACATAGTTCCCAGGTTTCTCCAGATGGCTCTCTACAGAATGTAAAGCAGTAGCTATGGCATCGTTTGTCGACCTGTTCCCCCTGTAGGCAAACTGATGTTTGTCAAAGTCTGGTGGGAGGCATGTCCTAAGGTGTTGGAGAATCAATCTCTTGAAGCATTTCATCACTACAGACGTTAATGTGATTGGTCTGTAGTCATTTAGGCAGTTACTGTATTTTTCGGAGTATAAGACGGGTGAAAATTTAGGTGCGTCTTATACACCGAATGTAGTCCCGCCCACCCACTGGCCCCCACCCTTTGGTATGTGCCTCGCAGCAGTTACCTCCTTGCAAGCAAACAGCAAGAAAAAACAGCTCCTTTCAGCTTCAACACAGTCTAATTAGCACAAGTTGATTCCATCCGCCTCCCGACTCTCAGCTGATTTGCTCTCAGCTGTTTGGCTCAGGGCTCTGCTGCTTGCTGCAAAGAGGTAAATTGCTGGAGCAGATTTTTTTTCCTTGTGCTAATCAAGCTATGCTGAAAATGAAAATGAAAGTAAAGCAGGCTGTTTGCTGTTTGCTGCAACGTCACAAAATTAGGCAGAGGGAGATTTCTTTTTCTTCTTTTTCCTCACCAAAAAAGGTAGGTGCAAACAATGGGAAATTTAGGGCAAAAGAGGAGAGTTCAAGATTTTAAAACACAAAAGAAAAAAGGAGAAAGAAAAAGGCAAAAATAAAAATGGGAAGGGAGAAAAAGAAATGAAAGAGAAAGATGTTATACATATTTAGAATTGAAATATGAATAGTAGGAAGAAATAAATGGGAAATCATGATTGTAAAAATGAAATGAATAATAATTGGAATATTTGTCTTTGTATTTTTGAAATCTAGACAATGCTAAGTTTTTATTTTTTTATTTTTTTTAGAAATATGAATAAGTATAAACTGTAACAATTGAAAAACCTTTAATGGTATATGGTGGTGAAAGTAAAAAGGATTAAGTTATAGCTTGGATAACAGCTAGAACATTTTAAAATTTAATTAGGGAAATTGTAACGATTGAAATATTTTTAATTATATATTGTGATGAAAGTAGAAATGATTAAGTTGTGATTTGGAGGATTATATGAGCAAAACTATTTGGGTTATTGGGAGAGTTTAAGATGTGAAAATGAGTAACATAAGGGGAAAGCTCTATTTAAGTAGGGAATTGTAATAATTGAGATACTATTAATTGTATATTGTGTTGAAAGCAGAAATGGTTAAATTGTGGTTTGGAGGAATATATTGGGAAAATTATTTGGTTTATTATTATTGGTAAATATAATTAATTGATTTGTAAGAAATTGGATTGCATGGAAATAATTGGAATATTCGTGTTCATATTAATATACAAAAAAAGATAGTTATATAACTGATTTATATTAAAATGTTCAATTTGTATTAAACTATTGTAATATTACATAATTAACCAATGTGAGGATGGATATAAAAATAGATGACAATGGGAAGGGGTATAATATAGAATAAAAGGGGAAAATTGAATTTGAATAAGATTAGGGATGAGGATGAAGGGTAATATTGGTTTTTTTAAAAAAATAGATGAGAAATAAATATGGCAAAAAGGAAATATAGAAATTGTAAATTTAATTGAAATGACTAAACACTGTTTAAATTTGTGAACTGGCCAAATACTCTGTTCAAAGAAAATACATTGTATGTTTGTATGTGTGTTTGTCTAAAAAATAAAAAAAAAACTTTTTATAAAACAAAACAAAACAAAAAAGGTAGGTGCATCTTATACTCTGGTGCGTTTTATACTCCGAAAAATACAGTAATTGCTGTTTTCTTCGGGACTGGGACAATAGTGGCTGGTTTCAAGCATGATGGAACACAGGCCGTTTGCAGGGGAATGTTAAAGATCCTTGTCAGGTCCCCTGCTAATTGATCGGCACAATTCTTTACCACTATCCCCAGCACCCTATCTGGGCCTGCAGCTTTGCTCGGATTCACAGCCTTCAATACAGCTCTCACTTGGTGTTCGTAGAGAGTGAGTGGCTGGGAATCAGAAGGCCAGTGGGCAGCGGCTACAAGATCTGGTCTTTTCACCTTGTAGCAGGCAAAGAAGGTGTTCAACTCCTCCACCAATGAGGCATCAACGTTGACCGTGTTCCTCATGTTGCCCTTATAGTTAGTTAGGTGCTGCAGTCCCTGCCACACATGCTTCAGGTTGTTATCTGCCAGATGGTTCTCCACCTTATGTTTGTATTGTTGCTTTGCCATCTTAATGCCTCTTCTAAGGTTTGCCCTGGTCTCTCTCTATATATCACTGTCCCCTGCCTTAAAGGCAGAATCTCGGGCTCTCAGAAGCGTCCGTACCTCTGCAGTCATCCAGGGTTTACAATTCCCATAGATTTTGATGCACTTATTCATTGTTACGCTGTCAGTGCACGCTTTGATGTAAGAGAGTATGGCATCAGTGTATTCATGCAGATCATGATGCTCAAATACACTCCACTCAGTAGTTTCAAAACAGTCCTGCAGCTGACTGAGAGCACCCTCTGGCCAAGTTTTAATCATTTTCATGGCTGGCTGAGTTCCTGAGAGGGACATACTTCGGGCATAAGAGGAGTGAAAGTTGGTCGGATGTACCCAGGTGGGGGAGGGGGATTGCTCTGTATGCCTGTGCCAGGTTAGAGTATACACGGACTAAAGTGTTCTTCCCTCTGGTTGAGAACTGCACATACTGCACAAACTTAGGGAGAACTGTCTTTAGACATGCTTGATTGAAGTCCCCAGCCATGACAAAAGCGCCCTCTGGATGAGTTTGCTGCTGCCTGGAGATGACATCATATAGCTTAGAAAGTGCCATGCTGACATTGGCATCAGGTGGAATATAAACAGCTATAACAATTATCACAGTGATTTCTCTAGGCAGATAAAATGGCCTACATGTGGGGACTTCCGGTTGGTGATTTGCAGCGACAGGGTGTTGAGTGAGAGCTCGCTGCTCCTCAACACCTTTTAACATCGCGTTTTGGGGATCCCCATGGGGGACGCGGGACCCGGAGAGCCCTGCGGGCAAAAGAGGAAGCCAGGCAAGCGGGAAGTGGGTGCGATCACCTCTCGCTGGACCAGGCGGCTCTGCCTAGCCAACGCGGTGAGCCGGCCATTGATGGCGGGCGCGAAGCAGCAATAGCCAACAAAGACGGGAAGCTAAGAAGAAGATCGGAGGTGCGGTGACAGATTCAAGCCTATTCCCCTATACCTACGACCGTGCGGCAGAGAGGGGATCGGTGGTGTCGGGAGAGGAGTGCTCGGAGCGGCGAGAGGCAGAGACGGAAAAGGTGGAGCAGCTTGTACTCCCGGCGATCCGACAAGCCGAAGAGCAGACGAGAAAACGGGGAGAGTGGATTGCGTCTGTAAGGAGCTTTGGAGAGTGCGGTGTGGTGAGAGAGTAAAAGAAAAAGGAAAGACCATCGGTGTGGTTGGCTTTTGGTATTGGGATTGAGTGGAAGAAAGCAGAAGAAATACAGTGATTAGCTGTTTGAGGCTTTCAGCAAACAGGAAGTGCTTCCATTGAATCGGAAGAGTGGAACAGCAGCGGTTGAACAAGAAGACGCTCTGGCAGAGACTATTACCATCGAGTTTGGTTGGAGCCCAGCAAAGTGGGAAATTGAAGATCTCCTATTTGTACTCTAAAACTCCGTAAATACTATAAACACTATAAAACAATATACTTATACCCATATATTTATATGTTTATATCTTTCCTATCCTTCTCTTGAGTATCTGTGATATTAATAAGTGAACTCTGTTTTCCTCTCTAACTTTATAATTTTATAATTAACATTATTTAGATCTCTTAAGCCATTTTATAGATATATACAAAAAAAAAAAAAGGTTGATTATATATGAGAATTTAGATTTCTATAATTATTACTAGTTAAGGGAAAAAAGGGTTGGATTTGTATCTTACTAATTAAATTATTATATAGGATTTTATATTTATTATATTTATTTATATTTATTGTAATTTATTTATACCTATTTATACTTATTTATATCTATTATATCTATTTATATCCAACCTTTATTAAGATCTGAACTTAGAATTTATTAGTTCATTAACTTATTGTGGTCAACTTATACAATTTAGAATATCTATCTGTATTTATCTATATCAATACTACCCATTAGGAACTGAACTTAGAATTTATTAACTTAAAATAATTACTTGTATTGCTAGCCTTTAACAATTTATATATATTACTTACTCTTTTCTAAGATTGAATTTAGATTTTATTAAGTGATTAATTGATTTGTATCGATATTTGTCTATCTATTTGGAGGAGAACTTACTTATTGAGAGTGCAGAGAGGACCAATAAAGGAGCGAAATAAAGGTCTAAGAAAGCTCCTCAGGGAAAACGTGGCAAGTGCCACTGGATGAGAATTTGGAGAAAGATAGAGGAGATAATAAGAGACCAAAAATCGGTTCTGAAAGAAATGGCAAGTCTGACCTCCACAATTGCAAAAACTGCTAAAAAAGCGACATCTATACCTACCTTAGCGATGTCTTCCCCAGCCACCCAGAAATCAGTAGAAGGTCTCCAGAAACTAGACAAACCCCCTATAACTCCTACACTGCAAACGGTACAAACATCCCTTCAGTCAATCCAAGAAACAATGCTTGCGATGCAAGAAAAACTTTTGAATAGTCACTCCGAATTAAAATCAGACATCCATGCTCTTGATTTTAAAATGAATGAGATTCAAACGGCTATTGCTAGTAACGAAAATAGAATTTTAAAAGCAGAACAAAGAATTGAAAAAAACGAGAAAAAACTGGACACAGTAGACCAAACTTTGTCGGCACAAAACAAAGAAACGGAAGACGCGCTGATCCAACTTGAGATGGACAAGGCCTCGTTTTTTTTGCGTTTCCAGAACATCCTGGAAGATAAAGATGAGGATTTAGGTGATAAGATAGCGGAGTTGATTTCAGAAACTCTGCAGCAAGACAAGCAGGAAATAATTCGTGAGATTGATGAGGTGTACAGGGTCCAGACAAATTACGTAAGAAGAAACAGACTCCCCAGAGAGGTCCATGTGCGCTTTGCTAGAAAAAAAGTTAGGGATATCCTGTATAACATAGCTCGGGAGGAAAAAATTACCTACGGGGGAAAAGAAATTAATATTCTGAAACAAATTCCGAGAAGAGTGAGGGAAAGGAGGAGAAACTATAGGTTTTTGACAAATCATCTAAACAGGAGAAATATAATTTTTAGGTGGCTTTTGCCAGAAGGACTGCAAATTTCCTGGCAAGGGAGGAAAATAAGAATTGATTGTCTAAGTGATGCTCAAGACTTTTTAGAACAACTAAGGGGAGGAGAGGAGGAACAAACCAGTAAGGAGGATAACGAGATAGTAAATACGGAAGAAGAGATATCCCAAGAGCAAATTACTAGGGAAGACATAGAAGAGGAGAAGAAAAAGGAGGATATTGAGGAAAGAGGGAAAAAATCAAGACCAGTGAGAGCAGTAACTTTAAAAGGTAAATAAGAACAAGAGACTAGAAACTAATTTCAGGAATGAACGATACCAAGATCATATCGGTAAATGTGAATGGATTAAACGATTACAAAAAAAGAAGGATAATATTGTCGAAATTGGTGAAACAAAATCCCGATATTATCTGCATCCAAGAGGTCCATATAAAAAAAGATGAAGCTGAATATTTAAATTACTGTAAATTTGGTAAAGTATTTTCCTCACTCGCTGAGAAAAGGAAAAGGGGGGTTGCTATCTATGTTAAGAAAGGAATAATGGCAGAATGTAAATATAAAGATGAAAAAGGGAGAATACTCATAGTTGAAATAATGAGAGGTAACTCTAGACTGCTATTAGTAGGGGTTTATGCACCGAATAAAAAACAAGGGAAATTCTATAGGAAACTGCAGGAACAGTTGGCAAATTGGGCACATCTTGAAATATGTATGCTAGGGGATTTTAATGGAATTGTAGATCCAAAGCTTGATTATAAGTGCGATATAACCAAAAAGAATAAAAGATCTCCCTTACCAAAGTTTTTTTTTGATTTGGTGGATGAGATAAATTTAATTGACATGTGGCGTACCTTACACCCCCAGGACAGACAATATACATTTTACTCCATCCCACAGAACTCCTGGTCCAGAATTGATATGGTTTGGGTTACTAGAAAATTGGCATTAGAAATTAAGAAAGTTAACATGGGCATCAATACTTGGGCAGATCATAAGCTCCTTGAAATCAGTTGGTCCCATGGTACGAAGAAAATACAACAGAGATGGAGCTTGAGGACCAATCTCCTAAATGAAAAAGAGTTCACACTCAAATTGAATGAAGAAATCAAACGCTTCTTCTTAGAAAATGGAAATCGAGGGACAGCCAAAGAAATTGTGTGGGACACTATGAAGGCCTATGTCAGAGGAGTAGCCATCTCATATACTGCCTTTAAAAATAAGGAAAAAAGAAAGAGTAGAGAAGAACTTACTCAAAAATTATTACAAACTGAGGCTGAATTACAGCAACGACCGGGAGATGAGGCGACGAAACAACAGTGGTTGATGATGAGACATAGACTGAATCTATTGGACCAGGAGGAGGTAGCTCATAAAATAAGAAGATCTAAGCACTATTGTTTCGAGAATGCTAACAAGTCGGGGAGATGGCTGGCATATAAATTAAAAAAAGAGAAGGAAAAAAACCAAATACTAGCTTTAGAAGATCCACAGGGCATCCTGTTGATGAAGGAAGAAGACAAATTAGAAAACATAAGAAAATTTTATGAATGTCTTTACAAAAATGAAGGAATTGAGTTAAACAAGGTAGAACAGTATTTGTTGGAAGCCAACCTTCCTCAAATTCCGGAAGAAGAAAAGGAAATGTTAAATGAAAAGATCACCATAGGGGAGTTAAGAACCGCCTTATCCAAAATAAAGAAGAACAAAACCCCAGGCCCTGATGGTCTCCCCGGAGAATTATATCAAAAATTTGATGATGCTCTGAAACTGGAATTGTTAGAAATTCTAAATGATGTTATTGCTGGCATAACAATCCCAGACTCCTGGAGGGAAGCGTACCTGACAATCATTCTGAAAGAAGGTGCCGACCCGAAGCAGATCTCCAACTATAGACCTATCTCACTGCTTAACGCAGATTACAAATTATTTATGACTATAATAGCGGAGAGATTCAAGAAAATTTTAAACCGATGGATACATAAGGATCAAAATGGTTTTCTCCCAGGGAGACAGATTAGAGACAATTTGAGAACAGTCCTAAATACCATTGAATATTATGAACAACACCCTGGAAAACAGATGGCTTTAATGTTTGTCGATGCCCAAAAGGCATTCGACAATCTGAATTGGACCTTCATGATAAACCAAATAGATCTAATGGGATTCGGGACTAACTTTAGGAGGATGATAGAGAATATTTACCAAAATCAGAGGGCAAATATATTAGTTAACGGAGGCAGAACCCAGACATTTCAGATCCAAAGAGGAGTCAGGCAGGGATGTCCCCTATCCCCCTTACTTTACATTCTAGCATTAGAGGTCTTACTCAGAAGGATTAGAACTAATGAAAGTATCAAAGGCTTGAAGATTAGGAAGGAAATATTTAAAACACAGGCTTTTGCGGACGACGTTGCCTTCATAATAGAAGACCCATTAGATACCGGCTCAAAATTAATGCAGGAAGTTCAGAATTATGGAGAAGTCGCGGGCCTTAAACTTAATAAGAACAAAACCAAAATAATTGTGAAAAATATGACAAACCTACAAACGAAAGAATTAGAAGATATATTAGGCCTCCAGGTAGTTAAGAAGATAAAATATCTGGGAATATGGATTACGGCGAGACTCTCTTCATTAAAAGATGATAACTATATCCCTTTATTGCAGAAAACTAATCAAGACCTTGATAGGTGGAGGAGGCTTAAATTGTCCCTGACTGGTAAAATTGCGGCGATCAAAATGAATATTTTACCGAAATTTCTATTTCTATTTCAAAATATACCGATATCACTAGATAAAAATTTTTTTTCGGATCTGAATAAACATATCAGGAATTTTTTGTGGGAGGGTAAGAAATTGAGGATTTCTCTCAAGACACTTCAAGGGAAAAGAAATTTGGGAGGGTTCGGGCTCCCTGACTGGGAGTTATATCAAAAGGCGGCAAAAATAATTTGGATAAAGGAGTGGATCAAATTACAAGAAGGTAGAATTTTGACACTAGAAGGACATGATCTCCTTGAAGGATGGCACGCTTACCTCTGGGACATAAAGGATAGGAAGAAAACTCATTTCTATAAACATAAAATTAGAGAGACATTGATTCGTACGTGGCTGGAAATTAGACAGAAGATATATACCAAGGTTTCTAGCTGGTTGTCGATTATGGATGCTCTAGTGGCCCCAAATAGAAGAGGGAACTATAAAATGGGCACATATAAGGATATCTTGGATGAAGAAGGGAAGCTCAAACCCTTGGAAGTACTGAGGGACCAGGGGTTTATTCTGGATTGGTGGAAATATCTTCAGATTAAGTCTAGATTTCAAGAAGATAGAGATAAATGTGGTATTGAAATGAAATATGGATATTTTGACAAAATTATTTGGGGACCAGATAAGAAAATGCTATCGAAAATCTATAACTTTATATTAGATGAGGATAGAGCCGAGAAGATAGCTAAAAATCAGCTAAGCATTTGGGAGAAAAATTTAGGATATGGCCTTAATTTCAATGATTGGGAGATAGCTTGGAACAGAAATCTCAAAATAACGAAATCCGTAACATTCAGGGAAAATCACTACAAAATGTTGCATAGGTGGTACCTAGCCCCGGACAGGCTGGCCAAAATATTTCCAAATTCCTCTGCTTTATGTTGGAAATGTGGAAAGACGGTCGGCACCTTTTATCATCTGTGGTGGACTTGCCCTGAGACCAAAAAGTTTTGGTTAAAGATCCGACTCTGGCTCTCGGAAATAATGGGACAAGAGATAGCCCTGGCCCCGGAATCCTTCCTCTTAGGTATGATTGAAGATGGTCTCGACAACAATAAAACCCAACTGGCAATTCAAATTATTACTGCGGCTAGATTAGCCTTTGCGAAACTCTGGAAATCCAACTCTACCCCCTCTGAAGAAACATTAATAAATAAAATTCTAGAGTGCGCAGAGATGGCCAAATTGACGAGCGAGCTAAAAAACGAAGAGAACTTTAAGTACCACGAAGTATGGGGAATTTGGTATAACTGGTTAAAGAATAGGATAAAAATATGATAATAGGCTACGATTTGTTAGACACTCGAAATGGACTTAATTGTATAGAAATGTAGAGAATTGTATAGAACTGCATATTGTATAGCTATGGATGGAATTCATTTAATGTTTGATCTATGAAATGCGTAAACATTGCACCTCGGATCAAGATTGTGATTGTACATTGTCTTTTTAAAAATTAGAAAATTCAATAAAGTATTTAAAAAAAAAAAAAAGTGGCCTACATGTGACAGTCATAATTTCCACATCTGGGGAGTAATACGTATAAACTACTCTGCTGTTAACACACCAGTCACTGTGTATATAGATACAGAGTCCTCTTCCCTTGCTCTTATCGGAGTCGCCATTTCTGTCGGAGCGATAAGTGACATGGCTTGTCAGCCCCACTGCCGCATCGGGTACAGGTAGATGTAGCCAGGTCCCCGTGACAACCATCACACAGCTTTCACAGAGAAGCTTGTTTGCTGCCATCTGCAGCTCTAATTTGTCAATTTTTTGGACAAGAGATCTGGCATTCGTCAAAAAGACACTAGGCAGTGCTAGTCTGTGGGGCTAATGTTAAGATATGGTGTAAGCCTAACAAGTTGTCCAGGCAATATATGTGTGCTATCACTTTAAATGTATTCTGTAACTTTAAGATGTAATGCTGAGTAATTGTACTGATGAGTCATTGTAACTGACTGCTGACTAACTGCTGACTGCAATTATCCTAATTGTACTGTTGAGTCATTGCACTGCTGACTCCACTTATCCTAAGTGGATAATTACTAGTGTAAACTGTATATAAGGAGGGAGCTGAGCTATAGTCATTGTTGGACCTGCTCTCATCGTTGTTGGACCTGCTCTCATCGTGTATGAAGGAGTTCTCATCGTGGATGGATATGCTACCATCGTGATTTGTTACCAGCGTTGAATTGCTGTTTATTATCTACTGCTGTTTGTATGGTAAGAAGATATCTGTAACTTCGGACTGATTTGAATGGCTAAAGACTTGGATTGATTAAAAGACTATGCACTTGTTTTTCACTACAAAGTAAAAGCTTTGTTAAACCAGTTTGTATGTATTGTATTCATTGCTCTCAGTACCGTTTCTCTGTGCACTTACTCTGCTGGTTGGTAACACAACAATATTCTTAACATTGGTTATGGGCCCAGAGCCAACCAGAATTAACTAGGATTGTTCAGAGCAAAACTGAGAGTTAATGTGAATAATACAGAAAACTGTGTTTGTGATATATAATCCAAGTGAAGATGGCACAAGAACAGTTATCGAATATTTCCATGATAACCCAGCTGGATGGAACAAACTATGTATCCTGGTCTACAAAATGTAATCTACTTCTGCGTAGAGAAGGACTTTGGGACGTAGTAATTAATCCACCGGATGTAACAACATGGAATCCTGATGATGAAGAAGATGCGAAGAAATTAGCCAAGTTTGCCAGAGACAACAAACGAGCTCTTTGCATAATTGGACTGACACTGAGTGACCAGCAACTTGTCCATATTCGTGGCAAAGAGTCTGCTGCTAGGTGTTGGACCAAGTTAAAGAGACTATGTCAGCGCTGAAAGAGACCTGACAGACTATATGTTCGTGACACTGTGAGTGCTCATATAAATCTCACACGGAAATTGTTTAAGAAACATCTTCTTAAAGGAGGAGATATGATGGCTCATTTGGAATCCATGACCAGAATTTTCCAGGAGCTGCACGAAAAGGAACTTGTTTTCTCGGAACTACAGCAAGTCTATATAATTCTTTCTTCTTTGGACAATAGTTATGACGACTATGTTTCTTCACTGGAGGTTTTGACCAGAGATGACCTCACATTGGCTGGTGTAACCGGTAGGTTGTTGGAAGAATCCAGAAGAAGACAAGAAAGGGATCAGTTGAGAGTAAACCAACCAAAAGAAGACAAAATGTACTCAACTGCCTATGTTGTAAAACGATGTTTTGCTTGTGGGGCTAAAGGGCATATAGCTAAGTATTGTAAGAATAAGAAAATGTCTGTTAGGGACAGTACTAGACCCAAGAAGGGTTGTAATTTAGCTATATCCAGTTCAACAACTAATGTTAACCAGGATTGGTGGGTTGTTGATAGTGGTGCTTCTCAATCTATTACTAAGAATAGAAACAACTTTGTAAAAATGGATAAGAGTAACCAACATGTTAGATTAGCAAATGGTTGGAAGGTTAAGGTAGCTGGAGAGGGTGTTGCACGTTGGTCATTTAGTAATGAACCATTGCCTATGTTATATATTCCTGGGTTAAAGTATAATTTGCTATCTGTTAAATCATTATTGCAAGTTGGGTTTACAGTAACGTTTAAAAACGATAAATGTATAATCGAAAAAGATGGAAAGGTTGTTACTGCAATATTAGAAAATGATTTATTTATTTTAAGAGATAACCCAGCTGTCGAGCGTCAAGAAGCACTCGACATCATGTCCATGCACCGGCAGAACATGGATACCCGGCTGGAAGGGGGGGGGTTGAGCCACATGGGTGATGGTGGTGGAATAGGCTTCCGAGTAGGCGTTTATGTGCACGGGTGCCTTATGGGGTCGCGTGGGGTTAGCTTACTACTCTGAGAACACTCTAGAAAAGTGACGGCATCCCAGTACGTCCGAAGGAAATGAGGAAGTACGAGACCTTCCAGCTGAATGTAATCTGGAAGGAACTATATAAGGACTCGCTTGCAAGGGCGTGACAGCTGCGTCTTTGTTTTGCTAGCTTTGCATTCCGGTTTCTGTAAGCGCTGATTGCCACGATTAAATGAAGATACACCAGCTTGGCTTTAAGCGTGTTCTTTGAGCGTGGACACGGTCCTAGGGGAGCCGAGAGGAAGACGCAGCTCTCCCTTTTCACAAGCCGTTTTGGAGCCCCCCCCCCCCCCCCCGTGAAGGAAGGAACGGGATGGCAGAGGGCGTAGCGGCCGACATGCTGCCGGAGGATACAGCGGAGACCATGGGTGAAGCGGAGGAGGAGGTTGACGCCGGGATGGATGGGGCGGCCAGCCCGCCGGTGGTGCGGCCGAAACAGCATGAGCCCGGGGTCGACGGCGCCCCTAGTGAACGAAAGGAACGCGAACGCAACGCCCGGGAGACGCCCGGCCCAGAGACAGGTGGGATGCGTCTTCAAACCCCGCCCTATGCCGGTTCCCAGTTCCAGGATTGGAGGGAACGGCGATGGCTGGAAGACGAGGAAGGGGACTGGAGCCACTCCACTGGCCTGGGGCCTTCCACCCTAGAGATCCTACGCGACCGTTTTGGCGAGGCGAGCTTTCGCGACGCGCCCTCCTGGCAGCCATGGGCGCCCAGCATGGAGGGAGCCACCTCCTGGTCGGGAGGCGGTACGGCGGGTGGGAGTTCTGACAGCAAATTCCGCCTTGCCAGCCCGAAGCTGAAGTTGGAGGGGCGTGAACAACGCTGGGTGAGTGGAGAGCGGAGACAGGCTGTACATTCATACGGTGGGGGCGAGGGCAGCCACGCAACTTCCGGTGCCGCTACACAGCCCGGGAGAGAGAGGAGAGTAGATCCCGTGAGAGACGCCCCTCGACAGCTACCCGGCACAGGAGATAGGCCACCACAACAGCGTTACAGAGACCCGCTACCGGCATGGGGCCACGGTCCCTGGGCACCCCCCCTCCAGCAACATCCCTGGGGATTACCGCCTGTGCAGGCTGCATTTGATGGAACTGCAGGAAAGGTGGCACTGTTCCTGAGTCAGGTAATAAGCCATATGGACCTTTATGGCAGATTATATCCTTCGCAGTGGTCCATGGTCGTGGCGGTCACAGCAGTGCTCACGGGGGAGGCAGCTGAATGGGTTGCCGATTTACATAGTGAACACGCCCGCGAGTTAACAGATCTGGGCCTGTTCCTTGAAGCATTACGCAATAGGTTCGAGGATGAAACTCGGACCCAGGTCATCGAAGGTGAATTGGTCAACCTACGACAGCGTGGTCGCCCTGCCAAGGATTATGTCAAGGAGTTCCGTAATCTGGCAGGAAAACTCCATTCGTGGCCAGAGCAATTACTTATCCACCAATTCCAGGCAGGGCTAGATAGAGAAATAAAACAGGCCTGTGTATACCGGGGTCTAGGCCCACGATTGTCCGAATGGTACAAGGCAGCGGTGAGCCTAGACGTTGGTCTACGAGAATTCAGGCCTCGGAACACACCACCGTTCCAGTCCCGTCGTGGTCCAAGTGGCAGATCCAGTGACCGCGGGGCGTTTAGAGGAACCCCGGCATTCGGGCCGACCGCTACCGAGGCGAACAGACGCCCGTTCCGGTGCTTTCGATGCAACCAAGAGGGTCATAGAGCTGCGGACTGCCCCGTCGCAGCCCCGCGACTGTCAACTTCCCGGCCATCCGTTCCGACTACCACGCCACGTGACCGACCCCTACGAACACCAGAACGCTCTAGGGCGGCCACGCAGACGCCCTCGTTAGAACCGACAACCCGGTCCAGTAATACCATGCCAGGGATGGCTCGTGTCCCCGACGCATCCGAAGAAAGCGACAACGGAGATGAGTTGCAGGATCCTATGGTAAGTGACCCTGTACACCCCTTCCTGATACCAGTGACCCTTAGACATCCTGTCACTAAGAAGGAGTGTGAACAAAAAGCCTTAATTGATACAGGCTGTACTCGATGCCTTATGCGGCAGTCGGTAGCTGAGGGCTTGGGCCTTCGGATCCTGACTCTTCGTACCCCCATTAAATTCGAGCAGATGGATGGGTCCATCCTGGGAGGCACACCTACTGCCAGTGTTACAGAACCCGTATTCCTGCAAATAGGAGCCCATCAGGAAATGATCCGGTTCATTGTAGTAACCCAGATGATCGAACCCATCATTCTTGGGCTCGCGTGGTTGGACAGGTGGGAACCACACATATGGTGGGAGGGGGGTTATCGTAGGCTCAGACTGCCATGTACAAAAGAGAGGGTGGCTCTCTAGCAAGAAACAACAAGACAAGGTACATACCCCCAAGCATATAATGACCTCGCCCGAGTATTTAGCGAGGAAGAATGTGACATCCTGCCCCCCCATCGGGATACGGATTGTGGTATCGAAATACTTCCCGGAGCCCGGTTGCCAAAACCCCGTATGTACTCGATGACACCACAGGAACTGAAGGAATTGCGAACGTATATAGATAAAAACCTGGCCCGGGGATTTATTCGTCCCAGTCGTTCGCATTTAGCGGCACCCGTCCTCTTTCGAGGTAAGAAGGATGGCGGCTTACGTTTATGTGTTGACTACCGGGGATTGAATGCTGTCTGCGTAGAACCGTTGTACCCCCTGCCGCTGATAACTGATTTGTTGGCTACCCTGGCGTCAGGGAAAATCTTCACGAAATTGGACCTCCGCGAAGCCTATTATCGGGTACGGATACGTCAGGGAGACGAGTGGAAAACCACATTTAACACTCCCCTCGGCAGCTACCAGTTCCTGGTGATGCCTTTCGGTCTACAAGGGGCACCAGCGGTGTTTATGCAGCTTATAAACGGTATTTTACATGAACACCTATATCGGGGCGTCTTAGTCTATCTGGACGACATTTTGATCTACTCTGACACAATGGAAGAACACGTCCAGCTGGTTAGACAGGTCCTGACCAAGTTGCTGGACGCACATCTTTTTGTAAAACTCTCAAAATGTGAGTTCCACCGGGAGGAGATCGATTATCTAGGTTTTCGAATTAGTCGTACTGGTATCCAGATGGACCCGAAGAAAGTAGCTGCGGTCTTAGAGTGGAAAGCTCTGCAAACCCGTAAACAACTGCAAAGTTTTTTAGGTTTTGCAAACTTTTATCGACATTTCATTCCGTCCTTTGCAACAACAGCATTACCATTAACGGAGCTATTGCGAACAAAAGGTGTGGTGGCCCCTGGGAAAAAGCCTAGGCCGGGATACAAACTACAATGGTCATCTGAATGCCAACAAGCCTTTGAAAATCTTAAACGGGCTTTTGCCACTGAACCCGTATTAATACACCCTAACACGTCACAACCGTTCGTAATACAAGCGGATGCTAGTGACGTGGCAGTAGGAGCTATTCTAATGCAGAAAGATGCGAACGGTATGTTAAGGCCTTGTGCATACACCTCCCGAAAATTTACAACCGCAGAAAGGAACTGGGCAGTGTGGGAGAAAGAGGCCTATGCCGTAAAATGGGCGTTACAGACATGGCGGCACCTACTGGAGGGTAATCCCATACCGTTCGAGGTCTGGACAGATCACAAGAATCTACAGGCCCTCCAAACACCTCGGAAACTGTCCCCAAAACAGGTGAGATGGGCACAATATTTTCAGCGGTTCCGTTTTGCCCTCGTGTATAAGCCAGCTAGAGGAATGTTTTTAGCGGATGCGTTGTCACGGATGCCGCAATATCACAGTAAACGAGATGAGGGTTTACAAGCTGTAATCTCACCGCGAAAAACGTATATATTGACAGCCCCGCAGACCGAGGATTGGCTCACGCTTTTACGGAAAGCCATTCGGACGGACGCATGGGCACAAAACAATGCAGCATCCCTAACCCACCATGATGGCCTAGCGTGGTGGGGAGATAAACTCTATATTCCAGCAACATTGAGACAACGAGTGTTACTCCAGTGCCATGATAGGAAAACCGCCGGACACTTCGGGTTCCTTAAAACCCTACATCTGACGCGCAGACAATTCTGGTGGCCTAAAATGAGGAAAGACATTGACCAATACGTCCGGGGATGCCACACATGCGCGGTATCCAAGCCACAACCAGGGAAGCCACTGGGCTTATTACAAACCGTAGCCGAACCAAACAGACCATGGGAGGAAATAGCCATGGATTTCATTGTAGACCTTCCCAATAGCAGAGGTTATACCGTTATTTGGACAGTAGTCGATCTTTTCTCAAAGCAAGCCCACTTTATTCCATGTAAAGGCTTACCCTCTGCCCGACGCCTGGTACGTTTATTCCTACAACATATTTACCGTTTGCATGGAGTGCCTAAGAGGATAATATCAGACAGAGGGGTACAATTCACCGCCCGATTCTGGAGAGGGTTTCTCCGTGATATAGGGTCAACCCAGGGCCTTAGTTCAGCCTATCACCCTAGTACGAACGGTGTTGCTGAACGCACGAATGCCATGATAGAACGATACTTACGCTCCTACATTACCTACCAACAAAACGATTGGGTTGATTACCTTCTATTTGCTGAAACGGCATACAATAACGCAGTACATCGGAGTACCGGATTTACTCCGTTCCGGGTAGTCATGGGGAGGGACTTCCCTGCTATCCCGGAGTTAGACCTTTCCCTCCAAAACCCTATGACTCCCAACGACTGGGCTACTAACATGAATGCTGTGTGGCCTCACGTAAAAACCGCTTTGACACGGGCAGCCGATGAATACAAGCTCCAGGCAGACAAAAGGAGGGCTACATGTCCATCTTTTCAGATCGGAGACCTGGTTTATTTGTCAACAAAATACTTAAAGCTACGATTACCAAGTAAAAAACTAGGACCCAAATATATAGGCCCATTTCCTATCATTAGAGTAATTAACCCCGTAACATTCATGCTAAAACTACCCCCCTTATTGGGAAAGACCCATCCAGTTTTCCACTCTAGCTTGTTAAAACCGGCCACTACACCCACTACAACACCAAAACCACCTCCTGGCCCGGTAACCGGTGCCCACTATGAAATACAAGACATCATCGATTCCAAACTACGTAGAGGCCAGTTATACTATTTAGTCCGCTGGACAGGGTATCCTGATAGTGAAGCATCCTGGGTACCTGTAAAAGACATAAACGCCCCCAGATTACTGAGAAAGTTCCACAAAGCAAACCCCCAGAAACCACATCCCTTACCTGACCCTTAATATCATCTCTTTTTGTCTCCTCCTCTTAGACGGACGCCTGGTAGGGGGAGCCGCCTGTCGAGCGTCAAGAAGCACTCGACATCATGTCCATGCACCGGCAGAACATGGATACCCGGCTGGAAGGGGGGGGGGTTGAGCCACATGGGTGATGGTGGTGGAATAGGCTTCCGAGTAGGCGTTTATGTGCACGGGTGCCTTATGGGGTCGCGTGGGGTTAGCTTACTACTCTGAGAACACTCTAGAAAAGTGACGGCATCCCAGTACGTCCGAAGGAAATGAGGAAGTACGAGACCTTCCAGCTGAATGTAATCTGGAAGGAACTATATAAGGACTCGCTTGCAAGGGCGTGACAGCTGCGTCTTTGTTTTGCTAGCTTTGCATTCCGGTTTCTGTAAGCGCTGATTGCCACGATTAAATGAAGATACACCAGCTTGGCTTTAAGCGTGTTCTTTGAGCGTGGACACGGTCCTAGGGGAGCCGAGACCAGCATTAGTGGCAAATTCTAAGTCGGTGTACAGGAATGATAAACCACATGATGAATGTATTCATCTGTTACATCGGAGACTAGGGCATATAAATTTCAGGACGTTAAAGAAAACAGTTCAGCTATCTGAAGGGATAAAACTACAATCATGTAGTAAGTATTTGAATTGCAACGTCTGTAATCAGCAAAAGAGTAAGGTAACACCAGCAAATCGTTATAATGGTTTTAAAACCAAAAAGCCATTAGAAGTCGTGTTTGTAGATTTGATTGGACCCAAGAAACCCAGTATTGGAGGTTCCTGCTATATTCTGAGCATAGTAGACCATTACTCTAGGTACGGATTCTGTTATTTTATGAAAACGAAATGTGAAACATTCCAGCATATTAATAACTGGCTGAGATTTGTTGAAAGGAAACAGAAGTATAAAGTAATGTGCTTAGTAACAGATAACGGTACAGAATTCACTAACTAAAGGTGAGAGAAGTTTTTGCAAGAGGCGGGTATACAGCATAAACGGACTGCTCCGTATAGACCACAACACAACGCTTATGTTGAGAGAAGGGGTCAAACATTACAAGCCATGACTAGAACAATGTTGGTAGATTCTGGTTTGCCTGAAACTTTATGGGGTGAGGCTGTTATGTGTGCTAACCATGTATTAAACAACGTGGTACATTCATCTACTGGTGAAATACCATTTACATTATGGCATGGGAGGAAACCAAATCTTAGTTACCTACACACATTTGGAGCCCCAGCTTGGGTGCATATTCCATCTACTGTGAGAAGGAAGGAACAACAAAGAGCCAGAAAAATGTTTTTCATAGGCTATGATTCAAACCATAGGTCTTTTAGATTTTGGGCACAGGGAACTACTAGTTTTTACTGTAGTGGTAATGCAAAATTTCTAGAGCACGAAGGATGGGAGAAACTTGAGCGTGCAGATTATAGACAGGATGACAATAATGTTAGCATTGAGCATCAAATGAGTAACGATACTCCTGATGAGGATATAGATAATGTAGAATCTTCTATTAAGGTTGAAGAAGAGGAGGTAGTTTTAGGGGAGGATGAAATTGAATCACCTGCAATGAGTCCTGTATTGCCTAGGAGATCCAGTAGGGAAAGACATCCACCTGATAGGTATAAAGCAACTAGTTTGTCAGGTTAACATAGAACCTTCAAGTTATGAGGATATTAGGATGTATCCTGAAAAAGAGCAAAATGCTTGGAAGGAGGCAATGAGTAGATAAATAAACTCATTAACTAAATTAGGTGTTTATGAGGATGTGAAATTACCACCTGGAGAGAAATTGATTGGTTGTCGATGGGTGTATAAAGTAAAGAAAGGAATAGATAGGACAGTAACCCATAAAGCTCGCCTTGTAGCTCAAGGTTTCGCTCAAACGGAGAAGGATTTCGATGAGGTGTTTGCTCCAAGTTTAAGAGCTAGCACGTTAAGAACTATGCTAGTGTGGGCGGAAAAGAATAAGTATATTATTAATCATATAGATGTGGAGATGGCATACTTGCATGCTCCATTAAGACATACCATTTATATGAGGAAGCCGTTAGGAGTGAAAACAAACAATCAAACTGATTGTTGGGAATTAAATAAAAGCCTATACGGTTTAAAACAATCAGGGTTTGAATGGAATCAATGTACAGTTAAAGAACTGAATAATATTGGTTTTCAGGAAGGTGTAGCAGACAAATGTCTCTTTAGAAGAGACAATAATGGTGTAGTATCATTTTTGCTATTGTTCACGGATGATATAGCAATTGGAACCAAAAATGACAAGGAAGCAATGGATATTGTTAGACAGTTACAAGAGAAATTCAAAATTAGAAATTTAGGACATATTAGACACTATTTAGGTCTTGATATTGTTCAAACAGCTAGAGGGTATAAACTGTCACAGTCCAGCAAAATAAGTCAGATGTTGAAACGCTATAGCATGGAGCTATGTAAGCCAGCTAAAACGCCAATGGCACAGGATTTTCAACATGAAGAAATCCAAAGTCCTGGATTTAGTACGGAGATCTATCAATCACTGATAGGGAGTCTATCGTATCTTAGAAATTAGTCGAGACCTGATATTTCATATAGCGTAAACCAATTAGCAAGGTATAATGTAGAGCCAACAGATAGGCATTGGCAAGCCGCAAAGCGGATATTAAGATATTTAAAGATGACAATGTATTATGCATTATATTTAGAACCTAACCGTGATCTTACACTGAGTGCATATGCTGATGCTAGTTTCACTACTGATTTGACCACCAGAAAGTCTACATCAGGTATTGCGATAATGTTAGGTAATTGTTTAATAGGATGGAAGTCAATAAGGCAGAAACATATTAGTTTATCCACTATGGAAGCAGAATTTTCCTGCTTGTCACTAGTATGTACTGATTTATTAGCCTGTCCAAAGGGGAGAATGTTAGGATATGGTGTAAGCCTAACAAGTTGTCCAGGCAATATATGTGTGCTATAACTTTAAATGTATTCTGTAACTTTAAGATGTAATGCTGAGTAATTGTACTGATGAGTCATTGTAACTGACTGCTGACTAACTGCTGACTGCAATTATCCTAATTGTACTGTTGAGTCATTGCACTGCTGTCTCCACTTATCCTAAGAGGATAATTACTAGTGTAAACTGTATATAAGGAGGGAGCTGAGCTATAGTCATTGTTGGACCTGCTCTCATCGTTGTTGGACCTGCTCTCATCGTGTATGAAGGAGTTCTCATCGTGGATGGATATGCTACCATCGTGATTTGTTACCAGCGTTGAATTGCTGTTTATTATCTACTGCTGTTTGTATGGTAAGAAGATATCTGTAACTTCGGACTGATTTGAATGGCTAAAGACTTGGATTGATTAAAAGACTATGCACTTGTTTTTCACTACAAAGTAAAAGCTTTGTTAAACCAGTTTGTATGTATTGTATTCATTGCTCTCAGTACCGTTTCTCTGTGCACTTACTCTGCTGGTTGGTAACACAACAATATCCTTAACAGTTACTTTCTGAACATGCCACCTGAAAAACTGGCAAAAATGTTTAAAGATAAATCAGCTAGATGCTGGAAATGTCATCAGATACCAGGATCGTATTATCATATGTGGTGGACATGTCCAGAAGCAAAAAACTATTGGATTAACGTTAAAATATGGTTGGAAGAAATGATACAACAACATATACTGTAGATTTAAAACCTGAACTGTTCCTATTGGTTATCCTACCAGATAAATTTAGTAAAGAAAATATATATCTGATTATTCATATAATAACTGCAGTGAGGATAGTATTTGCACAAAGATGGAAAGCAGAGAAAATTCCTACAGAGGGTGAAGTAATTAAGAAAATATTGGATTCTGCAGAAATGAATAGATCGACTTTGACAATTAAAGAAAGCGAGGAATCTGAATATTATAATATCTGGAGACAATTTTACCATTGGTTAGAGAAGTAATATACATAGAGTAATGTTGTAATGAAACATGGGAAGAAAAAAGAGGCGAGAGAAGATAAATGTATTAATAGCAAAGTAAGAAATGTGGGAGAAATATTACAATAAATGAAATGATGATATTATGAAATGATTAACATTGGAGAACAAGAAGAAGACACAAAAGATGTACTCAGATGAAGCACTGAATGATTGATTATGTATTGTATGTTTGTTTGTTTATAAAATTTAAAAAAAAATAAAAAAAAATCCATGGAGATCCTGGAGGCCTCGCCATGCAGTTCGGTATATTGTGGGATTGCTGAAAATCCCTGGTAATTCTGGATTTACTTGCAAGCCCGATATTTAGTAGCTCTACGCTGGTGTGGGCAAATTTTGCCCCTTGCACTACACTGTGCACACACATCTATACACACATTATCCCAAGCACCACACACCAATATCGGGAGCTCGGGGCCACTGCGTGTGAACGCGCTACCATGTTGTGACCAAAACCACAAGATTTCTTTAATCTTTCTGCCAAAACTGCAGCAAATAATTTATAATCCTAATTTAATAGTGAAATTGGTCTATAATTATTTATCATCATGACATCCTAACCCTCCTTTGGGAGCAACACAATATTAGCTTCTTTCCAAGTTGAGGGTATCCTTCCCCCCTGTAAAATATTCATTATATCCTTTAATGGCTGAAGAAGTTCATCTTCAAAACATTTATAATATTGAGTTGTAACTCCGCCTGGGCCAGGAGCTTTACCTGATTTCATTTTTCTTTTTTTTTTCTTTTTTTATAATATTTTTTTTTATTTAAAAATACAAACAAAACAGAACGAGTAACAACAAAACGTACAAAACATGTAAACAAAAATTCAAATATACATCTTGTCAAAGTTATCGCAACTGTAATGTATGTTCTTATTTGTGTTTTTGACTCCTCCTTGTTTGGTCTTTCTCTTATGTCTATCTTTATAATTCACTGTTAACCTGCGTTAGTGGTTTATGTTCCTATTTCTCTATTGGATCACTCCAATTACTTCCTAGTCTTTTTTCCCTTTTCTATCTTCCAACCAAGTGTACCACTTTTCCCATACTAGATAGTAATCGTGTTCCTCTTTATCCTGTAGTTCCTTTGTGAGTCTGTCCATTTCTGCACATTCCAGGATTTTACTAATTACTCTATCTTCTGTTGGTATGTCACCGCTCTTCCAATTTTGTGCAAAGATTATTCGTGCTGCTGTTGTTATATGTGTCAGGTTTCGATATCGTCTTCAAATAAAATAAATTGCATTTCCAAACAGATAGTCTTTGAAGAAATCTTTCATTTTATTAAGCACGACAATCTGGCCCCGATTGTGGCGTAGCCAGCTCTGGCTTCCTGACCCCAAACCCTCCCTTTCCGTTCCCCAAATCTCTGCGTCTCATTGGCCTTCTTCCAAATCACTCTCCCCATATCTACTACCTAAGCTCCCAGGAATGCCCCCCCCCCTCTCATCTCCTAGGGGATATTATCTTCAAGGGAAATAAGTAGGTGAAGTGTCAAGCGTCCTCTTGCCAGCTGGCCCCTCTTCTCCTTCTTATGTCAGCACTAGAGTAAATGCAGGTTAAAGTGCTGACATCCGGCCCCTCCCCCTTCATTTTTCCAGGGTGGCCAGTGTAAGACAAACAACAAGTTAAGTACCATTACCCCGTCTGGGGGTATGTGCCCCGCCCCCTCCCGCCTTGCCCGGGTGATCTGCATGGAAATTGGCTATAAGGTGGTCAGCTTGGATGTTTCTGCTTTTCACCCAGGAAGCCTCTGACAAGGGGTAACCCTTCCACTTGATTAAGTATTGGAGGTGACCCCTGTGCCACCTTGAATCGAGAATTTGCTGTACCTCATAGTGAGTATGGCCCCCAATGACTAGGGGCCCGGGGGGGGTCACGTGGCACCGGCCTTAAAGTTGACCCCCACCACAGGTTTCAGGAGGCTACTGTGGAAAACGGGGTGTATCCTCCTTAGTAGTTGGGGCAGCTGCAGTTGTACTGTAACCGGGTTGATTACTTTTACTATAGGGAATGGTCCTATAAATTTCGGGCCCAGTTTCCTACTCGGGAGTCTGAGTCTCAAATACTTGGTGGAGAGGTAGACCTTTTCTCCCACTCGGAATGGTCTTTGGGGAGTTCGGTGCTTATCTGCTTGCTTCTTATAGGATTGTGTCACCTTGGCTAATGCCTTCTTGACGTTCTCCCAGGTTTCTTTCAACATTTCCATCCAATCGGTCAAACTGACTGAGGAAGGGGGCTCTCTTGGGTACTCTGGCATGGGGACGAAATCCATACCAATCACTACCTTAAATGGGGTTAGTCCTGTGTTACTGTGGACAGCATTATTATACGCGACCTCCGCAAAAGATAGGAGGTCCGCCCAATTAGACTGTTGGTAGTCGACGTAGCACCTCAGGTATTGTTCTATCATGGCATTCAGTCTCTCCACCCCCCCATTGGTGCTCGGGTGAAACGCTGAGCTGAGGCCTTGGGATGATCCTATGGACTTTAGGAATTCTCTCCAGAATTTTGCTGTGAACTGGACACCTCGATTGGAGATGATTCTTTTGGGTACTCCATGCAGGCGATAGATGTGTTTCAGGAACAGTTTGGACAACTGGCGGGCTGAGGGTAGTCCACTGCAGGGTATGAAGTGTGCCTGTTTGGAGAATAAGTCTATTACAGTCCAGATCACTGTGTTTCCACCACTCCTCGGTAGTTCTACTATAAAGTCCATTGCAATCTCCTCCCATGGCCTTGTCGGTTCAGCTACTGGCTGCAGCAGCCCAGGAGGTCTTCCCAGTCGTTTTTTCATCGTGGCACAGATGGTACAACTTTTCACATAACTGTCCACATCTTTTCTCATGTGGGGCCACCAAAACTGTCTTCGTACTAAGTGCAGAGTCTTTAGGAAACCAAAATGTCCCGCTGGTTTAACGTCGTGGCTTCTCTTGAGGATCAGGGTGCGTAGAGTCTCTGGGACATAGAGTTTTGTTCCCTTCCATGCTAGGTCATCCCTTTTTGTCAAGAGATGTTGGTTGTCTTGGAACCAGGGGTCCACCGATGTTTCAGTTTTGAGTCTTGTCGTTAAGTCACTTGCAGGTTGGCCTTGCTGGTCGCAACGTTGCCGTCTGGTGGTTACTTGACCTACTCCTTGGGCAGAGGGGATGATGGCATTCACTACCTGCTCCCGCTCGCTGTTGTATTGAGGCATTCGGGAGAGGGCATCGGCCAGAAAGTTTTTCCCCCCTGGGATGTGTTTCAGCTCAAAGTTGAAACGATTGAAGTATTGGGCCCACCGGACTTGCCTGGGCGACAACTTCCGTGGGGTCTTGAGGGCCTCCAGATTCTTATGGTCAGTCCAAATTTCAAACGGTCTCTGGCCTCCTTCTAGCAGGTGTCGCCAGGTCAACAGCGCCCATCTCACTGCGAACGCTTCCTTTTCCCACGCCGCCCATCGTCTTTCTGTGTTGGTGAGTTTGCGGGATGTGTAGCCACAAGGTTGTAGATTCCCTTGGCTGTTCTTTTGGAGTAGCACAGCCCCCACTGCCACATTGCTGGCATCTGCTTGGATGATGAAGGGTTGTTCGGGGTCAGGATGCTTTAGGACCGGTTCTTTTGCAAACATTTCTTTTAGTGTTTCGAATGCTTGTTGGCAGGTTAGGTCCCACTGTAGAGGTTGTCCTGGGCGGGGTTTTGTTGCTGGACTCCCTGTTTTTAGGAGGTCCGTCAGAGGTTTGGCAATTCTTGCAAAAGAGGGGATGAATTGTCTGTAGAAGTTCGCGAACCCCAGGAAGCTTTGCAATTGTCTGCGGGTGCGAGGGGGTTGCCAGTTTAAAACTGATTGTACTTTGGCTGGGTCCATTTCTATCCCCTCGTTCGACACTTGGTAGCCTAAGTAGTCTAGTCGTGACTGGTGGAACTCGCATTTTGATAGTTTGACATATAGGTTCGCCCCCAGCAGTTTTTCCAGCACTTGGCGGACGAGGGATATGTGTTTGTCTATGGTTTCCGTGTAAATGAGAATGTCATCTAGGTAGACGAGGACCCCCTTATAGAGGTGATCATGCAGAACCTCATTTATTAATTGCATAAACACCGCTGGGGCTCCCTGCAGTCCGAATGGCATCACCTTAAATTGGAAACTCCCTAGGGGGCAGTTGAATGCTGTTTTCCACTCATCTCCTTCCTTGATGCGTACCCGGTAGTCGGCTTCGCGGAGGTCTAGTTTGGTGAAAACTTTCCCTTTGGCCAGGTGAGCTAGCATGTCTTTCATGAGGGGAAGGGGATATAAGTTGTGTACGCAGACAGTGTTGATAACTCTAAAATCAACCATCAGGTGCATAGAGCCGTCTTTCTTCTCTTTGAAGAGGACCGGTGCCGTGACCCGTGGTTTGGCTGGTTCAATGAAACCCCTTTGTAGGTTCTTGTCTATGTAGTTCCGCATTTCTTGCATTTCACGGGGCATCATGGCATACAGTTTGGGTTTAGGTAGTTTTGCCCCAGGGATGATCTCGATGGCGCAATTGGCCTCACGGTGGGGGGGCAGAACGTCACACTCGGCCTCGCTAAACACCTCTGCAAGGTCTTGGTACTCCTCTGAGATTTGTTCTGTCTCATGGGAGGTGTTGGATGCGGCCGCCAGGTGCTCTGGTGTACCCTTAGGGAGGGACCCTTGTTGCGGCGGGAGGAATTGGGGCCCCTGCGTGGGGGGCGTCTCACCTGGTTGGAGCGGCAGGGGTTGGGGGCCCTTTGCTATCCTCAGTCTGCGGGTTCCCTCTTGCCACCAGATGATGGGGCCCCATTTGTCTAGCCAAGAGAGTCCCAGTATGACTGGATCTGTCATTTTGGGGGCTATTATGAACCAAATCGTTTCCCAGTGATCTGCTAGCTCCAGCTTCACTGGTTCAGTCAGGTGTGTGGCGTAAGTTCCCCCCACTAGAGATCCATCAACTTGTTCAAATTGAATCGGGTGGTTGAGCTTTTTGACTCGGATCCCTAATTTTAGGACTGTGGGTAGGTTAATCAGGCACCTCGTGCAGCCCGAATCTATTAGGGCTTGGAAAGTCCCTTGGGTCCCTGTTTTTGGGGCCGTTAGGCATATAGGGAAAAGAAAAGGGTGGATGGGTCCACTCACCATTGGGTCGTCTTCACCCTCGTCCTCGCTGTCATACAATTTGGGGGATTGATTTCCATCATCTGGGATCCCCCTGGTTTTGGTTAGCTGGGCGAAGACCTCTGGACCCTGGGGGATTCTCCGTGGCACATTGGTGGCACGCTTGGGCCCTCGTTCTGGTCGTGCCTTGGGCGGTGGGTCTGATCTCGGCCTCGGGGTTCCACACGCTGCGGCCAGGTGACCAATCCCCCCACACCTGTAGCACCTCAGTGGGCTCCGTGGGACAACAGGCCTCTGGGTGGGCTGTGGTGCTGTGGTTTCTCATCTAATGGGTGGTCCCTGGTCTGGTTGGCCCCTCTGTTTGCCATCTGGTTGCTTTGACATGTCGTTGGCTCGCAACTCTCTGTCGACTTTTATCGTTACTCAGAACCATTTGGAGAGCCGGTTCGGGATGTCCCGATAAGCGGTCACTTGGACGATTCGCTTGTCTAGGCTTGTTCTAAAGAAATACACCAGTAGTCACTCTGGTAAGGGAGGTAAGGTCCCAATGACTCTCCTGAATTCACGGATATGCTCTCTGATGGGCCTCTCCTTTTGCATTAGGTTCCTGAGCTCGTCCTCCACATAGGGGTCCTCCTCTGCCTCCTCGAACCGGGCTCGTAGTAGTTGTAAGAACCCATCTGCGTCTTGCAGTTGGGAGGGGGGCTGCTGACCACCTCCTTGCTTCTCCCTCCAACCCTTCTGAAATGGCACTCACTAGGGCTCTGGGAAATGGGTAGAGGTGTCCATAGCGCTCGATGTAGATCTCAGCTGTGTCGAGGAATTGGGCTAGCTGGTCTGGATCGCCATCAAACTTTCCTCTGAAACGGGGTGGGTCCTCCCTCGCTGCCCTCTCCTCCCAGTGCGGGGCTCTGTAAGCCTGGCCTCGGTGCTGCTGGTCCTCTTCCTCATCTCTCATTCTAGGGTGGGGAGGGGATGTCCTATCCAGACTGCTCTGCTTGCTGTGTAAGGGAGGAACCCATGGATGCATCTTTGGGCTTCTTCTCCTTCTGCTGGGGGGGGAAAGGGCTATGCTTCAGTCTATGGCCTCTTGGTTCATCAGCCCAGATGTTGTGGCTCCGATCCCCGAGCCCATCTTATCGGAGGAAGAAGGCTCCGAACATGAAAGAGAGGAGCCAGCCAGGCCTCCCTCTCCAGGCCCCTCCTCTCTGGCTATGCCTCAGGTGTCTGCCGAGGGAGAGGAGATTGGCCAGGAGCCAGGTGTCTCCGATGACAGCGATGACGGTGATACGTCGTTCCTGGATCCACGCCAACGAAGGCGAGATAAACGTTTGCAGCAGATGAGGAGGCGTGCCAGTTATTAAGCTGAGTCACTGGACCACACCCCACAGGCTATATAAGAGAGTGTGGTGTCCATTTAGACTCTGTGACGGACAAAGCTAACTTCTGGCTAGTCACTTTGTACAACGCCTGAATCTGCTGAAGGTTTCTGTCTGAGCTGGACTGTTTTTGAAAACTGTGTATGTTGCAATATTTTCAGGATCAGACTCAATAAAATTAGTGAGAGTTAATGGTTTAAATATACTTCCTTTTATTTACAATAGGCATTCTATATTCACTGAATATTCACAGATAGAAGCAAGGAAAAGGGTGTAGGTGGCTCCTTATATATACAATGGGTGGAGCTATAAGTGGGAGTGGTGAATTATGAATACATTAAGAAGTGAAGAATAAGTTAACCCCTGATACCCCATTCATATACTATTTACATATTAGAGAATAAGGCATTTACATCTGACAAATCCCCCTCTAAATGCCGATTCGTTATACAACACCAATTACATTCAGATTCAGGACAATACAAGACATACAATTTAGATGTTAAATATTTGTGTTGCTTAGAAGGTAAAGGCTTTGTCAATATGTCAGCTAATTGTTCTGAAGTATCACAATGCACTGCTTTAATAAATCCATCCTGAGATAATTGCCTCACATGTTTAAATTTTATATCTATATGCCTGGACCTTTGTCCAATGGCATCAGATCTAGATATTTCAATGGCTGCTTTATTGTCTTCATGCATAACAAAAGGCAAAGCAGGTTTTTTCCAAACATCTGAAATTAAATCATTAAACCATACAAGGTTATTTGCAGCTTTGGATAAACAAACATATTCCGCTTCTGTCGTTGAAGTGGCTACTAGTTCTTGTTTACCAGTATACCAGTAAACTGGACAGTCATTTAAGAGAAAAATATAACCAGATGTACTTTTTCTGCATGATGTGTCTCCAGCCCAGTCCGCATCTGCATAACATGCAAGCTTTGGTTCTTTATTATCACTAGGTTCTAGTACTAAGCAAAAATCTAGTGTACTTTTCAGATATCTTAAAATTCTTTTAACAGCTTCCCAGTGATACATTGTTGGTTTGCTGACGTGTCTGGATAATAAATTGAGTGGTAAGGCGATATCTGGTCTAGTCCAATTAGATATATAAAGAAGTGAACCTATGATTGATCTATAAAACGTGTTATCCTTGAATTCAGGGGAAGATTCATCAGTATTTCTAAGAAAATCAGTTTGCATAGGAGTATCACAGGGTTTGGCATTGTTTAAATTGCATTTATTTAAAAGTTCTATAATCTTATCTCTCTGAGTAAGTTTGAATCCCCTTCTAGTCTTATTAATTTGAACACCAAGATATTTGTTCACTTTACCTAGAGATTTCAACGAGAAATGTTCATTTAACTTATTTACAAAAGTTTCTCTTCTCTCTTTGTGTTTTCCTATATATAAAATGTCATCTACATAGATCAACACAAATTCAATGTAATCATCACCCTTTTTGACAAAGAAACAGTTATCAGCAGTGGTAGCGTTGAAATCCATGGTCTTAAGTACTTTTACTAAACAATCATACCATCTTTTACCAGACTGTTTTAATCCGTATAAACTCTTGTTCAACAGCCAAATTTCATTTTTGTTGGTGTATTGACTGTGAGGTGCTCTTACGTATATTTCCTTATCTAGTTTTGCGTGTAGATACGCAGTCTGTATGTCATATTGAAATACATCAAGATTGAGTGCTGATGCTACCACTAGAGCTGTTTTGACACTCTCTGTTCTTACAGTGGGGGAATACGTGTCAGTATAGTCTTCCGGATATTTCTGTGCATAACCTTGTGCAACTAATCTAGCTTTATATAGAGTATTGCCTCCTTCTAAGTTCTTAATTTTATATATCCACCTGGTACCAATAATTGTTTTATCTTTAGGTGCAATTGCAGGTGTAAATACATTTAATCCTTGTAAACTTTCCATCTCCTTTTTCATAGCTAATTCCCATTTTTCTTTTTCTTCACGAGGGAGTTTTAACACTTCCTCATAAGTATTAGGTGTTATTGGCTCACCATCCATATGCATTATGTAATCTCTGTATTTATTTGGCATTTGATTTCTGTTGTTTCTAATGACTCTTTCAGGTTTGCTATTGTTATCATGCAAATATCTTGCTTCTTTTTTTGTTAGAGTGTCTGTCTTTATTTTGTGTTGGCTATTTGTCCAAGTTTTGGTTTTGCTTTTATATTTGTTGATATTCTGTTTTTCTATGGTTCCTTTCTCATGAGATTTTGTATCTTTACATTTATTTGGAAATATTTCATTAAGATGTAATTTAGACCAATTGGCCTGTTCATGGAACACAGCTGTTCTGGAAACTATAAATTTGTTATTATTATCAATGAATCTGTACCCTTTGGTGCCAGTTTCATATCCCATAAATCTGAGTCTTCTGGATACGTTTTCTCCCTTTCTTCTCAACTGCTTAGGTATGTGTACGTCTGCAGTGACTCCAAATATGTGCATGTGTGCTAATTTTGGTTTCCTATTATACATTACTTCATATGGTGTCTTATTTACAATACTGGACCAGGTTCTATTTTGTGTGTAATTTGAATAATGTAAGGCTTCTGACCAAAATTGTTTGCTTAAGCCAGCATCCTCCAATGTGCATCTAATCATGGTTTGTAATGTGGAATTCTTTCTCTCTGCAATCCCGTTCTGAAACGCAGAAAATGGACTAGACGTGTAATGTAGCATTCCTCTATCCTTTAACCATTGGGAGAATTCTTTAGACATGAATTCACATCCCCTATCTGTCATAATTTGTTTTATTCTGATATTGTGTTGTGTTTCTATGCGTTTGTAAAATTCCTTAAATTTTTGAAAGGTTTCATCTTTGTGTTTTAAGGTATAAACAAACCCATAACGGCTATAATCGTCTACTATTGTCAGGAAATAACATTTTCTATAGGTGATTGATGGAGTTAATGGGCCAACTAAGTCCATGTGTACTAAGTCAAAAATTTTGTTAGTTGATCTAGTAGATTTTCTTGGCCTGGGACTAGTTTTTAGTTTTGTAGATTTACATACTGAGCATTCCAAATAGTTTTCACAATTTTTTATTTTGACACCTTCTGCGTGTTCAGTCATTTTTTGTACTACAGGAAAACTGGCATGTCCTAACTTCCTATGTAAGATGTGAGCACACTCATCATGAATTGGTTTACCTATTTTTGGTTTTTTTTTTTTTTTTTTTTTTCATTGTGTGCATCTGCGTGATCATGAGATATTTTACATTCATCATTGTCACTGTTACTAATATTTTCATCATCTGCTTCAATACAATCTTCCATATTTGAATCAATGTTATGCAACCATTTTTCCTTCGTTATCAGATAAGGTAGGCCTCCTTTAATCATCACAGTGCCTATATTTATTTTATTCTTCTCCAAAGTCGCTTTTCCCTTTGAGAAAACTATATTAATGTCAGAATCTCTACTTAGTTTTATGGCACTTAGTATGTTATGAGGTATTTCAGGTATTAACAATACCCCCTCTATTTTTCCTAGACCAGGCAAGGTTACATTTCCTCTGCCTAATACTTGAACCTTTTCTTGGTTAGCTACCTTTATTACAAATTTATCTTCTGTAAATGAAGACAATATATTTTTGTTATTAGTGGTGTGATTAGTTGCTCCAGAATCAATAAGCCAATTATTGTTCTCATTTTGCTGTATTTTAGTGTTGTCTTGTTTATTTAATCCATTCAGTGAACCAGATTTTCTATCCTTTGAATTATCTCTGCCCCCTCTATTCTCTTTGTAATTTGGTGGGCTTCTATATCTATGTCTATCTATGGAAGACTGTCTATAATTGTATTTGTTCCTATATTCTGACCTATGTCTTTCCCTTGAAATTTTGGGACAATCTCTTCTATTGTGTTCCCTGGATCCACAATTGTGACATTTAAATGTTTCATTATATTTTTCTTGGAAAGCTACTTTCCTATAAGGTTTGTGTTCTGTGTGATTGCTAAAACGATTTCTTCTTGAATTGTCTTCTGCTATCAATTTATTGGATAGACTTTCTATGGATAAATATCCTAGATTGATAGTGTCTAAATGTGACATAAAACTGTCCCATGATGAATCAAGTGAGTTGATAATAACACTTTTCATTGTTTGGTCTGAAATCACCTCCCCCCTCAAATGCAGCTCAGCTCTTATTTTGTTTAAAGATATTAAATGCTCACTTATGGAAACCCCTGGTTTCACTCTAGATGAAAAGAAATCCTTAGACATTCTTGTGCTGGTAGCCACACTATCGCTGTGAAACAAATTAAACATGCATTGAATAATTTCTGAAACAGTCAGATTAGGTTTGATGCTATGATACATTGCAGGAGACACACTAGATATTATTAAGAAAAATGCTCTATGGTGTAAACAATCTATTTTTAAAGTCCAAGGTCTTTTTGGGGGACTAGTGATAAAAAATAGTAAATTTTCCTTCATAAAGACAACCTGGAGCTGTTGATACCATTCTTGCAAATTAATGCCATCAACCCTTAGTTTTGGGAAGTCACTGGGTAAATTTCCGACATTATTTTGTCCATTACTTACGACCTGAGGTAGTCCGTGGTCTCGCAAGTGTAGAAAATTGCAAAACGGCATGGGGATGCTCGCAACGAGTCTGCGTGGTTCTCTCGCCAGTTCATGTCTTCCCGGACCGTCTGCGTAGTTTTGCGCATGCGCGTTGTTCATTTCTTCTTTGGAGTCGTCGTGGAAGGTTCTCTCCATTGCGGCTCGCTCGCTCTGCTCTGCTTCAGACGAGTCGGTCTCTGGTTCGACCTTGGGAGTTCTGACGACGGCGGCTGCTCTTCTTTTTCTTTTGGGGGCGTTGGCACTTGCTTCGGTCTGTGGTGTAGGGCGGAATCGACAAGGCTCTCTGGGTTCGGGCGTCGTCGCTTTCGAAGTCAGGATGGGAGCGGGCAGGTCTTGAGGTATCGGCTTGCTCGCTCGCTTCTTCGGTGGTTCTTTGGTAATTTTTAGTTTTGGCCCAAATGCAGCAAAAAGTGTTTTCATTGCTGATTTTATTTGGGATTTTGTTGAGTCATCTTCACTTTCTGATTCTGATTCTTCTGAGGAGTTCGAATCTTCTTTTTCATTTTCGTTGTCTGATAACGTTTTTCGCGCCAGAAATTTTGAATTGAGCATTTTGATTGGCTCTGCTTCGCTCACCTTGGAGGCCTGTTGAAACCAAGATGGCTGCCATTCAAAATTTTGCGCGGGATCACTGTTTTTCTTCTTCGTAATGACTTTCTCTGCAGTCATATCACTCACTGTTTTTGGGTCTTTAGACTTCTCATTAGTGATGTTTTTCTCTCTCGCTGCTCCGCTGTTCTTCAGCATTTCTTGGAGGTTCGCGATGAGGCTTTCATCATTCTTCTGGCTTTTTAATAGTTTTAATATCTCTGACCTGAGTTCGTTATTCTCTATTTCGATTTCCTCCTGGTCATCATTTTCGTCTATTATTTCTTCGTCTTCAGTGGTGTATTCTTCGGATTCTCTCGAAATTGCGTTTGTGGATTCGTTGATTATTTCTTGTTCTGTTTCCATTTCTTTGCTGTAGGCCCTGGTGTTGGGCCTATCTTTCTTAGACATTTTTTAAGTTTTTTATTGAGTCAATTAACCATCCTCTGCTACCAGCTTGTTGCAATATTTTCAGGATCAGACTCAATAAAATTAGTGAGAGTTAAAGGTTTAAATATACTTCCTTTTATTTACAATAGGCATTCTATATTCACTGAATATTCACAGATAGAAGCAAGGAAAAGGGTGTAGGTGGCTCCTTATATATACAATGGGTGGAGCTATAAGTGGGAGTGGTGAATTATGAATACATTAAGAAGTGAAGAATAAGTTAACCCCTGATACCCCATTCATATACTATTTACATATTAGAGAATAAGGCATTTACATCTGACAGTGTATATTTGTTGGTGTTTATCTGGTGGAGGAAAACTCCCTCTTCTTGAAGTAAAGCACTTGGCAGACGGTTATCGTATTGCTGCCAAGTTCCTGATAACAAACCTTGTGTGTGCCAAGTAATTCTTTAACCCCCGGCTGGCTGTTTGTGTGTGTGTGGGGACGGGGATAGAACACCAGATGGGTTCCCTCTTCTCCTTTGGCCTGCATGATGGTTCCTCCTCCCCAAGGATGGCACGGTCAAATTTCTCTTTCAATTCATCTATGGGGCTTTCGAGTGGCTTTCCTGAAGCTTTTTGGTGCCTGGCCTGTTGCCAGTCCCATAGCCAGTCTGCCCTCCCCAATTCACTTAGGGGTTTCCCCTTCCCCTGAACGCTCGGGAGGGGAACCTCAGCTTCTGCGGCTTTTGGCAAAACCCCCGAATACTTATCTTTTCTCTTCTTGGGTTGTGGAGCGATCGTCTGATCTTGGCTGTCTGGCAGCTTTGATGGAGGAGGGGGGTGGGTTTGAGGCCCCGTAATATCTTGAAGCCCCGTAGCGTCCAAGCTGGCTGGGATCAGAACTGGCTCTTTTCCAGTTGCCTGGATTAGGCTCTCTTCGGATAGCTTACTTTCTGCCATGACCAGGGCCGGATTTAGATGAAAAGAGGCCCTAGGCTATTCCACTTATGAGGCCCTTTCACCTATAGTGAAAGTGTAATTTTAATTTTGCTAACAATTTGAATATAGGACCCTCTTGATCTTGAGGCCCTAGGCTGAAGCCTAGTTAGCCTATAGGAAAATCCGGCCCTGGCCATGACGTCAGGGCTGCGCCTCCATTCACTCCATACATCTGGAAGGGAGCTGGAGGTTTGGAGGTCAGCCAGCTTGGCTTGGAAAAGAGAGCTGTCTGTCTGTCAGGTTTCGCTATCATCTTCAAATAAAATAAATTGCATTTCCAAACAGATAGTCTTTGAAGAAATCTTTCATTTTATTAAGCACGACAATCTGGCCCCGATCGTGGCGTAGCCAGCTCTGGCTTCCTGACCCCAAACCCTCCCTTTCCGTTCCCCAAATCTCTGCATCTCATTGGCCTTCTTCCAAATCACTCTCCCCATATCTACTACCTAAGCTCCCAGGAATGCCCCCCCTCCCTCTCATCTCCTAGGGGATATTATCTTCAAGGGAAATAAGTAGGTGAAGTGTCAAGCGTCCTCTTGCTCTTGTTCCTGTAATATATCTCTCCTGTGTCATCCTGTAATTGATATATTGTCCTTCTCTCTTTTTCTTTCTTCAATTTGTACGCCAACCATCGTCCTGTCTTATTCGCGTGTTCAAAATGATTTTGTTTTACTAATTTAATTTTCCTGGCTATTTCTGTTTGTGTGATCAAATTTATTTTGTGTTTTGTCAAATTTATTTTTTCTTTGATCCTTTTGTTTTGAGGTTCATTCTGTAGCTCAGATTCATACTCTTTGAGTTCCTTCAATAAATTGTCTTTCTTCTGTTGTTTTTCTTCGCCAAGTATGCTATTGTCAGGCCTCTTATATAGGCTTTCGCCGTGTCCCATAAGTTCTGGAGGGAGGTTTGCTCTTTGTTGTTGATCTCAAAAAATATTTTCATTTCTTTTTCTATCATTTGTACATAGTCTTTGTCTGTCAAGTATTTGCAAGCCATTGGCACATATATCATACAGACACTAGTGGAGGCAAAAAGTGCCCCCACCCCTATGTGGAGAGGAGGGGCTTACACTGAGTATAAAACCCCCTCTAACCTTTCCACCAATCTCTCTTTTACGTTTGTTCTCCATGAGACATGATCTTTGATAGGGGTAGTCACACACGCTGTGTGCCCCCTATCCTAATGGATATTAAGACAGCCTTTGTACATAGTTAATATGTTTTGTTATATGAATAAATACATTTATCACATTTATTCATGCATCTGCCTTTGGACTCTTCTATGCTCCTGGGTGTTTCTACGATCCCAATTTCCACAGAATGGTAGCAGAGGGAATGGTAGCAGAACTCCATTCCAGGAGCTGTTGAAAAGGCCAGATGCCCTCCAAAATAACCCTTGAGAGAAGCTCTCCTGTTGTGACCAGAGGCCTTCAACGGAGGAGAACTTCACAGCAGCCCCAGACTGAATCAACGATGGAAAACATTGAAGGGGATTTCCATCCTGCTACACCCTGGCAGCCAGAGGCCACCCAGATGCAGCAAGAGATCCCAGGGGCCGAGCCAGGCAACGTTGGAGAAGGCTTCTTCAGCACTGATGAAGAGGGGGCAGAAGGACCAGATGAAAGCCTGGACAGGCAAGTGGCTGAGATGTCAGAAGAGGAGTGCAGAGCAGCGCTCGCCTGCCTCCTGAAGACAAGGGCAGCAGCCAGAAAGAGGCCTGAGGAGGCAGCACCAGAGATGCCTGCCATCCCGGTAAGGACTCCCCTGCCTGATCTCTCCAAGATGGCGCCTGCCGCCACAGAGACTGCCCCCCCACCCAGTTTCCCGCCAAACAAAATGGCTGCCAGGCCACTTCCGGAGGCAACTTCCTCCAAGATGGCTGCTCCCCTGGGCACTTTGCCAGCACCACGAGCCAGGCCATCCCCAGCTCCACAGCCCAGGCCTACAACGCCAGCCAGTCAGTTCAGCATTCCAGCGGCCCAGAGGACCACTCCGAACCCACAAGCCCCTTGCCAGGCCCCGCCTGCCACGGCAAACATCAAAGAGGCCATAGAGGCCCTGGTCGCTGCCCTGCAACTTATGGAGCAACCACCCACTGGCCCCCACGAGGTCCCAGACCCATCTGCCCACTCAAGGAGGGCCCCAAATCCAACCTCCCACCCCCGGAGGAACCCAGATGGACCTGCAGCCTCCCACCCCCCACTGTAGAGGCGCTCACCATTCACTGAATGCTCCAGGGAGGCCCAGGCTGAGGCCTCCGCACCTTTCCGGCCCTGCTGGGATGATCCGGAGCTGCAATCCTGCCCCTCTGATGGAGAAGAGGAGATCCAGAGACATTTCCAGGCCTACCCAGCCCATGGACCTCATCTGATGGGCCTCCAGTCTCCAGAAAGATCTCCAGGCCTTCTTCCCACTCCTCCAAGTTTTCCCCGCCACCCAGATGATGTTCGGGCCTACCCTGAAGCTCCAGCCAGACCTGACTTCAGAGCTCAGAGAGGGAGATTGGAGCTCCAACAAGAAAAGGCTTTGGAGCATGCTCCATTTCCTGCACGTGCCCAGTTGCTTCAAACTACAGAAGGACTACAAAAAGGAGCCAGACCTAAGCAATCGATCCCAGGCTTAGGGATCCCAATGCCATTCACAACAGGCTCTTTTCAGCCATTTGAACAACTCCCCATGCAGTTTAATGGCAATAATTTTGTAACTTTGCCAAATAATTTTGAAAAATTACATTTAAGTGGTCAGAATTTTAAAAAATGGTGTAAAGAGATTCAGATAATTCTCTTAAGAGAAAATACTCTGGACATGATCAAAAGACCACCCCCTTTACCTTGGAGCCCTGAAATTGAGTTCCTGCATAAAAGAACTTACACAACCCTGTTAAGTTCTATAGACACAGCTCTGTATGCCAGTCTTTCAGACGGCCTCACAGCTCAGGAAGTTTGGACTGCCCTATATAATTTGTTCCATAGTGACAATATGGCTGCAACCAGCAGATTGTCAAGAATTTTCCACAACTATAAACTCAAACCTGGTGTCAAAATGGGGGAACATTTGGCAACGCTTAAAGCCATGAGGGATGAGCTTATACAGAGGGGGGAGCCTGTTTCTGAATCCACTTTAATTAGCGTGATGTTGAACTCCCTAGACAAATCCTGGAGTCCCTTTATTATTTCTCTAGAAGGGGTTTCTAGGGAACAAAGAAATATAGAATACTTTTCTGGCCGCTTTATTGAGGAAGATTTAAGGCGCAGAGATGAGGAACAACAAGAAATGAAGGAGGCATATCACAGGCCTAGGCCTCAGAGGAGGCGCCAGGACACAAGTGAAAGGATTAATACCCTTCCCACCTGTTTTGACTGTGGCATACAAGGTCACTTTAAAAGGGAGTGCCCTCGCTCTAGGGCCAACACGGCTGGACTTAAGCACAATAAAAATAAAAGAGGCCGTGGAAGAGGGGGAGGTGGTCATAAAGGATACCAATACTGTAGTGTCACTAGTGACAATCACACCTCCCAGGTAAAGGATGCTGAGGGGCTGTGGCTTCTTGATTCAGGTGCATCAACGCATATAGCCAACACGAAGCAACGATTTAAGGTTTTACACCCACTCAAGTCCTCAGTAAAAGTTGCCACTGGGGACAAGGCAGAGGTAACTGGGGAAGGCGTGATCAATGTGCCTGGTATAGGAGATGTCACAGGGGCACTGTATGTTCCCTCAATCAAGAACAACCTTTTAAGCATCTTAAAATTGACTGAGGATAAAAATGTAGAACTGGTTTTTGAGAAGGGTGGAGGTTATGTTTCCGAAAATGGGGGTGTTGTTGGCGATATTGTAAAAATCAACAATTTGCCTTATTTTTCCCCAAAAGCACAGGTCAAAAGGCACAAGAAACCTAACAAGAGGGCTCAGGGAGCTAACACCCAGATAGAGCAGAAAGCTTCTGTGCCAGCCCCCAGGTTGTCCAAACTCAAGGACCCTGGACCTAAAACCAATGAAGCTTTTAAACCAGCTCCTAGGACATCCAAGGCCATTAAGGCTGAGCCCATTAAGGTCACAACTCCTCAGCCAACCCTGAGGAACTCTAAGGTGACCATTAATCCAGTGCCTACTCTCATTACTGAACAGACCAAGGCTTGTAATGGTAAGATACATAAGGTTGACAAAGTATGCATGGGTAAACCTTTACATTTGGATTGTGCTCATATATTACACCGCAGGCTCGGCCATGCCAGCTTCCCGGTTATTAAGAAAATGCAAGATTTTTCTGATGGGCTTAAGATAAAGAATTGTAATACCTATTTGGAATGTGCCATCTGTAAGGCAGCAAAATCTAAAACTGCTGCTATACCTAAGGTCTCTTCCCGTCGTGCAAGGTACCCTTATCAGCTGGTACACATGGATTTGGTTGGTCCTTTTAGACCCTCCCTTGGTAGGGGGCGTTATTTTTTAACGGTAGTAGATGATTACTCTCGTTATGGCCATGTATTTATTTTAAAGGACAAAACTGAAGTCTTTACCAACTTCAAATATCTTTACAACCAGATCCAAACGCAACACAAGGTGTGCATCGCCCAGGTGCAGAGTGATAGGGGGACTGAGTTTACATCCAAGATTTTTGAAAAGTGGATGAAGGAGAGAGGTATCCTCCATTTTAAATCATCCCCTCGAACTCCATCAGAGAATGGCATTGTAGAAAGGAGAAATGGCGTGCTGCAGAATGTCATGAACTGCCTACTTGCAGATGCTGACATGAGCCAAGTTTTTTGGGCAGAAGCAGTCAAAATGGCTAATTATCTAGTCAACAGGACGTGGAGTAGTGCCATTAACCAAACCCCATACTTCCTGGTCCATGGAAGGAAACCTAGCCTCTCACACCTGAGAATTTTTGGTTCCTATGTCTGGGTCCATATTCCCAAGCACCTCAGAAGAAAGGGGGGCAAAGCATCAAGGAGGCTCAGATTTATAGGTTATGCAACCGGCAGCAAGGCCTCTAGGTTTGTAGACAAAAATAACCTTGTCATTGTCTCTAGATCAGCTTCCTTTGAGGAGGGGTCAAATTGGTCAAAAATTCATTCCAATGAACCCGGTTATTCCCCTATTAGAAGCGACACTGAACAAGCAGCACCACCTGAAGAGGATGAACCAACAAACTCCAAGCAACTGACCAGCGAAGATCCAGATGGTGATGAATCCCTACCTGACTCTGACGATTCAGACAAGGAATCCCTGGGTGACTTCACACCTCCTGCCTCACCTAAACGACCATATCTTCGCAGCGCCTGGGACAGAGGCCCGCCCCATTTTGATTGGAAAGATACCTCCGGCAGCTCCAATTCTGACACCGATGCTCCGGATGACAATGATGATGGTGAGTGGCAATTTCCCAGACGGTCAAAACGCTCCAATAAAGGGGTGCCACCCAAAAGGTTGGACATTGGCTGTGTTGCCTCGGTCAACAGTGTTACCATGGCCCCTAAAACGTACTCAGATGTCCTCCAGCTTCCCGAGGAAGAACAGCGCAGGTGGAGGGTGGCAATGGAGCGGGAAATGGACAGTCTCAAAAAATTGAAAGTCTTCATCCCCATGGAAGTCCCCAAAAAGAGGAAAGCAATTGGCACCCGTTGGGTCTACAAGGTCAAGCCAATGCCCAACAACAAACTCCTCTATAAGGCCCGGCTGGTAGCACAAGGCTACGCATAGCGCTACTTGCAGGACTTTGATGAAACATACTCCCCCACCGTGAGAGCGGAAAGTGTGAGGGCTGCTTTGGTCACCGCAGCAGCACATGGGGAACACATTTTTCAATTTGATGTGCAAACTGCTTATTTACACGCACATCTAAAACAAGAAATTTACGTCAGAGGTGCCCCCGGATTTCAACGGCAGGAAGGCCACACCTGGCTTCTGAAGAAAAGTTTGTATGGCCTCAAACAATCAGGCAGACTGTGGTACAAATGCCTGACTAAAACTCTCAAATCACTGGGTTTCCATCCATCTCCAGCTGATAAATGTACCTTCACAAGGGATACCAAAGGGGGGCTGGAGAAAGTCCTAGTGTATGTCGATGACCTTTTATATATAGGGCCTGACAAGGGGGGAAGTATTATATTTGCCAGGACCCTACAAAAAAAGTTCACTCTAAAGTCTTTAGGATATGTGGACAAGTACCTAGGTGTACAAATCATCACTACACCAAAAGGTTTTGCTCTCTCCCAAAAGGAAAAGATAGAGGAACTCTTGGTGAAATGTAAAATGGAAGATAGCAAACCAACGGCTATCCCAATGCAGACCGACTATTATGGATTGGCACACAAGGATAGCCCAGAGTTCCAAAATAATACTCTATTTAGGTCAGTGATTGGCTCATTACTATATATAAGTAATTGGAGCCGTCCAGATATTGCCCTGGCCGTAAACCTGCTATCTAGACAAGTGGAACATCCTACCCAGTTCCACTGGTTGGCCATTAAAAAGCTATTAAGGTATCTCAAGACCACAGCAGATTACGTGCTTCGCTTGGAACCTGAGAATAGAGACAAGGCCCAATTAAAATGCTTTGCGGATGCGGACTGGGCCGGAGACACCAAGACACGTAGGAGTACTTCGGGCTTCTTGGTACTATTAAATGAGGCACCCATCCATTGGCATGTGGGGCAACAGAAATTTGTTTCGTGCTCCACCGCTGAGGCCGAATATGCATGCTTATCAGAGGCAGGGAACGATCTGATATGGTTTGATGCCTTAATTTCTAGCATCTGGACACCACCGACTTTTCCCACCCAAATTATAGAAGACAACACCGGGGCCATAGGCATTGCCAAAGCCTATGCGGTGGGAAAAAGGTCCAGACATATTGATATCCGCTATCAAAATGTTAGGCAACTAGTAGAGATGGGGTTTATATCTTTATCACATTGTCAGACCAAATATCAAACAGCTGATATTTTCACGAAACCTCTATCAGCAGATAGGCACAAAGATCTGTGTAAAAAGTTATGTCTCACAGGGTAAAATCTGTTGTGCATTGCATTTGTATGTTTGCATGCCATTGGCTCGCAAGGAGGGGAACTGTCAAGTATTTGCAAGCCATTGGCACATATATCATACAGACACTAGTGGAGGCAGAAAGTGCCCCCACCCCTATGTGGAGAGGAGGGGCTTACACTGAGTATAAAACCCCCTCTAACCTTTCCACCAATCTCTCTTTTACGTTTGTTCTCCATGAGACATGATCTTTGATAGGGGTAGTCACACACGCTGTGTGCCCCCTATCCTAATGGATATTAAGACAGCCTTTGTACATAGTTAATATGTTTTGTTATATGAATAAATACATTTATCACATTTATTCATGCATCTGCCTTTGGACTCTTCTATGCTCCTGGGTGTTTCTACGATCCCAATTTCCACATTTTCTTTTAAGATTTTGGTGTTCATCATCCATCTCTTCTTCTTCCGATAGCCTTTCCAAGTTATTTTTACCAGACTATGGTCTGACCAAATGTTTGTCATTATTTCTATTTCTTCTAAGTCTTTCCTAAGATCTGTTGTCATCCAGGCCATATCTGTTCTGGACCAGGATAAATGTGGATTGGAATAGAACATATACTGTTTTTTTTTCTTTGTTTATCTCCCTCCAAGCGTCCTGAAGGCATAGTTCTTGCGCCATTTCCTTAAAAGTGTCTGGGAGGGTCTTTTTCCTAGTTTTATTTTTTTCTAGTACTCCAATAGTCTTTTTCCATGTCCGAAATTGCATTGAAGTCACCTACAATGCAAATATTTTCGTAATCCAAGTCTTTTACTTTGTTATGTATGTTTTTAAAGAAGGCACGTTGGTTCTCATTTGGTGCATAAATCGAAATCAATAATATTGTTTTTAATTCTGTTTGTAATTCGATCATTAGAACTCTTCCCTCATCATCTGCATATACCTGTTTTGATTTTAAGTGTTTCCTGATGTAAACTGCAATGCCTCTTTTTTTTGTTCTGCTAGTGAGGTGCAAAGGTTTCCTAATCTTGTATTTTCTAATATCTGTTGGTGTTGTTTTTTGATATGAACTTCCTGTAAGTTTATAATATCCATCTCCAATTTTTGTAATTTGGTAAATGTCCGGATTCTTTTAGTTGGGGCATTTAACCCATTTATATTAATCGAAATCATTTTTATTTCCTGTTCCATCTCTCTTCCTATCTATTTGTTGTCTTTAATTTCCTTGTGTTTTTTGTTATTCTTTGCGTTTTTCCCCTTGCTCCTTCTCTCTCCATTCTTTCTCTCTCCAGTCTTCCCTTCTCCTCTTGTTCCTCTTCTGTTTCTTCGATGGGTTGTTCCTCTTGGCTCTTATTCTCCGATTCCTCTCTGGATTCTTGATCTTCCTCAAGGACAAAGTGTTGGTCGAAAAACTCCTGGGCTCCTTCCAGACTATCTATCTTAAATTTCTTGTCCTGCCACGAGATTAAGATGCCCTCTGGTAGTAGCCAATGGTACATCACTTTGTGTTTATTTAGTTGTGTTGTGAGGAAGTTGTAGTTTTTCCTCTGGTCCCTTATGCGTCTCGGAATTTGTTTCAATGTTATTATTTCTTTCCCTTTGTAAAAGATTGCCTCCTCTCTCATTTTTCTATATATCTCCTCTTTTATCGTTTTCTTTGTGAATCGGACGTGCACTTCCTTTGGCAGTTTGTTCCTATGTGCATAATTGGTGTGCCCCCTGTAAACTTCATCAATATCCCTTTGTATGTCATCTTTGTCTCTCTCTGTGTTGTTTCAGTGAAAATCTCCGTCATAATCTCTCCCAGGTCTTCCTCTTTGGTTTCTGCTATGTTCTGGAACCTTAAGTAAAATGATGCCTTTTCCAATTCCAAGTAGGTAAGTGAGTCTTCGAGCTCTCGATTACTTGCCATCTGTTGTTGTTCCAGCATTTCTACTTTCTTGACCGTCTGTTCCATTTTGAGTTCTGTCTTTTGAATCCTTTGTTAGTTTTTGGCAATGTTCTGTTGAATCCTTTCTATCTTGCCATCCATTTTCTTTATGTTATCATTTATCTCTCCCACATCGGATTTCAAATCATCGTGATTTCTTTTTGTCTCCTCATGATTATTTTCATCGCTTCCTGTATCATTGCCAAGACTGACTGAATATTTTGTATGCTGGAAATGGCTTTAGTTATGGTGGTTGTTCCGGTACATGTCATCTTAACTCTTTTTTGTAGGTTCTCCCAGAATTTCATGCACTGAACTACTCTTATTATGTTTCAATTTCGTTATCTATAGTAGTATTTTGTCAGTGGTAGTGTCTAGAGTCTATTTTCCCAAGCCACCGCTTCTCCACTTGCCAATCTGTTGCACTGCTCTCACTCACTCTCCCGGCTTCAATGGCCTCCGTCACTTTCACTCTCACTCTCACTCTCACCATTTCACTGTCTTCCTGTTATATGATCTCTGGATACTTCCGTCTGGTTTGCTATGGCTCTCTATTCAAGTCCAAAAACCCTTCTTCTCCGTTAAATCCAAATCCAAAGTCTGGTCCAATCGCCACCACGTAAATCCTTTTGAAGTTTCTCGTTCCAAGCAGTCTCTCTTTTTTGCGCAGTCACCAGCTGTCAGTTCTTCTTCCGCCCTTGTTGTCTTTCATCACCGCTTTCTCTGGCTGCTGTTCCACCATCTTCTGGGGTCTCAATTTCTCTGCTCTCCACTCTCTGCTTCACTTTATCGCTGTGCTTTGCTTACTCCGCTTATTATCTCGATCCACTTTCAATTTAAACTGGATACAGTTGCGATCTTTTGGTTTGATCTTCTCTTCCTACTGTGCGGTTTCAACGCTTCGGGCCAGCCAAAATGGCTGGTTTTTTCCCCTCCGGAATTAGGGGGTTTCTCCTGAACCTTCGGGATGGTTGCCTTCCCCCCGAGGTCCTTGGAGGTTCCTCCTTTTTCTATTGATCTCTCCAAGATCAATAGTGCCTGGAACGGCTTCCTAGATGGGAATCTTGGAGTTTAAAGAATGGAGCCCCGTTCTCTAGCTCCAAACACGCTGACGTCACTGCCGGAAGCCTTTTGATTTCATTTTTCTTATAGCTTCTGATATTTCAAAGGCAGTTATTGGGTCAGTCATAAGTTGTCTCTGAGTTTGTGACAGTTTCTTAACAAATTTGTTAAGAAGTGTTGTCTTAACAAATACTCATCTATTTTTGACTTATCTAACTCCTGCATTTTATACAAGTTAGAGTAAAAGTTATAAAACAGTTTTTTAATTTGCTCGTTATCAGTTATTACATTATTGCCTTCATGGTTTTTTTCAATCATTCTCTTATCCCTTTCCTTTCTTAGTCTATATGCCAACCATCTTCCTGGTTTATTTGCAAACTCGAAGTGTCTTTGCTTCACATAATTCAATTTTGTTTCTATTTCTTGAACTGTTAGCATAGACAGTTGTTGGCGTAACAAATTAATTTGATGCAAAAATTTAGAGTCCGTAGGTGTCTTTTGCAATTTGATTTCTTTCTGTCTGACTGCATCCTATTTCTTTTGCATCTTTTCCAGAGATTTTTTCTTCTCTAAGCGAGTATACTGTATAAAGTAACCCCTCATAACTGCTTTACTAGCCTCCCAGACAATTGTTAAACCTGTCCCTTTACCTAAGTTATTATCAAAATATTCATGTAGTTTCTTTTTACAGTCCTTTACAATTGTCACCTTTTGCAAAGTAGATTCATTTAATCTCCATCTATAACTCAAACTCTTTTTTCTAAATACCAGAACAACTGGATTATGGTCAAAGAAAGATTTAGGTAAGATATCAGCTTTCAGAATTCTAGTTGCTAAATTTTTAGAGGTCCATATCATATCAATCCTTGAAAAGGATTTGTGTCTTTCTGAAAAAAAGGTATATTGCGGAGCCATTTTTTGCCTCCATGAGTTTATTAGTGCTAAATTATCCATCTGTCAGCTTTGGAAGCCATATTAGGCCAGAAGCTCCAATGCTGCCGCCTTCTCATGTGTGGGAAAGTAGGAGAGGGGGTTAGTAGACATAATAGCATTCTTCCTGTCGGTCAAGGTCAGGGCGATCCCGCATCTGGAAAAGGAGTGGTCAGGGGACTGGATCAGGATGGGATGGATGTTGATTGGCGCATGTAACCCACTGGGTGGAAAAGGGGATGGTTTTGGGAGCTTTGACTTACTGAAGGAAAACCTGGGCTTTTCAGATTCGGGTTTTCCCAGATGTGCCAGTTTGCCTATGTTAGTAAAGAGGACTTTGGAAAATGCTTGCTTCCACGTCTTTACTTGGAGTGGGGGGGTTTTCTGGAACGCTGACACCATCATCTCAAAAAATGTCTTTGGTAATTTACCCTGGGAGGGTTTGATCCCCTTAGTAGATGTTCTATCCCAAAGTAGCAAAATCATTCCAATCCCCCAACATAAACCAATTTTCATACGAAAAAGGCAGAAGTTGGTCCATAAAATACTCAAAAATTTTACTTTTCCCCTCATTTGGCACATAGAGACCAATTACTATTGATTTTATTCCATTAAATTCAATTTCCACTATTACAAATCTGCCATAGTCATCTAATAAAAGTAGCTTAGGTTTAAATTGGGGTTTTATATATAAAACCACTCCATTAGTCTTTTTTAACCCAGCAGATATAAATTCCTCCCCTAGTCTTTTATTTATTAAATATTTCTCATCTTTTTTCTTGATATGTGTTTCTTGAAGGCAAATTATGTCAGCATTAAGTTTTCTCAAATAGTGATTTTTTTTAATGCTTGGATGTGGCATTAGCCCCATTAATGTTCCATGTAATAAGTTTACTTTCCACCTTTGGGTGAAATAGCGAATTCTGAAGTGTCAGCTGTCAGGTTTCAGCGATGTTAAACCAGCAGGACACTTCGGGTTCCTAAAGACTCTGCACCTAGTACGAAGGCAGTTCTGGTGGCCCCACATGAGAAAGGACGTGGACAGTTATGTAAAAAGCTGCACCATTTGTGCCACGATGAAAACAAGACCAGGTTGCCCGCCTGGACTGTTGCAACCAGTAGCTGAGCCGACAAGACCATGGGAGGAGATTGCGATGGACTTCATAGTAGACCTACCAAGGAGCAGTGGGAATACAGTGATCTGGACTGTAATAGACTTATTCTCCAAACAGGCACACTTCATTCCTTACAGCGGACTGCCCTCAGCCTGCCAGTTATCCAAACTGTTCCTGAAACACATCTACCGCCTGCATGGAGTCCCCAGGAGAATCATCTCTGACCGAGGGGTCCAGTTCACAGCAAAGTTCTGGAGGGAGTTCCTACGATCCATAGGGTCATCCCAAGGGCAGAGCTCAGCACAGAGAGGAGAGGGTAGAGAGAGACGAACCACCCCAGTTCAGAGGGAAGTTCGATGGTGAACCAGACAACCTCGCCCAATTCCTCGATTCAGCTGAGATATACATAGAGCGTTTTGGACACCTCTATCCTTTCCCCAGAGTCCTAGTGAATGCTATCTCGGAAGGGCTGGAGGGAGAAGCAAAGAGGTGGTCAGCATCCCTCTACAAAAACAGGGCCCCCCAGCTGCAAGATGCGGATGGGTTCTTGCAACTATTGAGAGCCCGTTATGTGGAGGAAGAGGAGGTCCCCTATGTGGAAGACGAGCTAAGAAACCTAATGCAGAAGGGGAAGCCTATCAGAGAGCATATCCGTGAATTCAGGAGAGTTATTGGGACACTGCCTCCCCTACCAGAGCGATTGCTGGTGTACTTTTTTAGAACAAGCCTAGATAAGAGAATTTCCCAAGTGACTGCTTATCGAGACATCCCAAACCGACTCTCTGAATGGTTCCGGGTAGCGATAAAAGTCGACAGAGGGCTGCGGGCGAACGACATGTTGAAACCACCAGATGGAAAGGAGAGGGGCCGGCCGAGCCAGGGGCAACTCAACAGGCGAGAAACTCCAACATCACAGCCCACCCAGAGGCCATCTGCCCCACGGAGCCCACTGAAACACTGACAGACCCCTGGTTCTGAGACAATCAACATCTCTTGACAAAAAGAGATGACCTAGCATGGAAGGGGACAAAGCTCTATGTCCCACAGACTTTACGCACCCTGATTCTCAAGAGGAGCCACGACGTTAAACCAGCGGGACACTTCGGGTTCCTAAAGACTCTGCACCTAGTACGAAGGCAGTTCTGGTGGCCCCATATGAGAAAGGACGTAGACAGTTATGTAAAAAGCTGCACCATTTGTGCTACGATGAAGACAAGACCAAGGTGCCCACCTGGACTGTTGCAACCAGTAGCTGAGCCGACAAGACCATGGGAGGAGATTGCGATGGACTTCATAGTAGACCTACCGAGGAGCAGTGGAAATACAGTGATCTGGACTGTAATAGATTTATTCTCCAAACAGGCATGCTTCATTCCTTGTAGCGGACTGCCCTCAGCCCGCCAGTTATCCAAACTGTTCCTGAAACACATCTACCGCCTGCATGGAGTCCCCAGGAGAATCATCTCTGACCGAGGGGTCCAGTTCACAGCAAAGTTCTGGAGGGAGTTCCTACGATCCATAGGGTCATCCCAAGGGCTCAGCTCAGCATTTCACCCGAGCACCAATGGGGGAGCAGAAAGACTGAACGCTATGATAGAACAGTATTTAAGATGCTACGTCGACTACCAGCAGTCCAATTGGGCAGACCTCCTATCTTTTGCGGAGGTCGCATATAATAATGCTGTTCACAGCAGCACGGGGCTAACCCCGTTCAAAGTAGTGAGTGGCATGGATTTTGTCCCCATGCCAGAGTACCTGAGGGAGCCCCCTTCCTCAGTCAGCTTGACCGACTGGATGGCAATGTTGAGAGAAACTTGGGAGAATGTTAAGAGGGTGCTGGCCAAAGCGGCTCAATCTTATAAGAAACAAGCAGACAAGCACCGAACTCCCCAAAGTGTGCCTGTTTGGAGAATAAGTCTATTACAGTCCAGATCACTGTATTCCCACCGCTCCTCGGTAGGTCTACTATGAAGTCCATCGCAATCTCCTCCCATGGTCTTTCAGCGCTGACATCAGCTTTTTGAAGTCGGTCTACTTCCAAAGTCTCATCTATCTCCATCGCTTCAACTGGCTCTAAAATTAATGTGTCTGGACAAGAAATCCTTGGCTTTGTCTATAGAATTCAGATGGAATCTTTGCTCACGGTATGTAAGTATCACTCCCTCGGGCTTATCCCAATGAAAGGGAATTTTTCTCTTCTTCAAAATATTGGTAAGGAGTGAGTAGGCTTTCCCTTTTCTCAGAATTCTTACAGGAATTTCCTTCAAAACAATTATGTCTACATTTTCCATTCTTAGTTTAGATTCAAAGTGGCAATCCAGAATACGGTCTCTCGTTATTTTTCTTACAAAATGGACTAAGACATCCCTTGGTAATTTTCTCATACCAGCAATTCTCAAGTTTACTCTGTAGGCTTTGTCGATTTCGAGATCGAGAAGCTTTTTCTTCACAATTAATCAACTGGGCCAAGGCTTTAATCATCCTTAGTCTAGTATCCTCTCCAGATCATTCAGGGATTGCTCTAAATCTTAATTGAAGCTCCTTAGATTGGGCTTCCAAGAGAGCTCTCATCCAGTTCAGGTTCAAAAAAAGTGTCTTGCTTCTCCAGTTTGTGCTCCATAAGATCCACTCTATCCTTCACCTGTTTAATATCTCCTGTCAAACCTTGTATCTCCTCATGGAGTTCTGTTGAATTGCTGGGGAAGTTTCCCCGAGGGTTCGAATTTCCCGGCTGGGAGAGCGTTGCAGGAGTGACAAAAGAATTTGCGATCGAAGCGAGCTGCGTGAAAGCAGGGTTTCTTTATTTTTGTTTCAGGAAGACGGATCCGGCAACTGCACGAACCAGCGTTCCTGGGTGAGCTGACCCCGACATGTGGTGAGTATACCGTCTTTATACTTTTTCCTTTTATTGAAGTTCTTTTTGTCCCCCTTTACTATTGTGTGTTCTCCCTGTCAGGGCATTGATTAATCCCATGTTTGGCTCTGGGACAATCACCCTGATTTAATTAGAGGATGGGTCGTGGCTTCTCCAAGTTGCAATATTCTGAAATAAAACCCGAAGAAAATATTCTCTAATAAAACTCATTTATTTGTTATAAAGAAAATAAAACACCTCACTAACTAAGAAAAGTAATTGTTACATTTTGAAATAATTCGGGCCGGCTGCTTTTCACAGCAACTGGCACTCCTGGCAAGAGAACAAAGGAAAGAGTGTGTGAAGGAATGTGGGTGGATGGACATGTGTAGTAGCTTTTGATAACAATTCTTGGCAAGGTACGGAAAGTCTGATAGTCCAGAAATGATGAGCTCAGCTGGTAAATAAAATAACACAGTGACACTCCCTTTCGTGAGTGCGCTTCTTAACAATTCTAATCCTGTTTTGTCTTTGTTATGCTTCTGTCCTAAAGGCGTTTTCTCTGGGTGGAGACGCACTCCAGTACTTCAGTTATTTGTCTAATGTATTTGTTCCTGACTAAATCTTAGCCCTGAGCTGATCAGTATTTTGTTATCTCCTTGACCTTCTATTGTCTTGCGTCTAAAATGATTCTCCCTGCACATCCTAGTCTTTTGTCTATAGTTTGTTCTTAATAGCCTCGATACTCTTGTGGTTATTTTTAGAAGGTTCTTTTAAAATGCATATAGAGTTTCTATTTCTTTGGCTTGATTTGATTATGAGTCAGTATCTGTTTGGTCATCCTAGTGGTTTCTGTCTTACAGCACTGTCTTGGTGAAGTTCCCTTCTTACAGTTCCTTTGCCAATGTGTCAATTTTTAATTCAAGCTTAGTTCACAATGCCTGGATAACTACATGTGTTTTGGCTGTATATTCATCCAAAAAAGATCTTAAAGATTCTACATCTCCTGTTATCTTCTCTGTTCTCTTACCGGTCACCATAATTAGTTTATAGCATTAAATCCTATAGCTTAAATAGTGCCACTTAAGAGTTAGAAAGGGAATCACAGTTCTGCAGTCTTTGGCTCCCTCGTGTGGACAAATAGCACCACTGCAGTAAAAGAAACCTTATCTATGTCTCTTTTTCTGCTGCCAGACCAATCAAAAATGAAAGAAACCGAAACTGTTTCTCCCCTTCCTTCCAGCCAAAACAAGGCACCATTCGGGCAAGCTTTGTTTCAAAAACAAAAGCGTTCAGCAGAGTCTGTTAAGAATAAATCATCCTTTAAACATTTTAAGTCCAAAAGTTTCAGAAATAGTTTCCACAGTGCTTTCCAGCTTCTTTGGTTTGGCTCAGATACATCAACTGCTCCCTCCTCACCATTTTAACATCCTGAAGCCTCAGAAATGATGATAATTCCACAAAAAGGAAAAGCAGGCTGCAGCCAAAGGAAGCCTCATTTGAGAGAGTAAGGTAAGTATGCAAAAACTAGTGTCTAAGAAGCGGTGACAGACTTTATTGTCCATTTAAAATGGCTGGTTCCTCCACAGTGAACTTGTTTCTCGGTTGTCCAGTCCTCAGCTAGAGACTCACCTGATCACTTTGTCAGGGTATGTAGATGTAATAGCTGTAAGCTGATGGAAGGTTGTAAACTGAAGCAACCGGAAGCTGATGCAATGGGAATGAGGCAGCAGGGTTACTGCCACTTTAAGAAGCTGGGTAAGAAGCTGCCTATATAAGGGAAGCCATTAGAGGGTGTCTCCCTTCTCCTCATGTTCTCTCTCGTTGTGTGTATCATTGCTCTCCTTGTGTCAGTAGCTGTATGATAAGGTATTTAACCACGTATAAGTCTGTATATATTTAGCTGTATATAAACCACTGTTATTTATCTAAAGGCTCTGTGTGCTGTGTGCTGTGTTTTTGCTCCTGGATTTATCTCATAATACTAGTCACGCTGCCTAAACTCTGACAAACTTCTTCTTCCAGAAGCTTTCTGAGAGCACTTAGCTCTCCAGGGGAGCAAAAGGGTTGTTTTCCAGAACTTCCCTTTTCCCCAGGGAAGTTTCTTCTGCCTTAGATAACTTTCTAAAGCAAATAACTGTGGGGTGTTTGTAACAATTTGGGAAAATTGTTGCAGCCAAGTCTGCTGACTTACGCTGGAAGTGTGCGTAGCTGTTTCTGATGCCTGGGGCCCCCCGGCAGGGCATCGGTGCTTGCGTGTGGCTGGGAAGGCTGCCTGGGGAGGTGGCAGGCAAAGGCTGCTTTCTGCCCCCCCCAGGCATCAGAAACAGCTGTGCACAAGTAGCCTTTGCCTGCCCCTCCCTGCAGAGCTTGCTCTCTCCTGTAACCTGTCACCAATCACAGCCCCCTCAGTTGCCCTTTGTTGCTTCCACAAACGGCCTCCTAACTGCTCAGGCTGTGGCATTCCGTCAGCCGTTCTTCATGGAGTGGCTCATGGGTCACCGGGCACCCGGTCGTTCCAGGCTGCAGCTCTGCATCTGTCGTTCACCCGCCTCTCTGAGGTTGCAAGTTTTCTCTAATGTGACCATGAGTGACCATCCCAGTGAGGCGCCTACACACTGTCCCAGAGAGAACCCAGGGTGAACAGACCCCAGCCTTCCTGCTCCCCAGCACAACCGCTGTGAATACTGTGTGGCAGGACTGGAGAGGGCAACCTGGAGCTGACCCCTGCCGATGCTCAGCTCATGCCGCCCCGTGTTCCCATCTCCCAGTCTGCCGGTTCGCCTTTCATCCCAGTGGGCGGGCTGCCCCCCCTTTTGGCCTCACATCCAGGGGATGGCAAGGCTCCTCTGATGGACGAGGCTTTGGCACTCGCCCTGGATCCCCCCTCACAGCCTTGTCTGACCAACCACAGGCGCCCCTCGACGTGGGTGACGTCGAGTGGGCCAGGTCATGATGGCCACACCCACCCAGTTACGTGACCACCCACACATGCCTACTCAGCCATGCCCACTTGGCCCTTTGAGGGCAACTATAATGCTGATCCGTCCCTCAATGAAATTGAGTTTGACACCCCTGCTCTAGAGTTTGACAGTTTTAAAAAGGCTGATATAAATCCCCATAATGCTGTTGTTCATTTCACGGATGCAACAGTTAATCCATCCTCCTGAATCAAATATTTTTGGCCTCATGTTTACTTGGTGACAAACTGCTAGAATTATGTTCCCCTTTCCCTCCCTTTATTACATTTTTATTACATAAAGGGCACAAAACATCTCCCGGTGGATCCTGACATGTACCTGGATTGATTTCTCTCTTTAGCACAGTATTTGATACAATACATGGCCATGATTATAAACGTGACAATAGACACCAAAGCTACAGTAAAGCCAGCCACCAGGTCTGCCACGTCCACTCCAGGGTATCATATGAAAACAGTTATAAATGAAGGGTTACTGGGACTCTTGAGGCCTAAAATAACAGCAGGTCTTGCCTCTGTGAACTGGAGGATCTCAGGGAAAAAGGTCTGGATCACCAGTTACTGGAATACACCTGGAACTGTGCTGTGTTGGGTGCTTTGGCTCCAGTTCAAATTTGGCAGGACTATCTCATTTATTTATTTATTTATTTATTTATTTATTTATTTATTTATTTATTTGATTTTTATACTGCCCTTCTCCAACAGGACTCAGGGCGGTGAACAGCCGAGATAAAACATAGCATATAAAATTTAAAAACAGTTTAAAAGATATTAAATAATTTCGGCCCATAATTTTAAACAACCCAGTTAAAACCAATTTCAAATTAAAACTGAAAGGATGGGATCAAGCCAGCCCGGCTAGATGAAATAAATGAGTTTTCAGGGCCCGACGAAAAGTCCGGAGGTCTAGTATCATGCGTATCTCCGGGGGTAGGTCGTTCCAGAGGGCAGGTGCCGCCACAGAGAAGGCTTTCCCCCTGGGGGTCGCCAGCTGACATTGTTTGGCCGACGGCACCCTGAAGAGGCCCTCTCTGTGTGAGCGTACTGGCTGGTGGGAGGCTATTGGCGGCAGAAGGCGGTCTCGTAGATACTCCGGCCCTAAGCCATGGAGCGCTTTAAAGGTGGTCACCAACACCTTGAAGCGCACCCGGAAGACCACTGGGAGCCAGTGCAGCTCGCGCAGAAGAGGTGTCACATGGGAGCGCCCCGTTGCTCCCATAATCCCCCGCGCGGCCGCATTCTGGACCAGCTGGAGCCTCCGGGTGCACCCCAAGGGGAGCCCCATGTAGAGAGCATTGCAGTAGTCCAGGCGGGAAGTGACAAGTGCCTGAGTGACCGTGCATAGGGAGTCCCGATCCAGAAAGGGACGCAACTGGCGTATCAGGCGAACCTGATAAAAAGCCCCCCTGGCCACGGCCGTCATATGCTCTTCTAAAGACAGCCGTGCATCCAGGAGGACGCCCAAGTTGCGAGCCCTCTCCGTGGGGGCCAATGATTCACCCCCGATAACCAGCGATGGCACCAGCTGGCTATATCAGGACGCCGGAAGCCACAGCCACTCGGTCTTGGAAGGGTTGAGTTGGAGCCTGTTTCTCCCCATCCAGGCCCGCACGGCCTCCAGGCACCGGGACATCACTTCAAGGGCATCATTAGGGTGGCCTGGGGTGGAGATGTACAGCTGGGTGTCATCAGTGTACTGATGGAACTCCACCCCAAAGCCACAGATGATCTCACCCAGCGGCTTTACATAAATGTTGAACAGAAGGAGCGAGAGGATTGACCCTTGTGGCACCCCACAAACAAGGCGCTTCGGGGTCGACTGCTGCCCCCCTGCCAACACAGATTGTGACCGGTCAGAGAGGTAGGAGAACCACCGCAAAACGGTGCCCCCCACCCCCAACCCCTCCAACCGGCGCAACATGATACCATGGTCGATGGTATCAAAAGCCTCTGAGAGATCTAACAGGACCAGGATATTGGAGCAACCCCTATCCCGAGCCCTCCAGAGATCATCTACCAATGCGACCAATGCCGTTTCCGTGCTGTGCCCAGGCCTGAAGCCAGACTGGAGCGGATCTAGATAGACAGCTTCATCCAGGTACTGTGGAAGCTGCCGCGCCACCACACTCTCAACAACCTTCGCAGTAAAATGAAGGTTGGAGACTGGACAATAGTTAGCCAAACCAGCCGGATCCAGAGAGGGCTTCTTGAGGAGGGGCCTCACCACCGCTTCTTTCAAGGCGGCCGGCAGGACACCCTCACTCAAAGAAGCGTTAATAATCCTCTGGAGCCAGCCTCGTGTAACCTCCCAGGAAGCCAGCACCAACCAGGAGGGACACGGGTCCAATAAACATGTGGTCGCATTCAGCCATCCCAGAATCCTGTCCACGTCCTCGGGAGCCACAGGATCAAACTCCTCCCAGATAACACTCTCAAAGCCTCCCTCAATCATCCCGTCCGGACTTACCCAGTCAGAGGCCAGGCCTTCCCGAATCTGAGCGATTTTATCATACAGATACTGTACAAAATCCTCAGCTCGACCCTGCAAGGGATCATCCCACGCTTCCAGATGGAGGAGGAAGCGGGTCACCCTAAACAGGGCGGCTGGGTGATTATCTGACGGCGCAATAAGAGCAGCAAAATAGCTAGATTTTGCCGCTTTTATCGCCACTAGGTAGGTCTTAATATGAGACCTCACCAGTGTTCAGTTGGATTCGGAACGGCTGGTCCTCCAACCGCTCTCCAGGCGTCTTTTCCAGCGCTTCATCTCCCTCAGCTCCTCGGAGAACCAAGGAGCTAGGTGAGTTCGGTGCCGGGTCAGAGGCCGCAAAGGCACAACGCGGTCCAAAGCCCCGGCGGCCGCACTGTCCCAGGCGGCCACCAAGTCTTCAGCCGAGTCATGAGCCAGAGTCTCAGGAAATGGCCCAAGCTCCATCTGGAACCTATCAGGATCCATCAGGATCCATCAGGCGCCTGGGGTGGAACCACCTAGTTGGTCCCGCCTCCCTGCAGTGGGGTGTAGCAGTTAGAAAGTCAAGTCGAAGGAGCGAGTGGTTCGACCATGACAAGGGTTCGATGACTATATCCCCTGTATCAAGGCCACTCGACCACTGACCAGAGATAAAAACTAAGTCCAGAGTGTGCCCGCCCGTGTGAGTAGGGCCATGAATTAACTGAGTCAGGTCCATGGCCGTCATGGAAGCCATGAACTCCCGAGCCACCTCAGACGTTTCACTGATACAAGAATGGGCAAACTATGGCTCAAGGGTATTCCCAACACACTTTTTGAGATCCCAAAGGCCCCTTTAACCATGTTGCCAAATTTCAGCTGTTTCAGTGTTGAAAATCAGCAATTTTGATTTCTTGTTCTGGGTTGGGAAGCACATGGTAAATGGAATATATGTCCAAAAATATCCTTAAATTGGTTTTAATAAGTAAAGGAAATACCCTGATGAAATGGAGAATCTTGGCCTAGCTATTCTGAATGATGCTGTCTGACATGCTTTGCTCCCTACCTTCCAATGCAATCCTCTTGTCAACTGTCCAGTTGGCGAATCCAAAAAGAGAAACTCCTGGGGCATTATTTTACCACAATTTTACAAAATTTTAAAATTTTACCAACTTTAATGAAAAAAACCACATTGGCACCGAAGAAGCGAAACCAGCTCTGGGTTTCCCATGCAAAAGCAAGCATAGTTAATTCCCCCTTTTCCCTACAGGCCACCCACAGTCCAATACGTCCACCAATCATTTCTGTTGATTTTGTTATGGGAAACAGCCAGCCATGCTGGGACATCTGCTCAGTGTATCCTTGAAAATGCCAGCAATGTTTCACAGAAGCCGACAGTTGCTTGGATACTATTCCCCCACCCTTGCATTCCATACACACACACACATTATTGTCAAGCTGTGAGCGAAGCAAAAATGTAGGTGAAAGAGTGAGTCAGTCTGTTCTGACCTAGGCTTCCTGATATACAGTAGTAAAAAGCACACAATTAGTCCCCAAACCCTTTTATTTTATTTTAACGGCTGTGAATTCCTTTCATTCACAGCACGTGCTGAATCACCAAGAGCGTCAGCCTCAGCTTTGCCTGCTTCAGCTGCCATAAGAAATGGGGGGGAGGGACTAGTTAAGGGGGCGAAGGGGGGGAAGGTGCAGGAGGTGTTTTTTCCATTGTAGGACGTGTCTTCCCAAGAAACAAAAGTGAATCTCCAAAGGGGCCGGCTGACCAACTGCCCTACATTCCTGATGAATGACGTTGCCAGACGTGATGCCACCTGACCTTTGGGAGACCTTTGGATTGGATGAGGGTCAATGGACACGGGGGGGGGGGGAGAAGCTTAGTAGATGCTATTTCGCGCGTTTTGCTCACTTCCAGCTTTACCTTGGTTGCGATCATTTCATATTCAGTAAAAGTACTAATCTCTTCAAAATGATTGAGTTTGGGTTTTCCTTTCCTGGATATTGAAGGAAGCATACTTGACAAAGAGTTTATAAATAGTCTAACAGAAGTCTGCCACAGTCCTTCGGATAAGGCTGGTAAACACCCACCTTTATCTTCTTTGACATGCTGCCAAAGACCTAATTGGCAATTATCTTGGCAAGGCCACACGGAAACACAGAGTCAAAAATGGAGCTTCAAAGTACAAACAGACACCATCCACAACGTTGCTTCCTGCAAAGGCCCACATGCCTTTGCTCTTCCTTTATGTCTTATGGGAGGGGGCCAATCATCTCTAAGCCTTACTCCCAAGTCGTCCCTTTTGTTTTAACTGTTCTTGCCTTCTGGCAGCTCTGCGCATGTGCACACTGGGAACAGGCTCCCCCTGTTCCTCTGCCTCTCTGATGTTTGACTCTGGCGGCTTCGGAGTCCGCATATAACTCCCAGATGGCCCTGGCCCCATTTCTGCCTCCGATGCAGAGCCCTCGTCTGAGCCTTCCCCAGACTCCAGGACTGGCCCATGTTCCTCCCCAGCCTCCTCACTGTCTGACTCCGCAGGCTGCTGGCGGACCACAACACAGTCTTAACATGCTGACCTCCTGGAAGAAGGGTAGACCTGAAACAAGAATAAACATATATGCACATTATTACTTACAAACCAACTACTACCACACTCACTATTGGGGCCGTTGAGGGTACTTAGTGTGAAACTTCTTAACTTTCATCCGGTCTCCAACCTTCGCTTTGTTGAGAAGGTTGTTGAGAGCATGGTGGCTCGGCAGCTCCCGTCGGTCCTGGAGGAAACAGACTACCTGGATCCGTACCAATCGGGTTTCAGGCCGGGGCATAGCATGGAGATGGCATTGGTCACACTAGTGGATGATCTCTGGAGGGCTCGGGACAGGGGACACTCCTCTGTTCTGGTCCTCTGGGATCTTTCAGCGGCTTTTGATACCATCGACCATGGTATCCTGCTGCAACGACTCGAGGGGTTGGGAGTGGGAGGCACTGTTTTACGGTGGTTCTCCTATCTCTCGGGCCATAAGCAAGCGGTGTTGGCAGGGGGGCAGAGATCGGCTATGAGGCCCCTCACTTGTGGGGTGCCCCAGGGGTCGGTTCTCTCGCCTCTCCTGTTCAACATCTATATGAAGCTGCTTGGGGAGATCATCCGTGGTTTTGGGGTGCGGTATCATCAGTATGCTGATGATACCACACACCAGTATGCTGATGATACCCAGCTTTTTATATTCACCCCGAACCAGCCTAGTGATGTCCTCGATGTGATGTCCCATTGCCTGGAAGCGGTACGGACCTGGATGGGGAGGAACAGGTTCCGACTCAACCCCGCCAAGACCGAGTGGCTGTGGGTACCGGCATCTGGGTCCAATTGAGATATTCCATCGTTGACCATTGGGGGTGAGGTGTTACCCCCTGTGGATAGGGCCCGCAACTTGGGTGTCCTTCTGGATTCACGGTTGTCTCTGGAAGATCATGTAGCGACCGTGACCAGGGGGGCATTTGCCCAGGTCTGCCTTGTGTGTCAGCTGCGCCCTTACTTGGACCAAGATGCCCTACGCACCGTTACTCATGCGCTGGTCACCTCCCATCTTGACTACTGCAACGCTCTCTACCTAGGGCTGCCCTTGAAAACCACTCGAAGGCTTCAACTGGTGCAGAATGCGGCCGCGCGGGTTGTGATGGGAGTGTCCCGACACTCCCATGTTACACCCCTCCTGCGCGACCTGCATTGGCTACCAGTTGCCCTTCAGGTGAGGTTCAAGGTGCTGGGTTTTTTTTATTTTTTTTAATTTGATTTATATGCTGCCCTTCTCCGGAGACTCAGGGCCTCTTACAATGTGTTAAGCAATAGCCTTCATACTTTTGTATATTTATACAAAGTCATCTTATTGCCCCCATAATCTGGGTCCTCATTTTACCTACCTTAGAAAGGATGGAAGGCTGAGTCAACCTTGAGCCTGGTGAGATTTGAACTTGCAGTAATTGCAGGCACCAGATGTAAGTGGATGTTAATTAGTCTGCTGAGCCACCAGAGCTGGTGTGGTTATCACCTACAAAGCCCTTCATGGCCTAGGTCCGGGATACTTGTCGGACCCCCTGCAGCCAGCAACAATCTCCAATTGCCTGGTGCGTTCCCACAGACAGGGCCTCCTCAGGGTGCTGTCGGCCAGACAATGTCGGTGGGCGGCCCCCAGGGGGAGAGCTTTCTCTGTGGGTGCACCCACCCTTTGGAACCAACTTCCTTTGGAGCTCCGGATGGCCCCTGACCTTCGCTCGTTCCGCCGTGATTTGAAGACCTGGTTGTTTCGTAGCCTGGACTGATGGGGGGGGGGGTTCGTAATAGTTTTAAATTGATTTTAAACTGTTTTAATTTGGACTTTTAATTTCATATTGTTTTAATGTACAATTGTGCATTTTATTGTTGTGAGCCACCCTGAGTCCATTGGAGATAGGGCGGCATATAAATTACATAAATAAATAAATAAATAAATAAAATATAAATCGCTTTAAACTTAAACTTAATTAAACTTAAACTAATCTCACTGCCCTAATATCTGGAGCAGCCACCCACTCAGTGTCTGCTAACGGGTAGCCTTTCCACAGTATTAGGTGGACATAATGGAGATTTACTCAGGAACATCTTCGCTATTCTAGCCGGCGGTAAATGCCATCTGTGAAACATCTTCAACTGGTTTTCCTTGTACACCATAGACATTGTTAATTTTATATTTGTTTGCCACATCTTTTCCCACTTCTCTAATTCTATTGTATAGTTGAAGTTTCTTGCCCATTTAATCATTGTGTCTTTTACTATTTCCTCTTCCATTCCATTCCATTCTTTCCATAGTAAAAATTTATATATTTCACTAATTAATTTCTCCTCCGTCCCTTGTATAATTTTATCCAATTCATTTTGCTCCATCTGTATCTCATTTAATTTTATGTCTTCTTTGTATTTTGACCAAATTTGAAAATATGTCCACCAATCTATTTCTCTATTTAAATCTTGTTCCAATTCTTGTTTTGTTTTTATCTTCCCTTGTTCTTTTAATATATCCCTATACCTAAGTATCTTGTCCCATTCTATTAAATTTGGGTGTTTTAGAGTTTCTGTGGGTGAAATCCAAATTGGTAATTTTGTGTAATGTTGTTTTTTAATCTTAATCCAAATTGATAGTAATGCATTCCTTAATATATGTCTTCTAAAATACCCGTGAGTTTTATATTTCTCATCCCAAAGGAATGCATGCCATCCCACTTGCAAGTCATGTCCTTTGATTACTAATATTCTTTTGTTCCTTAATTCCATCCATTCTTTCAACCATAATAAACAAGCTGCTTGATAATATATCTCCCATTCTGGGAGTCCTACCCCTCCTCTATCTTTAGTATCTTGCAAAATTTTTATTCTAATTCTGGGTCTTTTTCTTTGCCATATAAATTTAGTAATTGTTTTATTTAATATATCAAAGAAGGTCTTATCTAATTTTACTGGTATAACCTGGAAGAGAAATAAAATTCTGGGCAGGATGTTCATAAATGAAATTTGTAAGTTTTTCCAATTGTTCATATCTTTTTTAATTTGCTGTAATAATTTGTCATAATTGTCTTCTTTAATTGAGGAGCCTCTTGCCGTAAACCAAATCCCTAAATATTTTATTCTTTTAGTTATTTGAATCTTTGTACTGGATTCTAATTCTTCCTCTTGTTTTTTTGTAAGATTTTTAGTTAATAATTTGGATTTGTTTTTATTCATTTTTAATCCAGCCACTTCGCCAAATTCTTCTATTCTTTTTATCAATTTTGGGCCTGATTCTAGTGGTTCTTCCACGATAAAAACCAAATCATCGGCAAAGGCCTGCAATTTATACTCTTCATTTTTTATCTTTAAGCCTTTTATTTCATGGTCCTCTCTTATTCTCTTTAAAAGCGGTTCTAGAGTCAGTATAAAGAGAAGTGGGGAAAGTGGACATCCTTGTCTCACCCCTTTTGTTATATCGAATTTTTCGGTCATATCTTCATTTATAATTACCCTCGCCATTTGTTTTGTATATATTTTCCCAATCATATTTTTGAATTTAGTCCCAAATTCCATGAGTTTCAATTGTTTTGACATAAATTTCCAATTCAGATTATCCAATGTCTTTTGGACATCAAGGAAAACCAGTGAAGCTTGTTTTTCCAGGTGTACTTCGTAATACTCTAAAGTATTTATAATTACTCTCATATTGTTTTTGATTTGTCGGCCTGGCAAAAATCCATTTTGGTCTGGATGCATATGTTTGTTCAGAATTCTTTTTGTTCTTTCAGCTATAATTGACATAAATATTTTATAATAAGAGTTTAACAGAGAAATTGGTCTATAGTTCTGTATTAGTTGGTGGTGTGAATCTTCTTTATGTATAAGAGTAATTATTGCTTCCGTCCAGGATTTTGGTATATTTGCTTGATCCAGCGCTTCATTGAATATTTCCAACATTAACCCTCTTAACATTTCTTGGATATTTTTATATAACTCCACTGGGAGTCCATCTGGGCCCGGTGTTTTGTTATTTTTTTGTTTTTTCATTGCCATATCAAATTCTGGTTCCGTTATCGGTCTATTAAATATTTCTTGTTGTTCCTCCGCTATTTTACATATATTTGCTCCTTCTAAATAATCTTTGACCTTTACTTCTGATATCTCTTCCTGGGAATATAATTTTGAAAAAAACTTTTGTATAATTTCCTTTTTGTCCTCTCTTTTGTGTTGGATTATTCCTTTGTCATCTTTCAATTGATATATCATTTGTTTATCTTTCTCCTTTTTTAATCTATAGGCCAACCATCTACCCACTTTGTTTGCATGTTCAAAATAATTTTGTTTTGACATCTTTATTTTCTGTGCTATTTCTTTTTGGGTTATTAAATTTATTTTATGTTTAACTATACTCCATTCCTCTTTTATTTTTTTATTTTGGGGGTCTTCCGGCAGTTTTCTTTCTAATTTTGTAAGTTCTTCCTGAATTTTTTTTTGTTGGCATTTCTCTTCCTTCTTCTTCCTTGCATTATAGGCTATTGTTAATCCTCTGATATATGCCTTTAACGTGTCCCAGAGATTTTGAAGTGATGTATCTTCTTTTTTATTTACACTGAAAAATATCTTCAACTCATTTTTCAACATCTGTTTATACTCTTTGTCTTTACATATATTTTGGTTCAATGTCCATCTTTTATTTTTTTTTTGTCCTTTCCATTTTATAATTATTGGGTTATGGTCTGCCCATTCATTGATTCCTATTTCTATTTCTTCCAGTCCTATTCATATTTCTGCTGTCATCCAGGCCATATCAATCCTGGACCAGGATTGATGTGGGTGCGACTAAAATGTATATTGTCTTTCTTTGTTGTGTACTTCTCTCCATGTGTCTCGCATTTTTAATTCTGTTATCATCTTAAAGACTTCTTTGGGTAATATCTCTTTCTTTTTTTTGTTCTTCTCATATAATCTTTTTTGCTGTCCGCTATAGCATTATAGTCCCCTACTAAACATATATTATCATAACCTTGTTCTATAATGTTATTATGCAATTTTTTAAAGTATTCATGTTGGTTTTTATTCAGGGCGTATATTACTACTAATAAGACTTGTTTTTGCTCTATCTCTAATTCTACCATCAACGATCTACCTTCTTCATCTGAGTAAATTAGTTTTGATTTTATTCTCTCTTTTACATATATAGCAATTCCTCTTTTTTTCTTTTGTGTTAATGATGTATATAGTATTCCTAGCTTTGCATTTTCTAATAATTTCTGGTATCCTTTTTTAATATGTACCTCTTGTATCACGTCTGTTTCAAGTTTTTTTTAGCTTTGTAAAAATTTGAGTCCTTTTTTTTTTGGTGAATTCAAACCATTTATGTTCACAGAGATGAGGTTTAGTGCCTCTTCCATTTCTTACTGCTGTTGTTTCTTGGTGTTTCTTGTCTCTCTTTTTACTCTCCCTCTCGCTCCTTCTTTTTCTTCTCGTTCTCTTTCCTGTATTTTCCTTATTTCTCTTTCCCTTTCTGTTTCTTCTATTTGATCTTCCTCTTGGCTTTTACTTTCTGATTCTTCTCTACTTTCTTGCTCTTCTTCCTGTGAAAAATGACTTCTGTAAAATTCTTGTGCCTTCTCTACTGTGTCTACCTTGTATTTTCTGTCTTGCCATGTAATAAGAATACCCTCTGGAATTATTCATCTAAACATCACTTTATACTTGGTAAATTGGGTTTTAAGAAACTGATATTGCTGTCTTTGATTTCGAATTCTTCGTGAGATTTGTTTCAAAATTATAATTTCTTTACCTTTATACGTTATTGTCTCTGTCACATGTAAATGCCTTATTCTCTAATATGTAAATAGTATATGAACGGGATATCAGGGGTTAATTTATTCTTCACTTCTTAATGTATTCATACTTTACCACTCCCATACCTAGCTCCACCCATTGTATATATAAGGAGCTGCACGCACCCATTCCTTGCTTCTATCTGTGAATATTCAGTGAATATAGAATGCCTTGTGTAAATAAAGAGAGATATATTTGAACTCTTAACTCTTATATGATTTATTGAGTCTGATCCTGAAAATATTGCAACAAGCTGGTAGCAGAGGATGGTTGAATTGACTCAATAAAAACTTAAATATGTCTAAGAGAGATAGGCCCAACACCAGGGCATACAGCAAAGAAATGGAAACGGATCAAGAAATAATCGATGAGTCCACAAATACGATTTCGAGAGAATCTGAAGAATACACCGCTGAAGACGAAGAAATAATAAATGAAGATGATGACCGAGAGGAAATCAAAATAGAAAACAACGAACTCAGGTCAGAGATATTAAAACTGTTAAAAAGCCAGAAGAACGATGAAAGCCTCATCGCGAACCTCCAAGATATGCTGAAAAACAGCGGAGCAGCGAGAGAGAAGCACATCGCTACTGAAAAGCCAAAAGATTCAAAAATAGTGAGTGATACGATTACAGAAAAAAACGCTATGAAGAAGAAAAACGGTGATCCCGCGCAAAAATTTGAATGGCAGCCATCTTGGTTTCAACAGACCTCCAGGGTGAGCGAAGCAGAGCCAATCAGAAAACTTGATTCAAAATTTCTGGCGCGAAAGACATTACTAGATAATGAAAATGAAAAAGAAAAGTCAAACACCTCAGAAGGATCAGAATCGGAAAGTGAAGGTGATTCAACAGATACTCAAATAAAGTCAGCAATGAAAACGCTTTTTGCTGCATTTGGACCGAAACTAAAGATTACCAAAAAGTCAACTAGAAAGCAAGCGAGCAAGCCAACGTCTCAAAATCTACCCGCTCCCATCCTGACGACGAGAGCACCGACGCCTGAATCCAGAGAGCCCTGCAGATACCGCCCCACACCGCAGACCGATGCAAGCACCAACACTCTCAAGAGAAGAAAAAGAACAACCGCCATCGTCAGGACTCCCAAGATCGAGCCGGAGACCGATTCATCTGAGGAGGAGCAGAACGAGCGAGCCGCAACGACGAGAACCTCTCACGACGACTCCAGGAACGAAATGAGCAACGCGCATGCGCAAGACTACGCAGACGGCCCAGGAAGACATGAGTTGCTGAAAGGATCGTGCAGGCTCGTTGCGAGCATTCCCACGCCGTTTTGTAATTTCCAGCATTTACAAGACCACGGACTACCTCCGGTTGTAAGTAATGGACCCAATAATGTCGGAAACTTGCCCAGTGACTTCCCAAAGCTGAGAATAGATGGCATTAATTTACAAGAATGGTATCAGCAGCTCCAGGTTGTCTTTATGAAAGAAAACTTACTGTTTTTTATCACTAATCCCCCCAAAAGACCTTGGACTCTAAAGTTAGACTGCTTACACCATAGAGCATTTTTCTTATTAATTTCTAGTGTATCTCCTGCTATGTATCACAGCATTAAGCAAAATCTGACTGTCTCAGAAATTATTCAATGCATGTTCAATTTATTTCACAGTGATAGTGTAGCTACTACCACAAGAATGTCTAAAGATTTCTTTTCTTCTAGGATAAAACCAGGGGTTTCCATAAGTGAATATTTAATATCTTTAAACAAAATAAGAGCTGAACTGCATTTAAGGGGGGAGGTGATTTCAGACCAAACGATGAAAAGTGTTATCATCAACTCACTTGACCCATCATGGGATAATTATATGTCACATTTAGACACAATCAATCTAGGATACTTATCCATAGAAAGTCTATCCAATAAGTTAATAGCTGAAGACAATTCAAGGAGGAGTCGCTCTAACAACCACATAGAACACAAACCATATAGAAAAGTAGCTTTTCAAGAAAGATATAATGAAACATTTAGATGCCACAACTGTGGATCCAGGGAACACAATAGGAGAGATTGCCCCAAAATTTCAAAAGAAAGACATAGGTCAGAACACAGAAACAAATACAACTATAGACAGTCTTCCATTGATAGACATAGATATAGAAGCCCACCAAATTACAAAGAGCATAGAGGGGGCAGAGATAATTCAAAGGATAGAAAATCTGGTTCACTGAATGGACTAAACAAACAAGACAACACTAACATACAGCAAACTAAGAACAATAATTGGCTTATTGATTCTGGAGCAACTAATCACACCACTAATAATAAAAGTATATTATCTTCATTTGTAGAAGATAAATTTGTAATAAAGGTAGCTAACCAAGAAAAGGTCCAAGTATTAGGGAGAGGGAATGTAACCTTACCTGGCCTAGGAAAAATAGAGGGGGTATTACTAATACCTGAAATACCTCATAACATACTAAGTGCCATAAAACTAAGCAGAGATTCTGATATTAATATTGTGTTTTCAAAAGGAAAAGCAACCTTGGAGAAAAATAAAATAGATATAGGTACAGTAATGATTAAGGGAGGCCTACCTTATTTAATAACAAAGGAGAAATGGTTACACAACATTGATTCAAATATGGAAGATTGTATTGAACTAGATAATGGAAACATTAGCAACAGTGACAATGATGAATGTAAAGTAGCTCATGACCACAAGGATGCACATAATGAAAAAAAGCCAAAAATAGGTAAGCCAATTCATGATGAGTGTGCTCATGTTTTACACAGGAAGTTAGGACATGCCAGTTTTCCTGTAGTACAAAAAATGACTGAACACGCAGAAGGTGTTAAAATAAAAAATTGTGAAAACTATTTGGAATGCTCAGTATGTAAATCTACAAAACTAAAAACTAGTCCCAGGCCTAGAAAATCAACAAGGTCAACCAACAAAATTTTTGATTTAGTACACATGGACCTGGTTGGTCCACTAACTCCATCAATCACTTATAAAAAACGTTACTTCTTAACCATTGTGGACGATTATAGTCGCTATGGATTTGTTTACACATTAAAACACAAAGATGAAACTTTTCAGAAATTTAAAGAATTTTACAAACGCGTAGAAACACAACACAATATCAAAATAAAACAAATCATGACAGATAGGGGATATGAATTCATGTCTAAGGAATTCTCCCAATGGCTGAAGGACAAAGGAATGTTACATTACACATCTAGCCCATTTTCTGCATTCCAGAACGGAATTGTAGAGAGGAAGAACTCAACATTACAAACCATGATTAGATGCACATTGGAAGATGCTGGCTTAAGCAAACAATTCTGGTCAGAAGCCCTACAATATTCCAATTACACACAAAATAGAACTTGGTCCAGCATTGTAAATAAGACACCATATGAAGTGATGTATAATAGGAAACCAAAATTAGCACACATGCACATATTTGGAGTCACTGCAGACGTACACATACCTAAACAATTAAGAAGAAAGGGAGAAAATGTGTCTAGAAGACTTAGATTTATGGGATATGAGACAGGTACAAAAGGATACAGATTCATTGATAATAATAACAAATTTATAGTTTCCAGAACAGCTGTGTTCCATGAACAGGCCAACTGGTCTAAAATACATCTTAATGAAATATTCCCAAGCAACAACACAGATACAAAATCCCAAGAGAAAAGGACTATAGAAAAGCAAAATGACAACAAACATAGAAACAAAACCAAAACATGGACAAACAGTCAACACAAAATAAAGACAGATACATTAACAAAAAAGGAAGCAAGATATTTGCACGATAATAATAGTAAACCTGAAAAAACAATTAGAAACACCAGAAACCAAATGCCAAATAAATACAAGGATTATATAATGCATATGGATGGAGAATCAACGACACCTAATACGTATGAGGAAGTGTTAAAACTTCCTCCTAAAGAAAAAGAAAAATGGGAATTAGCAATGACAAAAGAGATGGAAAGTTTACAAGGATTAGATGTATTTACACCTGCAATTGCACCAAAGGACAAAACCATTATTGGCACTAGGTGGATATATAAAATTAAAAATTTAGAGGGAGGCAATACCCTATACAAGGCTAGATTAGTTGCACAAGGTTATGCACAGAAATATCCGGAGGACTATACTGACACATACTCCCCCACAGTAAGAACTGAGAGTGTCAAAACAGCTCTAGTTGTAGCATCAGCACTCAATCTCGATGTATTCCAATATGACATACAGACTGCGTATTTACATGCAAAATTAGATAAAGAAATATATGTAAGAGCACCTCACAGTCAATACACAAACAAGAATGAGACTTGGTTATTAAACAAAAGTTTATACGGGTTAAAACAATCTGGTAAACGATGGTATGATTGTTTAGTGAAAGTACTTAAAACTATGGATTTCAATGCTACTACAGCTGATAACTGTTTCTTTGTTAAAAAGGGTGATGATTACATAGAATTTGTATTGATCTATGTGGATGACATTTTGTACATAGGTAAACATAAAGAAAGAAGAGAAACATTTGTAACAAAGCTAAATGAACATTTCTCATTGAAATCTTTAGGCAAAGTAAATAAGTATCTTGGTGTTCAAATTAGTAAAACTAGAAGAGGATTCAAGCTTTCTCAGAGAGATAAGATCATAGAACTCTTGAACAAATGTAATCTAAGCGATGCCAAACCCTGTGACACCCCTATGCAGACTGACTTCCTAAGAAATGCAGATGAATCATCCCCTGAATTCAAAGATAACACATTCTATAGATCAATCATAGGTTCCCTTCTTTACATTTCCAATTGGACTAGACCTGATATCGCTTTACCCCTCAATTTATTGTCCAGACATGTCAGCAAACCAACAATGTACCATTGGGAAGCTGTTAAAAGGATATTAAGATATTTAAAGAATACCTTAGATTTTTGTTTGATATTAGAGCCTAATAATGTCAAGGAGCCAAACCTCACATGTTACGCAGATGCAGATTGGGCTGGAGACACTTCATGCAGAAAAAGTACATCTGGTTATTTATTCCTCCTAAACGGTTGTCCAGTTTACTGGTATACTGGCAAACAAGATTTAGTGGCCACTTCAACGACAGAAGCAGAATATGTTTGTTTATCTAAAGCAGCAAATAACCTTGTATGGTTTAATGATTTAATTTCTGATGTTTGGAAAAAACCTGCCTTACCTTTTGTCATGCATGAAGATAATAAAGCGGCTATCGAAATATCTAGATCTGACGCCATTGGACAGAGGTCCAGACATATAGACATAAAATTTAAACATGTGAGACAATTATCTCAGGATGGATTTATTAAAGCGGTGCATTGTGAGACATCAGAACAATTAGCTGACATATTGACAAAGCCTTTGCCATCTAAGCAACATAAATACTTGACTTCCAAGTTATATGTTTTATATTGTTCTGAATCTGAATGTAATTGGTGTAGCATATCGAATCGGCATTTAGAGGGGGATTTGTCACATGTAAATGCCTTATTCTCTAATATGTAAATAGTATATGAACGGGATATCAGGGGTTAATTTATTCTTCACTTCTTAATGTATTCATACTTTACCACTCCCATACCTAGCTCCACCCATTGTATATATAAGGAGCTGCACGCACCCATTCCTTGCTTCTATCTGTGAATATTCAGTGAATATAGAATGCCTTGTGTAAATAAAGAGAGATATATTTGAACTCTTAACTCTTATATGATTTATTGAGTCTGATCCTGAAAATATTGCAACAGTCTCTTCCCTTGATTTCTTGTAAATTTCATCCCTAACTGCTTTTTTTGTAAATCTTATATGTACTTCTCTTGCCAATCGATGCCTTCTTATATAATTGGTATGTACGCGGTAAATTTCATCTGTCTGTTCCCTTATTTCCATCTTGTTTCTTTGCATTAATTCTGCCAAAATTTCAGCCATTTTTCCACCCAAATCTTCCTCTTTCTCTTCCGCTACATTTTGGAAACACAGAAAATACGAAGCTTTCTCCATTTACGGGAATGCAATTGAATCTGACAGCTCCTTGTTTAATTGTAGTGATTTCTGTTCCACTGTTCCTACTTTTAGATCTATTTGATCTATTTTAGTTTCCAGTTTTTTGATTTTTTGCTCGTTTTCCAGAATGGCTTGCAGTATGGTTTCTATCTTGTCATTCATGTTCTTAATATCTTCCTTTACCTCTCCTATCTCATTCTTAATTTCTTTGTGATGTTCTTTCGCCTCTTCATGGTTATCAGCCATTTGTATGCTATTTACTGTCAGCTCTGTTTTATCTTTTTCTTTCCCCAGCATGTTTTCTATTGACCTTTGATTTAACGGTGAGGCAAGCACTGGTGGGGGATTGGTAGTAGGTTTTTTTCCTGTTTTGGCTACAGTTGCTGTGGTTGACATTTTTAGGCTTCGGGTAAAATTTTTCCACAATATCATACAAGTAAGATATTCTAATTAAGTTTTGTACAGGTTTGTCTATAGTTCTTAATTATTGTCCCCACCTTCTTCTATAACACTCTGTAATAGTATCTTTCTTCCTTATAAAATTGATTTATATTGTTCCTATCAACTATTAATATACTTATAAATTTTTTACAATAGTTATTAACCTTACAATGATACAATAATAATATTTTTCAATAAATATTGTTTACCCTCTTAATCTCTATCAATAGTTATCTTGTTATTATTCCTATTTATATCTTATACTAATTGTGCAAGTATATATATCACTTTAGTTCATTCACAGCAACTCAAATCAATCATTTCACACTTCATTAATCCTTTAACAACTTTTCAAATTCCCCCCCTTTCAGTAACAATATTCAACTTATTTAGTTATTTTTCCCTTAATTACAGTCTGTTTAATTTAAATTCTTTCCAATTATATCTTTTTCTTTTTTATTTACTTGCCACTGTTAGTGATCTTAAGTCCGTGTTGCATCAGCCTCTTTCTGTCCAGCAATACTGTCTCTGAAATCCTTCTAATTTGTTCTCTATTCCTTCTATTTTCTTCTGTGCCTCCTTCCTTATTGTTCTGTCAATATAGTCTTTTTTATAAGTCCAAATCCAATATTATAAATCTGTAAGTATATCCGTGAATTTAATTAGATTTTCTATCCTTACTCCTTAACCAGTCCTTAGTCTGCCATTCCACAGTCACTAATCCTTGTGTTGATTCTTTTAAATTTGTTTAAACCAGTATTTGTAAGTCCTTTATGATATTTCCAATGTATTTCCTTCAAAATCTCCTCTCTCTTCTTTTCTTTTTGCGCCCTCTTTCTTCCTGTCGCACTAACCTCTCTGTTCGTTTGTCTCTCTGTCTTGCGTTTCCTCCTCTCAGTCGCCGCCTTTCCTTCTTTTCCACGACTTTTTCCTCTCATGTCTCCGCTCAACAGGATTTCCACGTTTTTTCTTCTGGATCCTCCTCAGCCACCATCCGATGCCACTTTCACTATTCGCTTCCTCACTGTGTGGCCACCATCGCTCTTGGCCCACCTTAAAGATGGGCTCTTTCACCGCAGGATTTAAGATGTTTGGTCTTGTCCTCCTGGATGATTGCTAGTCGTCCGAAGTCTTTCGACCTTCCCCTTTTGTTTTCTGAGCTCTCCGGGATCAGAAATGCCCTTAAAGGGCTCCTTATCGGGAATAAGTTGGGTTTTCGGGAACGAGAGTTTGTTCCCTCACCCACTTCGATCTGACATCACTGCCGGAAGTCCCCAAGGCATCTTTTAATGGTTGTGTCACCGAGTCCCTAGCCGACTGCAGAAAGGCTGTTTGTTACAGTGGTTATGTCTGCTGTGTAGGCAGCTCTATTCTGAGATGCATTTCCTGCCTGTCTAGGAGTTGCCTTTAGCTGCTCCTGTGAGGCATTTTCTGGTTCCTGTCATATGTATATATATACTCCTAATGATGGCTTATCAGAGCTAACTGCATTTTGATTAAACTTCTTGAAACATGGTGTCAGAAGTCTGAATCCATGTCTTCCTGATACATTTGAGGCATACCCCCGAAAGCCAAGCAGTTGAAGCAAGAAACTCACAGGCATGGCAGCTGCTAACAGCATACCTCTGCTTGAGGCCATGAGGGTGAGTGGAGACTGCAGCAGCAATTGGGATACGTTCAGGGTGGAGTTTGAAGACTATTCCTTAGCTACAGGCTTGAATGATAAACTGGCAGCAGTACAAGCCACCACATTAAGGAGATTGATGGGCAGTGAATGCCTTCACATTTATAAACACAACTTAACCCTTACTGAGGAACAAAAAAGCGACATCAAAGCTATCTTAGATGCATTAGAGGTCTATTTTAGACCTCTTAAAAATGTCATTTACGAAAGATATATATTCGGCAGCTGCAAGAAAGAAGAAGGTGAAATAATAGATAGCTTCGTCACACACTTAAGGGAAAAGGCTACAAGCTGTGACTATGGCCCCTTAAGAGATGAAGTTATTCAGGGCAAAATAATTTTGGGCGTTACCAGTGAAAGCACATGCCACCGCCTCTTGAGGGATCACAATTTAAGCCTACAAGCAGCAATTGAGATGTGTTGGACTATAGAACTTACTGACAAATGGCTGAGAGCTCTAGAGCAGGTTAATGATTGTGTCAATACAGTCTCTAAACAACAGCTAAATATAACGAACTATCAACAAAAGTGCCAGCATAAAACACAGCTTTATAATTCATTTGCAAATAATCAAGTAGTAGCATGCAAGTATTGCGGCAGTGTGCATATACAAGAGAGAGCGCAATGTCCTGCATATGGAAAAACCTGCAGAGTGTGTGGGAGGTTAAATCACTTTGCAGGAGTGTGTCAGGCACATAAAATGGAAGTGAGGAAGCTGCACACAATTGAGCAAATGTCAGACTCGAAGGATGCATCCTTGTTTACCACTGATGTGGTTTATAGGAGAGAATGTATTGGCACAGTACACTCTAAGGGCAAAAAATGGTTTGTAAATCTCAGGCTTAACAACATAATTCAACCCTGCCAGCTGGACTCGGGTGCAACATGTGATGTTATGAGTCTAAAGGATAAAATGAAACTGGCACCTGAGATACTTCTTCGGCCTAGTAGTACTAAACTGAAGTTATATTCAGGGGAAGTAATGGAGTCACTGGGCCTATTTCAAACAGAATGCAGCATACGTGGGGATACTTATAAACTTGAACTTGAGATTGTGGAAGCTGATCAGAAACCGCTATTGTCAGGATCAACATGTGAGCACTTGGGGTTGATGCAGTGCACCATTCCAGCCGAGTTACACAATGTTATGAGTCCCCGTCCCCCCCAACCTCTGGCGAGGCCATTGACAAAACAGCAAATCCTCCAAGTTTACAAGGAGGTGTTTGAAGGCCCCATAGTATCTGTTCCAGGAAAGGTTCATTTTGAACTTGATTCTACCATTTCTCCAGTACAAAGTGCTCCATGTAATGTGTCTATAGCTATTAAGCTGCAGGTTAAAGCACAACTGTATAAGTATGAGGCGGAAGGACATATTAGTTCAGTACCTGAGCCCACTGATTGGATAAGCAACATGGTTGTTATTAGGAGGCTGGAGAAGATTAGAATATGCATCGATCCTAAATTTCTGAATATGGCCCTGAAACGGTCACGCTACTTAATGCCAACACTTGATGACGTTTTGCACAAGCTACCCAAAGCACGGGTTTTCACGCATGTTGACGCCAGAGATGCCTTTTTACAGTGTAAACTGGATGAAACGAGTAGCTACATGACTATGTTCTGGACTATAGGGGGCAAAAAGAGTGTCAGCTCTGGCATGCTCAGGTCAGAGCTGCCATTTGGGGAGGGGGAGAAAAGACCATCAGGGGCCGATCCCAGTGGAGGCAGCCTTGCTGCAAACATCTGGACATTGTCAAGCCCCTTACAGGGCCTCCAGAACTGCCTCAGAATGTCTCCAGCAGCAGGCAAGCCTCAGAAGCACAACTTACAACTGCGAGACAATTCAGAGTGACTCAGCACTTCAGGGAGCACTGGGTGACGGGGCAGGCATGTAGGGTGTGGTGGCGGGAACTGTTTAAAGGTGGTGGGGAGCACCGGATGTTAGCGCTGTCAATCCTTTCTTTGCATTGTTTATTGCTTGGATGGTCAGTGAGTGCCAGAGAGATAAAAGCTTCAGACCTAAACATCGTTTGGTTGGGTTTTTTTTCTGCGGAACCTGACAAGGGCCTGGTGGCTCAGCAGACTAAAAAGCATTGTGATTAACACCAGCTGTCTGGAATTACTGTAAGTTTGAATCTCACCAGGCTCAAGGTTGACTCAGCCTTCCATCCTTTCTAAGGTAGGTTAAATGAGGACCCAGTTTGTGGGGGCAATAAGCTGACTTCGTATAAATATACAAAAGTATGAAGGCTATTGCTTAACGCATTGTAAGCTGCCCTGAGTCTCCGGAGAAGGGCGGCATATAAATCAAATTAAAAAAAAAAAACAGTTTGACAGAGCTTTTTACCATGGCTGAAGGTACACTGTCAGGGTTAGAGGCAGCTGATTTGGAGGATTCTGCAGTGGCAACCAAAGTCACTGTACTGGAAGCCATACCAGACCTGGCAGGGGAGGCATCCCTGGACGTTAGACCCAAAGACCACTCCAGCACAAGGGAGTTTCCCGTGGAGCATGGGGAGCCAGAGGCTGGACAAAAGCCACCAGGGCCCAGTGGGAAGTGGAGTCTGGGCCACAGGGCCACTCTGCCATCTGTTCCTCCACTCACCCTGTCCGGTACCCATTTTGCCCAGTGGTGGGAAAGGAGGATATCAGATGATGATTGGAGCTACTCCACCGCAGTTGGCAGCCAGACCATAGACGTGCTGCAGGAGATGTTTGGGGCGGTGGGGTTTTGTGAGCCAAGACGTAGCAGTGGATGGCGGGACCTGGCTGCAACAGGCCACCCACCACACAGACCCCAACAGCCAGGAGGGGTGGCTGGTGGGTTTTGGGTTCCCAGCAGAGACCCCCCAGGAGAAGCCTGCAGGGACAGACTGATGGCCACCCAGGCCGGGTAGTCGCCAGACACCTCAGTTCCCTGGAGGTCAGCGCGTACTGGGGGAGAGGTTACCAGGATATGAGAACTAACCCCCTAGGCCACGGAAGGGTGTCTGTTGGCCATGGCCATGGAACATTGGGATGTTGGGATCCACCGCCAGTGCGGGCCATCTTTGACGGCAGCCATGGGAAAGTAACCCTTTTCCTGGGCCAGGTGTTAAATCACCTGGAGCGTTACAGCCATTTATACACATCCAATTGGGACATGATAATGGCGGTGGCAGCAGTAATTTTTTTTTTAATTTATATACCGCCCTTCTCCCGAAGGACTCAGGGCAGTGAACAGCCAAAGGTAAGAACACAAAATACAAAATTTAAAAGCAATTTAAAATAAATTAAATAATTTGGCCCAACAGTTTAAATGCCCCATTAAAATTCAGATTAAAATTAAACAATTTTAAAAAAATTAAAAATTAGGCCAGCCCAGCTTGGTGAAATAAGAAAGTCTTTAGGGCCCGGCGAAAAGTTTGTAAGTCTGGGATCGTCCGTATCTCTGGGGGGAACTTTTTCCAGAGGGCAGGTGCTCCCACAGAGAAAGCTCTCCCCCTGGGGGCCGCCAGTCGACATTGTTTAACCGATGGCAGCCCGAGGAGCCCCTCTCTGTGGGAGCGTACTGGCCGGTGGGAGGCTCTCAGTGGCAGAAGGCGGTCTCGTAGATATCCAGGTCCTAAGCCATGGAGCGCTCTAAAGGTGGTAACCAACACCTTGAATCGCACCCGGAGGACCACCGGAAGCCAGTGCAGCTCGCGCAGGAGAGGTGTTACATGGGAGCGCCATGACGCTCCCATAATCACCCACGCGGCCGCATTCTGGACCAGTTGGAGCCTCTGGGTGCTCTTCAAGGGGAGCCCCATGTAGAGAGCATTACAGTAGTCCAGGCGGGACGTGACGAGGGCATGAGTGACCATGCGCAAGGCATCCCGATCCAGAAAGGGACGCAACTGACGGATCAGGCGAACCTGATAAAAAGCCCCCCTGGCCACGGCCGTCACATGTTCTTCCAAGGACACCCGTGCATCCAGAAGGACACCTAAGTTGCGAGCCTTCTCCGTGGGGGCCAACGACTCATCCCCAATAGTCAGAGATGGCACCAACTGACTATATCGGGACGCCGGGAGCCACAGCCACTCGGTCTTGGATGGGTTGAGCTTGAGCCTGTTTCTCCCCATCCAGATCCGCACGGCCTCCAGACACTGGGACATCACGTCAAGGGCATCATTGGGGTGGTCCGGGGTGGAGATGTACAGCTGAGTGTCATCAGCATACTGGTGGAACTGCACCCCGAAACCACAGATGATCTCACCCAGCGGCTTCACATAAATGTTAAACATAAGGGGCAAGAGGACCGACCCTTGCGGCACCCCACACATAACAGAGAGGAAAGAGGAGAACCACCGCAGCACGGTGCCTCCCACTCCTAACCCCTCTAACCGGCGCAGCATGATACCATGGTCGATGGTATCAAAAGCCACTGAGAGATCTAATAGGACCAGGACAGAGGAAAAACCCCTGTCTTGAGCCCTCCAGAGATCATCAACCAATGCGACCAATGCCGTTTCCATGCTGTACCCAGATCTGAAACCCGACTGGAACGGATCAAGATAGACCACTTCATCCAGGTACTGGGGGAACTGTCGCACCACCACATTCTCAACAACCTTCGCAACAAAGCGAAGGTTGGAGACTGGACGATAATTCGCTAAAACAGCCGGGTCCAGGGAGGGCTTCTTGAGGAGGGGCCTCACCACCGCCTCTTTCAAGGTGGCGGGAAAGCAACCCTCACTCAAAGAAGCGTTGATAATCCTCTGGAGCCAGCCTCATGTAACCTCCTGGGAAGCCAGTACCAACCAGGAGGGACACGGGTCCAATAAACATGTAGCCGCACGAAGTCTACCCAGAATCCTGTCCACATCTTCGGGAGTCAGTGGGTCAAACTCCTCCCAGATAACACTCTCAAGACCTTCCTCCATCACCCCGTCTGAACCTATCCCGTCAGAGTCCAAGCCTTCCCGAATTTGAGCGATTTTGTCATGCAGATACTGTACAAAGTCCTCTGCTCTACCCTCCAAGGGGTCTTCCCACACTCCCAGATGGAGCAGGGAGCGGGTCACCCTAAACAGGGCAGCTGGGCGGTTATCTGCAGACGTGATAAGAGTGGAAAAGTAATCAGACCTTGCCGCTTTTATCGCCACTAGGTAGGTCTTAATATGAGACCTCACCAGTGTTCGGTCAGATTCGGATCGGCTGGCCCTCCAACCGCTCTCTAGGCATCTTTTCCAGCGCTTCATTTCCCTCAGCTCCTCGGAAAACCAGGGAGCCACCTGGGATCGGCACCGGGTCAGAGGCCGCAAAGGCACGACATGGTCCAAAGCTCCAGCGGCCACCCTATCCCAGGCGGCCACCAGGTCTTCAGCCGCGTCATGAGCCAGAACCTCAGGGAATGGCCCAAGCTCCGTCTGGAACCTATCAGGGTCCATCAGGCGCCTGCGGCGGAACCACCTAATCGGTTTCGCCTCCCTGCAGCGAGGTGTAGCGGTTTGAAGGTCAAATCGAAGGAGAGAATGATCTGACCATGACAAGGGCTCGATCACAATATCCCCTATATCAAAACCATTCAGCCACTGGCCAGAGACAAAAACCAAGTCCAGAGTGTGTCCCCCGTGTGAGTGGGGCCATGAACTAACTGGGTCGGGTCCATGGCCGTCATGGAAGCCATGAACTCCCGAGCCGCCTCAGACGTTTCACCGATAGATGGCAGGTTGAAATCCCCCATGACCATTAGCCTGGGGGTATCAACCGCCACCTTGGCTATCACGTTGAGCAGCTCAGGCAAGGCCGCCGCCACGTGGCAGGGAGCCAGGTACGCGATCAGCAAGCCCATCTGCCCCCCACAGCCCCACTTCACAAGGAGGGACTCACATCTGGCTATCTGAGGCACAGTGGCCTCCCTCAGACCAAGACTTTCCTTTATAACAACTGCCACCCCCCTGCCCTTCCCCTGAGACCTCAGCTGATGGAATTCATGGAAACCTGGTGGGCACATTTCAATGAGGGGGACCCCCCCCTCCAGGCCCAACCAGGTCTCCGTAATACCCGCCAGGTCCGCTCCCCCCTCCTGAATGAGATCAAAAATGAGGGGGGCTTTATTTACCATGGACCTGGTGTTGCACAACATCAACCGAAGGCCCGGGCCCTGAGGGTCTTCACAACCCAGGGAACAAGAAGAGCATTGGGGGCCGGAGTGTGCAAGCGCTTGAAGATAGCGAGTGCGCACTCCCCTAACATGATATGACCCTCTGCTCCCACCATATCTGCCCCTCCCACACACAGTACCGATGGAACAGCCCTCATTGATACGGAAACTAGCCCCCTCTTCAACCCTCGCACCTGCACCCCTGGTCACATAGCCCCCTATTGGACTAGGCCCAGCCCCTTGTGGGTTACCCCACAAACCCACACCCCACCCCCTCCCTGGTGCCCCTAAAAACCTAATTAAAAAAGAATACAAAACCATTTTTTAAAAACCCCAACACCCTCCTGCCAAAACCCCCTCAAATTCCTCTTTACTGTGTGTACATATTACCGTATGTGGTGGACATGTTCAGAAGCTAAAAACTATTGGAATAAAATTAAGATATGGCTGGAAGAAATGATACAGCAACGTATTTGTTGCAATATTTTCAGGATCAGACTCAATAAGATTAGTGAGAGTTAGAGGTTTGAATATATTTTCTTTTATTTACAACAGGCATTCTATATTCACTGAATATTCTCAGATAGAAGCAAGGAAAAAGATGCAGACAGCTCCTTATATATACAATGGGAGGAGCTAGATGTGGGAGTGGTGAATTATGAATACATTAAGGAGTGAAGAATAAATTAACCCCTGATACCCCGTTCATATACTATTTACACATTGGAGAATAAGGCATTTACATCTGACAAATCCCCCTCTAAATGCCGATTCGTTATGCAACACCAATTACATTCAGATTCAGGACAATACAAAACATACAATTTAGAAGTTAAATATTTGTGCTGCTTAGAAGGTAAAGGCTTTGTCAATATGTCAGCTAATTGTTCTGAAGTATCACAATGCACTGCTTTAATAAATCCATCCTGAGATAATTGTCTCACATGTTTAAATTTTATATCTATGTGTCTGGACCTTTGTCCAATGGCGTCAGATCTAGATATTTCAATGGCTGCTTTGTTGTCTTCATGCATAACAAAAGGCAAAGCAGGTTTTTTCCAAACATCTGAAATTAAATCATTAAACCATACAAGGTTATTTGCAGCTTTGGATAAACAAACATATTCTGCTTCTGTCGTTGAAGTGGCCACTAGTTCTTGTTTACCAGTGTACCAGTAAACTGGACAGTCATTTAAGAGGAATATATAGCCAGATGTGCTTTTTCTACATGAGGTGTCTCCAGCCCAGTCCGCATCTGCGTAACATGTAAGCTTTGGTTCTTTATTATCGTTAGGTTCTAACATTAAACAAAAGTCTAGTGTACTTTTCAGATATCTTAAAATTCTTTTAACAGCTTCCCAGTGATACATTGTTGGCTTGCTGACATGTCTGGATAATAAATTGAGTGGTAAAGCGATATCTGGTCTCGTCCAATTAGATATATAAAGAAGTGAACCTATGATTGATCTATAAAATGTGTTATCTTTGAATTCGGGAGAAGATTCATCAGTATTTCTTAGAAAGTCAGTTTGCATAGGAGTATCACAAGGTTTGGCATTATTTAGATTGCATTTATTTAAAAGTTCTATGATCTTATCTCTCTGAGTAAGTTTGAATCCTCTTTTAGTCTTATTAATTTGAACACCAAGATATTTGTTTACTTTGCCTAGAGATTTTAACGAGAAATGTTCATTTAGCTTAGTTACAAAAGTTTCTCTTCTCTCTTTATGTTTTCCTATGTATAAAATGTCATCCACATAAATCAATACAAATTCTATGTAATCATCACCCTTTTTAACAAAGAAACAGTTATCAGCAGTGGTAGCATTGAAGTCCATGGTTTTAAGTACTTTTACTAAACAATCATACCATTGTTTACCAGATTGTTTTAACCCGTATAAACTCTTGTTTAACAACCAAATCTCATTTTTGTTTGTGTATTGACTGTGAGGTGCTCTTACATATATTTCCTTATCTAGTTTTGCGTGTAGATACGCAGTCTGTATGTCATATTGGAATACATCAAGATTGAGTGCTGATGCTACCACTAGAGCTGTTTTGACACTCTCTGTTCTTACTGTGGGGGAATACGTGTCAGTATAGTCCTCCGGATATTTCTGTGCATAACCTTGTGCAACTAGTCTAGCTTTGTATAGGGTATTGCCTCCCTCTAAGTTCTTAATTTTATATATCCACCTGGTACCAATAATTGTTTTATCTTTAGGTGCAACTGCAGGTGTAAATACATTTAGTCCTTGTAAACTTTCCATCTCTTTTTTCATCGCTAATTCCCATTTTTCTTTTTCTTTACTAGGGAGTTTTAACACTTCCTCATATGTATTAGGTGTTGTTGGCTCACCATCCATATGCATTATATAATCCTTGTATTTATTTGGTATTTGATTTCTGGTGTTTCTAATAGTTCTTTTAGGTTTACTATCGTTATCATGTAAATATCTTGCTTCCTTTTTTGTTAGTGTATCTGTTTTTATTTTGTGTTGGCTATTTGTCCATGTTTTGTTTTTGTTTTTATATTTGTTGATATCTTGCTTTTCTATAGTCTCTTTCTCATGAGATTTTGTATCTTTGTTGTTATTTGGAAATATTTCATTAAGATGTATTTTAGACCAGTTGGCCTGTTCATGGAACACAGCTGTTCTGGAGACTATAAATTTGTTATTATTATCAATGAATCTGTATCCTTTAGTGCCTGTCTCGTAACCCATAAATCTGAGTCTTCTGGATACGTTTTCTCCCTTTCTCCTTAATTGCTTAGGTATGTGTACGTCTGCAGTGACTCCAAATATGTGCATGTGTGCTAATTTTGGTTTCCTATTATACATCACTTCATATGGTGTCTTATTTACAATGCTGGACCAGGTTCTATTCTGTGTGTAATTTGAATAATGTAAGGCTTCTGACCAGAATTGTTTGCTTAAGCCAGCATCTTCCAATGTGCATCTAATCATGGTTTGTAATGTTGAGTTCTTCCTCTCCGCAATCCCGTTCTGGAACGCAGAAAATGGGCTAGATGTGTAATGTAACATTCCTTTGTCTTTTAACCATTGGGAGAATTCTTTAGACATGAATTCACATCCCCTATCTGTCATAATTTGTTTTATTTTGATATTGTGTTGTGTTTCTATGCGTTTGTAAAATTCTTTAAATTTTTGAAAGGTTTCATCTTTGTGTTTTAATGTATAAACAAATCCATAGCGGCTATAATCGTCTACTATTGTCAAGAAGTAACGTTTTCTATAAGTGATTGATGGAGTTAATGGACCAACTAAGTCCATGTGTACTAAATCAAAAATTTTGTTGGTTGATCTAGTAGATTTTCTTGGTCTGGGACTAGTTTTTAGTTTTGTAGATTTACATACTGAGCATTCTAAATAGTTTTCACAATTTTTTATTTTAACACCTTCTGCGTGTTCAGTCATTTTTTGTACTACAGGAAAACTGGCATGTCCTAACTTCCTATGTAAGATGTGAGCACACTCATCATGAATTGGCTTACCTATTTTTGGTTTTTTTTCATTGTGTGTATCTACGTGATCATGAGATATTTTACATTCATCATTGTCACTGTTGCTAATATTTTCATTATCTACTTCAATACAATCTTCCATATTTGAATCAATGTTATGCAACCATTTTTCCTTTGTTATCAGATAAGGTAGGCCTCCTTTAATCATCACAGTGCCTATATTTATTTTATTCTTCTCCAAAGTCGCTTTTCCTTTAGAAAAAACAATGTTAATGTCAGAATCTCTACTTAGTTTTATGGCACTTAGTATGTTATGAGGTATTTCAGGTATTAACAATACCCCCTCTATTTTTCCTAGACCAGGCAGGGTTACATTCCCTCTACCTAATACTTGAACCTTTTCTTGGTTAGCTACCTTTATTACAAATTTATCTTCTATAAATGAAGACAATATATTTTTGTTATTAGTGGTGTGATTAGTTGCTCCAGAATCAATAAGCCAATTATTGTTCTCATTTTGCTGTATGTTAGTGTTGTCTTGTTTATTTAATCCATTTAGTGAACCAGATTTTCTATCCTTTGAATTATCTCTGCCCCCTCTATTCTCTTTGTAATTTGGTGGGCTTCTATATCTATGTCTATCTATGGAAGACTGTCTATAATTGTATTTGTTTCTATATTCTGACCTATGTCTTTCTTTTGAAATTTTGGGGCAATCTCTCCTATTGTGTTCCCTGGATCCACAGTTATGACATTTAAATGTTTCATTATATTTTTCTTGGAAAGCTACTTTCCTATATGGTTTGTGTTCTATGTGATTGTTAGAACGATTCCTTCTTGAATTGTCTTCTGCTATTAATTTATTGGATAGACTTTCTATGGATAAGTATCCTAGATTGATTGTGTCTAAATGTGTTATATAATTGTCCCATGATGGATCAAGTGAGTTGATAATAACACTTTTCATTGTTTGGTCTGAAATCACCTCCCCCCTCAAATGCAGCTCAGCTCTTATTTTGTTTAAAGATATTAAGTGCTCACTTATGGAAACCCCTGGTTTTATCCTAGATGAAAAGAAATCTTTAGACATCCTTGTGGTGGTAGCTACACTGTCACTGTGAAACAAATTAAACATGCATTGAATAATTTCTGAAACAGTCAGATTTGGCTTAATGCTGTGATACATTGCAGGAGACACACTAGATATTAATAAGAAAAATGCTCTATGGTGTAAACAATCTATTTTTAGAGTCCAAGGTCTTTTTGGGGGACTAGTGATAAAAAATAGTAAGTTTTCCTTCATAAAGATAACCTGGAGCTGTTGATACCATTCTTGCAAATTAATGCCATCTACCCTTAGCTTTGGGAAGTCACTGGGTAAATTTCCGACATTATTAGGTCCATTACTTACAACCTGAGGCAGTCCGTGGTCTCATAAATGCAGAAAGTTACAAAACGGCATGGGGATGCTCGCAACGAGCCTGCACGGTCTCCTCGCCAGTTCATGTCTTCCCGGGCCGTCTGCGTAGTCTTGCGCATGCGCGTTGTCCATTTCTTCCTTGAAGTCGTCGTGAAAGGTTCTCCTCACCGCGGCTCGCTCGTTCCGCTCCTCCTCAGATGAATCGGTCTCTGGTTCGACTTTGGGAGTCCTGACGACGGCGGCTGTTCTTCCTTTTCTTCTGAGGGCGTTGGTGCTTGCTTCGGTCTGTGGCGTGGGGCGGTATCGGCAGGGCTCTCTGGGTTCGGGCGTCGGCGCTCTCGTAGTCAGGATGGGAGCGGGCAGGTCTTGAGGCATTGGCTTGCTCGCTCGTTTCTTCGTTAGCTTTTTAGTAATTTTTAGTTTTGGCCCAAATGCAGCAAAAAGCGTTTTCATTGCTGATTTTATTTGGTAGTTTGTTGAATCACCTTCACTTTCTGATTCTGATTCTTCTGAGGAGTTTGAATCTTCTTTTTCATTTTCGTTGTCTGATAACGTTTTTCGCGCCAGAAATTTCGAATTGAGCTTTTTGATTGGCTCTGCTTCGCTCACCTTGGAGGCCGGTTGAAACCAAGATGGCTGCCATTCAAAATTTCGCGCTGGATCACCGTTTTTCTTCTTCACAATATTTTTTTTTGCAGTCATATCACTCACTGTTTTTGGGTCTTTAGACTTTTCATTAGTGATGTTTTTCTCTCTCGCTGCTCCGCTGTTCTTCAGCATATCTTGGAGGTTCGCGATGAGACTTTCATCATTCTTCTGGCTCTTTAATAGTTTTAATATTTCTGACCTGAGTTCGTTATTCTCTATTTCGATTTCCTCCTGGTCATCATTTTCATCTATAATTTCTTCGTCTTCAGTGGTGTATTCTTCGGATTCTCTCGAAATTGCGTTTGTGGATTCGTTGAATATTTCTTGTTCTGTTTCCATTTCTTTGCTGTATGCCCTGGTGTTGGGCCTATCTTTCTTAGACATTTTTAAGTTTTTATTGAGTCAATTAACCATCCTCTGCTACCAGCTTGTTGCAATATTTTCAGGATCAGACTCAATAAGATTAGTGAGTGTTAGAGGTTTGAATATATTTTCTTTTATTTACAACAGGCATTCTATATTCACTGAATATTCTCAGATAGAAGCAAGGAAAAAGATGCAGACAGCTCCTTATATATACAATGGGAGGAGCTAGATGTGGGAGTGGTGAATTATGAATACATTAAGGAGTGAAGAATAAATTAACCCCTGATACCCCGTTCATATACTATTTACACATTGGAGAATAAGGCATTTACATCTGACAGTATTGATTTTAAACCAGAGCTGTTCCTACTGGGTATCCTCCCAGAAAAAAATAGTAAAGAAAATATTTATTTGATTATACATGTAATAACTGCTGCAAGGATTGTTTATGCACAAAATTGGAAAGCAGAGAAAATACCTTTGGAAGGAGAAGTAATTAAAAAAAATTTAGACTGTGCAGAAATGAATAGATTGACTTTGATGATTAAAGAAAGAGAAGATTCAGAATACTTTAAGATATGGAATCAATTTTACCATTGGTTAGAAAAGAGATACAAATAACTAAATTAATAGTTATGTATAAAAAGTGCTACAATTAGAATAGTGTGTTAGTGATGAATTGTTGTAATGGATTTGGAGAGAATGAAGATAGAAGAAACAACAAAATAAGACAAGGGTGCCCACTCTCACCCCTGCTTTTTATTTTAACCCTGGAGAATCTGCTTAGGAGAATTAGACTAAATAAAAATATAAAAGGACTTAAAGTAAAAGGAGAAGAATACAAGGTCCAAGCCTTTGCTGATGACCTTGTATTCTTCACAGAAGACCCATTAGAAACACAATCAAAATTGATGGAGGAAATAGAGAAATTTGGCAGGATGGCAGGGTTAAAAATTAATAAAAACAAGACCAAAATACTAACCAAGAATCTAACAACAAAACAAATAGAAGAACTAGAACAACAATCGGGATTGCAAGTAGTTAAAAAGATAAAATATCTAGGTATAAATTTGACAACCAGAAATATAGCAATTAAAGATAACAACTATGGAGAACTAATACAACAAATTAAAAAAGACCTAGAGAGATGGGGGAAACTTAAACTATCGCTGCTAGGAAGAATCGCGGCAATAAAGATGAATATACTCCCAAGGCTCCTCTACTTATTTCAAACTATTCTGGTTAAATTAGAAATTTTTTTTTTTACAAATTTGAATAAATTAATTGCAAAATTTATATGGGAGGGGAAAAAACCGAGGATAAATTTAAAAACACTACAAGATGATAGATCCAGAGGAGGCTTTGGCCTACCAGCCTGGGAAAAATATTATAGAGCGGCAAGTCTAATATGGATTAAGGATTGGGTTAATTTGGATAACCAAAGAGTATTGAAATTGGAAGGTCATGATTTATTAAAAGGCTGGCATGCTTACTTGTGGAACATCGGAAACAAAACATACAAACATTTTAAAAACCATATAATAAGAAATTCACTAATTGACACCTGGTTGCAAATTAAACATAAGCACTATATTAAAGTCCCAGGCTGGATATCTACATTAGAGGCAACAATGCACCCCAATACAATGCACCCCAACACATCAGTAACTCAAAAAATAATAAGATACAAAGAAATTCTGGATATTAATGGGAGACTCAAATCTCGCCAAGAGCTCAGAGACCAGGGTATAGAAATAGACTGGTGGCCGTATTTACTAATACAAACTAGATATAAAAAAGACAGTGAAGAAGGAGGAGTTGATATAAAACCTAACCAATTAGATAAATTATTAGAAACTAAAGAGGGAAAATTAATTTCAAAGATCTATAAATACCTACTAGAGTTCGACTTGGCAGAAAACATAGTCAAAGGCCAAATGATAGCTTGGGCTAGGAACATAGGAAGGAATATACAATTGGAAGAGTGGGAAATGATATGGGAAAATAATTGTAGAATAACAAAGGCAACAACGTACAAAGAGAACCACTACAAGATGTGGTATAGGTGGTACCTAGCCCCTGCTAGATTGGCAAAGATGTACGCAAATTGTAATCCGATATGTTGGAAATGCAGACAATCACCGGGAACCTTTTATCATCTTTGGTGGCTCTGCCCAAAAATTAAAAAAATTTGGATGAAAATTAGAATATGGATAACAGAAATAACAGAAGAAGAGATTGACCTAAAACCTGATTTTTTTTAATTAGGCATACTTAAAAAAAGTAGTAGAAAAGAAATAAAATACATCACATTACACATAATTACGGCGGCCAGATTAACCCTAGCCCAATCCTGGAAATTAGAACAGTTGCCAACAGAACAACAAATAATTCATAAGATATTTATATGTGCAGAAATGGATAGATTAACTTTAAAATTAAACAACAAGGAAGACTCACAGTATTACCAAATATGGGACAGATGGTATGAATGGATCAATCGATGGAAAAAAAAAACTAAAGTCAAATACAGTAAGAAATTAAAGGTAACAAATTTACACCGTCATTAAGAAATCAAGGTTAATGTATATATATATTTACAAGTTCAAATATTATAGATAGATAATCCTGTTTGTTAGTTTTAGTATATATGTAATTTAGAATTGTACTTTCTTTTTTAGAGTTAAGAATGTTTTGTACAATCTTTTATCTTTTTATATTGAATAAAGTTTGTTTTTAAAATAAAAAAAAACAAAAAAAGAAGAATTTTTGGAGACAACACTGAGATGTCACATGGAAGGAATGACTGATGTATTAAATGTTTGTTTGTTTAAAGAAATTAAAAAAACTTAAAAAAAAGAATGTCTCCAGCGGCAGGCGAGCCTCAGAAGCACAACTTACAACTGCGAGACAACTCAGTGACTCAGCACTTCCGTGAGCACTGGGTGACGGGGCAGGCACGTAGGAGAGTGGGTGCGGTGGCGGGAACTGTTTAAAGGTGGTGGGGAGCACCGGATGTTAGCTCTGTCAATCCTTTCTTTGCATTGTTTATTGCTTGGATGGTCAGTGAGTGCCAGAGAGATAAAAGCTTCAGACCTAAACATCGTTTGGCTGGGGGGTTTTCTGCGGAACCTGACAAAGAGATGGCTCAAATTACCCTTTGGTGTTTCCGTAGCACCAGAGGTGTATCAACAAAAGCAGCACAAATTACTAAGTGGGCTCAGTGGAATTGAGCCAATAGCTGATGATATTCTTATAGTTGGCTGTGGTGAAACAGACGAAGAAACTGAGCATGACCATGATGAGAAGCTAATAGCACTATTAGATTGGTGTAGGCAGGTGAGGTTAAGGCTCAGTGTAAAGAAGTTGCAGTTTAAGGTGCAAGAAGTCCACTTTCATGGACATTGTGGATATGCCACCACCTGCTGATGCTAAATCGGTGCAGAGATTCATCGGTTTTGTTACATATTTAGCAAAATTTCTGCTGCACCTGTCAGAGGTGTGTCAGTCATTGAGATGCCTTCTGGACAAAGATGCAGTTTGGCACTGGCTTCCCAAGCATGACCAGGCAGTACAGGAGATAAAATGCTTGGTCACCATTGCTCCAGTGTTAAAATATTATGATGTTACAAAGACCGTTACTATTCAAAGTGACTCGAACAAAAATGGCCTAGGATGTTGCCTATTGCAAGAAGGTCAGCCGGTTGCATATGCGTCTAGAGCACTCTCTTCTGCCAAATTGAATTATGTTCAAATTGAAAAGGAATGCTTAAGTATTGTATTTGCCTGCCAGCGTTTCCATCATTATCTTTATGGCCAGGATATAATCACAGCCGAAACTGATCATAAGCCACTAATAGCCATATTCAAGAAGCCCCTTTTGTGTGCTCCCAAGCGGCTGCAGAGTATGATGCTTAGTTTACAGAATTACAACCTCAATGTTGTCTACAAGCCAGGATGTGAAATGTATATCAGTGATGCCCTGAGTAGGGCTACTGTACGTTAGATCAGGTGACACTTGGAGGAGAACACGAGCATCAGACGGTTTGCTGGTTGCAACAGGAACAAACTTTCTTCACCGAAGTTAATCAAGCAGACTATCTTAATGTCACAAATCAGCGGCTATGTCAGCTTAGGCAGCACACAGGTACTGAAGTAGCTTTACAGGCACTGAAGGCTATCATTCTGAGCGGGTGGCCGGATGAGAAGGAGGCAGTTCCTGCAATAGTGAGGGAATACTGGTCATTTAGAGATGAGATCACCATACAAAATAGTATCTTGTAGAAGGGTCCAAGCGTCATAGTGCCAAGATCACCGAGAGCAGAGATGCTATTGCGCATACACTCAAGCCATATTGGTGGAGAGGCATGCTATAGACAAGCCCGTGATATGCTTTACTGGCCTAACATGCAAGGCGAAATCAAGGACTTAGTTAGCAATTGTTCCACCTGCAATGAATATGCATATTCACACAAAAAAGAAACCATGATGTCACATGAGATACCATCACGTCCTTGGCAGATTGTTAGTATGGACTTGTTCAACTATGCAGGAAAAGAGTATCTAATATTGGTTGATCATTACTCTGACTTTTGGGAAATCGAACCCCTTCCTGACTGTTCGGCTGAGACTACCATTAAGAGATGTAAGACTCAGTTTGCACGTCATGGCCAACCAGATAAAGTGATCTCGGATAATGGTCCTCAGTTTGCGAGCCTACAATTTAGGAAATTTGCCGCTGAGTGGGAGTTTGAGCATGTGACCTCTTCACCGCATCATCCACAAGCTAACAGCAAAGCTGAATCAGCTGTGAAGATCGCTAAGAATCTATGTAGGAAAGCTCACAGTGAAGGTAAAGACCCATGGAAAGCCATTCTACATTGGAGAAATACCCCAATTGAGGGCATGGACAGTAGTCCGGCACAGAGACTGATGTCAAGGAGACTAAAGACATCCTTACCAGTTGCAGATAAGCTGCTTGAGCCCTCTGTGATACAAGGGGTTCCAGAGAAGTTACAGCTGAAGAGACAAGCGGTCAAGGCAAGATTTGACAAATCAGCTAGAGATTTGCCAGAATTGAAGATTGGGGAACGGATTCGAATGAGACCGCTGCCTGGAGATTGAACAGGCCGCTGGAAAATGGGTAGCTGCTTACAACAAGTGGCACCACACTCCTATTTAGTGGACATTGAAGGAACTCTATATCATCGCAATCGGGTAGATTTGCGCGTAGCTGAGCAGCCAGATTTTACATATCCTGTGAACAGGCCAGATGCATTTGGTATTACCATGCCACACTTAACCCATTGACAGTAAGGAATGCACAGGGATGAGGCCTCAGACCAATGTTGATGAGAGCTTGGAGCAAGTGGGTAAACCTGATAGCAGTCGAACGCTGGACACCCCAGTAATTGGCGAGAAGAGCCCAGCGGTCTCAGTGAGGTCAGAGAAACCCATAGTGCAAAGAGAGCCAGTCGGCACAAGAGGGCCCATCGTCACCCATAGCGGCAGATGTTCGCGACCACCTGACAGACTTAATCTGTAGAAAGTGTTGATATTGTTCTCATCTCAACTTTTACAATGTTTATAATGTTTACAATGTTTTATAATGTTCTATAATGTTTATAATATGTGTTAGTATGAAAAGGGGAAGATGTTACAATTGTTTCATCGGAACTTTTACAATGTTTTATAATGTTTATAAGGTTTTATAAGGTTTTACAATGTTTCTAATATGTGTTAGTTTGTGTTAATATGAAAAGGGGAAGATGTTACAGTTGTTTTCATTGGAACTTTTACAATGTTTTACAATGCTTATAATGTTGTTTATGTAATATGAAAAGGGAAGATGTTACAGTGGTTATGTCTGCTGTGTAGGCAGCTCTATTCTGAGATGCATTTCCTTCCTCTCTAGGAGTTGCCTTTAGCTGCTCCTGTGAGGAATTTTCCGGTTCCTGTCATATGTGTGTGTGTGTGTGTGTGTGTGTGTGTGTGTGTGTGTGTGTGTGTATATATATATTCCTAATGATGGCTTATCAGAGCTAACTGCATTTTGATTAAACTTCTTGAAACACTGTTCTCTGCTGTCTCAGAAGCGCTGGCACTGTGAGCTGCCTGGAAGGGATGATGGAGCTAACTACTTCCTCTCGGGCACTTCTGTACTGGGGCATGTGAGAGAGGGCATCTGCTAAGAAATTATTCCCCCCCAGGCAAGTAGTAAAGGGTGAAATTGAAGCGGTTAAAATACTGAGCCCATCAGACCTGCTTGGATAGTTTCCTCAGGGTCTTTAATGCCTCCAGGTTCTTGTGGTCCGTCCATACCTTGATTGAAATCTTACTACCCTCTAAAAACTGTCTCCAGGTCAGAAAAGCCCATCAGACAGCATAATCCTCCTTCTCACAGATGGCCCAGTGTCAAGGTGATAATTTAAGAGCTGGCCAGCTGATGCAATGAGGGGAATGAGTCAGCAGTGTCTTTGGCTGTTATCCCTTTAAGTGCCTGTGTAATAAGAGGAGGCCCTGCTGGTGTGTTGGTTGGTTCATTGAGTTTCTTCGCTGCTGTAATTGCTGCTTGTTTAGATACTGCTTGTAGCACATGTATGTATAGTATTCCTATATTCCTATTGTAGATTAAAAACCACTATTTGATACAAACCATTGTTGGCTGTACTTGCTCCTGGACTGATACACGTGATAGACCTGTGCACCAGTGGTGGGTTTCAAAAATTTTTACTACCAGTTCTGTGGGTGTAGCTTGGTGGGTGTGTCAAGGCTGGGTGGGTGTGGCTTGGTGGGCGTGGCAGGGGAAGGATACTGTAAAATCTCCATTCCCACCCCACTCCGGGGGAAGGATACTGCAAAATCCCCATTTCCTCCCGATCAGCTGGGACTTGGGAGGCAGAAAATAGATGGGGACGGGGCCAGTCAAAATTTCTACTACCGGTTCTCCGAACTACTCAAAATTTCCACTATCGGTTCTCCAGAACTGGTCAGAACCTGCTGAAACCCACCTCTGCTGTGCACGCTCTGACACCCAGTGCCTCTCAGTGTCAGATAACTTGCGAGATGTGTAGGCACAGGGTTGCAACTCCCCCTTTTCAAGCCTCTGGAGTAAAACCGCCCCTACTGTCACATCGCTGGCATCTACCTGGATCATGAAAGGCTCATCTGGGTTTGGATTCTTCAAGACTGGCTCTGCAGCAAAGAGCCACTTTAGCTTCTCGAACGCTGCTTAGCATTTGATGGACCAATTTAATGGCTGACTCGGTTTGGGCTTCACCCCCCCCCCAATCTTGAGCAAGTTGGTGATGGGCAGGGCTATCTGGGCAAACGGGATGAACTGCCGGTAAAAGTTTGCAAATCCCAGGAAGCTCTGTAACTGTCTCCTGGTCCGAGGGGTCTCCCATTCCAGAATTGCCCTCACTTTACCTGGGTCCATTTCCACCCCATCCTTAGAGATGTGATACCCCAGGTAGTCTAGGCTGGCCTTGTGGAAGTTGCATTTAGATAGCTTTGTGTACAATTGTGTTTTACGCAACTTCTTTTTTTTTTTTTATAGAAACTTTATTGAGGTTTTTTACAAACAAAACAAAAATAGAAAAAATAGAAAAAAAAAAGAACAGAACATTCAAACAAAGACATAAAACATATAAGTATAATAATATTTTCAGTTACTATCAGATGTACAGTGTTTTAACTATTTACATAAATAATAGTTGGTGATATTTCAGCTCACTTTTAATCAATATTTAGCACACCTTTAGGTCTTCCTTTCATTTTATCATGCAACCACTTATACCACCTTTCCCACACCAAATAATACACTATCTTCTCATCATTTAATTCATAGGTTAATTTAGTCATCTCTGCGCACTCGAGTATTTTCTTAATTGTAAGCTCTTCTGGTGGTTGAGATTTCTCTTTCCAGTACTGTGCATATGCCAATCTGGCGGCTGTAATTATATGGATCATTAAATGTATCATTTCCTTTCTATATGGCTTCTTTATTATTCCCAGGAGGAAAATCTCTGGTGTTAATTCAATATCTTCATCTATTATTTCATTTATCCACCTCCTAATTTTGTTCCAGTATCCTTTCGCTTCCTGGCATGTCCACCACATGTGAAAGAAGGTGCCTTGACCGTGGCCGCATTTCCAACAGTTGGGGTGTATGTTGGGGTATATTTTTGCTAGTCTGGCCGGGGCTAAATACCATCTATGGAACATTTTGTACTGATTTTCCTTGTATGTCACCGCTCTGGTCAATTTAAGATTCCTGTTCCATGCCTCCTCCCATTCTCCAAAATTTATATCACGCCCTGTATTTTTCTCCCATGCAATTATTTGGTTCTTTGTGACATCTTCAAACTTATCGTCGCCTAGTAAGTAATTGTATAGTTTTGCCAGGATCTTTTTATTTGTTCCCAACAGGACTTTATCCAATCCATTTGGTCCAAATTCTAAACCGTATTGTTCTTTATCTCTCTGGTATCTGGATTTCACTTGTAAGTAAGTCCACCAATCTAAGATTATTCCTTGCTCTCGTAAGGTATCATTTGATTTAAGCCTCCCTCCTTCGTCTAAAATATCTTTATATCTGCCCATTTTCTCCCTCTCCCTTCTATTGGGGTGGGTCAGGGCCTCCATCGTTGAGAGCCAATTTGGGGTTTTTTTATAGTATTTTTGCCTGATCTGGATCCATGTTTGTATCAGGGAGCCTCTGATTTTATGTCTATGGAAATGTGTCTTCCTTTTCTTCTCCATGTCCCAAATGTGGGCGTGCCACCCTTTTTGCAAGTCATGACCTTCTAGGGTAAGTATCCTCTCATTTTCCAAGGTAATCCAATCTCTTATCCAAACTAGCTTAGCTGCCCTGTAGTATGTTTGCCAGTCCGGGAGTCCAAATCCGCCTATGTCTCTTTTGCCCCTTAAAATTTTAATGGAAAATCTCGGTTTTTTCCCTTCCCATATAAATTCTCTGATAATTTTGTCTAATTCTAGAAAAAAAATTTTATCTAAATATATCGGTATATTTTGGAATAAGAATAATATTCTAGGGAGGATGTTCATCTTAATTGTGGCTATCTTGCCCAATAGTGATAATCTTATTTTTTTCCATCTGTCTAGGTCTTGTTTCATTTTTCTAATTAGGGGGGTATAATTATCATCTTTCAGGGTCGAACATCTTGATGTAATCCAAATTCCTAAGTATTTAATTTTTTTGGCAACCTGTAATCCTAATACTTCTTCTATCTCGTTTTTCTGGCTCTCTGTTGTGTTCTTGATCAATACTTTGGTTTTAGTTTTATTCAATATGAAACCTGCCACCTCTCCATATTTACTTAGTTCCTCTAATACTTTTGGTCCCGATTCTATGGGATCTTCGAGGATTAGAGCTACGTCGTCTGCAAATGCTTGCGTCTTGTAGGTCTCCTTCCTGATCCTCAATCCTTTTATTTCCTCATTGGTTCTGATTTTCCATAGAAGAACTTCTAGGGCCAAAATAAACAATAGTGGGGATAGGGGACAACCTTGCCTTACTCCTTTACTAATTTGGAATGTTTTGGTCCTATCCCCATTCACCAGAATACTCGCCTTTTGGTTATTATATATAGATTTAATCATCATTTCAAAATTTGTTCCGAATTTCATAATCTCAATTTGTTTAGTCATAAATTTCCAATTTAGATTGTCAAATGCCTTTTGAGCATCAACAAAAATCAGGGCCATCTGTTTCTCGGGGTGTTCTTCATAGTACTCTAAAGTGTCTAGCACGATTCTCAAATTGTCCCTAATTTGTCTCCCTGGGAGAAACCCATTCTGATCTTTATATATCCAATTATTTAAAATCTTTTTCATTCTTTCTGCCATTATACCCATGAATAATTTATAGTCAGTATTTAGGAGCGAAATTGGTCTATAGTTTTGAATTTGTTTTGGGTCGGCACCTTCTTTCGGCACAAGTGTAACATGCGCCTCTTTCCATGACTCTGGAATTTTATATTCTACCAGTGCATCATTAAAAATTTCTACTAATTTCGGTTGGAGTGTTTCTTCTAATTTTTTATATATTTCCCCTGGGAATCCATCGGGTCCTGGAGCTTTGTTATTTTTCAATTTGGAAAGAGCTACTTTTAGTTCTTCAATTGTAATCTTTCTATTAAGCATTTCTTTCTCATCATCAGTTATTTGTGGGAGCTCTGCTTTTGTCAAATATTGTTCTATTTTGTCATCCGGTACCTCCTCTTCTTTATATAGGGATTCATAGTATTCTCTCACCCTATCCAGTTTTTCTTCCTCATTTGTCAATATTTTACCCTTAGAGTCTTCTAAGGTATGAATTATTCCCCTTTCGTTTTCCTTTTTTAATTTATAGGCCAGCCACCTGCCCGATTTGTTAGTATTCTCAAAAAGATATTGTTTCATTCTTTTCATTCTTTGTGCCAGCTCTTCTTGCTCCATGATATTTACTTTATGCTTCCACATCATCCAATTTTCTTTGGCTGTTTCATTTTCTGGGTTATCTTGAAGTTTTCTTTCTGATTCACCTATATGATTTAAATATTCTTCCAAGGTCTTCCTTTCTTCTTTATTTTTGTGTGCGGTATATGAAATCACAACTCCTCTCAAATAGGCCTTCATTGTATCCCAAACTATTGTGCGAGGTGTGCCTTTGTTTTCATTTTCCTTAAAGAAAAAATTTATTTCATCTTTGAGTTTTTGTATACAGTCTCTATCGCCCAATAATTTAGCATTAAATCTCCACCTCCGTTGGTGTTTTACGCAACTTCTTAAGTACTGCCCTTGCTACTAGACTCACGTGCTCTTCCATGGTCTCGGTATAAATAAGAATGTCATGTAAGTGTACCAGCACCCCTTTGTACAGGTGCTCATGCAGGACCTCATTTATTAACTGCATGAATACTGTTGGCACTCCCTGCAGCCCAAATGGCATCAGCCAAAATTGGTAGCAACCCAGAGGGCAGTTAAATGCAGTTTTCCATTCATCCCCCTCTTGTCAGCATCTCAGCGCTGACATAGAAAAGGGAGGATGAAGCCTGAACTTTTGCCTGCTAAATCCCTTTGAAGATTCGGTCTCCTTGGAGATGAGGAGGGGGGGAAACATTCCTGTGAACTGACGGGAAAAGGAATCAGGAGAGTGACTTGGAAGATAGCCAATGAGAAGCAGAGAATTGGGGATCGGAAAGGGAGGGATTGGGGGGCAAAGGTCAGTATTGACTGCGAAGAGCCAGGATCTGGTTGCTGTGCTTGAATAAAGAGAAAATTTCCTTAAAGATTGGCAGTTTGGAAGTTCATTTATTTTGAGATAGCATTGAAACCTGACAGATGGTCAATACTGACCTTTGCCCCCCAATCCCTCCCTTTCCGATCCCCAATTCTCTGACAGTTTGTCAAACTGTCAAAATGCGAGTTCCACCAATCGCGGCTAGACTATTTAGGTTACCGAGTGTCAAACGGGATAGAGATGGACCTGGCTGAAGTACAATCAGTCCTAGACTGGCGACCCCCTTGCACCCGCAAGCAACTACAAAGCTTCCTGGGGTTCGCAAATTTCTACAGGCAATTCATCCCCTCCTTTGCAAGAATTGCCAAACCTCTGACGGACCTCCTAAAGACAGGGAGTCTGACAACGAAACCCCGCCCGGGACAACCTCTACAGTGGGACCCGGCCTGCCAACAGGCATTCGAGACACTAAAACAAATGTTTGCAAAAGAACCGGTCTTGAAGCATCCTGACCCCAAACAACCCTTCATCATCCAAGCAGATGCCACCGATGTGGCAGTAGGGGCAGTCCTACTCCAAAAGAACAGCCAGGGGGACCTGCAACCTTGTGCCTACACATCCCGCAAACTCACCGACACAGAGAGACGATGGGCGGCATGGGAAAAAGAAGCATTTGCGGTGAGATGGGCGCTGTTAACCTGGCGACACCTGCTAGAAGGAGGCCAGACACCGTTCGAGGTTTGGACTGACCATAAAAACCTGGAGGCCCTCAAGACCCCACGGAAGTTATCGCCCAGGCAAGTCCGGTGGGCCCAATACTTCAATCGTTTCAACTTTGAGCTGAAGCACATCCCAGGGGGGAAGAACTTTCTGGCCGATGCCTTCTCCCGAATGCCTCAATACAACAGTGAATGTGAGCAGGTAGTGAATGCCATCATCCCCTCTGCCCAAGGAGTGGGCCAAGTAACCACCAGACGGCAACGTCGAGACCAGCAGGGGCAACCATCAAGTGACCTAACAACAAGGCTCAAGGCAGAAACGTTGGCGGACCCCTGGTTCCGAGACAATCAACATCTCTTGACAAAGAGAGATGGCCTAGCATGGAGAGGGACGAAACTTTATGTCCCAGAGACCTTACGCACCTTGGTCCTCAAGAGGAGTCACGACGTCAAACCAGCGGGACATTTTGGTTTCCTAAAGACTCTGCATTTAGCACGGAGACAGTTTTGGTGGCCCCACATGAGAAAAGACATAGACAGCTATGTAAAAAGTTGTACCATCTGTGCCACGATGAAAACCCGACCAGGAAGGCCCCCAGGGCTGCTGCAGCCAGTAGCTGAACCATCAAGGCCATGGGAGGAGATTGCTATGGACTTCATAGTCGAACTGCTGAGGAGCAGCGGAAACACAGTGATCTGGACTGTAATAGACTTATTCTCCAAACAGGCACATTTCATACCCTGCAGCGGACTACCCTCAGCCCGCCAATTGGCCAAACTGTTCATAAAACACATCTACCGCCTGCATGGAGTACCCAGAAGAATCCTCTCCGATCGAGGTGTCCAGTTTACAGTGAAGTTCTGGAGGGAATTCCTTCGATCCATAGGATCATCCCAAGGCCTCAGCTCAGCGTTTCACCTGAGCACCAATGGGGGGGTGGGCAGAGAGATTGAATGCCATGATAGAGCAGTACCTGAGGTGCTACGTTGACTACCAACAATCGAACTGGGCAGACCTCTTATCGTTTGCGGAGGTCGCATATAACAATGCTGTCCACAGTAGTATAGGACTAACCCCATTTAAGATAGTGAGCAGCATGGATTTCGTCCCCATGCCAGAGTACCCAAGGGAGCCTCCTTCCTCAGTTAGCTTGACCGAATGGATGGCAATGCTGAGAGAAACCTGGGAGAACGTCAAGATGGCATTAGACAAGGCGGCACGGTCTTATAAGAAACAAGCAGATAAGCACCGAGCCCCCCAGAGGCCGTTCCAAGTAGGGGAGAAGGTCTACCTCTCCACCAAGTATTTAAGACTCAGACTCCCGACCAGAAAACGGGCTGAAATTCATAGAACCATTTCCAATAGTAAAAATAATCAACCCGGTCACAGTACAATTGCAGTTGCCCTGGTTACTAGGGAGGATACACCCTGTTTTTCACAGTAGCCTCCTGAAGCCTGTGGTAGGGTCAACTTTAAGGCTGGTGCCATGTGATCCCCCAGGGCCCTTGATTGTTGGAGGCCAAACCCACTATGAAGTACAGCGAATTCTTGATTCGAGGTGGCACAGAGGGCGCCTCCAATACTTAATTAAGTGGAAGGGTTACCCCTTGTCAGAAGCTTCCTGGGTGAAGAGCACGAACATTCAAGCTGACCGCCTTATAGCTAAATTCCATGCAGATCACCCGGACAAGCCGGGAGGGGGTGGGACACACCCTCGGATGGGGTAAGGTACTAAACTTGTTGTTTGTCTCGCGCAGGCCTCACTGGGAGAGTGAAGGGAGAGGGGCCGGATGTCAGCGTCTCAACGCTGACATAGAAAAGGGAGGATGAAGCCTGAACTTTTGCCTGCTAAATCCCTTTGAAGATTCGGTCTCCTTGGAGATGAGGAGGGGGGAAACATTCCTGTGAACTGACGGGAAAAGGAATCAGGAGAGTAACTTGGAAGATAGCCAATGAGAAGCAGAGAATTGGGGATCGGAAAGGGAGGGATTGGGGGGCAAAGGTCAGTATTGACCGCGAAGAGCCAGGATCTGGTTGCTGTGCTCGAATAAAGAGAAAATTTCCTTAAAGATTGGCAGTTTGGAAGTTCATTTATTTTGAGATAGCATCGAAACCTGACACCTGTTTAATCCTCACTCGGTAATAGGCTTCCCTCAAGTCCAGCTTAGTGAAAATGTTCTGCTTGAATAAGTAACCCAGCATGTCCCTCATGAGGGGGAAGGGATACATATTCTCCACGCAGGTAGAATTCAGTCCACGGTAATCCATGCACAGTCTAAGAGACCCGGCTTTCTTCTCTTTGAAAAGCACAGGGGCAGCCATCCTTGACTTCGCTGGCTGGATAAATCCCCTAGGTTCTTGTCTATAAACCCCCAAAGTTACTCCATCTCCCTCAGTGTCATTGAATACATATTTAGCTCGGGTAATTTGGACTCTGGCAAGATCTCAATAGCACAGTTTGTGGGGCGATTGGGCGGAAGCACATCTGATTCCCTTTTGCTGAATGCCTCTGCTAGGTCGCGGTATTCATTTGCAACAAGGGTCTCTAATTCCTCGCTTCTCTTTAGTGTATTCGCTGACTCCACTTTCACTTTCCTAAACACAGGCTCATGGCTGGCGTTCGGCACTTTTGCTGGTTCTTGCTGGCTAGCTGCTTTCTTTCTCATTTGCCACTTGTTGCTGTCCCAATCTGCTGACAGATTCCATTTCCTAAACCAGGCTAGTCCTAGGACCATGGTCTTGGTCATTCCAGGAGCTACAATAAAATGGATAGTCTCTATGTGGGTCCCAGCCCCGAGGCTCACTGACTCTGTTAGGCAAGTTGCTGGTGCCCCTCCTGTTGTCAGCCCTGGAGGCCATCTTTTATTTTGGATCTTCAGGGCTGCCACACTTGGTGGATGGGCATGCTGTGGGAAATGGGACGGGGGTGGATGGAGGCAGGATGAGAGGGATAACCATAACAACATTCTTTTCCCTGGGAGTCAAGGACATTCAGCCTGCACCTGGAAAGGCATGACTGGGAAGCAACTCCAGTTGGGATGGAGACGTGATTGGACCATGTGATGGACATGTGGGTGCAGGGGAAGGGACTTTGATTTTCATTTGGCTGGGGGAAACCTGGGGACCTTTCAGATTCGGGTTTTCCCAGATGTGCCAATATGACATCTCTAATAAAATGGAACTCTGAGGAAAATGCCTGCCTTGGAGTCTTACTTCTGTTGGGGGTGTTACTTGGAACCCTGAGACCATCTACTCCCCCAAAGAGAGCGTGGTGGCACCAGTGGAGGCCGTGGAGGCTTAATGTCGGTGAGGCACCCGGCCCAAAGAGCCAGCGCCCTGGCAGATCGCTCAGCTGGATCCTTCCCAATGGGGCAAAGCCACGGGAGTCGCACCGTCTGAGTAGTTGGCAGTTGGGGCGACAGTCCAGGAGCCTTGGATTGCAACGGCCAGAGCGGAGTGCACCAGGGTCTTCAAGTGGAGAACAGTTTGACCAACTCAGCATGGGCAGCATCACCCAGCCTCCCCCAAGTGGCCAGCCCGGCTGGGTCCTTGCCCAACTCACGTTCACTTTCCCAGACCGAGGAGTCATGACCATCCAGAGCAGAGCATCGGCTTCGTTTCACTTGGAACAAAGCGGATCGTGCCTTAGCCTCCCCTGCCGGGCCTGGTCCACCGGTATGACAGCTTCTGCGGGAATCGGCGCCACACAACAGCAAGGGCCTCTGGGCCAGTCCATCCCGGGATTGCGAGGGGGACTGTTGGGGCTGCCGAGACCTAACACACACACCCTCACCAGCTGGCTGTCAGATTGCCTCCCGCTGACCAAATCCCCCCTGGCTGGGCCTTTTACCCCAGCCAGGGGTAGGTGCAGTACCAGTGGATGCCAGCTCTGGCCCCACAACCCATGCCGACCCCTCAGCCTACACCGCCAGCCACCCCTCCTCCACAGTTCAGAGCAATGTTCGATGGAACCCCGTGAAAGCTGGCCTATTTCCTGAACCAGATTTGGTCCCACCTTGACTGCTAAGGGGACCAGTACCAAACTGATCAGGACATAGTTTTGGCAATTGCTGACAACATGATGGAGGGAGAAGCAGCAGAGTGGATAGCCCAATTACACAATGAAGGAGCCCGAAAACTATCTGTGCAACTGCTCCAGATCTGGTTTGAAGATAGGGCCCACAGAGAGGAAGCTGAAGCTCAAATCAAAAGCTTGAAGCAGGCGGGCTGACCCCAAAAGAATTTGTCTGGGAATTCTGAAGGCTGGCCAGAAAATTGAGAGACTGGCCTGAATGCCTTTTCGTCTACCACTTCAAAGAGGCACTGGATCAGGACCTCAGACAAGGTTGCACCTACAGGGGGGTCCCAGACCGCACACAGGACTGGGTCTGGATGGCCATAGCCATGGACCTAGAGATCCACCCGCACCGGAAGCCCACCCCAGAGAAACCAGCTAAGAGGGCTATAGGCCGCTGAACCCCTGCAAAGCTGGCTGAAGCACCGCAACCAGCACCACGAGGAACAACCAAGTGCTTCCGATGCGGCCAACATGGCCACCAGGCTTCCGAGTTCCTGGCTCCAGCCCCAGTCCCTCAACTCCGGACTCCATCGGTGCTCTGGGGAAGGAAAACCCCAAGGAAACCGCCAGACAAGGGAAGGATCACCTGACAAGCCATTGAGGTTCCCCCCCCTTTCTGCTGGAGGGGAGGAAACTCCAGCTTCAGAACCCCCTCTGGGCTCTGCCAGCAAGAGGAGTGGGGAAGAGGATCTTATGGTAAGTGAAGCCATCCGCCCCTTCTCCATTAAGTCCTGGATAGTAGTGCCAAGAACTGGGGCTCAGGGGGACGTAGAGGGCATCATGGACACTGGCTGCACCAGGTGTCTAATCAGCCTCCCAATTGTCCAACAGCTAGGGATAAGCACAAAACCCCTGCTGCACCCCATACTCTTTGAGCAGGTTGATGGGACACTAATAGGCGGAGCCCCAACCACTTTAGTCATGGAGCTCGTTAGACTGGAGATGGGATGCCACCAGGAGCTCATATGTTTCATAGTAGCCCCCAAAATGACTGAATTGATCATACTAGATCTCACTTGGCTGGACAAGTGGGGCCAACCATCATGTGGGAATATGGCTACCGAAAGCTAAAAATAGGCATTGGCCCACTGCCACCAATTCCTCTGAATAAATGCCAACAGGCAGCGACCCCCGACAGCCCTAGCCAGCTGGAAAATGCTGCAGCCACCACAGATGGGCTCCCCAGCTGTCCCCAGGTGCCCAAGGAATATCGAGATTTGACAGCCACCTTTAGCGAGAGCGACTGCAACTTCCTTCCCCCTCACCACCCTACTGACTGTGCGATTGAGTTCATACCAGGAGCCAAGTTGCCAAAGCCCAAGATGTATTCCATGACCCCTAAGGAAATGACTGAATTGAGAAAATACATTGATGCCAACCTAGCTAGGGGCTTCATTCATCCCGCCAAATCCAAAGTGGCAGCCCTGGTGCTGTTCAAAGAAAAAAAAGATGGAGGTATGAGGCTTTGCATGGATTTTCGTAGAATTAATGTGTGTGTGTGTGTGTGTGGGGGGGCGAACACCTACCCCCTCCCCTTAATGAAAGATATGCTAAACCATTTAGCGAAGGGCAAGGTGTTCGCCAAACTGGACCTAAGAGAAGCCTACTACCGGGTACAGATTAAGGAAGGGGATGAATGGAAGACCACATTCAACTGCCCACTGGGCAGCTTCCAATTTAAGGTCATGCCGTTTGGGTTCCAGGGCCCCCCCGCCATATTCATGTAGCTAATCAACGAGGTACTGCATGAACATCTGTACAAGGGGGTCCTAGTCTACCTGAATGACATTCTCATATTTAGTGAGACACTGGAAGAACATGTTAAACTAGTGCGGCAGGTGCTGAAAAAATTCCTAGCCGCGAAGCTCTATGTGAAGCTTTCTAAATGTGAATTCCATAAGACTTCCCTAGACTACCTGGGCTACCAAGTGTCAAATGAAGGGATTGAGATGGATCCAGGGAAAGTGAAAGTGGTACTGGACTGGCAACCCCCACGCACCCGTAAACAACTCCAGAGCTTCCTGGAGTTCACAAACTTCTATAGGCAATTCATTCCAGCTTTTACAGAAGTAGCCTTACCCCGATGGAGCTCCTGAAAACAGCCCCACTCTATAAAACCACGTCTGACCCAACCACTGGCCTGGTCGCTAGAGTGCCAAAAAGCATTAAAAAAATTAAAGAGACTCTTTGCTGAGCTGATTCTCCAGCACCCCGACCCTGAGTGACAGTTCATTGATCAAGACGATGCCAGCAACGTAGCTGTGGCAGTGGTGCTTTTGCAAAAGGACCCACAAGGTCGGCTCTTGCCCTGCGCGTATGTCTCCAAAAAACTCACCGACACTGAGAGGCGGTGGGCAATATGGGAGAAGGAGGCTTATGCAGTCCGCTGGGCTCTCATTTCCTGGAGGCACTTCTTAGAAGTGAGTAAAGTGCCCTTTGAGGTCTGGACTGATCACAAAAACCTTGAGGCCTTTTAAGACCCCCCGAAAGCTCTCCCCCCATATGCAAAAGTGTCCCCAAAGCAGATCAACTAACAGCCGCGCTAAAAGCTCTGCTCCCAGCCGATCAGTGGTTTAATGAAAACTGGGACATCCTGACTATGAGAGAGGAACTAGCTTGGAAAGGGTCCAGACTATACGTCCCCACCAGCTTGAGGCTGCAAGTCTTGCAGCGCAGCCATGACTCCCGACTGGCCGGTCACTCCTTCGCATGGACTTTTGAACCGCTACACCTCACTGCAGGGAGACGGAACCGACCAGGTGGTTCCGTCCCAGGCGCCTGATGGACCCGGATAGGTTCCTGATGGAGCTTGGGCCATTCCCTGAGGCTCTGGCTCACGGCGCGACTGAAGAACTGGCGGCCGCTTGGGATAGGGCGGCCGCCGGAGCTCTGGATTGTGTCGTGCCTTTGCGGCCTCTGACCCGGTGCCGTTCTCAACTGGCTCCCTGGTTCTCCGAGGAGCTGAGAGAGATGAAGCACCGGAAAAGATGCCTGGAGAGTGATTGGAGGGCCAGTCGCTCCGAATCTGACCGAACACTGGTGAGGTCTCATATTAAGATCTACCTAGTGGCGATAAAAGCGGCAAAATTTAATTATTTTTCCGCTCTTATTGGGTCTGCAGAGAACCACCCAGCCGCCCTGTTTAGGGTGACCCGCTCCCTCCTTCATCTGGGAGCGAGGGAAGACCCCTTGCAGGGCAGGGCTGAGGATTTTGTGCAATTCCTGCATGACAAAGTCTCTCAGATTCGGGAAGGTCTGGACTCTGATTGGGTAGATCCGGATGGGGTGACGGAGGGGGGTCTTGAGAATGTTATCTGGGAGGGGTTTGACCTTGTGACTCCCGAGGATGTGGACAGGATTCTGGGGAGGCTTAGCGCTGCCACATGTTTATTGGAGCCGTGTCCCTCCTGGTTGGTGCTGGCCTCCCGGGAGGTTACACAAGGCTGGCTCCAGGGGATTATTAACGCTTCTTTGAGTGAGGGCTACTTCCCCCCCTCTTTGAAAGAGGCGGTGGTGAGGCCTCTCCTCAAGAAGCCTTCCCTGGACCCGGCTGTATTAGCTAATTATCGCCCAGTCTCCAACCTTCGCTTTGTGGTGAAGGTTGTTGAGAGTGTGGTGGCGCGACAACTTCCCCAGTACCTGAATGAAGCTGATTATCTAGATCCGTTCCAGTCGGACTTCAGGCCTGGGCACAGCACGGAAACGGCATTGGTCGCATTGGTTGATGATTTCTGGAGGGTTCGGGACAGGAGTTGCTCATCTGTCCTGGTCCTATTAGATCTCTTAGCGGCTTTTGATACCATCGACCATGGTATCATGCTGCGAAGATTGGAGGGGTTAGGAGTGGGAGGCACCGTGTTGCGGTGGTTCTCCTCCTTCCTCTCTGACTGTATGCAGTTTGTGTTGGCAGGGGGGCAGAGGTCGACCTCAAGGTGCCTTGTATGTGGGGTGCTGCAAGGGTCAGTCCTCTCTCCCCTTTTCAACATTTATGTGAAGCCGCTGGGCGAGTTCATCCGTGGTTTCGGGGTGAGGTTCCATCAGTGTGCTGATGATACTCAGCTGTACATCTCCACGCCGAACCACCCCAATGATGCCCTTGACGTGATGTCCCAGTACCTGGAGGCTATGCGGATTTGGATGGGGAGAAACAAGCTCAAGCTCAACCCTTCCAAGACCGAGTGGCTGTGGCTTCTGGCGTCCCGGTATAGTCAGTTGGCTCCATCGCGGACTATTGGGGGTGAGATCCTGGCCCCCACAGAGAGGGTTCGCAACTTGGGTGTTCTCCTGGATGCACGGCTGTCTTTGGAAGATCATATGACGGCCGTGGCCAGGGGAGCTTTCTATCGGGTTCGCCTGAAGCACCAGTTGCATCCCTTTCTGGACCGGGATGCCTTGCGCACGGTCACTCATGCCCTCGTGACGTCCCGTCTGGACTACTGCAATGCTCTCTACATGGGGCTCCCGTTGAAGAGCACTCGGAGGCTCCAACTGGTCCAGAATGCGCACCCACATAACACCCCTCCTGTGCGAACTTGCACTGGCTCCCGGTGGTCTTCCGGGTGCGATTCAAGGTGTTGGTTACCACCTTTAAAGCGCTCCATGGCTTAGGGCTGGGGTATCTACGAGACCGCCTTCTGCCATCAACAACCTCCCACCGGCCAATACGCTCCCACAGAGAGGGACTCCTCAGGGTGCCGTCGGCCAAACAATGCAGACTGGCGACACCCAGGGGGAGAGCCTTCTCTGTGGGGGCACCAGCCCTCTGGAATGAGCTGCCCCTAGAGCTCCGTCTTAGCCCCGACCTATGTACTTTTTGCCGCGCACTTAAGACCCTCCTATTCCAGCAAGCCGGACTGGCCTAATACGATTTTTTATTATGGGTGTATGTATGTTTTAACTTGCGGGCCAATTTTATATATTGATTTTAATTGGTTTTAAATTTTATAAATCTATGTATTTTAATATGGCTGTACACCGCCCTGAGTCCTTCGGGAGAAGGGCGGTATAGAAATCGAATAAACTTAAACTTCGGCTTCCTAAAAACCCTCCACTTAGCCCAGAGGCAATTCTGGTGGCCGAAGATGAAAGCTGATGTGGAGGACTATGTAAAAAGTTGTGCTACCTGCACCACTATGAAGATGAGGCCAGGAAAACCTCCTGGGCTTCTCCAACAAGGAGCTAACCCCAGCCAGCCCTGGGAGGAGATTGCTATGGACTTTATAGTTGAGCTCCCAGAGAGTGGGGGAAATACAGTCATCTGGACTGTGATTGACTTATTCTCTAAGCAGGCCCACTTTACTGCCTGCTCTGGGTTACCCTCGGCCAGGAAACTGGCCAAAATGTTCATCAAGCAGATCTACCAACTGCACAGAGTGCCCAGCCGGGTAATCTCAGATCGAGATGTTCAGTTCACTGCTAAATTCTGGAGAGAATTCCTGAAATCCATTGGGTCGACTCAGGGACTTAGCTCGGCTTTTCATCCGAGCATGAACGGAGCCACAGAACGTACGAACACCATGATAGAGCTGTACATAAAATGCTATGTGGATTACCAACAAGAAAACTGGGCAGAACTGCTGCCTTTCGCAGAAGTGGCTTACAACAACGCACTGCATAGCAGCACTGGACTAACCCCCTTTCAAGTCACAAGCGGCATGGAATTCGTTCCCATGCCTGAGCTGCTGAGAGAGCTGCCCTCCTCCATGATTCTAGCCAAATGGATGGAGTCGCTTAAGAGGGGTTGGGAAAACACCAAGAAAGCACTAGCAGAGGCAGCAGAAGCATACAAGAAGCAAGTAGATAAATGCTGATCCCTTCAACCCCCCTTTTGAGTGGGAGATCAGGTTTACCTGTTCACCAAATACATTAAGTTGAAATTGCCCAGCAGAAAGCTAGGACCTAAGTTCTTAGGACCGTTTCAAATAGTGAAAGTAATTAACCCAGTAACAGTTCAACTTAACCTCCCACGCCTATTAGGGAAAGTGCATCCAGTCTTCCACAGCAGCTTGCTGAAGTCTGCTGTTAGTTCAAGACCGAGACCACGGGACTGCCCAGCGCCTAAACCGATGGTAGTGCAAGGGGAAACCCATTATGAGGTTAAAAAAATTTTGGACTCTAAATTGCATAGAGGTTGTTTGCAGTATTTGGTCCATTGGAAAGGTTTGTCTGAAGCTACCTTTGTCTGAAGCTACCTGGGTTAAGAGCTGGGATGTGAAGGCAGATAGGCTAGTAAAACAATTCCATGACAAATTCCCTAATAAGCCAAAGGGTCCTCCTGGGGGGGGGGGGGGGAGAAGAGGCGGTTAGAGACTGACTGGACTAACCTCCTAAATTCATCTCATTTCAGGACCCGCTCATTGGCTGGCGGGGGGGCAGCCTGTCAGCCCTGGAGGCCATCTTTTACTTTGGATCTTCAGGGCTGCCACACTTGGTGGATGGGCATGCTGTGGGAAATGGGAGGGGGGGTGGATGGAGACAGGATGAGAGGGATAACCATAACAACATTCTTTTCCCTGAGAGTCAACGATGTTCAGCCTGTACCTGGAACGGCATGACTGGGAAACAACTCCAGTTGGGATGGAGACGTGATTGGACCATGTGATGGACATGTGGGTGCAGGGGAAGGGACTTTGATTTTCATTTGGCTGGGGGAAACCCGGGGACCTTTCAGATTCGGGTTTTCCCAGATGTGCCAATATGACATCTCTAATAAAATGGAACTCTGAGGAAAATGCCTGCCTTGGAGTCTTACTTCTGTTGGGGGTGTCACTTGGAACCCTGACATTAGTTTCATTGACAATTACACGTCTACTGATGGTTACCTTATTTGTGTCTTGATGTAGAATTCTGTAACCCTTTTGAGATTCACTGTACCACTCAAGTACACCTTCCTTTGCGCAAGCATCCCATTTTGTACGTTTTTCTTTTGGGATGTGCACATAGGCTTTACTTCTTTTTTTAAAAAAACATTTTTATTAGATTATAGAATAAAATACAAAAACATGAAAGCAAATAATATGACACAATGGGGAGGAAAAGGGGAAAGAAAAGTGAGGAGGGGAAGAAGAAAAAAAACCACCTTGACTTCCAAATCTTTTTGTTGCAGTAGAATAAAGCATTAACATTGAACCTCAACGTTTTACTTTTCCAAAATAATATAAACTAGCCATTTCTATCACAACAAATCAATCTAATCAGTAAAATCAAAGTTTCATTTTTTTCCACCTCAAGCACAAAGTCCAGAAGCGGTCTCCATGTAGCAACAAAAGTACTTATATTCTTTTCTTTAATCAAAACAATTTAGCTATCTCTGCCAGCTCCATCAATTTCTGTAGCCATTCGTCCATGGTGGGAATCGAAATGTCTTGCTGCTGTCAACATATATAAGAACAAAGTTCCAAAAAAAATTTCTAAGTCTTTTCCCATTAAATCCAAAATAAAAGCTTCTGGTTTAATCTTTATCTTCATTTTAATAATTTTCTGTATTAAAATATGAATCTTACTCCAAAATTTCTTTGCTTTACCACATGTCCATCATAAATGATAAAAGGTCTCTTCTTTACTTTTACATTTCCAACATTCATTTGAAATACCTTTATGCATTCTAGATAACTTATCCAGTGTTAAATACCAGCGATACATCATCTTATAATTTTTTTTCTTTTAAATGATAGTTTAATGTGAATTTTAAACCTTTTGTCCACATATTTTCCCATTGTTCAAGCATCACATTATATCCAAAATTCCTTGCCCACTGGATTATACGTTTTACATGTTCACTTTCCAAATTCAGTTTCATTAATGTTTTATAAACCTTAGCAATAATATGTTCATCGCTGCCGCACAGTAAGATTTCCAATTCATTTTTTAACAAAATCAAAACCATAACTCTTTTTATCTAGTTTAAATCTTTCTTTCAATTGTTGGTATGTAACCCAATGACAAATGTAACTGTCAGGCGTGCCTCTGTTCAGACCCCAAGAAAGAAAACCTCCAACTCCATGTTTGTAGAGAGGAGGTACTTTTACTGAGTTTGAAATGATAGCAATGAAAGAAAAGCAAGATCTGAACCAAAAGGCACAAAAGTTACATATTGAAAGTTTCCCCAAATCCCTCCCCCAAAGACCCAGGCTGAATGTCCAATACCCATCCCATATGGTGTCATGTGGTGCACATCTTCAGGTGTTTTCGTCCATCTGATATTCTGGGATGGTTGACCTTGACTGAGTATAAAAAACTCCATTCAGATGCGCAGTAGATCATGAGAGCATCCCTCCCTTTTTGTTCACACAGGCCGTCTTCACTCCAGCTCACTTCCCCACCCAAATGCCAAACTTCCCCCCTCCCTGTTACTATGGCAGCTGATAGCAAGCAAGCGTCAAAGAGGCTGACATTCGGCCCTCCTGCAGTAGAGGCATTAGCCCTGGAGAAAAACACAACACAAAATAGACAAGATAGAAACAATCAAAACAATCCAAAATACAGGAGCATTTACATTAATAACATTAAGGCTTGTCAGGGTATTTAGTGTGAAACAGTTGTAAGAGTTTTGGGGCTCTGACATCTCAAGCGTTCACCCATTCAGATTGAGAAGGAGGAAAATGTTTCCAAGCCACCAAATACTGTACTTTTCCCCTATGTTTCCTGCATGTTCAGGTTTCAGCAAGCTAACATGAAACACAGGGTAGATCCTTCTACCGGTAAGGTTTTTTGGTAGCTGTAACTGTACTGTGACTGGATTTACAATCCTTACAATAGGGAAAGGGCCTACATACTTAGGTCCCAATTTCTTTGACTGCTGGGTGGTCTGTAAGTATTTAGTGGACAAGAAATCCCTATCCCCAACTTGATAGTCCTTCACCATAGCTCTTTTCTTGTCAGCCTGTTTCTTATGGGCTCGATGAGCCTCGTCTAATGCCTTACGGGTGATGGGCCAGATAAACTGAAGCTGTTCAATCCATTCCACTAAGGAAGGTGTTTGAGGCTTCTCCTGTGGCAGTTCTGGAATGGGTATGAAATCCTGACAAGAAGCCACTTTGAACAGGATGAAGCCGGTGCTACTATGGATGGAGTTATTATAAGCGACCTCTGCAAAAGGCAGTAAGTAATCCCAGTTATCTTGCTGATAATTTACATAACATCTGAGGTATTGTTCTAGAACCAAGTTAGCGCATTCACAAGCCCCGTTAGTTTGAGGGTGGTGGCAGGAGCTTAGGCTATGGGCGGAGCCTAACAACTTCAGGAACTCCCTCCAGAAGTGGGAGGTTAATTGGATCTGAAATGATGTGTTTGGGAACCCCGTGTAACCTATACACATGTTGAATAAACAGTTTAGCTAGCGTTTTTGTGGAGGGAATCTTGGTGCAGGGTACAAAATGCACCTGCTTGGAAAACAAGTCTGTGACCACCCAAATGACCGTATTTGCTCCACTCTCAGGTAGTTCAACAATGAAGTCCATGGATATTTCCTTCCATGGAGCACTAGGGCTAGCAACATTCTGGAGAAGTCCAGCCGGCTTTCCAGGAGGCCTCTTTGTGGAGGCACATACAGGACAACTAGCGACGTAGGCTTTTATGTCCTTTTTCAAAGAGGGCCACCAGAACTGCCGTTTAACTAAGTGTAATGTTTTCACAAACCCAAAGTGTCCAGCAGCTTTCGAATCATGGGCCTGTTGTAATACAGTCCCCCTAAGACTGGCGGAGAAGTATAATTTAGTGCCCACCCATGCTAGGCCATCACAAATGGTGCAATCGTTTGAGTGGGACAAGAACCAGTCATCAGTTTTCAGTGTCCCCTTTAACTGGTCGCTTAAATCGGTGGGAAGGTCAAGGTTCATCTTCCCCTGGGCTCTGGTGACCACCGGGGCAGCCAGTTGCTTGGAAGGGATAACTGGGCAGATCACTTCTGGCCGAGTGCTATTATACTGGGGTAATCTAGATAAAGCATCCACCATAAAGTTCTTCCCCCCAGGAAGGTAGCGCAAGGAGAAATTAAAACGATTAAAGTGTTGTGCCCAATGGACTTGCTTGGGTGACAATTTCCGGGGTGTTTTTAAGGCCTCTAGGTTTTTATGATCAGTCCACACCTCAAAGGGGTGTTTTGCCCCTTTGAGGAAATGCCTCCAAGTTGGCAAGGCCCATCAGACAGCAAATGCTTCTCCCATATTGCCCATCTCCTTTCGGTTTCAGTTAATTTCTGGGAGGTGTAGGAACAGGGTTGTAAAGTTCCAGCAGCGTTGGCTTGTAGTAGTACCGCCCCCACAGCCACGGCAGTGGTGTAGGCCTGGACTATGAAGGGGGCATCCATGTTGGGATGTTTAAGGATGGGTTTGGCTGCAAACAACCGTTTCAGCTTATCAAAGGCTGCTGTCAACTCACAAAGCATTCCTGGCCTGCTCTCGAGTTGCCATAGGCAAGGGGGATGGGAAACCAATGAAACAGCACAACAGCCAAAGACAGATGCACATTCCAGACTTATCTCTCTCAAGGTTGTCTCCCAGGGTTACCCACAGCAGCCGGAGGGGAGTGATCTCTACAACCCGTGAAAGTGCTCCGTTGGCAAATGTGATTGATGACACACGCTGGGGGGAGGGGGGAAACAGGGTCATGATAATACATGATAATACATCATAATACAGGAGGGGGGTGCGGACCTGGCAGGTATTACAGAGACCTGGCTGGGCCAAGAGGGGGAGGTCCCCCTCGTAGAGATGTGCCCACCAGGTTTCCGCGCATTCCATCAGCCAAGGGCCCAGGGCAGGGGTGGGGGGGTGGCGGTCATTATAAAGGAAGGTCTTGATCCGAGGGAGGCCACTGTACCTCAGATAGCCGGATGTGAGTCTCTCCTGGTGAAGTGGGGCCATGGGATGCAGGTGGGCCTGCTGATTGCGTACCTGGCTCCCTGCCACGTGACAGCGGCCCTGCCCGAGCTTCTCAACGTTATTGCCGGGGTGGCAGTTGATACCCCCAGACTTTTGGTCATGGGGGATTTCAACGTGCCGTCTGCCGGTGAGGCGTCTGGGATGGCTCGGGAGTTTATGGCTTCCATGACAGCCATGGACCTGACACAAGTAAATCATGGCCCCACTCATGCGGGAGGACACACTCTGGACTTGGTTTTATCTCTGGTCAGTGGCGGAGTGGTCTGGATATAGGGGATATAGTTACTGAACCCCTGTCATGGTCGGACAATTCTCTCCTGAGGCTGGACTTTTTGACCGCTGCACCCCACTGCAGGGAGGCGGAACCGACCAGGTGGTTCCGCCCCAGGTGCCTGATGGATCCTGATAGGTTCCAGAGGGAGCTTGGGCCAATTCCTGAAACTCTGGCTCACGACTCGGCTGAAGATCTGGTGGCTGCCTGGGATAGGACGGCCGCCGGTGCTCTGGACCGAGTCGTGCCTTTGCGGCCTCTGACCCGACGCCGAACCTGCCCGGCCCCTTGGTTTTCCGAGGAGCTGAGGGAGATGAAGCGCCAGAAAAGACGCCTAGAGAGCGGTTGGAGGGCTAGTCGCTCCGAATCCGACCGAACACTAGTTAGGTCTCATATTAAGACCTATCTAGTGGCGATAAAAGCGGCAAAGCGTAACCACTTTTCCGCTCTTATTGCATCGGCAGATAACCGCCCAGCCGCCTTGTTTAGGGTGACTCGCTCCCTCCTACATCAGGGAGCGCGGGAAGACCCCTTGCAAGGGCAGGCTGAGGATTTTGCACAGTATCTGCACGATAAAATCGCTCAGATTCGGGAAGGCTTGGACTCTGACTGGGTAGATCCCGGCGGGGTGACTGAGGCTGGTCTTGAGAATGTTAGCTGGGATGAGTTCGACCCTGTGACTCCTGAGGACTTGGACAGGATTCTGGGGAGGTTAAATGCAACCACATGTTTATTGGACCCGTGTCCCTCCTGGCTGGTACTGGCCACCCAGGAGGTAACACGAGGCTGGCTCCAGAGGATTATAAATGCTTCTTTGAGTGAGGGTTTCTTGCCTCCCGCCTTGAAAGAGGCGGTGGTGAGGCCCCTCCTCAAGAAGCCTTCTCTGGACCCAGCTGTTTTGGCAAACTACCGTCCGATCTCCAACCTTCGCTTTGTTGCGAAGGTTGTGGAGAGTGTGGTTGCGCGACAGCTCCCACAGTACCTGGATGAAACCATCTATCTAGATCAGTGCCAGTCCGGTTTCAGGCCTGGGTACAGCACGGAGACAGCATTGGTCGCATTGGTGGATGATCTCTGGAGGGCCCGGGACAGGGGTTGTTCCTCTGTTCTTGTCCTGTTAGACCTCTCAGCGGCTTTTGATACCATCGACCATGGTATCATGCTGCGCCGGCTGGAGGGATTGGGGGTGGGAGGCACCGTGTTGCGGTGGTTCTCCTCCTATCTCTCTGACCGGTCGCAGTCTGTGTTGGCAGGGGGGCAGAGGTTGACCTTGAGGCGCCTTGCTTGCGGGGTGCCGCAAGGGTCGGTCCTCTCGCCGCTCCTGTTCAACATTTATGTGAAGCCGCTGGGTGAGATCATCCGTGGTTTTGGGGTGCGATGCCATCTGTACGCTGATGATACTCAGCTGTACATCTCCACCCCAGACCACCCCAATGATGCCCTGGAAGTGATGTCCCAGTGTCTGGAGGCCGTGCGGGTCTGGATGGGGAGGAACAGGCTTCGGCTCAACCCTTCCAAGACCGAGTGGCTGTGGATGCCGGCGTCCCGGTATAGCCAGCTGGTGCCATCGCTGGCTATTGGGGGCAAGTCACTGACCCCCACAGAGGGGGCTCGCAACTTGGGCGTCCTCCTGGACACACAGCTGTCTTTAGAAGAGCATATGACGGCCGTGGCCAGGGGGGCTTTTTATCAGGTTCGCCTGATACACCAGTTGCGCCCCTTTCTGGATCGGGACTCCTTGTGCACAGTCACTCATGCCTTGGTTACATCACGCCTGGACTATTGCAACGCTCTCTACATGGGGCTCCCCCTGAGGAGCACCCGGAGGCTCCAGCTGGTGCAGAATGCGGCCACGCGGGTGATTGTGGGAGCGACGTGTCGCTCCCGCGTAACACCTCTCCTGCGCGAGCTGCATTGGCTCCCGGTGGTCTTCCGGGTGCGCTTTAAGGTGTTGGTTCCCATCTTTAAAGCGCTCCATGGCATAGGGCCTAGCTATCTTCGAGACCGCCTGCTGCTACCGATAACCTCCCACCGGCCAATACGCTCTCACAGAGAGGGCCTCCTCAGGGTGCCGTCGGTCAGGCAATGTCGGCTGGCGGCCCCCAGGGGGAGAGCCTTCTCTGTGGGGGCACCCGCCCTGTGGAATGAGCTGCCTCCTGAAATACGATTGATCCCGGACCTCCGGACCTTCCGTAAAGCCCTGAAGATGTTTTTATTCCATCAAGCCGGCCTAGCCTAAATGGTTTTTAAATTGGGATTTTAAATTTTATGGATTTGGGGGTTTTAAATTGGGAAGCTAGTGATTTAATTCTTTTTAATTATCTTAACTTTTGTATTTGTATGTTTTTTAATTTTGGCTGTTCACCGCCCTGAGTCCCTTCTGGGAGAAGGGCGGTATACAAATTAAATAAATAAATAAATAAATAAATAAATAAATAAATAAATAAATAAATAAATAAATAAAATAAATGATTGGGGCGTAAATTACAAGGGGTCAGAGTTGGCTTCACTTGGGAACGTGGCGACATGAATCTCCTAATAAATAACTGGATTTCTTTTGAAGCTTGGCTCAAGGCTCATGATTTAATTAGGGCATCCGTTGGACCCCTAACAGCAAGCCAACTCTCTCAAAACTAATCAAAATTACCGGGACTCCTGGGCCCCGAGCTCTCCAGTCACTCCCCAACATCTGGGGTGCGTGGAGAGAAACTCAGGCGACCATGGCAGAAGGTGGACTATCCAAAGAGAGCCTGCTCCTGGCGACCCAGAGAGAGGCAGAACTTGCCTCCAGCCAGGAACTTCCAGGACCCAGCAGCTTAATCACAACCGGAGTGCAGCCCTCACTGACCATCAAAGCTGAGATGCCCATCCCAGTGACCGAAGCAAAAAGGGATGAGTATTGGTGGAAAATAATATTTAAAGCAGCTGAGGTCGCGTTCCCCCACCCTAATGCCCAGAAGGGGGGAAGGCCCCTGAGCAAGCTAGGAAGAGTGGATTGGATGTGGGACTGGGCTCAGGCAGGCTCCCAAAGCCACTGACGGAACCCCTGGGGAGATCCATAGAGCAGCTGAGGGAGGAATTTGACCAGGCCACCCTTCGTGAGGAGGGGCCGTCATGCCACCCAAAAGAAAGGGAAATTGCAGCCGAGCCCTTTGAAGTGAGGAGACGCAGATGGGATCGTAGCCCCCCTTCTTCACCCACCAGAAGGAGAAGGAGCCCGAGGCTGCATCCAGTGTCTCCTCCATGCAACAGGCAAGCCGCCCAGGGCAGACAGCCCCCCCCCTACGAATTAGAGCTGAGGAAGATGGCCAGCCACATCAAGCACAGGCTTACAGGGGCCAACATGAGGAGGGAGGAGCAGTGCTGAACAAACCGCCCCACTTCAGGGGGAAATTTGATGGGGACTCAGATCAGCTGGCTCTATTCCTTGACTCGGCTGAGATCCCCCTAGAGCTCTATGGACACCTCTACCCATCCCACAGAGCCACGGTGAATACCATTGCCGAGGGGCTAGAGGGAGAAGCAAGAGAATGGCTAACAGCCCTCCACAAGAGGAGAGCCCCCCAACTTCAAGACATAGAAGACTTCCTACGACAACTAGAGGCCAGATTTGAGGAGGCGGAGGAGGATCTGTACACAGAAGATGAGCTCAGAAACCTAAAGCAGAGGGGGCAACCCATTAAAGAACACATCCGTGAGTTCAGGAGAGTCATGAGGAAGCTACCTCCTTTGCCGGAGCGGCTGCTAGTTCATTTTTTCAGAACAAGCCTGGACAAGCAAATTGCCCAGGTAACTGCCTATCGGGACATCCCGAACCGACTCTCTGAGTGGTTCCAAGTAGCCATAAAAGTTGACGGCGGATTGCGCGCCAATGACATGAGAAAGCAATCGGACACCAAAGAGAGAGGTCAACCAGACCACAGACCATCCAGCCGATGGAGAGCCACAGTACCACAGCTGGCCCCAAAACCAACTCTCCCACGAAGTCATCTGAAATGCTACAGATGTTGGGGGATAGGCCACATGGCATCAGTATGTGCGACCCCAGCCCCGAAACCAAAGCCAGAGCCACTACCCAGGGCACAACCGGAATGAGGCCCCAGGCAGGCCACCAACACGTCCCAAAAAGCCCTCCAGGCTGCAGAGGTCCCTCCCCACCCAGCCAAAGGCGAGGAGGGGGGGGAACTCTGGCCAACAACGACCAGTCGCCGGATTCCAACGACAGCGAGGATGAGGGCGAAAACGACCCAATGGTGAGTGAACCGGTCCACCTTTTTGTCTTCTCAATATGCCTCACAGCCCCAAAAACAGGAACCCAGGGGACTTTTCAAGCCCTAACAGACTCAGGCTGCACTAGATGCTTGATCAACCTAACCATGGTCCTGAAACTGGGGATTAGAGCAAAAAGACTGACCAACCCGATCCGGTTCGAACAGGTTGATGGGTCCCTATGAGGGGAGCCTATGCCACCCACCTGACCGAACCAGTGAAGTTAGAGCTAGCGAATCACTGGGAAGCAAGTCAATTCGTAATAGCCCCCAAAATGACAGACACAGTCATACTGGGACTCTCCTGGCTAGACAAGTGGGGCCCGACCATCTGGTGACAAGGGGGCAGCCAAAGGCTGAGGATAACAAGGGGACCTCAACCCCCTACACACCAGCAAATAGAAGCACCGCCCACACAGGGAACCCTCCCAAAGGGCCCACCAGAACTTCTGGCAGCCAACCTGTACGTCAAGCTATCAACATGCGAATTTCACCGCACACGGCTAGACTACCTGGGCTACCGAGTGTCAAGTGAGGGCATAGAGATGGACCCAGCCAAAGTACAAGCCCTCCTAGGCTGGCAACCCCCTCACACCAGCAGACAGCTACAAAGCTTCCTAGGGTTTGCAAATTTCTACAGGCAATTCATCCCCTCCTTCGCAAAGATTGCCAAACCCATGATGGACCTTCTAAAGGCAGGGGGCCCAGGGACGAAACCCCGCCCGGGACAACCCCTACAGTGGAACCTAACCTGCCAAAAGGCATTTGAAACACTAAAAGTACTGTTTGCAAAGGAACCGGTGCTGAAGCATCCTGACCTCGAACAACCCTCGAACAACAATTGCTGCCTGCAATTACTGCAAGTTCAATTCACACCAGGCTCAAGGTTGACTCAGCCTTCCATCCTTTCTAAGGTAGGTAAAATGAGGACCCGGTTTGTGGGGGCAATAAGCTGACTTTGTATAAAATATACAAAAGTATGAAGGCTATTGCTTAACGCCTTGTAAGCCACCCTGAGTCTCCGGAGAAGGGCGGCATATAAATCAAAATAAAAAATAAATTAATTAATTAAAAAAAAAACTTCATTATCCAAGCAGACACCAGCGATGTGGCCCTGGGAGCAGTGCTACTCCAAAGAAATAACCAACGAAACCTACAGCCCTGCGCCTACACCTCCCACAAGCTCACAGACACAGAGAGGCGATGGGCCGCATGGGAAAAAGAGGCTTTCACAGTGAGATGGGCACTGCTAACCTGGCACCACCTGCTGGAAGGGGGGCAGAGACCATTCAAAGTCTGGACTGACCACAAAAATCTGGAGGCCCTTCAGACCCCTCAAAAACCAAAGAAGTCCGCTGGGCTCAATACTTCAACCGGTTCAACTTCGTGCTAAAGCACATCCCAGGGGGGAGGAACTTTCTAGCTGACACCCTCTCCTGCATGCCCCAGTACAAATGTGAACAGGAGGAGGTAGTAGACGCCATCGTCCCCCCTACCCAAACAGCTGCCCAAGTGACCACCAGATGACAACGCCGTGACCGGCAAGACCAACCTGCAAGCGATCTAACCACAAAACTCAAAACCGAACTGCTAGCACACCCCTGGTTCTGAGACAACCAACACATCTTGACAAAAAGAGATGACCTAGCATGGAAGGGGATGAAACTCTATGTCCCAGAATCCCTACACACCCATATCCTCCAGAGGAGCCACGATGTCAAACCGGCAGGCCACTTTGGGTTCCTAAAGACTTTACACTTAGCATGGAGGCAATCCTGGTGGCCCAGCATAAAGAAAGACGTGGAGGAGACTTCTGGTTTGCTGCTTGTCGCCGCCAGACGATCCCTTCGGCTCGCCAGCCCCATTGCCTGTAAAGAGCCGCCTTCACAACGGAATGGCGGCTCGAAAAAACTCCGTTTCCACGAGGAAATGGAGATAGAGCCGGCTAGGGCGGGTAGAGCTCTCTGCGTAGCCCCAAACGTTTTTTTTTTACTTTTGGGGACGGAGCAGATGAGACTCCCCATTTCCCTAGCCGCCGCTCCGGGCTTTGGGAGACCTCTGCTTATGCAGAGCTAGGCGACAAGAACAAGCCTACAAATTTAGCAGATTAATTAAAGAGGACGTGAGTTGGACCTGTGATCTTAAATCGCAAGTATTTCATTTATTTTATAAAAGTTATTCAAGAAGGGAAGAAGGAAAAAAGAATTTTTAAAAATGGCGACTGCCGAGGCTTGAGAAGGGGCTGAAAGGGAAAGTCCTTCCGTTTTCTATTACTACAAAGTAGCGGAATAAATACTCTTGGCTACAATTGAAGGTAAAACTTCACTTTTGTGTTTTTTTTCTCCTGGAGATTTGATATTGATCTTGGCTGGAAAGAAGCTTTTTTCTCTCTGCTTTTCTTTTCTTCTATTTCTAGGAATAGGTCTCACAAAAATAAAAATTTCTAAATTAAGCAACAGTGAAGCCAGTTTTTTTTTAAAAAAAAATGAATGAATATATGAAAAGACAGCTGAGGCGAAGTATTGGTTAACATTATCCTGAGGAGAGTGACAGACCTCTGCAATGCCGTAATTTTGGGATGTGAAAAGAGCCTTAAACTGGTTGGATTGGAATTATCTATTTTGGATTTCTTTTTATTGATAAATGTATTATATTTATGTTGAGCTATAAGGCAAGAGAGCTACGCTGGGGCACGCAGAAGATCTGGTTGTTACCCATTATGATGATGGGAATTAATAATCCTGAAGAAAACCACAATTACAGATATTATATGGAATATAATTATAATGTCACTCAGGTGGTTGTTTTCCTTTTTTTATATATATATGAGGAGATTTATTACTGATGGGGGCAGATGATAACTGAGGATTTTGAACAATCTGTTGCAACTAGGATGCTATGTTACCCTAATATGGATGATGTACTCAACAATCTAGTGGAAAGACATCAAAGAAGATATTATATGGATTATAAACTTAAAGCTATTGATTTTTTCTATATAACGGAATATTTTTTTTTAGTAGGGCAGGCAGTAGATTAAAGATATTAAGAATTGTTGTGTATGGCAATTTTGTAGGAAAGTGGGTGGAGATAGGTTAGTTTACTGATTGTTTAGTTTAAGAAAAGGGATGCTTAAGTGATATATTTATGGGAGTGGAGCAAATGGATGGAGCTGAATAAATGCTAAATTAGGATTTATGGGGAAGGCTGCTTCAAAATGTTATATTAATATACACAAAAGATTAAATGTTAAAGCAGGACTTATTATATAGTTTTAAAGTGGAAGGTTGTTATGAAATGTATTAATATACAGATATAAGTATGGGGGAGGAGTAAAAGAGCAGATTACTGTTAAATTGGGAGTTATAATAATATTATTATGTTAAATTAGAAGTTATTATGCAATGTTATAGTAGAATGATATTTTGAAATGTATGGTAAAAGGGGGGAAGTAACAATATTAATAATATTATTAGTAAGTAAGGGTCAGTATTTAGAGGAGGGAGTAAGGGGATGGTAAAATATTATATAATCTGTTATGAATTAGGTTTTTGTTGTGAAGAAGTCACGGGGGGGATGGGTGGTGAGGGGGGTTAGGGAGGAGGGGGGGAGAAAAATGTGGGAAAAAATTTGTATTTGAAAACTTTTTCAATTAAAAAAAAAAGAGTTTGGAATAAATATAAAATAAGGTTTTTCTGAAGTTGCCTCTTTGGGTGTCTCTGTTAAGGATATTCTTGTCTCATAACCGATGTTGTGGGTTATTGAGCAGAGTACCCTTTGAGTTTACGCACAAAAGCAACTGAGAATGATTGTGGATAATAACAGTTCACATACAAACAAACTGGGTTTCAATAATATTTTACTTTTAGGGAAAAAGCAAAATCATAGTCCAAAAACATTCCAAGTCATACACATATAAAGTGAGATAAAGATCAGTCCAGGCTTCCAGGAAGTTTGACGACAGAGTTTAAAATTGAAAAAGGAACAAGACAGGGTTGTCCGTTGTCCCCACTTTTATTTATTTTAACATTGGAAGTCTTGCTAAATACAATACGGGACTCAAAAATTTTGAAAGGTATAGTGATAAGGCAAGAGGATTATAGAATAAAGGCATTTGCAGATGATCTGGTTGTTACCCTATCACAACCAATGGAATCAACAATCCTGATGAACGACATTATACAAGACTATGGTAGAGTTTCAGGTTTTAAACTGAACTCAAAAAAGACTAAAATGATAGTTAAGAATATGACACAAGATCGTAAACATGAGCTTGAAAGGAAGGCAGGTTTTGAAATTGTACCTAAGGTAAAATATCTTGGAGTTCAGGTTGCAGAATCAAATATGAAATTGTTTCAAAATAATTATGAGGTGTTGTGGCGAGAGGTTCAGAAAGACATGGAGACTTGGAAAAAGCTGCAACTGTCTTTACTTGGAAGAATAGCAGCAGTTAAGATGAATATTTTGCCAAGATTTCTGTTTTTGTTTCAAATGATTCCGGTGCTTAAAAGTGATAAACAACTGAAAGTCTGGCAGTCTGGTGTGAATAAGTTTGTCTGGAACGAGAAAAAGCCGAGAGTGAAATTGAAAATTATGCAAGATGTTCCGGAAAGAGGAGGCCTTAAACTCCCAAACCTACAGTTATATTATGATGCAGCAGCTTTAACTTTAACAAGTGATTGGTTTGGAAATAAAAAGGCTGGAATATTGAATGCAGAAAGTTTTGATCTTGAATTTGGATGGCATGCTTACTTATTTTATGATGATAAAGTTGATAAAGTATTTAAAAGTCATATACTCAGAGACTCTTTGATGAGAGTTTGGAAGAAGCACCGACTCAAATGGGATTATAAAATACCGCTATGGCTGGATCTTGGTCATACCTTGTGGAATACAAATATAATGTCACTCGGGGGGTTTTTATACAAAGAGGTTCTTTTTACAGATGCGGGCAGATGGCAGTTGAAGACATTGCAGACACTGTTGGACGAAGGGATTAATTTAACCTGGTTACAATATAATCAATTACAAATGAGATGGAAAGAGGACCAAAAAACTGGTATTATACTGCATGAGGAAGAATTAGTTAGACATATAAGAGAGAAAGGTCCAATGCATATTAAAAGGCTTTATAATGTTTTGTTAGAAAGGGACTCAGAAACTGAATTAGTTAAAGATTGTATGATTAAGTGGGCACAAAATTTTGAAGAACCAGTGATGTTGGAAACATGGGAAAAAATTTGGGTTCAGAATGTTAAGTTCACACAGTCGCAGAATTTGAGGGAAAATTTTTATAAAATGTTTTATAGATGGCATTTGGATCCTAAAAAGTTGTCATGTATGTACCCTAATGTTCAGCCAAAATGTTGGAGATGCGAATGTTTGGATGCTACGTATTATCATGTATGGTGGACCTGTAGGAAAGTTAAGGCTTTTTGGATAAAAATTTGGTGGGTCATGCAGAATGTTTTGAAGAAAAAAATTCAATTTTCTCCACAATTGTTTTTATTGGGTATAGTTAAGGGTTTTACACGGGGTGATATAAAACTAATATTGTATATGATAACAGCAGCAAGATTGTTGATAGGTAAATATTGGAAGAATGAAGCTTTGCCTACTATCGAGGAATGGACTTTGAAGATGGCCAGTTTTGCAGAGATGGCGAAGATTTCAGCGTATTTAAAAGATTGTTCACAAGAGACTTATGAATGGGAATGGAAAAGGTGGATAGAATATGTTCAGAACAAATACCAAACTAGAAAGTATCAAATAGCTTTTATTTGAAAATAATGTATTAGAAATATTTTATGTAAAGAGACAAAGAGGAAAAATTATATAGGGGGAGGGATGGGTTCAGGTTTATATATTAGTGTTATTAGTTATGAGTATGTAATAGGGAAGTCTGGGGGGGGAGGGTTAGGGAGGGTTAGGGAGGATGGGAAGTTTGGGGAGGGAGGTGGGGGGGTGAAAAAAGGGGTGAAAATGTAATTGAAAAACTTTTGCAATAAAAAAAGATCAGTCCAGGGATATTTTCATATATAAAGTCTTCTTACCAGTTGTAGAAAAATACAATAAAACAGATCTTCTTTAGTTTCAATCAGGAACACAGTTCAATATAAAAACAGTCAATAAATATTAGAGAAGCAATAAATAGCCATGATCAAGCAATGATCATGCAGAGAGATCAAATATAGAGCTACAGCATATCAGCAGGTAAAATGGTGTAGTGTCCACACAAACCATAATTCAGCTTTCCTTAAGTACATTGGCTACAGAGCTCAGCCAATCAGGATGCATGATGAGGTCAGTGGCTGAATACACCCAGGAGTTTCGCAAGCTGGCTTGCCACATGCGTGGGTGGTCTGAAGAGGCTCTGATGGAAGGTTACAAAAACGGGCTCAATAATGAGGTCTACCAACGCTGTGTCTACCAAGCCCCCCCCCCAAGACCTTCAACACTGGTATGTGTTGGCAACCGAGGTGGAAATTGACCTGGCCAGAGACCGGCACCCTGGGGGGTGCAGCTGGAACAAGCCTTCCCCTTCTACCCTGAAAGAGGCCCCTAGAGCTACCAAAGGCAGACCAGCGGCCAAACCCAGATCCATGGTATGCTTCAGATGTGGGAAGGAGGGGCATCGAGCTGTTGATTGCCTCACCAAATGTGGCTCCAAACCAACATCAGCTGGAGGAAAGAAAGCCAAAAAGCCACCAGCAAAACATCGTGAAAAGGCCCTGAAAGGCGTGGAAATCATCGAGTTCACTCCTCTGGGCCAGGAGGAGTTGGGAACTCCAACCACCGCAGGAGAGAGTGAAACCGACTCTGAGTCCGACCCCCTGGTAAGTCAGCATGTGGGCCCCATGACTATCCCAGTGGAATTAAGGGTGCCTTCGTCCGGCGCCCAAGGGAAGATGCTAGCCCTTTTGGATTCTGGGTGTACAAGGTGCGTAATTAGCCCAGAGGTGGTGGAGAAACTAGGACTGAGACTGAGGACAAGGAAAGTGCCCATGTCATTTTGCCAGTTGGATAGGTCAGTAGCTGGGGGGGGGGGTGTCGGCTCACTTTGTGATGGAACCAGTAGAGATGTGGATGGGGAATCACTGAGAGACTTTGAATTTCATTGTAGCCCCTGGAATGGAACAACCCCTCTTGCTCGGATTACCCTGGCTCCGGAAATGGAATCCTCATGTGAACTGGAGGAAGGGACTGTTGCGCATCTGTTCCACCCAGCCGGGGAGGGGGGGGAAATCCCCCATGCATAGCCAAAGCTGTAAGGGATCTGGCAGCAGCAGCAAGCAAATGCATAGTTGGGGAGAAGAAAATCCCAAAGGAATATTGGGACCTCAAGGAGGCGTTCAGCAAGAGGGCTTCGGATGTTCTCCCACCCCATCGCTCTACAGACTGCAGTATAGAAATCCTCCCTGAGGTGAAACTCCCTAAGCCAAAGAACTACTCGATGACCCCGGGAGAGCTGGAGGAACTGTGAACCTTTATTGATAAAAACCTAAAACAGGGCTTCATCCAACCAGCTAGACCACGAGTGGCCTCTCCGGTGTTGTTCTGCGAGAAAAAAGATGGCTCTTTTTGTCTTTGCATTGATTATAAAGGCCTCAATGCTGTGTGTGTAGAAAATGTTTATCCACTACCCCTAATGAAGGGAAAGGGTCTGTCTACGTGGGACGGGGGAAGTCGAAACAACGTCCCACGTAATTTTTGATTGCCCCCTATATTCAGACCTGAGGGAACATCAACTGGGCAGTATCTTTTATACCAGCACCCCTAAGTCTAAAGAGCACTTTTTGTGATATTGTTTGTTAGGTTCCAACTTGCAGTTGGTAAAATGGATTGCTAAATTTGTGGTAAAGTTGATGGGAAGGAAGACAAAGTTGGTGCAGCAAAATGCGGTAGATTGTAAGAATGACCACTTGATCTAACAATGTAATTTTAATAGCAGTTAACACTGATTGGGTAGATGCAGGGGCGACATTATAATATAATTTTAATTATATTTAAATGGTACTTTAAATTATTGTATTTTATCCCGATTTTATTTTAGATCGTATTTTATTCTAATTGTATTTTAATTGCAAGTTATTCCAATCTTACTTAATTTGTTTTACCAAACCTTTGTAATGATTTGTCTTTGTAATTCTGCACTTGATATGGCCCAAAGGGCTAATCAATCAATAAAATTGAATTGACATTGTTTATCCACTACCCCTAATGAAGGACATGTTAGCCCATCTAGCCAAAGGAAAGATTTTCACTAAGCTGGATTTGAGAGAAGCTTACTACAGAGTCTGAATTAAGGAAGGAGACAAGTGGAAAACCGCATTCAATTGCCCTTTGGGTTGTTTCCAGTTTAAGGTGCTCCCATTTGTATTACAAGGAGCACCAGCTGTCTTTATGCAACTGATAAATGAGGTGCTGCATGAACACCTTTACAAGGGGGTTCTGGTCTACCTAGATGATATTCTTTTTTTTTTTTTATTGAAAAGTTTTAAAAATTTTTACACATATTTTCCCCTCCCTCCTCCCCCCTCCTGCCCCAACCCCCCCCCCCCCGGACTTCCCAGAGCAAATACAGGGTATAGCATTTAACAAACATTAAAAAAAAAACATACGCTATCTATAGATTTATCTCCCTCTTGCACTTTAACTCCCCTTGTTCATATCTAAATATAACTATTTAAACCAATTGTTGCTTGAAAGTAATCAATCCACCTTCGTTCTTGTCCGTTCTTCAATAATAAGCAAGTCTTCTTTCTTCCAGTATTACACAATCAGAGCCCAGTTACAATTAACCATCACATCTCCAACCCTTACATATATTAACACATTAACAAAATATTTTAACCAATCTCAAATAAAATATTTTGTAAAAACTTTATTTTTACTTTTTACCCCATAAACTTATATTGATTCTTCCTGGAAACATTCCTTACTTAATAGCTTTGCATAAACTTATTCATCTTATTCTCTACAAATCCACTACGTATAATCAAATACAATCTTCACTATTTAATATCTATAAAAAATATTGTAAAAACCTTCCCTCAACTATTAAATGATCTACACTGTCCATAACTTTTACATCCCCAATATTTTTCTTTTAACCCATCAGCTTATATAAATTCTTCAACAAAGCATTCCTTGAAATATACTTCAAGACAAAAGTGAAAGTTTGGTCAGTGGCCCATAACAATTCAAACATAACATTACTTAATATAACTTTTCAAAACAAATCATGTCCCTAAATATAAGTAAATCATTCATTTTCACTATAATATAACTTTTCAAAACAAATCATATCCCTAAATACAGGTATAGTCATTCATTTTCACTATTACTATCCTCCCCACCAAGGAGGGTTATAATTTTTCAATCTCCATTTTTTCCTGACTTTTTTGCGAACCTTCTTCTTCAGTCTTATTCCTCCGCCTTCTTTTATTTTTATAAGTTCTTGAGTTTTCAACTGAAGTTGCTGTACCTTACAATCTTGTTCTCTTCGCAAAGTAGTTCCTTTCAGTAAACACACCTCTTTAACTGCGATTGAGAGTCCATTTTTGTAAAAAAGTTGTGAAGTTCCACTTCGGATCCTCCTTCTTATATTAAAAATCCCAACGCCTCCTGACAATTTTCCAGTTGACTGTATCAAAGCCTCTGGAGAAATCTCTCTCAGTATTTCCTGGTTACGCTTCTTCAAACCTCTCAGCCTTTCCTTCTTAATTTGAAAAACATCCATTCCATTTTCCAAAGGCACATTAAACTGGATTATTTCTCCCACCTCTTCATTCAGCAGCTCACTATTATTTGGCATCTGAAATACCAATATAGTATCTTCACTTGTATCTTTGTTACGAATTTGAGTAAAATCCTTCTTGAAAAACCCTTCGATTCTTTCCACTAACGCAGAGGTAAATGATTCTAAAATTTCTTTAAAGAGATCCACAGTCAGTATTTGTGTATTTACTGATGTATATAATTGTAAGCCTTCATCACTTTCAAAAAAGCCAGCCATTTTTTTTCTTCCCAATAAAACTTTCACTTTATACTTTTCCAGCAACTAAATCAGTTATTCTAATCCTTAAGTGGTACAAGTCTTTTTTTAGAAATAATTTTTAAATCCTTCTCCTTTTAAGATAAAATCCTCTTCTTTTAAACAGGGGCTTTCAACACAACATAATACTTTGTATCTAACTTTCACTTCTTCACGCCCCGTTAGAATCAAACACCATCTTACTTTCCCTTTCTCCCATAGAAATTCAGAGGGAGGTGATAGACTTTTCGGAGTTAAAGTTTAGTACTTGCAATTTTAGTTTCTCCTGTATTTGCTCTGCCAGCTTTCCAATCCAAAATCTTTTTTAAAATTGAGTTGCTGGGGTGGTCGTAGCGTCTAGATCTGCTTGAAGCAGAAACATCCCAGGTTCGGAGCAATGATGGGCTTTCCGGGGAGCTCTCACCCTTTAAGCCCCAGATTTAAAAAGAAACCTGGGGCTCTTGGGGAGCTCTACCCACACCCGTCGGCTCTCTTTCTCCCCTTCTCCCAGGGGGAAAGTTTTCAAGCCACTAGACAGCTGATTTTCGCTGTTCTAGCGGCTCTAATGGAATCCCGGGGCTGGCACTCACATAGGAGCGTCTTTCGGCACCGGCGGAGCCACCGGAAGTCTACCTAGATGATATTCTTATTTACACTGAAACCATGCAGGAACATGTAAAGTTAGTGCGATCAGTCCTGAAAAAACTCAGGGCTGCTGAACTGTATGCCAAATTATCAACGTGCAAATTTCACCAAACTTTAATTGACTATTTGGGTTGCTGCATATCGCATGAGGGGATAGAAATGGCCCCAGAGAAGGTTCGGGCAGTCATGGATGGCCACCCCCATGTACCAGAAAGCAGCTGCAAAGCTTTCTAGGTTTTGCGAACTTTCATCGGCAATTCATCCCCGCCTTTGCTAAAATTGCATTACCCATTACCAATCTCCTAAAGGCAAATGGACAAGCTAAGCCAAGGCCTAGCTGCCCCCTTGAGTGGACCATGGAGTGCCAAGCAGCTGTCAGGGTTCCGACGGATGACCTAATTAAATCATGAGCCTTGAGCCAAGCTTCAAAACAAATCCAGTTATTTATTAGGAGCTTCATGTCGCCACATTCCCAAGTGAAGCCAACTCTTACGCCACATAATTTACACCTCAATCATGACCCTGTTTCCCCCCTCCCCCCAGGGTGTGTCATCAATCACATTCACCAACGGAGCAATTTCGCAGGTTGTAGAGATCACTCCCCTCCGGCCTCTGTGGGTAACCCTGGGAGACAACCTTGAGAGAGTTAAGTCTGGAATGTGCATCTGTCTTTGGCTGCTGTGCTGTTTCGTCGGTTTCCCATCCCCCTTGCCTATGGCAACTCAAGAGCAGGCCAGGGATGCTTTGCGAGTTGACATTCGGCTCCCCTCACTTCCTGAAGGCAACCTGTGCAAAGCAAAAACAATTTGAGTACAGGTATAGGTTTTAGGGTTGCGACCCCCACCAGGCTTGTTTGGGTTGTCTGCATGGAATTTTGCTATGAGGCGGTCAGCCTGGATGTTCCTACTCTTTACCCAAGATGCCTCTGATAAGGGGTAGCCCTTGCACTTGATTAAGTATTGGAGTTGTCTCCTGTGCCACCTCGAGTCGAGGATTTGTTGCACCTCATAATGGGTTTGGCACCCTATGACCACGGGGTCTGGGAGCTCACAGGGTAGTGGCCTCAGGGTTGATCCAACCACGGGTTTTAAGAGGCTACTATGGAATACCGGGTGTATCTTCCCTAGCAGTCGGGGCAATTTTAATTGCACCATGACTGGGTTGATGATCCTTACTATGGGAAATGGTCCCATAAACTTTGGCCCCAGTTTCTTGCTAGGGAGTTTTAACCTCAAGTATTTTGTAGAGAGGTAGACCTTCTCCCCCAACTGGAATGGCCGTTGCAGGGCTCAGTGTTTTTCTGCCTGTTTCTTATAGGTTTGCACCACTTTAGCTAGCGCTTTCTTGATATTCTCCCAGGTTGCTTTCAGCATTAACATCCAGTCAGTCAAGCTGACTGAGGAGGGAGATCCTTTGGATATTCAGAAATTGGGAAATGATGGGGAAGAATGAGGAGAGAATCCAGAAAGTAGAAGAAAAAGCAGAAAAGACAGAAAAATTGGTTTTAACAGACAAATCACAAGAAAGAACAATTATACTGTTGGAAATGGAACGCTCTGAATTCTACTTAAGATTCCAAAACATAGAAGAAAAAGGAGAAAATCTACCAGAGGTGATTGCAGAGATTTTATTTATTTATTTATTTATTTCATTTATTAAATTTTTATACCGCCCCCTCTCCCGAAGGACTCAGGGCGGTGAACAGCCAAAATTAAAAACACACACTACAAATATTAAAATACTTTAAAACGAAATTAAATTTATCATTGGCTTCCCCAATTTAAAACCCCTTACCCATAAAATTCCCCAATTAAAAGATTTTTAACCCAGCCCGGCTTGCTGAAATAAAAAAGTCTTCAGGGCCCGGTGGAAGGTACGGAGGTCCGGGATCAGTCGCATCCCTGGGGGTAGCTCATTCCAGAGGGTGGGTGCCCCCACAGAGAAGGCTCTTCCCCGGGGGGTCACCAGCCGACATTGCCTGACAGACGGCACCCTGAGTAGGCTCTCTCTGTGGGAGTGTATCGGCCGGTGGGAGGTTATAGGAGGCAGAAGGTGGTCTCGTAAATAACCGGGCCCTAAGCCATGGAGCGCTATGAAGATGAGAACCAATACCTTGAAGCGCACCCGGAAGACCACTGGAAGCCAATGCAGCTCGCGCAGGAGAGGTGTCATGTGGGAGCGCCATGTCGCCCCCATAAGTACCCACACGGCCGCATTCTGCACCAGTTGGAGCCTCCGAGTGCTCCTCAAAGGGAGCCCCATGTAGAGAGTGTTGCAGTAGTCCAGGCGGGAAGTAACGAGGGCATGAGTGACCGTGCATAAGGAGTCCCGATCCAGAAAGGGGCGCAACTGGCGTATCAGGCGAACCTGATAGAAAGCCCCCCTGGCCACGGCCGTCATATGCTGTTCTAAAGACAGCCGTGTGTCCAGGAGGACACCCAAGTTACGTACCCTCTCCGTGGGGGCCAATGTCTCGCCCCCAATAGTCAGCGATGGCACGAGCTGACTATATCAGGACGCCAGCAGCCACAGCCACTCAGTCTTGGAGGGGTTGAGTCAGAGCCTGTTCCTCCCCATCCAGACCCGCACGGCCTCCAGGCACCAGGACATCACTTCAAGGGCATCGTTGGGGTGGTCTGGGGTGGAGATGTACAGCTGAGTATCATCAGCGTACAGATGGCACTGCACCCCAAAACCACGGATGATCTCGCCCAGCGGCTTCAGATAAATGTTGAACAGGAGAGGCGAGAGGACCGACCCTTGTGGCACCCCACAAACCAGGTGCCTTGAGGTCGACCTCTGCCCTCCAGCCAACACGGACTGCGATCGATCGGAGAGATAGGAGGAGAACCACTGTAAGACAGTGCCTCCCACTCCCATTCCCTCCAACCGGCACAGCATGATACCATGGTCGATGGTATCAAAAGCCACTGAGAGGTCTAATAGGACCAGAACAGAGGAGCAACCAACTTTTTCCCCCGAGCCCTCCAGAGATCATCTACCAATGCGACCAATGCCGTTTCCGTGCTGTACCCGGGCCTGAAGCCGGACTGGAACGGATCTAGATAGACGGTTTCATCCAGGTACTGCGGGAGCTGTCGCGCAACCACACTCTCAACAACCTTTGCCAAGAAGCGAAGGTTGGAAACTGGACTATAGTTTGCCAAAACAGCTGGGTCCAGAGAGGGCTTCTTGAGGAGGGGCCTCACCACCGCCTCTTTCAAGGCGGGAGGCAAGAAACCCTCACTCAAGGAAGCGTTTATAATCCTCTGGAGCCAGCCTCGTGTAACTTCCCGGGTAGCCAGCACCAACCAGGAGGGACACGGGTCCAATAAACATGTGGTTGCGTTCAACCTCCCCAGCATCCTGTCTACGTCCTTGGGGGTCACAGGGTCAAACTCATCCCAGGTAACAGTCTCAAGACACACCTCGGACAACCTGCCTGTACCCACCCAGTCAGAGTCCAAGCCTTCCCGAATTTGAGCGACTTTATCGTGCAGATAATGCGCAAAATCCTCAGCACGACCTTGCAAGGGGTCTTCCCGTGCTCCCAGATGGAGAAGGGAGCGGGTCACCCTAAACAAGGCAGCTGGGCGATTATCTGCCGACACGATAAGAGCGGAAAAGTAATTACACTTTGCCGCCTTTATCGCCACTAAGTAGGTCTTTTTTTTTTATTGAAAAGTTTTACAAAATGTTTACATATTTTCCCCCCCTTCCCTACCCCAACCTCCCCCCTCCCCCCCTCCTCTTCCCAGAACAAATTACAGGGTATAACCTTCAACAATCATAATCAATCCTAGTCTAAATAATTATAACATTCCACATCTCTTGTTCCTTCAATTCCCTAATTACCCGCCTAGCTTAATTATTTAAAGACACACCAAATATCTATATAATCATTCATAACCTATCTGCAATTTCTTATTCCGGTATTTATTTTGAATATAGTCTATCCATCTTCTCCAGTCTCTTAAATATCTTTCATTTGAGTGATCCTTCAAATACGCCGAGATTTTTGCCATTTCCGCTAGGTTTGTAACTTTCATTGTCCACTCTTGGATTGTAGGTAAATCTTGCTTCTTCCAATATTGTGCCACCAACAGTCTTGCTGCAGTTATTAAGTTCAAAATCAATTTAGTCTCTATAACTGTACAATCCGTAACTATACCCAGCAGAAACAGCTGTGGTGTAAATTTCAACCTCTTTTTAAGAATATTTTGTAAAATCCACCAAATTTTTATCCAAAACGCTTTAACCTTTTTACATGTCCACCAAATGTGAAAATAAGTGGCATCCTCACAATTACATCTCTAACATTTTGGTTGTACATTCGGATACATACGAGATAACTTTTTTGGGTCTAGATGCCATCTATAAAACATTTTATAAAAGTTCTCCCTTAAATTTTGCGCTTTGGTAAATTTCACATTTGTCATCCATATTTTTTCCCAAGTTTCCATCATTATTGGCTGTTCAAAATTCTGCGCCCATTTTATCATACAGTCCTTAACTAACTCTGTTTCCGAGTCCATCTCTATCAATATATTATACAGTCTTTTTATGTACATTGGGCTTTGGTCTCTAATTTGTTTAATTAAATTTTCATCACTTTGTATAACACCAGTTTTCTGGTCTTTTCTCCATCTGGCTTGTAATTGTACATATTGAAACCAAGTTTGAGTTATTTTCTCCTCTTTCAACACATTCACAGGTTTTAATTTTAATATACCTCCCTCCATAATGAGAATATATTTATATGTAATTACATCCTGTCTACTTTCTATACTCATATTCTCTATTGCGTGCCTGGATGCTGTCCATATAGGTATCTTTTCATTTAAATTGTATTGATATTTCTTCCAGACACGCAATAAAGCATTTCTCAATATATGACTCTTAAATGCTCTATCCACCCTTTTTTCATACACTAAATAAGCATGCCAACCATAGACCAGGTCATGCCCTTCAATATTCAATATCCTTCCATTTGTTAGATTAATCCAATCACTAATTGCTGATAAAACAGCTGCTTCATAGTACAATTTTAAATTTGGCATTTTCAATCCTCCTCTTTCTCGTATGTCCTGCATTATTTTCAGTTTTATCCTTGGTTTCTTACCTTGCCATACGAACTTATTAATACCTTTCTGCTATTCTTCCAGGTTGGCATCCTTTTTTAGTATTGGTATCATTTGAAAGAGGAATAAAAACCTAGGTAAAACATTCATTTTTATAACTGCTATTCTACCCAACAAGGACAGTTGTATTTTTTTCCATTTATCCATTTCAGCTTGTATTTTATGCCATATCAGTTCATAATTATGCTTATACAATTTACCATTAGAAGATGCAATATAAACTCCTAAGTATTTAACTTTTTTAACTATTTCACATCCCGTTACCCTTTGTAACTCCTCTTTTTGATTTGTTATCATATTTTTAACTATCACCTTTGTTTTTCCAATGTTTATCTTAAACCCAGATACTTGACCATACTGTTTTATTATATCCATCAAAACCTTTGCTGATTCCACTGGATGAGTTAAGGTCATAACCAAATCATCTGCAAATGCCCGTACCTTATATTCATAGTCTCTAACTTTGATTCCCTTTATCTCATCTACATTACGTATTTTGTTTGGCAACAATTCCAAAGTTAATATAAATAATAATGGCGATAAGGGACATCCCTGCCTCGTACCTTTTTCAATTTTAAAAGTTTCTGTCAAACTGCCTGTTATGTAAATAGGTTTGTTTGGTGGGAAGTTCAAATTAACTGACCCTCAGCTGATTGGCTGACCACCACAGCTGCAAGGTATATAAAGGGAGCTGGCTCCCTGGGTCAGTTGCTGGAGTCTCACCATATAATAAAGAGCTGTTGTCACTAACTACTCTGGCTTGCTGCGTCCTCATTCACCCAACTTAACATTGGCGACGAAGGTGGGATTTTGAGGCCAGAAGCAGAGGAGAGCTGAAGCCACACTCAAAAAGAGCCGAAGCCACGTTCGGAGAAGGGGACCGGAGACCGCACCCGAATCCAGCCAGGCGAGCGAGCGGAGCACAGGAGAATCCCGAAACGATGTCTGCCTACACCCCGCCAGCGCCTTTCGACCCCAAGGAAGAGAAGTGGGGATCTGATCTGTCCCCGTACCCACACACACACCCACACAGCCAGTCGAGGGTTAAGGAAACACTTTGGAACGCACCCAGGTCTTATCTCCGACTTGGCAGCGATAGACACACCGTCTGCCAAGGGTCTTTATTTTCACAAACAGACAGATAAGATACGAACGTTCAAGAAAGTCCAAACAGAAATAATATTCCTCCCAGCAGTTCCGGACGAGGCTTTAGTGACTCCAAGGTTTTGCTTTGTTCGTCACAAGGATCCTTTGACCACTACCCTCTATTATATAGTCTCTGGGGTGTGGTCCAGTGACTCAGTTCTAATCCCTAGCACGCCTCCCAAGCTGCTGCAAACGTTTATCACGCCTTCGGAGGCGTGCGTCCAGGAATGATGTTTCATTATCACTTTGACTCGAATCAGCTGTTTCCTCTCCCTCAGCCGGCACTTGAAACAATGCCAGAGGGGAGGGGCCTGGAGAGGGAGGCCTGGCTGACTCCTCTTCCTCATGCTCGGAGCTTTCTTCCTCCGATGGGACAGGCTCAGAGGGCGGGGCCACAACACGATCCTACATGTCTCGGTTCGAGTGCTTCATGGTGGCAAACGACATGCAAGGGCTACCGGACGTTCGGAAGAAAGCCCTGTTCCTGAGTCACTGCGGGCCAAGGGTTTTCGACACAGCCGAAGCATTGTCGGAGCCGAATTCGGTCCACAACATTTCCTGGTCAACGCTACAGACCCTGCTGAAAGACCACTATGCACCAATGCCATCGAAGTACGTCCAGTGCTACGATTTCCGGCAACGGCTCCAGCAGGAGGGCGAATCGATCAGCGAGTACGTCGCTGCCCTGCATAAGGCCACAACCCATTGTGAGTACCGAGACCTGGATGAGATGCTCCTAGAGCAACTAATTTGCGGAGTGAGAGATAGCCGGCTCCAGAGAAGACTGCTTGCGAGGTCAAACCTGACCCTACACATCGCGCTAGACGAGGCAAGGGCGCAAGAATCGTCAGTAAAGGCTGCAGAGAAACTAAAGAGCTCCCACCTAACCAGAACAATGCAGAAGACGGCGCCGGTGCACCGAGAGGCCGTAAGCACCGCGAGCGAGGGGGAGTCTGAAGAAGAGGTCTACCGCACCGAGCAGTCCCGCACAGCCCGCAGGGAGCCCAGAGACGGATGCGCCAGCTGCGGAGGGTCCCACTCACGACAAAACTGTAAGTTCAGGGACGCCGTTTGCCGTTCCTGTGAGAAGAGGGGCCACATCGCTCGGGTCTGCAGATCCAAGACACACCAGAGCTACAAACCACATGGCCAACCCTTCCAATCCGAGCTGGCGCCACACCGAAGGCCCAACAGAGATGGCGGAAACTGGAAGGGCGCGAAATTTGAAGACGCTGGGGCCTACACCATACGCATCGCACAGACCTGCACCTCGCCCGGAGAAAAGACCTACACCACAGTCGAGATCGAGGGACGGGAGTGCCAGATGGAGATCGACACGGGATCGCCGATATCCATCATGTCTTGGGAGAACCTAAAGAAAGTCATCCCCAGCGCACGCAAGCGACAGCTCCAGCCACAGCAACGCAGATTGAAGGACTACCAGGGGAACCGCATACCCGTCTAAGGAAGAGGCGAGTTCCAAGTACAGTATGGGGAGTTTACCAAGAAACTGCCCATCACCATCGTCAGCGACAACCTCCCAAGCCTCCTGGGCATGGACTGGTTTAGAGCCCTAGGCATGGGATTCACCGGAGTAAGGAACGTTCAAAGCACCCTGAAGGAGGACCTGATGCAAGAGTTCCAGGACGTGTTCGACGAAAGGCTTGGCAAGTATGTGGGGACCCCAATTTCGTTTAATCTCAACCCCAATATTGCACCCATCCGTTTAAAGCCTAGGCAGGTACCGTTCGCCCTGAAGCCCAAAATTGACATTGAACTGGACAAATTAATCAAACAAGGGGTGCTCGTTCCAGTCGACCACGCCAAATGGGAGACCCCAATTGTGACACCGGTAAAGCCGGACGGATCAGTGCGCATATGCGCTGATTATAAATGCACAATTAATAAGGCCCTGCAGCAGAGCGCCTATCCAGTGCCCATCGTTCACCATTTGTTGCATTCCCTGGGCCCCGGCAAGATCTTCACAAAACTCGATCTTGCGCAGGCGTACCAGCAGCTGCCGGTAGATGGCGCTACCGCAGAGGCACAGACTATCGTAACCCACAGAGGGGCCTTCAAGTGCACCCGCTTGCAATTCGGAGTAAGCGTAGCCCCCGGACTTTTCCAAAGTACCATGGAGCAGCTACTACAGGGAATCCCCGGGGTGGTGCCCTATTTTGATGACGTGCTCATTACCGCCGACAATGAGCAACAACTAAGAGAAAGGCTGAGGGAAGTCCTAAGGAAATTAAGGGACGCAGGACTCAGAGTGAAACGAAATAAATGCATGATCGCAGTCCCCTCAGTTGAATTCCTAGGATACAGGGTAGATGGCACCGGCATACACCCAACAGAGAGCAAGATCAGGGCAATCAGAGAAGCACCCACCCCCAAAGACAAGGCAGAATTACAGGCCTTCCTGGGGCTATTAAACTTTTACGCCATTTTCCTAAAAGACAAGGCAACAGTGGCAGAACCCCTACATAGACTGTTAACCAAGAAAGCCATTTGGAAATGGGGGAAGGCAAAAGACAGGGCATTCGCCGGCATTAAAAAACTGTTATCAGCTGAAAGCTTTCTAATACAGTACAACGCAACGCTTCCCCTTGTTCTAGCATGTGACGCGTCCCCGTTCGGGGTGGGAGCCGTCCTGAGCCATAGACTCCCGAATGGCCTAGAAGCACCCATCGCATACTACTCCCGAACTCTATCAAGCGCCGAGCGAAATTATAGCCAGCTCGACAAGGAGGCCCTCACCGCCGTTTTGGGAGTAAAGAAATTCCACGAGTACTTGTTCGGGAGGGATTTTGAACTAATCACTGACCATCGACCGCTCCTGGGTCTCCTCGCGGGACATCGACCAACACCGGCAGCACTATCGCCCAGGATGACACGCTGGGTCATCTTCCTCGCAGCGTACTCCTATCGCCTGGTACATCGACCAGGGGCGGACATGGGCAACGCAGACGCACTCAGCCGATGCCCACTACCCAACAGCCTAGAAGACCCCACACCCGGCATCCCCATCTTGCTGATAGACGTCTTGGACTCTGGGCCCATAACATCAGCCGAGGTTGCAAGAGCCTCAACCAAAGACCACGTGATCCAGACAGTCGCAAGTTGGGTCATGAGGGGGTGGCTGGAAAAGATTGGGAGCGGGGAATTTAAACCGTTCGCGGGAAAACGGGACGAATTGACAATGCAAGGGGGTTGTTTGCTATGGGGCGATCGGGTTGTTATTCCTTTACGTTTACGGGAAAAAGTCTTAACATTGTTGCATGAGGGGCACCCTGGGATTGTAAGAATGAAGGGGCTAGCCAGGAGCTACGTCTGGTGGCCCAGCATGGACACAGACATTATCGAGTGGGTGGGGAGATGCCAACCCTGCCAAGAGTCCAGATCAGATCCACCAACAGCACCTGTGAGGTAGTGGGAAAAGCCCCAGGGACCCTGGTCCAGGATACACATTGATTTTGCAGGCCCATTTCACGGACAGACCTTCATGGTCGTAGTAGACGCATTCTCCAAATGGTTGGAGATCAAGCTAATGAAGGCCACTACCACCAACGCAACCATCAGGGAGCTAAGACAGTTATTCGCCACCCATGGGTTACCGGACATCCTAGTGTCAGATAACGGGCCACAATTCACCGCAACACAGTTCGAGGGTTACTTAGCGGGACTTGGGATCAGACATGTCCTTTTGGCCCCGTTTCATCCGGCTAGTAACGGGCAGGCTGAGAGATTTGTGAGGTCAGCAAAGGAGGCCCTTTCACGTTTAAGCCCCGGAAACTGGCAGGAAAGGATAGACAAGTTTCTAATAGCTCAGCACTCCACACCCTGTACAGCCACAGGCCGAAGTCCGGCAGAACTATTAATGGGGCGGAAACTCCGAGGAATACTAGATAGGCTCAACCCCAATTACTCCCCAGAGGTCTTCAAGGGGGGGGAGAGGAAGCTTAGAGAGTTCACCATAGGAACACCGGTTCACGCTAGGAACTATGGACAGGGCCCACTCTGGGAGGCCGGGACAATCACAGAAATCACGGGGCCCAAATCATACAGGGTAGACATGGGGGACGGGAGAGTTTGGCGCAGACATATTGACCAATTAAGAAAACGAATCACCACAGACACCGACGACAAATTAGACGACCCCATCTCTGACCACAACTACCAACCAGAAACACAAACTACAAGCCCGAGTGGAGCGGAGGACTTAGCTGAGGATTCTGGTATCCAGCGCCGCCCCATCGAGGTAGTCCAAACAGCCGGAGAAGTCGCCGCCCACGAGGAGGTCCCGGAGGCCTCATTGGCGGAGCAGGGAGAAACAGAAAGTCCCTCCGACCTGCTCGACGCCGCCCCTCCGACTGAACTGCGCAGGTCAACTAGGACTCGAACACGCCCTAGTCACCTGAGAGACTTTGTATGTAAATAACACCCCAAGTGACTTCTGGGAGGGGAGGAGTATTATGTAAATAGGTTTGTTTGGCGGGAAGTTCGAATTAACTGACCCTCAGCTGATTGGCTGACCACCACAGCTGCAAGGTATATAAAGGGAGCTGGCTCCCTGGGTCAGTTGCTGGAGTCTCACCATATAATAAAGAGCTGTTGTCACTAACTACTCTGGCTTGCTGCGTCCTCATTCACCCAACTTAACACTGCCATTAATAATTATCTGAGCTGTCTGTTCCTGATATATTGCTTTTATGGACTGCATAAAGCAATTCCCAAATTGCATCCTATTAACCACTCTCAATAAAATTTGCCAATCTAATCGATCAAAAGCTTTTTCTGCATCCAAAAATATAAGCACCGCAGGGATTTGGTTATTCCTTTCCAAATATTCCAATATGTCAACAATTTGTCTTACATTATTTTTCATTTGTCTACCTTGTATAAAACCAGTTTGGTCAGCATGAATCATTTTTTGCATTACTAGCATTAACCTATTTGCCAATATCTAATATCTTGGCAATATTTGCCAAAACCTCACTAGTGTACGGTCAGATTCGGAGTGACTGGCCCTCCAACTACTCTCTAGGCATCTTTTCCGGTGCTTCATCCCCCTCAGCTCCTCGGAGAACCAAGGAGTTAGGCAGATTCGGCGTCAGGTCAGAGGCCGCAAAGGCACGACCCGATCTAAAGCACCAGCGGCCGCCCTATCCCAGGCAGCCACCAGGTCTTCCGTCGAGTCGCGAGCCAGAGTCTCAGGAAATGGCCCAAGCTCCATTCAGAACCTAACAGGATCCATCAGGCGCCTGGGGCGGAACCACCTGGTTGGTTCCGCCTCCCTGCGGTGGGGTGTAGCGGTCAGAAAGTCAAGTCTAAGGAGGGAATGGTCTGACCATGACAAGGGTTCAATAACTATATCCCCTGTATCTAGGCCATTCAACCACTGACCAGAGACAAAAACCAAGTCCAGCGTGTTTCCTCCCATGTGAGTGGGGCCCTGAATTAACTGGGTCAGGTCCATGGCCGTCATGGAAGCCATGAACTCCCGAGCCACCTCAGATGCTTCACCGATGGACGGCAGGTTGAAATCCCCCATGACTAAAAGCCTGGGGGTCTCAACCGCCACCCCGGCTATAACGTTGAGGAGCTCAGGCAGGGCCGCTGCCACGCAGCAAGGAACCAGGTATGCAACCAGCAGGCCCATCTTCCTCCCATGGCCTCACTTCACAAGGAGAGACTCACAGCCGGCTATCTGAGGTACAGTGGCCTCCCTAGGATCAAGACCCCCCCCCCCACCCCTACCCTGGGGCCTCGGCTGATGAAATGCGCAGTAACCCGGTGGGCAAATTTCTACGAGGGGGACCCCCCCTCCTGGCCCAACCAGGTCTCTGTAATACCCGCCAGGTCCGCTCCCCCCTCCTGAATCAACTCACAAATGAGGGGGGCATTATTAATCACGGACCTGGCATTGCACAACATCAGCCTAAGACCCAGGCTCTGAGGCTCTGGACAACCCAGGAAACGAGAAGAGCATTGGGAGCCGGAGCACGTTACTGCTTGGAGACAGCGGGTACGTGCCCCCACAACATGATATGGCCCCCTGCTCCCACCATACCTGCCCCTCCCACCCACAGTACTGATGACATCGCCCTCTTCCCTCCCAACACCCACCCCCTCAGATCCCCGCTCCGCACCTCCCCTAACGTGGCCCTGTGCTGGGCCTGCCCCCCCCAAACAAATCACCCTCCCTATCCTTTGCCAAACAACCCTCCCCCCTCCCAAAACCCCTTAAAAATTGACAAATGGCAATTTTAAAAAACCCCTCAACCCCCTCTTTGCCGCATGCCACCTCTCGGGGTTCCAAAACCCGTCATCGAGGTAGGCCCTTGATAGAGTGGAGGGCCAATCCTGTGAGAGGGGGGAGTCTCGCAGAACAAGAAGCTCAGCTGTCGAATACATCTTGCCACAGGAGGATAAGTGACCATGTCCCAAGGGTCCAGATGGAAGATAAGAGGTCCAGGGAGGACAAATAAGATGGGGGCATCCAAAGTCCAAGGTCCAAAGTCCACTGTCCCCTCACCACAGTGGGCAGGATCTCTTGCCAAGTCGACACAGTTCAAGGGGGATACAATCCAACCACCCTCTCACAGTGATTAGTCTGATGGTCAATCCCCTCTACTGGTGAGATGGAAGTAGTGAACCACTGCAATGTCAAACACAGCACAAGGGGTTAAAGTCCATAACCACCCTCTCACAGTGGTTGGTCTAATAGTCCACAACCACCCTCTCACGGTGGTTGGTCTGATAGTCAATTCCCTTTGCTGGCGAAATGCAGATAGTACCATACCGACTCAGCCTGAGGGGCACGAGAACCGAGACCACCCTCTCACGGTGGTTGGTATGATGGTCAGACCCCTCTGCTGGTGGGATGGAAGAAATACACCAGCTCCCATAGCCTCCCAACACAATTTACAGTCCCCTTAACAGCGGGGGGGGAGGGCTCAGATGAATATGAGCCAAACTTCAGTGCCAGTGAGTCCGTAAATGGCAACCAGTCCAAGATAGGCATAATGTCAGGAGAACGATGGAAAATAGGGGGGAGAAAACTCCCACCCCCAGCCCCCAATCCAACGGATGCCTCCCAGTGACCGTGAGGAACTAACCCATCGACTGGGCAGCCCTCACGCCAATCCTTGCCAAGCCCGGATGGTCGGTGTTCTTCTTTGCCACGTTGACCCCGTCAACCACCTCAGCAGGGTTGGCGGCCAACGCTCTCCTCCCTGCCATCACCAGGCGGCCACCATTGCAGCCGCAGCTGCCGCTGACACCACTTTCGCTGCCGCTGCCAAAGGAGGAATTCTGGCAGCATCCCCAAGCTCACCAGGGAGTCTGGCGGTCCCCAGGAAAACCCCTGAGCCTGGAGCCATGCCCAGACCGCAAACGACCTCAGCGGACCCATCGCCGCCGCTGCTCCAACCTCCAAACGGCTCCAGCAGAGAGGAAATGCTGCCGCTGCCCAGCTGGTGCGCCCGACCTCAGCGGATCTCACCGGCACCGCCAACGCCGTCCCGTCCAGCCTCGATCTCCCGGGGGGACAAACCCCCCAACCGGCCAGCGGGGAACTCCCCCAGCCGAGCCAGGGGTCAGAAATTGCCAAAACGACCCCCAAAAGGGACCCATGGGGCAAAAAGCCCCCATCCACAAACCGCGGCTCAGGCAGACGCCATCATCTTGGACATGCACAGTAAAGTGCTTAAGGACTTGCCTGAAGTTCTGGAACAACCCCAGGAAAAGATTTTAAATGAGATTGATGAAGCATTTAGAATATATACTAGATATGCAATAAGGAATAAACTGCCAAGAGAAGTACATGTAAGATTTACAAAGAAGGCAATGAAAACAGAGATATTACAAGCAGCAAGGATTACAGCTCTGAAACACAAAGATAAAGAACTTGTGGTTCTATGACAAATACCTAGAAGAGTTAGAGATTTGAGGAGAGAATACCAATTCTTAACGGAATTCCTAATATCCAAAGGAGTGAGTTTTAGATGGTTGATACCCGAAGGGATTATGGTGACATGGCAAGATCAAAGACACAGACTTGATTCGATTGAGAAAGCGAAATTATTTTATCAACAATTCTGTGGACCAATGGATGGAGATTTGGGAGCGGTAGATGCTGCAAAAGAGAAAGATGAAGATAAGGACAAAGAGGAAAAAGCTAAAGAGGAAAGGGCTCTTAGAGAAGGGGCGATATCTAAAGACCCATTGGAACAAAGAGAGACCAGGGCAATGAAATTAAAAACTAGTAACAAGTAAATATAGAAGAGGAAGTAAAAGCAATATCCCTAAATGTAAATGGACTGAATGTGGCGATAAAAAGAAATAGATTATTGACTTGTCATGGTCTGATCACTCTCTCCTTCGTCTCGACCTTCGAACTGCTACACCCTGCCGCAGGGAGGCGGAGCCGGTAAGATGGTTCCGCCCCAGGCGCCTGATGGAACCGGATAGGTTCCAGATGGAGCTTGGGCCATTCCCTGAGGCTCTGGCACACGCCTCGACTGGAGACCTAGTGGCCGCCTGGGATAGGGCGGCCGCTGGAGCTCTGGATCGGGTCGTGCCTTTGCGGCCTCTGACCCGGCGCCGATCTCATTTAGCTCCTTGGTTCACTGAGGAGCTGAGGGAGTTGAAGCACCGGAAAAGATGCCTAGAGAGTAGTTGGAGGGCCAGTCTTTCTGAATCTGACCGGACACTGATAAGAGCTCATATTAGGAATTACCTAGTGGCGATAAAAGCAGCGAAATGTAGCTATTTTGCTGCTCTTATTGCGTCATCAGATAATCGCCCGGCCGCCCTGTTTAGGGTGACCCGCTCCCTGCTCCACCAGGAAGCGCGGGAGGACCCCTTGGAGGGTAGAGCCGAGGATTTTGTCCAATATCTGTATGACAAAATCGCTCAGATTCGGGAAGATCTGGACTCCGACTGGATGGTCTCAGGGGGAGGGACTGGGGCAGGTCTTGAGAATGTTATCTGGGATGAGTTTGATCCTGTGACCCCTGAGGACGTGGACAGGATTCTGGGTAGACTGAACGCGACCACTTGTTTATTGGACCCGTGTCCCTCCTGGTTAGTGCTGGCTTCTCGGGAGGTGACACGAGGCTGGTTCCAGGGGATTATAAATGCTTCACTGGGTGAGGGTGTCTTTCCTGCCGCCTTGAAAGAGGCGGTGGTGAGGCCTCTCCTCAAGAAGCCTTCCCTGGACCCGGCAATGTTGGTAAATTATCGTCCGGTCTCCAACCTTCGTTTTGTGGCAAAGGTTGTTGAGAGTGTGGTTGCGCAACAGCTTCCCCAGCACCTGGATGAAACGATGTATCTGGATCCGTTCCAGTCGGGCTTCAGGCCCGGGTACAGCACGGAAACGGCATTGGTCGCGTTGGTTGATGATCTCTGGAGGGCTTGGGACAGGGGGTGCTCCTCTGTCCTGGTCCTGTTAGATCTCTCAGCAGCTTTTGATACCATCGACCATGGTATCATGCTGCACCGGTTGGAAGAGTTAGGGGTGGGAGGCACTGTGTTGCGGTGGTTCTCCTCCTTTCTCTCTGACCGGTCGCAGTCTGTGTTGACAGGGGGACAGAGGTCGACCCCGAGGCCCCTCATATGTGGGGTGCCGCAAGGGTCGGTCCTCTCACCTCTCCTGTTCAACATTTATGTGAAGCCACTGGGCGAGATCATCCGTGGTTTCGGGGTGGAGTACCATCAGTACGCTGATGACACCCAGCTGTACATCTCCACCCCGGATCACCCCAACGATGCCCTTGAAGTGATGTCCCGGTGCCTGGAGGCCGTACGGATCTGGATGGGGAGGAACAGGCTCAGGCTCAACCCATCCAAGACCGAGTGGCTGTGGTTTCCGACATCCCGATATAGCCAGTTGACGCCATCACTGACTATTGGGGGCGAATCATTGGCCCCCACAGAGAGGGCTCGCAACTTGGGCGTCCTCCTGGATTCACGGCTGTCTTTAGAAGAGCACTTGACGGCCGTGACCGGGAGGATTTTTTATCAGGTCCGCCTGATTCGCCAGTTGCGTCCCTTTCTGGATCGGGACTCGTTACGCACGGTCACTCATGCCCTCGTCACCTCCCGCCTGGACTATTGTAATGCTCTCTACATGGGGCTCCCCTTGAAGAGCACCCGGAGGCTCCAACTGGCGCAGAGTGCGGCCGCGCGGGTGGTAATGGGAGCGACATGGCGCTTCCATGTAACACCTCTCCTGCACGAGCTGCACTGGCTCCCGGTGGTCTTCCGAGTGTGCTTCAAGGTTTTGGTTACCACCTTTAAAGCGCTCCATGGCTTAGGGCCTGGTTATTTACGGGACCGCCTACTACCACCAATAGCCTCCCACCGGCCAGTACGCTCTCATAGAGAGGGACTCCTCCGGGTGCCGTCAGCCAAACAGTGTCGACTGGCGGCCCCTAGGGGGAGAGCCTTCTCTGTGGGGGCACCTACCATCTGGAATGAGCTCCCCCCGGAGATACGGAGGATCCCGGATCTGCGCTCCTTCCACCGGGCTGTGAAGACCTTTTTATTCCATCAAGCGGGCTTGGCCTGATCTCTTCCCTTTTTAAATATGTAAATTTTAATCTGTTTTTTAATTATTGGGGTATTTTAATTTGTCTGGGCCAAAAAGTTTAATTTGATTTTATCGGGTTTTTAAATTTTGTGTATTTATGTATTTTATTGTTGACTGTTCACCGCCCTGAGTCCTTCGGGAGTAGGGCGGTATACAAATCAAATAAAACTAAACTAAACTAAATTAAACAGCTTGAAGATGGATATTATATGTTTACAGGAACTGCATATTAGAAAACAACATTTAAAATTATTACAATACCCAAAATTAGGAGTTCTATTTACATCATTGATACAACAAAGTAAAAGAGGTGTAGTATTGTATGTTAAAGAAAAACTAGAACCCAAATTAATTTTTGAAGATGAGGAAGGTCGGATCTTGATGGTGGAAATAAAAATGAACTTTAAACAAATACTCTTGATAGCATTATATGCACCAAATGAAAAACAGGAAGAATTTTATCAGTGATTACACAGGAAAATTGTAGAACTGGACTATGAAAATGTATGTATAATGGGTGATTTCAATGCTGTAACAAATGCAGATTTAGATTACAAAACAATGAAGACAAATAAAAAAGCTAGGAGAACACTGCCAAAGGCCTTCTTTACAATGACAGAAGAACTAAGTATTCAAGATATCTGTAGACAAAAACACCTGAAAGAGAGTCAATATACTTTTTATTCAAATAGACATTTATTGTGGTCAAGGATAGATATGATATGGATGTCAACTGGATTTATAGAAGCGGTGCAAGAAGTAAATATTGGCTCTAATATGTGGGCAGACCATAGCCCAATAACAATAATATGGAAAGGGCAAAAGAAAAAGATAAGATGGACTTTGAATGCAACAATATTAAATGAAAAAGAATTGCAGAAATTTGTGGAAAAAGAATTGGAAATTTTCTTTAAAATAAACAAAAAGGAGGATACATCACTTCAGAATGTATGGGACACAATGAAAGCGTATATTAGAGGTCTGGCAATAACATATTTGGGGGAAAAAACCAAAAAGAAATGACAGAAACAAGTAAGATTGGAAGAAGAGTATAAAAGCCTGGAAAAAGAGTTTCAGAAAGATGGTCAAAATAAAAAAATTAAGAAATTGATGTAATTGAAGAAGCATGAAATAACTTTAAATGAACAAGAATCACTAGCAAACCAACTGAGAGCATCAAAGCAGAATTTTTTTGAAAATGCAAATAAACCAGGAAGATGGCTAGCATATAAATTAAGAAAAGAGAAGGAGAAAAAAACTATAAAATACTTGCAAGATGGAGAAGGGAAATTACAATATAGAACTGAAAAAAAAAAAGAAAGTAATCCAAGAATTTTATGAAAAACTCTATTCTCAAGAAAAGATTTCACAGGAGGAGTTACAAAGTTATCTGGAGAAATCAGACCTAATTAAAATATCAGAACAATATAAAGAAATGTTAGAAGAAAGAATAACAATGAGGGAACTAACAGAAGCTATAAAAAGACAAAAAAGTGGAAAGGCACCAGGACCAGATGGTTTACCAGCTGAATTGTATAAAACACTACAAGAAACGATTAGCAATGTAATGTTGGACTTATTTAATGACTTATTATTGAAGGCTAAGATGCCAGATTCATGGAGAGAGGCATATGTGACACTCATACCTAAAGAAGATACAGATTTGCAATTGATTAAAAACTATAGACCGATCTCATTATTAAATGTAGATTATAAGATTTTTGCTTCGATAATGCCAAACAGGTTGAAAAAACCGCTAAATCAATATATTCATATTGATCAAAATGGATTTTTACCAAAAAGACAAATTAGAGACAATATGAGGATGATTTTGAACACTTTGGAATATTATGAGACGCATCCAGAAAAACAAATGGCGCTGATGTTTTTAGATGCCCAGAAAGCTTTTGATAACGTGAACTGGCAGTTTATGATAAAACAATTACAGAAAATGGATTTTGGGGAGAGATTTATAAATACTATAAAAACAATATATGACAGACAATTTGCCAAGATAATGATGAATGGAAAAATGACAGAAAAGATTAATATAATGAAAGGGACTAGACAAGGTTGTCTGTTATCACCAATACTGTTTATCCTGACTCTAGAAGTTTTAAATAGAAATATTAAACAAAATGATGAGATAAAAGGGATGAAAATTAAAAAAGAGGAGTACAAATTGCAAGCGTTTGCAGATGATTTCGTATTTATTATAGAGGAACTGCAAATAACAGGCCCTAAATTACTACAACAGATAGAAGGATATGGAAAAGTTTCTGGCTTGAAAATAAATAAAGACAAAATAAAATTTTTGTTGAAAAATACAACAGAAAACAAAATAGAGAGAAAAAAGAAAAGTTAGACATACAAGTGGTGAAGAAAGTCAAATACCTGGGAGTATATTTAACCTCAAGAGGTGCAAGAATAAAATAAGAAAACTATTACAAATTAAAACAACAAAAATTGAAAAAGACTTGGAAAAATGGAAGAATCTCCAGCTATCACTCATGGGACGGATTGCATTGATAAAGATGAACATATTACCAAGATTGCTATTTCTATTTCAAACTGTGCCAATAAAAATTGAAAAGACATTTTTTCAATATCTTAATAAACTAACAAGGAGATTTATATGGCAAGGTAAAAAAGCAAGAATAAGTATGAAAATGCTGCAAGACACGAGATTACGAGGGGGATTTGGTTTACCAAATTGGGAATTATATTATCAAGCAGCAACATTGACATGGTTGAAGGAATGGATTGAATTAAGAAATACAAGGTTGTTAACATTGGAAGGGCATGATTTACAACTGGGTTGGCATGCTTTTTTGTGGTATGGTAGAAGTAAGATACACAAATACTTTCACAGACATTATATAAGAAATGCATT